>NC_071506.1:180635294-181885294 GCF_027887155.1 Malaclemys terrapin pileata
TTGGCTTTGTGAAGGCTTGTCAGTAACTGGTACACATTGTTGTAGTCCCTGAAGAAAGTTTAACCACAGGTTCTAGACCCTGGTCAGACCTAATGGGGAAATCACAGTGAAACTCAAAGGGACTATGAACTTAAACTCCCAGTCTGGAGCGAGAGAGAGAAAGAGACGGGTCTTCACCTGAGACAGATGAGGGCTAGGAAGCCTGAAACCTTTAGGTGAGTGCCCTCAAGGAGGATCAGTGTGTGTGTGTCAAAGGGGCAGTTAACTCTGTGACAATCCCTATGTCATTTTGTTCCAAGTTTAATTTGGTGTCTTCCAGGACTTCATAATAGGTTGTTGTTGTTGTTTTTTTAACTTTGTGCTGACGTTTTCTGTGTGGTGATATACCTCATAACTTTTGTTATTAATTTCCATGGAAATCCCCTCTTGGAACCGTTAACTTGTGCTATTATCATGTCACATTTCGTTAGCCAGCCAGGCTTGGGTTGGGTCACAACTTGGGCCCTGATCCTGCAAATACTTATACGTGTATCAGGGGGTAGTCGTGTTAGGCTGTATCTACAAAAACAACAAGGAGTCTGGTGGCACCTTAAAGACTAACAGATTTATTTGGGCATAAGCTTTCATGAGTAAAAACCTCACTTCTTCGGATGCATAGAGTGAAAGTCTATGCACTCTATGCATCCGAAGAAGTGAGGTTTTTACTCACGAAAGCTTATGCCCAAATAAATCTGTTAGTCTTTAAGGTGCCACCAGACTCCTTGTTGTTTTTGTGTTTTTATACGTGTACTTAACTTCACTACTGTAAGTAGTCCCATTGATTTCAATGGGCCTACTGTTTGAATGATTGGGACATTGGAGAGGAGGTACTGGAGCCGGTATTCAGTAGATAGCACATTTCCATCTTGATTATGAACCAGTGCCCATGGGATTAGGAAGAATTCTCTGCCTATGGAAGAGCTGTCTTTTGTATGAGGTTAAAATGAAGGTCTTAACAGGCCTAGGCTACAACTCAAGCTACATTGAACTGGAAGGTGTTACTCTACATCTGCACTAGGGAAAAGTTCTAGTTTACATCTGGCTTAACTAGCACATGTTGGCTAAGCCCAACCTAAACTCAGCCACTTTTCCTATTGAAGGCAAAGCCTGTAGATTGGAAAGGGCAGTGTTCCTAGCAAGTTGTAATACCCTTGTGTATCTGCACAAGGAAGAATTTTACATACAGTAAATTGAGGGAATCTCCGTACTTAGGTGAATAAAATATTGCTCCCATAGATTAGTTGTATCCCCATTAGAGTTAGTCAAATACAGTACAGTAAATATACCATACCAAATTTTTGTCCAATAACTTACTATTTATTGAATAATTCATTAAGCAACTTATATTTTAAGTTTTCAACCAGCTTTACCAATGAGTGTGTTAAGTTTGTCTCCATAATGAATAAAGGATGGTTGAGCTTCCTAATGAAATTTTAGTACATTCTCATTTTGAGTGTAATTCTCAGTAAGAGTCTGTGTGGGATGTTGCAAGTTTTATCCTCTCTGTTCTCTATAAAAAGAGTTTAAGAAATGCATTATGCCAACTCCTATGTGCACGTGCATAAGGGAAGAAAGCTCACAGGGTATGTAGATGTAACCTATCCAGTGCACAAAGGAAGAGGACAGATAGCATTGGTTGTGGTATTGATAGACTCCAGAGGAGGCATTTCTGGACTGAATATAGGTGTGGTTATTTCCCTTCCCAACCCATCAGGATAGCCATGCTACACCTTTTTTGACATGTCATGTACTACTATATTGCATTCTGCAGTTATTCACTTGTTACAATTGTATATAGACTCACCTACCATATTGTGGAAGATTTGTCCATGGTCCTTACAAGGGCAAGAAGAAGAGTCTGCTTTAGCTACCTAGAGGGATCAATCAGGGACTTGGAAAAAATTACAAGACTCTATATTTGAATAATGTATTGCTTTATTTGAAGCCGGTTCTAGATGTGTGTGATCACACAGAATACAGTGGAAAATCCATGTATTTCCTGTAATAGGCCTTTTCCACCTGAGTAATCTTTGACTCTGTTTTTTCTCTTTTTTACAGCTCTAGTACTTTTAAAATATTACAACATTTCTTGTATGCAGTGAAAAATATAAAGAGTTCCCCACCAGTAAGACGTCAGTGTTGCTATTATAATTGGCTTAGATTCGGCAGCACAGTTTGCTCAGACTGCACCTGTCAGCAACATCAGCTGTATTTAGTGATATGATTTTCATTTGGTATATTTAAATTAATGTCAGAAGCTAGATCATAATAGAAAAAGGTTCTTCTAAAAATTTCAGAAGTTGAACAGCAGAAAGCACTTCAACAAATTCTTTGCCAATAGGACTCCCTATACCCAACTAAGGTTAATATTTGGGACCTCATTCTAAACTTTAAAAAAAAATAAAAACATAAATCTTTATTCCCTCCTCCTCCCCCCTCCCCAAAAGAGAAAGCAGCAATAGGTTCTTTTATGACTGAATTAGCTAATAGTAAGGGTATTTTCTGAATACATACTGATGGAGTGGAAGGACATGTGAGCCTGCTTATCCCATTGACTTCAATTGAGGCTACTGATGCACTTAGAAAAATCAGTGCTCAGCGGCTGGTTCTCAAGCACTCAGCCCATACACCAGTATTGATATTTCATGCTTTTTGGCAAAGGGGCTTATCAAATCATCTCTCCATTTTCCTGTTCCTTTCCATAATAATGGGTTTAAGAATTTGCAACAGTTGTGTCCCAGCACACCCCTGAAGCCTTGCTTTCCATTTAGTGCTTACCTCCAATGGACCTGGGACACTCCAAATCCCTGGGTGTGTTGGATCATGCCCAGCTGGAGAACCCTAGACTGGGCTGCTAAATGGGAGATGGGCAATAGTAGTGGACGGGGGTTTGATACGGATGGTGGACCCCAAGTTAACCACTAAGACAGAGGAATCTGTTGCCTGCAGAGGTTGACTGGAGAGGAGGTTGGTGATACAGGCAAAGTCTTTGGTAGATAGAAAGTTATGACCAGGGTTCCTAGAAATCCATTTGCCAAGAGAAAAACACGGAAAAATGCAGAATTTGAGTTTTTATGGATAATCTTTAGTTTTTACATTTGATGAAAGAATAAAAACACATGCAGTAGAACAACATTTAGCCAAGCCTCCATTAGCTGGCTCTCCATATTAACCAAGTCACCATCTGCCTGGGTCTGACAATGGTGGTCAGCCCCGGGTGGCTGGAGGCTCAGTTAATACAAAGTGCCTGATAAACCAGGTTCTACTGTATAACAATAAAACATTGTGTTCAACTGATACACACATGCACAC
The DNA here is from genome assembly GCF_027887155.1 of Malaclemys terrapin pileata. NCBI lineage: Eukaryota > Metazoa > Chordata > Testudines > Emydidae > Malaclemys > Malaclemys terrapin. Next base: position 180,638,646 of record NC_071506.1, read on the forward strand.
ACACACACACACACACACATATATATTGTGGCCAGGGAAGCTAAAGTTCAGCATTTTATTTTAATTAAGGAAAAACATGGATTTTTGTTTTTTATCACAGATTTTTTTTTATCACTGAAAACTAGGATCCCTGCTTATGACACAGTATATGCACATAGGCTAATCTGAGTTTTTGAGTGAACTACTTTGTAGCTATAAAAGTGCCTGGAGTCAAATAAAGGTCAAACATGTGCATCTGAGTTTGAAGCTCAGTTCTGGGGCTGAGTTTATTAGGCGATCTCTGAGCAACAGAAAAAGCTGCCTGGCAGCTGGTTACTAGATGGCTGTTTTGCTCTCTATAACTCATCGTAAACCGTTGTTTAGTAAACATTAAGCATTGTGATTAAAATGTTACTGTATGTTTATATATTTATTTTTCTGACCACATTTTCTCCACGTTCTTACTGGCTATTGGAACTGCCCAGCCTCTGGGTTCTGGGCCCACCCCCAGAACTGATATTAGACGCAGTCTGCATAGGTGACTGTGAAGGGCTCTGATTTGGTAGCAGTGCCTCCAGCCTGACCATCCGTAGGCTTCATCATTTGGAAGCTGCACCAGTGCAGGTACAGCTCTGGTAACACTGGTCTACAATTTTTGAGAAGTCGTCTGCTTCAGAGATAAAATGTGCTATTTATTATGTATTTTGATATGCTGAATTCAAATATGACAAAACAGCTGATTGGCTACTGTTTCTAAGATATTTAAGTTTTTACATTTTGTCTATATATATTGTGTAGATAGTAGAGTTTTAATCATAAATTGTAAACTTAGGTCTTTCCATGTGTTTATGGTTGCTTTACATGATAATATTTCACCTGTCCTGTTTATGTAACTCTTTAAAAATCAGCAAAAGGGTTATATAAATAAAATGTATTATGAAACAAAAGGCAAAAAACTATTATGTACATAGTTTAGTCCTATTCAGTGTCTACTTGGTGCTTCTTGGCTTGCCTCTTGTATTCATTAAATGGAGCATCTCTTGTCACTGTCTAGCAATAGTCTGCAAGCATTGATGGGCTCCATTTGCCCTGATAGCGTTTCTCCATCGTTGCAATGTCCTGGTGAAACCGCTCGCCGTGCTCGTCGCTCATTGCTCCGCAGTTCGGTGGAAAAAAATCTAGATGAGAGTGCAAAAAATGTATCTTTAGTGACATGTTGCAGCCAAGGCTTTTGTATGCCTTGAGGTTTTCCACCAACAACCTGTAGTTGTCTGCCTTGTTGTTTCCGAGAAAATTTATTGCCACTAACTGGAAGGCTTTCCATGCCGTCTTTTCCTTGCCACACAGTGCATGGTCAAATGCATCATCTCGAAGAAGTTCACAAATCTGAGGACCAACAAAGACACCTTCCTTTATCTTAGCTTCACTTAACCTTGGAAATTTTCCACGGAGGTACTTGAAAGCTGCTTGTGTTTTGTCAATGGCCTTGACAAAGTTCTTCACCAGACACAGCTTGATGTGTAAGGGTGGTAACAAAAATCTTCCTTGATTCAACAAGTGGTGGATGCTGAACACTTTCCCTCCCAGGCTCCAATGACTGTCGGAGTGGCCAATCTTTCTTGATGTAGTGGGAATCTCTTGCACAACTATCCCATTCGCAGCGAAAACAGCAGTACTTTGTGTATCCAGTCTGCAGACCAAGCAAGAGAGCAACAACCTTCAAATCGCCACAAAGCTGCCACTGATGTTGGTCATAGTTTATGCACCTCAAAGGTTGTTTCATGTTGTCATAGGTTTCCTTCATATGGACTGCATGACCAACTGGAATTGATGGCAAAATATTGCCATTATGCAGTAAAACAGCTTTAAGACTCGTCTTCGATGAATCAATGAACAGTCTCCACTCATCTGGATCGTGAACGATGTTGAGGGTTGCCATCACACCATCGATGTTGTTGCAGGCTACAAGATCACCTTCCATGAAGAAGAATGGGATAAGATCCTTTTGACGGTCACGGAACATGGAAACCCTAACATCACCTGCCAGGAGATTCCACTGCTGTAGTCTGGAGCCCAACAGCTCTGCCTTACTCTTGGGTAGTTCCAAATCCCTGACAAGGTCATTCAGTTCACCTTGTGTTATGAGGTGTGGTTCAGAGGAGGAGGATGGGAGAAAATGTGGGTCCTGTGACATTGATGGTTCAGGAACAGAAGTTTCATCCTCTTCCACTTCCTCATCTGACTCAAGTGAGAATGATTCTGATGCATCGGGAACCGGCAGTCCTTCTCCGTGGGGTACTGGGCGTATATCTGATGGAATGTTTGGATAATGCACAGTCCACTTTTTCTTCTTTGACACACCTTTCCCAACTGAAGGCACCATGCAGAAGTAACAATTGCTGGTACAATCTGTTGTCTCTCTCTCCAAATCATTGGTACTGCAAAAGGCATAGATTTCCTTTTCCTGTTCAACCACAGGCGAAGATTGGTTGAACAAGTGTCGCAGCATATGTGTGGGGCCCACCTCTTGTCCTGATCTCCAATTTTGCAGCCAAAATAAAGGTGATAGGCTTTCTTAACCATAGTGATTATACTGCGCTTTTGTGATGCAAAAGTCACTTCACCACAAACATAGCAGAAGTTATCTGCACTGTTCACACAAGTACGAGGCATCTCTGCTCACTTTGGCTAAACAGAAATGTGTCCCTTTGCAAAATCAAACACTGACAAATAAGAGAGCACGACACTGTTTGATTTCTAGAGCTGATATAGGGCAATTTGTTCAGCAGAGTGATGTAAGCTTCGTTATGATTGCATCATCCATGACTTCTAGGAATAACATGATGCAATTCATATCATGTATGACGCAATACCAGCTTCAGATTGCATCATTTATTGTTTTGCCTAAAAAGGAAGTACTGTCCAAACCCAGTCATAGATTTATTCATAGATCCAGTCAAAGATGTATTTTAGTCATTTCTGGTTTAAATTGAGATCCCTTCCCTTTATAACTCACTTATCCTCCGCCATTCCCAAGTCAAGGGTCGTATATACTGACCCAATAGCATATCTTGAAAACCAGAGCCAATCAACAATTTTAAGCACCATTTTCGTTCTCAGTGACCCAAAATTAGTAAAGTTTGACTACATTTATTTCAGAAGCATTTTGGCTGTAGAGCAGTGTAATTTAAGGGCATCTCCTCATTACAGCAGCAGTGGCTGGGAGCTGTTGTACCAGCTCAGCTCTGACCTGGCTGGCCACTTCACAGCACAACCTTTGGAATAGATGTGTCTTTTTTAAAGGAATACTATCTTTCCTCCCCTCCTTCCACATACAGGCCCCAGCAGCAGCCAGGAGCCATCAAAACAGCAGGATTCAGGGCTATTTGCCTCCAAAAAATTGAACACGGGTGCCTACAGTGAAAAATCTCTAGTACTGGCATGGCTTGGCCAGCACCACACTGACTCTGGCTTTTCTGTCAGCTGGTCAAAGATAGGTTTTTGTGTGAGTCGTTCCCCTCCTTGCCATTAAGTTTATGGAGGGAATGGTTTAATGGGATAACATGATATTAGTCAAATGAACAGTGTGCCATTGCTGATAAATAGTATCAATGGCCAATGAGGGTCTGGCTGGAGAATCTTGCCTACATGCTTGGGGTTCTACTGATCGCTATATTTGGGATCTGGAAGGAATTTTCCTCCAGGGTAGATTGGCAGAGGCCCTGGAGGTTTTTCACCTTCCTCTGCAGCATGGGGCAGGGGTCACTAGCTGGAGGATTCTCTGCTACTTGAAGTCTCTAAACCACAGGATTTGGGGACTTCAACAGCAGAGTCAAGGGAAAGGGTTGGGACGGCTTTGTGGCCTGCAACATGCGGGAGGTCAGACTAGATGATCATAATGGTCCCTTCTGACCTTAAAGTCTATGAGTCTATTAGAGGTCACTATCCTCTAGCTGCTGCTGATGACTGGCTGAAAGGCTCCTTCGGTCCCTCCACTGGCCGATCCCCTCAGCTGGGAGTGAGCGTGTTAGGTGTTGACTGAGGAAGGCACGGAGCCGCGATCTTGAGGAGTGGGGTGGAACAGTTCGGGGGGAGGGGAGAATGGGAGAGGCAGGAGATTTTTAGGGGTTAAAATGAGAATAGGTGAGGGGTGGTACAGAAATGAGAGAAGTCAAGAGTGAGACTGACAGGCAACACTGAGGAAGAGGAGGAAATAATTCACAGCTGCAGATAGTGTTAGAAGCTGCCCTGATTTGTTCCAGAAGAGGTGGAAATTAAAAAAGGAAAGAAATCATTTGCCAATAGTTGATGGTATGTAAATATATGCAAATAAGCACAGGGTTTTATGCAAATTGGAATGCAAGCTTTTGAGGGCCTAGTGTAGGCAGCTGCCTATACATTTAGTTAAAAAGAATATATAAGATCTGGGAGACGGGCCAGATGGCAACAGACAGCGAATTTACTTGTTGATCTTCTAATGTTTTCTCTGTAATACTTCGACCCTAAGAATAAATATGCTTCCATAGGAAGTGCTGTGTGTGGTAGCTTATAACTGTTGGCAATTACTCTGTTACTACTCTCTGAAGAGAAGCCTGTTTAGGCAGCCTGTCTTTTGCTAGGAATAATATTGTGAAGGTAGAGAATAGTTCAGCCTGGAGATACCCTGGTCAGAAGGCAGAGAGAGAGACGCATGTTTTATACCCAAGAGAGGTGACGGCTAGGGGAGCCGGAAGCCTGGGAGAGGGAGCCCTTGCTAAACTAATAAGGGGAAATACAGGAGAAGTTGCCTGGAACTATCGCAAGTATCTCCAAGACTTTGAAGGAGGATGTAGAGACATTTTGAAATGTTTCCAACTCCATAGGGAGGTGAGGGAATAACTACAAAAATATGTTGATGATTTCTCTGAAGCAAAACTCCAGAGAGATGGATAATCAGAGGTTTGACTTTCAGAGGTCTGGAGGTAGAAGCCTTAACAATATATTTGCTTTGATTTTTTAAAAATTTCTTTTGGCTTTTTGAATAGAAAAGCTCACATCAGTCTTTCCCAACAGAATACCTGGCATGGCTACCAATGCATCTCTTGTACAGTAGATCTCTTAGAAAATGTAAATTAAACAATTTTTTTTTATGAAATACAAGAATGACCTTTTTAAATTGGTTTTAATTTAAAAAAATTAAAAATTCCAGTTTGTGATAGACCCCTTTGTAAAAATAGTTTCTGAATTAAAAAAAATACCTTTCCATTTTCTTAAATACTTCTAAGTGTTTTCTTGTGTTATGGTCAATTCATATAAGGGAGTAACTGACTTGAAATAGTAAAAATAACTGCATACAAGGTGCTGTCAAAGATATCAGCTAAATTTTTTAAAAAAAGAGAATTATTTTTGCTCATGTCTTTCACTTTACAAGTAATGCCTAAGATTTTTTTTAATTATAGTAGGTTCAAAAGTTTCTGACAAATGTGAATTTCAAGTTGTGTCTCCTTGTAAATCAAATATTTAACACGTTAGTTTCTTTAACCTTTTCCGTTCACTCTTTTTGGGGAGGCCCCTATTCAGTGAGAGGCCAGCAGGAGTTCTGTCTGAGTGTGAGTTAGAAATCTGAATAATTGCTTGAGTGGGTGAATAGAGATGGGTAAGTAGCAGAGGTGGGAGTAAATAAAATAATCAGTGACTTTGTTGTGCTTGTTGGTTTGCTATATTTGCTTATTTATTCTTGGTAGATTATATTTTCCTTCAGTATCTCTTTGCATAGAAAAAAGGCAAATAGAGTTGAGTTTGCTATGAAGACTAAATGTTGCTTTACTCACTTTATTTGAGGACTTCTTTGGGTTCCACACTCCCCACTGGTTCTACAATGGAAGGGAAGCCGGTACTTGAGGGTCCCACCTGACAGAATGCAGAGTGCCACCTTCCCTTTATCTGAGCCATAGAAGCTTTTCCATAGGGTTCCAGTTTTGCGGTGTGGGATGGGCAATATAGGGGTCTGACTACACTCCGCCACCCTATTTTCTCTCCAATCTGTAGAGCAAAGCCTTCTTAAGTTATGTACAAGTTACAACACCTGCAGTTACTTAAATGGTTTTCCCCCGTATTGTGAAATCCCTTCCCCTTTCAGAGGTATTTGCAGGCATGGAAGCCCCTCACAGGTTAGAGAGGCCAAGTAGCAAGGGGCCTCCTCATGAGTAGAGGCACCTGGGAGATCCCCTGAGATCTTTTGTTTATGAAGACAAATGATACCTTGCCCCTGATGGGAGAATTGAAATGAAACTGGGGCAGATTCCCAGCTGGCTTTTATGGAGCTATGACAATTTGTGCCAGTTGGGGATCTGCCCATCCAGGTGCAAACTCGTGGAGTTTTAACACCCTGAAATGACTGTTCCCGTTTATGCGAGTTCTAGACTTCCTGTATGGACACCCAGCGAGTGATTCATTCACATCAGTGGAATCATCAGCAATAGCACGTAATCAGAAGAAGGGTTTCCACTTAATTTTTCCAAATATTTTCTTTCAAATAAGAATAAACTAACATTCAAGCATAAAATAATCCACAAGAATTCACTTCTATATAGAAGAAAATCATACAAAAATGAAAATAATACTTTCCTTAGCTCAAAAGGGGGTTGTGCGATTAAATTCAGTAAGATTTGTGAGATGTCTAAATACTACCATGCTGAGAACCATAGAAATGCCCATGAATAACAAAAATAATAAGTACTGAACTGGATAATATATACACATAATTTAATCAGACTGACTCTTGATTATGGCATATATAGTAGAAACTCTAAATTGGTTGATATTGAGCGGAACAATTCAATTCTCTTGAGGTACTGACATGCACTTTAAAGATAGTGATGATTAAGCAGAAGATTGCAAATCTAAAACAAATTACTAATTACAAAAATGGAAGAATCCTTGGATTCCTTTATAATATAACATTGCTTGCTTGATATTTCTGAAACACCTGATTAAGTTACTGGAAATTAAAGATGAAAATTGTCATCTCTTTATTTATTGTCTCTCAGGGAGTAAAACAATTGGAAACTTCAGTTTAATCTGAGATCTTTCAAGTCAGCAGCACAAATGTAGGGCTGGAAGGCTCCTGGCTGCACCAGCACAGGACCAAGTATACCTAGACCATCTCTGACAGATGTTTGTCTAACCTGTTATTAAAAACCTCCAGTGACAGGGTCCACAACCTCTCTTGGTTACCTATTCAAGTACTTAACTATCCTTATAGTTAGAAAGTTTTTTCTAATATCTAACCTAAAACTTCCATGCCACAGATTAAGCCCATTACTTCTTGTCCTATCTTCAGTTGGACATGGATAGTGCCGTATATACTCGTTCATAAGCTGAATTTTTTTAGTAAAAAAGGGAAGCACCAGAGAAGTGGGTCGGCTTATGAACGGATATAGAGAAGGAGAGGTGGGACACAGTCCCTCCCCCCAACAGAGGGAGCAAGGAGAGGCAGCAGAGCCAGAAGGGAAGAGGCGGGGCCAGAGTCTCTCCGCTTCTGGTCACACTGCTCTCCCCCCAGCCTCCGAAGCAGCTGTAGCTCCGGGGCTGGCAGGCTGCAGCCCTGCCGCTTGGCCCCGCCCTCTAGAGCAGGCTGTGGCTGTGTCGCCCGGCCCGCCGGGCCATGCTGCGGCTGTGCCGCCCGGCCCAGCCCACTGGAATTTGCTGCGGCTGTGCCACCTGGTCTAACCCACCCGAGCAGACTGCGGTTGTGCTGCCCAGCCTGCCAGAACAGCTCCAGCCAGGCCAGGGACATCCTCCTCTGACCCTCCCCAGATAAGGTGGGAAGGGATGGGATGGGGAGAGTGTGGGGGTCCTGGGCTAGGGGTGGGATCATGTGGGAGGTGGTCACGGGGTTACTGCTCTGACCCCCAACTTCTCCCCCCCAAAAATGTACCCACCAGTTGCTGTCCTGGCCCGTCAGGGTAAGCAGCTGGCGCGCTGGGACACTTTGTTTACTTAAGTTTACCTCCATGCCTGCGGATGCTCAAGGTAAACAAACCATCTTGGCCTGCCAGCAGCTTATCCTTATGGCCCGGGAGCCAGAGTTTGCTGACCCCTGAATTATAGGGTCAGCTTATGAACGGGTCATACAAATTTTCCATTTTTACTTATCCATCCTGGGGGCGGGGGTCAGTTTATGAACGAACTGGCTTATGATCGAGTATATACGGGTAAATAAAATAACACACACATGCTTGGTGAATAACAGATGGTTTAGTTTGTTGGCAGTTCCTCCCCCCCCAAAAAAGGAAAAATAATCATTTTGGGTTGTACCAAATATGATTTTTTTTGGCAGATTGAAACATTGAAAATAAAATTCATTTAGGGTCAAATGAAACATTGTCTGTCCTGAAATAAAATGTTTCATTTTGATTTCAAGCATTTTTACATGTTTCTAAATTAAAAACTACCCTCTAAAGGCAATTTCAAAAAGTTTTTGTTTTGAATTGAAATGTTTTGTTTTGAAAATGTTGAAACAAAACACTGATTTTTTTAATTTGTTCCTCCCAAAATGAAGAATTTGGCAAAATCTTCACAAACTCATGAAACGTTTCAATGTCACCAAGTCTGTATTTTTTGCAAACAAACAAAAAGTTTGTCAAAAATGTTACCCAGTTGTATTCATATCTACCTCTGTACAATCAGTGCCAGAACCATGGGACCTTGATCCTGATCAAGACCTGTGAGGGCTACCATAATATAAATATGACATAATAATCTAGAAAAGTGCAGTAGTGTGCTCACACAGAGGCATAGGGTGACCAGACATCAAGTGTGAAAAATCGTGATGGGGTGGGGGGTAATACGAGCGTTTATAAGAAAAAGACCCAAAAATCGGGACTGTCCCTATAAAATCAGGACATATGGTCACCCTACAGAAGCAGTCTCTGTTAATAACTGAATTTAAAGCAAAACTTCCAGCTGAGTCACATTTTCTGGGTTATGTATTTATTTTAATATAATTTTAATGGTAACAGATGATTTTCTTTCCATTGTTATTCCAACTCAACCCTTCATCCCCTGATATGTACAGATGACAAAATGTATCACCTTTTACTCTGATCTCTGTCTGATCATTATTTGAGCAACCTCCATCTCAGAAAGAAAAAACTTTTATGCAGCACACACAAGATAGAGCCATAACTGAAGTAACCCCTGGATTGCTGAGAGTAAGATTCCTGTCTGTAAAAGAGTGGAGAGAGAGTATTGCAGTGCAATCCTCTGAAAGTGGCAGGTTTATTTTGTTTGTTGTTGCATTTTGCATAACATTGCAAATGCACAGGGGGTCTCCATGGAGATGAAAAGGATGGAGAATGAAAATGTAAGTCAATGGTGTGTTGAAACTAACCTTGAAAATACATGCACTACATGCTACTGGGGGAAAGGACACATTGTACAACTCAGAAAAATGATGCTGTGGACTTGACTAAAATATCTAGTGTTAAACAAATTTGTTCAATGCAGCCAAAATATGTAATACAACAGAGACATAAATTCACCTAACATCCTCCTGAGTTAATTTTATAGTGTGAAGTGCAATGAACAAATGTTTACTTTAAACGGAATTATCTTTCATAAAACACCCTATGCACAAATCTTTATTTTTTAAGCTTTCATTAGTATGGCCAGAAAACAACCTTGTTATTAAAGTATTATATATCATATTCAAGGTATCTGCATTTTCCTGGTCTTAGCATCCTAGGATTACTAAAGCCAGAAGAGAGCCTCTTGTGCATTATTTGCATGCATCAGAGTGATAGTGATTAATTCATTTGGGCTTTGAAACTATATTAATTTTTTCCTCTGAAAAATTCATTTCTAAAGTCTCCATTTCATCATGAGTGGTTGAAAGCAAATTCTGGCTATCCGTGCATACAGACTTGCTCTAGTCTGTTCTTTCCTTTAATGCACCACTGACATGATTTTCTCATTCCTCTTGCCACAGAGGCATTAATGATTTTTAAACAAGAAAAGATAGAACTGTATTATTTTCCTGTTCATTTTGCATTTTAGTAGAAAGTTACTAGATTTTTTTATCATCAATCTTCAGCCCCTATTTGCTTTGCCCATATGGCACAGTGAATTTTGAACTCACTGTGCTCTTGATGAAGGTGCACACTGGTGATTAAAAAAAATCCCACTTCTGAACCTATCTCTTGCTTTATTAGTGTCCTTGTAAACACGGTGCGTGCTTCTGTTAATTGTTTGAGGTACCCTTGACCTTGCAGTAGATTTGGTGGCATTTCAGAACAAGCCTGGATTTGTTCGTCATTAAAAAATTAGCGAACTGTATAGAGGATTCCTTCTCAGCCCATGTGACCCCAAACTCAATTCCACACATATATACACTTCTACCCCGATATAACGCTGTCCTTGGGAGTCAAAAAATATTACCGTGTTATAGGTGAAACCGCATTATATCGAACTTGCTTTGATCCACTGGAGTGCGCAGTCCCGCCCCACCCAGAGCACTGCTTTACCGCATTATATCCAAATTCATGTTATATCGGGTCACGATATATTGGGGTAGTGGTGTATTTGGAAGATGAAACTTGACCATTCAGTCAAATGCAAAGTGAATATTTTTCACTTTCACATTTGTTACTTAAGAATAGAAGAACACAAGAATGGTCATAGTGGGTCAGACCAAAAGTCCATCTAGCACAGTATCCTGTCTTCCGGCAATGGCCAATGCCAGGTGCTTCAGAGGGTAGGAACAGAACAGGGAATCATAAAATCATCCATCCCCTTTCGCCCATTCCCAGCTTCTGGCAGACAGAACCATCCTGTCTAATAGCCATTGATGGACACTATCCTTCATGAATTTATTTAGTTCTTTTTTGAATGCTGTTATAGTCTCGGCCTTTACAAAATCCTCTGGCAAGGAGTTCCACAGGTTGTTTTTGGGGGGTGAGAAGCAATCTTTCCTTTTGTTTGTTTTAAACCTGCAGCCTATTAATTGCCTAATAAACTTGTTGTCACTGTGTTAGATAAGTGATTTTTACATTTTAAATGAAAGAATGAATAAGAGAGAATTTGAGCCCAGCATATATGAAACACCACTTTAACACACAAGAAAGAGAAAGCAAAAAGGTGGTGGGGTAAAAGCAATACATTTCAGTATGAACTCCGCCGTTGACCGATGACTGGTTGGCACAGAGAATTAGCAGTGGGTTATGGTGTGTTCATCTCTGTCACTAGTCAGAACTAGCTAAGATTGGTAATGGATAAAAGTTTCTATCGTATGGGTGTCTTATGGGGTGTGAATTGCTGCTTATAATCTTTGTCTATATCACAAAAATTGGCACCAAATGACAGTTGGCGCCCTCATCAGAGTCTGAACTACCCTTCAGAACAAGAGCGAAGTATCTTCGAAGGCCTAAGAAATCATTTATAGGTGTTACTTTATCATGTGCCCGTCACTTACCGTGAAAATTGTCATCTTTGCAATGACACATTGAAACTTTTGTTTACAAGCTTTTTAAAGTCATGAACTCACAGCAGGAATAACTCCCATCATTCCTCTCAGTTGGTGCTGTACAGCATTTTAGTGCATTTCTTAATAGCTTTTTTTCCTCTTTAACAGTTGGCTTTGTTCATGATTATGTGGTTAGTTTGTGATTATGATCCTTTTGTTTTGCTTTTATCGCAATTGCTCAGTCACTTGTCCTTCAAACAAATCGTCTTCCATGTGAGTTGCTGCTTCACCCAATATAGCAAGTTCTGTCTCAGTAAACACATGTTTTCACAGTCAGACAATCAGCTTTGGATAATCACCATAGTCAGCATCTCTGGGAAAGAAGTAACATTATATCTGGTACAAATAAAACAAAGAAGCAAGAAACCATTACCATATCTGACTCTCAGATTTCATCCAAATTTGAGAGGCTAAGCATTCCTACAAACAAAAATCAGGCAGAGCAGTTAAGTCAGTCTACAGGAATTAAAAACTGAAAAAAAAGTTGAGCAGGAAAAAAAATAGCCTCTGTACCAAAATGAACAAAATAATCATAAACCCATTCATCCCACTGCAACACAGTAGCATTATAAAGATGGTGATAGTACAGTCACAAATACAGATAGAGACTTGTACCAAGGTCTGACTCCAACTAGTAATAGTGAATTCAGAGTGAGGAACCTAACTGACCTCCCATGGTGAAACAGTGAACTGACCACCAGTGAAAGAAGAGAGAGAAGCAAATATTGGGCATGAACAAAACCCTGTTGGATGGAAAGACTCCTACTGACCTCAGTGGGTTTTGAATCAGGAGTGTAGAAACAAAACAAAACACAAAAGCGAGAGAGAGCATCCTACAAAGCAGTGAGTGACACAGCAAAGAAAACGCACACACGCACACTAAAACAATGCAGGCAAAGATCTGAAGGAAATAAGGGGTAATTAGTGACTTCACATAACACAAGGACCTAGTTAATATTTGTAGCCTCACAAAACAGCACCTGCAGGCATTGAATGTGAAAGCTGAAATAAATTATGAGCAGCGGCTGATCTCTAAAAGGGAGCAAAATTGTCCCTTCAGTTAAGAAAATCTGGTAAATTGAGCCAATTGAGAGCAAATCTGTTCAATAGAAAACTAATTTTTCATAAATACAGATTTAGATTAATGTTCTGTCAGGTTAAACAGAATGTACTGGATTTTTATAATCTAATCTTTGAATTTAATATGGTAGTGCTTGCTAGGGTGTTTGTTGGCAATAGAAGGAAGGAAGCTGAATATGCCAGAAATTATATAACCCAATTGGATTCTGGTATACTAGAAATAATTTGAATGCTGTCAATAATGTTAATAGCATTTAATGGTCGTATGTGATCGAGACAAGAGTAGGTCTCATAATATTCTGGGTATATTTCCTGAATTTTATCTTTCTTTGTGTGCTTTAAGAGTTGCAAAACCTGATTTTTAGTTGCTGAGTACATGCATTATTTGCCTAAAATTGCTGGTGGTTCTTTTTATAAAATTGTTTAGTGAAAATGTGTCAAAAAACAAGCATCAATAAAACATACATATGATATACATCCATGTCTGATAGGAAAAATTTAATCCTGATCTGTGATCAGACATAATACAGTAATATGCATGGACTGTTCATGATCTGCCATAAGATACTAGAAATAATATATTTTCCCTTAAACTTGTTTTTATTTATTTAGGGTAGCACCCACAATATACTAGGCAATTTCCAGACATTCAAGAAGGGGGGATGCTTGTAGGATACTTGCCCCAAGGGCTAGCGGGGTATTATCGACGCTTCATTCCCCACTTGCTCATTCGCAGCCCCCTTGACGGGACTCTTAACGAAGGAAAGCCCCCGGCAAGTGGTCTGGACCCGTGAGTGTGACGAAGCCTTTCAAGCCCTCAAAACAAGCCTGTGTCAAGAGCCAGTCTTATATAGCCCCAATTTCAAGCAGGCCTTCGTCCTGCAAACCGACGCTTCAGAGGTGGGTCTCGGGGCAGTCCTCTCCCAAGAGGTTGGCGGCGAAGAGCACCCGGTCCTTTACATCAGTCGGAAGCTCTTCCCCCGAGAAAAGAACCATGCCGTGGTGGAAAAGGAAGCCCTAGCCGCGAAGTGGGCTTGTGACGCCCTGCGGTACTATCTCCTGGGAGCCCCTTTCATCTTGGTCACCGACCACTCTGCTCTCCAGTGGTTGGCCCGCATGAAGGACCATAATATACGCCGACTTCCTTTCCCGCCTAGGAGGTATGGAAGGGTCTGGCCCCGGTACCCGGGAGCCAGCCTTGGGGGGGGGGGGCCGTGTAGCGGGGCGGCCTGGCTTCCAGGCACCCCAGGAAGCGAGGAGCCAGAACAGCCGCCAGAGTGGGCGGAGCCACCGCGGCCTGTCCCCGCCCCGGAAGTCAAGGGGCGGGACAGGAAGTATAAAGGCCAGGCCACAGCGCTCAGTAGCTGGCCGGCAGTGGGAGAGGACAGACACTGGTGCCCGAGCTCCCGCGGACCTGAGCCTGCCGAGAGCCCGGTATCCCGAGGAGGACTGGCCGAGCCTGCCGAGAGCCCGGTACCCTGAGGAGGACTGGCCGAGCCTGCCGAGAGCCCGGTATCCTGTGGAGGACTGGCCGAGCCTGCCGAGAGCCCGGTACCCCGAGGAGCGGCCTGAGCTTCCCCCCGCCGAGGGCCCAGAGGGAGCGACAGACCTACCTGGTGCTCGGGGCCCGGAGGAGCCCATGATCTGCGACCCAGCAGACGGAACTCAGGAGGAGCAGGTACCCATGGAGGAGGAGATGGGAAGTGGCCCGGGGATAGCAGACCCTGAACCCATGTCAGTGTGTTGCGGTCAGGATCCCCACTGACTGCGCGGCAGACGGACTGCTGCGGATAGGGCCCCGGGCTGGAACACAGTGGAGTGGGTGGGCCTGTGTTCCCCCCTGCCACCCCGCGCCGGGTGGCAGTCTCTCCTCCTCCTTGTCCAAGGGGCCTGGGCCCCTGACAGACTATCTGTTGGCTGCCCCGCCCTGACCTAGGGCCTGGGCTAACCCAAACTGACCCAGCCCCAGCTACAAGGCCTGGGCCACTGACTGACTATTGGTTTGCTGCCCCGCCCTGACCCAGGGCCGGAGCTGTTAATTGTATGCTCAGTCCCTGCATAAGGGCCTGAGTCCTGAACTGTTAACTGTGTGCTCAGTCCCTGCACAAAGGTTGAGCTCTGAACTGTCAATTGTGTGCTTAGCCCCTACCCAAAGGTCGGGGCCCTAACTGCTATTCGCTTTGTAGCAGGGCGGCCTGGCTTCCAGGCACCCCAGGACGGGACGAGCCCCACCCCGGAACTACTATAGAAGGGTAGTTCTAAAGTTAATTTTGTTGCAACTTGGCAGGTGCCCAGGGTTTCAATATGGGTCTAGCTCCCAGGATTAGGGGAGATATCTTCCAAAGAAGGTAAGGAATGGGGTTGTTGCTCCTAATGTATATCATGGAGACAACCTCTCTTTGCCAGTCCCTTAACTCACGGATTAGAAGGGGGGCAATGGGGTCTCAGTAATAATGCTGGGACCAGGTTAACAGGCTGGAGGGCTGATGGCAGCTACTCTGCCAGGTGGTATGGATTATAAAGGAGGGATCACCTGTATGGGACATGTTATTGCTGGATAGTTCTCAAATAATAGAATATCAGGGTTGAAAGGGACCTCTGGAGGTCATCTAGTCCAACCCCCTGCTCAGAGCAGGACCAATCCCCAAACAGATTTTTGCCCCAGATCCTTAAATGGCCCCCTCAAGGATTGAGCTCATAACCCTGGGTTTAGTAGGCCAGCGCTCAAACCACTGAGCTATCCCTCCCCCCAAATGTATTGCTTAATAAAGTTACAGCCTCTTCCTGGTGTCCTTTCTTTCTTTCTGCCATATCTGGGGCAATGGTATATTATTGCCGCTCAACATTTAAAAAAAATAACAAAATCTACCTAACTAAAAGAGAAGGAAAAGAAGAGGGAAGAGGTAAAGAGAAACAAGGGGAACGATATAGAGAGGAATTCTAATTTTGGATAGAAGTCATTTTATTTTTAAAATTGCTAACTACATGTAGTCTAGAGAAAGAAGAAATGGTAGGCCAGCTTTTACTAATTGTTTTTCTTCCTACCAAATCGGAGAAAACCCAAATCAAAAATGGAATTATTGATACCAGCTACTACTGAGTCTATCTCAGGAACTGTAACTCCCGCTAATTATGTCATGGAGTTCTTTTATGGACCTTATGGGACAAGACCAAGCAAAATAATCACAATATTATCCCTGAAAGAATACAAGTGGTTAATAAATAATTATTATTTAATATAATTATATATGTGTATAATATTAAATAATTAATAAATGGGTTACTTTTGTTACACTCTCTTCTATATGTCACTCAGTGAAGCTCTTTAGTAAAGATTACACCTCTGAGAGTGAACTGCCTGTGGGGTGTTCTTCATTTGATAAATTAAGACCAAAGTGTATTGCTCCCCAAAATTATTGTGAATCCAATCTTAGAATTTTATTTGATACTTAAAAATGACTTATGATTGTGCAAAAGAATTTGTATAGGGACAGGGGGATCCTGTTTAAATCTAAACAGTTTATAATTGGGCAAAGTAAGTAATTTTAACTAAATCCTATGAAATTGAAGAAAATATTTAAACCAGTGATTTAGAAGAAGCCATTTAAGGCGCTGTCTTGAGACAAGCCAATTATGAATATAGAGAATCTTAAATGCAATTAAGAAGAGAAAGCCACTATTTCTCTGTTTACTAATGTTTAGCTCCTTTCCAGAATACATAGTCCACTTGTCACACCCCAGTGGCCCCCGCTTCCCTCAGGGGGTCCCCTGGGGAAGCAGATCAGCATTGTATGTTGCTAACACAGTTGTAAGCATTGCAAGGCATTTTGGGGGGAGGGTCAAAGGTGTGAGTGTGAAATGGAAGATTCCTTTGCAGGTGGTGAGAGGCCAAGAGGGGGAAGGAGAAAGAGAGCAGAGAATGGGTTAACTCGACACTTTAGCTAGCTCTGTGTGAAGATAAGACACTGGCCCCGATCCAAGGTCATGGGCTCGACGAGAAATTTGCAGCTGCCCAGCCGTGAGAAGAGGAGAACTAAGTTGAGCAGGGCTACAGAGATAGCAGTTTGAACAGTGAGAGCGAATGAGACAGCGAAGGCCAATGGGGGGAAACAAAGTCTCTGGAGCCCGTGTGTTTTGGGAACACCGAGGAGGCCACAGTGAGCTGGTTTGGACTGGTTCAAAGAGCACCAGGAACAGAGGGCCCTAAACGAAAACACCCCCAAAAGAACCCAGGACTTAAAAACCCTCCCACGAGCCAAAGCAAGTCAGATATCACAGCGGACCCTGGACGACCTGTTCACAGGACAAGAACTCCCATCCACCCTTCCCCCCTCTTCTTCTTATGTTACACCCAGGCTTGGCCAGCCTCGGGTAGTGCAGGTGTGAGTATGAAAGTGGGTTAGGGCTTGGGGCACTAAGGCTTTCTTCCTTCCTCTGAGTGTCGTGGGGAACCCCCAGCACTCTCCGCTGTTATTTTATTATTATTTTGTTGTTTTATTATTTTATTAATAAAGCTTTAAAACTTAGACACTTGGTGTGCTCCTCCATCTCCTCCCCTAAAGATCCTGCAGCCTCAGCCTGATCACCTGATGCCTCGGGCAGATTGGTAACAGAAATCTGTCACACACTCACTTGGTGATTAACAGGAGAAACAATTAGTATTTAAGGATACAACAGCAATTTCATCTCCCAGTAAAATCATTAGAAGAGTTAAAATCCAGTCCCTTGGCAGTGTCTTAGTTAACTTTCTGTCACCAATTCACAATAAAGTCTTGGGTAGGATTTTCTATAGGTTGGTTTCCCTCGATCCTTCTCTCTCTCTCTCTCTCTCTCTCTCTCTCTCTCTCTCTCTTTTTAAAAATCCATCTGTGGCAACTTGCTTGTAGAAATGGACAGGATGAGTTGCACAGTGCTTTCAGTTTGAGCAGGGTAGCAGAGGGTGTATGTGAGGAGTCCTCACTTAGGAGGTTTTTATGCCACTCTCCTTCCTATTTCTATCAAGTTATAGGAAAACAAACCTCCTTCAGACTTGTCTAGATGCAGAACTGGTTGCTGTCACTGTTTCATTGGCTCCATGCCTCCAGGATCAGCTTAGGTGACATCTTCAGCTCCTGAATATAAGGTCTGCCTAGTGAATATGCAACATTTCTAATTGCCTTTGTGGGGGAGGGGGGGAGAAGCATCAGATAAAGTTTAAAGTTTATTTTAACTCTTTCTTTTTGTTCAGTCTATTTTCCGAGACATTCCTTCAATTATATTAGAGTTTAATAGGAAATTAAATACTATTTTCAAAAAGTCCAAACATTTTATAGTTAAAGTTTTTAGTTCTTAAAATAGTCTTTTAAATTAAATAACCCTTAGAAATAACCCTTGAGCTTAAATAGGTATTAAAGCAGTTACTGGTTCTTTATAACAATTTTTGAGACATGCTTTTTGTCTTCCTGAGGGGGGGATGTTGCTTGAGCACTGCCAGTAATTAATTAATTTTCCATTGACATAAATATTCTTTACTTTAATGGCTTCTTCTATTACTAACTAGTTTAACAAGTTGATTAGATTCTATGTTGTTATATAAAACATTTTATAATATCAATGATATTGGGAGGCGTGTGAGGAGGTTTGTATTTAAATAACATATTTGCAAGTATGCATTTCACAAAGGGATTTGCCATGTTAACATTTAAGAAATAAAGAAAAGTTTAAAACCTTTTTAACTACACATGTTTTTCTCTAAAGCTTTAAGAACACAAGCAGAAGGTTTTTAAAAAAAGACATTGGTACAGCCCACTCTAAAATCTAGATTTATTGCTCTGATAACACACCCTACATTCCATTTTATTGTTAGGTCTCTTCCTTAAACATGAATGCTATACATGGATTTTATGTCCAAGGAGGTTATCATCCTGACATTTGCTTGTCTTTGGAAGACAGAAGCAGAAACCTTCTGAAATTTCTTTGATTAGCTTAAAAGTTTTGTAACATAACTAGCTAAACATATGTATTATTATATTTCCAAGCCTCCTGGCTATAACATTCTTGTAGCTCTATCTTAATATTCAGTACAGGCACAAACAGATTTGTTACAACCAAATATTAAAATCAGTTATAATAAATGTATTAATATCATTTTTGCTTTAATATTGAGGTTTTTTTCCTACAGCATGGTCATTTCAGTCACCCGCCAGTCACCCAAGTTAACTGCAGTGAAGACATACCCTAAAGGAGATACAGAAGCAATGGCTGGAGAATTTGAAAGAGAAGCAAGAGAAGGGAATCATGAAAGCAGAAATAGGAACAGCTATAGGACTGTTTATTGACTTTGTCAAAAGCATTAGATATATCATGGAGAATGAACATAGAGACAGCAAAATCTGAACATCCATATATATTTTTAATTAATCATCTACTGTTTGACTACCATGCCTGACAGGTTTTCTCACTGGAAAGAAATATTGATTATTTTATGCAAATCACTTGACCACAAGATTCCTTGTTGAAGCAAAACCATAGAGATCATGCAAGTTGTACATAACCACCAGAGTTTTCATTGACCTAAGTGAAACTTATTGTGTGAGTAAGGAAAACAGGACTTGACCCTTAAGCATGAATGCACAGTCCCCTGAACATAAAACAGAACATTTATTTAATATTTTCTTTGCTGTTATTTAGAAGTATTTGTCTTTTAATAACAGTGTCATCCTATGAGCTTCTGTTTAGACCTGTACAATCTTCTGTTTGTGAGCTTCATCTATCGATAAAATCACAGTCTTGTGTATATGAGACAAATCAGACGATTGAAAATGCATTGTCATAATTTCAACATTATTCCACTACAGCATCAAATAGCAGGAGATGGGTCTGTGAGCAAATTCTTTAACATAAATAGCTTTGGTAATGAAAAAACACAGTAAGAATTTTTTGAAAAACACATGAAAGAGGGATTAATTTACTTTTATGTTAGATATTTTGTAAACTTTTCCCCAGCATGGAAGAACCTTTGAAAGCACATCAGGATTTTGTTTTCATAGATATAACCCCATCTTAAAAACCCTGGACTGTTAATCACTTCTCTAATTATGTGTTTCAATACTTTGATTAATATTTGACTAATTATCAACAGTTTCTTCTATTTATATTTTCTTGATCTGGTCTTACCTGAACATGATGAAGTCTGGATGTTTCCCAAAAGCCATGACGATTCAGATTAAAATCCTCCTTTCTCCCACAAATGAATCCTACTGAAGTGAATGGGACTTACTTATGTGAGGTAAGCGAGCAAACTTTGCTGCAGAATAGATAATACCTCAGCATGTAGAAGCAAAAATGACAGTCAAATTAAATCATTTGAAGTAATGGAAGTTCACTTGCAGATGGCTTGCAGGAACTCACTCATAAATAATATACTATTTTATGGATGGGAGATTGAGATGATGGGAATGAGGACTAAAAATAGAAAACTAATACATTTATAAAACAGTATGAGGGTTTGTCCGGTTTCATATTAAACACTCGTCAGTTCAGACATTCATACTCTTTAAAAAGGAGAATAATAACTATAATGGGTGAAATAACCTATGTGATACTAAAAGGTCTAATACTTGGTCTATAACATAGTAGGTCAACAGATAGTAATTCAACAGGAAATTTTATCAACATTGCCTTATGTTATCACATCAACCTTTAAATATATGCACATATTTAAAGAAACAAATATCTGAAGAACCTACAAAAGCATCCAATCTGCACTAGAATGTAAACTGTTTCTCAAACCATTATAAAAAAATGTTTTCAAGTTGTATCTGATCCAAATTTGAATTGATATTCCTAGTTCCATTATTTATGAAAACTTTGTAGCAAGCCACGATGAATATGATCAACACTGTGTTTTTCCAAGTCTAGATAAGAATTTTTTTTGTTAGAACCAATTTGTGGTTTTAGTATGATTCCACTAGAGAAATGTGGATGTCATACCTTGAAGAACTGCAGATTTTAAAATATGCTAAGATTGGCAATTATTTTAGCATCAAACCAACATAAATATGATGAAAATCAATGCTGCTGTTTACTGACAACATTTCTATTAAAAATAAATGTTTTAATTACTGTTAAAAAAGTAAACTCCAAAACACTGTCTCTAAATTATCTAGTAATGGTCTAGTAGTTCTAATCAATTAAATAAAAAGTTAAAAAAGATGTTTTGGAAAGATGGATCCATTTCACTGTCAGAAGAATTAAAAATTAAATACCTTTGACAAAGGGCCTGAGGCTCAAAACATTGCTCCATTCTGTATTCTTCCTTCATCCAACAGGTATGTAAGCTTGACTTTTGAAGTGTTTGACTGTTCTGAGCCTTCACTCATGATTTTTAGAGTAAAGGTATTTTTTATTTTTGTTTCATGAAAAGTATCATCCTCATATACTAGTAAATCAAATCTTGTGCTCGCTAGGACCTTGACTCAGCAAAACACTTATACCCATACTTAAATCTATCCCTATTCAACAAAGGACTTCAGCAGATGCTTAACTTTATACTTGTACCTCCATCCCACTGACTGCAGTGGTGGTGCATACCTGGACATCTCAGCACAGAATAAAGGTCAGAGGAAACAGTAGTTATACATTTTTAACGTAGTGCAGCAATATTTTAATTTTGCATAATGATACTTTGGTTACATTAAATTATTTCCTTTCTCACATACTGTACTGTAGTCATCTATCTACAACGGGACAATATTTCTATATATATCTCAGCCATGCAATAACCTTACGATTGTGATTAAGGCATTTTACTGTTTGTGGTCTAAACTAGAGGAAACTAATTTAAAAGAAAGATTTTCTTTCTTATCCTCTCATGGTGTCAACTAAAGGCAAGGTTAAGTTTATCTGAGAGCCCCAGATGTGGATTTCCATACATTAATATGTCTGGAAGTTAAATCTTAGCTCTGAATTTTCTGGTTTTATACAGGCCACTTTCCTCAGATCCCACTGAGGAATACACTAAGAAACTGCACCATCTACTCAGGACACTCCCTACACTAACACAGGAACAAATCAACATACCCTTAGAGCCCCGACCGGGGTTATTCTCTCTACTACCTAAGATCCACAAACCTGGAAATCCTGGACGCCCCATCATCTCGGGCATTGGCACTCTCACTGAAGGACTGTCTGGATATGTGGCCTCCCTACTCAGACCCTACGCCACCAGCACTCCCAGCTATCTCCGTGACACCACAGATTTCCCGAGAAAACTACAATGCATTGGTGACCTCCCAGAAAACACCATCCTAGCCACCATGGATGTAGAGGCTCTCTACACAAACATCCCACATACAGATGGAATACAAGTTGTCAGGAACAGTATCCCTAATGATGACACAGCACAACTTATTGCTGAGCTCTGTGACTTTATCCTCACGCACAATTATTTCAAATTTGGTGACAATATATATCTCCAGACCAGTGGCACCACTATGGACACCCGCATGGCCCCACAATATGCCAACATTTTTATGGCTGACCTGGACCAATGCTTCCTCAGCTCTCGTCCACTCATGCCCCTTCTCTACCTACACTATATTGATGACATCTTCATCATCTGGACCCATGGGAAGGAGACCCTGGAAGAATTCCACCATGATTTCAACAGCTTCCACCCCACCATCAACCTCAGCCTGGACCAATCTACCCGGGAAGTCGCACTTCCTAGACACTACCATACAAATAAGCGATGGACACATTAACACCACCCTATACCGAAAACCCACCGACCGCTACGCCTACCTTCATGCCTCCAGCTTCCACCCCAGTCACACCACACAATCCATCGTCTACAGCCAAGCACTGAGGTACAATCGCATCTGCTCCAACCCCTCAGACAGACAACACCTACAAGATCTTCACCAAGCATTCTCAAAACTACGATACCCACACAAGGAAATGAAGAAACAAATCAACAGAGCCAGACGTGTACCCAGAAGCCTCCTGCTACAAGACAGGCCCAGAAGAGAAACCAACAGAACTCCACTGGCCATCACCTACAGTCCTCAGCTTAAACCTCTCCAACGCATCATCAGTGATCTACAACCCATCCTGGACAATGATCCCTCACTTTCACAGACCTTGGGAGGCAGGCCAGTCCTCGCTCACAGACAACCTGCCAGCCTTAAGCATATTCTCACCAGCAACCACGCACCGCACCATAACAACTCTAACTCGGGAACCAACCCTTGCAACAAACCTTGATGCCAACTCTGCCCGCATATCTACACCAGCAACACCATCACAGGACCTAACCAGATCAGCTACAACATCACCGGCTCATTCACCTGCACGTCCACCAATGTTATATATGCCATCATATGCCAGCAATGCCCCTCTGCTATGTACATTGGCCAAACTGGACAGTCACTATGCAAGAGGATAAATGGACACAAGTCAGATATCAGGAATGGCAATATACAAAAACCTGTAGGAGAACACTTCAACCTCCCTGGCCACACAATAGCAGATGTAAAGGTAGCCATCTTACAGCAAAAAAACTTCAGGACCAGACTCCAAAGAGAAACTGCTGAGCTCCAGTTCATTTGCAAATTTGACACCATCAGATCAGGATTAAACAAAGACTGTGAATGGCTATCCAACTACAGAAGCAGTTTCTCCTCCCTTGGTGTTCACACCTCAACTGCTAGCAGAGCACCTCACACTCTCTGATTGAACTAACCTCGTTATCTCCACACTGATTTATACCTGCCTCTGGAGATTTCCATTACTTGCATCTGAAGAAGTGAGGTTCTTACCCACGAAAGCTTATGCTCCCAATACTTCTGCTAGTCTCTAAGGTGCCACAGGACCCTCTGTTGCTTTTTACAGATTCAGACTAACATGGCTACCCCTCTGATACTTGACAACATTCTTGTAGTGTTTTTACTCTTAAATTACTGAGATGTACTTTTAACCAGTTTAGTGTAGTTGTACTTTTACTCCAGCATGGCATATTTTTTTATCTTGAAATATATAGTAAATATAAGAACATTAAAATCCATATTTTTAAAATAATTTAAATCAGAAATATATGCAGTTACAGAACATAACTTTTCTCTTCACTGAAATATATTGTTGCACAATCTCACAATACAGGTATTAGCAAGGGTTAATGCAACAAGCATATCTATGTTAAAACCTATTGTACACTGGATATAAAAACAAACATTGTGCTGATATAGTAATTATTATAGAACAGATGGTGAGCAGAAGAAATTAAAGAAATGAAAATGTCTGAAAGAAGTTAGCAGAATACTCAAAGGGTGGAAATAATGTATTTCTACCGTGGATGTTAAACTTGTCACATTTTCTGATAGCATTGCCATTTCCATCATATAAACATTTTGAATGCTGGCAAAGAGATTAAACAAAGTGTTTGGACACTCTCATTCTGTACCTTTTGCAATATTAGATCACCCTTTGGAACAAGATTCAAACATAATGAGGAAAGGGTCTTCAATCAAATCAGGGCCTGCTCCAGGCACCAGCTTACCAAGCAGGTGCTTGGGGCGGCCACTTCAGAGAGGGGCGGCATGTCCAGCTGTTCGGCGGCAATTCGGCGGACGGTCTCTAACTCCCTCTCGGAGCGAAGTACCTCCCGCCGAATTGCCGCTGCAGATTGCAATCGTGGCTTTTTTGTTTGTTTGTTTGGTTTTGTTTGGCTGCTTGGGGCAGCCAAAATCCTGGAGCCGGCCCTGAATCAAATACAAAGTCTGGCAATTACTGGCATCAAACGTAACTTTGTGGTTCTATCAAAAGTTAGTGTTTCTGTTGACATAAAATAATAGGTGGTTCATTATCTATTTTAATTATTATTAACAAATGTGTCAGAACTTAATCCCTGCCCACAGATCTTACAGTCTCTCAATTACACAAATATAGCCCCTGACCTTGCAATTCACTGTGTTTGGGTGCATTGCAGCACCTACATAGACCCCAGTGAAGTCAGGCTCTGCACGGGTTGAGGTGTTTGCCCTTCAGTTCTTTTGCAGGCGCAAACACACACAACATGAATATACATAAAGAAAGGAGTAGGGAAAGGAGGCAGAAGTGTTAAAACAAATAAAAATAAAGTGAGTAATATTACGTAGTGAACAAGTCATTATACTAAAAGGACAAGAGAGACCAGGAAATATTGAATAGGGTCTATAAGTAAGAGTGGACAGGAAATTAGACATGGCAGCAAAGAAGAGCTAAGGTATTTTGGGCTGTATATACAGCACACAGACATCAGGTCAGAAAGCAGGCCCGTTCGGTAACAAATCCTAACTATAGTGCATAGATGTGATTACTCCTGGAATGCTGTGTTCAATTTTAGGTAGTGTGTTACTAGAAAATATGCTGAGTAACATAGAAATTGATTCCGAAAACCACCCCTGGACAGTTTGAGGTGGGTGGAAGAGGGATTGCATCTTGTAATGGAGAAAGAAAGAAATCAAATTTTAACAGTCTCAGAAACTTTTTGTCTCCAGTCTGGGTTGGAATTACGTCAGATAATTCAAAGGGACACCGTACTAAACATTCTGCTCCATAGCTACGTTTAGTGGCTTTGCACAGTGCTAAATACTTTTTAGTTTCAATATGTGAAGTTGGTCATTGAACCTAGCAAGTAGTAAATGGTTATTATTATCTCTCTCAAATGATAATTGTTTGTATTTTGACATTTGATTTCCCCCCCAACTTACAGATATTACAGTCACTACTAACATTGACTGACCCTCAAACAAATATTCCTTAGAAACTAAAATGACCTTCTGTTAACACATTTGTCCTTTCTGTATTGTTTTTCTTCAAAAATGAGCATTCCAAGTTTTTCCTCTTAAAAGTAGCAATTCCTCGATCCCAACGTAATGCCCTAGGCCATCCAAGGCAAACAATGTAGACTGTGTCTCTGTACACATTGTGGTGCCAGTATTGTTAAGCTACATCCACACATGTAATGTTAGTGTAAGAGGTCACACACAGTTACTTTACATTGAATTTTTTGTTTGTAAATTGCAACTGGCTTATGCTAAAGAAGCACCATGGTGAAATTAAAGTATTAGTCAACATGAGCGGAGTGTGTTTAATGTACCCATAGTTTACCCTTTGCAGTATGGGGGCCTGTTCTTTGGCTCTAGAATTGAAGTGACATCTCAGTGTGTGGATGCATGTGTTTGTAGGAACTGGCTCAAGCTAATGTCCCCAGGTCCACGAACAAAATATCAACTGGGAACTTTATGATATGAAAAGTGTGAAAAATAGCATGGCTCCAACTGAATTGGCCAGGCAGGTGCATACTGTTGGCTCACCTAGTGCATTGGCTGCTTATTAAGCAAGAGGATCCTTGCTCAATTCTTGGCTTCAGCAATATTCAAGACAGAGAAAGAATTCAGCCAGCAGTTTGCAAGGAGCGTGCTAATTGGTTTTAAGCCACTTGTAGTGTTTGTCCAGCTGGAAGGTGTAAAAGTAATTTGGAGGTGGGGGCTGAAGACATGGTGAAAGGCTGGGACTAAACAGCAGTGAAGGGGTAGGTATATAAGAGAAAAAAACAATGAGAGCAGAGCATGTAGGTTTCTAGAGCAATGTGTGGCTGTGATAATGTTACCATATTTGTATATATAATCCAGAAAGTAAACAGTAGCAGAAGTTTAGCAAACAAGCAACTAAATAATAGCTGGGTTTAAATTCTGTGCATACCCAGGATTATTAGAGAGAGAGGGGAAAAAAGGTAAAACAATGACCTAGGGGGAGATTATCAAAGCCACAAATGAAAAGAGGTGCCCAATTCCCTTTTGTACATTTGAAAATGTCCCTCTTAAAAATAAAGATAATTTAACTCTGACTCCTTTTAATGGGTACAGTCTTGTAGGCTGCTGAGCACTCAGCTCCCCTTTTATAGCTGAGGGCACTTTACCCCTCCCAGGTGGTGCTCAGCATCTGTCATGATTGCAGTTACTATCAGCAGAATAATCCATCCTCTCCACTGTGTAATAACATTGGCCCCAATCCTGCTTTTAGTTTTGCATCAGTGTAAGAGTCTACCTGAGCAGAGCTCATTGCAGGATTGAGGCCGTACAGAGAAAAAAATCAGATAGCTACAGAAACAGCAAAACCAGGATTGCAGTCATATTTCAAGATGTTGCAGCAGCTGCAAGGCTGGCATCTGAATACATTAGAGATCTCAGGTGGTAGATCAGATGGAACAAAAGGGTTTTTTCAGTGCTTGCTGTTTTTTCAATAGTAGATGGGGATTATACTATATGTTTATACTGGAATTTATTTAATATATATAATGAAATCAATTCACTTTGGGTCTGATTGAAAAGCCATTGAAGCCAATGAAAAGCTTTCCATTGACTTCAATCAGCATTAAAATTGGCCCTTCACTAGCAAATACCAAATGCACTATCAAGGCAGTGTGTATTTACCAAGCATTTATAATTTCTTTATTATTTTGCTGGTTTATTGAAAACTACTGTCCCATTTGCACCATGACCCAAATAAGTACCACTGTATTTTAGAATAACATATTTCCAGTCTTCGAAGATTTTAGGTCTCTCATTTGTGCTTCTGAAAGTTACTTTTCAACTTTCTGGGCAAGCCTTAGAATTCTGCAGGAGTCTTCAAAGATTCAGCAAATGTGGCTGGATTTTTTTTTTTTTGTAATCAATTTTGTGTGCTGGGATTTAAAACAGTGAGAGTGGGGGCAGAAGAGACCATCCTGGAGCAATGAAACCTTACTTATTTAAAGATGGTAGCCAAACTCTGCTCTAGACAGACGGATTTATACTGTTCTCAGATCTGACAGGATATGAGAACAGTATAAATCCGTACTAATTCATTTGATTTCAACAGGTGTAACAGAGAGCAGAACTTGGTGACCCAAGGACCTTTTGATGCATTCTGGTGGAGGGCATGGGATGCATAGAGTTTTACAGGGAACCCCTGGGTCTGGTGTATGTATACTACTGCACCAAAGGGTGGCATGTGAAATCTCTCCTGAGAGTCAGTAGCCTAGTGGTCATCATAATCCTTTTGAAACATATGTATTGATAATATTTAAAGCAGGGGTTTGCAAACTGAAGGTCGGGACCCTTAGGAGGTTGAGAGGTTATTACATGGGGGGTTGCGAGCTGTCAGCCTCCACCCCAAACCCTGCTTTGCCTCCAGCATTTATAATGGTGTTACAAATTAAAAACACGTGTTTATATATTTAAGGGGTGTTGTACTCAGAGGCTTGTTATGTGAAAGGGGTCACCAGTAAAATAGTTTGAGAACCATTGATTTAAAGAGTTATGTATCTGTGTTGGAAATTATGTTCTCAAGGCCTTGGTGTGAAGGCAGGTTAAACAGGAACCTCAGGTGGGTTCCTTCCAGGCTTGTCCAGAGTTATCATAATTTATTATGATAATTTTTGAAAAGAACATTAAATATCATATTTTAGGTTTTAACTTAATTTCTAACTATTATGCATCAGGATGAGACCTAATGTGGGGGGCAGATTATCTCATGTTTGCCCACTGTGTGGGTCTTAAGCATCTAGTATTGGCCACAGTCAGAGACAGGATACGGGACTAGACAGACTTAAGATCTGATTCAATATGGAAATTCCCATGTTCCTACAGATACTTGTAACAGTCACTGGATATTTAGAACAACACACATTAACTATCCCAATTCTTTTAACATTTTACCATTTCCAAGATCACAATTATATGTTAATGAAGACATGATTATTAAGAATTATCAAACATATAGTTATTAAGGATTAATTGATGTGTTATTGTTACATAGGCCCTGATCCTTCAAACACCGAGGTAACTTATTAGTTACTAAGGTATGTGAATAATTCCAATAGGGACTACTCACATAAGCAAAGTTACTCATGTGCATAAATCTATACAAAATCAGGCCATAAAACCTTTAGATGGTTTTTTTCTTTCTTTCTAAATTGTATAATAGCATTAAGATCAAATTTAAAAATATTGATTGAAATCTTGGTACCACTGAAGTCAATCTGAATGTTTTGACATTGATTTCAGTGGGGCCAGGATTTCAGCCATTATCCATTACTATAAAGAAAAATACAGGTCATATAATACAAAAGAGCCATATTTAGCATTTATGAATGTTATTTTATTTGTAGACTGAGTCTTTTGTGACATTAACTCTTACATGCACCGATGTGCGCTGTGTTATTTTCATGACATTGGTTTGCATAGCGTGTATTGGGTACCCGAATTGGGTATGTTTTCAAAGTGAAAATAGTTATTAAATATTTTCATATAGTAAATATTTTAAATCATAGGGCATCTATGAAGAGGGGTGCCTAAACCCAGGTAGTAGCTCTCAGATGCATCATGCACATAACTGACATGTTGACTCTTGGAGCACTATGGTCCTGATTCATAGCCCATTGAATTCAATTGAAAGATTTCTTTTGTCTGGATCAGCTCCTATGGTAGCACACACTGCAATGGTTACTTGCTAAACCCTTTAAAAACGTGCACTTACCCCATTCCCTGTGCCCATGCACCTCTGATGGCCAA
This sequence comes from Malaclemys terrapin pileata, assembly GCF_027887155.1. Taxonomy (NCBI): domain Eukaryota; kingdom Metazoa; phylum Chordata; order Testudines; family Emydidae; genus Malaclemys; species Malaclemys terrapin. Next base: position 180,667,782 of record NC_071506.1, read on the forward strand.
TGTATATGTGGTGGGTATTCTAGCTATTTTGGGGCCCTATGCCACCCCCCCCTGGGGAGGTGGGGCCCCAGGCCTCTGTGGAGGGGAGCGCGGGGGGCTGGCCCCAGGCCTCGGCGGGGGGGCGGGCAAGGAGCGGGCCCCAGGCCTCCACGGGGGTGGGGCTGACTTTGGGGGTAGGGTGGAACCACCCCCCAGCACTCGTCAGCGGCGCGGCTGGAGCTTGTTTTATGTTTTCCAAAAGTGATGGCAAGATTTAATTGACTGAAAATGTATATTGAATTAATAACCAGAAAAGCAATCTGTCAACCCATTTTCTCCATCATTTACAGTGGCTAAATTGTTTTTGAAGGGAATTTACACCTATCTGAAAGAAATAATGCATCCTGTTTGTAATATACCCTGGTTCTGTTGTTAACACTACTTTAAGTCTATATCTTTGAACACTTTAACCAAAATGTGGTTATTCTGCAATTTTATTCCAGTATAATAGGGAGAAAATAAATGATACATTTCTAGATTTGGGGTCGGCTCCTGATACATGCATGGCTAAACTCCCACTAATTTCAGTGGGTATAGGACTTGGCAGTAAATTAAGGATCCTATATTATGAGTATTGTCTTCTCATTAATATGTGAATATTAATTTTTTTTTATTCCAACAGGGAAAGGATCACTTGATGATTACCTGTTCTATTCATTCCCTCTGAAGCACCTGCCATCGGCCACTGTTGGAAGACAAGATACTGGGCTAGATGGACCTTTGGTTTGACCCAGTATGGTCATTATTATGTTCTTATTCCTACATGTACAGTTACACTAAGTATCAACTCTATCAATTTTCGTTACTTACAAAAAGAAGAAACAGAATCCTAACAATGCTATTGGTCCATTACTAGATGGAAATGGTAGAATTATCAATACACCTCTACCTCGATATAACGCTGTCCTCGGGAGCCAAAAAATCTTACCGCGTTATAGGTGAAACCGCGTTATATCAAACTTGCTTTGATCCACTGGAGTGCGCAGCCACGCCCCCCCGGAGCGCTGCTTTACCACGTTATATCCGAATTTGTGTTATATCGGGTCACGTTATATCGGGGTAGAGGTGTAATAATGCAGAAAAGGCAGATGTGTACAATATATTTGGTGTACAGGGAAATGTCACTAAACCTTTCATAAAGCAATATATTATCTTGACCAGTGTCGTCCTGTTTGCAGCTTGAATAGGGAATGGATAAAATAATATCTGATGGTAACAATCTTGGATTGGTTGAAGGGGAGATACTGAAATGTGGCTTGATATGCTAACTGGTTTTCAGCCACAGGCAATCATTGTAATTGTTGCTGCATTAAGGTTAAAAGATATCACAGGATTTGTGAGGTTTTTTTTTTTCCCAGGAGAGCAATCTAAATGCAAATTCTACATCTGAATAAAATCCAAGAAGCATATATAAATGACACTCAGGAAAAAGTTCAGTGGTAATGACACTCAATAAATTAGTCTGTCGGAAACTTTGATTGTGAAACCATATCATTTTTTTTCTGATTCCTGTTAAAGCCCCTTTACATTTATAAAGCAGTGGTACAGAATGGTTTTTCTATGCCATAATAATCTAAAGTGTATATACATGGTCTGAACTAAAATCAGGAAAGAGATCTTACTTTATGTCAGTTAACAATGTGTTCTGAATCACTGAATCAAGTCTTCCATTTATTTCATTCAAAGTAACATTGCAAAACACATGAACAATGGGAGTCATAATAAAGAAGCATAATGGTAGCTTAGGTACAAGTGATCATGACTTGATCACATTTATAATGTAGAAACAGAAATAAGTAATATATATATACCAACTGTGTGTGTGTGTATATATATATATATACACACACACAGTTGGTATATTAAAAAGGTCCATTTCACAAAGCTGAAAACAATTATGATCCAAATCAGCTGGGAAGATGAATTTAATCAGAAAACTGTGAATGATAATTAGGACTTGTTTAAGAACCCTTTGCTATATGCCCAAAATGTCACAATCAAGGAAGAAGTCTGTACTGGTTAAGAAAACCTGATCTTGTATAGAAGGGAAATGAAGGCAGATATAATAAAATAACAAATGGAAGAAAGGGGAACTTGATAGTAGTGAATATAAATCAGAAGCTAGGAACTGTAGAAAATTGATAAGGGAAGCAAAGGAACACAAGGAGAAATCTCTGACCATCAGAGTTAAAGACAATAAGAAGGAGTTTTTAAAGTACATTAGTCTGTTAGTAGCTGGAAATCATAGAATTATCAATAATAATGCAGAAGCAATAAATATTTCTGTTCTGTGGTTGGGAAAAAACATATAACATATAACAACACTCTTTCCATACCACTAGTATTGCACGAGGATGCTAAACAGTGACTGCTAAAGTTAGACATTTTAAAATCAGCAGGTTGGATAACTTGCATGCAAGAGTTTTAAAAGAGGTGGCTGGGGAGCTCACTGAACTGTTAATGTTGATTTTCAGTAAGGCTTGGAACACTGGGGAAGGTCCAGAAGACTGGAAGAAAGCTAATGTTGTGCTAATTTTTAAAAAGAGAATAAACAGTGTCAGACTGACATCAATCCCAGGTCAGATAGCGGAGCAACTGATACAGGAGTCAATTAATAAGGAATTAAAGAAGGATAATATTAATGACAATCAACATGAGTGTATGGAAAACAGATCCTGTCAAAGTAACACTATCTTTTTTTTGATGAAATTACAAGTTTGGCTAATAAAGGTCATAGTTTTGATGTAATATACTTAGACTTCTGTAAGGTGTTTGATTTGGTACCACACGACATTTTGATTAAAAAACTAGAATGCTGTAAAATTAACACAGAAAATATTAAATTGATTAAAAAGCTGGGTAACAGGTATCAAAATGTAATTATAAATGGGGAATGATTGAGCGGGTCTATTTCTAGTGGGGTGCTGCAGGGATCAGTTCTTGGCCCTATGCCTTTTAACATTTTTATCAATGACCAGAAAGAAAACATAAAATCATCACTGAAAAAGTTTGCAGGTGACACAAAAAATGGGGGAGTGGTAAATAATGAAGGGGATAGGTAACTGATTCAGGTTGATCTGGATCGCTTGGTAAACAACATGCATTTAATATGGCTAAATATAAAGTTTCATATCTAGGAACAAAGAATGTAGGCCATATTTACAGGATGGGGGATTCTATGATTGGAAGCAGTGGCTCTGAAAAGGATTTTTTTTTTTGGAGGGGGGGGAGAGAATGGATAATTAGCTGAATATGAGCTCCCAGTGCAATGTTACAACTAAAAGAGCCAAACTGATCCTTGGATGTATAAACAGGGGATTCCTGAACAGGAGTAGAGAGGTTATTTTATTTCTATATTTGGCATTGCTGGAATACTACGTCCAGTTCTGGTATCGACAATTCAAGAAAGATGGTAAATTGGAGAAGGTTTTGAGAAGAGCTATGAGAAGGTTTGCCTTACAGTAGTAGACTCAAAGAGCTCAATGTATTTAGCTTAACAAAGAGAAGGTTAAGGAGTGAGTTGATTACAGTTTATAAATACTTGCATGGGCAGCAAATATTTGATAAGGGGTTCTTCAATCTAGCAGAGAAAGATAGTAGAACAATGCAATGTCTGGAAGTCAAAACTACACAAATTCAGACCTGAAATAAAGTGTAAATTTTTTGAGTGAGGGTAATTACCCTTTGGAACAATTTACCAAGGGTCAAGGTGGATTTTCCATCACTGACAATTTTAAAATCAAGATTGGATTTTTTTTTTCTGAAAGATCTGCTCTAGGAGTTATTCTGGGGAAGTTCTATGGCCAATGTTACACAGGAGGTCAAGCTAGATGACCGCAGTGGTCTCTTCTGGCCTTGAAGTCTATGAACAACGAGAAAAAAAGCGTTCAGTTGCACTTCAGATTTTCTGAGTAACTCTAGATATATCAGTGTAATGGTATCTAAATTTGTTTCTGGCCATATTGAACAGTACACAATGATAGTATAACAATACCTCCTATTTCCTTCTGACTCTCACAGTCTCTGGAACCAAATTATGCTTATAATTTGAATGGGGGATCCTTTGATGCTACCTTGCTTGGTAGAAATAAAGAAATTTGTACAACCACCACTCTCAAAATGCATATGAATGCAGTTTAAATATTACCAGACAAAACGCTAATGTAATTTTAAACCTAAGTAAATTCTCCTTTGCTAAGTGCTAAGTGCAAACGTACAAATGGGATTGAAAGGCTCTTTGCTTGGTGCCTCTCAGTGACTCCCAGAGCACGTGTACTCGGTTTAAAAATGAAAATGCTTTCCCCTAATTTCAGCCCTGCAAATTGAGAGTCAAGCTTGAATCCTCAATAGTTTTGCAGAGGTGTAACTGATTAAAACATAGTAAACAATGGTATTGATGTAGTAGTAGAAAGTCTAGAATCCAGCTCCCTCTCTGTTAGCTGTGTTGACTCTGGAGGATTAAAATGATCAAATCAAAATAAAATCTTATTTTTGTCACTGAAGTGAAATGTGACATACGTTCAAAATCAGCCTTAATGCTTCCCCATATTCCTGCCACCCTCAAATTGTAATTCAGAAAACGTTACACCTATCCACTTTACATCATATGTATTTTCAGTATGAGCTACAAACACTCACAAAACCACCTCACGTGCACAACACATAACCAATATGCAGACCCAGCTGTAGAACCTTCTCCATTTCACTGCATTATAGAGGCCAGAGACTCAATCTCCCATTCCAAATTCCGACTAGGTTCAAGAGACTATACGTATATTTGGGATGCCCAGGTAACAACAGCAGCCAAGCGTGCTTCTTTCATCCCTCACTGGGACTTTGTGACCTGATCTTTTGTACGCTGTTATCCATGCTTTTTCACCTCAGCACTGGACTATTGTAATGCAACCTACATGGGGCAAATCCCAAAGACTATTTTGTGAAACAGCATTGAATTTAGCATCTCTGGGGTTCCAAGATCAGTGCTGACTGCCAATACATTTGAGTGCAGTTTTTTTAAGAGCTGATAGTAAAGCACCTGAGCTTTCTAACTAGATCTCTTTTAAATGAGAAACCTAAATAGTTTGGGTCCTGCCTGCCTGAGAGAGCCCCTCTTTGTTTATTAAAGACCACAACTGTTCTGTTTAAGTTTATCAGTATCCATCTAGTTTAGGGCCTGATCCAAACCCCATTGTAATTAATTTCAGTAATTTTGGATTAAGCTGTTATATTGTCCCCATTTCTGCAATGTCTGTGTATCATGAAACCCTGAAGCGTACAGATTAACATCTCCCATATTCTGTCTACTGACCTGCTGTGACTTGGCTCCATAGTTGTTGTTTTTTTAAATTAATTGGTGTGCATTTCCTTTTTTTGTTGCTATTATTATGGGAAGGGTTAGGTCAAAGAAGTGGGTTCTGTGGCAGATGAAATTAGCTGATGCCCAAATTGACAAGCCCTATAATTTAACCATGAAGGGGCAAAACATTTTCAATGAATCTCTCTCAACTTTGAAAACAGCTTCTCACCTTCATCTGGCAGAGCCCAGATCTCTTGGCTTTCTGGGCATACCGAAAAGCCCATCTGCATTCCAAGGCTTTTGAAAACACCAAAAAGGGTATGTGGAGGAATTTGGGTGCTGGTGTTTTGTTACTCCTGAAAGCTCAATGGGGAAGGAGAATCTATAATTTCTCATTTATAAATTAGTTCTGCTGTGTGGTTTAGTGTGTGTGTGCAACCAGAGTGATGTCTGGGCACATTTTTTTATAAAACCTCATTGTCACGGCTCCAGAGTGAACTGTTCACCCCTTAGGTGACAAGCCTGGCTTTCTACACTGCACTCGGGGTGAAGCCCTGCAATCCAGCCACTCTTAGACTGGATCCCTGGGCTGCAACCCCCTGGTTCCTGCCCAAATTAATGACACAGGCCTAATTTGGCTTACCACTTGTAAAAGTTTCCCTTGGGTAGCCTGTGACCACAACTTTTGCAGTGACACAGAAACAGCATTTTCAAAACAAAGTATTATTTATTCACTCCTCAAACATGCAAAACACATAGAGTAAAGGGTAAAAATAATCAAAGGTCTACACACGTGAACATTATTTACACCTTTGTACGTTTTCCTTGGCCCAGCTAACTCCATCTCTGGCAGGAAGACACCCCGCTGCAGTTTCTACTTCTCCCCCTTTGTGCGTTTGCCAGACTCTGAGCTTTTTCACTGAAACAGGCGGGCAGCCTCGCCTAGCTCACCCAACCTCCCACCCCTTTTAGGGTCCTCTTTGATGCCAGGCTATAGCCTTGGGAAGAGTAAACCATTCTAGCCTGGATGGAGCCAGACAGGCAATTGGTTCCATATTGATGGCCCAGCCATTGTATCCTCAAGGTGTCTTATCTTTGCCACTGTTGAATTTCCTAAGGGTTTATCCCTTAACAACCTCCTTTGATTTAACTCCTGTGGGTTAAAGGGGCATATGATATTTATAAAAATAATACACATAGCTTCCTCATTTTCCACACTCATATCGTGTTTTTGTGGTTTTCATTGTTCACGTTCATCAAAGAATCTCAGTAATTAAGAAAAGACTTGTGAAAAGCATGATGAGTAGTTGCCATTTTTTTTGTTATCACGTTAACTCATAGTGCTTGCAGCTAGCACTCTTAATTGCTATTAACAGTTCATCAATGTTTCTGTCCAATAGGAACTGGCAGGCCATGTGCCCTCATCTATCTCAGCCTGTTATTGGCTAATGCAAATTATCATGTTTTATCACCTTGTTTGTGATCAATGACTTTGAAGAGAAATTTTACAGAAAGTTAATTACACATAAAAGAAAAGAGAGAAGTATCATATAACACAATCCCTTCTTTGAAGAATTTCTCAGTGACTAAACATGGGAGTCCATTTGCTCATTGTAAAGTCTACCTAATATTCAGCTTGTTGCATGTCTTAACTTTTCTCCACCTTCACTTGCTTTGCAGTATATCCCAACTTGCAGAATCTTACAGTACTAGGTGGCAATTGACTGATTGACAATCATAGGATGTGCAAGGACTTTGTTTTAATTAAAGTATCCAAGCTTTTAAATGACACACAATGATTTTAGCCTCTCAATCATTAGATGCTTTAGCTTAATCCTAAATTTAATAAACATTTTCACAAATATCTAGTCCTATCTAACAGTTGTGCGTTTCAGCAAAATGCATCCTATGGCTATAATAACACATCATAATTTAAATAGCTTTTTCTATATATTTTGTCATTTGAGATTTATAACTAAGTAATCATCTGTTCTCTTACTCAACCAGAATAGGCGTGCACGCAGCAAAATATTTGATTCCCACTTCAAGAGATCTTGCATAAGAAACTGTCTGAAATTAAAATGCTCAGTTGCCTTTGCACCTCTGAAACTTGCAGTGCTGGTGAAACCAAAATACCTGAACATATCTTAGTGGGCACAAAATTTGGAAAGAAAACCAGCTGAAAGGTAAGCAAGATAGATATAGGAATAGATCCAGTGGGAGATGATATATCTAAAGCTTTCCGCTCCTGATGAGAACCTCTAATAGCATAAAGAAAGCATTGGGTTTCCTGAACTTGTTCTGAGAGAGACAGGACTGAAGCCTCTATTTACTTAAAGGAGATTGCAGGACCACAGCTGCAAGCTCTGAATAAGCTGCCCTTGTCCCTTTAGCTAATTGGTGCTTCTCTGCATCTTCCTTTTACTGACACAGATTAATGTTATGTAACTTAAAACAACTTCCTTCATTTGAGAATGTTTTGTTCTTACATGACAAGGAAAATTGTAGTACAGTATTCAAATTTTACTGTAGCTAGACTCACTGTGCTTATCAATAACTGTAACTTTAATGAAGCCATGAGAAAAGCAATAGTTAGAATCGTGACTAAATGTACTTTTCAGAGACACAATATAAATGTTAACTGTCAAGGAAAATTGGCAGACCTTTGTTTCCTGAGGGAGCACTACTGTAGACGGATAATTTCCCCCATACAAGTAATAACATACTCTTTTATAATGGACTTTAAAAAATCTGTCTATGGCATTTCCAAGGTACTTACTACCATGGTATGCAAGCACAATAAAATATTAGGAAGTGAACTTGCAAACGTTTATTGCTGATTGTAAGAACATAAAAGCTACCATACTGGATCAGCCCAATCGTCGGTCTATCTCAATATCTTGTCTCCAATAGTGGCCAGTACCAGAGCTTCAGGGGGAATGTACAGAACAGGACAATTTTGGAGAGATCCATCCTTGTCTTCTCTTCCTGGCTTCTGGCCATCAGAGGTTTAGGGTCACCCCAAGCATGGGATTACGCCCCGACCATCTCGGCTAATAGTCATTAATTTATCTAGTTCTTTTTGAACCCATTTATACTTTTGGCTATCACAACATCCCAGGGCAGTGAATTCCACAGGTTAAGTGTGTTTTGTGAAAAAGTACTTCCTCATGTTTGTATTAAACCTACTAAGCTTATTAATTTCATCCCCTGGTTTTGTGGGAAAGTGTAAATAACACTTCTCTGTTCCTGTTTTCCACACCGTTCATGATTTTATAGACCTTGATCATAGCCCCCCTTAATTGTCTCTCTCTAAACTGAACAACCCTAATCTTTTTACTCTCTCCTTGTATAGAAACTGTTCCATACCCTTGATCATCTATGTTCCCTTTTCTGAACCTTTTCACGTTCCACTATATTCTTTTTGAGATGTGGCCACCAGAACTGGACACAGTATTTAAGGTGCAGGCACACCATCTATTTATATGATATTTTCTGTCTTATTTCGTATAGCAGTGTTTACTAATGTGATCAGCTCCATAAAAATTGCATGTTGTGGAATGCAGTATTTTAAAGAAATGTCTTTAAAAGGAGTTTTGCATGAGTAAGGAAATAGAATTTGTCACAATCTCATGGTTACTATTAGTTGTGAGTCTGTACTGGTCCTGTTGACCTAAAGAATTCATTGTTATTGCCCCTCGTGATATTTCTCCTGTATTCTAGGTTTCCATGGTTTTATATTGATTTTAGCATATAGGACTGTATGAATGCTACTGTGTTTGTTTTATTTTAATAATTTATGTTTAAGATGGATTGATGTTCCTATGGGCAAAGTCTTGTGCAATAATGAATGCAAATTGAATCTCGGATTAGCAGTTATATGGAGCTGAGAAAATAATAGACTTTTCAGTTCGGGGACTCAATGGAAACATCAGGAAAAAACCTGGTTTAACTTGAACTGAAACATTTTTAAAAATTAAATCAAATTGAAAAACTTGAAATTTTTTTTGTTTTGAAATCAGCCAACATGTTTCTAATTGTCTCAAAATGAATTTTTTGTTGTAAATTAGTTTTGAGTCGACTGAAATATTTCGATTAATTTGAAACAATATTTTTATTTTAGTTTTTCATTCCAATTGAGCAGTTATGGGTGTTTTCCATACACCACTGTCCCCCCCCCCCTTTTTTTTTTTACAGTGGCCAAATTTGAAAGTAAAACACAATGTTTTGAAACAAAACATTTTGAAGTGGTCAAAACCAAATGTTTCAACTTTTAAGTTTTTTTTCCCCCAAACCGTAACTATTCATTGAATTTGACTGACATTCAGTGAATAATTTTGGGCCTTGAAAAATACATTTTTAGTGAATGAACAATTCATAACAATATTTTCACCCAACTCTATGGTTAGACTGTGTTATAGTTAGGATGATGAAATCTGTTTTTAATTATGTTCTCCCTCTAGCTTAGGTTCTTATATTATAGTATCTGAGCACCTCACAAATTTTAATGTATTTATCTGTGTACCACCTGTGAGGTTGGGCAGTTCTATTATCCCTATGGTACAGCCTTCCAAGGGGAGCAGTAGGGGCAAAAAACCTAACTGGTTTTAATACTGAGCTTGATAAGCCTATGGAGGGGTTGGTATGATGAGACTGCCTACAACAGCATGTTGCCCATCTGTGACTGCTAGTAGCAAAAAATCCCCAATTGCTAGAGACTGGACACTAGACAGGGAGGGCTCTAAATTATTACAGAGAATTCTTTCCCAGGTATCTGGCTGGTGGGTCTTGCCCACATGCTCAGGGTCTAACTGACCCCCATATCTATAGTGGGGAAGGAATTTTCCCTTGAGTCAGAATGGTAGAGACCCTGGGGGCTTTTCACCTTCCTCTGAAGCATGAGGCCCAGGTCCTCTGCTGGTTTAAACTAGAGTAAATCGTGGATTCTCTGTAACTTGAAGTCTTTAAGACATGAGTTGAGGACTTCAGTAACTCAACTAGAAGTTATGGGTCTATTACAAGAGAGGGTGGGTGGGTGAGGTTCTGCAATATGCAGGAGGTTAGACTAGATGATCACGAGGGTCCCTTCTGCCCTTAAAGTCTATGAGTCTGAGTCAACAGAGCTAGAAAGCATTACACTGATCTGTAAGACCCAAAGGCAAATAAGAATCCCTAACAACAACTATTATTTCTCTCACAGTCATTCAACTTTTTCTCAAAGGAGAAATAAAGTGTTTGCATGTCTTTGTTGTGATCTTATATATCATAAAACATGCCTGGTAGAAGAGGAAGGATGGTCCAGATGAGGTTTCACCAGTGTCTTGTACAATGGTACTCACACCTACCTCTCTCTACTGGAAATACCTCGTCTGATGCATCCTAGGTTGCATTAGCCTTTTTCATGGCTGTATCACATAGGCGACTCATAGTCGTCCTGTGATCAACCAATACATTCAGGTATTTTTCCTCCTCTGTCGCTTCCAACTGGTACGTCCACAGCTTATAGCAAAAATTCTTGTTGTTAGTCCCTAAGGGTACATCTACACTACAGGGGGGAGTCGATTTAAGATACGCAAATTCAGCTACGTGAATAGCGTAGCTGAATTCGACGTATCGCAGCCGACTTACCCCGCTGTGAGGACGGCGGCAAAATCGACTTCTGTGGCTTTCTGTCGACGGCGCTTACTCCCACCTCCGCTGGTGGAGTAAGAGTGTCGATTCGGGGATCGATTGTCGCGTCCCATTGGGACGCGATAAATCGATCCCCGAGAGGTCGATTTCTACCCGCCGATTCAGGCGGGTAGTGTAGACCTAGCCTTAGTGTATGACCTTTCACTTTGCACTAATACATATAATCCCATTTCTATTACTCCTGTTGTCAAGGTCCTCCAGGTCTTGTATGATATTCCAGTCCTCCTTTGTATTGGCAATACCTCCCAATGTTGTGTCATCCGCAAATTATATTCGTGTACTCTCACTTTTTGTGCCAAGGTCATTAACGAAAATGTTTAATAAGAGTGGTCCCAAGACCAGTCTCTGAGGAACTCCAGTAGTAACCTCCCTCCAGCCTGACAGTTCACCTTTCAGTATGACTAGCTGTAATCTCCCCTTTAACCAGTACCTTATCCACCTTTCACTTCTCATATGAATCCCCGTCTTCTCCAGTTTAACTAGAATTTCCATGAGGAACTGCATCAAATGCCTCCCTGAAATCCACGTAGATTAGATCTAATGTATTTCCTTTGTTTAAAAAAAATCAGTTATCTTCTCAAAGAAAGAGATCAGGTTGGTCTGGCGTGATCTACATTTGGTAAAACCATATAGTATTTTATCCCAATTACCGTTTTCCTCTATATCCTTAACTACTTTCTCTTTCAAAATTTGTTTCAAGACCTGGCATATAATTGAGGTCAAACTAACAGGCATGTAGTTTCCTGGATCATTCCCCCCCCCCCCCCGCTTTTTATTTTTAAAAATAAGTATATTAGCAATTCTCCACTCACTGGGACATCCCCCGAATTTATGAATTAATTAAAAATCCTTGCTATTGGGCTTGCAATTTCATGTGTCAGTTCCTTTAATATTCTTGGAAGAAGATTATCCGGGTGCTCCTGATTTGGTCCCATTAAGCTGTTTGAGTTTTATTTCCACTTTGAATATGGTAATTGCTACTTCCATATCACCGTTTCCAGTAATCACCCTGCCACTACCCCTAAGCTCCTCATTACCCTTATTGAAAACAGAGGCAAAACATTCATTTAGGTGTTGGGACATGCCTAGTTTATCTTCAGTCTCTAGTGTTTAGTGGTTCCACTTTTTTCCTCGTTTTATTTTTATTCATATGGCTATAGAACCTTTACTGTTGGTTTTAATTTTCCTTGCAAGGTCCAACTCTGCTTGGCTTTTGGCACTTTTTACTTTTCCCCTACACTTTTTGACATCCAAGAGTTAGTTTCCTCTGCTGATCCTTCCCATCTTCCGTTCCTTGTAGGCTTTCTGCTTTCTCTTAATAACCTGTTTGAGATGCTTGCTTATTCAGTTTGGTCTGCAACCCTTTCCTACAAATTTTTACCCTTGCTTGGGATGCAGGCTTCAGAAAAGTTCTGCAACTTTGGCTGACAGTAACTCCAAGTCTCCACATTCAGATCCTTGAGTTCTTCTGTCCAGTCCAATTTCCTGACTAATTCCCTTAATTGTTTAAAGTTTGCTCTTTTGAAATAAAGGATCCTAGTTGCAGAACTATTTTTGTTTATCCTTCCATTTAGTTTAAACTGAATTAGCTCATGAACCAAAGCTGTCCCCTACAACAAGTCCTTCTATGAGGTCCTTTCTATTCATCAATACTAAATCTAAAATGGCATCACCTCTTGTTGGTTTGGTGACTATTTGGTGAAGAAATCTGTCAGCTATCACATCCAGGAATATCTGGCCTCTACCATTATTAGTAGGGAAATCTATACCTGGAAAATTAAAGTCTCCCATAAACACACAGTTCCCAGAAGTGTTTGTTTAATTAAAAATATTACAGAAGTCTCTATCCATCTCCAAATTGGGTCTTGGGGTCCGTAGCAGACCCCAAGAACTATCTCAGTCGAGGCTCTGTTACCTTTCTTCCCCAAAAGGGATTTTGACCCAAACAGATTCTGATTTATCCATTCTATCACTTCTAATTTCTTTGTGGTCTACCTCATCATTATTATACAATGTTACTTCACCACTTTTAACTTTATTTCTCTCCTTCCTAAACAACATATATCCTTCAGTACCTATGCTCCAGTCATGACTACTATTCCACCATGTTTCTGCTACCCCTTATAATATCTGGGTTCACTTCCTGTACCAGTAGTACTAGTTCCTTGCTTTTGTTCCTTGTATTGGTATACAGGCATCTTAATTGTTTCTGCTCAGCTTCACCCAGATTCCTCACCCAATTAATTATAGTCATTCTACTGCCAATATTGCGTACCTGACTATTACTGTTGCTGGTGTTGGTGTAACCTTTGGGTAGGCTAGAGTTTACTTCACCGCTCTTCTCCAGTTCCTTAAAAAAACCAACTCCCATAGAGAAGCACCTGGAGACCCAGAATTCAGTCAGAGGATTTTTTGCAAGGATTGCACAGGGTCAATCTCCCCACAATCAAGTCTAAAAGAACAGAAGAAATGAACTTAATTCTTAAGTACCAACTTTATAAAATCTTATAATAAAGAAACATAATTAATAATAATCACTTAATTTTTACAACATGACATGGCTTCTTCATAAGCTTCAGACATTATTTTTACAGTTATATTATACTAAATGTATTCAACATTTATAAATATAAATAAAGAAAACAAATTAAACACATCAGTCCCCACAGAAACACAGTGAGAAGAAACTCGGAGTTCTCAAAAAGCTTAGGTTGAGTTCACCTGAGCTTCAGTTATAGGCGTTGATCACCAAATCTATACAGGTAGGAATATCTAGGAACAGGTAGAATCCCACTGAAGATAACCTGAGCGTCCATTTCTTTAAACATCTCCCTCAGCCTGGCATAGTCTCCCTTGATGTGTCCAGCAAGAATCTAGCTGTATCATTTGTTTCCACATGAAGGACAATCAGTTGATTATTTCCAGATCTCATTTTAGGATCTTCCTCAGCCTCAGGTCCACTTCCCATATGTGAGCTTCCAGCAGACAGCACATCCTTCTTTTCTCTGGATCAGCTCTGGTGACAGGCCTGTTTGTTCTTAGTAGGGAGGCCCCAATCACATAGACCTGCCACTTCCTTATGTTGGTGTCAATCTCCAGCCATCCCCCTTCTGTTCTTTCAGGCTGCAAGTCCTCTTGTCTTTAGTTCTCACTTGCAATCTTCTTCCTGTTATCCTCTGTCCTCCTGGGGTTCCAAACTCTGCCTATCTCCATTGACTCTTCCCTCTTCTTGTAGGACTAGCCACTACTCTATTCTTCCTTGGCCTCCCACCTTCTGTTACTTCCTGCTGTGCCCATTCTTCATTTTCTAACTCAGCAAACCTATTCCTGAGCTCTGTTTCTCATTCACTAGCTGGTCTGTTCCTTTGACTCAAAAACATATATCTTTTCTATCATATTTCTAAAATGCTTGTTGTCACAGTTCAGGCCAACTGCATCTCTGTTTCAACCTTGTGGTTCAGCAAGGGCACCGTGATGCTTCCTTGTGGGTGCCAAGACGAAAAGACTCCTTGTTAACCCCCTGCCTCCAGAGAGAGGAAGATTTGCTTGTGTTTAACTGGGTGTCAGCTCCCTGACACACTAGTCTGTTAGCGACCCTAGCAGTCTTTGCCAGCCCTTACTTTGCTTTGCAAGTTAACAAAAGGTGCACCCTAATCCCTGAGCCCCCTTGAAGTGTTCCTCTGCAGTGTTCAGCCTGTACCCACTGGATACTCAAAGAAATTACCAAGTATGTTGTCCCCACAGGAGCAGTGTACACACCAGCTTGTTTGATTCAACAAGCATCAGCTCCAATATAGCATCATAACACTGAGATATAATTATATAATTCTCAAAAGCTAAGAATTAAGAAATAGTGAATAGGGATAATGATGGAAACAGAAATGATTACATATAAAACAAGAAGACTATCATAGTTCTTAGAGTCTAAGTTTAACGTCAACAGGCCAAAACCCTTTTTCTAAAGTAGTTTCTCTCATTTAAAGTAATCTCTCAGCACCTGAAAACCAACATGGTTGGGATCCCTCTTTCACAAATGCCAAAAGTGCTATCTTTTTTGCTTCATCAGTAAAAGATCAAAAAGGTGTCATTTTACCTTCTTTTTATATCCCCACAGCAGCAAAAAAAAGTGCCGCCCCGCTGAGCCCCCCGCCCCGCCGAGTGCCGCCCTGCCGGAACCCCCCCCCAGCGCCGCGCCCCGCGCCGCCCCCCCGCCGAGCACCGCGCCGCCGGAGCCCACCCCCCCCGCCGAGCACCGTGCCACCGGAGCCCACCCTCCCCCCGCCGAGCCGCCAGACCCCCCCCTGCGGAATGCCGCGCTGCCCCCCCCGCCACCCCAAGATTGGCCGCCCCTTACCAGGTGCCGCCCCAAGCATGTGCTTGGTTGCCTGGTGCCTGGAGCCAGCCCTGCTGTTGGGCCTGTCAGTAGTTACTGTTACAGAACAGTGAACTCTTTGCCAGTTGGCACTGAGGGGTTTGTAGGTCACAGGCATCCACTCTAGGTTCCTGGCTCCTCAGCCGTAACGTCTCTTGTGCATAAACAAGCATCTCTCTCCCTCCTGAGAGGAATTTTTCCAGGCTGCCCAGTTCCCTGTCTATACTGTGAATTCCTCAGCAAGTCACACTACCTAAACAGGGCTGCTTTGCTTTCTCTCCAGAGGCTATAAACAGCATGACTGCCCACAGTTAAATTACCACACAGCATTCTAAGCAAATACATATATTATTATAGTGAAAGCATTACAGAGAAAACACTAAAACAATAAACACACATGCTGATAAGATTAAATACAATTTGGAAATAATCAAAATACAACACCAAAGCCAAACTCAAGATTTATCAGAGTTGTGTACTTTCAACACTACCTTAGAGTGCAGAATGAAACGTGTCCAAACTGTCTTCATTCCATACAACCTGCCTTAGAAAAATCCTCTGTATCTTTTGCCCCATGACAATTTCAAACCAAGACCTATTTACACAGTGCAGTCAAGAAAATATGAGAACCATCATTAGTAGGAGACACTGGAGATGGATTGGCCATGTGTTTTGGATGGAAACTGATTCCATCAATAGAATAGCAGCAAGATGAACACCTGAAGGCAAGTAAAAATGAGGTCACCTAAAAACAACATGGCAAAGAGCTGTGGAAGCTGAGCTGAAAAACCTGGGGCACAGTTGGGGAACCATTGAAAGACTTGCCAGAAACAGGAGTGGAGGAGCTTTATCACTGCCCTAAATGCCAGAGGTGTAATGGGTACTGTAACAGGTGGGATGCACTGACATAGCGCCACCTGCTGGTTTTTCCGGGAATTAGCTCTGTCCAGCTATGGAGTGCCCTTTGCAGGTGGTGTTTCACCCATTGTTTGCTCTGCTGTTTCCTCTGTCTATGGGGGCCCATGTCGCTCCCGGACTGTGGCGTCCTCTTCAGGGCATGGCCCTCTGGCTGTGCCCCACCTCTGTTGTCTTCCCCGCTTCCGGGAGAGCTGGAAGTCCTTCGCTCGGCTTCTTGCCACAGTGGCGAACTAGAGCCCATAGTCTAGCCCCTCGCTCAGGTCAAGCTGCAGTCCTTTGGCTCAAGCCTGCACTCAGGTGGAGCTGCAAGTTGTCAATCAGGCTAGCTTCTGGTTCAGAGTGGGGCAATACGCAAAGTCTCTCAATGCCACTTGTACTCAGGTGGGGCTGCTCGCAATTAATGAGCCCAAGGTCTGGTTCAGAGCTGGGCAGGAAACAAAGTCTCTCAGCTTGGGCCTGTATGCAAAGTCAGTTACCTCAGGCTTTCCTTCAGCTATCTTGAGGGAGGGAAGACTGCCACCCAGCTCTTGGGTGGCAGGGGGGACACAGGCCGTCCCACTCCACTGTGTCCCGGCCCAGGGCCCTAAAGGTGGAGGAGGGATCTGCCACCGTGTCAATGGGGATCCAAGCTGCAACACGCTGCCTCACCCTCTGGCAGCATTGCAGCCAAACAAGGGTCTACTACCCCAGGCCACTTCCACACTCCCCCTCCATGGGTACCTGCTGGTCCGGTGAGGTAAGGTGCTCTGCAGGGGCCTTAGTTGCCAGCAGAAGCTCTGCTGGGGTTGGGCCAGACGGCGGTCCGGGCCAACCATCTGTCTCCTGAGCGGTTGGGTTGTCCGGGGTCCGGGTGGTCCGGGCCAGTCATCTACTTCCTGTGGGGCCAGGTCGTCCAGGAGTCCGGGTGGCCCAGGCCAGTAGTCTGCTTCTCTTGGGTCAGGTCAGTCCAGGGTCCAGGCAGTCTGGGCCAGTTGTTTGCACTCTGTGGGCCTGCTGCCGTCTCCCAGTGTGAGAGCTCAGGAGAAGCATCTGTGCCCTCCAGTGGCTGTCCCCACACTGAGCTTCCGGGTCCCACCTTTATACTTCCAGCCCCACCCCTAGGCTTTGGGGGGCGGTGCTAGGGGGTAGGACTCTGCCCATGAGGGGGTGGAGCCACCCTCTTCCTCTGTGTCTGGGAAGGGCCAGTCCACCTCACTACAGGTACTAACGAATTAACTAACTGATAAGTTTACCAGAAATCATCCCAACTCCAACAAAGGCTTTGGCAGGTGATCACTCCTACAAACAGAAGTCACAAGTTCATAGCAGCTTTTAGCTCAGACCAAGCACACCCATGAATCTGAGAGTCACTCCTTTATATAATTTGGGAATTTGATTATGTCCCATTGTAATAGGTAGTAAGCAGACAAAAGTCCCCTTGTTAGGGTGAAACTTCAAAAGTCTGAGTTCTTGCATAACTGGAAGGGTTACATTTGCATACACCTTCCCCTAGAGATGTCCTGGGAAACTCTCTTAACTTTGAAAGTTCATTCTTGTCTGGCACATTGTTTCAAATAGTCCCCTGAAGCTCATAACACTTCCCAAGGTTTATATTAATTGTGTCTCCCCAGTTTCAAAGTTGCATACAATCCCACAATAATACATAAATTTTGCATTTATAGTACAATGGACTCCAAAGCTATTAAAACTTAATTTGGTAAGGTTTAACTTAATTCAATAATGTTTGTCCAGGATATTGCAGAAAATTTCCATATCTGTCACATGCTTGTCGTGTGAGTATATACTCATTATGGAAAATTAAGGCCTGACACTGCAAACATTAATGAACATGTAAAAAGCAACAGAGGGTCCTGTGGCACCTTTGAGACTAACAGAAGTATAGGGAGCATAAGCTTTCGTGGGTAAGAACCTCACTTCTTGCATCAAGTGAGGTTCTTACCCACGAAAGCTTATGCTCCCTATACTTCTGTTAGTCTCAAAGGTGCCACAGGACCCTCTGTTGCTTTTTACAGATTCAGACTAACACGGCTACCCCTCTGATGATTAATGAACATGTCATGTGTAATCCTATTGCAGTTACACAGTTTGATAATGTGCATGTAGGGGAGCGCTTGGTGGAGTGTACTAAGAAGTGGCATCCATCATTCCTTTTTGGAATGGTGATGTACCCTCCTTCTGTGCCCACTCTATTGCACCAGTTGGGAAGAAGGACCCCATTCAAAGAATTTACCATCACTGGCAGTGATAAACACTCTCTTCGTCCTTCTGATTCTACTATGCTAACTCAACCAAAGTACCATTATAATATGTAAAGGATGGCGATCACTAAAGAGAGAATGGAGTTTGTAGATCAAAATGAATGTTGATATAGTGGTTTTATTAAGGTACAGACAGCTTGTGGCTAATAACTACATTATCTCTATTTAAACATCTACGTAACTAACACAATAGCAATCAGAATCTGGAATTGAATGAGGCCTGCAACTCACTGCAATCAAGAGCCCTTACAAATGACATTTGATCTTTGATCTCTACATCTCACATCACATGCTCCTATAATAAAATGACAGTTACTTTACACAGATGTCTGTGAATTTTGTAAGTTGGTGGTTGCCAATAGATTCTGTGCATAATACTAAAATTGTTGAGATGTGCCTTGCAAAATTTCTGAAAAGTTATGTTTTTGACCACTTATTTTTCTGACCAAAGTACCCTCAAAAATTCACAGACCCCATCAAAGTAAGCCACTATTTCAGTTCCAGAGAAGTCAAAATGAAAATTGTGCTTTAACCTTAACTATTGAGCCAATATCTCTGTCTCCATAACACAGATCCAATCACAAATTCCATGGCTCGTCTATAATTCTAAAGGCCCAAATGAGAAAATTAGAGAATTGATAGCTGTTTACTGATCTTGTGGATCACAAAACCAACAACTTGTGTGAAAAAGGCAATTTTACAAGGCATAATATATTCAGACCTTATGTTGAATGTATTAAATGATATTAGATTAACAAATTCCCTAAATCTCAGACCTGTTTGATTCACTAATGAATCTGTGAACAGCTACACCAGTTATATTTAAATTTGCCAGAGTAATAATCTGTTTCAGAGTTCAACTGCTTCACATCTGGATGATCAAATAAAACGATCATAGCCTGACAGGCATTAATCTAAACTTCCTGTATAAACCTAGCATGATGATATACCAGACATATTTTAAGAAATATGGGGCCCATGTATACTCTTTACTAACATATTGGGCCAAATTTTCTCCTGAGTTATATATGTGCAAAACCACTGACTCCAGTGATTTGCCGGGGTCTATCCAGTGCAGAATTTAGCGTATGGAGGGGAGACTGAAAAAATGTTCAGAGCCTGAGACAATGCCTATTCAAGAGAGTGGCAAGATTTTCCATTGACTTTGAATGGGCACTGAATCAGCCTCTAAGGGTATGTCTACACAGCAAAGAAAAACTCATGCCTGGTCTGTGCCAGCCAACTTAGCCTGAGCCCCACAAGCCCATGTGGCTGTTTCATTGTTGTGCAGACTTCCACACTGAGGCTGGAGCCCAGGCTCCAAGACCTTGCAGGGTAGGAGGTTCTCAGACTCAGGCTCCAGCTTGAGCCTGGAAGTCTACACAGCAATAAAACAGCCCTTCAGCCTCAGCCCTGCAAGCCCAAGTTCCAGCTGCAGGTTTTTCTTTGCTGTGTAGACATACCCAATGAGTTCTTTGCCTCGTTGCTTAGCAATTTCTGCAGTGTGTTCCTGTTTAATGATGAGCAATATCATTACCTGTCTGTCAGCCTGCTTATGCTGTATTCCTCTGGGAACAGAAGAAAGAAATTCCACTTTTAAAATGGGGTTAGGAAAAGAGTTAGCACAGAGCAGAACAGAACTGGGCAGGGAAGAGAGTTGACTATGTAGACTAATCCAGCAGAGGAGACATTTACTAACAAACAGTGAAACAGTGTGGCTTTTTGACTGATTGATGAGATTGTATATGGGTCCCACTTGTACAATTGACAGTGAACAGGTGGACTGCTGCACCACAATAGACATCAATGGGGCTATGCACCCACCCATACACTGTCAGTTGCGGGCCTAAAACAGTATGAGGTTTATCCTTCAGCATTACTCAGTTGAATACTCTCTCTGAGGATAGTATCAGAGGGGTAGCCGTGTTAGTCTGAATCTGTAAAAAGCAACAGAGGGTCCTGTGGCACCCTTGAGACTAACAGAAGTATTGGGAGCATAAGCTTTCGTGGGTAAGAACCTCACTTCTTCAGATGCAAGTAATGGAAATCTCCAGAGGCAGGTATAAATCAGTGTGGAGATAACGAGGTTAGTTCAGTCAGGGAGGGTGAGGTGCTCTGCTAGCAGTTGAGGTGTGAACACCAAGGGAGGAGAAACTGCTTCTGTAGTTGGATAGCCATTCACAGTCTTTGTTTAATCCTGATCTGATGGTGTCAAATTTGCAAATGAACTGGAGCTCAGCAGTTTCTCTTTGGAGTCTGGTCCTGAGGTTTTTTTGCTGTAAGATGGCTACCTTTACATCTGCTATTGTGTGGCCAGGGAGGTTGAAGTGTTCTCCTACAGGTTTTTGTATATTGCCATTCCTGATATCTGACTTGTGTCCATTTATCCTTTTACGTAGTGACTGTCCAATGGAGTTCTTCTTCCTGTGCTGTTGGTGGGAGGGTATCTGTGTATCAATGCGCTGTTCAGTGTTATCTTGAAAGTATTCTTTGAGTCGGAGGCGGCAAAAGTAGGCTTCCAGATCACCACAGAACTGTATCATGTTCGTCGGGGTGCTGGGGCAAAAGGAGAGTCCCCAAGATAGGACAGACCATCACAGGACCTAACCAGATCAGCTACAACATCACTGGCTCATTCACCTGCACGTCCACCAATGTTATATATGCCATCATGTGCCAGCAATGCCCCTCTATGTACATTGGCCAAACTGGACAGTCACTACGTAAAAGGATAAATGGACACAAGTCAGATATCAGGAATGGCAATATACACCCCCATTGTAAGCACAGTCCTCTCCTTGAGCACCCCTATCCCTAGGGTTTCCAGTCCTCCCCTTTAGCGTAGGGAAATTTTTTTGGAGGTGGGGACTGAGCCACTGAACACTTGAGGTCTTCTCCAGCTGGGTTCTCATCCTAGGTGAAGGCTTCTGGTGTTGTAATGCCTCTTGAAGTGAATAAGGTAGCTTGGCCTGCCCTCTCCACCAGGCTCATGTCCAGGGCCCAATGGTGGACAGCTACACTTGACAAGTTGGGGTGCTAAGTCGCTGTCCCTCCCGGACCACTTCCTACCCCAGTCTCCTTTAACTTCACAGAGTCAATCACATCGATCAAGTCACCTGCCTCTCCTTTATTGGTTTACACAGGTCTGTGTTGTCAGGTCTCAGGGAGTGAGCTCCTGGGCAGTACTTTTTCCTCAGAGCAGTCATTTGCTCCCTTTCACTGCCTGCCTCTGAGCTGCTCTGCACCTCTTGTTAAAGCCCTGCCTCCAGTTTATCCAGACTTTGCAGAGTGGCTGGGCGGGGCCATCTGGGCCCAGAGCTTTTCCTTAATCCCTTGCTCTCCAGTGTGGGGTTTTTATGCCCCATCACCTACAGACCCTGTTCATGCTCAGTGTTCTGTTGTGCCTGGCACTGTACAAATTTGGAGGTAGACATACACTAATGAGTATAAAATCTAGATTAGGGTCAACAAAAGGAGCAGAATTAGGCCTTTAAAACCAGATATTTTCATTCAGGAACATGGCTACAACATTACGAATAATTATTATTGCAATCTGTAGCCAAGTGTGGCATCATAATTTTTTTGCTCCTATCTGTTCTGGAGCAAGTAGGCATAGATCTTTCAATATTATGGTTTCTCTTTTCAAACAGATATTTAAAATGGAGTCCATAAAAGGGACTTGGATTTGCTAGGTCTATATTTTCTAAATTTCTTTAGAGCGGTGTCAATAAGAAGAATATTTTCAATTTAATGCTTTATCTCTTTGTGGTAAACACATAAGATCTATTATTTCTATTATGACTCAAGGAACACATTGATAGTAGACAGTTGTAATAAAAGAATGAATATAAGATAAACATAATACATGCTATTATTTTGTAGCTCTAGCTAAGACAAATTAACATTTAATACACGGTTAAATAGTACATCAGCTCCTTTTATACTGAATTAAATTGCAAAGAAGAAAAAATCTTATTCCCCATAAGGCAAGGGTAGGTAGGTGTATAGATAAACAGATGAGAAACTGCATTGCTTCATTGGCTGACATACTCTGAATCATAAAGTGGGGTGAGAAGTATATAGAAATGCATGCATACTGCATCACTCATGATTTGGGTCTCTGTTTTTATATCCCCAGTTTTCATTAACAAAAAGAAAGATGAAATGAAAATAAAATGACATGACACTGCGGAGGAAGGAGGACGATGAGGGGAGAACCCAAACTACTAGTAGAATGAATGAAAAATATTTTTTTTTTGGCCAGATTTTTTGTTTTTTGAAGGGGAGTGCAAATCCTTCAGCTTTTTCATTCCTAACTTTTGGCTACTATCAAAAGCTGTTTTTCATTCCTTTCTCTTCTTTCTTTTAAGTGTTAGTAAAGTCATCAGATGTTAGACATGAAATAATAAATGTTGATCTTATTCTAGTTCTTGATGGGTATGTGAAAGGGGAACTGATTCTCAATCTCACTTTTTGTATATATAAAATAGTATGTGTGTGTGGTTATAATGTAATGGTTAGCCCTTTGAAAACTAGACAGTTTTACTAACTTCCCAAGGTTAAGAGCTATACCCTGTGGAGTTCTGTGCAAGGATGAGGGAAAGCCAGTGGCTACTGAGAGGTGAGAAGAGCAAGTCATGTCCAGTCTTGATTTGTCATCTGGGGAACCATTTTCACCCCTTGCTCTGGGTTACTAACATAACTCACCTTCTCTTGCTCAAGGTTTTAGGTTTGTGTATCAGATTGGTAACTAGCAAGACAAGTGAAAGATCTTGTTGGAAGAGGAGTTCAAAGGTGGAGAAACTAGCATTGAGACAGGTAGGGCTGGCATTCAAGAGAAGGTGAGTAAAGGAGCTAAGGGCTATAAGTCAATAGGTAGAGGGGGATATTGTGAGATAGATGGGGATGACAAGGGAATAGGGTGGCCACTAATGCATGTCCAAATACAGGACATGGGCCCTTGGTTGTCTCTACCAGCTCCTGGTAACCCCTCCCCCAATCCACTGGCCGCTCCACAAAATAGCATCCTCCATGTGTGATCCAGGACAAAACCACATCTGGTTTTACATCAGTACTGGACAGGGGACAAACCAGGCACCGCTCAGCTTAAGACTGGACAAATGGCCTGCCCACAAGGGAGTGATATGGAGTTTGGGAGTGGGATCAGAAAAGGGGAGAAAATTCTTGTTCCCTGAGTTTCATTTCAGAGGAAAAGTTGACTGAGAAGGGATTGATGATGAATATAATCATCCTTGTCCTTGCAGTTAAGTATCGTAATGACACAAAATGGAGGAAGCACAATGAATGGCAGGTGAATGATTCATGCATG
Source organism: Malaclemys terrapin pileata (assembly GCF_027887155.1). Taxonomy (NCBI): domain Eukaryota; kingdom Metazoa; phylum Chordata; order Testudines; family Emydidae; genus Malaclemys; species Malaclemys terrapin. The sequence continues at coordinate 180,691,685 of NC_071506.1, forward strand.
CAGTTGAATTGATAGAACTACTATAAATCACACTGTCTATATCACTGTTTTCCATCAAAGACATACCTAACTGCAAGATTTTAAAATGTATTCTAGAGCGATATAAATAATCTATTTTTGGGAGTTCACTGGCCAAACTGAAAAAAAATAAAAATATTTTTTTTTAAATCTACCAGAAAAAAATGTGTTTGGTTTTCTCAGCAAAACAAACAAACAAACAAAGTTTAATTTTGGGTTGAATTAAATGTTTGTTTTCCCTGAAATGAAATGTTTCATTTTGATTTCAGGCATTGAAACCCCCCTTTTTTATAAAAAGGAAATGAAATTTGGAATTGCCATTCAGAGTAGGATAAGGAGTTGCCCCCACTTATTACCCTTGTGATTAGAGCACTCACCTGGGATGCAGGAGATCTGTGTTTAAGTCCCCACTCTGTTTCAGAGCAGGGCTTTGAACATAGGACATTGCAGGGACGTGCCCTAACCAATAGCTATGTTGTACTCTAGCATAGCTCTCTAAGTCCTTCCTGCTGAAGCTGTTCCACTTTGTATAAATAATTCACTGGAACAGGGACTGGAACTCAGGTCTTCCCCTTCCCAAGTTAGAGCCCTAACCACTCCAGCTATAGAGTCATTCTGACCCTCTGACTCAATGCATATTTAATTATTTACACAAAGTGGAAGAATTTCAATGGGAGAGATTCAGAGTGACCTGTCCCAGAATAGCCAATAGCACAGGATATGGGAGACCTCTGGAGCAAGGACTTGAACTTAGGTCTCCCATTTCCCAAGTGAATAATGGGATGTTTCCCAGGGTTGTGAGGCACTTCATTACTACCTACCTTTAGTGTTAGGAAGCCTTTTATGTGCCTGATGTGGGTCAGCTCTTCATCTCCACAAGCAACACAAAAACTCCTCTCCAGGCCTTGCAGGCCCCACTGTCACACTTCAGATTAGCAATTGGCACACCTCAGTCCTCGAGTATCTCCATCGAGTGTCCAGCCCCATTCCACTAGACACTCGTAGTATTCATAGGTTCACTGCTTTGAAAGAAGCAGCACACCCCAGCTTACCCATTCCACCTAAGATCACTGCTCACCTAACACAATAGCTCTTAGCTATGTTTACCAAGAAATAAAATATAAGTTTATTTAATAAAGAATTCAAATAGTAGCAAGTTGAAGTACCGGAAACAAATAGTTACATATGAAATAAAATCATAACATGCTTTCTACGGCTTAGACTTAATTGACTAGACTTCTCTCATGTTTTGTAGAGTAATGCTCACCCCAAATTCTTGCAGCACTTTACAGCTACGTTGGCTCTGATCCTCCTATCATGAGACAGACACTCTGTCAGCTTGCCCCCTAGGGAAGGATTTAGTATGTCTTTTTGCTGCCCAAGATATAACAGTCCCATCCTTTGTCTTTATTCATAAAACAGGACAGATTTCTTTTTTTGTAGATTTTGCAACCTCTCATTTCGCAGCTGACTTAGTATGCAAATAGGCATAGATTGTGAGGCATGCAATACACCAGTGCTTCTCAACCAGTGGTACTCATACCCCTGGGGGTGCAGAGGTCTTCCGGGGGTACATCAACTCATTTAAATATTTGCCAAGTTTTACAACAGGCTACATAAAAAGCACTAGCAAAGTCAGTACAAACTAAAATTTCATACAGACAATGACTTGTTTATACTGTGTTATATACTATACATGTAGTACATTGTTTATATTCCAGTCAATTTATTTTATAATTTTATGGTAAAATCAGAAAGTCAGCAATTTTTCAGTAATAGTGTGCTTGACATGTTTGTATTTTTATATCTGATTTTGTAAGCAAGTAGTTTTTAAGTGAAGTGCAACTTGGGACTACACAAGACAAATCAGACTCCTAAAAGGGGAGCAGTAGTCTGGAAAGGTTGAAAGCCACTGCAATACACAGTACACAAATGGCCAGATAGGGAGTTAGGTGTCTGTTACCTCATGCCTGAAAGGAACATTTCAGAAGTATGTCACCTTCTGGTGACCTGTCTTGTACGGGGTGATTTTGGCAAACCAGTAAAGTGCCTGAAACCACTACGACTTAATGTTAAAAGCAGCCTATTCAGCAGTCTCAGCTTGACCAAGGCAGGAGGGGAGGGGGGTTTGGGGTGCCACAGAATCCTTGATCTTTCCTGATACGAATTGTGTTGAAGTTGCTGATACATGCATTTTAAAAGAGCAGGATGTGTCCCAGGAATGTCTATTGGGGTCTCAAGACTGCAAACTCTGGAAAAACCCACACCTGGTTAATAAATAATCAGAAGGAACCTCTTGCTTGACCATTGAAACTGCTTACTTAACAAGTTTTCTTTAAGGGACATGTCATTCGATTACTAATGTATAAATATGGGGGAAAAGTTTCAGGTAGTTGGACTCGTTTGGGGACTCTTTTGGACTCTTTTTGGACTCTCCCTCTGGTTACATCTTGTGGGTCCCCACCGGCAGATGGAAGATTTGGCCACCGGAAGCCTGCCGCTGTGTCACTCGAGAGCCACACTCAGCTTTGGTAATTATCAAGGGTTGGGGGTGTTTTACTAACTTGTTGTGGATGTGTGTAAGTGCTTGAGACTAAGTAAAGTTTAGCTTTAAGTGAAAGCACTCTTGTGTTGTCCTGTTTGTGTCAGCCATCTATCAGTCGGATGGCCATGTCTCCCCTGATTTATTTCCTGACACCACCTCACACAGAGTAAAAGTTACCATGAGCTTTGGGTTGAAAGAACCCTGGGTAACAGCCTTAACATCAAGGCCTTAAGAACATAATTTTCAGTATAGATGCATAAGTGCTTAAATATTATCTGTATATACATTTTGCTATGATTATCATGACAGGCTCTCGGTAGAAATCTCATATGCTACCATTTGGTGAATTACTATTCATCTATTTCACAACAGGGATCCCTGTAAAATCTTAGACACCTCCTGCCCACTCTGCCCATTGACACCAAGGGGTCCCTGGGTCACAAGTGCCCTAACCACTGGGCTATTGGGTATTAAAGGTTGTGGGGCACCATTTTCTTTTTTCATGATGGTTTTGTGAATGGCATCTAAATCCCCTTGTGAATCTAGCTCAAAAAAATTTGGGGCCAAAACTATTCAACCAATTCATATTGAATTTGAAAATAGTTTTAGGTTGGTTGAAACTGTCTTTTTTGGCAAATAAAATATTTGTCTGAAAAATTTTGCCCAGCTCCACTGTGCACAGACATGGGTGTAGAGATCAGTCTGGACCCATTCTGAAAAAATTGGAAGGGGATCAAAACAAGCCTCTTTCATTTTTAGACATAACAAAATTGAAGCAAGAAGAAATCAGACAGGATTTTCAACTTTAAGTGCCCTTTATTTGAAGCACTGAATAAAGAACAGATATAGATGAAGAATGGAACCACATTAGGAATGCAGTATAGGAAACTGCAAAAAGAAGGTAAAATAAGCTTGCAAAAGAGACCTTGAAAATGAATAAAAAATGAAAAGCTATTCAGAACCCTGAAACAAAAAGATAACATTGTAAAGGCCAATGATTGACTGAAACAGCATTATAAAGCAATAGATAAGGAAACCAAAAGATAAGAGAACTGGATCAATAAACAGGTAGAACAACCAGGAACTTCAACAGCTAGAAGGTATGCAGAATATAAGCATGCAAAAGGGTGGCTGGAAACTTTGAAGGCAATTTTAGTGATTGAAGATAGGAGTGGATAGAAAATCAGAATGGAAAAGAGAAAACAGAAAATTGTTAACCAGAGTAGTTGAATTCTTAGAGAAGTTGCCAATGATTTAGAGATGTTATTCAATGATACGACCTTCCCCCATTTTAAGAATAGGGCATCTTATTCAAAATCTTTTAAAATGGAAGAAACTTTTAAGTGCAACTCCTTCGCACTTAAAAGTGCCCCAGTCACCACAATATCTGAGTCTCTTTATTATCTGGGTATCCATGTTGCTGATGATGACATCCAAAATGCAGAGATGAAGACAAGGAAGTCTATATGATTTACTCAATGAAAATAAATTGAACAGTAGAGAGCACTTCTCAGGTGTGATCATCCTACACCTCAGATATGTGTCTTCAGGTGCTCAGAGCATTAATTAAATCTTGAAGCGTAAGAAGAAATACCTAATATAGTCCTATGTCATTTAGTGAAGTGGAGACATTCTTCCACAACCATCATGGTTGGCTGACTGAAAAAAAGTCTTTATGCCCATAATGCTCTTTTTTATTATTATTATTATTATTATTTATTATTAAGGGAATAAGGAGAATCAGTTTTAGAGCCCCTTTCTATTTCTTTCTCTGTTTGTTTATTACCCATTTAATATAATAAGTTTAAGAAGGGATTTTCTTTTTCTCAAATGTTACAGGCTTTAACTGCAAAGGCCTGTAACTTCCCCCATGCATAGCCCCACCACTGCTTTCTCCACATACTTATCTCTCTGAGCCCTTCTCGCCCCTCTGTGTGGCCTTGTGCCACCTTCCCACTAAACTTGGAATTAGGAGCCTTTATGCATTTCTTAGTTCAGATTACTATATTTAGGGCCACTTCATGGAACCGAGGTATTGTCTGCATGCTTGTCTTTATTCATGCAGATCTGTGTAGCTGTATATAAGTATGTCTTTATGTGCAACATGTACTTGTGCTGGAATTGTCTATGGAATCCTGCACTGAAATGATCAGATAAGATGGAAAAGGATATGAGACCACACCCTTTCAAATAAGATTTTGCATTTACACACAAACTCAAATTTCTTTGTGTGAATATGATGAAAGTTTGAATGTAAAGTTTGCTGTAAATAGCCAATAAATCTTGGTTTATGTCTTTCTCTCTCCCTCAGACAGGAAGGAACTCAGCTATTTTTAAAAGCTGAGAATGACTGCATAGCCAGAATATAATGCTTGTGTGGAAAATAAGGAAAGGACATCGCTTAAAGTTTCCTAACTTACTTTTCTCCTGATACCTTTCTGTACTCTTGACCCTCTGTCTGAGAGTTCTGGTGAGCTTATTCAAACCTTCATCTGTTATTAAATTTAGTCATTCAGTCAACAGAAGCAATATCTTTAATATAGGTGATGAATCAAATTGCTTGAATATCAAATTATGTACAACAATTATTCACAGTGAAACTTTTAAGCAATACATCAGCTAACATACACTAGAACAAAACATGAATTGATTGGAACAACAAATGCATTGTGGAAATCATGAGCTGGTTTACAGATAATTTGTGAATAGAAAAAAGAATAAATTGTTTTTCATCCAAAATTCAGGACAACTGCACCTGTATTCTCCCGTTATAAGAGCACCCCCTCTAGGCTCCTGGCCCCTCAGCCACCATCTCTCTTGGACCAAGACCTCAGTGGTTTGAGCATTGGCCTGCTAAACCCAGGGTTGTGAGTTCGATCCTTGAGGGGGCCATTTAGGGATCTGGGGCAAAAATCTGTCTGGGGATTGGTCCTGCTTTGAGCAGGGGGTTGGACTAGATGACCTCCTGAGGTCCCTTCCAATCCTGATATTCTATGATTCTATGTTTCTCTTCTCCTAAACAGATTCCCCTCCCCCCCCCCAGACTGCACAGTTCCCTGCACACTCTGTGATATTCCCAGCAAGCCGGACTACCTTATCAGGCCAGCACCTGTAGAATCATAGAATCACAGAATATCAGGGTTGGAAGGGACCTCAGGAGGTCATCTAGTCCAACCCCCTGCTCAAAGCAGGACCAATCCCCAACTAAATCATCCCAGCCAGAGCTTTGTGAAGCCTGACCTTAAAAACCTCTAAGGAAGGAAATTCCACCACCTCCCTAGGCAACCCATTCCAGTGCTTCACCACCCTCCTAGTGAAAATGTTTTTCCTAATATCCAACCTAAACCTCCCCAACTGCAACTTGAGACCATTATTTCTTGTTCTGTCATCAGGTACCACTGAGAACAGTCTAGATCCTTCCTCTTTGGAACCCCCTTTCAGGTAGTTGAAAGCAGCTATCAAATCCCCCCCTCATTCTTCTCTTCTGCAGACTAAACAATCCCAGTTCCCTCAGCCTCTCCTCATAAGTCATGTGCTCCAGCCCCCTAATCATTTTTGTTGCCCTCCGCAGGACTCTTTCCAATTTTTCCACATCCTTCTTGTAGTGTGGGGCCCAAAACTGGACACAGTACTCCAGACGACGCCTCACCAATGTCGAATAGAGGGGAATGATCACGTCCCTCGATCTGCTGACAATGCCCCTACTTATACAGCCCAAAATGCTGTTAGCCTTCTTGGCAACAAGGGCACACTGTTGACTCATATCCAGCTTCTCGTCCACTGTAACCCCTAGGTCCTTTTCTGCAGAACTGCTTGCTAGCCATTCGGTCCCTAGTCTGTAACAGTACATGGGATTCTTCCGTCCTAAGTGCAGGACTCTGCACTTGTCCTTGTTGAACCTCATCCGATTTCTTTTGGCCCAATCCTCTAATTTGTCTAGGTCCCTCTGTATCCTATCCCTACCCTCCAGCATATCTACCATTCCTCCCAGTTTAGTGTCATCTGCAAACTTGTTGAGAGTGCAGTCCACGCCATCCTCCAGATCATTAATGAAGATATTGAACAAAACCGGCCCCAGAACCGACCCCTTGGGCACTCCACTTGAAACCAGTTGCCAACTAGACATGGAGCCGTTGATCACTACCCGTTGAGCCCGACAATCTAGCCTGCTTTCTATCCACCTTATAGTCCATTCATCCAGCCCATACTTCTTTAACTTGCTGGCAAGAATACTGTAGGAGACTGTATCAAAAGCTTTGCTAAAGTCAAGGAATAACACATCCACTGCTTTCCCCTCAACCACAGAGTCAATTATCTCCTCAGAGAAGGCAATTAGGTTAGTCAGGCATGACTTGCCCTGGGTGAATCCATGCTGACTGTTCCTGATCACTTTCCTCTCCTCTAAGTGTTTCATAATTGATTCCTTGAGGACCTGCTCCATGCTTTTACCAGGGACTGAGGTGAGGCTGACTGGCCTGTAGTTCCCCGGATCCTCCTCCTTCCCTTTTTTAAAGATGGGCAATACATTAGCCTTTTTCCAGTCATCTGGGACCTCTCCCAATCGCCATGAGTTTTCAAAAATAATGGCCAATGGCTCTGCAATCACATCCGCCAACTCCTTTAGCACCCTCAGATGCAGCACATCCGGCCCCATGGGCTTGTGCTCATCCAGTTTTTCTAAATAGTCCCAAACCACTTCTTTCTCCACAGAGGGCTGGTCACCTTCTCCCCATACTGTGCTGCCCAGTGCAGCAGTCTGGGAGCTGACCTTGTTCGTGAAGACAGAGGCAAAAAAATCATTGAGTACATTAGCTTTTTCCACATCCTCTGTTACTAGGTTGCCTCCCTCATTCAGTAAGGGGCCCACACTTTCCTTGACTTTCTTCTTGTTGCTAACATACCTGAAGAAACCCTTCTTGTTACTCTTAACATCTCTTGCTAGCTGCAACTCCAAGTGTGATTTCACTCCTGCATGCCTGAGCAATATTTTTATACTCCTCCCTGGTCATTTGTCCAATCTTCCACTTCTTGTAAGCTTCTTTTTTGCGTTTAAGGTCAGCAAGGATTTCACTGTTAAGCCAAGCTGGTCACCTGCCATATTTACTGTTCTTTCTACACATTGGGATGATTTTTTCCTGCAGCCTCAATAAGGATTCTTTAAAATACAGCGAGCTCTCCTGGACTCCTTTCCCCCTCATGTTATTTTGCTTTGCTTTCTGTACTTTGCTTTCTCGCCAGATGTTATGTACAGTGTATTGGAGTTATAACTGAAGTTATAAGTGAACACACAGGTCTTTATTAGCAAGCACATTTAGTCATAAGATGAAACATTACAGATAAAACATTAACAAAATAAAAGAACCTATATGCATACTAAAAATCTTACCAGATGTCACCCCAACTACAGCCTTGGACTCTGGTAGGCATCATTCCTTCATAACACAAAACTGGGTTTTCTCTGTGCTTACAGTTCATAACTGTCTCAGATTCAGGACCAGAATAATTCAGTCTTTCCTTTATACAGCTTGGACCTCTGATCAGGTGATAAGTAGACAATAGCTTACGTCCCATCCAAAGGCTAGGTGTTGGCATAATTGAAGGTGGGAAATGCAGTCACCTTCCCCTAAATATTCCCCAATAAAATCACTTAACATTTTTTGTTCCAAAAGTCCATTTTTGTCTGGCACATTGTTCAATATAGTCTTTTGAACCCCAAGGTCTCCCATATGTGTCATCCCCTCCCAGAGAGGTTACCTTCAATCCCAGCCCACAATAATACATAAACCATTAATTTAATACGATGGATCCCACAGATACTTAAATTGAATTCAGTAAGGGTCTCACAAGGATATTGCAGGACATTGTTATATCTGTCACAGTTTATATGACTACTCCATTTGATACTGATTTTCTTTCCTTAACTTTCAGGTACTCTACAAGGGAGAGACCACAATGGGGGGAAAAAAGAATGTCGCCAACTGCTAGCTCTTCTTCTGCCTGCATCTGAGGGGGGTCCCTGAGAGACAGGCACCTGGAGGCTTCTACCTAGGCCTGGGTCTTTACTTTCTGGGAATGTCACCTGCATATCCCTGCTGATGAAAGCCAGGCATGGGGGAATGATCTGGTGTAAGATGTCTGTAGGTGGAGTCCTTCCAGAAGCAAGTAAGAGCTGCAGGAGGAGGTGGCTCATCTGTGTAGGATCTGGGAGCACAAGCACTTCATCAACAGGACCCATATGGAAACATCTGGGACATAGGATGATAGCTGACTACAGAAGACTATGTTGACGTCAGAAGAGAAAGGAGGACCAGCTGCTCTACAGGTAGGAGATTGGCTGCTGGCCTCCTTGGACAGTAGACAATGCCCTACACAACACCCAAGTCCATTGCAGTCAAGAACCAGTATTCTGTACTGGCAACAGGAGTAGAGGAGCAGACCCCAATAGCAATCCCCCCCGAAGGCTAGGAGCTTCATGGCCATCACACCAAAGAGGAAGAGGAGTAGGGTACTGGTGGTCAAGGACTCCCTTTTGAGGGGAATGGAGGCATTCATCTGCCAACCTAACATGATGCTCTGGAGGTGTGATGCCTACCCACAGCCCACGCCTGAGATGTTGCAGAAAGGTTGCCAAGGCTCATCATGGGCATTAATGATACTGCCAGGTAAGACCCTAAGCAGATAAGGAGTGAGGGCTCTGGGAGGAAGGGTGAAGGAGTTGGGGATACAAGTTGTGTTCTCATCCATCCTCCCTGTTGAAGGTAAGGGCACAGGCAGAGATCTTTGTATCTTAGAGATGAAAGCATGGCTGCACAGATGTTGTCAATGGGAGAGTTTTGGCTTCTTCAACCATGGGATGCTCTTCTTGGTAAGGTAGACCCCATTTTTTCTCACAGTTGGAAGAGCATCTTTGTGCACTAACTCACCAACTTAGTTAGGAAGGGTTTAAACTAAGTTCAAAGGGGGGCAAACAACAAAAGCCCACAGATCTTGGGGGTTTAATGGAACACAAATTGAATGAGTCAATAATGTGACACAATGACAAAAAAAGGCTAATATCATTCTTGGGTGTATTAACAGGGGTGTTGTATGTAAGACACAGTAGGTAATTGTTCCTGTCTACTTGGCACTGGGGGGGCCACAGCTGGAGTACTGTGTCCAATTCTGGGGCCCACACTTTAGGACAGCTGTCAGTAAATTGCACAGAGTCCAGAAGAAAGCAACAAAAATGGTAAAGGTTTAGAAAACCTGACCTATGAGGGAAGTTTAACAAAACTGGGCATGTTTAGTCTTGAGAAAAGAAGACAAAGGAGGGACCTGAAGACAATCTTCAAATATGTTAATGGCTGTTATAAAGAAGATGGAGATCTATTTTTCTCTATGTCACTGAAGGAAGGACAAGAAGTAATGGGCTTAATCTGTAGCAAGGGAGACATAGGTTAGATTATAGGAAAAAATTTCTAACTATTAGGTAGTTAAATTTCTGTAGAGACTTCCAAGGGAAGTGATGGAATCCCCATCATTGGAGGTTTTTAATAACAGGTTAGATAAACATCTGGCAGGGATGGTCTTGGTATACTTGATCCTGCCTCAGCTCAGCGGTCTGGACTTGATGACATCTGGAAGTCCTTTCCAGTTCTACATTTCTATGATTCTATGATTAAAGATTGTGAAACACTTTGAGATCTGCTGATGAAAAACCCTATATAAGAAATAGGTATTGCTGTCATTTTCACTGTAGTCAGTAGAGGTATGAGGAAATGAGAAATAGGGCTGTGTGAACCCTGTGAAGTTCAATTAACAAAGGGGCTCATGAACAACATTTTGCAATTTAGTTTGCTGGCCTTGGAAACTAAGTATTGCAGGTTTGCCTGAAGGTTCAGATTCAATTACCTAAAACCTCCTGAGAGAGAAACACTGAGAGCTGTTCCCCTTCCTATCTCATTTTCTTTTCCTCAGCAAGTGCTGGGATTTCCTCCATCTTTGGGAAGAGAGTTTGGGGCAGGGACAGGTTTTCCCAAGGAAAGCTGGAAGATAAGTTGTCACACTTCCAACTGTGCCATCAGCCTCAATCCGTATTCACTAAACTTTCTCAAGCATTGTGGAAGGCTTATGAATACATTGAACCTTGGATCCAAGACTCAGTTTCAGCGGGTTTGTGATGAGATGTGAATAATTCATACAGTGCCTAGGTTAAATAAGCAGAAGGGATTCCACTGCACTCTGATAATGCTTACAAGATGCATATGAGGCAATATTATTTGCTACCATGCTGAGACTATAAGGCTATGTTCATTCATCAGTACATCTGTCATAGTTCCCTGATTTTCATATCACTTCCTTGACCACGTACTACATGAATATATATTTGTTTTTCCTAGATTGACAGAGACTGCCTGAGATTTTTCTAGTGATTATCCAGCAGAACTAAAATAATCTGCATTTGTTAGCCCTACTACAATTTTGTATCTTCATTGCTAATGCATTTATGCTGGAATCCTTAGGCAGATTTTGAGGATCATTTCTCTGTATCGTAACATTTTCCTTTCTTATCCATTATCTAAAATACTTTAAAAAGTTTCAGGTTTTTACAAAAGTAGCCTATGAAGACTTCACAGATGAAATTTCAATCAAGGTAAAATCATGAGATTTCTCACATCATTGATTTAAACAGCATTTAATATAGGATACATAGGCATCAGTGGTATGACTCTCAGCTGTCTCATAGCTATTAGAATAAAGTGGTGCTGCATGTTAACTCTTGTTAGAGAAAATAGCATTGTTGAAACTTCATGACCTGCATAAAGCAACTAAATCCAGACATAATTTTGATGCATTCTTAAACGGAAGATGACAGGTAAGTTCCTGCATTTTTATGCTATCGGTAATGATTTCTGAGATTTCGTTGTAAATCAGTCCAGGAAACAATCTTTAAGCATGTTGCATATCAGGGGTTTGATTACTCATGACTCATACACATCTCTGAGCAAGCAGATGGAGTTGGTGGTGCTGCATAAGGATTAATAAATCTGCCGAGGAAATATATTGATGTAAATATCAAGAGCTGATTAACCTTAGTCAAACAATTCACCTGAACCAAATCCTATTTGTTCATATACTTGAGATCAAGCACCAAAGGAAGAACATTTCTTTCAGGTTCAGGGTGGTGTGTCTGTTTTGTTAAGCAGCTCTCATCAATGTTAAATATGTAACTTCACTGCATTTTGATTTGATATTGTCCACTGCTGTGAAGAAAGTAATAGGCAGCACTAGCAAGCTCACATTTTTATAGCCATTGCACCATTATAATCCTGTATGTCTCCTAGCCTTTCAATTAGTAGTTCTACTACATTTCTTTATTTTTCTTCTGTTTTCATTATGACATTCATTATGTATAGTTTTAGCATCCTAAACCCATTGGATGATTTTATCAGTTTCACCTTTATTTACAGCACTAAAACATTTGTTTCACACTAGTCCCTGCTGCCGCAGAGCTTTAAAAAATGGCATAACAGGCATGCACTATAATATTTACTGCATGTTTAAACAGTGATTATTTGCACATGAATAATCTATGTATAAAGAAACAGTTAACTTTTGCATCTGGTCATCAGTATGACACTGCAAAATATAAGACTCACTATTTATCATGAATAAATTATAAAATATAAATGTACAATAACTGGGAATCTTTTGAGATGTTAGCCCATAAAAGGTAATCCAGCAGGAACCATGCTGCCAAGACTCCTTTAAGCCATAGCTTCCTCTGAAATACTATTCAAGAGAAGAGCAGCATGTTTTTGAAGACTCTGCTGTATTGAGTGACAGATTCCAACTGCTCTACTTTATCCTCTCCCCTTCCTCTTTTGGCCCTCTCCAAAGCCAGAACCTCATGGAGCCTCTTCTTTCTAAGATGGGATCCATAGATGAAGGCCTCCCTCTGTGTGTGTGTGCATAGGAGAGCATGAGGGCCCAAGTTAGGTAGTTGGTCATCAGAATTCTAGATAATAAATTGACTACAGCACCGTTTTGTGTCTGGCACTAGAGCATGTAAAAAATATGCTTAAACACTGACCATAAGCCAAATTCTGTCCTCATTTGCACTGATATAAATCTGGAGTAACTTGATGGATGTTGGATATCCTTAAAGCAACAGTTACTTCTGACTGACACCAGAGTAACTGAGAGCAGATTCTGGCCCCAGCTCTGAAGGACACTTTCTGTGGGGCAGTGCTCAGACTGAGGCAGGTTCAGGCAGGGAAAGGGTTAGGTCATAGGATCAACCATTACAAAGATCCTTCAATCCTTTGGTCTGTGCTCACACATGCATACATGCTATAGTTTCAGTAGCCTGAAGGAAAGGATTCCGACTAGCCTACCTCACCCTTTTTTGAGGAGGGGGGCACCAAAATTGGGGCCCATTATCTAGCACCAAAGATCAGTCTTGTGCTGAACCTGAGGTATTTCCAGTAGACAGAGGGATGTGTCGTTACCATCAGACAAGACTTTGGTGAGATCTCATCTGGAATACTGTGTGCGGTTCTGGTCTCCCATGTTTAAGAAAGATGAATTCAAACTGGAACAAGTGCAGAGAAGGTCTTCTAGGATGATTAGAGGAATGGAAAACCTACCTTATGAGAGGAAAACCTACCTTAACAAACTTGGCTTGTGGGGAGATATGATTGCTCTCTATGAATACATTAGAAGGGTAAACTCCAGGGAGGGATAGGAATTATCTAAGTTAAGGGCCAATGCTGGCACACTAAAAAATAGATATAAACTGGCCATCAATTAGTTTAGACTTGAAATTAGATGAAGATTTCTAACCATCAGAAGAGTGAAGTTCTGGAACAGCCTTCCAAGGGAAGTAATAGGGGCAAAAAACCTAACTTCTTTCAAGACTGTGTCATTGTCTTAGGCCTTGGCTACACTTACCAGCTAGTTCAACGGCTGGAAATCGAAGTTCTGGGTTCGACTTATCGCGTCTAGTCTGGACGCGATAAGTCGAACCCAGAAGTGCTTGCCGTCGACTGCGGTACTCCAGCTCGGCGAGAGGAGTACCGCGGAGTCGACGGGGGAGCCTGCCTGCCGAGTGTGGACCAAGGTAAGTTCGAACTAAGGTACTTCGACTTCAGCTACGTTATTCACGTAGCTGAAGTTGCGTACCTTAGTTCGAATTAGGGGGGTAGTGTAGACCAAGCCTTAGTGTGCAAAAAGAAGAACAGGAGTACTTGTGGCACCTTAGGCCTTGGCTACACTTACCAGCTAGTTCGACGGCTGGAAATCGAAGTTCTGGGTTCGACTTATCGCGTCTAGTCTGGACGCGATAAGTCGAACCCGGAAGTGCTTGCCGTCGACTGCGGTACTCCAGCTCGGCGAGAGGAGTACCGCGGAGTCGACGGGGGAGCCTGCCTGCCGCGTGTGGACCAAGGTAAGTTCGAACTAAGGTACTTCGACTTCAGCTACGTTATTCACGTAGCTGAAGTTGCGTACCTTAGTTCGAATTAGGGGGGTAGTGTAGACCAAGCCTTAGAGACTAACAAATTTATTAGAGCATAAGCTTTCGTGGACTACAGCCCACTTCTTCGGATGCATCTAATAAATTTGTTAGTCTCTAAGGTGCCACAAGTACTCCTGTTCTTCTTTTTGCGGATACAGACTAACACGGCTGTTACTCTGAAACCTGTCTTAGTGTGGTCTCTAAAGGGGCCTCAACTTCTCCTAACTGATCTTCCTTAGATTTCTCTCAGTCAGGTCAGTTCCTGGACCTCATTTCCAATTAAGTCTGTCAGCCCTTCACTTTTTGGAGTAGCATTCTCCTCGCTGTTTTCTTGGAGGCAGCCTGGTGCAGGTCTGCCATCCCTTTGCTATCCTAGGCCTTTCTGGCTCCTTTTCCTTCTCTGCACTCTCCCCATTATATCAAGCCTTTTTCCTGTATTGGTTGCAGTTGCGGGTGCCTGCTTCCATGATTGGCAGCTGTGTGGGTTTGTGATCAAGCTGCTTGTTTGTAAATAGGAGACTCTCTTCCCCCATGTCTATGCTCAGTATAGGGTTTTTAGACCCCATTACACTGAGCTTGATATGTTTATGGCATAATGAGATTGCTTACATTGGCATATGGCCTACCTTGACTGCTATTAGCAAATATCTGCAATGGCCAGAGATAGAATGCTAGAGGGGGATGGCTTTGTGTTATTAGAGAATTCTTTCCCAGGATGTCTGACTGGTGGGTCTCACTCAGATGTACAGGGTCTAACTGATCACCATATTTGAATTTGGGAATGTATTTTTGCTGAGGTCAGATTGGCAGAGACCCGGGGGAGGAGTCACTTTCTTCTGTGATGTGAAGTGCGGGTCACTAGCTGGTTTGAAGTAGAGTCACTTGAAGTCCTTTACTCAAGACTGGGGGGCTTCAGTAACTCAGCCAGAGGTTAGGGATCTATTACAGGAACAGGTAGGTGAGGTTCTGTGGCCTGTGATGTGCAGGAGGTCAGACTAGATGATCATGGTGGTCCCTTCTGGGCTTAAATTCCATGGCCATTTGAAAATGAGTAAGGCTCCCCTCCCACTTCCATCCTGCATAGTTTCATTAGGGTTGTGGCTCTCGGCTCCCTACTCTGTTTCTCCCTGTGATCAAGTAGGTAGAGAGATGGGAAAGGGGCTGGGAATGATCAGTTGCTGGTTCCATCTTCCTAATGTGCTCGTCAGTGGCACTGGCTGGGTATGAGGAACAAGGTAAAATTGCAGCCTATTCAAGGCTGCAGTAACTTGCTTTCCTTTAGCCCTCCAATATACTGCCATCCAACCACACATGGAGAGCCTGGGAAGAATTGTGACATCCTGAGTCACAAATCGAAGTGTGACGAATACCATTTGTTATGCCCAAAGAACCATATTCCATTGCCTTTCTCCCCAGTTTGTCAGACCACAACATTATGGAATTAGCAGACAATGTTGACCATCTCAAGTAGGCATCCACATTTTTCTCAGATTCCTCCAAACATTAAGACAACTGATGTCATGAAAGGCTTTTTCTGGGTCAATAAAATGCAATATTGTAAAGTTTGCCCATTTGTTCCAAGAGTTTTCCTTCAATTGCCAAGCATTAACAATTACATCAATAGCACTGCTTTGTGACTGAAAACCACACTGTAACTCTGGGATGACTCTATCCTGTGGCATTGTCCAGCTGTCACTTGAGAAAACCAGGTCAATATTTTGCCAGCAGTTGACAGTGAAAAGATAGCTCTGAAATGGCGACAGTCCCATGTAGGCAATGATTAGTTTGGCATCTTTTATCTATTCAAGTAGTGTTTCTTGTTCCTGGATTCTGTAGCTAAATAAAGTTATATCATCAGTTAGTGCATCAAATTGATATGTTAAGCCACATTAGGTTAATGAATGTTACCATTTTTCAGTGTGGTCATTGCTTCGAAAATATCATCATAAGTAGATAGTAAGCTAATGGTATTCTGTATCACTTCTGTTTCTTCCCATGGTCTAGTGAAAGCTCTGTGAAGATACATTTTATGATTAAGAAAGTTGATGAAATTTGTGTCATGGACACATGACAGATGTTGGATAATTTCTCGGTAAACAATTCATTTCCATCCACCATACACAAAAGCGCAGTTAGCATTCTTGGTGGATTGACAGTTTGATAGAACATGTTTTTCTGATTGGTCTCCATGTGACTGTAGTTCATCTACTTTATTATTCATCAAGTTTACTGCATATGCTGTTCTTTCTTCAAAGTTCTCTAGAGTTCCCTACTCATCTGCAGATTGTTTGTTATCCCGGACAAATTTGCATGTCTTGAAGCTTTCTAATGGCCAAATCATTTTCACCAAACCATGTTTGGTTTTTGGTGCTGCTTGAAGCAAAGGTATGACTTCAGTCAGGGTACTTGTTCCTGAGCCATAGTCTATTCCTGCTCAGTCATGAGAATATTGCTTGCCAAAATGCTTTTTTGTCTTGGCATATGTAAGATTAAGAAGAAATTTATTCACCAAAGTGTTTTTAATGGATAATGTGTTTATTCACAAGTTGGTTATAGTATTTTCAGTATTTGACTTGTACATGTTTAAGATCTCGTTATTAGATCTGCATGTAATTTAGCATATATTACTCTTTAGAACATGGTTAATTGTGTGGTTGTATAATTGTCCTGTAAAGCTCATCAGAAAATAAGGGGGGTGTGAAAGTTTTCAAACATATTTTATTTTTTGTTTTTCATTGAAATCCCACTTTCCTTGATATTTTCTAACCAGCTTCACTGTGCTGTTGCTGAAATAACGTATTTTTATTTCTAAACTATGTACTGCATGTTTTGCAAATATTTGGTAAAAATCTGCCTGGATACTGACTGCCAACTGTAAGGTGCCCAATTCCATTATATCCAGGTGCTGGTATGGTGACCAACTTATACATTAAAATCATATAGGATGAACTTGTGGCGACATTTCACAGAGAAGTTTCTCTAATTTTTCATAAAACTGTCCTTTAGTCTCATTGCTTTCCATCTCTTTTACAGGTGTATGCTTTTGCAAATGCTATATAGCCTTTGTTCTTAAGTGGTGTCTGAACAACCATTAACTGCTTCCTTATACCGATCAATCAGTAGATTTACAGTTTTATTGTTTGTGAATTTTAGGAAGTAATAATGATCCTGGCCTCATGTCTCCTTTTGCCTTAATGCATTTTCCAAAAGGAAAAATAACCAGAACCATCTTCAGTGAGTTGGCCCTCATTTGCTAAATACTAAGTACATTTCACTAAAGGCTTTTTTTCCAGTGGTTTCCACTATTCTGGGGGGTCTTTGTATATAAAGCTATGATAGACACAATGTGGCACCAGAAACTAGTTAGTAGGTGCCCTCACTTGGTTTCACCTACCAATGGAGACAGTTTACCTGGCCTTTGTCACATGCAAGCAAGTACTTGGAAACAAGTGAGAGGTGAGCAATTCAACAATAGCCACACGTACTGTATATTGAACAACACCAGTTATATGCAAAGGTTACCTCATTTGATCAGATCCTGCTACATCCTAAATTTGATGTGCACTTCTTTGGTTGTGCAAAGCAGATTTGAAACTGGGCTAAATGGCCATTTGTTAGGGTTCTCAACTTGCAGCAGTGTGGAAAGTATACTAAGGGCATGTGAAGGGCTAGACTACCATTGCACCCCAGCAATCCCTGAATGTCCCAAAAGCCCCTGGGGGTTTGTCACAACTGGCTGTAGGTTAGAAAATCCCGAGGCTAATTTAATATGTGCTGAGACCCAAAATACCTCCTGGATCAGAAAGCACCACAGTGATAGAATGCCACCTTTCACCGCCTTGGGTCCTGGAATATAGGATAGAAGAATTACCAATATTTCTATTGAATATGTGAGAGACTCTAAATTTCAAACAGAAATTAGCTGGTCACTTGCCAAAGTAACAGATATATCATCTGAACAAAGGACCTGCACCATAATCACTCCTGAGGTTCATTCCTGGAGGAGGAACAGAGAACATTTAAACAAAGCCAACGGGAGGACACTGGCTATCCTTTTCTTGAGGTCATCCACAATGCTACTGACAGAAGTAACCCATACTCATCCGGTCACTGGCAATGAAAAATACCAAGCGTAGCAATCAGAGGCTCCAAGTGGTGAAACCACCTCAGTTGCTGAGGAAGGCATAGTAGGAGGAACTGTCCTGAGAAGTTGCATCAGTGTCATCAAAAAGCCATCAAGGTTCACAGATGGCAGCTATTACTGACAACTGTCCAACATGACTTCCAACCCAGATGTTTCTACTGCTACCTCCAAAGGCTAACAACTGCTAACTTGTGATAGAGGTTCTTTTATAATCCTGACCCCAGACATGATTATCAGACTTAAAAGTGACTTTTCCCCTGAAAATGATTCAATTTACTTCTCAGAAAAATCAAGACCACCATGAAATGACATTTAGCTGAGCTAAATTGAACTTTGGATTACTTCGTTTCATTTGGTGTATAGAAGAACAGGACTTAAACTACTCAAGCAATACATTTTTCTGTTGGCAGCCAATAGACACTCCAGGACAAGGGCTTTGATGCACAGATATTACGTTGTAAAGTATCATAAACACAAGGTGTCTTTTCATTATGTTTTTTTTCTGGCTGGCTCAAGGAAGGCATTTTTAATTGTCAAAATGAAAACAAATTGTTTATTGTTACTTGTATTATCACAGTCAGCAGGAGCAGATACAGAAGTTCAACATGAGACTATTGTGATAAGTGTGCGACACACAGGAATTCTGATAAGTCTGAGCATCCCATATAATATATGTATACAGCATATTTTACAAGAAAGACGAACATTACAGAAAGCTGAAACACTATGTAATTGGGTGTAGAATACATATGAACAATTCCCGTGTGAGACACCTGTAATTAGCGAGCCGAGAATAAGGTCAATCTTGTGTCCTTTGAAAGAATTGAATGTTGGTGATGGAAAAGGTCTCAGCAATAGAATTCCTGCCAATTTCTCCTTGAATTAACAGTGCAAGAGGCATAATCCTTAAGTAGTATTTTTTTATACTGCTTCCAAATCTAAAGCTATTTCTCCAGAGATCCTACTTTCATATATACATTTCAGTACAAATGATTTTTCCACTTTTCCTTTAGCTGAAGCAATGTTAATACATGTTTTAAAATCTACTTTATATGCCTGGTAGGCTAAAGAAAGAGCTAAACTGGTTTTGAGTTCTGCTTGTGCAATTAAAACAAGTACAAAGGACATTAATTTGAATTGCTTTTGTTTTTACCAGAGACCATTTCAAGAGATGAAACTGGAGGGGTTAAAACAATACCAAGTCTAGCTGCCAGAACCTCTTATGAGAATGTCAAAAAACCACAGTATTGCTATCTCACACCAATGCTGGATTAACTTTTAAAAAAGAAACCCAAACTCCACCATCACTCCCTTGCACCAAATTAGACTGGCTTTAACCCTTAGTTTGCAGGGAACAGTAAAAGAAAGTATGATCATCAAGGGGGTTTTGCTAGGACATGACTGATATATTTAAGTTTGTTAAAGAAGCCTGCTTCCCCCATCTCTATGGGAGGGATCTCAGAAGCTCAGTCATGAAAGCAAAAGTACAGAACATGGACTTTTAAATAATTTTATCACAAAGACAAGCTGAGTGATCTGAGACCCTACCCTCAGCTTGATAGCTTTTCTCCATGTGTCTCAACAACTTTGGAACACCAAATCCAAACAATACTGGTATTTCAGGGAATGTTCTAAGCATCCATATGCAGAATCCTATAGATTTTGGGGAAAACTTGAAATGGGACATTGTGTCTGCTTAGCAACTTTAACCAGCTGTAATTGTCGATAGATTTAAAAACTGGTTGATAGCAGCCATTAACACATTCCAGCATAACAACACCTTCTATCTCCATTCTGACCGTGTCCCAGTGGAGTTTTGCTGAATGTTGACACACGAACCCCTGGTATGGGGAGAGGTTAGATGTCTGGTATTGGAGGTAAAGGAGAAATTGAGGTACACACAGATCCCCTGCCATGAGGTAGGGAATGTGTAAAATGAATGGAAAATACTCCTGCTTTAAACATATTGGTTATTCAGTACTCCTTCCTACAGGTGTCATGGAATTTGAAAGACATGGTGGGTGAGGTAATACTTTTTATTGGACCAACTTCTGTTGGTGAGAGAGACAATCTTTTGAGCTACACAGAGCTCTTCTTCAGGTCTAGGAAAGGTACTTCGAACATCACAGCTAAATGCAAGGTGGAACAGATTGGTTAGCGTAAGTGGTTAGCACATATTGTAAAGCAGTGGTTTTCAAGCTTTTTTCATTTGCAGACCCCTAACAAATTTTGAATGGAGATGTGGACTGCTTTGGAAATCTTAGAGGTAGTTGCAGACCCTCAGGTGTCTGTGGCCAACAGGTTGAAAACCACTATTCTAAGGGACCGTTCAAGGTAGAATGGCCCAGACATGAAGAAGAGCTCTGTATGGCTTGAAAGTTTGTCTTTCTCACCAACAGAAGTTGGTCCAATAGAAGATATTACCTCACCCAGCTTGTCTCTCTAATATCCTGGGACTGACATGACTATTTCTACACTGCACAAAACAATGGACTTTGAAATAAGTTCCTAGCTATATTTGTCATATGGAGGTGTACTATGTTTTTGAAATAAAACCGTCAAATTGCTAAGGGCTATACTCCAAGCATTGAATTCACAGATTTTCATTGTATGTGTTAGTTAAAAAAAAATTAACAGACATTTGCTCTGAAAAAGATGGGTAACATCCAGGGCTCAGCCTACATGAGCAACAAAGTGGGGAAGGTGCATGGAGGGATGCACGAAGTTCCTGGTGTGCATAATGAGCTCAACTTACAGAAGCAACAAAATGTGTAATCCTCTAGCATATGGACTGTAGATATGTAAGTTTAGCCATTCTTCCCTCCATTACTCAATACAGGCATGGCCTGAGTGCACAAGGCCAGAAGACTGTGCAAGGAGCCATTCACCACTGTGCAAAGACAGTTGCGATTCCTGTGCTGTCTTGAATACAAGAACTCTTCTCTGCTAGTACTTCTTGGGAAAGTAGCCAAATACATGGGGAGGAAGTAAACAGGGCCATGGCCTCACCTCCTGTCAGGAAGATGGTGCCACATCACTCTAAGGAATGGTATGGAGAAGTGCACACTCCTCTGCAGCTGGGTGTTCTGGGAGGTCTATTTCTTAATGGCACAATCTGAGCCTATGTCTCCGGTTCAGTTTATGCTAAGAAAGTTTTTCTCAACAAGGATCCAGTTTTCCTTAAGAAAAAGTTAAACAAAAATGGATAGAAGCTTCTGCAAAAGATTCCAAAAAAGAGAGAATGGTCATTGAGGTTACTTTTATGTTCATTCTGGTTAGAGTAAATTGCTTTTTCAATAGGAAGCTATTTCCTCAAACCAAACCTGCAGGAGAATCTGCTTTCTTCCATTTTGAAGAATTCTCTTTTTGTCCACCATTAATGGTAGTTAGGGTTGCCAACTTTCTAATGTCTGAAAACTGGACACTACAGCAGGAGTGCAGGAACCTACTCCTACCCCAAGCTCTGTCTTTTCCCCTGAGACCCCGCCCACATCCATGCCCCCATCCCCGCTCTGCCTATTCCCAGACACTACCCCCTGCCCCATCGCTTGCTGCTCTCCCTCCTCCTCATTCCTCATTGCTGGATCCTCTACACTCCCACCTCCCCCCCCCCCAGCTGGGTCCCCTTTGCTACAGGGCTGGAATGGGACCTGCAGCCCCTGACACAGAGCCTGCCTGCCCATGAGATGCAAGTAGGAGGAGGCATCCCTGGATGAGCAGGGGATGGCATGGGTTGATGACTGGTGCCTC
Organism: Malaclemys terrapin pileata; assembly: GCF_027887155.1. Taxonomy (NCBI): domain Eukaryota; kingdom Metazoa; phylum Chordata; order Testudines; family Emydidae; genus Malaclemys; species Malaclemys terrapin. The sequence continues at coordinate 180,713,639 of NC_071506.1, forward strand.
CTCCCCAACTCCCGCCCACGGTAACCAGACTTTTGGTGTCCAGTCAGTACATCTGACCAGACACTGCATAGGTCCCCTTTTGAATGGACTTTCTGGTTGAAAACTGGACACCTGGCAACCTTAAAATAACTAAAGCTGATATTTGAGGTTGCTATGTCATCACTGCTAACTAGAGTCCTTTCGGAATTTTCCAGCAAATCTTTTTTCCATTGAAAAAATGTCTAAATCGGAACTTTTTTGACAAATCTCCCAACTTGAAAAAAAGTTTAGATATTGTCAAAAAGTTTCATTTTGACATTTTCAAAACAAAAAGTTCCATTTTTTGAGTTTGAAATTAATTTTTATTTAGAAATCTAAGCTAGTTAGACTGGAAATAAAAGCTTAAAACGGGTGCGGGGGGGAGGTTAAAATCGAAACTTTTTGGAATGATCTAAATAAAACATTTCAGTTGACATACAGCTGGAGCTCAGTGGAGCTACTATAAGGTGGGTGAATAACTGGTTGGAAAATAGTTCCCAGAGAGTAGTTATCAGTGCTTTACAGTCATGCTGGAAGGTCATAACGAGTGGGGTCCCGCAGGGATCAGTTCTGGGTCCAGTTCTATTCAATATCTTCATCAATGATTTAGATAATGGCATAGAGAATACACTTATAAAGTTTGTGGATAATAGCAGGCTGGGAGAGGTTGCACATGCTTTGGAGGATAGGATTATAATTCAAAATGATCTGAATAAACTGGAGAAATGGTCTGAAGTAAATAGGTTGAAATTCAATACGGACAAATGCTAAGTACTCCACTTAGGAAGGAACAATCAGTTGCGCACATACAAAATGGGAAATGACTGCCTAGGAAGGAGTACTGCGGAAAGGGATCTGGGGGTCATAGTGGATCACAAGCTGAATATGATTCAACAGCATTCTGGGATTTATTAGTAGGAGTGTTGTAAGCAAGACACAAGAAGTCATTCTTCCGCTCTACTCCGCGCTCATTAGGTCTCAGCTAGAGTATTGTGTCCAGTTCTCGGCGCCACATTTCAGGAAAGATGTGGACAAATTGGAGAAAGTCCAGAGAAGGGCAAAAAAATGATTAAAGGTTTAGAAAACATGACCTATGAACCAAAAACATTTTTAGGTTTTCAATTCTTGAACATTTTCATTCCAATTTGGGACAGTGAAAAATTTCAAACTCTTGAAAATATTCACATGCTGGGAAGACAAGATTTGTTGATAACTATAAATATGGTATTTAGTCATTATTTGTGGTTTACAAAATGTGAAAGAATCTCTTTTTTATATATTGTGATGGACAATTTTATTGATTTCCTGAACCACCTGGAAACAGATTCACCTTTTTAAAGTAAAGTGGGAACCCGCTCTTTTCTTAAGTCAGTGGAAGTTTAAGGTACTGTTCTTGGATTCATACAGAAGATGAAACATGCCTTTTCTCAGCAGCTTGCAAAATTTACATGGGCATAGTGTAGGAAGCAATAAAAGTTTAATAAGGCTGGCATGCAAGGAAGCAATATAACTTTTATCAGTTTGTGTGATTGTGTGATAAAAAGTCCAAATATTGGTTGGGTTATATCCTTAGGCCTAGGAAAATGTGTAATATTCTTTGTTAATTAAAGATCCTATCAAAAATAATAGACTTTATTCCATCTGACTTGGTTCTGAAAGTTTAAATTGGCAAGACAGTGTTTGAATGAGTGTTTGGAGCAAAATAAAGTCACACTAGGCATAAAAGCAAGCCGGTGTGGGGACTTGATGGCTCAGAGGATACAGAACCTTTCACATCCAGGTTGCTAATTCAAATGTGGCTCAAGTGCTGTTTGTGCTCTGTATGAGATTGTTGATAGTCTCTGTCCAGTACCTAGTGGACAAATGTCCACTTCACAGAAAACACCAGTATGATTGGCACTAAGTAACATTCTTATTGTTGGCAGCAACAGATAAAATAAGGAGTGAATGGATACTCTTACTTCTACATGTGAATCTGTAAGTGTAGGGCTAAATGGAAGAAGTTTTCACTACCACTTGCTGTCCAGTATACGTCAAACCTTGCTACTTTTTCCCTGGACTACTTCCTACTTCACTTCTATCAGGCTTCTTCTCCACCCTCTTCAGGGTACATGCTTCCCTCAGGGCCAGGCTCCCTGAGCTACTATTCTCCCACTGGGTTTCTTCCTTTCCCTCTCAGCCAGAGAGTGACTGCATGCCTCCTCTACTGCAGCCCCCATCTGACTCTCTACTTCCTAATTTTAGCTTAGACTGCCCCTTGCCCAGCTGGGCTTCATCATGAATTAAATGTTCATCAGCCTTGATTCTCCTGCAGGTGCAGCCTATTAGGTTAATTGGCCCTTTATCTCTATTCTGACCTTGTGGGGTGTAGGCACCTGGTCACATAGTACAACTCAGCATTTGACATAAGCATATAGGATAGGGTTGCCAGGTGTCTGGTTTTCGATTGGAGCACATGGTCAAAAAGGGACCCTGGCAGCTCCAGTTAGCACTGCTGACCGGGCCATTAGAAGTCTGGTTGGCGCAGGGCTGGCAGGCTCCCTACCCAGCTCTGCACGACTCCTGGGAAGCAGCAACATGTCCCTCTGGCTCCTTGGCATAGGGGTGGCCACAGGGGCGGCCACAGGGGCTCTGCGGGCAGCCATGGGGGTTCTGCACGCTGCCTGCTCTCCAAGCGCTGGCTCCGCAGATCCCATTGGCTGGGAACTCTGGCCAATGGGAGCTGTGGGGGTGGCGCCTCTGGGCAGAGGCAGCATGCAGAGCCCCGTGGCCCCCTTTCCACCTAGGAGATGCAGGGACATGCTGGCTGGTTCCTGGGAGCCAACTGAGGTAAGCTCCACCTGGAGCCTGCACCCCTTTCCCCTCCCAGATTCCCAGCCCCCTGACCCAGCCTGGAGCCCCCCTCCTGCACCCCAAACCCCTCATCCCCAACCCAGAGCCCACGCGCGAAGCCGGAGCCCTCAGCCCCCCCCCCACACACACCCTAACTCCCTGCCCCAGCTCAGAGCCCCCTCCCACACTCTGAATCCCTTGGCCCCACCCCCCATCCTGGAGCCCCCTCCTGCACCCCAAAGCCCTCATCCCCAGCCCCACCCCAGAGCCTGCACTGCCAGCCAGAGCCCTCATCCCCTCCCGTACCTCAACTCCCTGCCCCAGCACCGTGAAAATGAGCAAGTGAGTGAGGGTGGGGGAGGGCAAGTGACAGAGGGAGGGGGGATAGAGTGAGAAGGGGCGGGGCGTCAGGGAGGGGGCAGGGCACGGCTGTTCGGTTTTCTGCAATTAGAAAGTTGGCATCCCTAATATAGGAAACTTGTCAAAATCAAGATCCATTCATTCTCTCTCTTAACACAGACCAGTACCTGGGATGCTAGTATTCAGAACAAAGATAAGGAAGGTAAACGTACAGAACTACAAGTTAAGGAACTTGGACAAACTGATGGATTGGAATTTGGTGATGTGTAAACAATTTTGTAACTTGTAAAATCATCTTATAACTACTCCTAGCTGAAATGTGTAACTGCGGGAGCACACCTTCTGTATAAGGTAAAAGTAACAATGCTGCTCAAGATGGCTTCCCGGTATCATATTGATCCTTTTCCCTGTACTATGTTGTTGTTGGCTTTTTGCAATAATACTGCCTGATATTGATTATTTGGTCTGTTGACTATATTTCATAATGAACCAACGTGTGGTTAAGCAATTGACTATACAGTTTATCAATAACAGTTATTGACTGTTTAGACTTTGATTAAGGGTATATCAATTATATTTAATTGTAACTAAGGGTCTAATTATACCTTGGTTAGAGAGCTGGAAAGACTGGATTCCACTGAAAGATTATAGGTGTTAAATATAGGCTGGCTAAGTAACAAAAGTCACATATTTGAATGGTTAAACACAGAGCAAGGAAAGGAATTATTTAGCATACCAAAATGGGAAATAGGTAAGAATAATGAGATGAAGTTAAGAAAGGGAATATTTAGACTGTCAAGAAAATTATTTGAACCATGAGAGCTATTAAAATGTGGAATTAGCAATGGGAAGTGGTGGAAGCCCCATCATTAGACACATTTAAAACTAGAATGTACAAAACACTTTAAAACTAGAGAACTATCCTGCCCTGGCACAGAGATGAACTAGATGACCTTATAGGTCTTTTCCCTTTCTTGATTCTGTAACTGTTACATTTGTTTTGGAAAGATATTTTATTGAAAAAAAGTGTCCCAGACTCTAAAGAGCATGGGAAAAGATAAGAGATCAGAAAATTGATAATCTGTCTTCCAGTTTAATTATGCCTTCTGTAGAAGAAGATTGACATAACAATGATTTAGTTGGGAATTGGTCCTGCTTTGAGCAGAGGGTTGGACTAGATGACCTCCTGAGGTCCCTTCCAACCCTGATATTCTATGATTCTAATCAGTGAAATATATTGTGTATGTATACCCCTGAGGAGCTAGAGCCTAAAGATCTGTATTTACCTGTAAGGTCAGTCATTTGCAGGGGAGATGTTATTTGTCAATAAATACTCTCTGCATATAAATATTGTTGTTATAGCTATTTATATGGAAGTGCCTATGGATCCCAAATGAGACGGCAGCCCTATTGAGTTATCTGGGTATACAGAAAAGTAGTAATTGACATTCTTTGGCCCCAAAAGCTTACAATCTAAATAGACAAGTCAGAGAAAGGATGGAAAGGTAAACAGGCACAGAGCGATGAAGTAACTTTCCCAAAGACATATTGTAGATCAGTGGTAAGTTGTTCTCTCGTTATTCTCATTAGTGCATTATTAAATCTAGCCATTTTCCATGATGGGCACAAAGCAGGTCAAGATATGATTGCCTTTATTTGGGATGATATTTCCCAAAGCCAGTACAACATATTGGCATGTGTCATGTGGAAAAATATGTTTTTAATGGTTCATACTTAGTCTGTGTGGCAGCCACACAACTTCAGTGCCCAAACAGCATGTACCTATTGGGTTCCAGGAAGTGGGCAAGTGGAAGCCCGTCCACTGCTGAAGGACCCCACATCCAGCCTAAGGGGAGGATCTACAGGACCTGGAAATCAACTGATTTCGGGGAACAACTAATGAAATAACAGGGATAGGTGTGCGGTCAGAGGGTCAAAAGAAGGGAACCCAACGGGGACACCGAGCAGAGAACCCCAGACAGCACCCACTGCTCCTCAAAGGTGTCAAGGGATCCAGTGGATGCCACCCAGAGGAACTCTGCCTGGATACGTGAACGGACAGAGGATCGGAAACAGGCCCCACAGTCACAGGAGTCTCCATCGGCCTCCTGGTTTTATAGATGGCCGTTTTAGCCAGGCACAAGAGGAAGTTGACCAGGAAGTCTCCAACTCTGGTGACTTCCGCCAGGACCAACCTCTGGTGCACCGAGGGGGACTCGGCCAGCTGCACACAGAGCTGGGGGTTGTGTAGCAGGGGCTCCACGAGGAGATCTGCCCCCTCAGTGGCCGCCATGGACCTGGTCACTGAGACCAGTTTCAAGGTCCGGAGGAGGTCCTGGTGGAAGACCGGCAGCCCAAAGAGGTCTCGCGGAAGACCTCTCGGATTGAGATGAAGGAGCTGCCGGTCGTATCGGAGCCCTCGGAAGCGGCGCAGGAAGGCGTGTGCCAGTACTCTCCACGCCGGACTACCCGCACCATAAAGGAGCCTCTGCAGGGCCTGGAGGCAGAAGACATGGACCCGAGTGCGTAGGCACGTCAGGCCCTGCCCTCCCTCCTCCAGGGGCAGGTGGAGGACTCCTGCAGAGACCCAGTGCAGTCCTGGCCAAAAGAAATCCAGAATTGCCCTCCGTAGGTCAGCCAGGAAGCCCGGGGCTGGGACCAGGGTGAGCCGGTACCAGAGCATGGACAGGACTAGTTGATTGAGTACCAGTGCCCTCCCTAGTCCTGTCCATTTCTGGAGCCGCTCCGTCACCCTGCCCTGTAAACCGTGCCAGTTCTCCGGCGGAGATGGATGCGTGGCAGAAAGGTAAACGCTGAGATAGAGCAGCAGACCCGCGCTCCACCGGATGGCCTGAAGCGCAGGTGGGAGGGAGCTCGCCTGCCACCCAGACCCTACCACCAGGCCAGAGCTCTTGACCCAGTTGACCCGGGTGGAGGAGGCCGCCGAGTACATGGTCTGGCAAACCTCCACCCGCGCCAAGTCGCCCGGGTCCTGGACCACGAGGAGCACATCGTCGGCGTACGCCGACAGGACCAGCTGCAGCTCCGGCTCCCGAAGCACCAACCCCATCAACCTCCTGTGGAGGAGACAGAGGAAGGGCTCAATCACCAGAGCATACAGCTGGCCCGAGAGGGGGCACCCCTGCCGCACTCCCCGCCCGAAGCTGACCGGCTCGGTCAGGGTCCAGTTGATCCTGACCAGACACTCTTCGGAGGCGTACAGCACCTGGAGAAAACCCACAAACTGGGGTCCGAAGCCTAACGCTCGCAGAGTGCCCAGGAGATACCCGTGGTCCACCCTGTTGAACGTCTTCTCCTGATCCAGGGACAGAAGGGCGAACGACAGACCATCCCTACACCCAAGTTCCAAAAGATCCCGGACCAGGTAGAGGTTATCAAAGATGTTACGGCCTGGGACGGTGTAGGTCTGGTCTGGGTGGATCACGTCCTCCAGCACGGACCCCAGCCACAGCGAGATGGCCTTGGCTACGATTTTGTAGTCCGTGCTGAGGAGCGAGACGGGACGCCAATTCCAGAAGTCGCGGAGGTCCCCCTTCTTCGGCAATAAGGCGAGCACGGCTCGCCTGCACGAAAGAGGGAGGACCCTGCTCCGCAAGGCCTCAGCCCAGACAGTGACTAGGTCCGGGCCGAGGATGTCCCAGAACACGCGGTAGAACTCCACGGTCAGCCCGTCCATGCCCGGAGATTTATTGGTGGGCATGAGGCGGAGGGCTTCCGAGAACTCGGCCAGAGAGAGAGGCGACTCTAGCCAGTCCCGGTCGCCTGCGCTGACCGTCGGGAGTCTGTCCCAGAGCACTCTGCAAGCGGTAGGGTCGGTCAGATCTGGGGAGAAAAGGTGTGCGTAGAAGGCCCTGGCCCTCTCGCACATCTCCACCGGATCCGTAAGGGGGGTGCCGTCCTCCGCCAGGAGGCAGGTGACGTGCCTCTTGGCCCCCCTCCTTTTCTCCAGGGCATAGAAGAAGCGGGAGCCGCGATCCATCTCAGGACCAGCTGCAGCTCCGGCTCCCGAAGCACCAACCCCATCAACCTCTTGCAGAGGAGACAGAGGAAGGGCTCGATTGCCAGAGCGTACAGCTGGCCCGAGAGGGGGCACCCCTGCCGCACTCCCCGCCCGAAGCTGACCGGCTCGGTCAGGGTCCAGTTGAGCCTGACCAGACACTCTGCGGAGGCGTACAGCACCTGGAGAAAACCCACAAACTGGGGTCCGAAGCCTAACGCTTGCAGAGTGCCCAGGAGATACCCGTGGTCCACCCTGTCGAATGCCTTCTCCTGATCCAGGGACAGGAGGGCGAACGACAGACCATCCCTACACCCAAGTTCCAAAAGATCCCGGACCAGGTAGAGGTTATCAAAGATGCTATGGTCCGGGACGGTGTAGGTCTGGTCTGGGTGGATCACGTCCTCCAGCACGGACCCCAGCCGCAGCGAGATGGCCTTGGCTTCCGAGAACTCGGCCAGAGAGAGAGAGGCAGCTCCAGCCGGTCCCGGTCGCCCGCGCTGCCCACATCCTCCAACAAGCTATTGTTAAAGTGCCAATAGGCCCGCACATAGAGAGGCCGTCACGGTGACTAAATGGTGATCTGAAAAGGGGGCCGGCCGCACGTCGGAGGAGTGGGCCTGTGAGAAATGGAAACGTGACAAGTAAATGCGGTCCAACCGGGAGTGGCACGACCGATGGGCTTCCACCCGGACGTAGGTGAACGTGGAGACGTCGTCCGGTTGGTGGTCGCGCCAGACGTCCACCAGGGAGTGACGTTCTATAATCTCCCGGAGGACGTCCGCGGCGGCCGGGCACTGCTCGGTCCCCGAGCGGTCCCGCTCCTCGAGGGTAGCGTTGAAGTCCCCGCCCAGGACCAGGCACTCGCAAGGATCCAAGGAGCCGAGGAAGGCAGATGCCTGCTGATAAAAAGGCAGCCGCTCCGGGCCCGATGTCGGGGCATAGACGTTGACAAGATTGACCACAAGCCCCTCCATATGGACCCGGAGGTGCAGCAGGTGGCCCGGCACAACCTCGGCAACCCCCAGCACCTCGGGCCGTAGGTCGGGAGAGAACAGGGTAGCCACTCCAGCCGTACGAACTGTGAGATGGCTAAAATAGACCCTGTCCCCCCACTCCAGCCGCCAGCTGTCTTCGGCGGCCGGATCCGTGTGGGTCTCCTGCAGGAAAACCACAGAGTACCCCCCTTCCCGAAGGAAGGAGACCACCTGGCACCTACGGAGACCCACCCTACAGCCCCGGGTGTTCAATGTTGCAAAAGTGATAGGTGGCATGAGGAGGGCTGGGGGGGATCCTCGCTGGCAGGGACGCTCATGGCCCCCATTGGGCCGCGCAGCAAAGCATGACCCACCCCGAAGGTGAGCAAGGAGTCACGGAAGCTGCGGACCCGCTGGTAAGCCGCAGCACCCTGCTTCCCGGTCCTTTTACCCTCCCCCATGAGGGCCCTCGCGCCCCGGAGGATCTGGTGGAAATCCCCCCATCGCTGGAGAGCGAGCGGCACCTTATTGCGGGAGCCACGCACATCTTCTAAAAACTCCCGCAGCTCTTCTCGCAGCGTATGGGGGGGTGGGGTCACTGGCCGCAGATCATCCCCCGTTGGGGCCCCTGGCACGGCCCCGTGGCCCACTGAGACGGGCAGGCAAGGGGCGGACCCTCGACGTGGCGCCCGATGGACCGGCGCCACACGGTCCGCCTCAGACCCCGGCTTAATGGGGGGCGGCAGCGGAGGGCGGACAGCAGCCCCTAGTGGGTCGGGACTGGGGAACACAAAGGCCGCTCCCTGGGGGTCACCCTCTGGGAAAGAGAAAGAGACATCCCCAGAGGCGGCAATGGCATTGTGGGAGGTGGAGGGGATAGGACTGGGGTCAGGAGTAGGGGTAGGGCCAGGGGCAGGAGTAGGGTCGGGAACAGGGACAGAGGTGGGATTCTGGGCCCCAGGAGCTGGACAGCTGGAAGGTAGCTCCTCTCGGTCGGGCCCAGGGGTCTGAGGGTTAGGGAGGGGGCCCTCAGGAATGCCGGGCTCAGGCTCTACGCCAGATGGAACAGCCACGGCAGCAGGAGGTGAACAATCTGCAACGGGGCCCCCACCCGGGAAGGAACTCGGTTGCCCCACGCCAACAAGGGATACCCCTGGTAACTCGGGTCCCGGCCGTGAGGCACCGGCCGTCGCCTGAAGAGGTTCGGCGGCCGTCAGCGATGTGTCACCCGCAGCCGGGCAGGTCAAGGAGTCCAGGGGTTCCTCTAAGGCAGGAGCAGCAGTCAGGGGAACAGGAGACGGAGAAGGGAGGGCTTGGGGTGAGGTCGGCCAGATCGAGGCCCGCTGGCAGAGGGTCGTCCTCCCCCTGGGTGACCGGGGTCAGACCCAGGGCCTCGATCTCCTCATAGATAGAGGGCAGCTCACCTCCCACCACCCCGGGATCATCCCCACTAGCACCCGAGGCGACGCTTGCCTCGAGCATCGCAGAGGGTATAGGTGGTAAGGGGGTAGGAGGGGCTGCAACGAGGGCCTCCGCGAAGAGGGACCACGGAGAATGGATGGCGGCATCCTCCGGTGCTGCCACAGCTTCCCCAGCCGGCAACGGTAGATGTAATGCACTCATGGGCAAAGCGGAAGGCTCAGCAGCAGAGCCCCCCTTCCTGGTTTTCCGGGGGGCCTCCGCACCGGATGGCAGGAGCGGAGCTCGAGCCTTCCGCTTGCCCCGCTTTCCCTGTGCTAGGGTCCAGCCCTCCATGGCATTGTCTGAGGGCTGGGTGACAGGGATTGGGTCAGGGGGCAAAGATGACGGCTCGAGGACCTGAGGAGGTAACAATGGGGCAGTAGGGGGGGGCAGAATCCCCCTGGGGAGGGCCCTCTCCCGCGCCCGGCAATACCCTCATCGCATCCTCCTCTACAGGCCCCGCCACAGTGCGCATAGCAGAGACGGGGCTCTCTCGCTCATCTGGGCATGGTGGGGGAGGTACCCCTTGAGCCCGAGCAGGAGCAGTGGTGGTCCGAGAAGGAGGAGGGGCGGCTCCGGGTACCGGGCAACTAGGGGCGCCAGCAATGGTGGGGCTGGCACTCTGCCGGGGCTCGGGGATCCCGGCCGCTCCTCCGTGCCGGGCCAAGGGGCAGTCCCTCCGGACATGCCCTATCGCCCGGCAGAGGTAGCACCGGGCCTCCCCCGTAGAATAGTGCACCCGGTAATGGGCCCCCTGATAGGGGACCAAGAAAGACCCCTCGAGCGCCTCTCCGGCACGTGCCGCCGGCGGCAGTTGGAGCTGCACGTGCCGGCGGAACGAGAGGACGTGACGGAGGGTGGGGTCCTTGCAGCCCAGCGAGAGAGGGCTAACGATGGAAATAGGTTTCCCCAGGGTGGAAAGGGCAGGCAGCAGGGTGACATTGGGAAGGAAAGGAGGAACAGAGGTAAGGACCACACGGACACCCAGGTCCTCCAGGGGGACGAAAACGCCCCCCACTGCCAGGCCCTTCTTCACCGCCTCTTGGGTGGTGGCCTCCGAGGCAAGGAAAAAGACAACCTTGCCATACATTTTGGAGGCCGCCACGATGGCCGTGGGCCCCACCACCCTCGCCAACGCCCGCACGTAGGTCTCCACGTGCGGCGAGGTGGGCACCTGGAGGCAACGGATGCAATGCCTCCTAGTCAAGGTGGGGAAGGGGCCCAGGCCACTATAGATGGAAGCGGAGGCGGTGGATGGGCGAGATGGCATACCGGCAGGCGGGGGGGCCACCGCCACCTGGGCATACGCCCTGGGGGCCGGGGGAGGGGCACCCGCAGAGCTGGTGGAGGGAGCAGCGGGAAGGGTTGCCGCGGCCAGTGGCAGGGCCGCAGCAGTGAAGGCAGCCCCTGCCATGGAGGGCCCAGGCTTTTTAGTGGGGCTCTTTCCCTTTTTCTTGCCCTGGCCTTTCCTGCCGGCTGGGGCAGCTCCCCCATAATTGGAGGGAGCGAGGGACGTGGCAGCAGCGGAGGTCACCCCATCGCCGGCCGCTGCCAATGCCACAGTGGTGGCAGGTGGTTTGGCAGCGGAGGTTGAGGTAGAGGCTAAGGGGACAGGTGGGGGAGGGGTGGCGGGGCCTACTTGGGGGGGGCTCGCCCGCCGTGTTCCCCTCCATATTGAGCAGGGAGGGAGGGGAAAACACACTAGAGAAAAAAGCAGGGGGGCGGCTAAAGGAAAGGCAGGTCAACCACTCCTCCCCGCTAGGCTGCAGGCAGGGGAGGAGGGCACCGAAACGCAGGGAGATGGGGGGGATATCAAGGGCTTGGGGGGACGGGACAGTCACCGACACCGGCTCTTCTAGTTGCACTAGGGGAGGGAAGGTCACACTAACATCAGGGGGTGCAGTGATTAACCAAAATGTGATGAGGGGCACAAGCACACAGAAGGGGGCATGGGCACACAAGGGGAGGGGTCAATCAGGGCAAGGGGGGAGCGCAAAGGAAGGGGAGCAACTAGGCTGGGAATGGGGCAGAGGAGCCAAGGGGCTAACCGCAGGGCTGGGGTGGGACAACCGAACTAAACTGCAGAGGGAAAAGGGCGGGGCAAGCAAACAAACTGAAGCTGGGGAGGGGCAAAAGGCTACAGAGGGCAAATGGGGTAGGCAGCAAGGGACAAAGCTGGGAGGCCTGTTGCGAAGGGGAAGGGGTCAGTCCAGGGGGGTAGGTGCACCCATGAGCGCTCGCAGAAAGTCAATGTGCGGCTGCCCACCACTGCAGGCCCGAACGATGTCAATAGGGCATGGCAGGCCAGGAGAGCAGCAGAGTCCCAGAGGCAGGAGCGGAGGCAGATGGTAAATGGGCTGTGGGGGTGGTGGAGGGGGCAACGGTGGTGGTGAGGGTTTGGCGGGGACACAGATGGACCAGGGGGCAGGCTCCACGCCACACCCCCTGTGTCCCCACAGACACAGTCTAGACCCCCACCACTAGAGCACAGTTCGAAAATTACTCAGTCCTGAATGGCCCCCTCCACAGTGGTCTCCAGAGTCTTGTGTACTCCCTCAGCAGCCGATGGTCTACGTAGTCCTCGTCCTCCACCTCCAAGCTCCAGCAGCTCCCCAGGACACATGCAGCAGCGGCAGCAGCTCTAGCAACCCTGGCAGCCAGGTAGGAAGGACCCCCCACAGGTGGTAGTGGTGATGGTGAAGGTGGGGTCCTGGCTTCTCCCTCCAGAGATGGTGGGGAGGGGGGGCTGGCAGGCAAGGTCCCCCCACCCCTCACTCAGTAGCAGTGGTAGCAGCAGCTGTCCAGGGAGGGAACTCTAGCCAGCAATAGCCACCCAGGGAGTAAGGGAGAAGGAGCTCCAGCCAACAGGGCAGCTGGAGAGGAAAAGGAAGGAGAGCTCCAGCCAGTAGGGCAGCCTGAGGACACTAAGTACACTCTGTAGTAGGGTGATTATTCCGCTCCTGCCTAGAAGGGCTTGAAAACAGTCCTGGAGAGGGCTGCAGCTCTAAAAGCTGGGCTGACTGGGGAAGTTGCCGCAGCTGGGCCACACCCCAATCAGGCCACAGCTGGCCTGTATAAAAAGGCTGGGAGCCAGGCGTTCAAGAGTCTCTCTCTGTGTTCAGGGAGAGAAGGGCCTGGCTGCAGGGAGCTTAACCAAGTGCCCAGAGTAGAGCAGGGCTGGGGAAAGGCCAAGGGAGCCGGGGAGCTCTGGCCTAGGAAAACCCCAAGCTGCAGGTCTAGGGTAAGGCTAAAGGGGCACTTGGGTTGCAGGAGGCAGCCCATGGGGAGGCAGAGGCAGAAGGTTCAAACCCCTTTGCCTGTGATGAGTGGCTTATATTGCAGTCTGCCTCAGTGAATGGGGGCTAGATAGAGACTGAGCAGTAGCCTAACACTGAGGCAAAGTGGGGATAGTGGGGTGGGGGGGTTCCCCTGGGAAGGGGAGACCCAGAGTTGTGAGGGGATATTGCCAGGGGGTAGCACCCCAGACAACAGGGGCACCGGGTCCGGGAGGGACACGGGGGCCAAGCAGCAGTGGGGCACTGGCCTACAGAGGGTGCTCCAAGGCTGGAAACGAGTTAATTCCTGAGACGACCAGCAGGAGGTGCCGCAGGGGCGAGTCCGCATGCTTACAAGTGGTGGAGAATGTGGGCAGAAGCGGTCCGCCCCTGACACAAGGGGCAGGGCAAGGACTGTGGGACAGTTGCCTGAATTGGGAAGTTGAGGAACAGATGGTGGAGAAAATGATGGGAGACTACTATTGGAGAGCCTGTGTGGCCCGTCTTGCTGAGCAGCAAGCGGGGCTGCTTCAGCTGCTGTGTGGGAGGGCACAAGGACCTCCATTGGGGCCCAGGCACCTGGGGCAGGAGGCTGGTGCCAAGGCTGAGGAACTGTTGGGCCTGTGGGGGACCAGGGCACTTGAAAAAGGAGTGCCCCCACGGAACTCGCAGGGCCCAGGTGAGCCCTGAAGGATGGGCTATGCCAGAGACAGACTGTGGACAGATCGGGTAGCCAACAGGGGGGCTCCAAACCTGTTGGGTCTGTGGGGAACCAGGGCACATGAAGAGGGAGTGCCCCCATGGAACTCACAGGGCCCAGACGAGCTCTGAAGGAAGAGCTACGCCAGGGATAAACGGTGGAGAGACTCGAGTGCCTCCTGTGAAGCTAACGGGGGGCTCCAAATGTGTTGGGCCTGTGGGGAGCCGGGACACAAGAAGAGGGAGTGCCCTCATGGAACTAGCAGGATCAAGGTTAGCCCTGAGGTGGTCAGGGATGGGCACTGGCTGTGCCTCCTCTGCCACAAGGGGTGCCGGGGAAAGCTGCCTAGCCCCCAGAGAAGGAGCGGGAGGCTGGAGGACCAGGCCAGGTCCAAGACTGCCCCAAAGGAGGGGGCGGTGACGACCAGGGCCCAGAAGAGGAGATTGTCAGGGCCAGGGAGGCCCCAGACAAACTGGGGATCCCATGTGGGAGCTGGAAGGGCTACCATGGAAACCCAAACTATGGAGGAAGGGAGACCGTGTGCAAGGAGAGGGACTTCCTGCGGGCCCAGCTGAGAGGGAAGCTGGGGAGATAGGAACAACCTCCCTGCCCCCCACCCCGGTGGAGGGGAACTTGAGGTGGGGTGTGTGTAGCAGGGTGGACACCTGCTCCTGCCTAGAAAGGCTTGAAAGCAACCCTGGAGAGGACTGCAGCTCTAAAAGCTGGGCTGATTGGGGAAGCTGCCGCAGCTGGGCCACACCCCAATCAGGCCAGAGCTGGCCTGTATAAAAAAGCTGGGAGCCCAGAGTTCCTGAGTCTCTCTCTGTGTTCAGGGAGAGAAGGGCCTGGCAGAACCCCAGACAACAGGGCACCGGGTCCGGGAGGGACACGGGGGCCAAGCAGCAGTGGGGCACTGGCCTGCAGAGGGTGCTCCAAGGCTGGAAATGAGCTAATTCACAAGATGACCAGCAGGAGGCTCCACAGGGGTGAGTCCACACTCTTACATGGCACAATTCTGATTTTCACTGAATAGAACCTGTAGTCGTTCTCATTTTAAATGAATAGGCAGCAAAACATGAAATAAAACACTGTAAATAGGGAGTGAATACCAACTATAGATCAATAATGTCTGCTAGGGGAGTAGTCTCTTATTTTAAAATTTATTTGTACTGAAGTTTTATTATAAACAGATCACACATTTTGTTAGTCAGGAACATCATAGGTTGAATCACATAAATAATGTAACAATTACATCTTAAAGAGATTGTACTTGTCTCTGATATAAAAAAAATCATATTAATTTGGCACTCTACATTTTTTTTTATTGATTGGCAACATGCAACCCTGAAGGAAATGCATGTGTAAAGTGTCAACAACTGTTTCAGTTATCAACATGCATAATCACCACAGAAAACTGAAGGGAGAGCGTGCGCAAGGAGAGGGACTTCCTGCGGGCCCAGCTGAGAGGGAAGCTGGGGAGATAGGAGCAACCTCTCTGCCCCTCCCCCCCCCGGTGGTGTTTCTGAATTGTGTAGAGCTATGCCATGCCACCACACTAGCTGTTACATTCAGGAAGAAAATATGGCTCACTGAAAGCTCATTGATTCACACCAAAGAGCAGGCGAGTACATATCTGATGGAAGGTGCTCACAAGAGGTGAGTGGCCTTGTCACACAGAGCCTTAAACTTAGCATCAAAAAGACAGTTTCCAGCTACTACTACCTGTACTACACAAAGGCCAACAAACAACTCGACCTCTTCCTGAATGGATACAGACTGGACCACGACTCAAAGCCTGTATACTTAGGTGTTACACTGGACCTTACCAGGACTTTCAAGGAACACCTTACCAAGACCATATTGTTTGTTGTCTTTATTTTCAGCATAATCAGCACATTAGCTGGTCTACCTGGGGACTCAATGTGAAGACACTAAGAAATTCTGGGTTTGCCTTGTGCTGTTGTCACGGAACACTGTCTGCCGGTGTGGCTCAGCTTTTTTCACACAGCTGTAGATACTCAGCTGAATGAAACCATACATATAATGACAGGTACTACGAGACCAACCAATGTGGCCTGCCTGCTGGTCCTGACCAACACTCCCCCTCTGGACATCAGGCAATAAGTCACCAAGCAGAATCTGCTCCTTAATGTGTAAGACATGCCCCACTTGCCCCTGTTTAACCCACCAAGCCATTGTCTCAGCTCAAGGCACCCTGTTTGGACATTGCCCTAAGGAACCTCAATATCATCTCCACGTGTCATACTAGGTGGCAAGAATAAGCGTCAGATACAGCCAATGCCTATCTCATGACAGATCCAACAGTCCACCCCCCTGGTTTTGACCTTCCACATCATCGTTGGGTAAAGATGTGGAAGTGATCATATGAGCTAATGACTATACATGGGGCTTTCATGAATCCCTACATTGCTGATGTGGCCAATTAGAAAATGTAGGCCACTTACTTGAAGGTTTTATCCATCAGCCTGCTTCCCTCATGGACCTGCATAATAACCTTCCCTCAGCTATTGAATGGTTGAGACACTTAGGGCAGTACGCTTAAAATGCTGCAGTTGTGCCACTGTAGTGCTTAAATGAAGACATTTCTATGACGATGAGAGAGCTTCTCCAGTCAGCGTAGTTAATCCACTTCCCTGAGAGGTGGTATCTATGTCGACAGGAGAAGCTCTCCCGTTGACATAGCGCTGTCTAAACAGGGGCTAGCTTGGTATGATTATGCCACTCAGGGATGTGGATTTTTCACACCCTGAGTGATGTATTTATACCAATATAGGTCTGTTGTGTAGACCTGGCCTCAGTCTAATACACTTGATGTGATTATCTATGTAGATGCGATTGCAATATATATATGTTGCATGACCTAGAGAATTTTTAATGTAGTGGTTGAACCTTAATTCTAAAAATCAATATAGTAATTATGAAACCAAAGGGTAATATTAAATTATACAATCATATAATTAACCCATAGGTTATATGAATCAGTAGTAATAAATTATTAGACAGTATCACAAAAATGTTAGTGCCTTATTACTTTAGTGAAATTAAAGAGTAATTACAGCTGAGCAAATAACTGGGTTTTCAGTCAGTGGCTGAACTAAAAAATGAGGAAAAAAAAGTAGTTCATTTTGAACCAAAACTGATTTTTTTCCATATTTTCTTTTGAAATGAAAAAAATTGTTTGGGTCAAATGAAAAAATTTGAACATAGTTTCAAAACATTAAAACGATATTTTTGAACCATTTTGACTTTTTTGCAATTATTTTCCCTTATTTTTTTATTCTGCCAAACTACTTGCCAAATCCAACCAAAATTTGTGAATATATTCAGTTGCTCTGAGACTGTATTTCTCAGCAAAATTCCTATTCAACCAAAAACATTTGCCCAACTCTAAGTGTAATTACTGTCATTGTATTATTGTCTAGCTAATTTTAGATATAAGGTAGCTGAATTTTAAAAAAAGGAAACATTACTTTTCATAAGAGACAAAGCAATGAATTAGAAATGTGGCATGTAAATATGTGTGTATCTCTTAAAGATACTGTTACATTCTATAGTTTTGTTATCTTTATCCCTGCTTACAGGAGAGGTAGTTGCATGACCTAAACTCTAAAACTGACTGCAGACTTGGGGCTCAGCAACCTTGGGTTCTAGTCCCAGCTCTATGGCCTGAGGCAAATCGCTTAACCCCTGCCTTAGATTTCCTACCTGCATTTATAGGATTCTGATACTTCTGTTCCTCAGAAGTAGGTAGTTAAAATTATGAAGGTATCTGTGGTAGACTCTAGACACTAGGGAAATAGTGAAAATATTTTGGTGAAGTCAAATTTGTAACTGAGATAAATGTTGATTTCATTAAAGCCTCCCTCTGTAGTGTGTGGTACATTAACATGGTACATATGGAAATGTTTTATTGCTGCAAGTACTTTTTCTCTAGTTCTGAAGGGACATGCCAGGAAATTGTACTGCCACTTGGGGGGGAAGGTGGTGTGTAACAGGGCAGGCTTCCCCTTTAAAAGCAAGGGCAGATGGGAAGCCTGGTTCTGGAGAGGAGCCTGTCAAGAAAGCACTGGGAGTCATTTGACCCAGCTGGACAATATCAAGTGATTGGGTCAGATGATTCCCAGCTAGCTAATCATCTGACCCAATGGGAAGCATGGAAGGCTTCAGCTTCATGAGGGGGGCTGGGACAGGGCTGGGATTATGTTCTCCTGTGGCTGCATGAGAAGGCTTCATAACTCAGTGGCAAACAGGCCTTGTGGACCACCCTGTCCTCAGAAAGGCTGCAACTTTCAAGCTGCCAGGGGCCAGAAGGCCCCACACAGGTTGGGAACTGGACTATTTATTGTTCCATGTCTTCCCCTCCTTTTTGTGTGTGTGTGTGCTGAAGAATATGCAGGGCTCTGAGGTAATGGCTACATACTGAACTGGGCTTGGCTGATTGTTTGTCCCAGGCTGGTGACTGGATCCACCAGTCTACAGTGGCTTTTTCAACAATATTTAAAAATTGACAAATTCTAGATATGCTATGTGGGCATTGCTGGGGAACCCATAGGAGCATACAGAAATTGGGCAATCCAGTGTCCTACTTAATTATTATAATTGGTCTATAACAGCCTCCATGGAATTTCTAAAATTTCAATTTGTTTCCTATGCAGCTGTTCTCTGCCGTGCATATTAAAATAAAACACTGAAATTAAAAGTTAGCAGATAGCTTTGATAATGTGCGTCTCACCATGCAAAGATGAATACCCTGGGGAATAAATTCCAAAATCAATTTATCAGAGATCCCTAATAATGAGGCAGTTAATTTAGGACAGAAAAAGATGTCACATGCCAGTCAGAGTTGACAACTGTATTCCAGTTCAACACCCTTCAGTTCTGCCTTTCTTCTCTTTGCCAAAGCTAAGCTTTTACTCTCAGCACTGTATGTCAGACTCACCATCTGTCAGAGGCCTACTGCTGCCTGAAGAGACATTACACAAAGGTATGTACACAAGTAGATAAGTTAGAACAGGTTGCTTGCAAAACATTGTTATAACTGTATTCAAATCTGTTTGCATTTTATGGTATGCCTTTTCCAAAGTAATAGTGACTTGGGGGAAGTAAAAAAAAAAACAAGCAAACAACAGCAAAAAAACCCACCCAAGCAGTGTGGTCTCAGCATACATTACAGTTCTGAGTAAAGCCAAGAAAAGTACACAAGTGAATGTGATGATATAATGTAGGTGGTAATGAGATCATTGTTTTTTCAAAGCTTACAGCATGATAACATATAAAGCCAATGACTAAACTCTGCAAATAAGATGTGATAAGTGAGTATAAAATGAAGGTGTGAAGAATAAGCACTAATCTTCTGGGCAAATAAAACAAAACAAAACACTGCATGTAGATGTGTATTGTGTAGTAAAGCCTGCTATGACTGCAGGATAGTGCTATATTCAAGCAGTGATATACTTTCCGAGCCAGATTATCAAAAGTGGCTGTCAACAGGGGATGTGAGAAATCTGCCCATGCACCCTCAAGACACACACATTCAATATTTTCTTCAGTAGACTGAAAACTGCTCATTCAAATGGGTCAACTGCTGTTGAGGATGCTGAGTATCTCACAAGAGGCACTCAGCACTTCTCAGGATCAGACCTTTCCAGCAGAACTCCCATTAAAGCCAATGGGATTTTGGCTTAAGGATTGCAAAATTTGCCTCCAAGTCTATTTGCACTCTGTGGAACTCTTCTTCCGCTAGTTCTTTTTTCTAAGCTCCATGTTCTCATTTATTTTCATCTTTTATTTCTAATCTTTTTAGCCCTTCAAGCATTTCATACTCTAAGCGCTCTCCAAAGGGGCATTATCTATACAATAAAATGTAATGTATGTGTTGTTATATAGGCTCATCTTTTCATTTGTATGTAACTGTTGCTTGTACAGTTTAAAAAGTGTTTATAATGCTGTAAGATATGGTAATGTAATTTTATTTTTCACTTTAAAAATACTGAGTAGCTGATGCAATTAAATCACTCCCAATAGTAATGCTTTCTAGAGAAATAGTTCTTAAATATCACAGCTTCACAGTCCTAATTCCAACTCATCTGTAGATAGATATGGGAATTTGGTGTCATTTTTGTCAGCATTTTAATACTTGTCAGTTACATAGAGTCAACTACTACAGATTTCTCTGTGTAATGGCAGAAACTATGGAGACTTGGAGAAATCCTTAGAAGGATTTGCTGCTGATTCTTTTTTTGCTTGTAGAGGAAAATAGGCACCAAATAACTGGGTCCCTAGAAACGATACTCTGTAGCTAGTAATGTATACAAATTTAAGATATGGAATGTACAGACATATTCAGTTGGGAATCCACTATTACTTTCCACAGTACCGTGTATTGGCCTTCCTTGCTGAACTGAAGCTATGAACAAGGGCTAATTGAAAGTGTTTCTGACAAAAAGCCTCGGAATGTTCCCAGATCAATAGAGATACAGCCCTCTCCAGTTGTAAGCAACATGAAAAGTAACATCTTTGGTGATCTTTGTTGAAACAGAGGGAAACTGCCTAGGTTTAGTTAATTAACATTCAGCAAAAAAAGGCCATTAAGCGTCAGACTGTGATCAGTATTTGTGCAGCTGCACAGGGAGTATGAGGATGCAAGAAAATTCCTCCTCACTGCATGGCCTGTGCAAAGGTCAATTTCAATAGCTGCCCCTATGAGCAGGAACTGCTCACCCCATCTTGCGCACAGTGAGCAAACTGCCCGACATGAGTGAGGTAGGAAGTGGGGCCATGGCCCTGGTCCCTCCCCACTGGCCCCTGGTGTTGGGCTGGTGCAATACAGCCAGAAATCTGGGTCATCCTAATGAATGGTGCAGATTGATTCCCCCCATGAGAGTGATCAGGTCTACTAAAGCACAGTCTGTCTACCAATGCTTCCTCTGGGGCAGCAGTCTTCTACACGAGCAGTTTGAAAATTGCTTGATCTAGCCCTTATTGAGTACCAGAGTCTTACCTGCTGTTGTAGCAATCTACAAACTAAGGCCTTGTCTACACTACACAGTTCTGTAGACAAAAGTCACCTTTTGTCGACAACAGTGGCGGTGCACACACTCAAATGCTCCTCCTTCCAATGTAACTCCCCTGCTACACCGACATAATAAAACCACCTCGACAAGAGTCATAGGGCTTTTTGCGATGTATTTAGAGTGATGCAGCATCACTGTAGACACTGCACTTGATTATGTCACCCTAATTGTCCTCCAGGAGGTGTCCCACAAGGCCTATTATGAGTGCTCTGGTCGGCAGTTTGAACTCTGCTACCCTGAAGGTACTCAGGTATGCGGCCTCCCCCATTTAAATGACAGGAATTCATCAGTGTTTGTACAATACTGAGCATGTGAGGGTTTTGGTCTTGGAGGAGTCTTGGGCCAAATGTGTCCATTTAATATAATATTTATGGATTGAAGAGGAACTGAGTAGTAATTTTTTCTTTTAGTAACAAACATTCTGTAAGTTTGGAGGTATTCAGATTTGAGGTTTTCTTTCAGTCCATTAAAAAAATTGGGACCTTTCCCACACAAGTTTCAATAGAGCAAAGAGTGTCCTTTACAATTCATTCTGTACCCATTATTGTATGATTCTACCCTGAAAATGACTTTATAATACGAAATTGATAAGTTATTATTTTTCTTTCTAGCAATTCAATATCAGATTTGTTCTGCTTGCAGGTTAAGAGATTTTTTTTCTAAGTACCAGCCCTGGAACCTCAACCCGGGGTCCGGGAGTTGGAAGCAGGAGTTTCTTTCCATCTCCTGCATTATCACTAGTAATAGAGGTTCTGATCTTATTTTTTATCTGTGTAAGCTTTAGTATGTCCTTCCTTAGGGTATGTCTACAGTTCAACCTGGAGATGTAAACTGTAGCTTGAGGAAACATATCTGTGTTAGCTTTGATCAAGCTAGCTTGCTAAAAATAGAGTGTAGTTTCAGTGGTGGGAATGGCTAGCCATGCCAAGTACATGCCCATCCAAGACACTAGGCTCATGTTCAGAGGGGCTAGTTCCTCCAACTGCTCACACCATTGTAGCCACACCCTGTTTTAAGCATGCTAATTTGATCAGAGCTAGCAGGGTATGTTTCCTTAAGTTGGAGATGTAACTCCCAGTTTAACGTGTAGATATACTCTAAGGGCTTGGCTACACTTGTGAGTTAGAGCACATTAAAGCAGCCCCGGGCACCCTAGCTCACTACCTGTCCACACTGGCAAGACACTTAGAGCACTCTCTCTCCAGGGCTAGAGTGATCCTGATACTCCACCTCAGAGAGAAGATTAACACTTGGTGCACATTGGCTGAAACGCCTGGGTGTCAGTGTGAATGAGGTGTTGCATTACTGTGCTCTGATCAGCCTCCGGAAACATCGCATAATCCCCTTAAGTCAAGTGGCCACTCTTGTCATTGTTTTGGAATCACTGCAGGCATGCCGATATGCCCTTTGAAAGCTCCGTTTGACAGCCTGCATGCTTATCTACTCAGACAAAGCAACCATTACTGTGGAATGCTGTGTGTGAGAGAGAGAGGTGAGGGAGGGGGAAGGTCTGCTGCTGTCTGAACTTACAAGACAGCATGCTGACATGCTTTCAGCCCCCCAAAAAGTCCACTCTCTCTCCCCTCCCCACATACACACAACACACTCCCTGTCACACTCCACTCCACCCACCCCCCATTTGAAAAGCACGTTGCAGCCACTTGCATCCTGGGATAGCTACCACAATGTACTGCTCTCTGTGGCCGATGCAAGAGCTTCTAACGTGGCCACACCAGTGCGCTTGCAGCTGTCAGTGTGGACAGACTACAGCTTTCCCTACTGCGCTCTACGAAGGCCGCTTTAACTCAAAGCGCTCTACATCTGCAAGTGTAGCCATGCCCTTAGTGACATTTGTGCAACCCCTTTGTCTTCATATTCAGCCCATCAATATATCATTGGACAACTCACTTAATTTGCCTTGTGCTTCAGTCCCCATCTGTAAAATGGGGGTCGTACTTCCTTACCCCACATGGGTGTTGTGATTAATGATTGAGAGACACGCAGATTCTATAGTGCTGAGATCCATATCGGTAGATAGGTGGATATTAAAGAGAAAAATCAGATTAGGTCCTCATGCTGTGCTTGTCTGAATCCTTGAGAACCACCACAGAGAGGGAGGTAGCTTTGGGGTTTGGAAGGAAAGGGGAACTAGATTGACCTTATATGGCTGAGAGAGGCTAATCTGATTGAGGAGAAAAAGGCCAACAGAGCCAAAACATCCCTAGTAGGCTGTTTTAATTCTGAAAATATGACAAGAACTTTTTTAGTGCCAGGAAGGAATTTAATGTCTTTGGATGTGCTGGATCTATTCCAGCTCTTGTTGCTGGCTATCTTTAGCCCCAAAGATGGCTTTTTTTCATATTTTAAACATAAGATGCCAGTACAGTTTTTCTTCAACAATCTGACCTTCACTGGGGGCATATTTCTGTGGCAAGCAGACTCCCTGTTGGGAAACGAAACCAATCTTAAAAACACAAACAAACAAACAATCAAAAACTGTCAAATAACTTTTGAGGACTTTCATGTTTCAGCAGAGCTTAATTAGGGTTGATTGCTGTTATTTTACGATATGCCAGCTCCTGATTTAGTACTAGTTTGAGAGGGTTCCACTCTTATCTCTCTCTTCAACAGCTGTGTCGAATTCAAATCCTATGAACTTTTAAAATGAACTTAAACTTTGCAAAAACACTTAACTTAGACATAACCCAGTGACTGCACTGAAGCACCACTCCTACTAAGATTGAACTTGATTCTGTGCCAGTTGAAGCCAGCATCATAGCTTCCATTTACTTCTGTGGTCAGAGCCATAGATTGCACAGCATTCCAGGCATGGGTGGTGGTGGGTGGAGCCCCACTTTGGGGAGGCTAGCCACCCCACCCGTTCTGTCCAAGTCCCCCCCCCCGCCTTCCCCCGCTGCTGGAGGAGCCCTGGGCCAGCCGGAGTCCCCCCCAGCCACGCTGCACTTCCCCTCCTGAGACCCCACGCCGCTCCATGGGAAAAACTCCTGTCTCTTCCGGAAGACCTTCAGCTTTTTATATGCCCCATGGAGGTTCTGGGGTGGCTGAGGAGGCGGCATGTGCTACTCAGCTTCCTGGGTTCATCAGTAATCTCCCGGGAAATTACTGATGAACCCAGGAAGCTGCGTAACACATACTGCCTCCTTAGCCATCCCAGAACCTGCATGGTGCATAATAATAAGCAAAAACTTCCCGGGATCTGCAGCTGGCAGCGTAGCTATGCCGAGGGAGGCTTAGTCTGCTCTCGCCTATTATACTGGGTCTGGATGGTGACTGGCTGATGTTGAGAAATAGACAAAGAACTATTAATAATGCTAATAGACTGACAAGCTCAGGAGAGCTGGAGGGAGAGCAAAGCTGGGTGGACAATAAGGGATCTAAAGTAAGAAAGCAGTTGAGTTACATAGGCTGGTATGGGAACAGAGAATGTTCTGCATATTTATTAATGATTTGGGGGAGAGTAGAGGACATCAAGGTTATGACATATCCTGCTGACATACAGTCATCTCGGTTACTAAGAAATTTCTTAAAAATCTAAATCAAAGTGGCTGATGAATTTTGTGGCATGTCCCCACTTCTCTTCCTCTTCTGATTTTCCTACTACTCTTGCCAGTGGCAGCTGCTGCAGCAGCATCCTGCATATGTTAGAGCTGCTGGTTTAGGACCTGGTCCAAAGCTCATTGAAATTAATGGAAAAACTTGCATTTACTTCAGTGAGATTTGCATCAGGCCCTTAAAGGATTCCTGGCAGGAAAAAATACCAAAAAAAGACATCCCTGAGTAATGTATGGCACTAGGCTATGAGATGCCAGTTTAAGCTTACTTTATGAATGACAGTAAATTCCACATGAAGCTGGGGAAATATCATGAGCTCACTTGCAGCTGGGATGCTGAGAAATGATGAGACTGCATGCATAGTAGAAAACTGGGAAGTATGATAGACTTAAATGTTGGGAAGGAAACTCATTTCTGTTCTCACATATGGACCAAGGGGGCTTCTGAAAACTGACAGAAGCTCCATGACGGCAGGTAACAAATTATTTTGTATTTTTTCCTGATGATATTACCGGAGCTTTTCAAAGCAATTAAAGCAGCAAACAGTCTATTGTGCATGACAGTATCGAAGAAACAATAGTATAGCTACTAGGCTTCGATTTTTACATCTGGCTGTTGGCCCTTGGTCACAATGGCTCTTTTGGAGACATGTCTCTTCTGTATATACAACAATAACCTCTGCTGCTACTTCTTCAGGACCATTTTCTGTATGTGGAATTGTTCGGATGCTTCAGTAAAACAAAAATACGGAGTGATCTTTGTTAGGGTGCTGTTTTTCAAATATAAATCTGTAAAGAACATGTGTAGCTAGGAGGATTTAACAGGGTTATATTGTAAATATATAAGTGCAGGCCACAAACTGACTGAAATTCAGCCACTTACCTAGCTGCTTAAATCGGGCGGTTTAAATATGACAATAAATAGCAGTCACTTCTGCGGCTGAGTACGGAAGGGAAGATTAAACAAGGCAGTGATGTAAACACATGCTAGTTTCATTTATGATTTAGATCTTGATCATATAATGGAGACATTAGGTCTGTAATAGTGACACAGGCACCATGGAACAGATTCCCCATTGCCGTTTGGATGTAGTATTTCTATCATTTGGTTTAGGTAATTTAAAATAATGGCAAATAGAGGAATAAACAACTGATTTCCATGTTGCATATGTTAGGGTATTAAGCTTGATGTTTCCAGATATCTCTGATCTTTCTCAGACCATGGTCTGCCTGTGTTCTCCTTTTGTAAAATTGGAAGTAATCACACTTGCAGACCTGTGGATTTTCAAACCAGTATGGCTAATACTAATTATATAGTGTGGAAAGGGCATATTATCATGGCATTCTTAGCAGACAGAAATCTCACTGCTCTACCTGGCTCAGAGCAAACTGCTGACCCTCAGTCAACCAGGGATATTTATTTATTTATTTTTGTGCAGGGAAAATCTTATACATACTGCTCCATTTTCATAGAATCCTAATTGATTATATGAAAAAGGGGCACACTTAAAATATTTGTTCTTTCAATTTGATGGCTAACATTTCATATAGCTCTGCTTTGGCAGTATCTTAGCATCTATTGTAGTCGATCTCTGGTTGTATGGGCCCAAACATCTGAAGTGTGGATGCTCTGGGTTTTGTCTGCAGGCTTTTTTACAGTATTACAGTTAACAAAGGACCTAATGTTGAGAGGTGCTGAACATCCCCTCAGACACTTTACTGTGATGTGTGAAAGCCCTCATCTTCCAGTGAAAGTCAGTAGGAGTTGTTGAGGGTGCTCAGTATGTGAAGATGATGATCAGCAACTGTGTAGGTTGAAGTCCCCACTGCAGAGTGGCTCCTCTTCTCACCCTTTTTATTAGTACTACTTCTCCCTATTAGAGAGAGGCCCAAACAGATCTGAAAAGTAATGAAGTTAGAAATATGCATCCTAATCCAAGTTTTACAGTATCTCATTAATTTCAAGAGGAAAGAACTATCCCCCAGCTATTGTGCCTTCTGCTGAGTAGAGTGAACAAAATCTTTAAAGTACAAAACATATTAAAGACCTATTTGTTCATGGTAAATCCCCATAGCGTTTATTCAAACGCAGAGCAAGAATGCATTGAAACATACAGGATGCAATCTTAGACTAACTTCATGGTATTTTCTATCGTAAAAATGACACATTCTTGCCAGCTCAGACTAAATAATACCTTGTTCCTGAAAGCTTTTCCACATCAGACTATTAGACTCTAATGAGTATAGCTGTACTTTACATACAAATATTGTCATAATTTAGCAGTGAAGGAATAAGTCATGCATACACAGAGTTGGAACTAGTTCCAGCTTTTGAAAAACAACAATTTACAAGCTTATTCACTTAGTCTGCACAAAAATGAGTCATCTTTTGCAACAGCATTTTTTTGAATGAGGGAAGATAATGGGCATTTAATATATTGGGAACCCATCATTTAAGTATTGGGGAGAATGCTGCATGCTTTTGTATACATTGTGGCCATATGGTAGTCTCTTCTTGCACTAGATGATAACCAGCCAAACATCTCATGCATAATAACATGGTGTGTTTGTGTAATGGAGCAGAATGAAATAGTTTTGTTTAAATAGGTGCTTTTGCCTTGTTATTGAAATTCACCTTGCTGTTAATATGGCTGCATATTTTAGAAATGCATGTGGAGGTTTGAGCATGATATGAGGTTTTCAGCTTGTGAGGTCAGTTCTGAGGTAGGCAGTATACTGAAGGGAATGAAATTACTATGACTGCCTGGGGAGAAGTACTGAGGAAAAGAATCTGGGAGTCACAGTGGATCACAAAGTAAATATGAGCCAACAATGTAATAGAGTTGCAAAAAAAAGCAAACATCATTCTGGGATGTATTAGTGGGACTGTTATTAGCAAGACACGAGAAGTAATTCTTCCACTCTTCTCAGCACTGATCAGGCCTCAGGTGGAGTACTGAGTCCAGTTCTGGGCACTATGCTTTGGGAAAGATGTGGACAAATTGGAGAAAGTTCAGAGAAGAGCAACAAAAATGAATAAAGGTCTAGAAAACATGACCTATGAGAAAAGATTGAAAAAATTGGGTTTGTTTAGTCTGGAGAAGAGAGACATGATAACGGTCTTCAAGTATGTAAAAGGTTGTTATAAAGTGGATGGTGATAAATTGTTCACATCATCCACTGAGGACGGGAGATCAAATAATAGGATTAAATTGCTGCAAGTGAGATTTAGGTTATGCATTAGGAAAACTTCCTAACTGTAAGGGTAGTTAAGCACTGGAACAAGTTACCTAGGGAGGTTGCAGAATCTGTGTCGTTGGAGTTTAAGAACATGTTTGTCAAACACCTGTCAGGGATGGTCTCTAGTTGATACTTACTCCTGCCTCAGTGCAGGGGACTGGAATAGATGAACTACTGAGCTCCCTTCCAGTGTCTTCCCTCCCTTCCCCTGCCCACTTCTCTCTCTCTCCTTCCTATCTAGCCTACATGTATTGCAGGGTTTGAATGAGCTTTCCCCTGACACCTAGTCATGATTCAAACTGAAGGAGAAGACTTCAGGAGCAGACTGTATTTTCATAGACACATCTACTCTGCCTAGGTGTTTAGCAAACAGAGGGGCTTTGCGAAAATGATTGATTTTGGTTGGTTTCGGGTTACAGTTCACCTTAGTATTGAATGCAAGGATAATGAAATTTTATCACATGGTTTCCCTGCCTCTGATAGAATTCACCCCTCTCTGTATACTGTCAAATCATCCTTACCTCAGATGACTTATTCCTGGCGCTGATAAAAATACTTCTGAGGAGTGTTTTTCTTTGCCTTTGGAATGAACCAGATTCCACAAAATGTTAGGTATTAAATAAAAAAAAGTTCCCTGACTGAAGATAGATCTGTGTGCACACACACCATCCCCCCAAATAACACAACCTGAACATTAGCCTATGTTGCATTCTACATAGTGTATTTTTCAGAAACAAAGAATAATTTTGTCTAGCACATTTGGTTGTTATTAGCATAATTTGGCAACTAAACTATCTTCTTCCCGGGTTATTGTTTTGGAAAGTGTTTTTGCTGAAATGGGAAAACAAATACATTCTCCCATCAGTTGCCCCTTCCTATCTTCTAGAAAGTGCTCCCTTGGTTACTTTCTGATATTTACCTCAGACAGGGGGAAATTTCTGTGAGAGCCTCTTGTTAAAATATTCTTGCAGCACATCATTGAGATTGTCTACACTACAGCTGCTACCGTGGTACAGCTACGGTGCTGCAGCTATGCCACTGTAATGCTGTAGTGTAGATTCTCCCTACAATGACAGAAAGGGTTTGTCTGTCAACGTAATTAATCTAGTTCACTGAGAGGTGGTAACTAGGTTGATGCAAGAATTCTTTCATTGACTTAGCTTCATCTACACTGCAGGTTAGGTCAGCCTAAGTATTGAACATACGTGTGGTAGGTCGACGACTCACCAGCACAGCACCTCCTGCTGATCATCCAGGGAATTACCTCTTTCTATCCCAGAGCACCTTCTGCAAGCTGGTGTCTCGCCTGCCACTTGCCCCGTGTCCCTCCCAGACCCCAGTACCCTTTGCCCAAGGGTTCTGCCCACCACAGTACCCCCTTGTTCTGGGTCTCCCCTCCCAGGGTAACCCCCAAGCCACTATCCCCACCTTGCCTCAGTGGCTACTGCTAGTCATCATCTAGCCCCTGCTTCCTGGGGCAGACTGCAGTTTGTAAACCACTCATCATCAGCAAGGGGGGTTGGACCGGCTGCCTCTGCCTATATCTGGGCTGCCCCTCTGCAGCCCTAGTACCCTTTTGTGGGCCCCTAGCTTGGCCTGCAGCCTGGGTCGTTGCTAGGCTAGAGCTCCCCAGCTCCCTCTGCCCTTCCCCAGCAACTGCTCCATCCTAGATACCCTTCTCAGCTTCCTAGGCAGCCAGGTCCTTCTCTTTCTGAAGCTAGAGAGAGTTTCAGTCTCAGGCCCTCAGCCCTCTTATAGAGCCAGCTGTGGCCTGATTGGGGCATGGCTCCACCTGTGGCTGCTTCCCCCAATCAGCCTAGCATTTCTCCACCACAGCTCGCTCCAGGGCTGCTTTAAGCTCTTCAGGGCAGGAGCGGGGTGACCACCCCACTGCAGTAGGGTGTGACATTTTTCACAACCCCAAGTGACATAGCTAGGTTGATCTAATTTTTAACCCGAGGCCTAGGTGATGGAAGATATCAGGTGATGAGGGGAAGAGAAGCTTTGAAGGTCTGATTCAAAGCTCACTGAAGTCACCTGGAGTTTTGATTGGGCTCTGAGGGAAGGGAATGGGAAGGAGAATCTAGCTGTGCATGTGATGTGGTGGTATTGATGAATGGATTTAAGATGGT
The DNA here is from genome assembly GCF_027887155.1 of Malaclemys terrapin pileata. Classification (NCBI taxonomy): domain Eukaryota; kingdom Metazoa; phylum Chordata; order Testudines; family Emydidae; genus Malaclemys; species Malaclemys terrapin. The sequence continues at coordinate 180,743,318 of NC_071506.1, forward strand.
TATATATTTTTTTTTTAGCAATCAGTAATGTGGTAATTCTTGATTGATTGTTTGTTTTTTCCCGATGGGAATTAAAAATTATAATTTTAAAAATTTGATCAGAATGAATGTGTGGTAAAATAATGAGGTTCCACTCACTTCAAATACTCATGGATCAAAGCAAAGTGATGAGGGGTGGGAGAGAGATCTCCTTGCCTCCAAAGGAGTCCAACCTCTTATCTAAGTGTTGTTAATTCTTCTCAGTGAGGGTGACTTTAGTACCTGACTCACAACTATACTTTTGAAGAGTGTTTTGTTGTTCTTTGAAATGCACCAGAATTCACCAAATGGTGGCATTTTCAAAGCATTTTCCTCTGATACCACCAGACCCTGCTGCGACATCTGTCTCTCCAGGAAGAGAGAGAAAGTTGGACAATATAATTTCAAATGATACACAAATTTCAAAATGGTGACCTCACCCTTGCCCAGAGCTGTATACAGTGTTTAGGTGCAGCTTCACCAGTGCCATATAGTGTTTCCTATCTGTATCTTGATCTCTGTTGTGATACCTTAACATACACAGCTTCCATTGCTTTAGTAAATCCACTTCTCGGAGAGGCAGTAGCTAGGTCAACAGAAGAATTCTTCTGTCAACTTAGCGCTGGCTACACTGAGGCTTGGGTCAGTTTAATTACATCTCTCAGGGGTGTGAATTTTTAGTTGTAGGTATAGTCCAGGCCTATGATTGTGGCTTGTGCTACATGTCGACACGGGGCAGTGAAAACACCCCTTACACCTGTGCATGGGCTGCCCACTTACTCTCCCCTAGAACTGGTAGGTTTGTAGAGGTGAGAAGAAAGCTGGGACTTGTGCCGTACAGTGTGCCAGGCAATGCAGATTGAGCAGAGGGAGGGGTTATACTTCCCTGGTAGTATAGACCAGCAGCAAACTACCACTCCTGTCCTATAAGAGCAAGGGGAAAAAAGATAGGTAATTGCATCTCAGAGAGGTGTCTCTAAGACACAGTGACTCTCAAAGCCACTGCTGGGGTGGTGTGGCTTATGTATCATTGCTTACTCAGGGCTTTGCCTAACAGCACAATCTAGCCTCATCACTTCTAGTTCTCATCATATAATTGCTTTCCAAGTATGGCTTCGCCATTGTTTGTTTTGTGTTGTTTTTGCCTAGATGCATTGCCTTGTATTTTTTCAGTTCTTTACATTCATCTTGACCCTTGTGTTATACATGAGTGACTTCCCCCATTGCAATACATTATTAGTTATCACTAAGCACCCATACATCGAAAGTCAACTTGATTTTTTTTCCTGGTACAATTTTGTGAGACTTGATGAAGAAATAAATATTAGTTTTTTCCTCAGCTTCTGACAGTAATGACCAAATAATGAATTCTGTCTAAAATGTGTTTTCAGGATCCGCTTGATAGGATTTAAATACAATGGGCCAGGTTCTTGGTCATGCCTTCATCTACTCTGTGCCATCTCAGCAGTGCAAACCAGAAAGAAAGTGGCCCTTAAAGGGTTAGCTGGGGATCCCCTGATAAAGGGGGCATTCCTCTGGTAGCAGAAAGTTGGCTTACCCAGCACTATGTCATCTGCTTTGTCTTTTCCACATATGGGGTAAGTTTTGTGTGTGTGTGTGTGTGGGGGGGGGGGGGGGGGGCGGAGGCATTCCAGGGGCAGGAGAAGGCAGGGCAGAACTCATGACGCTCTGCCTCTTTCCCAGTCCACTTCTCAGCTTTGCCAAGAGCAGGAGAAAAATCTGTCCCTATCTGTCATTTGTAGATGTATTCCTCTGTTTCTGTCAGGTATTCCCTCCCAGAGGTGTGAGGGGGAGGTTCTTCCCCCGCTCCCCTTGCTTTCCTGAAGGGACATATAGCTCAAGTCACATCTAGGCCACAGAGAGCAAAATATGGTTGACACAGAATAGCTTTTTGTCTTTATTTAGGTTCTGTGAGGAGAAATTCTGTCAAGCCAGGAAGGAGTTATATTTCCTAATTGGGTAATAAGTAAAGTTTAAAGGACTTGGCAAAGTTACCTGGCGCTACACTATGTGCAGGGAATGAATAATGCATACATGTTTCCCTGTCTTCATTATGTTTGAATTACTATTGTTGGTTATTCGTAGGACATGATCATTGGTGAAGATATTCCTTTGAGATTTAAATAGTAGGGGGAATGGAGGATTCAGGTCAGTTTTGTGTTTGTCCAGTAAAAATGGAAGATGGTTAAGAAAAAGGGGCCTCCTGACCTACAGTTGCATTTCTCTGTCTCTGACTATGAACAGGTTGCTTAGCAACACAACAGGCAAATTTTAGATGCTAGTCAATTGAAGGTGGTGGTGGGAGGATCCTTCTCTGAGCTCTCCAATATGATGATATTTTACAATATCTTTTCTGGCCATACCTTAAAGAAAAGAACTTACAGGATCTTTTGAGGAAATAAGTTCCTATGCAAATACAACTGAACTGCTTCCCCTGAATCTGCTTGTGATTACTGATGGGGAAAATGGCATCTTTTCTGAGCATCTAAAGCTGCACAAATCATTTCCAATAAATAGTTAATTTGATGTATGTTGTCTCTTTTATAATGCCAAGTTTCCCCACAAGATTCCCAGCTTCTAGTCAGGATGTTTTTATTTCAAGAAAAGCCTTTCTGAGGTATTTTCATATTTTCTTTTGGTCTCAAGCAGACCCAGGAAGTGTGAGATGCACACAAATATTGGGGGAAGTGGGAAAGAAAGCAGAAATGAAGCTGAAATGTTTTGAGCTTCATATCAAGGTTTGCCAGGTGAAAGTTTGAATTGGTTGTTATTGTATCTCAAGTGGGTTTTCCCTGGTTACCATTTTCTGGTTTATAGCCTCTCAAGGTAATAGAAGTGATTGAGCTGCAAAATGAAGTTTAGGGTTAATGCATATTCCATAATGGAAGGGACCACAGACTGGGAGCTGTTGTTATACTCGAGATATCGTCTCCTAGTTCTTTGGTTAAATGAACTTGGGGCAGAAATATTTGCACTTCACTAACATAATCAGTTGGTTTTTAGGAGAAAATGGGTCTAGTTGATGATTTAAAATAATAAAAAGTAGGTAGCAAATACCTTATTTGCATAGCAAGAAACAGAGACAATACATGCAGCATTTCAGAGTGCACAACATTCCACGTGATTGATGACGTATAAATATGCTATGTTTTCCCATATCTAACTGTAATTATTTGTTTGTTGGGCAATGCACACACATACACTACCTGTAAAGTAAGATAATAAGAAAACATTGTCTGGGCATATATAAAACTGTGAATCACACTTAGGCTGTTTTCCCCCCCCCCCCTTTTGAGCCTAAACCAAAGCATTTCTTGATGAAGCACTGACTGATATTCATACCTGCTGAGAAAATTAGAACTGCGGAAGAATTCAGAGTGACTGCATTTTGCACAGCAAGTACTTTCTCACACACCTAAAATGTGCTGTTGTAGGCACAGGATTCAGACCTTGCCAGCACAGCTGCACTACAGGTCACAATATTTTTTTACATGAAGCTGTGTGTTGGGCTTTGATCACAAATGTGTATATCTAAGCAAAATGTGGTGCTCATGATTGTTCTAGAATCAGAGGTACCAGATTGACTGTGAATTATGTAATTTAATCATGCTTTACTTTGCATTTACAAAATCTTGCAACAGATACTTTATCCCCCTGTAATTTAATGTTTTGACTTTTCCTTTTCTATTCATTATTTTTATTCTTTTTAGAGCTGATTGGGAATTTTCCATTGGAATGATTTTTGCCCTCTCTGAAGGCTTCCAACCTGAGTTGCAACTTTAAATTGCTGTCTATACAGTGTGATGGGGCAAGGCCAGATGGCTACAGTAGTGAGGAACAGGTATGTTAGCCTCCGGCTAAACAAATCCCTGATACCATGGTAACCAAATGGCAGTTGCTCCAGGTTAATCAAGACACCTGGGGCCAATTAAGATCCTTCTAGAAGGCAGTGGAGATAGCTAGATTGATTGGGACACCTGAAGCCAATCAAGGACTGGCTGGAATTAATTAAAAGCCTCCCAGTTAGTCAGTGTGGTGTGGGTGTCAGGAGTGAGTTGTGCTGTTGGAGGATTGAAGTAGTATGAATCCATATCAGGTGCAAGGAAGGAGACCTTCAGGTAATTGTGAAGAAGATATTGAGTGGGGGCTGCTGTGGGGAAGTAACCCAGGGAATTGTACACATCCTATTTCCAAAAAGTCAGCTTCCATAGCTGCTAATTTTAGGGTCCCTGGGCTGGAGCCTGGAGTAGAGGGTGGGCCTGGGTTCCCCCCTCCCCTCCCTGATTAATTACTGATAATAGAAGACAACAGAGACTGTATGAGGGAGGGTTGTTTCTCCTCACCTCCCTTGCTGGCTTATGATGAAAATGGCTCAGTAGACTGTGACCCTTGCCTCTAGAGAGAGAAGGGCTATGTTGAGGGTCACAGTGAGCCTCTGAGGTTAGCAAAGTCTGTCAGGAAATGCAGGATCCATGGAGTCAAGGTCAGAACTTTGTCACAACAGATATTTTTAGAATGCAAGTTGAAGCCCTGCTAACGTGAGCCTGTTGACCCAGGCTGGGAGGCTTGCTCTTACTCACTCCAAAATACTTGATACATATTGAGGCATAGCTATACACACAGGAAACATAAGGAATGCCATACTGGAACAGACCAGTGATCCATCTAGTCAAGTATGCTATCTCTGATTGTAGCACACACCAGATTCTTCAGAGGAAGGTGCAGGCTTTAGATGGATATGGGATAATCAAACTTTCAGATAAAGTTTTCTTCTAAAACCTTGAGATTGGTTTAAAGCTGGAAGCATTGGGAAGGAATGAACTATTCCTTTAAGGGTCAGCCAGGAGCTCATATAATCAAGAGGATGCCTTGTTCTGCCCTAGGACTGACCTATTGTAAACAGGAAGCTAGCTGAGCAAAAGGGAGGAGACTAAAAGCTGTCCAGTTTGCCAGGTGGCAGGGGCATGTGTGTGGGCGTGTGAGATCCTTCTCCAGCTCTGGAAGGTTAGCCTGACCTGGGATAAACACTTTGTTTTGGACTTTAAGTTTGGGAGCTCTGATCTGGGGTCCTGAGGAAAGGGCCTGTGAACCATTATTTTGAGTGTTCCTTCCCTGGAGCTTCATTAAAGGAGACATTTCTTTGATTAGTTTGTTTTGATTTCTCATTGCCCTGATTTGTGCAAGCAGATTTATTAAAGTCCAGTTAGGGGAAAGTAAAGTGGGCTCACCTGCAGTACCACACCTGGCTACAGTCCGTGTGAGCAGGGTACGCTACTTTAAAAGTGTGCAGTTCAGTATATCTTCCAAATTTAAATTAGCATTAAATATAATAACTCTGGATTTTCTTCATATCCATAAGACCATCAGAAAATAAGAATGCCCCTACTGAGTCAGATCAAAGGTCCATCTAGCCCAGTATTCTGTCTTCTGACAGTGACCAGTGCCAGGTACCCCAGAGGGAATGAACAGAACCGGTAATCATCAAGTGATCCATTCTCTGTCATTCATTCCCAGCTTCTGGCAAACAAAGGCTAAGGACACCATTCCTGCCCATCCTGGCTAATAGCCATTGATGGACCTATCCTCCATGAATTTATCTAGTTCTTTTTTGAACCCTGTTATGGTCTTGGCCTTCACAACATCCTCTGGCAAAGAGTTCCACAGGTTGACTGTGCGTTGTGTGAAGAAATACTTCCTTTTATTTGTTTTAAACCTTCTGTCTATTAATTTCATTTGGTGACCCCTACTTATTGTGCTATGAGAAGTAGTGAACTTCCTTATCTACTTTCTCTACACCAGTCATGATTTTATAGACCTCAATCATATCTTCCCTTAGTTGTCTCTTTTCTAAGCTGAAAAGTCCCAGTCTTATTAATCTCTCCTCATATGGAAGCCATTCCATACCTCTAATCATTCTTTTGTTGCTCTTTTCTGAACCTTTTCCAATTCCAATATATCTCTTTTGAGATGGGGCGACCACATCTGCACACAGTATTCAAGATGTGGGCATACCATGGATTTATATAGGGGCAACATGATATTTTGTGTATATTATATATCCCTTAATTATTCCCAGCATTCTCTTCACTTTTTGACTGCCGCTGCACATTGAGTGGATGTTTTCAGAGAACTATCCACAATGATTCTAAGATCTACAGTTAGTAGTTCTGCAATTTCACATCTGAGTTCCTTCAGAACTCTTGGGTGAATACCATCTGGTCCTGGTGACTTATTGCTGTTTAATTTATCAGTTTGTTCCAAAGCCTCCTCTAATGATACCTCAATCTGGGACAGTTCCTCAGATTTGTCCATGTCCAGTCTTGTTTTGAATCTTGCTAAATTCTTAAAGACATCCTGTGGCAATGAGCACCACATGGTATGTGCAAAAAGGATTTCTTATCAAATCTTACCCCCTTTTTAATTTCATTGCATGACCTCTTGTTGTGTTATGAGAAAGATAGGGCGAACAGAAGCTGCCAATCTATCTTCCTGATGCCATTCATTATAGACTTTATCATGTTTCCTATTTGTCTCCTTTCTAAGGTAAACAATCCCCATATTTTTCAACCTCACTTCATATGAGTTTTACCATGCTCCTCCACAGCTGCAGAGGGACGCACTGGGGAGCAAGACCCCCCACACCCACTAGTCTGTATGGATTTCCTGCATCATGGTCCCAAGCTTTGGGCAGGAGCTTTGGGCGCCTCCTTTTGAAAGTTGGGAGAAAGGAGTGAGATATGGGTCCGGCCCTGGCTCCACCCCCTCAAATGTATCTGCAAGCATAGCTGAGCCCAAATGGATGAGAAAAATGCTGCCACTCCTGTGCCGCTTTCTTCTGAATTATGTTTTAGTGATGATGGCCTAGGGTGCACACTGGTGTAATGTACACTTTCTTCTAGTGCCCTAAGTCTGAATGTAAGAGTTTTAAGACAAGAGTCTTTCATCATTAAGTTAGGGTTTGGAGAGCTTTAGGGAAGAAGGCAAGAAGAGGTGCACCGTAAGTTGGAGGAACCTTGTGATCAGAGCACTATTGTCATATAATGAGAGTAAATACAATCTTTTACCAGGTTAATGAGGTTAAGATGACCCATCACTTTTGTTTTGTCTGAATGCATAGTAACACTACTTTTAGGTATGACAGGTGCGGTCTTTGAACAGGAAACAAATGCTAGCTAGAATTGTCAGGTGTTTCCATAAGGAAAACTCACCTACTATTAGCTTATTTGGTAACTAAATTTCATTGTTGCTCCAGTCAGATGCAGTTGAAAAAGATAGTGAAAAGCATGCCTGTTCATGAAACCAGCTTGACAATTATTTAGAGTAGTCCACGCATCTCCACTGATCCTGAGGAAGATACACAAGCCATCACACTCTATAGTTACTGTGGTACATACTGAAAGTAAAGGAAATAACTTACAGTAGTTTACTGCAATACAGATAAAAACCCTGATTTTTTTTTTTTTTTTTTTTTTTTTTTTACAAGGCTAAAGTGACAATTTACTACAGTGGGAAAAGCAGCAATGAAATCATGTGTAACCTTAATTCAAGGACCTGAAAAGAATTCAGGTCATAAAATCAAATTTATGTTTGAACAGATATAAAAATTCTATAGATGATTTTACATTTAAGGAAAATGATCCAGTGTGAGGACTTCTCATTAATTTTCAAGGGCCATTTGGCAGATAATAGACCTCATCCACTAGAAACACTTATTTTTCCTGCCTTACAGGAACATCTCTGCTTATCTCTGAACAACAAGATCCACTGTAGGAGGAAAAAGCTTGCTCTGCAGCAGAGATGCAAGTGCCAGGAGGGAAAACAGCAGAGAAATAGAGAGACAGAGAGAGAGGGGAAAGGGGGGAAAAAAAACCTACCGTACCCAACAAAATAATAAAGAATGGAAACTCCTTAAGGTTTGTTTTTTGTCACGAAAAAAATCCACTGAAATGCAAATCCAAACTGAAACCCTGGCTTTACAAAGCTGTATCATATGTATTATGGCAAAGCCTGGTGACATTCAGCTAGATTTTGTGCAAGGCTGTGGAAACCCCACAATTGTTGCATTTTTCAGGGCTCCCACAGTCTGCAGTTGTGGCAGAGCCAAATGTGTGGCTTACAGAGTCTGACATTTACTGACTGGAAAACTTTTCAAAGCCAACCAGATTTTCTTCCCTTCCATGCAATTTCACCAATTTGAAAATTACTAGAATGCCCAAGTTTAAACCAGTGACTGCCTACAGTGCATCTATCTAACTTTGATTAATTTTAAAGGGGGTTGATGGGAGGGGAAAGTATACGCCCCTCAGACTTCTGAAAATACAAGTAACCCTGCAAGTTGGGACCATCCTCTTTATAAAAACAAACAAACAAAAACTCCACACAGTAGCAAAACAAAACTGTCTACATTTTGAATATTAATATCAATTTAAATCTTCCTGGCACTAAAAACAAAATCCTCTCCTTCCTTCAAAAAAGAAGAGTGGATAACAAAGGCTCCCAGAGAAAGTATTCACATTTATTTTTAAATTCCCCACTGGTTTCATTACCATGATTTCAAATTCAAGAGTAATGTACAAGGTAGTGGAAAGAGATCTATTTTTCACCAACTTACATGTAAGTTGGACTCCCATAGACCTATTTGTACCCAATGTTCCAGGAGGGCCAAGATAGTTTAAGGAGCCAGAGAAAGATGTAAGATGGTGTAGGTTCAAGTTTCACAGATAACATCAGCATTTTGATATAGCTGATTTGAGGCAGAGTTGCTCCTTGGGCTCTTGTGATTGTGACCCAGGGAGTCCCTCAAGGCCAACTTGCAGAGGGCATACCATACCATAACTCACATCAGGCCTGACACATTCATTGCCCTAACTCACTGTTGTCATAACCTGTATCTACACGCTATCTTGTAAGGTATCATATGCAAACTGGTAACATTAAAATTATTGGGTGATGTATAAGGAATTATAGATGTGTACTGGAAATATGTTCTGAAAAGGTGTTTGGCAAGCAGTTCATAAACTCTACCTGTCCCAGACAAAGAAATAGTTTCACCTGCTTGACTGTGTCTCCAGTGTAAATTGAGCAAAGCGAAGCCAGAAACAGTGGAAGTACATGTACACAGAAGGTGAACAAAGCTATCAAACAAGCAACTGGGGGAGATGTCCACTTAACGATGACAATGAGGAGGGAGGGATGAAGTCTTTTTGGCTCTTGGAACAGAGACAATGGACTTTGGAAAATTATAATCAGAAACAGAACCATTTTGGCATCCGTCACTGAGGAACACAGGAGGCCAGAACTCTTGAAATCTGAGACAGGTGGATCCTTCAACCAAGGGAAACAGGGAACTGACTATATGTGTGAAACCTGCTTGGGCAAAGATTGTAACTTCAGTGTGCGATAGATACCTCTGAGAAGCCCAAGTCACAGGCCTCTGGTATGATCAGTGAATACGAGGGGGAGGACATGACTGGGGGATTCGGCTATGTCTTAAACCAGGATGTGTTTGAGACTCCACCATGGTCCAGTCAATCATAGCAGTCGAACACAGCTGAGCCCAATGCTGGGGAAGGAACATTGGGTAAATGCGTAATTTTATTTCCCATTACAATGATGTAACAATGACACCCCCGAATTAACAGTCATGGCTATCGACTATTTATTAATTTACTTGTAGTAGAAGAGGTAGTAGTACAACAAAGAGAGGTAGCATTCGGCAATGGGGGTGGGGTGGGGACTATGCAGAGTAGTTTGTTTATGTACACGGGTATGACCCTTGAATCCTCCTGTGAGATCTCAATGAAACTTTCATGGAAGTACTCTGAAATTCTCTCGCATAGCTTTCTAGGGATGGCAGCTTTATTTCTTCCTCGCAGTGGGACACTTTCCCACACCAGTCAGTGATAATTTCAGCAGGCACCATTGCAGCACACAGACTACCCACATAGGTGGGCAGCTTCAGGATGCCAGTTGCAGCCGTAGTCTCTGTGTCTTTGTTACCCTCAGGAGCGAGACACCAGCCAAAATCACCACTGCCTATGGAAAATAGTGCCAGTATTCAGCGCCATTGCCCTATACTCATAGCTTCATGTAACAGAGCAATTGTCTTTTCATTTCCCTTAACCCTGGTGGGTCATACTCACCATGGCTTGTGCTGTGAGAGGTGTTGTACAAGCACATTCTGAAACAGAAGTTTCAAAAGGCATGTCTTGTTTAAAACTTTAGGGGAGCAAGGAAAAGGAGTTCTGAACCTTATTTTTCGCTTTCACTTGTGACTATATTGACAATGGTACTTCTGTGTGTTTTAGCTGTAGCGGCTGTCATTGCAGCCGTGAGGGGTTCCCTCTCCACACCTGCAGTATGCCTAAACCAGATTAGAAGGAGAAAGAAGAGGACTTTGGATGACATGCTCAGTGAGATCCTACAAGTCAGTGCTACATCAGACCATGAGCAGAGGGTCTGGAGGATGAATGCTGCAGACTGTATTGAGAGGACAGACAGATAGGAGAAAGGGTCAGGAAAAGGAGAGGGAGATGCAACAGGACAAAATGGGGCTTCTCTGGCAGCGTGCACAGATGCTGCAAGACTCTTGTGGACTTCCAGGTTCAAGAGTTCAGGGCTCACTTCCCTTTGCAGTCCATGGTGAACTCCACTGCAGCATCTCTTTATGTCCCGCCTTAACATAGCATCATGGGCTGCATCCCTACCCCTGCCACTCCACACCAGGGGAAATTAAAGACAACTACAGCTTCACCTATACTGACTTGGAAGAACTGTGGTTGATGTGTGTATAACTAAAATGGATGCAAATGTTCCATCCCCTTCTTTAAACTGTGTCCCATAAATGTATTAAGTTTTTAATATATTTGCTTTTAACTTGCACAGAACTTTTGAAGTATTTTTGTTACTGAATAAAGTCTGTTAGGAAAATAATTAATCTTTATTAGGTCCCAGTATAGGCTTCAGAATACCTGGCAATAGTGAAAGCACCCACTTACTTGTTATTGTACACTGTAACACAACTCACAGGATCAGTGACAAACAGTGTAATAATCATAAATGTACAGTAAGCACTACAAAATTAATAGATACATTGTCAGTGTTATATTCCTAGATGTGCACCAAGCACCACAAATTTCCTATTAGGACCCGGCTCGCTGTTAAAGTGCTTATTCAAGACCTCCGTACTGAGCTCTTCGATACAACCTTGTGACCGGCTGTTCAGACTTGGCAGACAGCCACTCCACCTCTTCCCTTCACCCTGGCAGCAACTTTTCCTCCTCTGCTTCACAGTCATTATGCAGGATACAGCAGGCAGCTATAACCATTGGGATATTTTTCTCACTGAGGTCCAATCTTGTGAGTAAAGAATGACAGCATCTCAGCAATCTACCAAAAATAAGTTCAACTGTTATTCTCCACCTGCTGAGCTGGTAGCTGAATCTTTCCTTGGTGCTGTCGAAGTGGCTGGTGTACATCTTTATGAACCAGAAGAATAAAGGGTAGGCTGAGTCCCCTAGGACCACTATTGGTATTTTAATATCACCAATGATAAGTGTCAGTAGGGAGAGAAAGTCCCTGCTTGTAGCTTTCTGAACAATCCTGTGTTTTTAAAGATGTGAGTGTCATGCACTTTCCCTGACCAGCCAACACTGATATCAGTGAAGCACCCTTGGTGATCTACCAGTGTTTTTGTAACAATAGAAATGTAGCACTTTCAGTTGATGTACTCTATGGCAATGTGGTCTGGTGCCAAACTAGGCATATGCATGACCTCTATTGCTCCACCACAATTCAGGAACCCCATTGCTGAAAATCCATCCATTATGTCCTGCACATTGCTGACAGTCACAGAGCTACATAGCAGGAGATGATTAATGGATCTGCACAGCCCCTACAGTGTTTTTTACAACTCCAAAATGATTTCCCACTGACCAGTAGCAATCCAGTGTTGCAAATTTCCACAGTGCAATTGCCACTCTCTTCTCCCACTGTCAGTGAGAGGCTCTCGTTCTGGTGTCCCTGCACTGTAGGACTGGTGCACACAGATCCAGGAATGTGGCTTTGCACATCTGAAAGTTCTGCAGCCACTGCCCATCGTTCCAAGCTTTCCAGGATTCTATCCGTCAGTGCTAGTTTCTCAGGCCCAGAAGCAGTGCTCCATCATATGTAGCTGCTCTGTGAATGCTACCAACAACCTTGAATTGGTTCTTGCTATGCCTCATAAGCAATCTGTGCTCCAGTGAATTGTCATGTTCCATGTGGCTGTTCTTGTGGCTCTGCAAATACTGGAGGATTGCTTGCAATACTCATGACTATCGTGCAGAGCTGTGCAGGGTCCATGAATCTGTCAGAGGTGGTGACAGTGACAAGTCCCGCATGGCTTTGTGGAATTTTCAAAATAGGTGTGAAAATTATGGGACAGAATTGACATTATCGGGTGGATAAAGTAGCCTGATTGGAACTTAATCCTGCAGTCCCAGTCACCCCTGCATGACTTGTTTCTGCCCCATACCATTGCCTAAACTTCCTAAAAAGCAGCATGCTGTACGGTGGTGAGTTGCACACTGGGATACCTACTCATGGTGCACTGTGCATTGAAACAAGCACTTTTGGTGAGTGCATTCAGTGTCAATGAAAGTAGGCAAGTGTGCACCCACATAAGCAATATGCTAATTGTGATGGCTTTATTCTAATATAACTTGTGTCTGCAAAAGTTTGTAGTGTAGACATGCCATGAGGCACAAAAGATGCTGTAAATCGAGCCAATTTACAGTAATGGCAAAAAATCATGCTGTATCACATTCAGAACACAGGTGGCAAAACCTACCTAAATGTCCTCTATCGTGCCTCTAGATGTGATATGATCCTATTACTTTGCTAACCCCAGAGAAAGATTGCATTCAGAAACTTTGTGGAACATCTTACCTATGGTTAGCATACGTCCGTTTTTTCCCGGACATGTCTGGCTTTTCGGCAATCAAGCCCCTGTCCGGGGGGAATTGCCAAAAAGCCGAACATGTCCAGGAAAATACCGGCCGGGCACTTCCCCTCCCGCGGCTGCTCTCCTCCCCTGACTCTTCGGCTCCGTTTAAGAGCCGAGCGCTACAGGCTTTGGGCAGCCCCCATGCCTCCGGACCCTGTGCTGCCGGAGCCCGGGAGGGGAAGTGCCCGGCCAGGGGTGCAGGGTCCGGAGGCATAGGAGCTGCCCAAAGCCCAAGCGCAACCGGCTTCACGGTTTGCCGGGCAGCCTCCAGACCCTGCGCCCCCGGCTGGGCGCTTCCCCTCCCGGGCTCCAGCTGCGCTGGGGAAGCGCCGGCCGGGGGCGCAGGGTCTGGGGGCTGCCCGGCAAACCGTGAAGCCGGTAGCGCTCAGGCAGCCCTTTTCGCGTGGCTGGGAGTGGGAGGGAGGAGGGGGCGGAGTTGGGGCGGGGAAGGGGCGGAGCCAGGGCCCCGTGGAGGGTCCTCTTTTTTTTTTTATTTGTTAAATATGGTAACCCTATCTTACCTGCTTACCAGATTACACAGTGAAATTCTAGGCGCTCTTTGTGAAGTACCCACAAGCTCACCCTTTCTGCTTTTGATTTTGAAGAATCAAAGGACTTATTCCTATTATTGCATTTCAAATCTTATATGATTTGCAGCTTGTACTTCTTTAAAAAAAATTCAATTCTTCATGTGATTTTCGCACTCTGAGAATGGAATTTGCATGATGAATATAATGTGTATATCAAAATTGCAGCAATTTCCTGAACTTTCATTTTTGTTTGAGGGAGCTGTTTTAAGCTGTTTCCAATCAGAGTCCTACTAGACACCAACCCACTGATAAACAATTATAGTATTTATCAAAGAGTAGTCCATGAATTAGCTTTGCCCTTTTATTTATTTTTAATTCCATAATTCAATGCTTCTGACTACTAGTTTTTTTTTAAAACAACTATGTAGCATGTGTAATATTTTCCTTCCTCTCCGTATTTGCTTATTAATGTTTACACTGTGTTAGAGATCTTTGGCTGTAATTTATTTATGTTCCTTTGATTACAAAATAACAAGTAACACTTCACATTGTTCAACTATACTATGAATGTTATGTATGTTTTTGTTGTTAGCAATGTGCATCTGTTCCTCCCCAGACCCAAAAGATTTCCAAGTCCTACTATTTTTTTTGGCAAGATAGGAACTGAACTGTAATTTAATATATTGCTCCACTGACATCTTATGTTTTATTCCCTAAATGAAAACTTACAATGCCTTGTTTATTGTATTGTTGTTGTAATTGTGTTGGTCCCAGGCTGTGCGAGAGAGACAAGGTTGGTAAGGAAATATCTTTTACTGGAGCAACTGCTGTTGCTGAAGAAGAGCCCTGTGGATCTCACAAGCTTGTCTCTTTTACCAGTAGAAGTTGGTCCAATAAAGATATTACCTCATCCACCTTGTCTCTATCAATGTCATGGTTAGTCCTGATCCAAAGCCCACTGAAGTCAATGTATGTCTTTCCATGCAGGGCCGGCTCCAGCATTTCTGCCGCCCCAAGCAAAAAAAAAAGTCGTGATCGGCGGCAGTTCAGCGGCAGGTCCTTCGCTCCTAGAGGGAGTGAGGGACCTGCCGCCCCTGAATTGCTGCAGGTGCCACCCCTCTCCCTTGGCCGCCCCAAGCACCTGCTTGTTAAGCTGGTGCCTGGAGCCGTCCCTGTTTCCATGATCTTCAGTGGATTTTGGATCAAGCCCTTGAAATATAAATACCTGATCCTGTGAACACTTATGAATGTGCATGGCCTTCCTACCATGGGTAATTTCAGAAAGCCTAATTTAGGACATCACTCAACATGCATTGTGCATTTGTCTCAGAATAAAAGAACTTTTATTCAAGTTATCAGACGGTACCAGTGGATATATGACAAGACTAGAGAAGTACATCGTGTGGGAATTTCAAACTTTCTTTTAACTATTACGAGCCAAATTCTGCCCTTAGTTGCATAGGCAATTCAGTCATGTTATTATTGGTTGTCATGTCTGTCAAGGAGAGCCTAATAAATAGTTCACAGTGAATAACTTATTCAACAAATTGCTCCCCTTTTTCTTTTTTGTAAAATGTTAGTGAACAGAAATATATTTTATTCACAGTTAATTCATTCTGGCCCAATGAGGATTTGATTACTTATACAAAGTGGAACAGCTCCAACAGGAGAGACTGAAAGAGATTGACTCTACAGCTACTGGCTATTCCGGGGGCTCTCTCTAAATCTCAAATTTTTGTGTGCAAAAAATTCAAAATCTGTTTTTTTTCCACATTGGAATGAAAAGAAATCCCAAAACTTCAATTTTTTTCATCCAATGGGATTCTTGTTTTCCAGCCAGCCCTAGTTGTAAATAGTTATTTGAACTTTAAATTTGTACTCCATGTTGGTTTTCTGATTATGTAAGTCATGTGACAGTGTTTCTCTTTCCTGATCAGATGATGGATGTAGCTTATCAACACAATATATATTTGGAATATTAGCATAGAATGTGCACTCTGAACTGTGCTCTCAGCAAATATTTAAGCATTTAAATTTTAAATGAGCTTGATTTGAGTTTATTCTGTTCAGTTATCTTGTGGCCATCATGTGACAACAAAGCTTGACTGATCATCCAGTCACAGAAAGAGACTACAAATGGTTTGTAAACAGGATTGCATCTAAATCTGTTTTCAGAGGTAGAATTATGCAGTTGGTTGAGGAGGGGAAAGAAAATCTAAATAGGACAACAGATTAGGAAATCATTTCTTACATTATTTATGATTCTAAAATAATGTATTTAAAAGAATAATTGAGTAAAATTTACAAAATTTCAGTAATCAGTTGTGAGGGGAGTGAGCAGAAGGAAATCTTGCAAGATTTGGGGGGGGAAACATAGTTATATACACATTAGAAACAAATATAAATATTTCCATGACACTGTTTTTTATGTAAATAAGATGAGTTTTATCTAGATCTTTTCTGGTATTTCCTGATGTATTTTTACTCAGAACATCTAGCTGATGTGTGATTGTGTTCACACAATCACAGGTTGACATAGTTTTGAAATCTTCCCCACAATTATACCCAATACCGTTATCCTAATGTTCATCCTGGCATCATCTGAATAAGCATATGATGTACAAATATTAAGTCATGATTTGAGAATATACATAAAAGCACCATGAAACTATGCAGTCCTCTGCTATCTAGACCCTTCCTCCATATTGCTGCTTAATTCTGTTCGGATCCTTTTAATTACTGTCTGTTTAATGATTTCTGATGAGGCCATATGTAACATGATTAGACTACAAAGTAACATGATGGGTTTGTAAGGAGGGGAAGTATAGTCTGCTTGTGTCTTTGATTTGGATTTTGAGAGGGAGACAGCTGAAAAAGTTCTTGATTCTGGTACTAGACTGAATTGCTTGGAATCAGGCCATTTTGTGCTATAAATGAAAAAAATGAGCCAGAGGTTGGCAGAATTTATTTAGATGAAGTTCTAGTCTATTGGAATAAGCAACTTTAAAATGCAGTTTGAGTCCCTGCGTTTTACCATAAACTTTATTCAAGACTATAAGTCATTGGAGGATTCTAACACACTTGTTATGGAGGTTGACAGAAACTCCCTTAAACACTAAAATTCTAACTGGCATATGAAACCAAACCAAATTCTTCTGAAATCTCCAAGATTCTAGGGGCACTCTCCATAAATATTTGTAGTATAGCAATATAATATTAGACTACAGTGTAGCATTTTTTCAGCAAGAATGAAGAATCCTTCCACACCCAGCCTTCTTGTCTCCCAGCTATTGCTACCTATCTTGTTTTCCCTCTTTATTTCTGGAAATATAACAAAAGAATCAGTGGCAAAGAATTCAATTTTATGCACCTGGCTACTGTGCATGCTGTTAGTACATTATCTGAACTTTCTGGTTAGGGCAGGTTAACCATTTTCTATCAAAAAAAATCTCACCACTCTAAGGAGTCAAGAGTTGAGCCCCCATAAGTGAGGCATCAAAAATCATTAGCCTCTTGAAAGTCTTTGCCTTGAATTTTTGTAAACAACCAACTCTGTGCTGGAGGGGCCATTCTTTAGGGTTCAGAGAGCAATTCACTCTTCAGACCACTCAGCCTTTGCCCTCTGCTCAACTTCCTAATAAGGTTGCTCTGTAGTGGTGGCTTAGTGATGTGGACATTTGCCCATTAGAAAATGGACAGAGACTATAGCTGTCTACCCTTCTGATGGTGTGCAGAATACGTACACTACATGCCTCCCTAGCAAGAGTATAAATATTAGCAGTGTAGATGGTGAGACACTACTTAGGCAAGTAAAAACATGCCAGAATCTTATAATATGTACCCTGCATGGCTATCTACACACCCAAGCAGTGCCTTCTGTGTTTAAACTGTTATTTTCAGCAGTGTAGTGTCCTGTTGCTGGACCCTTTCCCAACTGCCTTCCTTCTGCTGGAGCCATTCACTGCCACATATAGCTACCCATCACAGCATGGATGCAGACTGCTTTTCACTGCAGCATGTAGTTAGACCATGGCTACACTTGCAGAAGTAGAGCGCTGGGAGTTAAACCAGCCCTCGGAGACCGCAGCAGGGAAAGCGCTGCTGTGTATTTACACTGTCAGCTGCAAGCGCAGTGGTGTGGCCACATGAGCAGGTCTTGCAATGCCACAGAGAGCAGTGCATTGTGGTAGCTATCCCAGAGTGCAAGTAGCTGCAGCATGCTTTTCAAATGGGGGGATGGAGTGTGACAGGGAGTGTGTTGTGTGTATGTGGGGGGAGAGACAGTTGTTTTGGGAGGCAGAGAGTGTGTCAGCATGCTGTCTTGTAAGTTCAGACAGCAGCAAGGGGAAACCTCAACATCAGCCCTCTTCCACACGCGCACGCACACACACACACACAAACACCTGCTTCGGCAGCAGCAGCATTCCACAGTAATGGTTTGCTTTGTCCTGGAACAGATAAGCATGCCAGCTGTCAGAAATGGAACTTTGAAAGGGAATATCCCCATGCCTGCAGCAGAGTTAAAAACAATGACAAGAGTGGCCACTTGACTTCAAGGGATTATGGGACGTTTCTGGAGGCCATTGACGGCGTGGTAATACAACACATTGTCCACACTGACACCCGGGCATTTCAGCCAGGGCACAGCAAGCTTTATGCTTCTTGTGGAGGTGGATTACCAGGGGCGCTCCAGCTGCAGAGTCCAGGTGCTCTAAGTGCCTTGCCAGTGTGGACACCTCAGGAGTTAGGGCGCCCAGGGCTGATTTAATGTGCTTTAACTTGCAAGTGTAGCCAAGACCTTACTCTACACACTGACACCAATGTAGACATGGCCTGTCAGTTTAATTAAAATATGTCAGTGGACAGCCATCACATAAAAATTCAACCTATTTAGGTTCTTATATCATGCCCATAAGTACGGTATAAGAACTATAAACTAGAGCTAAAAGACTATTACCAGTCCAGTCACTTGTAAGTAGCAGTCTTGGCAAACTATGTCACAATGTACATACTGATTCATTTTATCATCTCCAGGTGTTTTTTTATATTTTTGTCCCCTCACTGTCGGCATACTGACATAGATCGTACTAAACTGCAGGATGTGACTATCACCTTGCTTTTCGGTCAAAATGGGAAACACATAATAGGATGACCACTCTCTGGGCCAGGAGGAGGAGGTAAAGCGAGGGCTCCATCCACTTTCCACCCAGGCTCGTTCCTGTTAGTTATGTTTATGAAAAGACATTTGATTAATAATGATGCTTAGATGATGTAAAGGGAGAAGAGGTTCTAGTTTTCAGGTGGTATTTTTCAGGTCTTGTTTGTAATACACATTCAGCAAGAGAATTGTACTGTGTGCATTTTAAGTGGTGGTTATTTTTAACACCTGCATTTTTGTGTTTTCACTAATAAATTACTGTTCACTTGAGAACTGTGTTTGACATTCCAATTTCTTTCCTAACTCCACCTAACCCTTCTCATTTCTCTCTTTTCCCCTACACCATCTGCAATGCAAAATGTCACTAGCCCACCAACACATGAGACAAAGCCAGATCAATGTTCTCGTTACGTATTTTCATCCAGTTATATTTCACCTGTCATTATGGTATTGGGCAAGAGAATGTATTTAAATTCAGTCTCTCACAATCCTCCATAGATATGACAAGGCGAGAGTTATGCTACAATGTAATGCACATCTTATTTCTTATGAGGTACAAGGCCACAGGTCAAGTACTATTATATGCATACAGTGTGAATGATTACCCCATAACTCACAGATTGAAGTGTCTTGTGTTTAAACAATAGCTCCATACAAATATTATTTAAAAATATAATGAAAGAAAAAAAGTTTGGAGTAAATTTTTTTTAAAAGCAGTGAATGCCAAGTGAGTTCCTTACTTTTAATTCAGTAATATAAAACATACATTAAAATTAAACAGTAGTGTATTCAATAAATATGTAAGTTTCTGCACTATTTTAAATGAGCATAAAAAAATCTCCTAGAGCAGTAGTTCTCAACCAGGGGTACACGTACCATTGGGAGTATGCAGAGGTCTTCCAGGGATACATCAGCTCATCTAGGTATTTGCCTAGTTTTACAATAGGCTACATAAAAAGCACTAGCGAAGTAAGTACAAACTAAAATTTCATACAATGACTTGTTTATACTGCTCTATATAGAGTAAAAGCGGTGTTATCCAGCACTTTATCAACTGAAAAGCTCTAGAAACCGGCATTTTGGGGTGCTAGATCCAGGTAGTGCTCACTTTGGGCGGCTCCCCACAAGCAGCAACATGTCTCTGCTGCTCCTAGGTGGAGGATCGGCCACGGGGGCTCCGTGCACTGCCCCCACCCCACCCTGAGCATTGGCTCCACAGATCCCATTGGCCAGGTACTGCAGCCAATGGGAACTGCAGGGGCGGCGGCTGCGGGTGGGGGCAGCGCACAGAGCTGCCTGGCTGAGCCTCTTCCTAGGAGCAACAGGGACATATCACTGCTTTCAGGGAGATGCCTGAGGTGAGCACCGCCTGGATCTGGTACCCTGAAACCCCGCCCATGCCCCACACCCCCTCCCATGCCCCAACACCTAGCCTTGAGCCCCCTCCCGCACCCAAACTCCCTCCCTCCCTCCATTGGTAAGTATAACTCTTAGTTAACTGGAATTTTTGAATAACTGGCAGCCCCCATTCCCCCAATGTACTGGATAACAAAACTTTTACTGTACTTTATACTGAAATGGAAGTACAATATTTATATTCCAAATGATTTATTGTAAAAATGAGCAATTTTCAGTAATAGTGTGTTGTGACACCTTTGTATTTTTATTTCCGATTACTTAAGCAAGTAGTTTTTAAGTGCGGGTACGCAAGACAAATCAGACTCCTGAAAGGAGTTCAGTAGTCTGCAAAGGTTGAGAGCCTCTGTGCTAGAGTCTTTAGCAGCAAAAACAAGTTAGGCCTAAATTTTTAATAGTAACTAGTGATTTTGAGTGCTGTATATTTTGCTAAACTCTCTCTAAACCAGGGGCAGGCAAACTTTTTGGCCTGAGGGCCACATCGGGTTTCCAAAATTGTATGGAGGGCCAGTTAGGGGAGGCTTTACTTCTCCAAACAGCCAGGCGTAGCCCGGTCCTGCCTCCATCCGACCTTTCTGGCTTCTCACCCCCTGACAGCGCCCCCCCGGGACTCCTGCCCCATCCAACCTCTCTGTTCCCTGTCCCCTGACAGACCCCGGAACTCCTGCCCCTGTCTGCCCCCCCATCCAACCCCCTCTCATTCCTGACTGCCATCCTGGGACCGCTGCCCCATCCAGCCATCCCTTCTCCCTGTTCCCTGACTGCCCCCTGCCACCATATCCAACCCCCCTCTCATTCCTGACTGCCCCCCCGGGACTCCTGCCCCATCCAACCACCCCTTCTCCCTGCCCCTGACTGCCCCCCGCCATCCCATCCAATCCCCCCTCTCCTTCCAGACTGTCCTCCGGGGACCACTGCCCCTGTTCAAGCCACCTGTTCCCCGCCCTCTGACTGTCCCGACCCCTATCCACACCCCCGCCTCCTGATCACCACCCTGAACTCCCCTGCCCTCTATCCAACCCTCCCCCCCGCTCCCTTAGTACATTGCCTGGAGCACCAGTGGCTGGTGGCACTACAGCTGAGCCGCCCAGCGGGAGCCAGCCACGCTGTCACCACCGCGCAGCACACAGCACTGGGTCAGGCCCCGGCTCTGCAGCTGTGCTGTCCCAGGTGCTCGCAGCCGGCCACTCAGAGCATTGTGCGGGTGGCGGGGTGAGCTGAGGCTGCGGGGGAGAGGGAACAGCAGGGGAGGGGCTGGGGGCTAGCTTCCTGGGGCAGGAGCTCAGGGGCTGGGCAGCAGAGTCCCGTGGGCCAGATGTGGCCCGCAGGCCGTAGTTTGCCTACCTCTGCTCTAAACCCTTACTTTTTTCCTGAGCGATCATGCCCTACATTTTCAAAAGTGACTAGAGATTTAGGTGCCTAATTTGAGTCACATAGTCTATTGCTCATCTGTGGTACATCTGGTCCAGTATCCTTTCTCTGACAGTGTCCAACGCCAGATGCTTCAGAAGAAGATTCAAGAAACTGCATTACAGGGATATATGAGGTAATTTCCCCCCCTTGACAGTCTCACCCTGATCTCTTATACTTGGATTCTGGTTTAAGCCCTGAAACATGAGGTTTTATCTCCCTTCCAATACTCATTTGTTAGCATTAATGATTATAACTCTGGATATTCTTTTTATCCATATAAACATCCAGTCTGTCTTTCGAGCTTGCTATGATGTTGCCCATAATGCCATCCCATGGCAATGAGTTTCCTAGCCTAATTACATGTTGTAACTTTGAAAGGTCCTTATTTTCCAAAGTGGTGAGCATCCCCACTCTGAAAATCAGGCCACTTGAAGGTGGCTCAGGTTGGGCATCTAAAATCCCCAGTCAATTTTGAAAACGTAGATCCTAAAGTTTGATCTATTTCCCCTCCACATACATCTCCCCTTGGCTTGATTGTCACACTTAACAGTGCTTCTGAAATGGTTTGTCTGCTGACATTTACTTGTTTAAATTGTTTGGATGCTTGCAAAGTAGTTTCTCATGTGGAAGTGAAATACTGTAATAAAGCAGAAGTCCGTTTTGAAGGACTGCAGACTATGGTGGCCAGATTGGAGCAGAAATGTAGAGTTTTCCTTTGATGTTTCTCAAAGCATGAAGTGTTCGTCATTGCAAGCATCCAAACTTTCTACACTTCTCCCTCACCTACCCACCCCATGTTGCAGCACTGTAGAAGCAGCCTGTCCACTGTCAAGTTAAGTTTTATATTTAGAAAGCTTAACTGGGAACATTTCTCACTTTAGCATTGTAAACAGAAAATTAAAGGTAAAATTGGCTGAAAAATGAAATTTCTGTACCATGGTAAATGACAACATTTTGTTTCACTCTGAATCGGGGACGAAAGTCCAAATCTCAGAATGTGATGAAAAATGAAATATTACAAAATATTTAATTTTGATAAGGTCAAGTGTTTTGTTTTGACTTTGCAGTTCCATACAAGCTTCCATTAATGACTATAGCTTGACAACATGACTCTGAGAGAGGGTAATGTTGGTTAGCCCCATTTTACAATTGTGGAAATTGAGAGACAGAAGGATTCAGGATAACATTTTCAAGAATGCCTGTGGGCATGTCTATACAGCAATTTAGTGTGCAGCAATCTGGGGTGTAAACTACAGTGCTCTAGCCTGGTGGGCACTAACTGGCCAAGTGGACCCTGCTGCTGCACACTAAAAGTTCAATGGGGCGCTTTGACCTACTCTTGCTTGAAGCCGCAGAAGATCAAAGCACTCTATGGCACTTTCTATGCATGTCTAGGATTAAATAGATATATAGAGGGTTAACGTTTAGCATGATTAAGACAGTATGCGAGCTTTGCAGCTTATGTAAAATGTAGGTAGTTAGCAAATGTAGTAAGGCCTCGAAAATAATAGGTTCAAAAGCTAGAGGAAATGTGGCATCATCTAGCAAGATAAGCTTTGGGATGATGCTAAGCTTGGAACATGGCTAATGAGATAAAAAGATGGCTTCTAGGAAAGAGACAGTTTTATAAGAGATGGTAACAAACTGGTTCTAGCAGACAAAGCAAAGTTGTGATAAACTGATAATAACCTTTCACATATCAGTGTTATCTTACAATGATGGCATGTGTACGAAGGGTCAATCTAAACCGGTAAAACAGTAACAGTTAATATGACTTCACTTGTGTGTTGCGTAGTATAAAAGAACCAGGCTTGCTAGAGGTCTTTTCAGACCCTATATGGCCATGCTGGAGCAAGCCAGGATGAGAGGGTTATACCTGGAATTGAGTCTTTTGTGAGTATTCTGATCAAATATTTATGAATGTTATTGTGGGTGTAGTAATTGCTTATTGATTAAGCTTTCAGACATGTTTAGAGCAACTATATAAATATAATTTGGCCTTTGGATTTAATAAAGGTATTTATGGTTAATGTAATGTCTGATGGTATCCTGCATACTCAATGATATCAACAAACTTCCAACAGTGTGGCATCAGGGTCCACATGGAGACTTAATGTTCACCAGGCTACAGTGATATAGACTTACATGCCAGCTTTCCTCACACTAAATTGCTGTATAGACAAGCCCCAAGTTGCTTGGGTGTCTAAGACCCATTTTGAAAAGTGAGTTATGCAGTTAAGAGCCTCAGTCCGTTGACTTTCCATGAGTCTGAGGCTCCTAAGTGCATATATAGCTTTTGAAAGTGGGACTTGAGTACCTAAGTAATTTCAGTGCTTTTGCAAATTTTACCTGAAGCAACTTGTTAAAGCTGTACAGTGAGTATGTAGCAGTGCCAGGAGCAGAACCCTCCACTTTTTCACTCCTGCTCTTGTGTCTTAACCACCAACACAGCCAATCTCCTTGTGAGCAGGTGGCTTTTCCCCTGATCTAAGGCATCCTGCACAAAGTCAAACTCACTTCCTTTCCTGGGGTTTGATTTATAGATAAATGAACACTAAGAAAACAGTGTTGCATGTTCAGGGTTGCTGGATAGCCTACGTCTTCTCTGCCTCTGACATAAGATCCCTTTGTCAGCCCATCCCAGCTCTGAAGCCTGCTTCCTCCCTTTCTAAGCTGGTAGTTATGGTTTGTTAACATCCCCAGTCACATTCCCTGTAGGCCAATTAATGCAACTTCCCCAGTCCTGCCCATTTTATAACATAATATCAAGTGCAAAAATTTTACTTTTGTGTACCCACCCTCTTCTCATAACCCTCTGACCCCTTCCCCCCAAAAAATCCAACACAAACAAAGAGCTCTTGTCAAACATTTTAGATAAACTCCCAGTGCACATCTCCCAGTCACTGACATTAAATAGCTGTCAGAATCGTTATTAAGGGTCAAAGAACAATTTTTCTGTGTGTCTGATGGAGAGAGATCTCTATTTTGATCTTTTCTTCTTCACCCCAGGAAAAAAAAGCAATCAAAGCTTATTAAGCTCCCTTAGGGGTAGTAATAGTCATGATTCATTTTTATGAAGCTGCTCTGTGAATTTGAAATATTTAAGTTCTGTTTAAATAGTAGTATCGTTCCTTTACTGGCATTTGGATTTGGATGAAAATGGTTCCACAGCTCTTCTTGCAGCTGCTTGTCAAGTGCTCGAAGTATAGAAGTAATGGAGTCTTGTCATATTAGATCTAATTCTTCTGTTCTTGCATGCCAAACTGTGACAAGGTCAATGCACATCACCAAGCTCTGAAGATACCATTTAAAACTGGGTATCGTAAATTTCTGAATTCTGAACAAATGTAGGAAAATAATTTTGTCATGAGATAATATTGGCTGCTCAGAGAGTAGTCCCCAAGCTCTCCCCTGCACCTGGCCAAATCTTGACAGGTGCTTAGCACCTGAAACTCCCATGGAATCTAATGGGAATTTCAAATGTTCATAGATCTTCATGACTTCTTAGGATTTTATTTATAGTGTTTAATGTTATTATGGATGCACTGTATAGTCTAGCAAGCTCATTATGTGACAAAGGAATAATATGGTTTATATGAAGGGCTTTTGTGCTCTTATGACCAGGTATTCATAACCCGGCTTTCAAAAGCTGAGGATATAATAAATGTTAGACTTTTTGAATCGCTCGGTTTTTGGCTGCTCAAAAATCTTTGTGTTGCCAATGTAACTGCAGTGGTACCTGCAAATGAGATAAGACTAGCTACCTCATTTGTGCATGCAAATACAATTGTGTTGGCAGCTCTGGAACTGAGGGTCAAAGAAAGTAAATAAGGGCCAGATCTTCAAAGGTATTCAGGTAACTAGTGATGCAGATTAGGCATCTAGTGGGATTTTGAGAAGTGCCTAAATAAGTTGGGTTCATTACTCGCATTGATTTCAATAGGAGTTAGGTGCCTAACCTGTTTAGGATCTTTTTGAAAATCTCATTATCTATCTGCTTTTTTTAGGCTCCTAAATACTTTTGCAAAGCTGCCTCTAAATGACTAGTCGGGGAAGTACAAAAGTGATAGGGTGCAAAAGTACCCCAGTTCTGATGCTGACTTATTGTGACCTTGGAGATGACACCTAGCTTATGTTTCTCAGTTTAATCATCTGTTAAATTAAGGAAATGAAATCTAAAGGTTTGAAAGTGTCCACAACTGCTGATATGTAAATATGATTAACCACATTTTGCAGATTATTAAACAGTTACAGATATTGTAGGATAGTGGATTAAGCATCCACATGGAAAGCAGAAGATCTGGGTTTTAATCACTCTGCTGATAATGACCTGCTATGTACCTTGAACTTCTCACATCTTCAGTTCTCTGGTATGTAAAATGGAGATAACACCCACCTGTGCATAACTGAATAATGTTTGAAAACTGTTATATAAGTACATGGTATTATTATAGCTATTCATTGACAGAAACAATTCAAGATCTGTTAGTTCTAGTCCTGTTCTTAGCCTACTTCACCAGATAGCCTTTGCATACAAGAAAACTAATTTACAACTTTTTGCCAATACAATGTTCAACATTTGTGACTGCAGAGCACACACCTGCCTCTTGGCATACTTTACCAATGGTGTAATTGGGTATGGCCATGGGTATTCTCTTCTTTGTCATCATACAGACAATAGAACAAGTCATAGTGAGCAATATACACTTTGACTATAATTTTGGCCTGAAAAAGTCTTCTCCAGTAAATAGAGTTTTAACCAAAGAGATGCTACATATTATGATTCAAAAATCTTCCACCTTTATATCTTCAGCTGCTGAACAATGAACAAGATACTGTTGGGAGCTGAAAGTATGCTGCATGTTCTTCAACTGCCAAATTCATAATTCTTATTCTCCCATGTGTAGTGAATTACTGTTAGAAATGAGCAAATAACATTCCCAGTTGCTCCTTTGCACTAACCCTAAATGAAATATCTTACTCTATTCTGTCGCTTATCTATTATGCTGTAAGAATGAAATTAAGAACTGGCATTTTAAAATTGCACTCTCAAATGCATGCAGAAATGCATCTATAAACATTTTAAACACATAATTTTCTTGTGTATTTTTCTGTAATTGCATTTGCAATTGGCCAGTTAGATGTGTAACTGGTCAATTGCATGGGCAATGATTCCCACTGTATGTCCTGATCTGGCATTTGTGTTTGCCAATTAGATACACAGATTTGTGTATGCATAATTACACAGGAATGTAATGTTTGCACTGCATTTCACCCATGAAGCCATGGACGTGTGATAGATGTTCCTAAAGCTCCAATGCTGCAAACGCTCTCACACATGCTTAACTTCATGCATGTGAACAGTCCCATTTACTTCAATATGGGCTTATTCATGTGCATAAAGTTAAGCATGTATGTGAGTGTTTGCTGGATAACTCTAAGTGGAGAGAGCTATGATGGTCATTTGACATTGAAAATAAACTTTTTGATATCTCATGCACTAGAAAAAAGCTATCCTGGAATTGTTCATTTTTATGCAGATATGGTTCTTGTTAGTACCATGATAGTTAGTGAGACCAGCTACTGTAATATGCCGAATAAGTTTTGGTTAATGAACCTAAAGCATTATGGAATTTTTAAATCTTTCAAAACAGTTTAGGGATAGATATTTCCTTTCTCTTTTTCTACCGTCCAGTAAGTCAGGGCACAATTTGGCTCTTAATGTGGACTTTAGGTACTGTAAAATAAAGCAATGTCAGCAGAAATCTGAGCTGATTTAGAGCCTGTACAAGCCCATTGCCATAAACCAAATCAAATCAGCACAGGATCTAATCTTTTGATTTTTAACAGAATTAGATCACTGTATAAGATATTATATAGACCAAGCCAAAATGGAGAAATACATTCAATTGCATATTGTCAGGACAATTTCTGCACTATGTGTCTACTCTTCCTTGATATCACAAACAGTAATCCAGGAAGACTAGGATATATGTTTGGAATTTTCAGTTCAAAGGGAGTTTTATCATTTACGCCAATGAGAACAAAGTTAGATGATATACTGAGCACTTCTGAAAATCCCACTCTCTCTATAGTCTTTAGATTGAATTAGTTTTTACTTCTAATTTATGGGAACATCAGACCTACATGAATTGGAGAGTCAGTCACAGATTGGAGATAGGCAAAGTTCACCCAAATGTAGTTTTGTCAATGGTGTGCCATGAGTGTATGCAATGCCTGAAGACGTGCTGTACCTATCAGATAATTCCATCTGGCCCTTGAACACGCATAGAGGATGCCATTTTGCATGCAACTGTAATATTGCATGCCTGACTAAAAATGTCACAGCACACCACTGGGATTTGTGATTATCCCACAACTAATTTGCAGATACCTGCAAGTTCTATTTTCTGAATCCTGCTGTTCATAGGATTGCCATTTTTGGAGCACTTTGTAATGACATTACCCATGTACATTAAAAGTGGATGCATAGCTGGTTGAATTTGGAAAATTCCAACATTTTAAAACTTTTCATTCTGATTTCATTCTGATTCTCATAAACAAACTAGGGAAATATGACCTAGAGAGCGTTACTATAAAGTGGGTGCATAACTGGTTGGAAAACCATTCCCAGAGAGTAGTTATCAGTGGTTTAAAGTGAAGCTGGAAGGGAATATCACATGGGGTCCTGCAGGGATAAGGTCTGGATCTGGTTCTGTTCCATATATTCATCAATGATTTAGATAATGGCATAGAGAGTACACTTATAAAGTTTGTGGATGACACCAAGCTGGTAGGGGTTAGAAAGTGTTTTGGAGGACAGGATTAAAATTCAAAATGATCTGGACTAGCTAGAGATGTGGACTGAAGTAAATAGGATCAAATTCAATAAGGACAAATGCAAAGTATTCCACTTAGAAAGGGGCAATCAGTTGCACACATACAAAATAGGAAATGACTGCCTAGGAAGGAGTAGTGTGGAGGTCATAGTGGATCATAAGCTAAATTCGAGTCAACAGTGTAACACTGTTGTTAAAAAAAAAAAAAAAAAAAAAAAAAAAAGCAAACATCATTCTGGGATGTATTAGCAGGAATGTTGTAAGTGAGACACAAGAAGTAATTTTTCCGTTCTACTCCATGTTGATTAGGCCTCAACTGGAGTATTGTGTCCCGTTCTGGGCACCACATTTTGGGAAAGATCTGGAGAAAGTCCAGAGAAGAGCAACAAAAATGATTAAAGGTCTAGAAAACATGACCTATGAGGGAAGATTGAAAGAATTGGATTTGTTTAATCTGGAGAAGAGGAGACTGAGTGGGGACATGATCACAGTTTTCAAGTACATAAAAGGTTGTTACAAGAAGGAGGGCAAAAAAATGTTCTCTTTAACCTCTGAGGATAAGACAAAAAGCAATGGACTTACATTGCAGTAAGGGCAGTTTAGGTTGGATGGTAGGAAAATCTTCTTAACTGTCAGGGTGGTTAAGCACTGGAATAAATTGCCCAGAGAGGTTGTGGAATCTTTGTCATTGGAGATTTTGAAGAACAGGTTAGACAATCATTTGTCAGAGATGGTCTAGATAATATTTAGTCCTGCCTGCAGTGCAGGGGACTGGACTAGAAGACCTCTTGAGGTCCCTTCCAGCCCTATGAGTCTATAACTTGGAACAAAAACGTGACATTTAAAAATTTTCCACAGAAAGAAAATTCTGGATTTTTTCATTTTGCCACCAACCCTGGAAAATGTGTCTCCCCAGCAACCCACCATGTGAGCCGGCAGGAAACCAGGCAAGTTTATGTCAGATCCTTGAATGTGTTTTGGCCAAAGTTTGTTGAAAAAAGCATGTTTCAACACAATACTTACATTTTAACAATCAGTATTACCCAAAGAAAAAACTTTTTGTTGGAAAATTCCTGTCCAGCTATAGATGGAGGTAAGTCAGATAGGTTGGGTAACTTTCTTAAGTTGAGATCTCCAGTCACACCTACATGCTGAGCCGTTTGATGTTTATCCAGTTCAGTCTCTTTTGGGTGCACAAAAAGGATTACAATGCCTGTAATATTGTTTACATCGCTTCGCTTAAGTAAACAAATTATCAAATCAATACTCATTTAGAAAGTAAATTATATTGGCTTTGAAGATGTGTCCAGCATCTAAAGAAGCTTTAATTATATAAGGCACAAATGCAGTTCAATAGCATGAAACATTGGTCTGGATCAATACAATTTCTTATAGAATTTGAGTGATGCCATTTAGGACCTAGTTCAGTTTTCCCACAAAACAAACATTATGATAAACTAATTAATAACATAGCATAATAAAAGTGCATACAACAGTATGCACTGCATCTTATGTCTTCATTTACATTATAACAGAGAGTTTTGCTTTAGTCAATTTCACTTACATCAGTATCTTAAGCAGTAAAATGAAGAATGACTTAGAATGGACATCATTTAAAAGACAATATTTTTTAAGCAGGCAGTTGCATAGTGGCAACAATTTCCCACTACTCTGTGCTGTATGGAATAGAAGCTATCAATCAGTCTAAGTTCCCTCTAAGTTGCGCGGCCAGGTGGCCACCCAGAAGGCTATCAAGTGTAGTGCACTTCAGGTGTCTCTCCCCCCCACTGCCGCGCTGCTCCTGTCCTCTGCCTTGGAGCCCTGGCCAACTGCTCCTGGGAGCTTCCTGCTTGCTGTGTACACTGGGGTGGGGGGAAGGAGCGCTGATATCAGGGCATCCCCCTCTCCTCTCCCCTGTACCGTATCTCCACAGAGGACAGGTCTCAGGATGGAGGGAGCTTGCTGACAGCTGTTGCTGTGTGTGAGCAAGCAGGCTTCAGACTGCTGAGTGCCAATCTACTTAAAGGTGCAGTACGTCTCTCTCTCTCTCTCTCTCTCTCTCTCTCTCTCTCTTACACACACACACTCTGTCTTTCACACTCACCTCCCAACACATCCTTGTATTATTGTTGTTTTTGTTACTTGACAATTCTTTCAAAGTGGGTTGTTTTAGTTTTTTGACAGGTTTATGCATTTCATAATTTTTACTTCTCTCTTATGCTTAAATTTAATTCATTGAGTAGTGAGTTCTAAAATGCCTAACCAGTCCTGGCTGGAGTAATTATCCCTATGGTAACTTTTAAAAAATATATATTATATCTGGGTTTTTTCTTTCTACTGGTGGCGCACAGCTGCACATGACTTCAATATGGTGCACATAAAATTCATTCCACACATGGGTGGAAAACATTAGAGGGAACACTGCTGATCGGTGTTAACTATATGGCATTGTTTAGTTAATGTTGACTCTTAAATGGCTTTTACTGTAATGATGATTTTAAAGTGTGGTTCTAGTCTGAAAAGTGACTGTAAAAAGTGGTGCCATCTTTGTGAGAAGATCTGCTCCCTGTGAGTTTTGAAAGTCACAGCTGTTTGCTTTAATGACAAAATATATTCTTATTGCTTTTTCTTCCAGCTATAGTAAAGGGATGATCCAGTGGTTCTGCAAAAGCTTGGGACTTGTGATACCTGGGGTCAGTTTTCTTCCCTGCCACAGATTTTATTGTGCCACCTTAAGCCAGTCACTTTAGTACCGGGATCGGCAGCCTTCGGCACACGGCTCGACAGGGTAAGCCCCCTGGCTGACCGGGCCAGTTTGTTTACCTGCTGCGTCCGCAGGTTCGGCAGATCGTGGCTCCCACTGGCCGCAGTTCGCCGTCCCAGGCCAGTGGGAGGCTTGATCGGCCTAACCTGCAGACGCGGCAGGTAAACAAACCAGCCCGACCCACCAGGGTGCTTACCCTGATGAGCCGTGTGCCAAAGGTTGCCAATCCCTGCTTTAGTATTTAATATTTAGAATTGAGAAATAGGGGTAGGGTTGCCCCCTGGATGGTTTTTAAGCAGCTTGCCCATTTTTTGCACTGCTTTGCTGGTTAAAAGATTTAAAATGACATTTTTGTTTGTTGTTGTGGGTTTTTTTCCTTACTTGGGACACATGAAAGTGCTTGTGACAGAATGCTGAGGCCTAATAGATGGGTCAGCACTCTGATCACTGTTGTCTCAATTAGTTTCCCCAGCAATCCCTGATTGAGGAATTTGTTAATCAGGGAGGAAGGTTGGGTGAGTTAAGGAACTAATTGGCCCATCAGCTGACTATCTTGATAAAAAGGAAGTGTTAGCAAGAGAGGAGGACAGGGCTAGCTGTGTTCAAACTGAAGGATCTCCCAAGGAAGGAAGGAAAGAAGGGAGTTCCCTTTTTCCTAGGGCCATAATGAACAATGGCTGAAGATAATAGGGTCATAGGGGCTAGAATTGTTACATTGCACTATAGAGGTGTTGGTAGAAGTGACTTGAATAAATTATATGGAGTGGACACTAAAAGAAGAGAGTCTGAGCAGTTTATATGGTGACCAAGGTGACCAGTGCTCTACAATTCATACCCCTGGTGGACTGAACTGTGGTGCTGTGTTAGGTTAAGGTAAGAAAAACTATAAAATAAAAA
The DNA here is from genome assembly GCF_027887155.1 of Malaclemys terrapin pileata. Taxonomy (NCBI): domain Eukaryota; kingdom Metazoa; phylum Chordata; order Testudines; family Emydidae; genus Malaclemys; species Malaclemys terrapin. The sequence goes on from NC_071506.1 coordinate 180,775,359, forward strand.
TACATGTGTGGGGTGCGTGGAATGTGTGTGTAAAATGGTTCTCTAAAACATTTTAGTAATAACTAGCTATAGTTGCCACTAGGACCCTTTTTGTTGGTGGTGGGGGTTGAGAGGTGGCCAGGAGTCAGTTTTTCTTTACCTCAAAGGTGGCAACCCTAGGTAGGGGACAAAAAATGTCAGGAAGGAAATACCCTGTCATCTCCCTCCAATTGTCAGGTATTTGTATGGTGTTTTTTAGTTTAGTGCCTGATCTGCCCATCTGAAATCTGCAGTAGTATGATTATCAGAGAAAAAATCCCTGTGTAAATAATAATCTCTATCGCGTTTCATCCATAAATATCACACCTAAAATATCCTCCTAGGTGTCAGAGTGGGTGATGCAGTAGTAGCTCATTAACACTCTCCACATGGCCTTACTCAACATGAAGATCTAATTTCAAAGGTTGTGTTGATGTGAGGTAACATAGTCTAGTGGCTAGGACTCTGGACTGGTAGTCAAGGAGACCTGGGGTTTCTTTCTAGTTCTCTCCTTAAGCTGCTGTGTGAATCCATTCATCTCTTTGTGCCTCTGTTTCTTATCCTTTTGGATTTTAAGCTTTTCAGAGCAAGGACTGTCTCTCAGAGGTTAAAATCCCAATCTCAAGTAAGCCCTGTAGGGGCTACTGTAATACAAATAATACTAAAAATATCAGAATGACCTCAATGATATAGATAACACTGGAGATGAATCATGCAGATATTGAATCTTATGTTATAACCAACAACAATAAACAAATTAAACTGTGAACCATAAATCAAGCTGGGGAATTCAGTACGGGGGCAGAATGTTGTGGCAAGCATTGTATGCAGTGCAGCTGTAGCCATGTCAGTCCCAGGATATTAGAAAGACAAGGTGGGTGAGGTAATATTTTTGTTATTGGATCAATTTCAGAAAAAGCTCTGTGTGGCTCAAAAGCTTGTCTCTCTCTTTAACAGAAGTTGGTCCAATAAAAGATATTACCTCACCAACCATGGCAGCATTGTTAGCTAAGGGATTAGGTGAGCACAAGAATGAGAGGCTTAAATTATGGAGATGCAAATCGAGCTTTCATGAAAACATATTTCATTGATTAGCTAAAGGTTAACTACCTTTCTTTATTTAATTAAGCCAGCAGGTTACAAACCTGGTTTTATCTGAATACTGATGTTTCCTACAAAAGAAATATGCCTCGGGCTACATGAATTGGAAAATCCCAAAGGGAGAATCCAAACCTAGTACTACAATAGGTTAAAAGACTGGTTGCATAGGCTGTGTTGTAGTGCAGCAAGGAGCATGGGTGGCATATATGGTTGCAACTGGAGTAACTGCTTATTAATAGTAGTAATAACTAAAAACCGGCAACAAAAATGGTGAGAATTTTTCATTAAAAGCTGTTGAACTGACTAGCTCTATCAGCTGGTTTAAAAACAGCAGCAATGTATTTTCTCTGAAAATGTTTAAATATTTCAACCAGCTCTAGTAATAACCAAAAAGATGCACAGATAATAAGCACTGCTGCTGAATGTAGTAGTGGGACCTAAAGTGTTATTACTTTATACATTTCTTTCCAGCACATGTCCCTTTTACTTTCAGAAATATCTTTCCCAAAATCATGGACCATTTACACTTTTGAAGCTCTCACCTGACAACATCAATTAATACTGAAAAATCCAAAGTGCAATTATTAACTTTACATTTAAGCACAGGATAGAGGACCTGAAACTCTCCCTCTGTTAAAAGGATTATTTTGTTTTATATTCAGCTCAATCTCTATTCAGCGTCTTTCTTCTTCTTCCCTTCTGTTTTAGGCTTGTCCTTTTACATTGTCTGGCTATGCCAGAAGGACAGGAGACACTGGATATGGTTTAATTAGGTTGCAACTTTATTCCTAATGTCAGGGAGTACCTGAGAGATAAGTGTCTAGTTCAGGTAATTCCATAATCATTTACATATACGTGGGGAAGCTGCTGTCAGCCCTCCCTCTTTACCCATCCTGGTCCCCAGCCAACCCACTGCTGGACCTTATCAACCCTCCCCTCAATTAACATGGGGGGGGCTATAAAAGATGGGGAGGAGTTGGCTCCCTTCCATCCAGTCATAGGAGCCCCAAACCCTCCTATGATTTATCCTTTAAAGAATACCTTCTTTAAATCCTTTCCCAGTCCATTTTATCTGATTACGGCATCTCTTCCCTATGGAGTAGCTGCACTGAACATCGACCCCATGCTTCCTTAATGAGTTGTGACATCGTAGCATAACCCTCACTTCTTGTTTACCCCAACCCTCCCACTTCACCTCGGCCTATCTGGCAGTGAGGGGGAAATGTTCTTTCCCAGCCCCCTGAGAATGGAGTGACTAGGGTAATGCCCACACCAGAGCATGACAAAATCTGGCATTTAATTATTTTCACATGCCTTTTCCTACCAGCCAGACAACACACCCCACTGCTCAATGGGTGGTGAAGTCATTTTTCTTATTGGCTATAGACTGGCTTTTTTGCTTTCCTTTAGTGTTAACCTTTTCCACTTTCCTCTTGGCTATACATTTGGCCATTTTTCTTATAATCTGTAATCTTCACCTCTCTCTTCACTTTGGCTTTAGACTGGCTTTCTTATCTTTATTTTGTTTAAGTGCTTTGCATATGTTTTCATTCAGGATATGCCTTCACAATTTGCAGAATATTGACCAAGGTGCCCCAGACAGGCCATCTTCTATGTCAAGTCCATTGTACAAATATCTCAATGGTAGCTCTAACGCCTTCATTACATTCTTAGCCATGTACTATGTCAGATCTTGGTCTATGGAAACAAAATTAGTTTTTTTTTGCTTCACCAACAGCAATTTACTAGCTCTTGACTTCTTGATACCTGATTGAGACTAATACACTGCTACCTCAATATAACACAACCCGATATAACACGAATTCGGATATAACGCGGTAAAGCAGTGCTCCGGGGGCGGGGATGCACATTCCGGTGGATCAAAGCAAGTTCAATATAACACGGTTTCACCTATAACGCGGTAAGATTTTTTGGCTCCCGAGGACAGCATTATATCGGGGTAGAGGTGTATGTTGACTGGTAGATGTTAGTGTGCATCAAGTCAATCCAGCCAACGAGTCCTATGCAATCTTTAATAACCTTATCTTTAGAAGAGAAGAACTAATGTAATATCTTGCATTCTCATTTTATGGAAGTTGATTTTGCATTGACAACACTTCTGTAAACATCTATTGTTTAAAAAATATTCTTAGCAAATAACTTAGAGGGAAACTGGAATTTTATTTTGGTTGTTAGTGATATGAGCCATAAACTATCAAGCTGTGTTCATGGATCAATAGACACTTCACTGCAGGTGTATGAAAGTCTGCTGAGTTCATCACATCCTATTCTAGTGATAACATCCTTCAGTTGTTTTTGAGAGTTAAGAGATTTCTATTTCCCAACCATTCCCTACTATTTACTAGGGGTACATCTATACTTACCTCCGGGTTCGGCGGTAAGCAATCGATCTTCTGGGATTGATTTATCGCGTCTTGACGCGATAAATCGATCCCGGAAGTGCTCGCCGTCGACACCGGTACTCCTGCTCCGCGAGAGGAGTACGCGGAGTCGACAGGGGAGCCTGTCTGCTGCGTATGGACCCACGGTAAGTACCTTGTAGTTTGAAATAAGATACTTCGACTTCAGCTATGTTATTCACGTAGCTGAAGTTGCGTATCTTAGTTTGAACTGGGGGGTTAGTGTGGACCAACCCTAGATTTCTGAATTTCACTTTTTTTTGTCCTTGTACTTTCATAGATTCCAAGGCCAGAAAGGACCATTGTGATCATCTAGTCTGACCTCCATATAACACAGGCCATAGAATTTCCCCAAAATATTTCTTGCTGATAGGGATCTGTGTGAAAGCAGAATCCCAAATGGTATAATGAGAATCAGCAGTCTTGATTTCCACTTCTAACTCTGCCAGAGATTATGGGCCAGATCCTCAGCTGATGCAAATCAGCTTTGCTCCATTTAAATCCATGGAGCCATACTAAATTACTGGATCTGGCCTCAAGTATCAGGGGGTAGCTGTGTTAGTCTGTATCTACAAAAACAACAAGGAGTCTGGTGGCACTTTAAAGACTAACAGATTTATTTGGGCATAAGCTTTCGTGAGTTAAAACCTCACTTCTTCGGATGCATCCAAAGAAGTGAGGTTTTAACTCACGAAAGCTTATGCCCAAATAAATCTGTTGGATCTGGCCTGTTTTTGTATGTGAATTTGGTTAAGTCAACTACGCCAAACATTTAAAAAATGCATACTAATTTTGGGTCCTTCTATTTTGAGTGGTCCAGTTTGACATAGTAATAGCTTTGGGCAACCATAAAGTGAGGTACCCAAAATTAGAGGACATTTCTTAAAATTAGAGCTTTAACATCTTTGTGACCGATTATAAGAAGAATATTATGCACCAGAAGATTGCTGTGAGGCTACAATATTTGTTAAAGGTATCAGTGTCCTCAAATGTAAAATACAGAATACTGTGTTAATATAATAATGGACTTAAATTTGTACAAATGTACCAAGCTACAAGTGACAAATACGAGATATGTCTGAATAACCTCAGACTGACTTCAACAAAGATGCTAATATATAAAATTATACACACCTTTTCTGTGTTCAGGACAAAAAAATGTTAATGTCAGTCATTTCAATGGAGAAATTAAACAGACAAATAGTCATTTTAGGTAGGTGTTTTCTTTCTCTTCCCATTACTTTTTTTTTTTTTATCTGATAGTATTGCAAAATTATGGACTCCAGATTTTAAAAATGAATAAAAACGTGCATGATTTTATATTGATATCGTATTAAGTTTCAAACATTTTCCCCAAGTTGCTGTGGTTTGTGCATGTGCGCACGTACACATAAGTATTTAATACTATGCACAAATTATTATTTTCAAATTGCACATCACTGGTCATACACATGCCCACTTCTCTATTTAGAATGTCATGTATTGTTGTCTAGCTATTATAGTGATTAGGACTATATCTCTTGTGCAGTGTTAGTTTTATTTCTTCATACTTTATCAATAACAGTAGTCTAACTAAAATATATCTGCAGAAATCTTTCTGAGATAACTTGTTACATATGCTGAATTTCAAAATAATCTTCCAATTACTGCCCCAGGTAAAAAGCTTTATTTTACATTGAGCAGTTGTTAGTTTGCTTTAACAGCTGTTTTGACATTATGCAATAGACAAATATATTATGCTAAGACACCTGTCACCATGTTGCTAAGTTTGTTTTACTTATTTATGTAGAATATTTGTTCCCAGACAAAGTACTCTTGTGGAAGAGTTTAAATGGAGTACCAATTGGGTAGCAGCATAATACAATTATTGTTTTCCTTCATTCAGGGAAGGTCTCAAGGAGATCACTTTCTTCCTTTCATTTGCAAGTTACACTTTCATCTCTACTTCACTGAAGAGAGGGCTGAATCTTCAGAGTGACTAATGAATTTGGGTAACTAAGTTGAAAAAGGCCCAACTCTCTTACAAAGTGCTAACCACTGAGAAATCATGCTTATTTAAGGTGTTTCAGGTTCAGGGTACTCAAAGTGAGGCATTCAGATCACTAATAGATTTTGAAAATGTAGGCCTATAAATATATGTATATATGTGTAATATTACACATTCTATATTTTATCTGGCTTTAGACGCACACATAGGATGGACCCAGATGGACACATCCAGCTCCCGTTGTTGAGAAGTATTGTGTGCATGCACACCCATCTAAGGGCTCTTGGATATAGTTCTAATCCATGCTGACTGATGTCCGTGGAACGATTCCCACTGACTTTGATCAAACCTGTGATGATGGTGGCATAGAGGAAGTATATCTGATTTTGTGTTAGTGTGGCTTGTGAATATTGCAAAGAGACCCAGAGCATTTTAGGTGGGTGCTTTGGTTTTGAGGTCTGGTTAAAACGAAATATCGATTCTATAGATGATACATCAATGTATTGTCCATAGGGTGTTATAACAATTGATCATGACTGACATGCAAATTATTCAATATTCAAATAAATAAATTAGAGGTATCAGAAATGTTGACAAAACAGGATTTTTGTTGGAACTTACCCACTTGTTGAAAATGAAACATTTCTGTGGAGATATTTTAATTTTGATGTTTTTTATGAAGAAAATCCCAAATGAGTATTTTATTTCATTTTGACTTTAGAATTTTGTTTTGTTCTGAATTTTCCATTTTGTGTTGACTTGATGTTGAAAGATTCCATTTCAGTATAGTGTCAGTAACATTTGTCTCATGTTGCCCTGGGTGCTTTTTTGTTGGATGATTGGTTGTTGCTTTAGCTTGCCTATGTGAAGTCACAATGCGACCTTCTGTAGGGCAACAGAGTGTTAGTTTGCTTCAAGCTGCAAACTGATGGATCTCATTCTTTAGTGAAAGAAACAGTAGGCTGAGGACTGTGAGGACAGGATTCCTCCCACCCCCATCATAGCAGGTACTGTCTGTCTCCCCCACTTCCCCATAGCTGTACTGCTGGCTGGCTGGCGCCGCTGATGTGTCAGACTAATTTTTGTTGTTTTATTTCACCTAATGAATCATAGACTTTAAGGTCAAAAAGGAACATTATGATCATTTAGTCTGACCTCCTGCACAATGCAGGCTACAGAATCTCACCCACCCACTCCTGTATCAAACCTGTGTCTGACCCATTGAAGTCCTCAAATCATGGTTTAAAGACTTCAAGGTGCAGAGAATCTTCCAGCAAGTGACCCGTGCCCCACGCTGCAGAGGAAGGCAAAAAAAACAAACAAACAGGGCCTCTGCCAATCTGCCCTGGCGATCAGCAAAACCCTGAGCATGTGGGCAAGACTCACCAACCAGACACCCAGGAAAGAATTCTCTGTAGTAACTCAAATCCCACCCCATCTAACATCCCATCACAAGCCATTGGTCATATTTACCGCTAATAGTCAAAGACCAATCTCATTATACCATCACCTCCATAAGCTTATCAAGCTTAGTCTTGAAGCCAGCTATATCTTTTGCCCCCACTATCCCCTTGGAAGATTGTTCCAGAACTTGAATCCTCTGATGGTTAGAAACCTTCATCTAATTTCAAGTCTAGACTTCCTGATGATCAGTTAATATCCATTTGTTCTTGTGTCCACATTGGTACTGAGATTAAATAATTCCTCTCCCTCCCTGGTGTTTATTCCTCTGATATATTGTAGAGAGCAATCATATCTCCCCTCAATCTCCTTTTGTTAGGCTAAACAAGCCAAGCTCTGAGTCTCCTTTCATAAGACAGGTTTTCCATTCCTCAGAACATCCTAGTAGCCCTTCTCTGTACCTGTCTCAGTTTGAATTCATCCTTCTTAAACATGGGAGACCAGAACTGCATACAGTATTCCAAATGAGGTCTCACCAGTGCCTTGTATAATGGTACTAACACCTCCTTATCTCTACTGGAAATACCTCTCCTGATGCATCCCAAGACAGCATTAGTTTTTTTCATGGCCATATCACATTGGCAGCTCATAGTCATTCTGTGATCAACCAATACTCCGAGGTCCTTCTCCTCTGTTACTTCCAACTGATGCGTTCCCAGCTTATAACAATCATTCTTGTTATTAATCCCTAAATGCATGACCTTGCACTTTTCACCATTAAATTTCATCCTATTACTATTACTCCAGTTTACAAGGTCATCCAGATCTTCCTGTATGATATCCCGGTCCTTCTCTGTATTGGCAATACCTCCTAGCTTTGTGTCATCCACAAACTTTATTAGCACATTCCCACTTTTTGTGCCAAGGTCAGTAATAAAAAGATTAAATAAGATTGGTCCCCAAACTGATCCCTGAGGAACTCCACTAGTAACCTCTGTCCAGACTTGTTTCAGAGTAACAGCCGTGTTAGTCTGTATCCGCAAAAAGAAGAACAGGAGTACTTGTGGCACCTTAGAGACTAACAAATTTATTAGAGCATAAGCTTTCGTGGATCCGAAGAAGTGGGCTGTAGTCCACGAAAGCTTATGCTCTAATAAATTTGTTAGTCTCTAAGGTGCCACAAGTACTCCTGTTCTTCTTTCTGTCCAGACTGACAGTTCACCTTTCAGTATGACTCATTGCAGTCTCCCCTTTAACCAGTTCCTAATCCACCTTTCAATTTTCATATTGATCCCCATCTTTTCCAATTTAGCTAATAATTCCCCTTGTGGAACCGTATTGAATGCCTTACTGAAATCGAGGTAAATTAGATCCACTGCACTTCCTTTGTCTAAAAGATCTGTTACCTTCTCAAAGAAGGAGATCAGGTTGGTTTGGCACGATCTACCTTTTGTAAAATCATGTTGTAATTTGTCCCAATTACCATTGACCTCAATGTCTTTAACTACTTTCTTCTTCAAAATTTTTTCCAAGACCTTGCATACTACAGATGTCAAACTAACAGGCTTGTAGTTGCCCGGATCACATTTTCCCCCTTTCTTAATGATAGGAATTATGTTACCCATTCTCCAGTCATATGGTACAACCCCTGAGTTTACAGATTCATTAAAAATTCTTGCTAATGGGCTTGCAATTTTATGTTCCAATTCCTTTAATATTCTTGGATGAAGATTATCTGGGCCACCCGATTTAGTCTCATTAAGCTGTTCGAGTTTGGCTTCTACCTCGGATGTAGTAATATCTACCTCCATATCCTCATTCCCATTTGTCATCCTACCATTATCCCTAAGCTCCTCATTAGCCACATTAAACACTGAGGCAAAGTAGTTATTTAGATATTGGGCCATGCCTAGATTAACCTCCTTAACCTCCACTCCATCCTCAGTGTTTAGCAATCCCACTTCTTCTTTCTTTGTTTTCTTCTTTTTTATATGGCTATAGAACCTTTTACTATTGGTTTTAATTCCCTTTGCAAGGTCCAACTCTACATGGCTTTTGGCCTTTCTCACTTTATCCCTACATGTTCTGACCTCAATAAGGTAGCTTTCCTTGCTGATCATTCCCATATTCCACTCCTTATAGGTTTTCTGCTTTTTCTTAATCACCTCTCTGAGATCCTTGCTCATCCAGTTTGGTCTACAACTCCTGCCTATGAATTTTTTCCCCTTTCTTGGGATGCAGGCTTCTGATAGTTTCTGCAACTTTGACTTGAAGTAATTCCAGGCCTCCTCCACCTTTAGATACCCAAGTTCTTCAGTCCAATCCACTTCCCTAACTAATTTCCTTATTTTTTTAAAGTTAGCCCTTTTGAAATCAAAAACCCTAGACACAGATCTATTTTTGTTTATCCTTCCATTTAGTTTAAACTGAATTAGCTCGAACCAAGGTTGTCCCCTACAACCATTTCTTCTATGAGGTCCTCACTACTCACCAAAACCAAATCTAAAATGACATCCCCTCTTGTTGGTTCAGCAACTAATTGGTGAAGGAATCCATCAGCTATCATATCTAGGAAAATCTGAGCCCTATTATTATTACTAGCACTTGTCCTGCAGTCTATATCTGGGAAGTTAAAGTCTCCCATGATCACACAATTCCCATTAGTATTTACTTCATTAAAAACATTAAAAAGGTCTCTATCCATATCTAAATCAGATCCTGGTCATCTATAGCACACCCCAAGCACTATCTCAGGGGAGGCTCTAGTAGCTTTCTTCCCCAATGTGATTTTTGCCCAGACTTTCTCATCCATTCCATCCCTTCTTATTTCTTTACAGTCTACCTCATCATTGATATACAATGCTACTCCACCACCTTTTGCCTTTATTTCTGTCTTTCCTAAACAGCACATACCCTTCAATACCTGTACTCTAGTCATGACTACTATTCCACCATGTTTCTGTTATCCCTATAATATCCGGTTTCACTTCCTGCACCAGTAACTCAGTTCCTCCATTTTGTTCCCTAGGCTCCTCGCACTGGTGTACAAACATTATGCAAGACGAAGAGGGACTTGAAAGCAGCGGTTGCCTGAGAGACAGAGAGTTCTGATGATGCTCCTAGTTATAAGCAGCAACAAATATCTATCATCCCTATCATAGCCCTTGTCTCGGAGCTGTATTAGTGGAACAATCAAGGCTGCTCTGAATGAGCATGGAACAGTTTGGGGTGGGGAAAAAGAGACCACCTTTGTCTTGCTTAGCGGAGAAATGATTCTGAAAGCTCTGCAGCATGAATGTCAGGAAGTGAGGAGAGCAACCAGAATTTCATAAAGAACAGGAGAGAGCAGCATCTATTTTGTGTGAGGCAGACAGATCTTCTAGTACCAACTATTTCCCTGAGACACAGTTGACCACTTAGGATGCAGGAGGTGATGATAAAGCACAGGAGAAGGAGGGTAGCCCAGCTCCAATTACTTCTTTATCACATCAGTGATCTTGCTTCTGAGCCAGACACTGACCCCAGCAAGTGCTGCCCAGAAAATATCAGCTCCCTGCAAAACTTTGTTCCACTACTACTTCAGTGCTGGAAAGGATGTGATGGTTGATCACAGGTCCCAGGTGGGAGACTGCTCACTGCTTCCACCTCACCTCACCCACTGGGGTTGAAGACAGTGCTCTCCTATGGTGCATTTCTCTCAGCAGCCACCATCACTAGCTCTGTCCCCAATCATGTCCTGGAAAATGAATAAAACAGACATATTCCTGTGTTTGGAAACATTTCATAATTGATACTGAGGACTGTGCCATTTGCCAGCTGTGGTTAGAGGGTCAGTCAGTAGTTTCATTGTAGAAGCCACAGGGTAGGTGGCCCTTTCCTGGGCTGTGGCTCCCTCCTACCCCTTGTTCCTGCTCACACCTTGGTGTGAACCTGCAGCTCCTCCCTCTTTTATCTACTGAGGAGAGCAGCTTGGTCACCTGCTACTGCCTGGCTCTAAGACTCCCTCCCTCTGTGCACATGGCACTTCACAGTGGTGGTAGACAGCCACATTTGGCTGCCCTGCCACCAGGGCAAAGGGCTCCCATGTCCGCAACTATCTCCTCATGGAGTGTCAAGGGGCTCCCTTCTCTTGCTGCTTCCCCTGTGCCCCCCACATTTAGTCCCACATTGAACCTCTGCCACCTTATCTGTCATTTGGAGTTTTTTATTAATTTATTTTTTTTATGTCAGTCACTGGTACTCCTAACCACCATCCTCTTAAACTTCTGTCTCCTGGTTAAATGATGCAGTGAAAATTCCAACTAAAATTGCCATTACAGGATTTGCTGTTCCAGAAAAGATCAAAACATTTTGTTTCAAGATTTCAACATGAGGTGTTGAAATTATGGAAATGGACTTTTCGATGTTTTCAAAGGGATTTTTTTTTTGAGAATAGTTTTTTTTTTTTTTAATTTTGGTTTTAGTTTTGAATCAGAACAAAGTCAAACTTTGAAATCTCAAAATTTTCTGTGAAATGGAATTACTGTTTTCCACCCATCTCTGTAAATCTTCTGAAGCACTATAAGATTTAAAGATTTTTTTTTTTCATGTATGGGTCATTTCTCAATGCATTTACCATCCCTCACCCTCTACCCTTTCAAAGAGGGTGAGGCTAGAAGGACCACAATGTAGTCTGATCTTATTTTATGTGTATCACAGACCACCAGCACACTAAACCCAACAACCAAAATTAGACCAAAGTATTGCAGCCCACAAGAGACTAGACTATGTGGCACAGGCAGAGAATGAGAAAGACTGAGGTGCACCATTGTCGGAGGTCTCCACGATGGCAGGGTAACAATTAAGTGAGATATAATCCTGGCAAGTGACCCACATTCACATGCTGAAGATGATGGGAATCTCTCTCCCCTCCTACCCCAGGTCATTGCCAATCAGACCTGAGGGAAAATTCCTTCCTGGCCCCACATACAGTGATTAGTTAGACCCTGAGCATGTAAGGAAGAACCAGCCAGCCAAGGACCTGAGAGAGAGAGAGGGAGAGAGAGCTCAGTGACACTTCAGAGCCCTGGCCCTCCTATCCAATGTCCCATGGCCATCCTTGATGCCTCAGAGGTAGGAGATTTTAAAGAAAAAAACACTGCATGGAGGGAAAGCCCTTCCTGACCTCTTCTGTTGGCCAGTTAAAATCCTGAAGCTTGAACCTTTTAGTAATGTAAGGCATTGGGAGGCTGTTCCACAACCTCTGATGTTTAGAAACGTCTAATTTCCAGCCAGAATTTGTTAATGACTGGTTCATATCCATTTGTTCTTGTATCAACATTGTTGTTTAGCTTAAATAGCTCTTCTTTTTCCCTGCTATTTACCTCCCTAATATATTTATAGAGAACAATCATATCCCCTTTCAGCCTTCTTTTTACTAGACTAAGCAAGCCAAGCTCTTCCAATTTCCTTTCAGACATAGGCCCTCCATTCCCCTGATCATCCTAGTAGCTCTTCCCTGCACCCATTCCAGTTAAAATTAATCTTTCTTGAACATGGGTGACCAGAATTGTACACAGTATACTAGGGTCTTGTACAGTGGTCTCAAAACCTCTCTCTCTACTAGAAATACATTCTAGTAGTATATTTGACTATTTCACAGCTGCATCACAGTGGTGGCTTATAGTCATCCTGTGATTGACCCATACACCCAGCTCTCTCTTCTCTTCTGATCTTATCTTCTCTCTTGTAACTTCCAACTGATAAGCCCCAGCTTGAATGAGAAATTCTTATTGGACCCTAAGTATATGACCTTGCACTTTGTGCTATTGAATTTCCTCCCATTTCTATCACTCCTGTCTTCAAGGTCATCTAGTTCTTTCAGTATAATATGTTGATTCTCCTCTGTATTGAAAATGTCTCCCAACTTTGTATCATCAGGAAACTTCATTAGCACACTCCTAATTTTTGTGCCAACGTCATTAATAAAAATATTGAATAAGATGGGTCCTAAAGCCCATCCTTGAAGAACTCCACTAGTATCTTCCTTCCAGTCCAAAAACTCACCTTCAGCACAACCCATTGCCTTCTCCCTTTAGCTAGTTCTTTATCTACCTTACAATTCACCATCTACCCCAATCTAACTAGTTTCTCATGTGGTACCGTGTCAAATTCTTTCCTGAAATCCAAGTATATTAGATCTACTGCACTTCCCCTATCTAACAAATTAGTTATTTTCCAAAGAAGGAAATCAGATTAATCTGCCATGATCTACCTTTGGTAAACCCATGTTGCGTTACATCCCCTTTACTTCCATGAATGTAATTATTCTTTTTTCCACAATTTATTTTGAGATCAGACTAACGGGTCTTTAACTGTCTGCATCACTCTCCCCCTCTCTTCTTAAACATATGTGCATTCCCTGTAGAATGTGAACAAACCATATATTAAAGTTTTTTCCCCTTCACAGCGATGTCCTCTTTGTTGTAAATGTCTTACTCACAGGGGCAACTTGTTGGCAGCAAAAGAGTTATAACTGCATACGCAGATAATCAGCACACACAAAAATAAATTAAAAACTATCACTAGATTATCCTTAATGGTTCTCTTAAGGAGTAAATAAACTGCAGTGATGCTGCTACTGCTACCCTAATTATTATGTGCTGGTCATATTTACCTTATGGGAGCCAACTGGCACTTCAATAAATTGTTTCACTGTAATTCCAAATTGGGAACAATATTGTCCTAAATACTAGTGACAAGTTAAACCACACAAAATGTTTTAGATACTGTGCTTATATATTTTTTTCCTTTTCAAAGCCAGTTTTAAAACCATGCAGAGTCAGCCAATTACTTAGTAATATATCAGTTCCATTATCACTTTCCAATTACTGTACCTTGATTAGAGATGAATTGGCAGTAAATAAGGACAGGCCTCTTTTTACTGAATACTAATTGAAAAAATAAAATAATATTTAGAAGCATCTATATTATGAAGCATCATCAGTTTTTAAAAAAATAAAGGTAGCCTTGTAGTTGAAGCATAGACCTGGGTGCCAGGAGATCTGGGTTAATTCCCTTCTTCTGCCAGGACTTCCTGTGGGCAACCTATTGTCAGCAACTCAAATTCAGTTTCTCCCATCTGTAAATAGGAATAATTTTCCTACTTCATTTGGGGATTGTGAAGCACGAAGCAATAGATACTCCTGATTTTCTTAGCATCGCTTCTGCAAAGGTAAGATCAATGCAATAGTAGTCAGTAAGAAGTGAGATCACTGATCAAATCCACTGAAGAACAGGACAAACAAAGGCATTAACAGCTATTGTGAAAAAAAAAAAAAGAATGGGAGCTCATTGCATCACTGAAGTGTTTAAAGTGGTTTTTATGTGTGTGAAATCAGTATCATTAGTGAGATATTAGCTATTGATAAATGGTAAGCAGAAATATGGGTACTAGATCATAAGGAAAATTGAGATTGGGTTTTACCATGAAGGTTCAGTCTTTGAGAGAGTTCATGAATTTCTTGCACACTTCTTCCCCAGCTTCGTAAACTTGTGAATGCCTCTTCAGTGTGCTTTCTCTTAGTCTGTGGCTCCTTCCCTAACATATGTGACAGTAGGAAGCAAGGATGTTGGCGACTCAGGGCTAGATTCTCAGCTTGCACGAATGGATGTAGATCTACTGAAGTTAATAAAGCTATGCCGGTTTACCTCAGCTGAGGATCTGGCTTTCCCGCTATTGTGCTGTATGTAATCAGAATCTTACCCCACGAAAAGTTAACCAAGTTTCCTGATACTGATAGGAATTCTTGCAGAGAATCTTGGCCCTAATCCAGCAGGTGTATCACTTTGAGCATGATTAGTCCACTGGGAATGTTATGCACATAACTGAAGTCCTTATAAGGCAATTGTTCAAGCTTTCCTTTGAGTGTTGTTGTTTTAACATATTTCAGTGGTACATTAGAAATAGGATCTGAACAAATTTATGCTGGAATAAAGTGATAGGCAGTTTAGTTTTCCATCCATGAGCCATAAATGAAGTTCATATTCTGCTTAGATTCAGGTTTACCAATAATTTTAATGCCAGAAGGGGCCATTATGATTATCTTGTCTAATCTCCTGTGTGACACAGCCCATATAATTTCACCCGGTGAAGCCTGTTAATGTCATTCACTAAAGAGCTCACAGGTTTCTGTTTTGGTAAGTACTGTATATAAATTACAGAATTATTCAATGTAGAGAAAGATAGAATTCAAAATAAGATAATTTATCAGGGTGAAAAAAGTCTGGTAGATGTGTAGACTGAAACTATCTGGTTTAATTGTGCCTGGGATGAATTATAATTATAATTTTGATTGTGCTCAACTCTGTCTTTTGAGCAGTGTACATTAACCTTTGGAAGAGGAAGTCACAAGCCTACCTGATGGTTTGAAATAATATGGAGATCCATGCTGTGCAAAGCCCAACATAGGTCCTAGAAGATTGTTTAGTATCTGTTGGTTTTCTTGTTGTAGGAATGGAATAACTACATAGTAAAGATCTATATGGAAATCCCAAAATAAATCCATTGCCAAATCATGGCTACTAAGTAATTTGTGGATAAAGGGATGTGATTTAATTATCTATCTCACAGTAGTGCTTCAATGCTCCAGTCATGGACCAGTATCACATTGTGATGGGCGGTACACAAACATATTACAGAAAGATGGCTCCTGCCACAAAAACTTATAATGTGCCAGCACTGGAATGACTGTGAAGCTCTGTGAGTAGCAAACCCTAATCTTTTATGAAATAAATAACGTGTTCATTATTTGAGATAAGTGATTCAGTCAATGGGTCAGACTCTCAGCTGGCATGAATTGATCTAGCTCTATCAAAGGAGCAACAGCAATTTACACCAGCTCAGGATCTGGCCCAATATCTCCTCATGGTAACTTGACTGGTAATAAGATATAGAACCTTGCAACTCTTAAGCTATGTATTCATTACGAGCTAGAGGTTTTAATCCCCACCACCACCCTCCGCCACTGGTGTACACAAATGCACACTAGCTCTCATTGAGCTGCCATGAGTATAAATAGCAGTGTAGCCACGATAGCATTGGTAGTGGCTTAGGTGTGCTCAGTATGTACCCACCAGTTTCAAGTGATTTGTCCTTTGGAACAGCTAAACCATGTTTCTGCTGCTGCTACCTATACTACTGCATCTACTCTATTTATATTCATGCTAGCTCGAGGAGTGCTAGTGTGAGTATGTGTACACAAACAGGGGAATCACACCTCTGGCTTGTAGGGTAGGCATAGCCTTAGGGGTTTTTTCTAATCCTGTTCAGATTGGTGCTGAATAAAAGAAAATACCAAGTGATGGATAGTCAATGTGATATCATGAAATGAGTTTGTGTTCTCAGTCTAGTTCCTAGGGGACAGATGTCTACAACATAAATAGCACACTCCCTGCCAGTCTCAACAAAAAGGACAAGATCTGAATTACTCTTTGATCCTTAGAGATAGTCCCTTCAGGACAGCGTGGGGAAGCGTGCACTGCCATTGCTTATGCTGTCCTCATTCTGGGGATAAATAGATGACTCCAGTCTACAAGTCTGTCAATCCAGCACTAAAGGTCAAATCTTCAGTCTTTACTTAGGCAAAACTTCCAATGAACTCTATGATAGTTTTGTCTGAGTAAAGACTGCAGGGTTCAGTTTATGTTCATCTGCTGCAACAGCTTTAGGCGGATTAAAAATGATCTGCACAGAACTGCATTGCCTATCACAATATCAAGTTAATTCATTTTAGGTTAAGGGATGTCATGTAGTATGTGATGTGACAGCAGCATAATGGGATTGATAGAATTCATCTTGACAGGACACAAATCAACGGGTCAAATAAGGATGTTTTTCTCTGTTGCTTTAAAGGTTTGTTGTCCCATTTCTTTTCTATTCAGGACATAAGGGCTGCTTCTCTAAGAAATAATGCAAGTAGAGACTGAAACTTTGAGTATTTTGCAAGATGGGAAAGAAGGTATATTTGTTCTTATGAATGACATGGGCTAGTCTCTTCATTGATGAGAAATCTTAAGGTCACCACACCACCTTAGCATTATGAAAATGTAGTTTTGTGTGTGCTGTTAATTTCATTTGACTTCTCTGAAGCCCTTTTTCAGTACAGAAAAAGACCACTTTATGTTGGGTCAATTAATCTTTTGTCCTGCACCATTGCATTTAATAATGTCTCTTTCACATAAACACTGTTAGTTTGGTCATCTTAATTAACAATAATGAACTAAACTGAAAGCTTTATTATATCTAGTCTTTTCTATAAAACTATTCTTAACAGCATTCAAAAATGTTTTATAAAGAAAATACAAACAAGACACACAATATATTGGGGCTATTGCAACCTTGTGCTGGTGCATAAAAGTGTTTGGTTTTTTTCTGATCTCCTTACTGCATCTTTTCTAGACATTCATTATCTAATAGCCACACTATTGTTCTTTTTGATGGGTGGGTAGAATTTTCAGCATCTTCTTTTTTTGTTTTGTAATATTATTTATTGATATAATTATATGGATTCTTAAAGTGGCCATCACAGTGTCTGGACTAGGTTTTGGTGGATACAGCATACGTGTGTGTTTAATTTTATATTAAACAAATATTCTTGCAAAGAAAAATCTGATGATTCACTTGGCTGATAATCACAACCCTTTTTATTTGCTTATTCATGAATATTCAGGTGAGTGAGTTTATTTCTAAATGATATCTGTGGAAAGCAGAAGCACATTCACACAGCAATGCTCGTATGGCCATTTTGTGAAACTCTTTTTATTATTGTCCCAATAGTCCTCCAGCAATTGCAAACTCCAGACTTTGTCTCCGAAAGTCAAAGTCCAACAAATGATACTGCTTGTGGCATTTGTTGCTGCCTGCCAGAGTAAGGCGATCAACATGAAAAAGTCAGCATTTGCCAAAGGATATTGCAAAATAACCATAGTTAATTAATTATTTTCTGTTTTTAAATACAAAGCGAAAAAAAGATAGAAGACATCCCATACCACGGTGGTAACTGTTTACAGATGCTGATTTAAAAAGTAAAAAAGTTGATCAACGTTACCTCTGTCATAAAGGCTCTGATCCAGCCAAGCACTTAAGCACATGTTTAATTTTAGACACATGAACAGTCCCATATAAATGAAAGGGATTACTTAGAGGCTTAATATTAACAGCTTTGTTGTGTTGACGAGGTTGGAATGTTGACAAATGGAAATTTTGAAGTGTAAGTATGGGAGGAAAGGAAGATAGATACACAAAACAATGTCATCACATTGCATTGAAAAGAATTGGTCAATTAGTAAACATTAAATCCTCATATTTGTGACTAAAATCACCATATGGATTTCACAAAAGTGTGTGTGTCTGTGTTGGGGGGTCATATTCATTATTTGTAACTGACTGATGTGTATTATTAAAATATTCAGGAGTCTGAAAGTTAAAAATAGTTGTCATTAATTGGTATTGATTTTTTCCTCCTGATTTAAAAAGCTAGTCAGCCAATCAGAGCATTAACAATACCACATGACTTGGAAGGCCAATCATATTATACAAATGAATAACAACTGGTTGAAGTGAGCAGTTCACTATAATCAGTACTTGAAAACTATTTGAAGAATAACAATTTGTAGAAATCAGTATTGATTCATTAAATAGTTGCATGGTACAATCTGAGAAATATTGTGACCCTGCCTCCCATATGCACGGTAGCACCCATTATTTACAAGATGCCATAAATGCGTATGTAATGTTTTTTACTTAAAAAATTGAAATTAGTAGTAGTTGAAAATACTCTGTGGCTATGTAATAAGACACTCACATTATAATTATGTCTAAAAGAAGGTGGAGTTAATAAGTCATTAAATTTGCCATTTCCTGACTCTTGAGCACTTTATTTTGCATCATGAATGTCCTTTTAATGTAGTTTTTACTATTGGATGTTTAATTAGCTTTTACATTTTTAATTTTTCTCTTTCTATCTTCCTTTCACCTGTTCCCTTTCCTCAGAATATTTTTTCTTTACTAACTCTTTTATTTGGATTCTCATCTACCTCTTCCCCCCACCCCCATTCTCTCAACATCTCTTCCTTGCACTTTACCAAAACTTGTTGGAGTGGATGGAGGCTTTGCCATCCTATCAGCCTCATGTGGGTCGTGATCCAAAGCCCATGGAAGTCAATGACCATCTTTCCATTGAATTCAATAGAGTTTGGATCAGACCCATGATACTCACAGGAGAACCAGAAAATAATCCAATAATGGGTTTTGTGCTTTGAACAACAGATATATCTCAGACTTCATATTGTTGCTGTATTATTATTATAATAACTATAACACCTATAGTTTAATTGCATAGTAGCATGATTGAAATAATGTAATCAGCTACATCTAATAATTTTAGATCTTTCTCGTGTTAAGTATGTTTAGATGAGAAGTAATAAATACAGCAGTAGAGTGTTGCAAGCTAAGTTGATTGCATGATAAAAATTATCTTGCTCCTATGCATTAGCTTGTTTTTTATATTGTGACGGGGCAAGGCCAGATGGCTATAGAAAAGTAATGGGAGATAGATATATTCGCCCCTGGTTAAACAAATCCCTGGTACCAGGATAAGTAAATGGCAACTGCTCCAGGTCAATTAAGACACCTGGGGCCAATTAAGAGCTTTCCAGAAGGCAGTGGAGATTGCTAGGTTGATTGGGACACCTGAAGCCAATCAGGGGCTGGCTGAAACTCGTTAAAAAGCCTCCCAGTTAGTCAGGTGGGCGTGCATGTCAGGAGCTGTGATTAGTTGCGCTGTTGGAGAGACTGAGCTGTATATACTATACTAGGCACAAGGAAGGAGACCCCGAGGTAAGGGTGAAGTGTAGCTTGAGGAAGTGGGGGCTGCTGTGGGGAAGTAGCCCAGGGAATTGTATGTGTCCTGTTCCTAAAAGGTCAGCTACCATATCTGATACTATTAGGGTCCCTGGGCTGGAGCCCGGAGTAGAGGGCGGGCCTGGGCTCCCCCCCCTTTGCCCCTGATTAATCACTGAGACTGGGAGACAACAGAGACTGTGCAAGGGAGCATAGCTTCTCCTCACCTCCCTCGCTGGCTTATGATGAAAATGGATCAGTAGACTGTGACCTTGTCTCTAAAGAGAGAAGGGGTAAGGGGAGGGTCACAGTGAGCCTCTAAGGCCAGCAAAATCCATCAGGAAATGCAAGACCCAAGGAGACAAGGACAGAGCTTTGTCACAATATCCATGTAAAATAACTTTTGCATTGTTTTGTGGGAAAAACTAGCTAGCTTCTAATATTTTGAAATGTACTAGGCTAATTTATTTAGTACTGAATGTTTGTAAATATTATAGTATGAAAGAGCATTGTTTTGACATTTCACAACCATGAAACTTGCTGAGTCATGAGACTACCTAGAAATGACTGAAAAAGGTAAGTCCAGTCATTTCCAGCCTGATCCATACCTGAGTTACTCCATTCTCTTCAGTAGACTGACTCTGGGCATTAATGATTTGGCACTGATGAGATGTGCACATTCATAAATTATCTAGGAGGTCATTGGCCAGAAGACTTGTTGCCAGGGTTCAAAGTGAATACAGGGTTTGGAATGGGCAGGTGGAGGATGATTGAAGCTTCCTGAATATGTTGACATAGAAGTGTTGTGGGATAAAATTAACATGTAGAGGGCCAACTTGGGAGCCTTTCTATTGACTTCAGTGAGCTTTGGATCAGGCTGCAAGTCTGAAATAACTATTGATTTCTATAGAGTTACTCCATATTTAGACCAGTGAAACCGAGTGCACACTTTGTTCCTGTGTGATGAGCATCTTAACATTTCAATGAGATCAATGGAGTAAATTCATACCTTTCTTAGGAAGGAAATCTTGGCCTCTTTTCTATAGCCTTGTAGTATAACCAAAGTTGAGAATCAGCCAGGGAAGAGAGTAGAAAGATAATGACCATATGTGCATTGTAAATACTAAAGAATTTTGAAATTGCCAATTTAAATTAGGGTGGGGTGAAGCTATGACTTTGTGGAAGTTCAGTTAAGCATCTGAAAGCCTGACACTTCAGAAGAAGTGTCTCTAAGTCTTTTGTGTCAGTATAATTGGGCTGGAAATCTCTCAAAGATATCTGATTTGTGTTCCGAAGATTTCAGTGCTTTCTGGTTCTAGTTCAGACCGAAATATCTCAAGAAAAAGAAGCCTTTCTTATAGACCTATGGTACCTCCTCTTCCAATTCTGGGTACAAGCTGGACATGTAGAATATAATGAAAGTGAAAAAGGATGAAAACTAAAAAAGTGACCAACCTTTCTTAAACCTCAAAAATGGAAGACATGCTCACATTTGCTTATGGCTTACATTTGAACATACACACTTAATACACCCATATGAGCATACTGCATATGTAGCATAGAGGGCCTGATTCTCCTCTCTCACTAGTTATACACCAGAGTATCTCCATTAATTCCAGCGGACTTACTCCAGACTTACTTCAGTGTAAGTGAGAGGAGAAATCAGGTTCATAAACTTTGTCAGTGAAATCAGTCACTTATTCTGTGGTGGACAATTTCTTTCATTTGAAAAATCTGAGAAATGTGCTGCCTTGACAGATACTGTCTTTGGCAATTTCTTAAATGGAGGCATATGATGATAGGTTTAATGAGACTGAAATGGAATAATATCCCTGAGCAGCTGAACATTTTATCATTTATTAAGTGGTTATCTAAAATCAAAACTGAGCCTTGATGTGCTGCAAATTTCCATGAACTTCAGTGAAATGTAGTCTCGGAACCAAATCTTGATGAGTGAAGTAAGGCTTGGGGTAAAAACTGGCTATGCTTTGAGGAAAGAGCTCTAAAGAACAGTAGGGCTGAGGGAAAGGTTGCTCAGCACCCAGGTATCCCTCATGGCATTTAAACCCCAAATACTTCAGAGTATGGAGAAGGAGGGAGGAAAAGGATTGTATGTGTCTCTCTGGTCCCCGCCCCAGTAATCGTAGGTTTGATAACTGTGCTTTGAAATGGTGGGACAATGTGAGGAGACAAAGTGAAATGGAGAATGGGAAGGAAATGAAGGGAGAAGTCGGAGAATATATGGGAAATTAAATGAGGAGAGAGGTTTTAACTATCCAGTAACTCTAGGATGCAGTGTTGCCTAGCTGATGGAGCACTGGACTGGGACTCAGATGACCAGGTTCCTAGTATCAGCTCAGCCGTTGGCCTGCTGGGTGACGGTGGTCAAGTCAGTCACCTCTCTGTACCTCAGTTTCCACATCCTTACAAAGGTGTAATGATACTGATTTCCTTTGTAAAGTGCTTTCAGATCTAAAGATGAAAAGTATTATATAAAAGCTAGGTATTATTACTATTACTGTTGTTAGAGGAATTAAAATGATTGGATATATATGGGTGAATGAAAGCAGACCCCAGGATGGGGCCGGGGAGGAGAACACATGAGGGAAATCAAGTGAGATGGAACTAACATGCCAGAGGATTGGAAATAACGGACAGAGGGCAGAAGTTGGAAGTGGAGTCGCTCTGATTTAAAAGCTTGGGAAGGACTGAGCCTTGACAAAAGGGCGAGGGAGCAGACTGAACAAATGGATAAGGAGAATGGAGTGAGAGAGAGAAAGGGGGACAAATGTAGTAAGAATGATATAGGGAAGAGAAGAAAAAATACATTGAAGGGAAAACCAACACAGAAGGACTAAGGGAAAAAGACACAGAAGGAACGAAAGTTCAGTGAAGGGAGTGAGGGAGACCAAAAATAAGAAACTTCAAGCGAGTTTATTAGTTTTGGTATTAAATAAGGAATTTAATGCAAATATTTAGCAAAATTAATTCCAATCTGATGTCTCTCCTGCAGTTGGCAAAAATGTGTCTTGCAGGGCCATCCAAAAATGCTGATGCCAACTCAGAAGAGTGGGACTGTGTAGTAATATAGGATGGATTTTGTGGGACTGAACTGGTGACTTTCCTAATGCTTTAAAACACAGTCCACAGTGTAAGTTCCAGTCTAACCCATACCCAGGTTTGACATTATTTATAGGGCTGTCAAGCAATTAAAAAAATTAATCGTGATTAATTGCACTGTTAAACAATAATAGAATACCATTTATTTAAATATTTTGGATGTTGTCTACATTTTCAAATATATTGATTTCAATTACAACAGAGAATACAAAGTGTACAGTGCTCACTTTATATTTATTGTTGATTACAAGTATTTGCACTGTAAAAAAACAAAAGAAACAGTATTTTTCAATTCATCTAATACAAGTACTGTAGTGCAATCTCTTTATCATGAAAGTTGAACTTACAAATGTAGAATTATGTACAAAAAAACCTGCTTTCAAAAATAAAACAATGTGTCCCATGCGGATGACGGGTTCTGCTCGATAACAATCCAAAGCACTGAGGACTGACGCATGTTCATTTTCATTATCAGAGTCAGATGCCACTAGCAAAAGATTGATTTGCTTTTTCGGTGGTTCAAGTTCTTTAGTTTCCTAATCAAAGTGTTGCTCTTTTAAGAATTCTGAAAGCATGCTCCACACTTCGTCTCCCTCAGATTTTGGACGGCACTTGAGATTCTTAAACCTTGAGTCGAGTGCAATAGCTATCTTTAGAAATCTCACATTGGTACCTTCTTTGTTTTGTGAAATCTGCAGTGAAAGTGTTCTTAAAATGAACAACATGTACTGGGTCATCATCCTAAACTGCTATAACATGAAATATATGGCAGAATGCAGGCAAAAAAGAGCAGGGGACATACAATTCTCCCCCAAGGAGTTCAGTCACAAATTTAATTAACACCTTATTTTTTTAATGAGTGTCATCAGCATGGAAGCATGTCCTCTGGAATGGTGGCCGAAGCATGAAGGGGCATATGAATGTTTAGCATATCTGGCACGTAAATACCTTGCAATACCGGCTACAAAAGTGCCATGCAAATGCCAGTTCTCACTTTCTGTTGTCATTGTAAATAAGAAGAGGGCAGCAGTATCTCCTGAAAATGTAAACAAACTTGTTTGTCTTAGCAATTGGCTGATCAAGAAGTAGGACTGAGTGGACTTGTAGACTCTAAAGTTTATACATTGTTTTGTTTTTGAGTGCAGATATGTAACGAAAAAAATCTATATTTGAAAGTTGCACTTTGATGATGAAGAGATTGCACTACAGTACTGTATGAGCTGAATTGAAAAATACTATTTCTTTTATCATTTTTACAGTGCCAATATTCATAATAAAAATAATATACATTTTGATTTCAATTACAACACAGAATACAATAAATAGGAAAATATAGAAAAACATCCAAAATATTTAATACATTTTAATTGGTATTGTTTAACAGTGAGATTAAACTGTGATTAATTTTTTTTAATTGTAGTTAACTCACGCGATTAACTCAAAAACAATTAACTGCGATTAATTGACAGCCCGTATTATTTACAAACAAATGAACAATTAGACAACATAAAATCCAAGCCAAACCTTCTCTGTCTCTGTTCTAAGGGTTTCTAGCTTAGGGTTGCTCAGCCCATCCCTTCATCCTCTTTGCCTCAGACCCAGGACCCTTCTCTAAGAACATTGTTGGTCTGAAGTTCACTTCCTTTCTTTTTTGTTCCCCTCCACCTGGTGAGTTCTTCAGACTTTATATTGCTGATAAGTGTTATGGAACAAGTCCAGATTCATACTCTGTTTCCAAGACAGACCAGGAACCTTTTCTACACTAGATCAATGTGGGGTTTGTTAATTTCTTCACAGGACCCCACTTCTGCAGTAACTTTCTTGGAGACTGTCCATGTATTTTTATGTTCCTGCAATCTAATGCAGCCCAGAATGTTTGGACCAGCAGCCTGCTCTCTCTAGTTTTCCGACAAACGTTCCTGGCAGTTTTAGGCCTCTCCCCTAAGGCACTGCCCTAAAAGTGTTAGTAACTTAGGCTATGTTTACACAATGAGCTAGGGGTGTGATTCCACTGCTTGTTGTGGTAGCTCAATGAGAGCTAGCATGAGGATAAACAGCAGTGTGTCCATGGTAGCACAGGCAGCAGTAACGGAGGCATGGCTGAGCTGTGCCAAGTACATACGGTACCCACCTGAAAATGGCTCCGCCGTGCCTTTTCCTCTGTTACCACAGCTACAGTACTATTTATACTCTCACTAGCTCTCATCCAGCTACCATGAATATGTGTATATGAGAAGGGGAATCACATCCTTAGCTCGTAGAGTAGGCACAGCCTTACAGTATCACAAAACATGTACAATAATTCCAAGAAAAACAACAAGGAGTCTGGTGGCACCTTAAAGACTAACAGATTTATTTGGGCATAAGCTGTCGTAGATAAAAAACCTCACTTCTTCAGATACGTAATTCCAAGAGCATTAATCACTCTTTTGGTGGCAAAGACTTTGGGTATGTCTACACTGCACTTAAACACTCCTGGCTGGCCTGTGTCAGCTGACTTGGGCTTGGGCTGCAAGGCTGTAACAGTGCAATGTAGACATTCAGGCTTGGGCTGGAGCCTGAGCTTAGGACCCACTGAGAAAGGAGGGTTCCAGAGCTCGGACTCCAGCCCAAGCCCAACACTTACCCTGCAATTTTACAGCTCAGCAGCTCAAACCCCATGAGCCCAAGTCAGCTACCACGGGCCAGATACAGGGGTTTAATTGCGCTATAGACCTATCCTTAGACTGCAATCTTATTTTTCTTCTAAGATGGTGGACCACTTGTAGCAGAAGAGTGATACTACTTACATGATATTAAAAACGTGGTGATGAGAGGGTATCTAAGAGTAACTGGTAAGACAAGGTAAGCAAATTCCACTGCACACCTAGATTTAAGACTATAGAGAGTGGAGCAGAGATTGAGGATACAGTGGTTATGGTGCACTCCTAATACTGCTGCCTAGGGCAACAACTTCCCCTTTGTCTATACAGCAGATCTTGATTTCCATATTTTTCTCTTCCTGCAGGTACAGTCTCTAACTGACATCTGTGCCTGTCTGCAGTGAGAGGAAAATATTTGTAGCCGAGATCTGCCATACAAGAGAAAAGGAAAATTTGGGCAAAATTGTAAAACTGAATGAGCAATGCAGTTGCCCATTATCTGTGCAAATCAGATTATTTTTATTCAGATGCCTAAATATAGAGTTGGGTGCCTAGCTTTTATAACTATATTTGAAAATGTTAGCCTTAGACTATAGCTATTACTATAGATAGACTATAGGCTATTGGCCTGTTGGAATATCTCAGGCATGTCTACATTGCAGTCAAGCCCTGGATTGCAGTGTAGACATAGCTGCTGTCTTTACCCTCTGCCACAGCTATTAATATACAGATCCAAATCCTCCAGCTCTTATTCAGTTCAAATTCCCATTGAGTTTATTGGGAGTTTAGGTTAAGTAATGACTGCAAGATTTGGCAAACTGTGGATGAAAATGAAAATATAAAATTAAATTTTGACCAGTGTCAAAATAGGATCCTTTCATTATGTAGATCTTTTACTGTGGACTAAACAGCTTCTCAATTTCTTTGTAATCAGATACACTCAAGAAATGTTTGAGCTCACAGTATTGCTTACATCAAGTACTAATGTATAACAAATCATTATTGTTTCTAGCTTTGGGAAGGGAGAATTGTGAAAGGGCTTCCACTTCCATTTCCATGGAAAATTAAAAAAAAAAAATCAACATTTAATTTAACGTTAACAATTACAGTACAAGGATACAAATCGACAATCTGTAGATTTACTACCCATGTCCACTCCTCTAGTGAATTCATTTGAATGGGTCATGCACCTAATTGCTTTAATATCAAATTAAATATGGAACAAATGATGCATGCATGAACACAATTCTCTGCATTAGGTCTTCATGCCCTTGTAGGTAAGTGCGGTAGTACAATTATACTAAAAAATCAATATGTCTGAAATTGCAATGATTTAGCTTTTAGCAAAGTTCTCAATACCACTTTAAACAAATGTAATGTGTTCATTGACAATAATGGATTTAAGTTTTACATTTTCTTAAGCTTCTCTTCAGGCAACTGTCTGACAGTTTAATAATCATGGGATATTATTTAATATTCTGCATTCATATTTTTAGTACCAACATTTTTAATGACTGTCTTTTGTTATTTCCCCATTAAAAGTTTCCTAGAAAATCTGCCAGGTAAAGTTTGTTCTTTTTTATTTTTTTGTCTTCTGTCTTTTGCTATCCAGATTAATTTTACAGAAATAAACAGGGTTTATTTTCTTTCTATACAAACAAATAAATATAACAATTCTGGAGTAAGCTAAGTGACTCTTTCTTAATAAAGAATCACTAGAGCACACTTTTTCTTTTTCTTTTGCTTTGCCTCCTTAGCACTACTCCAAGAGAGACCACTGTGGAATTTTTTTTCACCACTACAATTCATTTTGTTGGTTTGTTATTGACCAAGACACAGTGATCCTAAGGTATGGACATTTTTCCCTTTGTTCAGAATTAATTCTTGTGTGGAAATTCAGGAAGAGTAGTCAGTAAAATGTTTGAGTAAGAATGCTGCTTTCAGAATCAATACTTCATACACATACGTATTCCCTAGTCCCACTTCACTCAGAGCCATGTGCTGGAGGACATGATACCAGCTGATAAGTAGTTAAGGCCTCTGGCGGAGGACATTAGTGCCATTCAACAAGGGATTTGCATGAGGAGCCTCGACAAAGACTAGATCCTCTGCATTGTACACACTGTCCTACCATGAAGATGGGAAACCTGTCCCTGCTGAGTGTAACAATCTTGAGCCCCTAAGAAGCACATTTTCTGTGCATTGCATGGGGATTTAAGCTGTGCAAATCTCATTAGTGTTAATGAAAGTAGTGCTTCTAAATCCCTGTGCATTTTCCTAAAACTGTGTCCAACTGTCTGTTATCTTAGTACAGGAAGCGATAAGAAAAGAACATCTGTGAATGCTTTAAAATGTCACTCAGCTACCTCCGTCTTGTTAAAGTCAGCCTATATGAGCTATGCCTTCAGCAACTATGTGTGGTTCCCCCAAACATTATTAGATGAATACACAAAACATCATCATTATAGAGCACCTTATGTACTAAAACATGGGTCATATATGACTGGATGCTTTGAATTCTACAGGGAGACAACAGAAAACTTCATGGAGCTGGGAAGAGAATAGATGCAAATAGGACATTCCATAGAGACTAGATGAAGTCAGAGCTGAAGTTGTGTTAAGTAATCCGTAAAATGTATTTTCAAGATAAAGCCTTTGGGATATTTTTTGTATATATACCCACACCCAGCTTTAATATGTACTTACAAGCTTGAAACTTGTTTTAAAAAAAATTCTTATTTCCACTGTGATCTCTTTACACTTCAGGAGAATCAGACCCATTGTATGGCATATTCATCCATTCTCCACTCACACAGGCTGGCTAGATGGGGCTCATCTGTGAGTCTTTCCTTTGCTTTCATCTTCAGGTTGTGCCCTAATTCTGCAGTTCTCCCTCCACAACACTTCTAAAATCTGTTTCTATTTTCTGCAAAACTCTCAACCCAGCTCTTTTCTCCCATATCTTGACTGCTGCAAAATGCTTCTCTATGGGCCTTTATGATACCAGCATTGTTTCTCTCTGATCACCAGAGTCCCATTTCCCTCACAAGAGTTGCCCCTCTGCCAAGCTGTAGCAAATGTCTGGTTAAGAGAAAACCGTGATGTGGAATATGCTAAGCGTAACTTGTTTTATTTACCCATGTATACCGATCCTGGAACAGAGGTGATCACAAACATCATGCAGAGCCATCCTTTCTTTCAGGAATCTTATTCCAACTCCAGTGCACAGTTTCCAGAAAACATCTCTGCCTCAAGAATTCATTCTAGTGAGAGCCCAAGGAAGACCGCAAACTCTCTGACAGCTAGCACATGTCCCTCTGCAAGGACATAGCCTTCACACCAAACCTTTTCATAACAAAAACTACCACCACCAGTCTGACTATTTGCTCTCGCACTAAGAGACTCAGGTGGCACCTGCCATAAAAAGCCATCTTCACCTGTTAATCTGATTACATCAGTCCCTCTTTGAACCTTTCCATTGCTTATCCCTCACCCACCAAACCAAAATTCAAACTCTCTGCCTTTGCATTTAAGGCTGTGCATCATGACATCTCCATGTATTTATCTGACATAGTCTTTTATCATGTTGCTCCCAAGCTGTTCTGCTAATGAGACAGGGCTGGAGACCCTGATTCTCTCACAATTGCCTATGTACTTTCTTCATCTTGCTTCCTACCCATGGACTTCCCTCCCTCCCTGCCCAGCCTCTTCCCTCCTTTCGTACAAATCCCTCCTTAAAACCCACTTCTGTCATAATATCCACAATAGAGACATCCAAACTAATGTTCTCTTATTCAAAAGAAAAAAATCGCCCGTTTTGCATACATTTGCTGAGATACCACCTCATTTTGTTTGTTGTGCTCCTATCTCTTCTCTGCTGCTCCCATGTCACAGTTCTCTAACCCCTTTGTTCTTTGTCATTTAATGATAGATTTAGAAGGGGACTTTGAGGCAGCTGCTACTTAGTGGAATTCATAGCCACAAGTTAAGTGCCAGGGTTCCCCATACAATGCCTGGGGGGAGTTAGGCATCTAAAAAGGCAATTCACGGAGGCCAGCACACTGAGTGGGAAGCTGCCTAAGCTAGGCAATATAAAATGCTAAGGAAACAGGTGCGTCTGAAGCCCTGCTCCCTCAAAGGGAGTTAGGTGCCTATATTCACTGCTTAGTGAAGAGGGAGAAACAGTAACAGGAAACTTGGAAATGGCAGAGATAATTAATGACTTCTTTGTTTCGGTCTTCACCGAGAAGTCTGAAGGAATGCCTAACATAGTGAATGCTAATGGGAAGGGGGTAGGTTTAGCAGATAAAATAAAAAAAGAATAAGTTAAAAATCACTTGGAAAAGTTAGATGCCTGCAAGTCATCAGGGCCTGATGAAATGCATCCTAGAATAGTCAAGGAGCTAATAGAGGAGGTATCTGAGCCTCTAGCTATTACCTTTGGAAAATCATGGGAGACGGGAGAGATTCCAGAAGACTGGAAAAGGGCAAATATAGTGCCCATCTATAAAAAGGGAAATAAAAACAACCCAGGAAACTACAGACCAGTTAGTTTAACTTCTGTGTCAGGGAAGATAATGGAGCAAGTAATTAAGGAAATCCTCTGCAAACACTTGGAAGGTGGTAAGGTGATAGGGAACAGCCAGCATGGATTTGTAAAGAACAAATCATGTCAAACCAATCTGATAGCTTTCTTTGATAGGATAATGAGTCTTGTAGATAAGGGAGAAGCTGTGGATGTGGTATACCTAGACTTTAGTAAGGCATTTGATACGGTCTCGCATGATATTCTTATCGATAAACTAGGCAAATACAATTTAGATGGGGCTACTATAATGTGGGTGCATAACTGGCTGGAGAGTTATTAATGGTTCCCAATCCTGCTGGAAAGGCATAATGATTGGAGTTCCACAGGGGTCTGTTTTGGGACCGGCTCTGTTCAATATCTTCATTAACGACTTAGATATTGGTATAGAAAGTACGCTTATTAAGTTTGCGGATGATACCAAACTGGGAGGGATTGCAATTGCTTTGGAGGGCAGGGTCATAATTCAAAATGATCTGGACAAATTGGAGAAATGGTCTGAGGTAAACAGGATGAAGTTTAACAAAGACAAATGCAAAGTGCTCCACTTAGGAAGAAAAAATCAGTTTCACACATACAGAATGGGAAGAGCCTGTCTAGGAAGGAGTACGGCAGAAAGGGATCTAGGGGTTATAGTGGACCACAACCTAAATATGAGTCAACAGTGTGATGCTGTTGCAAAAAAAGCAAACATGATTCTGGGATGTATTAACAGGTGTGTGGTGAGCAAGACGCGAGAAGTCATTCTTCTGCTCTACTCTGCTCTGGTTAGGCCTCAGCTGGAGTACTGTGTCCAGTTCTGGGCACCGCATTCCAAGAAAGATGTGGAGAAATTGGAAAGGGTCCAGAGAAGAGCAACAAGAATGATTAAAGGTCTTGAGAACATGACCTATGAAGGAAGGCTGAAAGAATTGGGTTTGTTTAGTTTGGAAAAGAAGACTGAGTGGGGACATGATAGCAGTTTTCAGGTATCTAAAAGGGTGTCATAAGGAGGAGGGAGAAAACTTGTTCACCTTAGCCTCTAAGGATAGAATAAGAAGCAATGGGCTTAAACTGCAGCAAGGGAGGTTTAGGTTGGACATTAGGAAAAAGTTTCTAACTGTCAGGGTGGTTAAACACTGGAATAAATTGCCTAGGGAGGTTGTGGAATCTCCATCTCTGGAGATATTTAAGAGTAGGTTAGATAAATGTTTATCAGGGATGGTCTAGACCGTATTTGGTCCTGCCATGCAGGCTGGGGACTGGACTCGATGACCTCTCGAGGTCCCTTCCAGTCCTAGAATCTATGAATCTCCATGCAGCATTCACAGCCATGAACTCTCTCCTGGAGTCAAGCACCTAAGCCAGGTTAGTTCTTTTTTTTTTTTCTTGGAAACATCAAGGGGGGGAAGTGGGGGATTTATGTGCCTTGGGGACTTTAACAATGAAGCTTAGGCATCTCATAGTTAGGCAGCAGCTGAGTGGTGATTTTTTTGCCTAAATATTGAACTTAAGTTGGTGCATAAATTCCTTTGTGAATCTACACCTTAGATCAGTGGTTCCCAAAATTGTTCCGCCGCTTGTGCAGGGAAAGCCCCTGGCGGGCTGGGCTGGGCCGGTTTGTGTACCTGCTGCATCCGCAGGTTCGGCCGATCGCAGCTCCCACTGACTGCGGTTCACTTCTCCAGACCAATGGGAGCTTCTGGAAGCGGCAGCCAGTACATCCCTCAGCCCGTGCCGCTTCCAGCAGCTCCCATTGGCCTGGAGCAGCGAACCGCGGCCAGCGGGAGCTGTGATCAGCTGAACCTGCGGACGCGGCAGGTACACAAACTGGCCCAGCTCGCCAGGGGCTTTCCCTGCACAAGCAGTGGAACAAGTTTAGGAACCACTGCCTTAGATTGTAAACTTTTGGGGACAAAGACTGGCCAAAATTTTTAAACCTCGGTACCTAAAGTTAGGCACAATTCAAGTGTACAATTCTGTAGGCAGAAGAAAGAAAGGCATGCAGGATTGGACCAAAATGTTTTCTCTGTTAAGGGCACTTTGAAAAATAACCTTTTTTTTACTTTATTTGATTTAATGAGAAAACAGTAATGTTCTAGAGCTAACATCCATTTATTTTTAATTTGTATAACCACATACAATATATTCAAATGATCTGCACTAAAATAATTACAAGTAGATTGCAGGCATACAAAGTATTGCAAGAACAAGCACATGAAATCTTCAAAGAACAGGTTTCAGAGTAGCAGCACAGAAATAAATTACTTTTAAAGAGCTACACAGAGACAAAATAAGCTGTCTCTTTGAAGGTAACTTTTTTTGTTACTCAAGGCAAAGGTGAAACTCTTTCAGACTAGATTTTACATGAGAATGCCTCACTTGCAGAAACAATGAATAGCCTGGCTCAAATGATGAGCAGGACACTTGTGCTCTGCTGACAGCTTATTAAATGCTCTTTAAATCAACTTCACTGCATTAATTTAACTGCAATCAGCTAATACTCTTCAAAAAAAACTAGTTCCAGTTTAACCTCTTGGTGCTGCAAGGTGGAATATTTCAATCTTGAAGAGTAGAACAAGTATACAAAGATTTCAGTATGAATGTTCATGAAGTGCAAAGTTTAATTGTTAAGTTTATTTTTAAAGCTTGTGTCCTTGTATTAGTTAAGTGCCTATTTATAAATTGAAAACTAATTAATTTACCTTTAATGCTGGCAGCATTGTTGTAATCTGTCAGCCCATTTGCCACTGAAGAGGGTTTATGCTGATCGCTAACATATTTTCCCTATAGCTCAGCAGAACTAATAGGGGTTTTTTATTGGATATTTTTTTTTTTTAGCCATCTACACTGATCTATCCACCAGGCCATTCCCTTGATGTATCAGAATGCAATATGCTTGAAATCATACTGTGTGTTGAAAGCATGGAAATCAGAGATAACAAAATGTAGCACATTGAAATGCCAATTTCCTCTGGAATACTCCACATTTCAATAGACCTTTTGGATATTCCACTTCTCACTAGATGCATAGCTCAAAAGATCATAGAAAAGGCCAACACTTATTCTCATTTTGGCTTAATAAGTGTTGGCCTTTTCTATGACCTGTTAACCTATGGGTCTCATGAGTAGTGGAATATTTACAAAGGGTGTAAAACCTCTGCTACAAACAACCTTAGCCTCCCTTTGCTTCCCAGGTTACTTGGGAGTAGACAACATTCACCTATGTGGCTGGGTGCCTTATACACTTTAGATTAGAATTAATGCACCTTTACTTAACAAAGAAAAATATAATATAATATACATTGAGATTAATTAAAATGTCACAACTACTCTAAGACAGTTGGGGACACTTCAATAAATCAATTAACAAATGCAATTGACAGTAAATAAAACTTAACCAACTGACATTTACCCTACCCCTGAGTGTACACGCCTCTTAATTTCAGAATTCTAGACGCTTGTGTAACCCACACACCTTCTGGGAGTGGTGTTCTGTCCCATCTAGTGGCACCAGGACCACTTAAAGAGAGAGTTAAATGAGTCTGCTTTACAGCCTTAGCTAACAGCCAGTTGGCTTTTAGCTCATGCGGTAGAGGCTCATACACTAAGCTCCCAAAGCTCCAGGTTTGATCCTGCCTACTGATGACCGAGGTTTGTTGGAATTACACTTGCATGGGTGTGCTTGAAGATCTTGAAGGCCAGGGCAGTATTCTGTTGATCCAGTAAAGTCGTCTAGCCAAGGCAACAGGGGGAAGAATGATTCTAATTTGGGATCATTCCAAACCACACAACCCTCTGAACACTGGTAGTGTTTTGACAAGAGTTCAGGAATCCTGGATCCTGGGTAGGTAATAAGACCAATTCTCAAACTGAAGGACACCCTTTAAAGGCTCTTTGCTGTCCCCCTTCCCTAGAAAGCACTTTCCCTAACAAAAAGGATATGGTTACTCACTGATTTTACTACATGCCAACCTCAGTCAGTTCTAGCCAGTACAACAGTTGCTGCCCTCGCTCCAGTGACGCCCAGCAATAGCTTCCTTGGCTCCCTGTTTGATCAAACCTCCAGGAGTTTCTCAGTGCCAGCGTCTGGCTTTCTAGCAGTAGCTTAGCAGCAGCTCCTGGCTTGGACAGAGCTCCACAAAGCAATCTCCCATCCCCGACCAGGGGATCAGTAACAGTCTCAGCTCCCCACAGAATGGAGGCCACACCCACACAGTCTGTTTTAACTGGTTCACAGAGAGCATGGCCTTCTCGGGTTAAGCATGATTTTTTCTCCAAAATGTCATCACATTGAGGAACTGCATTAGATCTGATACATCTTTAGATGCTGGCATTGCAAACATGGCTTTAGCTGTTTCTGGATCTGATCTTCAGTCCCTCCACCCTCTTTAATCAGTCACATATCCAAGAACCATAGTTTGGTTTATCATATCATACATTTTTCCCTATTCAATTTTAGCTCAGCAACCTACATTGTTCACTGATTGCATTGTAACCTGTTATGCTCTTCCTCTGACTTCTCAAACTAAAATGTCAGCCATATACATTTTTACTTCTTCCAGGCTGTGTAAAATCTTACTTGTTTTGCTTTGGAAGATTTCTGAGTTGCTTGTGTGGCCAAACTGGGTTTGACAATAACAATATTGTCTGAATAACCGTATGAAAGTTGCCAGCTTGGCACTGTCAAGGTGGAGAAGAACTTGTCAGAATGACTAGCTGTATCCTGGGAGAATATTGTTGTATCAACTAACTTGGATGTGCTTTGCCTCTCCCCTCCCCCCCCCCCCACCATTACTGCTTCATTGAGTATCTTTTAGTCTACACGTGTATGGACATGCTCCCCCCCTCTTTTTTTTTTTTCTTCCAGAACACACCACTTCATTGGCACAGTGATGCACTCTATTAGTCTATTCATATCTGTCCTGTCTAGCTCTTCTTTCTCTTTCAGATGCAGTGGCATGGGTACCCTTAGGACTGGGCTGAGTGCATAGACTATATGACACCCTTTCAACAGGACTTGTGCCTCTTATTCTTTAAGATGACATTTTCATCACTTTTCCACTTTCCTCTGTGTTGTCTGAGGCCCATCTCCGAGTCTGTCATCAGATCTAGGAAGCTACCTGCAGTACCCTAACAACAAAGGTGTCAGACATAATCCCTGTGTTTTTGTGGTCCATGCAGGCTTAGAACTGACCCACACAATGTGACTATTCTCTATCACTCCCCACCCCCTCACACACACACCCTTCCCAAGCACTACCTTTTGCTGATACAATTCAGGGTTTGAGATTGTCAGTTAAAAAGTCGTTTTACAAATCACAGTCACCTCTGCCCTAGCATTAATTTTAAATTAGCAGTATTAATCTCAAAATTAACAGCCCAGTCTTGTGTATACATGCTGTGTTTTGACATGTATTCCAAAAAGTGGCATCACACCCTGATCTGGGCTTGATTCCTGTGATTTGACAGACATACTCTCTCTGGGTTTAAGATTAAGCTAGATAAGTTTATGGAGGGAATGGTTTAATGGAAAAACATGATTTTAGTCAAAGGAATACCGTGCCATGGCAGGTAAATAGTATAATGGCTAACGAGGGTCAGGCTGGAGACTCTTGCCTACATGCTCGGGGGGTTTACTGATCACCATATTTGGGGTCCGGAAGGAATTTTCCTCCAGGGTAGATTGGCAGAGGCCCTGGAGGTTTTTCGCCTTCCTCCGCAGCATGGGGCAGGGATCGTAGCTGGAGGATTCTCTGCCAATTGAAGTCTCTAAGCCACAGGATTTGGGGACTTCAACAGCAGAGTCAAGGGAAAGGGTTGGGACGGCTTTGTGGCCTGCATCATGCAGGGGGTCAGACCAGATGATCATAATGGTCCCTTCTGACCTTAAAGTCTATGAGTCTATGAGTCTTTACATTTCCTGCACTTTTTTCTGCTGCCCAAGCACCCTGTATTAGTTCCTGTGGAATCCAGTTGCCAATAACACATATCCACTACTGGAGGCTTAATACTACGCTGTAGTGCAGTGGTGCATAAGGTGATAAAGGGTAGAGGGATCCTCTAGACTAGTGGTTCCCAAACTTTAACAACCTGTGAACCCCTTTCACTAAAATGTCAAGTCTCACAAACCCCCTCCTAAAAATGAATATTTCCAGGGATTTTCTCCTTTACCTGAGTATAAATTATAAGAGTAGTGATCTTGGAAATATAAAATGTGTTTTTATGACATGCTTATTACACATTATTTATTATTAATTATTATTTATCCTTACAGTATTTTTATTACGTTATGAAAATGGCAACACTCTTCCAAGATCTCACTTTCATAGCTTGTATCACTTTGAATAAGTCTGTTATAAGACAAGACTCCTATGTTTCATCAAGGAGTGTCAGATGTGAAACAGCCTGAAGATATTTAAGAAGCCAACTCAGAGTTCCTCCTACACAAGCATTCAGGTCTTGAGCAGTCCAGGCAAACAACGCACGTTACAACAAAGCTTAAATTTGTTCTTCATAATAATTTTAAAAACAATATTAGCTGCCAGTTTAATTTTAAAACCAGCAAAAAATATCCACCTGCCTTTCCATTTCTGATAAGGACTCTTGAAGTTTAAATCTCCTCAGTGTGATAGATGTGCTTGCTTTGATCTGCTTAGCTCTTGGAAGTCCAGGGGTTCCAGGCTGCTGGCCCCGGGCTGCCCGGGGTCCCTATGGACAACTGTCCGCCATTAGGGAATTTTTTCCTGAGAACCCCCTGTAACATTTTGCGATCCCACAGGGGTTCCTGAACCCCACTTTGGGAACCACTGCTCTAGACACATCTGGCCAACGTGCACTGGAGTGAATTGGAGGTACTGTGCCATGGTGATGAATGAAATAGCACAGCGGAGATAGACCCATGTCCCACCTTGCAGCTTGCATCACATCGCTATAAAGTGTGTAAACAAAGTCCCTTCCTTATCACAACTGGCTACTCCACCTACACTTCTCCTTGCTTTCTGTTCAGATGGAAAAAACACAAAAACACTCACTCCAAACAGGGCCAGAGGAATACAAGATTGCTTGAAGAACTGAGCTATTACAGTACTATATTAGACATCTCCCCTGCATCAGGCATACTCTACATGTTTAAATCATGAAAGCATATGAAACACTGAAAAGGGAGACAATTTTAGGGAATAATGTACTGTTAGATAAAAAGATATGCTGCCAAAGTTGTTGTTTGATACAATGCAAGCTAAATACATAACCTATTATAGTTTAGGATAGCTGAAATGACATATTAAAATCTACATATTCTACTTGATTACCAAGACTCTGATAGTGCCTGAGACTAACGCAAGAACTAGGGGTTACCAAATGACATTAATAGGCAGCATGTTAAAAACAAACACAAGGACGTATTTTTTTTTCGCCCAACACACAGTCATCCTTTTCCAGAGGATGTTGTGAAGGCCAAGACTATAACAGGATTCAAAAAAGAACTAGATCAGTTCATGGAGGATAGGTCCATCAATGGCTAGTAGCCAGAATGGGCTGGGATGGTGTCGCTAGTCTCTGTTTGCCAGAAGCTGAGAATGGGCGACGGGATGGATCACTTGATGATTACCTGTTCTGTTCATTACCTCTGGGGAACCGGGCATTGGCCACCGTCGGAAGACAGGATATTGGGCTACATCGACCTTTGGGCTAGTATGTCTGTTCTTACGTTCTTAAGTGTGTAACTGTGTGTGTTGATGTTTCCTTTTGAAGTCAGTGGAACTACTCATGTGCAGTTATGCATTTACTTATGTCTTTGCAGAATTGGAGAAATCCTGCTATCATTGAAGTCAATGGGGCCAGGATTTCACTCCTACATAGAGCTGGGCAGGAATTTTGTGATTAAATATTTTTTCATTGGAAAATGCTGGTTTATTGAAAGAAAAACTTTTTGCAGAAACAGTGATTTTTGACAAAACTTTTAAGCATGTTTACCGCAGAGAATAACGTTGAGATAAAAAATATACATAATTCACTATGGCATTTATTCAAACACTTTAACATGCTAATTCATGTGCTGATTATTGATCAGTATACTTATGGAGCTACAGATGACATGGTTGTAAGGGCAACCTAATTTATTATGATTAATTATCATCAATAATGCTAAGTGAATTGATAATGTGGCATATTAAGTGTTCCTGAATTGGATCCACTTTATAGACCTATCGGATTGTCAGAGTCTCACATGAGGAAGTAGACAAAGCATATGAGAGGATATCTATTACCATTTGTAACACATAATGGTTTTACATCAAAGTTTAGATGATAAAAATAAAAATAAAAAACTGTAACATGCCAAGCACCTAATTGATTGCAGCAGAAATATGTATATTTTATAAACAGTACCAAACATTCTGTTTCTTCAGCTATTATGATCTAGCTTAATTGTTATCGGTTATCACTAATATGAAAGAATATGACTGAAGCACATACGTTTTCAGGAAACAAAAAAGTTAGGCAACATAAACGTGTAGCTGCTTTCTGTGTGATTAGCTTTTTAAGTATCCCCTAAAGCTACCATTTGAATGTAAAATCAGACTTACTGTGTACAGCTTGACCATCAGTGTTGATAGTCACTCTGATATTCTAAAACCCGTTCTGCCCCTCATCTATATGATAAAAATGGGGAGTTTATTTTACCTTACACTATAAAAGCAGGGCACCTTCTAATTTAGCAGACTTTTCTTCAGAGAGTCCTTCTTACCTAACTTCTGCTATTTTAATAGATCTTGAGATT
Organism: Malaclemys terrapin pileata; assembly: GCF_027887155.1. Taxonomy (NCBI): domain Eukaryota; kingdom Metazoa; phylum Chordata; order Testudines; family Emydidae; genus Malaclemys; species Malaclemys terrapin. The sequence goes on from NC_071506.1 coordinate 180,814,274, forward strand.
TTCTTCTGTTTTCTCAACTTTAGTTAACAGTCAGAAGTAACAGAGTGCTTACCATATACTTTCTAGAAAGCAGATGTAGTTTATATACTTAAACCTAATAAGGACTTATCAGATTCAGCATCTTGTAGACCCATTTCTTCATCAAATATACATAGTAAGATTTTAACTAAAATACTAGCCTCCTGATTAGAAACAATGGCTAAATTAGTGCACAAATGCCAAACTGGCTTTTAAAAAAGGAAGAAGCCCCTTAAATAACATTAGGGAACTCGTACATGTAGTACAACATTCCCAGAGTGCTAATAAAGATGCCTGCATTCTGACTATGGATGCAGAAAAGACTTCCAACTGAGTAGAACACCCATTGTTATTTAGAATGTTGGCAAAAAATTGATTTTGAGGAACACTTTCAGCAGTCGATTAAAATGATCTACTAAAATCCTGTGGCATGTATTTCAGGAAGTATAATAAAAATGGAGCTAATGTCATTATAAAGAGGAACAAGACTAGGGGGTCGTTTATCGCCTTTATTTAATTTAATTATTGAACCATTAACACAAACTACAATCCATCGGTGATCTTCCAGAAAACACCATCCTGGCCACTATGGATGTAGAAGCCCTCTACACCAATATTCCACACAAAGAGGGACTACAAGCTATCAGGAACAGTATCCCAGATAATGTCACAGCTAACCTGGTGGCTGAACTTTGTGACTTTGTCCTCACCCACAACTATTTCACATTTGGGGACACTATATACCTTCAAGTCAGCGGCACTGCTATGGGTGCCCGTGTGGCTCCACAGTATGCCAACATTTTTATGTCTGACTTTTAGAACAACGCTTCCTTAGCTCTCGTCCCCTAACGCCCCTACTCGTGCTATATTGATGACATCTTCATCATCTGGACCCATGGAAAAGAAGCCCTTGAGGAATTCCACCATGATTTCAATGATTTCCATCCCACCATCAACCTCAGCCTAGATCAATCCACACAAGCGGTCCATTTCCTGGACACTACTGTGCTAATAAGCAATGGTGACATAAATACCACCCTATACCGGAAACCTACTGACTGCTATACTTACCTACATGCTTCCAGCTTCCATCCAGACACACCACATGATCCATTGTCTACAGCCAAGCTCTAAGATACAACCGCATTTGCTCCAATCCCTCAGACAGAGACAAGCATCTACAAGATCTCTATCAAGCATTCTTAAAACTACAGTATCCCCCTGCTAAAGTGAAGAAACAGATTGACAGAGCCAGACGAGTACCCAGAAGTCACCTCCTACAAGACAGGCCCAACAAAGAAAATAACAGAACACCACTAACTTTCACCTTCAGCCCCCAACTAAAACCTCTCCAGCGCATCATCAAAAATCTACAACCTATCCTGAAAGATGATCCCTCACTCTCACAGATCTTGGGAGACAGACCTGTCCTCGCTTACAGACAATCCCCCAATCTGAAGGAAATACTCACCTGCAACCACACACCACTGAACAAAAACACTGACCCAGGAACCTATCCTTGCAACAAAGCGCGATGCCAACTCTGTCCACATATCTATTCAAGTGACATCATCATAGGACCTAATCACATCAGACATGCCATCAGGGGCTCGTTCACCTGCACATCTACCAATGTGATATATGCCATCATGTGCCAGCAATGCCCCTCTGCCATGTACATTGGCCAAACCGGACAGTCTCTATGCAAAAGAATTAATGGACATAAATCTGACATCAGGAATCATAATACTCAAAAACCAGTGGGAGAACACTTTAACCTGTCTGGCCATTCAATGACAGACCTGCGGGTGGCTATCTTACAACAGAAAAACTTCAAAAACAGACTCCAACGAGAGACTGCTAAGCTGGAATTGATATGCAAACTAGATACAATCAACTCAGGATTGAATAAGGACTGGGAATGGCTGAGCCATTACAAACATTGAATCTATCTCCCCATGTACGTATTCTCACACTTGCTTCTTATCAAACTGTCTGTACTGGGCTATCTTGATTATCACTTCAAAAGTTTTTTTCTCTTACTTAATTGGCCTCTCAGAGTTGATAAGACAACTCCCACCTTTTCATGCTTTCTGTATGTGTGTGTATATATATCTCCTCAATATATGTTCCATTCTATGCATCCGAAGAAGTGGGCTGTAGCCCACAAAAGATTATGCTCAAATAAATTTGTTAGTCTCTAAGGTGTCACAAGAACTCCTGTTCTTTTTACAAAAGATCAGGGACACTGAAGAAATTCAGGGAATAAATGCATTGGGAAAAGGAAATAAAACTTATGTGCTGATGACCTTATGCTTTTTATATAAGATATAAATAAATGGTCGCCAGTAGTATAAGCAATAATTGAAGCTTTTGTCGGGAATCGGGGCGGGACAGAGTAAATATCAGAGATTCTAAGCCTTGGCTCCAAAAGATACCCAATAAATGATAAATTCCCACTAAAATTAGTGCATAATAAAATTAAATATTGAGCAATTAATGAAAATTATTTACAATGACCTAGAAAGGTGGACATTATTACCACTGACTTTGATTAATAGAATTCATGTATTTAAAATGAATGTCCTGCCCATGGACTTGTATCCCTTTTCCATGATCCCATTTACACCTTCCAAAAACTTCAACAAGAAATTTAAAAAGCTATTCAGAAGTTCCCACTATCAAATCAGAAGCCAAGAATCAAAGTGGAATATCTGGAGTGTTTAGTTAAGATGGAAGGCCTGGAACTACCAGCTTTCAAGAGATAAGATAAGGTAACACAATTTATACTGGTACATGAATGGATGTCTAATAAAAAGAATTCATCATGGATACAGATAGAATAGAAACTGGCAAACCCAAGCTCATTATATAATTGTGTGCTGGACTTGTATCCCAAAAATTCCAGCACCCATGAAATATCACCAACTAGTTTAAAGTGCAATTACTAATTGGGGAAACCTGTGGCACTTGAGCAAACAAAAAAGAGCAGATCTGGGTAATATCACTAATCAAAAGTAATAGTGCTTTCAAACTCAGGCTGAATAAGAGATTTTAGATGTTTGGGCAAATATCAGTATGATAAGTGAAAGGATTTCTTTAGGGATGGACAGCCTTTAAGACAAACACATGTAGCTGATCCATTTTCAAAAAAAAGAATGTGTAATATGAGTTTATAGAGACTGCTGACATTTCAAGCCCACATATAAAATTTCCTAATACAGATATTGTTGTTACTTTCTTTACTATCTGAAAGTGTTTTTAATAAAGTTAGTAATCAAGATTGTGTCTAGAATGTGTAATCTCATGACTACGTTTTTAAAGGATAACCACATACAACTATTATGTCATGGAGTGCAGACTGTAAATATGAAATAACAGGAAAAGAATGGAATGATATGATGCAGACAATAAATATTGGCTCGAATACTAACCAAGTAGTGCAAACTAAGTACTTTTAATTTACATAATGTATGATTCTCCATATCTATATAATAAAATACATAATGTTACCCCAGATATCTGATGAAATACAAAACAGCCAGGCTCTTTTTCATATGTAGGACATGGGACTGCTAGATAGTAAAAAGAATTTTGGAAAACCATATTGAAATAAATCAAATAAAGAGAACTTGAACAGGAATTAAAGACGTGTATTGGGAGTTGGCCTGTTGAAAAGATTCAAACTGGGAATAAGAATGCTATTTCTATTCTTGTTTTTTCTTCGAACAAAGCAATCTTAAATTTTTGGACCTAGGCAATGATTCCTACTGTAGATCACTGGGGGAAAAAAACATTAATAGAATATCTCATAATGGAAATAACAAATTTTGTGAAAACAGTGACAGACAAATATTCAAAAAATGGATAAAAGTAATAGTATACCTTGCACAGGACAACAATACAATAGAAATACTGAAATCATTGAGATGCTTTGATGTAGAAACATTAATCCTATACTAAGGATAGTCAAGAAGAATATACAAAAGGATAATCATTGAATTACATCCTCTCTCCTGCCAACTTTTATCTTTTTTTTCTTTCTATTCTCTTGATACTTCCTCCTTACCCCACTTCCTGAAAACATTCAACTCACCCTCAAAAAAAAGTTAATATGAATGGGTTTTATACACACACACACACACACACACACACACACACACACACACACACACACATTCCATTTTGTGTTTTTGGAAAAGGGACAAATATTAACGATATAACAAGATATAGTTAATATGTTATTTAATCTTGTTAATTCTCTATTAAGATATGTACCTATATGTGTCAAGACTATGTAATTATAATGGCTTAGTGTTAATGACTCAAAATATCAAATGTGTAGCCTATCTTTCAAGTTAGAGTTCTGATATATTCAGGAGATGAAAGGTCTGACCTAAAAATAAATTAATCTGAGATAAAGATCAATGAAACTCAGAACTTCTAAGCTTGAACCAGTTAGAATTTTGAGCTGGGGGAAAGAGATATCTTGATATGAAAATGCAAAATGACCCTGTAATTTTGATTCTGGGTTGGATCAAAAAAAGCCTATTTTACAGTTTTGCTACAATCTATTAGAAAACAGCGCCCACACATTTCACATAGTGTGTACCAATATAATAAATCTATGACCTCATTTCTCTCTATCCATGCTTGATCCCTCCATTCTACCAACTTTCGACTACTCTTAGGCCTAGTCTTCACTTACCGGCTGGTCCGGCGGCACGCCATCGATGTTCTGGGATCGATTTATCGCGTCTGGTTAAGACGCGATAAATCGATCCCGGATCGATCCCGGAAGTGCTCACAGTCGGTGCCGGTACTCCAGCTCGCCGAGAGGAGTACACGGCGTCGACGGGGGGAGACTTCCGGCCGCGTCTGGACCGCGGTAAGTTCGGACTAAGGTACTTCGAATTCAGCTACGTTATTAACGTAGCTGAATTTGCGTACCTTAGTCCGAAGTCCGGACTAAGTGGGGACCAGCCCTTAGTCCCCCAACTTCATCTCCTTTGCAGAAAATCAGCCATTTGCTACTGCTGTACCAGCTCTCTGGAACATTGGTCACTTTCTTTCACTTTGCTGACTCTTCATCAGTGTGTAAAACGTTCATCTCTCTACAGACAAAAACATGTTGACCAGTTATTGATGTTGACTATTCCTTTCCATTTTTCCCCTTATCTGATCTCCCTAGTTACCCTCACACCTAGGGCTGTGTGGGGATTGGAATGTCTGTTCAACAGAAAATGTCACATTTCTGATTTTTTTTTTCCATTCCAAATGGGGGTGGAGGGGAAAGACAGAAATGCAACATTTTCCATAGAGTGGAATTTAAAAAAAAAATTCCAGCCAGGAACTGACTGGACAGCCAGCAGTCTGGGATCCCTGGGAGCTGGGTAACTTGCCAGGCAGGCCACTGGGGATCCTGGGAAGGGGGCAGTCCACCCACCAAACTGCCTGGTTTTTGGTGGAACTTTTGACGGAATCAACACATTCCCATGGAATGTTTGTTTGGATTATGAAAAATCAGCTGTATTCACATCTGCTTATTGTAATGATTCCATCGTAGTAACTGCTGTTAGATACTGGTACTTGCATGACTTAGAAGAAATTAGTTGCATTGTAATATTCTGAGAAATCTGTGCATGTTTGTTTAAGATGTTTTGGTGTTCATGCTACCTTTAACCTAAGCATATGTCTATGGAGAAAGGCAGATCAGAGTTAATGTCTGGCAAATGAAGATCTGAGGTGAAGTACAAACAAGTTAGTAAATCAGGAAGTTGAAAGATTAACTCAAGCTGTTCCAGTGGTCTCATTTGTTAGACAGAGAAAGGGAAAACAACGCACAGTATATTGTTCACACAGCTTGAACATTCTAATCAATGATTTCCTTTGTGATAACTGTGCTAATGCAAATATATTGTAGATGACCCAAACAATCTGGAAACATTACCCTGTGTGCATAGGCCAGATAAATTCTGACCCAGTTCAAGGAATGAATACAACTTATTGGAACATCAGATGTGGCAGTAGGGGGGGAAATATTTCCCTGGTGAAAGTTCCAAACCTGTCAGTAAATGTCTTCTGCTCGGAAGTGAGAAGTTAGGTGTTGAGAACTGACAAATTTCCATGTTGTCCAAATGACTTGCCTAGTACCCAGCATGTACTCAAAGTGCATCCTCAGTGCTGCTGGTGGCATGGCTTCAGGCAGAATGAGCCTTCTTAACACAGAGAGCACCTCATTATTTTAAATGATTAATCTGGAAACCTTCCCAGATTATACAACTGTGTGTGTAATTTACACTTTAGAGGCCAAAGGAAGCAAGAAGATTGAGTAGGTTTTTGAATGTTACCTTGTCTGTTTTTCCTTGCTATCTAAAACAGCTGGGAGTAATCTTGATGTGCTGTCCTCCCCCCCGCCCCAAACAGTTTGGCTGATGGCTTGCCAAGATACAATAACTGTAAGCTAACCATGCACAGATGAACTCTGTGTGCCACCAACGACCCATCTGCAGAACCAGTTGTTTGATTTAGTGTGGGTTGGCAAGGGATCCATTGGAGAGGCTGCAACTTGTATTTAGCAAGAATTTATTTCTGCCGGCACTCTTTGTTTTTCCTTCTTATTTAACTTTAATTTTTTCTCTTACATGCTCTCAATGCTGAGGAGACCACCATACTTTTTGCCTGAGTCATATCAAGATATCCTGAAGATATCAGTCAAGTTTTCTGATTAAGCTATGGCTATTGACATGTTAAATATGAGCATCTGGATGGTTTAAGCAGCCTGCTCATACACCCCAGCTGGGTGGCTGCTGCTGGTAACAGATTGGATTGTTCACAGTCTGTCCAGCCCCTGTATACATCTGTCTGTAAATCAGAAAAGGGTTGCTCGTCACAAAGCCATTTTGCATTCACTTCATCTCTAGGCCCTAATGCAGTTACTTATGATGGTATGAAGTTGGAGATGCATTGTGTATCTCTCTCTATGATACAAGTGCTGTTCATTGCATCTCCCAGATGTGGACTTCTGTTCTAAGCCATCAGAATAGGGTTCCCAGGTCCAGCGGACAGTCTGGAAACCCCCCAAAATGAGGGTTTGTTCTCTGTTGTGTCTTTTTTGCACTTTACACAACAAAACAAATGAACTCACATGAGCACAATTGGGTTCAAAATAATATTTACTAAATTATATACAAATGTGTAAGGTCTTGCTATATGCATACTGCTTCCATGACTGGTTTTGGTAGCTTCTGGAACATAGGGTATAGTAAAAACAATGAGGAGTCCTTGTGACACCTTAGAGACTAACACATTTATTTGGGCGCGGGCCGAGGGACATACTGGCCGCCGCTTCCAGCAGCTCCCATTGGCCTGGAGCAGCGATCCGCGGCCACTGGGAGCCAGAATTGGCCGAACCTGCGGATGCAGCCGGTAAACAAATCGGCCCGGCCTGCCACGGGCTTTCCCTGCACAAGCGGCGGAACAAGTTTGGGAACCACTGTCATACACTATGGTGGTGAAGGTGCTTTAAAAACTTAGACTAGCTGTTGAAGAAAGGTATAGTTGGCAAATAGATGTTTCTTATTCAATTACAGCAGATTATTCAGATAATCTTTATCATCAGTGAGCTGTATCGAAAGTGTGTAATTGCAACCCTAATAATAGCATAAATGAAGTATATAGTGGAATCTCCTTGTAAGTGTTTCTCCTCATTTACCTCTTGAGGAAGGAATGGGTTTTATTTGCTTTGTATTGTTGACTACCATACAGTGAGAACTCACTGCATGCACTTGGTACTCAATGTCATTTAATTGAGCAGCATAACTGTCCTACAGTGCAAACACAGGTGCCAAGCATATGGTAGTCTGCTACTAATGAAAGGAAGTATTTGAGTTAATAGATATATTTTTCAGTTTGTTGCCCAACTTATCTGATTTGTTTTGACTGAAATTGCAAAGTTTATTTTGAAGCCTGTTCGTAAAAACAATAGTTTTGCAACCTCTTGGCCTGTTTCGTGTTCTGCCAGTCTCCTTTGGGGATGCCACTCCCTCAGAAAGGCCCAGGGCTGACCACGTAACTGCCACTTATATATTTAGGACTGAATTCTCAGGGGCGTTAAAGTGGATGTGAATGAAATTTACAGAGTGGTGTAAAGGGTTCATGGTGTAGATTAGATTAGATTAATGGAGATATCCCATCTCCTAGAACTGGAAGGGACTTTGAAAGGTCATCAAGTCCAGCCCCCTGCCTTCACTAGCAGGACCAAATACTGATTTTGCCCCAGATCCCTAAGTGGCCCCCTCAAGGATTGAACTCACAACCCTGGGTTTAGCAGGCCAATGCTCAAACCACTGAGCTATCCAAATGAGGAGCAGTTCATAATTATGACATCAGTGGGCGATGGAGGGGCCAATCACCTCACAAGCTCAGATCCCAATCATCACAATCTGTGCAGCTTTCTATAAAGCTCAGTAACTTTACTGTGCCATTGTATCTGCTCCTGTTGTCTTCATGCACTTTTATTCCTGAAGCTCAACAGTTCAAGCAAAAAAAGAGGTTTGATCTTGAAGTCCCTGAGCAACCAAAATGCCCTTTTAAATCAGGGAGCATTCTGGGTGTAAAAGGAATGCTAGCCTCTAAGTAATGTGCTGTGTGCCTTCTGCAAGTCACTCGGCATCATCAATTCCTGTTGACTTCAAACAGGGAAGAGGATATTCATCACAGAACCTGAGGTCCCAATCCTGCAAACTTTTCTGCATGTTCTTAACTTTAACAATGACTTCAAGTGCCTATAGCATTGAGGACCTGTTCAAAGCCCATTGAAGTCAGTAGAGAAGCTCTCATTCACTTTTAGGGGAACAGGTCCTATGTTTGTAAGGCTGGAGATAACTGTATTTACTGTTAGTTGCAATGCTTTGTCTAAACTTCTGCCGCTTCCTGATTCCAGGCCTATATTTCAGTTACCAACTTCTTGTAAGTTATTGTGAAATGCTTCCAAATTAAACATGTCTGTTCTGAGTAAATCATACTTCAGCCCATAGTTATGAAAATATATATGGCCTCAATACTAGCAATTTTTCAGTACCTTACTAACAAAAAGGACCACTGAAAATGATAGCCACAAAAATAATAATTCATATTAAAATGATACTTTAACAGTATTTTCAATTATAATTGATTTACCCATGTGGCAACCTACTGTGAATGCACCATTTCCCCATAACTGTACTAGAACAAAAACACATGAAACAAAATATGTTGACTAGGGCTATAAATACTGTTAAAAAGACAGATTCAGCTACATAGCAGCCATGCTGCTGAGCAAAACCCCTCAACAAGAGTGACTAGACACTCCAAACTCAGTGGTGGGTGGGTTAGTTGCATTTGGCCAATAGGAAAATTAAATAACTACCTGAGAATTATGGTTTGGGAAGAAGATTGTGTATAACAAGAGAGAATGTGTCTGAGAGGTTATAACAGAAAATTATTCCAAATGTTCTCTTTGAAGATATCAAATTGTATCATCAGGAACTGAAACTTAAGATAATTTATTAATCTTAGTGGAGCTTGAGAGTCAGTAAAGATCAGATTGTGGGAGGTTCCGTGAACCATCATCCAGGACTCTCGTGTCCCTCATTTTGAGAAATGTCACTTTGTTTTGCTTCTCAGATTCATTCTGTCCCACCCAACTTGGTGTCCTTGAATGTTGTTGCTAAAAGATATTTGCATCAAAATAAAAAATCATAAAACTGAGGTTATAGAACAAGTTATTTACACTAAAAGAATGACTCCTATGGCACTTTAAAATTCCTGTTTGAATAATATTTGTGACCCAATATTTGTGACCCTATTCGCACACTGTATTGCACATTAGGTCACTGGCAAGTTGAGAGGTGTACCGTTATATCCATAACTCAGTATCTTGCAAGTGCTGCTCTGCACCTTCTATGACTGGGTCCAAAATTAGAAAGCAAATAAAATAATGTGTTGATCAGTTACTGTACTTTCAGTTGTGATTTCTCCCCCCCCCCCCCCCCCCCCATAATAGGGCCCTTTTTTTTTTAAAGAGTGAGAGACAGAAATATAGGAATTGCTATTTGTGTTCTGGGCAATGATCCATCAAGTCTTTTATATAGCTAGTGCTGGATCCCTGAGAGAAATGTGGATAATTAAGTAATAATATGTCTGTTGGCCCTTTAGGCAGTTCTAATAGTATATATTGTAGAATGCATAGCCTACAGCTCTTGCTAAGGTACCTGAAATACATTTAGGGGTAGTCAAAGCACCATTAATTGATAGTTTGTTTCCAAGTGCAGCTAGGAAAATTCAAAATAGCTTTGAACTGGGGAACCCAAAACCAAAAGTGAATCAAGAGGAGGCTTCCTTTTCCTCCCTGATGGAGCCATAGCTATTAGTATCTCTCTCATAACATTAAACCACAATTATAGTAACAGAGTTACTGTTAAGACTGTGGAATCTTGGTTCTAAATTAAGAGCTTTCAGCCTCACCCAACACCACAGAGCAGTTACCACTTGGTTTAATGTCTGTCTTTCTAACCGATGCACTCTAGTTCAACTCAAGTTTATGGCCTCTGTTATGCAGGATGTCAGATTAGATTATCATAATGATCCCTTCTGTCTTTGAAGTCTATGTATCAGTTAATCCCTTTATTTGCATGTAGTGGGTATAGACCATCTGGGGTTTCTGACTGATGGAAAATTGAAGAATACTTGACAGAGACAGATGTATTATGTGAAGTGTAAAGAAACCTGAGGAAACTCTAAAGAAGCTGTCAGGGAACTTGTTTTGTGTCTCTGTTACCAACATATTAAATTTTGTGTAGGGTAGCCAGATATTAGAGTGATGGGTTCATTATAAATCTATTAAATATATAGAACATCATTTAAACTTCCTACTAAATATCATTAAGCTGAGGAAATCGCTTCATGAAAAATGCATGGAACTTCCCTCTACTGGTTCTCTCTTGACTTGTCTGCCTTTAGATTCTGAACTCCTTGGGACATGGATTATGTTTGGTAGGCACCCAGCACACTTTGGAAACTTCCAGAAAAAAAAAATTACTTATTAACTTCACAGCAACTTTGAAACATTCTTTTGTTTTGTTTCTGGCTTGATCATTATCACCCTTCATATGCAGTTGTTCATGACTAACTTTCATCTAGAATGCAGCTAACAGAGAACACTGCTGCTCACCATTAAATTAGGCATTGGCTTCCAGATGCTATTACTTACCTTTCCGAAACATAGTGGTTGTGGTGAAATATCTCTGACCGATCACATTTCCATGTGTTCCTGGTCATTTGCTGAAGTCATAATCAATAATCTGTTTAGTTTTGTTCCAATCATATACTTTAATTTCTCCTTGATTTTGAGGTGCTCTATCTGTTTTTTTCATTTTGAACTTAAGTGTTTTATGCTCCATCTTTTAATATCTAGATACATTCATATTCATATTGTAAAGTACCCTGTGATGCTAAAATAAAAGGTGCTATACAAATGCATTATGTGGTCCTAATATAAACAGCTTTTTTTGCACTGAACAGTGTACACTGGTTATAATTAACAAGTGAACAAGTGTAACAGTTGCTGCTCAGTAGTGTTTTAGATAAAAAGTATGCCTATATAATTAAGATAGGAAATAACCGTGTCAAGTATCAGAGCAACAGAGGGTCCTGTGGCACCTATGTGGGTATCTGCAGACAAATGTTCCCTTTTTAATTAGGATCTCTGTGTAACAAGTACCAAATAAAGAAGATATATAACAAGTAATTCACTAACCTGCAAACTAACCATTTATAAGAAACAAAGAAAAGATATAACACAGAAAAAGGCTTTTTAGTTTTTTTAAAAAAGATATGGGCTAAATTTTCTGTATGCAGGGGAAAAAATTCTGTATGCAGGTGCAATAGCATTGTGCCCATTTACATCTGCAGAGAATGTAGCCCAATATGTGCACACAAAATAATTGCCTCAAGTATTATTAGTCTTGTGGCACCTATCCATTGTTATGTTCTATAATTCTTGTTCCATCACGTGCAATTACACTGGTCTACAATGTTTGAGAAGTCGTCTGCTTCAGAGATAAAATGTGCTGTTTATTATGTATTTTGATGTGCTGAAGTCAAATATGACAATTTAAACAACTGATTGGCTACTGTTTCTAAGATATTTAAGTTTTCACATTTTATGTCTATGTATATTGTGTAGATAGTAGAGTTTTAATCATAAATTGTAAACCTAGGTCTTTTCATGTGTTTATGGTTGCTTTACATGATAATATTTCACCTGTCCTGTTTATGTAACACTTTAAAAATCAGCAAAAGGGTTATATAAATAAAATTGATTATGAAACAAAAGGCAAAAAACTATTATATACATAGTTTAGTCCTATTCAGTGTCTACTCGGCACTTCTTGGCTTGTCTCTTGTATTCATTAAATGGAGCATCTCTTGTCACTGTCCAGCAATAGTCTGCAAGCATTGATGGGCTCCATTTGCCCTGATAGCGTTTCTCCATTGTTGCAATGTCCTGGTGAAATCGCTCGCCGTGCTCGTCGCTCACTGCTCCGCAGTTCGGTGGAAAAAAATCTCGATGAGAGTGCAAAAAATGTATCTTTAGTGACATGTTGCAACCAAGGCTTTTGTATGCCTCAAGGAGGTTTTCCACCAACAACCTGTAGTTGTCTGCCTTGTTGTTTCTGAGAAAATTTATTGCCACTAACTGGAAGGCTTTCCATGCTGTCTTTTCCTTGCCACGCAGTGCATGGTCAAATGCATCATCTCGAAGTTCACAAATCTGAGGACCAACAAAGACACCTTCCTTTATCTTAGCTTCACTTAACCTTGGAAATTTTCCATGCAGGTACTTGAAAGCTGCTTGTGTTTTGTCAATGGCCTTGACAAAGTTCTTCATCAGACCCAGCTTGATGTGCAAGGGTGGTAACAAAATCTTCCTTGATTCTACATGTGGTGGATGCTGAACACTTTTCCTCCCAGGCTCCAATGACTGTCGGAGTGGCCAATCTTTCTTGATGTAGTGGGAATCTCTTGCACGACTATCCCATTCGCAGAGAAAACAGCAGTACTTTGTGTATCCAGTCTGCAGACCAAGCAAGAGAGCAACAACCTTCAAATCGCCACAAAGCTGCCATTGATGTTGGTCATAGTTTATGCACCTCAAAAGTTGTTTAATGTTGTCATAGGTTTCCTTCATATGGACTGCACGATCAACTGGAATTGATGGCAAAACATTGCCATTATGCAGTAAAACAGCTTTAAGACTCGTCTTCGATGAATCAATGAACAGTCTCCACTCATCTGGATCGTGAACGATGTTGAGGGCTGCCATCACACCATCAATGTTGTTGCAGGCTACAAGATCACCTTCCATGAAGAAGAATGGGACAAGATCCTTTTGACGGTCACGTTACATGGAAACCCTAATGTAACCCTGCTGCCCATCCAAGTTGGCAGCAACAAGGGCTGGGTTCTGTATCTAGGGGTTCTGTTTCAATAACGCAAAGCAAAACCGGCTCGAGCCCCCACCCAGTGACCTGGGACAGCTACATACCACCCCCTGGGTGCCTCTAAGAGGCAATACTTCCCCTCTCACAAGCACGGAGTCTGAGTTTAACAGAAAATGTTTAATAACATGAGGTAAACGACATCAGCATTAAATTGGAAAAACACCACAAACAGGATTCATAACACAAACCATGAGCAAAAACCCACCCCAGCAAATTGGGCTGTGTCCTTTCCCTTTGGTTCTTGAATCCAGCAACCCAAAAATCACTCAGTCCCCAAAGTCCAACATCCCCAAAGTCTCTTGAGTCCAGCAACCACCCAAAGTCCCAAAAGTCCAACAGACCCCAAAGTCTCTGTCCCTGGTCAGTGCAGCCCCAGAGTAAAAGGGGGGGGGGCACGCAGGGTGTCAAGGGGCACCTTACGTGATCCGAGGCCGGCTGGCTGTCTCTCCGTGGGGTTCCGCCACAGCCTTCACCACGAGCCAGTCCACTTCCTGCCGTCCCACAAACTGCTCCGCTCTACAAGCTGCTCCGCTCACCGACCTGTGAGCCGCTCCAGCCGTCCCCGCAAACAGCTCCGCTCGCCGTTCCTTGGGCCGCTCCAACCGGCCCCGCAAGGCTCCGCGCCGCTCGCTGCTCCTCCAGTCGTCCCCACAAATTGCTCCACCAGCTGCTTAGCAATATAGGTTCAGGCTCCCCCACTAGTTAACACAGCACTCAGTGATCTCAGCTCTTAATAACTTTAGCTCTTTTGTGATTTCAGCTCTTAGCAATTTCAACTCATAGTCGGGGAGCCCCAGTGCTAGTGCACCATTGGCCCAAAGTGAATTCAGCTCAGAAGCCTGAAACTAGACTCCTAATGGAATCAAAGTTAGCTCTGACATTCAACAGTGGAGAGAGAAGATAGTGCAATTGGTGTTTCAAACCCTCAGAAGGGGCCCATACCATCAGGTACAAATACCTGCCCCCATCCTTTCTCAATTCACTGGGTTTTGTAACCCATGCCCCTTGTCAAGCAAGTGCTACTTAGGTAATGGTGAAGGACTCACTCAGTCCTTCTGTCATACAACAGTTCCACTGGCCTTGATTCACAGAATCAGGGTAACAAAACTTCATTCTTCCTGCCCCAATAGCAGAGAAAACTCAGGATCCCACACCAGCCAAAGTAACCACTTTGAGTTGCTGTTGTTTCATGCCAGGCGAGTGGGTGTGCCTATGCAAACAAGATCAGCCCCCTGGAGTTCTTTTCCACACTCGCCATAATTCACCACCAGATGTCAGGGTACAGCTCATCCTGACTCTGCTTACACTAACATCACCTGCCAGGAGATTCCACTGCTGTAGTCTGGAGCCCAACAGCTCTGCCTTACTCTTGGGTAGTTCCAAATCCCTGACAAGGTCATTCAGTTCACCTTGTGATATGAGGTGTGGTTCAGAGGAGGAGGATGGGAGAAAATGTGGGTCCTGTGATATTGATGGTTCAGGACCAGAAGTTTCATCCTCTTCCTCTTCCTCGTCTGACTCAAGTGAGAATGATTCTGGTGCATCAGGAACCAGCAGTCCTTCTCTGTGGGGTACTGGGCGTATAGCTGATGGAATGTTTGGATAATGCACAGTCCACTTTTTCTTCTTTGACACACCTTTCCCAACTGGAGGCACCATGCAGAAGTAACAATTGCTGGCATGATCTGTTGGCTCTCTCCAAATCATTGGCACTGCAAAAGGCATAGATTTCCTTTTCCTGTTCAACCACTGGCGAAGATTTGTTGAACAAGTATTGCAGCATATGTGTGGGGCCCACCTCTTGTCCTGATCTCCAATTTTGCAGCCAAAATAAAGGTGATAGGCTTTCTTAACCATAGTGGTTATACTGCGCTGTTGTGATGCAAAAATCACTTCACCACAAACATAGCAGAAGTTATCTGCACTGTTCACACAAGTACGAGGCATCTCTACTCACTTTGGCTAAACAGCAATGTGTCCCTTTGCAAAATCAAACACTGATAAATAAGAGAGCACGACACTGTATGATTTCTAGAGCTGATATAGGGCAATTTGTTCAGCAGAGTGATGTCAGCTTTGTTGTGATTGCATCATCCATGACTTCTAGGAATAACATGATGCAATTCATATCATGTATGATGCAACATCAGCTTCAGATTGCATCATTCATTGTTTTGCCTAAAAAGCAAGTACTATCCGAACCCAGTCATAGATTTATTCATAGATCCAGTCAAAGATGTATTTTAGTCATTTCTGGTTTAAATTGAGATCCCTTCCCTTTATAACTCACTTATCCTCCACCATTCCCAAGTCAAGGGTCGTATATACTGACCCAATAGCATATCTTGAAAACTAGGGTCAATCAACAATTTTAAGCATTATTTTCATTCTCAGTGACCCAGAATTAGTAAAGTTTGACTAGATTTATTTCAGAAGCATTTTGGCTGTAGAGCAGTATAACATTTACACAGTCTTTCAGAACACAATTACATAGTCTGTGGGGGTTTTTTGGATGTCCATCCCATTAAAAGCTATTAATAATTCACTCCCATTTAATCAGTGTAATAATGGGTAGTTGTCTGTAAGGATCAAGTGTCAAAGCAATGCATTATATTGATATAGTAAAAGATGAGGGCCATCAATAAGAGATGCTTTTAATTTTTTTAATGATTGTCAAGTCAAGGGTGATGCCTGCAGGAAGCCTGAAGCTTCTGTACAAGTGATGGTTGAGGGAAACATGAACTGCAATATGCAAAAAAAATCAGTTGCCATTTTCTGAACTCTGTTACCAGACCTCAGTCCATTTATTTTAGAGATTTCCTGCATTGTTGCGAATGTTCTTATTCTGGATATAAATTATTATACCGTTTTTGAATTGCTACATTTGTATATTGCTAGTTTAACCCACTCAGTGTGGTGCTCTAGTTCCTGCTCGTGGGGGCTGGGCCACAGATAAGAAATGGATGAACCTACTACAGCCTAAGCTAACATATGCAGTAAAGGCTTATGTATTAAGATCCTGAGGTCCCAGTGTCAAGTGACCCAATGAGAGGTGCAGCATAGCATTGGCAGATGTGAAAGTAGAAAATATATGTGTACCAGGGCAGGGCTTTTAAGGGGCAGGAGGTCTTGGGCCAGTCAGCCCTGTTTGGTTAGCCCCACACCCTTTTCCTAATCTGGGGGTTTTCTAATCAGGAAGGAAGCCCAGCAGTGGAAGGCAGGCTGGAGAGGAAGGCAGCAGGCTGTGAGGAGCCAGAGGAGAGCACAAGGCAGGCAAAGGCTTGTGGAAGACTCCAATGAGATAGGCAAGGGAGTGACTGCTCGGGAAAGATCAGGGAACAACCCAAGGAGGCTAGAAGAGCGTGAGCGAAGAAATAAAGAGGAGGCTGGGAAGGGAAAAGCTGAGCCCAGAGGGTGGGCATAAGAGTGCTTGAATCAGAGGAGAGAAGACAGACCCCCTTGAGAAGCAGGAGCTGGGCCCAGATTGAGACTGGGGCAGAGACTTTGTGTTTTCTTTGTTTGGGACAAATGAAGGGATGGCTTTTTTTAATGACTTAACCACTGCAGCAAGTTGCCTCTACAGCTGGAGTAGGCAAGGTCTTTTCCTTGACGCTGAGGCAGCATGCCACAATGTTGGGTCTAGCTCTGAGGGGATGTTTCAAGTTGGTGAGTTTTGTAACTATGTACATTAAGCCAGAAAAGATAAAAGAAAGTAATGATTTGAATCTAATGTCATGCGGGCAAGGGCAGAATGGGTAACTAAGCAATAGCCTTTTGTCTCTACTATTCGAACACCATTTACAGCTCATGGGTCTAAAACTGAAAGTTTCAGGATTCAGTCCTTATTCAGGCAATTGCCTCCCCCACCCATAATTAAATCAATAAACTTATCCCTGAGAAAGGACTTCAGGATTGGGGTCCACATAGACATAGTGTCATTGAAATGCTATCTGGTCTCTTGGATAGAGGCAGGAAGTGACCAATACCTAGCACACTGCACAACAGTGGATTTATGGGACATTTTGAGCCAAGGAAAAGTTCAGTCTTATGAAAACAGACATGAGATCCTCAATATCCATACACAATATCTAAGACCTGTGCTTTTTAGGTATCATTGTAAATACTGCAACAGAGAGCTGGTTGAGACAGGCCCTTCCATGGGTGTGCAGAGGCAGGTGAAAATGAACTTTTGTTCACCCCATCTATTGCATGGCACATACCAGCTCAAGTCACATTTGCAGTCACATCAACAGATGGGGCAAGGACGATGCAAGGTCATGGTTCTTCCCCCTTGCACTGGGCTGGAGAGTGAGCTGGGAACACTGAAGTACCATATGCAGTTTATACAGTGGAGCTTGACAAAGGCACACTTTGGCCCTCAGTAAATTGCATGGAACTTAGTACTTCTAATTCAGAAAGATGAAGGGCTGAGTCAACCTATTGGGATTTAAACTTGTGGGTCTGGAGAGCTTAGGTGTTCTGTCAGGAAAAAGAAAAGAGTTAGCCCACGTCTTTTTGAATGATTAGGCATTTGTTGATGGCACCAGCCAGAATAAGTATTGTATAGTTGAATTAGAAAGATAATACTTGAATGATTCTGGTCATATTGAATTGGAAAGATGAATAATAAACCCAAAACTGTGTGAACACATCATTTGTAATATCAAAAAAGACATGGTTGAATTAGAGCAGGGCTTGAACTAAAACCATGGATGGAAGTACCCTCAAACATTGTGGCTCAAGTCTTTGGAATATACGGAGACTATGCAGCTGTTGGTACTTTTAATGCAAGGTACAGGACAAGAATAAAAAGACAGAAGAGGAGACTGGAATGGAGAGGCATGTTCTGAAACTCTAAGGAAATGCAAAAGTAGCCCATTCTTTCTTTATTTCCTTAGTGAAGAAGGATAATGACATTGGAATGCATGTGTCTGTAAACAAATAATCTCTCTGATAATGCATTCTTTTAAGTATAAGGCAAATGCTAGTAGGTGAATCATTTGCTTGGTATTAAAAGGCTTCCTTCAGATCTCATTATTAGTGAGTTGTCTCTTCAGCATTGCTTGGACAAGTTTTTTTCTGTGGTGATACATACATATAGCTGACATTTTCATTTTCATCCAAATGACACTGTAAGCAATAGCCCACTTACTAGTTCTTTAGTTTACTTTCTGTGCCATCATAACAAATAAGCATCATACAGTATAGCACACTTCAGCCTGATATCAGATTTCTCAATACATTGTCACCATAAAGTGTGCCACCTGGTGGTTAAAACAGGGATGTGTGGTTATTGTGTGTTCTGTAAAGCCTAGAACAGGTTCTTATTAAAAGAATTGCCAGAATAGTGCATACATGTTTTAAAACACCTTTAATATCCAAAGCATCCCAAATCATTTTGAAAGCAATGGATTAGCTATCATTAGTGCAGTGATTGAGTGATGGCTCAGAGACACGTTATCTTATTCACAGGCTAGAAAATTACAACTTTTTTATTGAAAAATGGAATAAATAAATAGACTGTAGATACATGTATAGTTTTCCAGGCTGCTTCTGCAGTATGTGCACATGTTAATTAAACAGACATCAATTTTGAAATGCTGAACTAACTAATGCAGAAAATGAAAGTTATGTTTCCTGAAGCAATCTTAGTTCTATTCCTCTATGACAGTGTTTCCCAAACTTGGGACGCTGCTTATGCAGGGAAAGCCCCTGGTGGACCGGGCTGGTTTGTTTACTTGCCTCATCCGCAGATTCGTCTGATCGCGGCTCCCAGTGGCCGCGGTTCACTGCTCCAGGCCAATGGGAGCTGCTGGAAGCTGTGGCCAGTAGTCCCTTGCCCCGCGCCACTTCCAGCAGCTCCCATTGGCCTGGAGCAGCGAACCGCGGCCAGTGGGAGCCGCAATCGTCCGAACCTGCAGGTAAACAAAACGGCCCGGCCCGCCAGGGGCTTTCCCTACACAAGCGGGGTCCCAAGTTTGGGAAACACTGCTCTATGGCATCACATAATGGTTTAAGAACCAGGAGGGCCAGATTCTGCCATGCTTCCTCACACTGGCTTTATCTATACTAGGAAATGTCCTTATGTTGGGAAACGTGTTCATTCTGGGATCTTCATGTTGTGAAATTGCATTTGGGGCCTGATCCAAAAGCCATTCAAGAGTTCAATGGGCTTTGGATACAGGCCTTTTGAGACTGTTAATGAAAAAAACACTTTGAATCTAGCTACATTTCTTAGTCAAGTAAACTCCTAAATGGGACTTGCCCTCTTATCACATAAATGAGAGAAGTAGATATTTCACCAGTGGCTATATTGGTGGTATGCTGTAAAATGAACACTGCAGAGTCTAACCTCTCCAACACAGGCTTAAGTAGGTGCGCCTCTCTTTGTTCTTGATAAGTGATTACTAAGTGTCATTAGCATCCCTGACCATGTCAGCATGTAAAACACAGGGCAGCATATGGTCTTTAATGTGTCTAGCAAATGCATAGGGCCTAATCAATTATGCAGTAACTTCATAAAGGGTTGGATTAAGCCCTGTGACTATGCTGGGCACATTAAGGACCATATGCTGACCTATTTCCATACATGCTTCTCCCACAGATGGTTTGATGTGTATGGAAGTTGAATGCACAGACCTAGGGAAACATATGGCCCACAATGTTAAATCAAGAAGTACTCCTGGGTGTATGGCATATTTGAAATACATTGCACAATTGTGGAGATTAAAATGTGGGGGGAAGGCAAACAATGGTATATTTCTAGGTAGTTGTGTTTATTACCAATGAAAGGTTCTTTTTGCAAAGATTTAGCCATGCAGCTCTCATGGATATAAAAAGGAGTTGTATGTTTGCATCCTGCCACGATCCTATGAAACTATCCCACGATGCTAAAGAGGAAAACTCCTAGGAACTGGATATTTTTTACACGCCTGCTGGGATTGAAAATCCTCTCATGAACAGTTGAAGGGGGGGGGGGGGGGAGGGAGTTGGAAATTATCCTGCCATTTCATTGTAAGGATTTAGTTAGAAGTCATGTCAGGTTTGATTAAAAGTTTACATTCTCTAAATTCCCTCATAATTGTCTTCCACATGTCTGTCACTTATTCATAATCAAGGTCACTTAACTATTTGTGGTTGCCCATGTTAAGCTGCCAGAGTGGAACAGCCAATATGATAAACTCTTTTTAAAAGAAACCACAACTGCATTTTGCAAGTAAGGAAGCTTTGTGCTCTACCATCTTTGCAAAACATTGAGTCCTAACTGGTCTTTTAAAATTACTTTGTTCATGTATAAGCTTCATTGCACCTTGGACTTCCTTTAAGTTGAAAGATCTGTTGCTTCCCCTCCCTCCAACCATTTAAATCATTCTAATTTATCTCTGGGTATTTATGCATCTTTTGTAGCTAATATTAATCCCTTGGAGTTGAGAACTGGGATTTCTTAATGTAGCACACTAATGCCAGTATAATAGCACTAACAATGGGGAGCCTGGATTCATGAGCTCATAGGGATTAACAAGGATTTGAAGTATGTTTTCTAGAGAGAGATAATTATTACTATTTTCAATGCTCTTTTACATCTTAATTGTTTATCAAATGACCTTAGTTACCACACAGGCACTGACTAATCGTGGTGAATCCTCAAAAATGCCTCAAACAAGACCGTTCTTGAGATACGCTCTCTACCTCATCTACATCCCGTTCAGTACCTAAACCAGAAAACTATTTCCACATTGACAACCAGCTCTTCATATCTCTCTGGTAGGTTAACTAAACACAAGATAATATCCCAAAGAAATCTGATAGAGACCAACATAAATATCTATTAGACTATTATCTACAAATGTGCTCCTCCCAAGCTCTCCAATAATCAGCCCCACCTCTCTCTTGTCTTCTCCTTGCCAGGCCCCCTCCTGCCTCCTTGTGTGTTAGTGCACAGGGGGCTTCTATGGAGAGAAACACCTCACTGGTCCCTGGTACACACATCTTTTACTATACCCCTCAGCTACAGTGTTTCCCCACATCCCCTTATATAGGGGAGCTGCATCACTTCCACTGCTCTGGACCCCTTTGCAGCCACAAAAGTGAGGGCTGTTTTTTGTCCCTTAATGACATTTTGTTCACATTTATACCAAACCATCTCTCTCAGAGAACTTTGTCAACCTATTTTTCAGCATGCTTAAAGGATGCAGCTTGAAACAAATGTTCAAGTTCCGACATGTTTGTGTTTATGCAAGTAGAAATAACATACACTGGATTTGTATTTTAATCTGCAACTAAATACAGGAAGTATTTGTGTATTTAAGTGTTGTGGATGAGGTTTATTTTTAGTTCTCATTCATTTTTCCCATTAGGCTACGTTCTCATCTAAATGAGATTATCTCTTTAACTTTTGGAAACCCTATTAATTGGTGGAACACACATAGGATCAAAATGTATCCTTCAGGAGGCACAGAACTCGAGGAGGAATTTGGTGGTGGACTGGAAAGGGGATGAACGTTTAGGCCCCAATCTAGGAAAATATTTAAGAACATATTTGAGTGTGTTAGTAGTCCCATTGACATCAAAGGGACTACTCCTATGCCTAAGCGTGTACATAAGTACTTTGCTGGTTCAGGGCCTTAGGGCCAGGTAGCTGGTTGTGGTGGGGTGGAGGTTCCCTTCTCTCTGACCTTCACTGCCCGCTTTGGAGAGATGTGTGCACCCTAACTGATACATGAAGGAGAGACAGCAGTTGTGGCTGATTGCAAAGGTGAGTCACAGTCTTGCCCATATTATCCAGGTATTGAGAGACAGGTGTGTGCTTTAATTATCTGGCAAAGTTACACCCAGCTGTATACACTTGGTGGGTATTTATTTTATTTCTCATGTGCAACTTTAGGTTTTGCAATAGTGCAATGTAATTTAAATGAGCTTCCATTTATAATTCTAGATGTGCAATGCCAATGTTGCTAAGGGTTCAAAAATCATGAATCAGCCCCATAAAATCATGACATTGGCTTAATCAGGAGATTTAAAAATAAACATTTGCTGTCTTGTTTCTAACACTGCATGTTTTCAAGCTTTTATCTGCAATTATGAGGGCTAGAAACTTACTTCCTTTTTTAATTAAAGCTGAGATTCTCTTGCAATCTAATAATTTCAACAGCTGGGGCTTTAAGAAAAACACCAAATATAAGACTCCAAATAATATTATGAGAGTTGGCAACACTGAATAACTGTGACAGGCGTTTAGATGAACCCATGGATTTTTATTAGCACTCACTAGTTTCTTCTGTGAAATATATAGCTTTTCTGTTGCTGGATATTGTCTAACTACAAATCTGTAGCATTTATTTTCCCCAGTTAAGATGCTGTGATAGTTAGTCACTGATATTTATCTTCCTACAGCACAGATTCTCACACAGAATATTAGAATAACAGAAAGCACAAGAAATCGAGAAAGAGAACTAAATTGCTTGTACAATCATAGCAAGAAACTAAACCTATAATTAACTATACAATAATACCACTTTTGCAATATTGTTTCCCCCCTCATCCCCCAAGCTAACCAGTATGTGCCTGCTTTCTTGAAATATCACATTGACTGGCATTTGAAACATAAGCCATTGATCAAGTCGCATGTGTTTAGGGAGGAATTTTCAACAGCACCTAATGGATTTAGAAGCACAAATTCCATTGAGAGTGATTACAGTTTGTGCTCCTAAATCCCACTTAATGCACAGAGAAGGAGTATCTTGGAATATCATGCAGCACTGGAAACCATCTTCGAATACTTCTCAATGTTTCTTGTCTTCTTTTACCCACTAGTTCAAACTCATGAGGATACATAATTCTGTATCCTTTCAAAGGTGCTTTGTTTGTGCCTCATAGCTATTATGGGGCATCAAGGACTGCAACCCATCATTTTTCTTGGATGGTTCTATACAATTTGCCACATGTAATTGTGTTAGTACATCACAGCTCTTTCATGACAAGGACATATATGCCCTTTAAATTTGAATCAGAACATCAGACTAAACCCTCAAATATTGTGCAGCATTGGAAATGTATGCCCTGAATCAGAGGTTTGTAAAGGATGCCACTTGTGCAATATAAATGGAAGTAGAAAACCAGTAAAGAAACTATTAGTCTGTGGGCCCAGGCTGGAAATTTTTGGTGCTGTAGCAAACCCCCATACAGAGAATAATAACTACATTACTATGATAGAAGTGTCCTTTATACTTACCTAGGGTGGATGTGGTGTTGCAAACTGGTAGCAAGATATGCCAATGCAAAGTATTTGTAGCCATGTCAAAACATCCTTTGCACAAGTGAAAAGGCCACAAAAATGTACTTAAGTTGTCAAGACATGTTTGAAAGAAAAAAAATAAGCAATAAAATGGGATTTAAACAATTTATTGTAAAAGTCAAAAAGAAATTTGTCATTCAAAAGCTTTTTCACACAAATTGACACTGATTTATTTGAAAAGACAAAAACAAATTCTACTCATACAAACAGTTACTTTGATACAAATTATTAACAAGATTCCATTACTTAGAGAATGTTGGCCTTGGGCTTTGTACTGAGAAACATACAGTTTATTCATTCACCCCAAAGTTTTAAATAACATATTCATTATAATAGAAGCTAAGTCTACTACTGCACACCACGATGCTAGCAAGACCCTAATAGCCAATGGACTCCCTCTCAGTGAAGGACAATATGACGGTATATATATGTGTGTGTGTGTGTAGCCATTTTCAGTATATTTGCCATATGCTACATGTGTGTGTCTTAACAATCTGTTTTCTCAGTCTGATTTGGATCCATACTGGCAACTTCAAGGAGTGTAACAGTCCTCACCATCAGTCCATAGCAAGCCTGTGTGCATGCCATGCTCTGTCTTGAATAACTGTAGCTGTGCTCACACTTTGGTTTTTTTACTCCCCATGTACTGAGTTCCAAGAGTGCTTCAGGGGCAAATGTCTGTCTCATTAGTGTTGGAGAAATATGTCCATCTATGTTGTGATGCCAGCCATTTCCTGTTACGCAAGGCATGACAGGATGAGCCTCCATTGTTTGATTCCAGAAAGGTATCTGGTAATTTGCATGCTGGGTATGTTGCAGAAGACTGTCATAAGTTTGGGGGAGGGCCTCATTCCAGGTCTACTTGTGACAGAAAAAGCTTACGTCACATCCCATTTACATCTGCTGAGTTAGCCCGTGAGAAGGGTTATCAGAAGTTCTACTGATTTCAACTGTGAAGAAGGCATATCCACCATATCACCAAAATTGGCAAGTCTTTTGTGTGGATTCTTTCTGACAAACTTCCATGCTTTTTATGTAATTATTGGCCAACTCCAGCTGTTATGGTTTGGGCTGGTATGAATCTTTTTTGAACTTTTATACCAGTATGAAACCAAAGCTCTTGTTTCCAACTTGTGAATAAAATGTACACAGAGAACTGTGACATCAGTGTCTGGAGACCACATGTCCACACAACTACATGAGAGTAGTCTTGTGAAGCATGTGCAACATGAAGCAGAAGCCAAGTATATGCTTCTTTGTGTGATGAGAATAGATTTTCTTGCTCTACAACTCCATCTGAAGTGGTCATGTGAGCATCCTTGATTCACCTGCAATAGCCATTTTCTGAACTGAGCCAAGTAAATTTTCTGCCAAATCACATTATGATTATGACAAAAGAATTACCAGATGTGATTTACCTTCTTGGGATTTCCAATGAAGGTACTCTGCTGCATTGGGATGGGTGTTTTGGATTCTGATTTCATTGCTTTGTGAGGATTGCCTTCATTTACACTCAAAAACTTTAATTGAATCTTTGACATCATATTGATCAAAGATGATATCTTCTCTTTTGCAGCTTTCAGAACCCTGTAGAGGCTGGCACACTTTTCCTAGTGCAGTTCAAAAAGTTCTGAAAAAATAGGTGCCCCTCCTTGTATGTGACCATTCATATAACAGCCGTGCCATTCACTAGCCAACCTGTGGGCATGTTGGATGCTGGCAGTTGATTCAGTGACTGAGTTTCTTTTTCAAATTCACACAGTAGCTTATTTTTTGCAGTTTTGTTCAGGGTACCATCTGAGTGCGTGCTAGAGCACATGGAACTGTGGAAAGCTCATGTGTGAAAACTGCCTTCAGGTCAGTCTCTCTTGTTTGTGCAGCTACCACAAGATGGCTAAACTCCTGGGGTTTGCAATAGATCATCACTGTCTTATCACTACTAACTTGATCTTCTTGCTTACAGAGACAAATGTCTGTATGCTGAACTTGTTTGGTGCTTCAAAAATACAGTGTATTTGAATTTAATCTGTTTTCCACAAGCTGTTTTATTGGTTTGATTCCTGTATCATTCACAGTAAGAAGCAACCTCTTTGGGTGCAGCAATGCTAGCAGCAATGTTGGTGAGTGCTATCAAGTCAGCATTCAAATGAAATAGGTTTGTCATGGAGTTGGTGATGACATGAACAACCTTATTTAAATCTCCTTCATCATGTTGCAGGTGACATGGTGCACCCTTCTTGTGTTTTCTTTGTGAAACATCCGAGTCTATCGTATTATACATTACCTTCATGGAATTTGTGATAGCTGAATGCTCATGAGCAGTGATGAACCATCTAGCCAGGGCTCCTGGTTTCAAAGTGAAACCCACTATATCCCTCCGCCACCTTTTATTTTACTGTCACAGTTTACTGTGTATTCAAGTGCCATGTCTGCTCAGACTTGCTGTTTATTTCTAGCCTGAGGCACAGCATGATTTCTCATGAACTTTGGCAGAAGCTCATATTACTGATGGATACAGGTATTCAGTGACATAGCTGGTGTGGTCAAAGGGAAAAAATTAGTTGTATAATTTCTCCAAACATCTCAAGATGGAGGTCCCAGCTATTTTCACAATCTGCTATAATGAAACACATTAGGATGTTAACCATTTTCATTAGTACATAAATTTGTCTTGTTAAATTGTATCTGGATAAAATAAAAGCACCCTTTGTCCATGTTTTATAGCTGTAAACCATATTGAAAAAAGCTATTTTTTTTAGAAATTACATTGTGTAAGCAGATCATAAATTAAACATAGAAACAAAACAAGAAGCAGAAAACATATTTAAAGTAAATTTGCCATAATGAAATCGTATAGCATGAAATCACTGTTTAATTATACACGTGTTAAAGGAGAGTCATTACTTTGACTGTTTTCAAAAAAATCATGAAGGTAATTTGACATGATATATAAAAGCATCCATAATTCTCAAAATGACTGCTGCAGAATACCATGTTCCTTACTCCAAAAAACCCTCTTGGGGGTCAAGCCCTTCATAAAAATGTGTTAAACCTTTTTTCTATAGGGGCGATGCTTCAAGTTTCAAATTTCAAATTTAGGCAAGGTTTTCCATTTGGGTCCCCAAATTATACTACCAGAGTTTTATTCCCTCCAGAGTTAAGGGGCCTGTTTCACATGGCCCAGTGGCCACTACTTCACAGTTGTAGTGTAGACTAGAAATAACCCATGATCTTTAGGAAATATCACAGTGATTTTTCAATCCTGTGTGTTTAGGAACTCATATAATGCCATCACAATAGCATTTGAGGACTACATAAACTGTAATGAAAGTAACCCTTCCAGCACCCTCTGAGGTAAAGAAATATTTGTCTCTTCATTCCCCAATAAGTACCAGAGGCACAGGGAGATAAGGCACACAATCTATGATCATACTGGAAGTCTGGAAATGGAATTCACGTCTCCTTAAACTTCGTCCAGTGCCTGGACTGCAATATTATCCTTCCTTATTAGCAATATTTGTCTTTTCAAGACTACCTCTACCAGGACAAAGCACTCTGATTGAACTAACCTCGTTATCTCCATACTGATTTATACCTGCCTCTGGAAATTTCCATTATTTGCATCTGAAGAAGTGAGGTTCTTACCTATGAAAGCTTATGCTCCCAATACTTCTGTTAGTCTTAAGGGTGCCACAGGACCCTCTGTTGCTTTTTACAGATTCAGACTAACACGGCTACCCCTCTGATACTTTCTACCAGGACAGTTAATGGAAAATGTACCTTTTTCAGAAAGAAAAGTTGAGGTTATCTTTCATATCTAGATGTTCACAAAACTGAGTTGGCTAGGGGACTATGAATTCCATTTCTTACTGGCTAGTACTATCCAAAATGGGGCATTGGTTTGTTTTGCAGATGGGGGGTGAGGGCATAGATTTCCTTCAGTGCATTCAATACCTCTGCTTTTGCAAATGGACCATGCTTTATGGAGGAAGTTGGTGCAATTGCTACTTCTAACTTAGACTTGACTTCCTTGGAGCTGGTGAGATTGTCTTAGGTTTGGTACAGAGTAGGTTTTTTTCTGCAAAGCAGGATAAGATCCTCACAGTAGGTCCATACCACCACAGAGGCCCACTCTCTTAGTCTAATGTTTAAATTCCCCTAGCAAGATAAGTTTCAATGGAGAGCCTGAATTATTCAGTAGGTATCTATTTTTGTTAAGTACTACATGAATAGTTCTTGACATAATTTTGTGACTATATTTTGTGGGTTTAAGGAAAATCAAGTATTTGTTAAATACTTTCCCTGCATTTTGTAAAGCACATCACAGAAAATTGTAAAAGCCCATATTTAGACACTGTGTTAATGATAATGTAAGAAGAATTAGCTCCGGAGTGAATGCTCTTATTCATCTTACTGTAGCATGCTGTGTCCTGTCACAGAGTGCACAATATCGTGTCCATTTAAAACCTTGTTAAACACTCCATTAGTAACAAATGAAAACATCTGTGCCAGTAACTATCACTGATTCTTGTGAAATCCCTGGTGGCTGTGGTGTTAAATTTTACTTTTAGAGAAAACAATGGCATGCAAATAATGATACAAAGAAAATGATCTGCTTTTTGAACGGGGTCTCCATTTTACAACTGTATTCAACTGTTGACTAGGAATAGAGCAAGAAATGAAAGGGAAAATACCTAACAATAACCACAGAACAATACTGGTTAAAATCCATAGATGCCAAGTGAAGAGTTAGGGCTCACCTTTGAAACATGATAGGAAAATAGTTATAAAGTTATATAAATGTAAAGTATGTACATTGCATTGTAGGCACATTGCATAGGAAGCAGTTTCAAAATCATGCTATTATATTAGCTGTAGATTTCCATTTGTTGTGCAGTGTCATATGGCACCACTCTTTTTAATCCGACCTAGCCATGATCCAAACCCTAAAACCTCTTTTTGTGGTTCAAACCCAGTATGGATAATGCTACATATACACTTCTCCTCTTACAAGCATACATGACATGTTAGTGTTAACCCTCCTCTCTACCTTACCCAAAACATCATCTTTGATTTCATCCCATGCCCACCCCAACCTACACAAAAAATGCCTCTTTGTTTTCAAATAGTCACAGCAGTAAAACCACATAAACCAGCACAAGAAGTTGCAGGATGAGAAAGACCCCTATAGATTTTGAAAAAAATATATAACTATGTTTATAGGTAATTTGTAGGCATGGTTTTAGCTATGTGTACAGGTATGGACAGGTACTTGATATATGCCACATACAGATAAATATGGTGCAATATGGTTACACTGATACAATTAAGTGGGATGGAGTTTTTTATACACTGGTATTTACCAAAGTAGAAATACGCTTGATGCAGAAACTCAGATCTAAATTGCCTAGAACTTTGGAGTATTTAAAATCCAGATTTAAATTTTGTGGATTGAACATTTCTGTAGTGGATTCAGAGGTATTTGGTGCAGAATCATTATACTTATGTAGCTATGCACATGTTACTTAGTGGTTGTACATATTGATATAGAATTCTGAGCCAAAGTACAGGATGCTGACTAGGTATATGTACCAACAGGGCTTAAACTGAGCTGGAACCATCTGGAGCAGAGCACTGGTAAATATTTTTAAGACTGCAGAAGTCCTGGGGCTGGGACCCTGAACTCTGGCAACCCTGTGGGGGTAGAGCCGTGAGCCCTGGGGCCTCTTGTGGACATAAGCCCTGAGCCCCGGTACCCCCCTGTGGGACTGAAGCTCCAAGACCCACCGCCCTGCAACTGAAGCCTGGAGCCCTGAATAGGGAGGGGCAAGGGGACTCCGGGAAATAATCTCTGAGAATTTAAGACTGTGTACCAATGTATGGCTGTATAGTTTTTTCTTACTTAAGTTGTTCTCCCCATTTTTGTAGAGGACTATAAATTCAGGACCCACCAACCTCTCTGGTGGTTTTCTCTGTTCTGCCACGTTCAAGTATAAAGACAGCCTGGAGCATGTGATCTGGGTGCAATAGGGTCTTTATGAAATATGAAGTATTCATGATGTTTCTGTCCTTCCATTCCTGTAAGAACTGTTACTTGAGAAACTGAGCCACAGAAAGGGCACCTCAACTGTATAGGGGTTTGGGTCACATAGTTAGCTAAAACTGGACACCAGGAAAGAAGGCAACATAATAGATAGATGGAAATGGAGCCTGTTGGCGGGTGAGTAAGTTATGGGTCTTGGGGGAAGGCCTCATAAGTACAAATATTTCAGAAATCTTTCAGATAAACATCTAAAAGTTTGGATGCTTATCTTAACCTAACCTTGGAGGTTTGCATTATTTCAAACAACACAGCTAGGAAGACTGGAATCTATTTTTGTTGTTGTTTTGCAAAGAGAATTATGAAGGAAATAAGACATGGTGTTCTGTGCAGGAGAGAACTACCCAAGAGAGCAATAACTCTGAGAAAAGAGGGGAAAATCATGTTTCATCCTCAGATGAAAGTAGTTCAGTGGTCCTGGCTTCATTCCTATTGTTGCCCTTTTGTGTCAGAGGGAAATGTGAAATCCTGTTGAGATACTGCAGTTGTGTAATGTCCTGAGGGACTCTGTGTAGCACATGTTATTAGAGGGTAAAAGAATAAAGCAGGGCTTGGGAAGTGAAACCGTTCTGTTAAGCCAGTGTAAGTTAAAGCTCTATCCTCTTCTATATCCATCTATCCATACACACAAGAAATTTTAAGATGGTCTAGAAGTCAATAGTTAACAAAAATATTCAACCTGAAATCGATTCTTTCTTCTGAGTCTTACTTTATTTATTAATTTGTATGTACATTGAAATACCTAAGTTAGTAAAGTGACACTTAGAAAAACCTTAACAATTAACAGTCCTTATTTTATTTGTTAATCCATTCATAGCTAATATAAATCGATGTGAGAACTATGTGTCCGGCGTGGACACTTGTTCAACATAAGTAGGTTTTTATAAAACATTTTAGTTTAAAATGTTCCATTTTGTAAACATGAGATGATTTAGGCCCCAACCTAGCAAATATTCCAAAAATGTTCAAACCTCTTAAAAATTACAACCCCTATCCAACAAAGCACTTAAGGGCAGATTTAACTTTAACCACTCTCTTTAGACTACTCATAAGTTTAATGTTAAGCTTTTGCTTAAGTGCTTTGTTGGATTAGGTCTATATGGTACAATCGTGTAAGGTACTGAGCAACTTTCACTGAAGACAATAGGAGTGAAAAGTGCTTGGCGCCTTGCAGAATTGGGTGCATAGATTGCTTCCTGTTTAAGGAATGGAATATTTTTGTTCAATATATTATTAATTTCTGCTTTTTAAAATTAACTTCAATGGAAGCTACTTAACACCTCTTTGAAAGTCACGCCATTTTTGGATTTAGGTACCAAATTTTAGCAATTAGTCCCTCACTCAGGACAATGTTCCTATTCAGGAAGGTTTCAAAATTACATGCTTAATATTAAGCATGCACTTATGTCCCATTAAAGCCAAAGCACAAAGTTTAGCTCAAGCATAAATGCTTTTATGAATAGGGATGGACTTGAGCATGTGATTGGGCACTTTCCAGAATTGGGATCCTAAACTGAAATTTTTTGGCTCAAGCCCTCACAGAGATCAGTCTGAGAACTGCCATGTAAAGGAGACCATCAGCTTTGCTTCTGAATTTCCATATACTGTAAGTAGTTTTAGCACTACCTACAGTAAAATACTGGATATAGTTATAGTCTGAAAAATGAGGATAAGAAAATAATATTGTAAGAACTGGATGAATAGTGAGGAAAAACTATTTATGCATATTTTAATTACTTCTAAATAGAATTTCAAACAAGCTTGTTCACCAGTGTTAATTATTTGCTTTTCATGAATATCTGTGCAAGTGAAATTTTGTTAATATGAATGTTCATGAGAAATGAATTTGAGGCGGGGAGCTGAAATAAAGGTCCACATCCACCCATCCACACATGCGCACACCCGCCTACACACTTGTGGGCAAAAATTGTAGTTTATAAACACAAGATTACTGAATCAGGGAACAAATAATATTATGCAACTCAAAATGACCAATGAAATATGGAATCATAAATATCCAGAACTTTAAGGAATATCTTGAATAGTTGCTTAATAATCCATAGGATGAAATGGTCATACAAACCATTCAAAGGCCGTAAAGAAATTCACAAAATAATCTCAAGTCATGAAGAGGAAAAAAGAGTCTTGGGGTTTCTATGTTCACTCCTCAGTGAGTTCCATATCAGATATTCTATTTACAAGTATAAAGAGATTTTTTTTCTAACTGTCTTCAGTTTGGAATCTGAAAACAAAGCTCTATTCTTTTTTTATGATTAAATATAGGCTTTATGGTATCATCCAAAAGGCCCCAATTAGGATTGAGGCCTCATTGTGAGAGATGCTGTAAAAACACAGAAGAGACACAATCCCTGCCCTACAGGGTTTACAATCTAAAGAATGTCATGTTCACGAGCTGTTGCTAGTAATGAAGATTCTGCAATAATAATATACTATATGCACAATCCAGAGAAGTATCCAGCACTCTCTACTATTTCCTAAAACATAATTGATTGCCTGAAAATGCTATTGATTTTCAAGCAGATTTCCCCAGTTTTAATTAATGGGGAGTTCTGCTTACAAATTAATGGCATCAACTGGTCATTCATTAAGTAGGTATTTATGGGTTTTAATTTTCAGAGGATCGAGATGATGCCACTCTTTTTTTTTTAATATTTTTATTGTTCTCAGAAAAACAACATAGCAACACAATGAAAAATAGGGATTATATTATTATAATTTGAAATTATCAATTTTATATTTTGAACAAGCATTTTTCTGTACATCTGTCTTGCTTACTTGCTAAGGCATCCCATGAGAAAGTTTGAGTCTATTGGTTACTATAAAGGAAGCCTGGACAAAAAAGATATGTTTGAAAGGGCAGATCCTCAGCAGATGCAAATAGTTAATTTCCCAAATCTCTCTCAGAGCACAGTCACTTTCTGACCACAAAAGTAGTTTAAAAAGAAGGCTATATTGATATACATATAAAATATGGTTGTAGCGGGGTGGTCACCCGCTCCTGCCCTGAGGGGCTTAGAACAGCCCAGCAGAGGGCTGTGGCTGGGACAAGCAGCTCCCAGGCTGATTGGGGAAGTAGGCACAGCTGGGAGCCCATGCCCCAAACAGACCACAGCTGGCCCTTATAAAAAGGCTTTGAGCCAAGAGCAAAAAGACTCTCTCTCTAGCCTGTTGAGAGAGAGGGATCTGGTTGCTGGGAGTGTACCAAGGCACCTGAGCTGGAAAAGAGCTAGACAAAGGCCTATGGAGCTGGGGAGCTCCAGCCTGGAAACCCCAGGCTGTGACCTAGTGGAAGACCGAATAGGAACTGGAGTTACAGGGGGCAGCCCAAAGAGGTAGGCAGAGGCAGCAGGTCCAAACCCAAACTTGCCTGTGATGAGTGGCTTATACTGCAGTCTGCCCCAGTGAATGAGGGCTAGATGGAGACTGGGCAGTAGCCAAAGACTGAGGTGAGGTGGGGATAGTGGGCTGGGGGTCCCTGGGGAGGGGAGACCCAGAGACTGAGGGGTGTACTGCCAGGGGGCAGCACCCTGGTGTGCTAAGGGGACCAGGTCCGGGAGGGACATGGGGTGGGGGGGCAGGAAAAGTGGGACACTGGCCTGCAGAGGGTGCTCCGACGGCTGGAGAGCTAATTCCCAGAAGGTACCAGCAGGAGGTGCCGCAGGGGTGAGTCCATGTACGGTTACAATGGTCAAAATGGAAAGGTCTGGCAATCTTACATATGGAATCATTTCTGTTCTACCATAATTCTGTGCAAAAGCTTGCACTGGAGAGCAGAACCCAGCCCTGATATTTATTTATCAGTGTAAGTAGTTTCATCTATATGTGCAAAATATTTCTGTACCTCTGTATTTCCAGGGAAGTTGGAAGAGTTGTCCCAGAGCCATTTTTCTTCAGGAAAAGAGCGAGAGGCTCTGGATGAAGAAATATTTGAACTTCTCAAATTGCTCAAAGTGAAAAGATGAATGCTTGAAAAAATGTGAGTATTACCATCAAGGAGACAGCTGCATAAATTGCAGTAATTTTTGCATTAATTTCATGGAACAATCTTTTCAGTGGAATTAGAGATCCTTGAATAACTATGACCTATGTGTAAGAAATCTTAATACCACATATTAGACTAATAATGAAAATCCTTGAGGCAGTCTCTCCTTTGTTTTCAGTTGTATTTGTGGTGGAACAGACATCTAATTCTGTATCCAGTGATTTCTTAGACTAAGCTGCATCTTAGTCATTCAGTTCCACTAAGGATTTATAATATAGCTTTGTCGGATGCATTTAGACTCTTCCCTGGGAAACCGCCACCAGTGACATTCTGGAGAAGTTGATGGAAAAGAAACTTTTAGTCTCTGCCTTGTACCACTGCAAAGCCCCTTCTTCATGATGCTATTGTAGGGCTGGATTCTTCTCCCACACCACTGCAAATAGGAAGCTCCTAAAGTCAATGGAGTTATAACAGTGTAAGGGAGATCAGATTCAGGTCCTTAGTTCCTAAAGAGTTACAACAGCGATTAAGAGTAGGCCAAATCCCGAGGGCCTTACCTTTTGGTACTGAATCCTTATTCAGGCAGATTCCCACTTAGGGCAAGATTGCTTTCTCTCATGGTTAAATCCACAGGAGAGGGTTAATGAAGAGAGAGGATTCCTTAATATAATCCTCTTTATTCAGCTGTGGTCCCATGGAGAAGAAGGCTGCTATGCCAGTGGTCAGTGGAGCACTTGTTTGTGACCACTGAGAGGTGGCTGGTCACCTGGTACTGGCTCACCATGTTTCCATATGCTAAATCACATTATAAGACCGATAACCACACATTATATTTCTCCTTAATGTTCACCTCTGCCAGGATGCCCACAAAACACTTGACAATGGCTAGGCAACTGGTGGGTTGTGATTGCTGCTTATTACAATAATGGTTGTAATGGTTACTTTGTGCTCTTTCTATTGGTTTGTAGTGTCTACCCATGTCTTTTGTCATGTAAATAGATTGTGGTATCTCTGAGGCATGGACCATCTTTCTTTTATATGCTTGTGTAATGCCTACCACAGTGGGGCCCTGATCTTTGATTTTTGGCCTATAGGCATTACTGCAATACAAGTAGTAATTAATAAATGCTTACCTATCATTATTTTTTTCCATAAATTTGCCCCAGGGGTGCTATGGACTCATGAGTTTGAGGGGGTGTCTCCAGGAGTTGTAATCTCTATTAAGATTTGTTCCACATTCTGGCAAGTGGGAGATCCAAGAAATATAAACATCTGCACATTTTTTCTATTATATGCTTATGTCTATATTTTCTAAACTGCATGTAACGTACCCATGCAAACATTTACACAAAATACTAGTATTGTCTCTAAAAGAGGGTTCTTTCTCAATATTTATTCATTTGTAGTCAGACATCCTGGTTGGAAGGAAGAAATTCACTCATTGATTTTACAGTAACAAATGACAGAGTGATATTACTCTTTAGAAAACTCCAGGCAGTTGGTTCAAAGCCAAAGCCCATTTCCTTTCTCTCTTATAACTGATTCATTCATAGATCATCCTGTGGGCTGAATCGGGATATTTTTCTTTCTTAATGCTGAAACTTCTTTTGCATAATTCTTTCTTTTAAAAATCAAGGATTGCTAAAATTAATCACTAGGAAGGAAAAAGTAGAGGAGGGAGGGTCAGAAACAGAAGATTTACTTCACAGTCCGTGAATCTCGAAAAGCATTGAATCCAGCTGAGAAACCAAATTCAAGGTGGTTTGCAAATCCAAAGGTTATAGTAACTACCCTTCACTTTGAGAGATTCCTCTCCCAGTCAAAGTTTACAGTGCATTAGCTGAGATACATGGGAGAAAAACCAGTTGTCACCTTCTTAACTCATGAATGAATAAATCTGTCCTATGATAAATATTTCATTCTAAAAAGGGAAATAAATTCAGCACACAGAACATTAAATGAAGGGCAAAACAAAAGCCTACTCAGAATTCTAGGCTATGTAAAGGAGACAAGGTCAGACACCGTGAAGCTGTGTTCAGTCAATGAGTTCACAAGTTTCTCTGCACCAAGGAATATCCTGCAGGGTGGACTGGGTTAGACTAATGCAGGCTGGTCACTCTTCCTGCTGACTGAGTCTGAACATTATTTCCTTTTGTAGTCATTGCTAAGAAACCAGTGTAATTTGTGTAAGACCTAGTGTGTGTGCAACTCTGTGACATTGTACCCATTGCTGATAAATATCAGAGAATTTCATAGGAAAGGCTTGGGTTTGAAAAATATTCTAACTCTTTAATTTCATAGATCTTCTTTAGGGAATGAGAAGCTTCTTTCCCTCACTGTCAAGGAATTGCATCCCATTCCTTAGCAACTACATTCCACCAATGAGGCCCACTAAACTACACCGTCGTTGGTGTTTTTTTTGTTTTCTTTCACTCTAGTCCCTATGGCTTTGTCCATGCTGTTCTACATCTCTGGAATTCCTTCCCTTTCCCTTTCCACGAGGTATCTTCCCTCTTTCAATTCAAATATTTCCAGAAGATTCACTTCTTCCCTGAGGCCCACAATGCTATAACCTGTCAATAAAAGCTGTTAGCACACCATTACATAATACAAATAACATGCTAAGCTGGGTCCATCAGTGCATGCTCATGGTGCCTATCTATCTAGAATGAAAGTGTCTCAGGAGGAAGGAACATATCTCCTTTAAGGTCTTGTATAGGCACACCCAGTACTAGTATTAAGGGGGACCCATTCCTGCAATCCTTACTCAGGCAAGACTTTCTTTGATATCATTGACTCCTAACGGAGCTGAGGTACAATGGGGAGTATTCCTTTTCTTCCTCTCCCACTCATAGACTAAGACTCAGACTTTGAGGCCATAAGGGACCATCATGATCATCATGTCTGGCCTACTGCACATTGTAGGTCACACAACCTCACCCACCCACTCCTGTAATAGACCCATACATAACCTCTGACTGAGTTACTGAAGTCGTCAGATCATGTTTAAAAGACTTCAAGTTACAAAGAACCTACAAATTACATTCATTTAAACCTGCAAGTGACCCGTGACCCATGTTGCAGAGGAAGGCAAAAAACAAAAACAGGGTCTCTGACCTGGGGGAAAATTTCTTTCCAACCCTAAATATTGCAATCAGATGCTGAGCATGTGGACAAGACCTACGAGTCAGATACCTGGAAAAGAATTCACTCATTTTCTGGCAGCCCCATGGTATTTCTCTAGGCTCAGGGGGTAATTAGCACTCCCAGCTATCTTGTGAGTGCATTCTCCTTGCTTGTTCCATGGGAGATGAGGGAGAATGAATCTCACCTTCCCCAGGGTGAATTGTCAGAAACTCTGCAAGATGAAACTAGTGGAGTTTTCATTCCCCTCCATGGATATTTTGTACAGGGGATAATTTAGCCCTAATCAAGGGCTGCTGGATTCAGATTTTGGGACTTGGTCATTCAATGGTGATTAAGTGGTGCATGGTGTGGAATGTAGTGTACGTTTTCATTAACTTGCAGAAGAACTGTTAGGTGTTCAGCATTTTTGAAAATCAGGCCGTGCATGTAGATGCCTCAGTATGAAGTTAGGCTCCCGCTTGTGGAAATCTTTGCTCTCAGCTGTTCTTAGAGTTGTAGCACCTTGAATAAATGGGAATTCGATACAGATTCAAATGCTTATTATATATAGCTGGGAAAAGATATTGACTTAGGCCTGGTCTACACTAACCCCCCAATTCGAACTAAGGTATGCAACTTCAGCTACGTGAATAACGTAGCTGAAGTCGACGTACCTTAGTTCGAACTTATCGTGGTCCAGACGTGGCAGGCAGGCTCCCCCGTCGACTCTGCGTACTCGTCGCGCCGAGCAGGATTACCGGAGTCGATGGGGAGCACTTCTGGGTTTGATTTATCGCATCCAGACAAGACGCGATAAATCGAACCCAGAAGTTCGATTGCCTGCCGCCGAACCAGCGCGTAAGTATAGACAAGCCCATAGAAGCAGGATGGAAAGCACAATGTTCATTCATCACTCACATTAATACATACATCATGATGCTTATTAATAGACTTCCAAAATTAGGAAATTCTGTCTTATACAGATATAAAATAAGAAATATTTTTCAATATGTGCTTTCAGCTAATTTCTTTCAGTAATTTGTAACATTTTTTTGCCAAACAAATGGTGACAAATTCTAATATATAGATATAGGAGATTTCCAGGTTTAAACAGCTTCATAAATCAGCAGTTGATCAATAGCAATACTAAATGGCCTTTAATTCTATACAAGCAACAAACAGGGTTTGCCATGAGAAACATGCTTTACATATTAGCTGTGTCCACTTTCTCTTCATAAGATGGTGCTTTAGCACTTAAAACTGTGACACAGAGTAACTGTTATTGCTCTGGAAGTATTAGGTCATAACCTCTTTCAGCAAAAAATAAACATTATGGAAACAAGCATTTCAGAAAATGGTACACTCCCTTTTAGTGAACAGAGATTTTTACCTACCATGGAAAGTTATTTGATATACCTACTATGGATGTGTACCTATTATAGTGGGTTCATATGATGACTGATCTATAGGGTTGTGAAGCAATTAAAAAAAAATAATCATGATTAATCGCCTGATTAATCATGCTGTTAAATAACACTAGAATACCATTTACTTTAAATAGTTTTGGATGTTTGCTACACTTTGAAATATATTAATTTCAGTTACAACACAGAATACAAAGGATACAGTGCTCACTTTATATTTTTATTACAAATATTTGCACTGTAAAAACAATTTTTTAATATACCTCAAGTTCTATGGTGCAATCTCTTTATCATGAAAGTTGAACTTACAAATGTAGAATTATGTACAAAAAAACTGCATTCAAAAATAAAACAATGTAAAACTTTAGAGCCTACAAGTCCACTCAGTCCTATTTCTTGGTCAGCCAATCACTCAGACAAGCAAGATTGGTTACAATTTGCAGGAGATAATGCTGCCTGCTTTTTGTTTACAATGTCACGTGAAAGTGAGAACAGGCATTTGCATGGCACTGTTGTAACTGGTGTTGCAAGATATTTACGTGCCAGATGCGCTAAAGATTCATATGTCCCTTCATGCTTCAACCACCATTCCAGAGGACATGCTTCCATGATGATGATGATGATGGGTTCTGCTTGATAACAATCCAAAGCAGTGCAGACTAACACATGTTCATTTTCATCATCTGAATCAGATGCCACAGGCAGAAAGTTGATTTTCTTTTTTGGTGGTTTGGGTTCTGTAGTTTCCACATCCGAGTATTGGTCTTTTGACTTACAAAAGCATGCACCACATCTCGTCCCTCTCAGATTTTGGACAGCACTTCAGATTCTTAAACCTTGGGTTGAGTGCTGTAGCTATTTTTAGAAATCTCCCATTGGTACCTTTATGTTTTGTCAAATCTGCTGTGAAAGTGTTCTTAAAACAAACGTGCTGGGTCATCATCTGAGAATGCTATAACATGAAACAAATGCAGAATGTGGGTAAAACAGAGCAGGAGACAATTCTTTCTCCCCCCTCCCCAAGGATTACAGTCACAAATTTAATTGACACGTTAGTTTTTTATTAACACGCATCATCAGGATGGAAGCATATCCTCTGGAATGGTGTCCAAAGCATGAAGGGGCATATGAATGTTTAGCATAACCCGCACGTAAATACCTTACAATGCCGATTACAACAGCGCCATT
This sequence comes from Malaclemys terrapin pileata, assembly GCF_027887155.1. NCBI lineage: Eukaryota > Metazoa > Chordata > Testudines > Emydidae > Malaclemys > Malaclemys terrapin. Next base: position 180,853,971 of record NC_071506.1, read on the forward strand.
CAAATGGCTGTTCTCACTTTGAGGTGACACTGTAAATAAGAAGCATGTCCCGTCAATGTAAACAAACTTGTTTGTCTTAGCGATTGGCAGAATAAGAAGTAGGACTGAGTGGACTTGTAGGCTCTAAAGTTTTACATTGTTTTGTTTTCGAGTGCAGTTATCTACATTTAGCTACTTCCGCAACAGAGTTTGCATTAGAGTACTTGTATGAGGGGATTTAAAAAATGCTATTTCTTTTGTTTTTACAATACATATATTTGTAATAAAAATAAGATAAAGAGAACACTGTGCACTTTGTATTCTGTGTTGTAATTGAAATCAATATTGAAAATGTGGAAAAATATCAAATATTTAATAAATTTCAATTGGTATTCTATTGTTATAAGTGCATTTAATTTTTATCACAATTTTTTGAGTTAATTGCATGAATTAACTGCAATTAATTGACAGCCCTACTAATCTAGATAAGATTGAAAGACAATTTGTATTATTATCCCATGGTTGCAGTGGGTCATAAGGTTCTGAAACATTCACCTTTTGAACTGAAATGTTATATACTTGGCTATGTTGAAAGGGTTTTTTGTTGAGTTTTAAATTCTTCTACTTCATAATCTGACATGGTCCTCCTGCATGCAGGTGTGTCAAATATCTCTACCCCATTTTGCAAACAGTTTGCAAAAAGGTTGACAAATCTGGAACCAGAACCTTTATTTTTGAGGCTATGCACCCATCTCTGATCCTCTTACACCAAATTGCTTCACTTTCTGGGGATTATTTAGTGCTTATAATGCTTACCTGTCATGGGTGTTTTGGTTTATATAATAAAAAAAGTGAGATCTTCCAATGAAGAATAGCTATGTAAGTGAAAATGATTATCCACATTTCATTAGAAGGGGTAACAAAGGCAGAGAGGGGAAGAGATTTTGGTGATAGGCAATGTGGCCTACCAAGTGAGGCATTTGGTTTGTAGAAGAGGGTCTGCTGCCTACTTTTGTGTGAGCTTTTAACAGTCACTTCAACTGAGGTATTCAACTCAGAAATGTGCAAAAAAAAAGTATTGTGGGTTTTCTGAGAAAAGCATGAAATTTGCCATAGTCTTTGGACATGACTTAATAAAGATTTTCAGATAGGGGGCAACTCAGGCCAGGGCTGGCTCCTAAGCGCAAAAAAAAAAAAAAAAGCCGCGATTGGCGGCGGCAATGGGGGGGGGAGCCGCGATCGGCGGCAGCAGTTCAGTGGCAGGTCCTTCGCTCCTAGAGGGAGGAGGGACCTGCCACCCCCGAATTGCCGCAGGTGCCGCCCCTCTCCCTTGGCCGCCCGAAGCACCAGCTTGTTAAGCTGGTACCTGGAGCCGGCCCTGACTCAGGCCATGCTGGCTATGGCAGCCATTTTAACAACACTGTCATAATCCGCCAATGATGCTGTTTTACAGTTAGACATACAAGCAATGTATTCTTGGTTTTGCTTAAGCATGACCTTAAAATTGGTGTAAGGACATATTTTGTATTAATTTTGATTGTCAACATGGTCTTGGAAGAATTTAATCAAATTTCTCGTTATTTTTCTTGCAGAAGCTACCTTGGTTGTTTGAAAGTTGCTTGGTGATTGGGTAATATTAACTGTACACAGTAAAGAAAGGTATTAAATTACTACTGGCTATTATGAGTGCTTCAAACATGTCAAAAAAACAATTTTGTTCAAGAGCCGGGTCCATCAATGGATACCTACAATTCCTCTTCTGACAGGGGGCCAGTGTGTGCTTTTTCCTGCTTACAGGTGCAGAATTGATTAATCCAGCAGAATCAAAAAGAGACCACATTGTGTCTGGCTATCAAATTCTATAGCACATGTTTCAATGAGCTGAGTGCACTTCATATATAGAGAAATATGTAGAATAGATTATGGTGGTGGTATTGAAAAGACTTTGAACAAGAACAATGGGTGATGGCACAAATTCTGCTACATCGGGTTTAACAGGACTAACCTGAAAAGGGCTGGATTAAAAAAAAAAAAAAAAACTTGCAAAAACTGTGGATCACCCTGACGAACTGTGACAAAAAACCTCCAGGAAAAGAAGGGTGCTTTATTTGTCAGATGAACATGCCATCAGAAGGCCTCCATGAATCTTCTACCATTGGCATTTATAGTTGAGTCCACAAGCATGCACTATTGCTGAAAGATCAGCACTTGCTCGCAAAACTAAGTGCAATGGACATAGTGGCCCAACAGGCAAAGTGTCATGCAAAATGTTTGGTGTTTCTCTACAGCAAAGTCAAGGAGAAGAAAATTGAGCAAAGCAACAAAGAGAAAATGTTGCATGAGATTGCCTTTGCTGAACTGATAGCATACAGGGCCAGTGCAACCACTAAGCAAACTAGGCAGCTGCCTAGGGTGCCAAGTGGTTGGGGGAGGACAAAAGTGCACTCAGGGCAGCAGTGGAGTGGAGGTGAGCTAGGGCAGTGGGGCGTGGGGAGGGCTGCCTGCAGGAAGTAAGGGGGGGTGGCACACAGGGGAACTGCTCATTGCCCCAACTCACCTCTGCTCCACCTCCTCCCCGAGCATACCGCCCTGCTCTGCTTCTCTCCCTCCCAGGCTTGCGGCACCAAACAGCTGATTGGCGCTGCAAGCCTGAGAGGCGGGAGAAGCAGAGGAGTGACGGCATGCTCAGGGAAGGAGGCAGAGCAGAGGTGGAGGGGGGCGGGGAGCTGCCGCGGGGGGCGGGTGTGCCTCAAGGTGGGGGGGGAGGCCTGCCGCAGGGCTCAGGGAGGTGGGGAGCAGAGGCGGGGTGGGAAGCTGCCGCAGGGCTCCCCGGGCTGGGAGGGGTGGGGAGCTGCCACAGGGACGGGGGCGCGCTCAGGGTGGGAGGGGGAGGTAGGGAGCTGCCGCAGGGCTCGGAGAGGGCACAAGGTGGAAATTTCGCCTAGAGTGCGAAACATCCTTGCACCGGCCCTGATAGCATACACCAAAGAGACAAGACTGAATGAAGTGTGGCTCCAGTCTTTAAACGAACAGACATTACAAGGTGCTGTGCAGCTAGACTAGGACAGTTGGGGGTGACATTGGCTATGTGCATTCACAGCACTGAACTAAAATCCCATATTCTTTCACAAATTCCAGATCTCCAATCACACAAAAGTGTGCTCCTTTCCTTCAACCAGCATATTGGACATGCCCTCAGAAAGGCATGTGAGGCAGACTGTGACGAAGAAGCACTTCACCTACCCCAAACAGCAAAAATGATTCAAAGGGACCTATTTCAAATGAAAACGCAGTTTACTGGATTATTTGACCCAGGATGCCAAGGAAAATCTGTGCCTGACTCAGTACTGACACTGACATCCATGGTGTTGAGAGATACAAATGTTCAGGCAGAACAAGTTTACATTCATCCAGATACACTTATTTTGACACAGCTGTTGCACTACTACAGCAGTATCCATTGCTGTGAAAGAACAAAGTTTGTTCCACAACAAAGCTCAAGAAACACCTTTACCAGTCTATGCTGGTTTGACGCTTCATGCACAAAGAAGTGAGCTAGTAGATACCTTCTTGGATTGTCCATCTCTTATGACAGACTTTGCCATGCCTACCAGCATGGCAAACAGTGCATATCAACACTTCAAGGATGAGAATGTAGTGTGTTCTCTAAACTTGTGGTGGACTGTTTACTACTGCAGCCATACACAATACACCACAAGCCAAGCTCCACTGCAGCAACAGACTCCTTCCATTGAACTGGGATAGCACTTTTTCAGCATTTCAGTACTCTAGTAAAGGGAGTTGACCATGGAATTCCCACCCTGGACTGTGAGACTGCAGTATCAGTGAAGAAAACTATATTATCACTTTGAGTGTTATACAATTGTCCCTCCATTGATCTGGAAGAAAACCAATGCTCCCATCCCTGCTGCAAATGTTGAAATCTAGACAGACTGCCAAATGATTATCCAAGCCATGTAAGAAGAATGCAGGTGGCTGGAACAAGTAAGTCAAGCAGGAAGTCTGGATACCTTCAATGGAGATCAAGACACTTCCTGGGCAGCTTATAATGCCAGCAAACAGCCAATGCCAAACTTCACTTCAGCCATCACTATGCTTCTTCCCCTCTTTCCAGATGACTCCAAATCTGTGGCAATGATTCGTCATGCCATGGATGTGATAAGGAATGCTGTACACGACCCAAATCCATGCCAAGTGCCAGTGATCACTATGGATCAGTTCCTTTTCACCATAACCAAACAGATACAGTGGATCTGGCCTGCTGGATATGGAGAGGACAAATTTGTGATTATGCTGTATGGTCTTCATCTGGAAATGGCAAGTGTAAAGATGATTGGAGATTGGCTAGGAGATGGTGGATGGATGGAAGCCTTTGTTCAGGCCAAAGTGGCCTCCCCAAGAATGGCTGACTCCTTTGTGAAAGTGTCCCATGTCACATGTATTAGGCGTGTCCACCACATAACTTCCAGCAGTCTGTACATCTTGCTCCAAAATGCATAAACACAGTATACTCAAGATCACAGGGATGATGAGGCCTCCATGGGTATGATAAATGGTGCAGCAAGTGAAACCTCGAAAACCCAATGTTCCACTTCTGGCATACCACACTTCATATGGAGCTTCTTGTATTGACCTATGTGCTGTCAATCCACCATGCAAACTTTGGTGTCTATATTGAATGCCTTGGAAAGGGGTCACCCGGTTTCTTTGTGTTAGCTCATACTAATTATGCTCATTGGGTGCCTGCTCACCTCTGAGATATGGTAAGTTTTCACACAGTGCATCCAGACACAGCTAGAGGGTTCCTAAAGGGGAACTTCACAAGACATAGCATGTTTTCTCTGCAATTGCACTTGACCAAGCTCATGAGCAAAATAATGTTATAATTGAAGGGGTGGTGGAGCTGTTGGTCTAACAAAACTCCAGAGGCCCTTCCACACTGAATGATAGCAGCACCAGAGGTGGATAGGTCAATAGGAGAATTTGAAGCTTCAGCAGAGAAAGAAACCACTTTAAATAGGGTCTAACACAAAGCACCATGAACAAGTAAAAGATATCCAGGCTTCTTTTGCATGACATGTCAAGGCACTTGTTGAAATCAGAGTAGACATGGGCAACCCCTTCTCACAAGATGGTGTAGCCTTATTTATACTGGACACCAACGGCATTGCAGATCTTGCTGTGATTGCCTCCGTTGGAGAGGTTGAGATTGGGCAGTAGCAGTACCCATGGTTATAACCAAGATATTGCAAGACAAAACCACGCCATTAGCAGAGCCTATCAATTGAAATAAATTTCTCTTGTTCAGCAGACCTCTTGCAAGGGAGATCTCCAATACCAAATTGCAGCTCTCCTCCTTGAAAAAGGGTGAGACATATAATTTTTCAGTATATTTGAAGACTGAAAGATTTTCTTGTTTCTGAATTTGCTTTAGGCTGTGTTTATGTAAACTGCCTTGTCAATCTTTTTGAGACACACCAATGTCCTGTTGTTCATAGATCAATATGAAATATCAGTTAGCAAAAAGAAATGCAACTTTCTGTTCATGAATAGGAACTTGTAAATTTATTATTTTTCTATATAATTAATATTTTGGTAAATACTCCCTGGTGACATGCTACTGAGCATGTTAATTCTTAATATTTTTGTATAATCTCAAGCCATTACAATTAATTGCTTTAGTTTTTAGGACACCTAACACAATAGGAATATAATGTACAAAAATAAAAACTCACTGGGATGGTTTAATATCATAAGACTTTAAAATGGCTGCCACAGCCAACATGGCATGATTTGACGATGGCCCCATATCTGAAAATCTATATTAGATAATGTTCTAAGACTCTGGCAAGTCTCATGACTTTATCATAAAACCCACAATTATTTCATAAATGTGATCAGCTACTAGATATGTCTTCAATTTGCATTCTGCTTGAACAATATGGTGAAGATTCAAGTTGTCTGGTCAGTGTAAACTATGTTCCACTTCATATCAACTCATCCTGAATAAATCTGACTGGTTTCATCTTACTGAATCACTGTTCTCTGCACATGGCATCAAGAACAAATGCTTGTTTTGAAAGGGCAGTGGAATCAGTGTTTGAATAGCTGGGGTCCTCAGTCCATCCCCTCTAATGTTGTCAGCACTAAAGAGAGATTCTCAAGATAGAAAGGAACTGAGAGATGGTAAGAGGCTGAATCTACAGTCTGTGGAATGTGTGGTTCTAGGGAATTGTGCATTACCCATAATTAGCCTTCGTACAACACTGGGCTAGGTATAATGGATTTTACAGAGGCAATACACTTGGAGAATAACAGTCACTGTTGGCAAGCAAACCCTTGTCATAAATGTTTGGGGTTACAGAGTTAGATACTTTTTAATGTCAAATGATGACCATTTAAAAATTCCTCCAGCTTTTCCCCAGTTTCTTTCTAACTTCCTGTTCCTGAAGTCCAGAGGAAGAAAAGCTAATATCTGTTGAATTGGATTTTGTATGTAGAATCAGGTTAGGCAATTTTCTTTAAAATAGAAGAAGAATGGATTAGAGCCAAATCTATAAAGTCCATTGGGGACTGGACTCATTAATACTGTACATGGTGAAGATGCAAATAGTGTGCTGTATTGTTTTGAAAGCAAAAGGTAATCATATTTCCAGAAGGACTTATTGCAAATGTTATACATTTTAATATAACGTCCCAAAAAATTATACCAGTACTCTTTAAAATATATGGTCCAATAAATGCAGCAATGTATAATTAAGGTACTTTGTAAGAGCTCCTGTAGTTTAACACTGAAAAATGTCTCTTATTTTAAAAGAAGAATGGGTATAGATTAAGGATGTGAACCAACTCAGATAAAATATAAACCAACCTGTGCTTTACCCAAAATTTGAACCAAATCCCAGAGAAGACTCCTAAAGAAGCCAGGGTAACTTTTTTCATTATTTTTTTCCATTATCTTGGCTCAACAAAAATGTCAGCATAATGTTAGAGGCCTTCTTTTGACATTTCTGTCCCATTTTTGCAAAAATGCTTGGACTGGATATTTGGGAGAAAGTCAGGCTGCATAATCATCCAAACTTTTGGGTGCTCATCTTCATTACTCACAGGCTTCTGGAGCTTTTGAAGTTCACTAGTAGAAAAGTCTGGGATTTCTAGACAGTCACCAAAAATGAGTTTTCTGACTCATTTGTTTCTCTCACCCTTTGCCATTCAGTGCATCCATGCTTCTCAAGCTGCAGATTATGAGCCTCTCCCTGGCAGGTTGAGGATCATAAACAGGTTCCCTTAGGGGCTCCCCACCACTCCTTTCCCACCCCTTTTTTATGGCTAGATGGGAGAGGGATCCCTAAATGTTCTTTTGCTAGAACATGATGTGACAGTATGGAAAAGTTTGAGAAGCAATGCATTACACAATCTATCATAAATTCTTCAGATATCTTGCTGTATTTTTACCCCCTCTTTTTGTGTGCGTGTCTGACGTCTTTCATATAATATTTGCATTGTGAAGGAAAGGGTTATCCATCCACTTGTACCTACTTTTCTTCCTAGTTTTTTTTCACACAGTCAGACTAGCTTATCATACTGATCATGTCTGGCTTTAAAATCTACAAATACATACTATAATTGATGGTCACTAATGCAGCAACACTTGTCTCTCTTGTCCTAAACATTCAATGTCTCCAGTTCTTGATGGCAGTATTATTTTAAAGTGCATCAAGCAGTTATGAAAAGCAACTCTGCTACTGAAAAAACAATCACATTGGTTCAAGGAAGTTCAAGGCCTCACAGAAAAAAATAAAAATGGATCAAATATTTATTAAAAAAAAAAAAAAACCAACACCTCCTGATGACAAATAGTTTCACAAGATAGGTCATTCCCCTTATCAAAAAGGTAAATGTTCAATTATGGTCCAGGACAATACTCAACAATTTTAATGTATTTAATAGGAACCATCAGTAACATTCCCTCCGATGGATGGTAGTTAATATAATATGCTCATGAACATTCACGTACATTACAGCTTCTATTACTGCTCCCTGTTCCTGGCTTCCAGCTATATAATTAATTTGATAATATAAAATTTGACATGTGGATTTAATTTTCTAGACCACTGAGAGAGAGACACGAGCTTACAGTCAGGGAATACAAATATCACCGAGGTGTTTATTTTACTGTGATTTTAGTTTTCTTGTAAATGTGTGATGGGTTTTTTTTGTTGGCCAGGAATAAATAGATACAGGAGACTTGGGCTTTTATTTTTGGGGGGTCAGGGTGTCTTATCATTAGGATAAGAGAATGTTTTCAAAAGGATCATTTTCTCCTGCTCTATAATACCTTATTATTTTTCAAAGAAAATGATTTTTAATAGGACAGTTGCCAAACTGAAATATTTTTTGATGCACAGGCAAGAGTCACTGAGTTGGGGGGGGGGAGAGGCGTGTCTTAATTTTAATAGCTTTTTCTTTATGTAATATATAAAATGGATGAGGAACTATTTTTAAACAGATATATAAATAGTGTAACATTATAGAAACATTAACACTTAGAAAAATTGCTATTCCCTTTCCACCCAATATAATGTCAGAGCTATTGATTGTTATCCTAGAGTACAGTATGTAGTTCATGGCACCAAAAAGGAAAAACTCACCTTGCCCTCAATCATTCATGGATGTCATCCTCACAACACCCCTGTGAGAAGGAAGTATTTTCTCCATTTTACAGATGGGAAACTGAGACACAGGGTAGAATCGGTGACTTGCCCAAGGTCACACAGGAGGTCTCTGTCTGAACCTTTTTGGTGTGAAATTTTTTACTGCCTCCTTCCATGTTCCTTTTGGTTATGGGATAATTCCTGCAATGGAATCCACATGAGCAAAGCCCTATAACGTGTCACCATATTAAGTGGTTAGAGTCAGATGATAAATCAGGGCTTAGAGAGTTGGTTGTGAGTTGCAAATGTATCAAAAGTGAAGAAAAAAATCCCCAATAAATAAAACTGACACTCTTTCAAAGAAACAATCATAATAATGCTTAGAATTTGCTTTAACACTGAGGCTATATGAGGATCTATGACATGTGTGACCTGTCTCCCACAGAAGGAGCAGTCGATGTTAATGCATTGGTAAGATCTTTCATTGTTAAGATCTTGGGAACTGTTATCTATTTGTATCAGTTGTCAATAAGTCCAGTGAGGTCTGTGTCTGCCAAAGGCAGTTGTTTTTTAGGAAGTGGCTGTTTGCACACTCAGACTGCTATGATTTACTTCAAAAATGGAAACTTGCTGATTCCCCATGTAGCAAACTAGCAAAAGTCCAAACTTTTGTTAAAGTAAGGCACCCGAAGCACATTTTGGAATCCACATAAATGGACTGATTTTTCAGAAGTGGTCAATACTACTCAGGAATTTTTTGACAATTCTTTTTTCATTGAAAAATTAATAATTCATTGAAATTAGAACTCTTCTCAGGAAAGGGTCGATTTTGACAAATTTCTTGACTCAAAAGTTTTTGGAAAAAAGTTCCAAAAGATGTCAAAACATCCCATTTTGGTATTTCTGAAATGCAAGATTCTGTTTGTTCTGCTTCAAAACCACTGTTTTGAAATGTAAGCTAATTATAGTAAAGAAAATAAGTGACTTGGTCAACGTCAAAACATTTTTAAAGTTAGCCCAAACTGTGTGTTTTATATTTTTTTCACAACAGTTTTCCAGATTTCAGTTTTCCCCCCATTTTGGGATGGGAACTTTTTTTTTTTTTTAAATCTCAAAATATGCAGCACAAGAAAATAAATTTCCACCCGACTCTGTTAAGCATGCACTTTATTGACTTCAATAGCATCCATATGAAAAAGTCTTAGAAAATGTAACCTTTCCATAGGTTTGTTTTGGTTTTATTTATTTATTTAAATTGCCTAACTGAATATAATATTCCTGGTATGGAACTATATTCTTCTCTATTTCATTGTATAAGGGGTTTTGTCCAAGTTTGAGAGAAACTTACTAGATCAATTTCTCTTCACATCTATGTGACTTTTCCATAAATGCAGGTGTGGATGCTTGGCACCTCTGAAAACCAGGCCAAATATTAAGGTGCTTAAATATGGATTGAAGGGCCTAATGTTAGGCAGCCAATTTGGAAAATTCTGACCAAAGGATGTAAATGGAAAACAAACAAAATGTGATGGCCTTGTTTTCTGCTATGAAGTGAGATACAGAAAACAGAGTGCTGCAGCAATGCCAAGCAGAGAGAGAGAAGGAATAGTAGGTACATTTTATTGAAACTTGAACCATATCACATTCGCACATACATCCCCTGTTCATGTGCTTTATCATAAGGTAAAGGGAACAAACCTGTAGAAACTTGTTAAAATATGGCAGCACATCAGCTCCTCCTTTTTCTAACTGTGTCTTCCTATGGTCTGAGAGGACAAAATTGCAGACTGAAACACATTTGATCAGTGAGTCTGCAAAAACCATTACTCATTCGTATCTGAATGCCTTTTCAGCTCCTAATACTACAGCATATTTCTGGATTCATCTAGCTGTCTCTCTTTTTCAACCTGCCCTAGTTGAACAATTGTGGGCATTTTAATTTACACCCGCTAAAGCTTGGCCAGGATTTTAGTCAGAGTTTATCAGTGACGCGGATCTGTAACATCAGGGATGAATTTAATCCCTTTCAGGAAATATTCTCCTTCATAGGAACCATTAAATGGTTGTGGGAGGCTATGACTCATCATTTGGGTTTTCTGCTACATTGGAGTCCTAAAATAACTCTATTTCCTGACTGACAGGGAGAATGTTGTTCTGAATAAGAGATGACCCGAGAAGCTATCTCTGAGTGAAGAGCTGAGAATAAACTACTTCTCCAGGAGTTTGCAGCAGGTGAAGGGATCTAGTTTGAGGAGACAGAGTCCTGGTAAGGCCCTCTTGCAGCCACTGAAGCTTTTCCAGCTGAGGAAAGAGAGTGAGCCTAGCCTATCATGAATCCTGTTCCCTTTCTGAGGGAAAAGTAGATGGATGAATGACTGAGTGACATCCAAGAGTAGGCAGCTGGATCAATGAGTTGCTGCATGAGTAAACCAAGGCCAGGAGCGGCGCTAGGGTTTTTGCCGCCCTAGGCGGCAGCGCTCCTCCGCTGAGCATTCGGCATCGGGGTTCCTTCCGCTCCGTGTCTTCGGGGCACTTCGGCGGCGGGTGCCGGAGCGAGTGAAGGACCCGCTGCCAAATTTCCGCTGAAGACCCGGAGCGGAAGGACCCCCCGCCACAGAATTTCCGCCAGGGGCGGCAAAATGCCGCCCCCCAAATCCTGCCGCCCTAGGCGACTGCCTAGGGTCGCCTAGTGGAAGCGCCGGCCCTGACCAAGGCAACCTTATTCCTCTGCTAGGACAAAATGGGATGGGGCTGGTTATAACAGAGAGGTCTATTCCAATGAGAGTCAGCAGTGAGAGCATAGAGAAAGTGAAGCTAATAAAGGCTCTAAAGTCTGTTTAGTATACCCCTGGCAAGAGAACCCAGTTCAGTTATTTGGTTAAGCCATTAGCTATTGGGCAGATGAAGAGCTGAGTTCAGCAGAAGTAGACACAGGAAAGTTGGCTGGCAAATATCACATTCAGTAATGCTTTGGCTCTCTGAAGCATTGCTAATAAGCTATGATTTCTGTTAAGGAAATTTAGTTTGTTAGCTCTTTGGGACAGGAGCCATGTCTTTATTCTCTCTACCTAGATACCTAAGGTATTTAGGGTACTATTTAAATGTTAAATAATAACTAATGCAAATTCAGCTTGTCCATTGTCCCAGACAATGGGTCTTATGGATAAGTAAAACACAAGTAATTAATTAATAGTATTTCTTAATCTTATTAATACTGAGTAGCTTAGTCAGCTAGATTTTTTTTTTTAACCTAGGCTGGTACATTTTCCTGACACTTGTGCAAGGCTGAATTAACTATCTGCAGAAGAGCAACCAGTGAGAGAGTGCAGACCCGGAAGGATTCAGACTGTTCTAGATAGCATCAACCATTCACATCTGGAACTTGGCTACTCATGAAATATTGGGAAATAGGAGAAGTTTTGATCCTAATTTAAGGGTTAATAAAAGCTGGGAATAATTAAAATCTTGAACTCACTGCAGCACAGCTGTAGCAAAGGCAACATTAAAGGGTGACTAGCCGACTTTAGTCTCTAGAAATGCTAACTCATCAAGGAGTCCATTGGGGATCTTGTTATGCACTTGTACAAAGGAGTAAGGGAGTGGAAGGTGTCCAAGCTACCCAGAGAGATAGGGAGAGCAGCCTCTGTGGGGACTCTGTGCAGGCAGATGGGCAGGGCACAGAGGTAGCAGAGCTTTCACACCATCTTTCCCTGCCCTCTGTTCAATGTGTGAGCAGTGCAGCTGAGTCATTGCAGAGGGGAAAAGTAATTCATGCCAAATATAAAGATAAGGAAGATTATTTTCCCTTGGACCAAGTGGGGTCAATGTCTGCACTCGGGGCAAAGAAAATCCATGTTGCTCCTTGATCAGGCTTTTAGTAAACACCACTATTTAGCACTATTTTTCCCCATGTTTTACATTCCCCATTTTCCCTTTAAACTAGTCAGAAAAGATAAAGCAAAGAGCACGAACACAAGTGATTTTTCAGAATGGAAGAAGATGAGGAGTAGAGCTGTTCAGTGTATTTATTAATACTCCAGAATATGGGGTAAGTAGTGAGGAAGTTGAATTTTCTGGTAATACAACATTTATTTAGCCTAATAAAAACTTCAGAGGACTTAGAGAAATTCTGAAGATAGATATAGTATCACTGGGTAGCTAAGCAACAAGAGAGCAGGTAAAATTCCATTTAGGAAAGTGGAAAGATGAAACCAATTCTCCTGTTGAGCTTTACTTGCCGATTTTTGTATGTTACTTTCTGAAAACTTTTGTGCTCTTTATTCTTCTTCCTAATAGGGCATAAAAAATAGATAAACCTATTTCTTTGATTGGGATCACATTTCCCTCAATCTGACTTGTACATTTCACATATCACAGATCTTTAACCTCCTCTACAACAAAAAAGAAAAAGCTTTTTACAGTTGATATCCTACAGCTTCATGTTGCAAGAAGCTTTGCTCTTATAATATACATTTTATTTCCCCTTCTGTGATTCTACAACCTGTTATGACCTCCTGTTGTGAAATTAGTGGACTTTTGATGGTCCCAGATCTATACTCAGATCAATTGTAAATGACTCAGCCAAGCTGTATTTCAGTTTGAATTTTGTCTTTAGCCCTACTGTAATCCACATGCTCCATTCTCAGGAAGGGGGGGGGGGGGGCTTTTATAATTTAAGGCTATTGACCTTAAATTTTTGAACAGATGAAAACATTAATTTTGCAGCTTAATAACTGGAATTACTTCCATGGTAAAAATGGATTTTGTCTGTTTCCCTGTGTTGTTGGTATCCTTTATTAAAATCAGCCAGCAGGAGGCTGTCACATAAAGAATGGCTGGCATCCTTTCCCCCGAAAATCCTCAGGGTCAAATCTTGGCCACACTAAAATCAATGGTAGCTTTGTCATTGACTTAATGGAGACAAGATTCCATTCAGTATCTTCCTCTGCGAGTTACATGAGCTCCATCAGCCAAGGCCATACTTATTCTCTTAGGCAGATGTCGCACTGCATTGCTGCATTCAATAGGTACTACGCTTACACAAAAAGAACAGGAGTACTTGTGGCACCTTAGAGACTAACAAATTTATTCATGAGGTTGATGGATTTCCACTCCATATGGCTAAATGCAGTGCCTTGCATAATGACAGGTTTCAGAGTAGCAGCCGTGTTAGTCTGTATCCGCAAAAAGAACAGGAGTACTTGTGGCACCTTAGAGACTAACAAATTTGTTAGTCTCTAAGGTGCCACAAGTACTCCTGTTCTTCTTTTTGCAGATACAGACTAACACGGCTGCTACTCTGAAACCTACGCTTACACAGAATGTTGTAGTTCGTAGTGATCCAGTTGTTTTCTTTATAGGTAGAAGAGGATAGCTGTGCTTTAATATTTAGATAGCCATTATGTACTGAAAAGATGGGGGAAAAAGCTGAAGGATAAAGAAGGGGTGTGCTTCTGTAGTGTGTTGTATATGATGGCTATGCGCTATGTGAAACTATGGAGTTAGTCCAGTTGTTATTGATGGATATCGGTATTCCAAAACCAACCCTCACATTTGATCTGTTTTAGCAGAGATGGAGAAAGGAATAGATATGGAGATAGAACCTATGTTACCTTTAAAGAGATCATGGTGGAGGCATATCCATAGGTGTTCTGAGGAAGCTTGCCCTATATCACTGCCTTTTCTTTGGTTAAATATAAACACAGAACTTCAGTTTTCAGGGCTGTGTATCGGGCAGTTTCAACAAGTATAACAAGAAGAGGTCACTGGTTCTCAGATTTTAAGCAGGGAATCAACAGCTGGAAAATTAATAAAAATGTACCATAAAGGAAAAATAATGAAATGAGTGATTTTCAATCATTAGGAATTCCAGGGTTTCCTGGGAATAGTAACAATGGCACAGTTTCCATTAACACATAGAATGGACTGATTCCAGTAGGCATCTAGACAGTGGAAAAAAAACTCAGAAATCCCATCTGTGAAAGACATGCACACATTCAATTTGCACCTAAAAGCACTAAAGCATGTGTAATATATTTAATTAAACTAATTATAAAGTACAATTCTGATAAATGAGTGAGTATAAAAACAATCAGTTAATCACAAGATATATTGATAGTTTTATAACATGATTATAAGTCTCATTCAGGTAATTCAGAGGGGTTGAGACACTATTAATCACGTAATGTCAATGTTGCAGTCTCTTGATATGAACAGGTCTTATGAATATAGTCTCCAAATACTATACAAACTTGCATCTCTCTTCATTACGATGAATGTTTATTTCACATCTTCTTAGATTGGAAGATGCTATACACTTTAAAGACTAGTTATTGATCATTCTACGCATATTAAAAACTAAAGTGTACATATATGAAAAAATTTAGATGAGATACTTGCTAGAGTTCTAAAAAACTTTAAAATGTCTGCTTCACAGATGACATTTTTCTAACTCCAGATCAAATTAAAAAGAGTTGAATTACAAAGAAACAAACAATAAAAGTATAACAGAATAGTCTAATTAAATGATAAAAAAAATCAACCAAATATTCAGGTGTGCAAAACACTCATTTTCATAGTGAAACTTATATGCAAGGAATCTGTAAAGCTGAAATTATTCTCTTCCGCTTCATATCCTTCATAAGGACATTAATAGATACATTTATCTTAATGGCACTCCTAATCAACATAGCCTGAAATTCTGATTTTGTCTGATAATCTTTTCATGTATTTTGTGAAACAGTTATACTGAGATGTCAGGGCAACAATATCCTTAATTTGAATTGCATATATGTGGCTTAAAAACAAAGGGAAATTTGCAGTGCTGTAAAATATAGCAACATCCTATAATTATATAACATCCTATTTTAAAATGAAATCTACAGAGACTACTACTCCATCTTTACTAAAAAATCTGCCTCTATTTTTGAATTTGCAATAGGAAATGTTTTTCAAAAATGACAAAATATTTTCACAAAGTCTGCCATGAAGTAGTTTCTACTGTCTGGATGGCTGTGAGAAGATGGGTGCAGCTTGTAAGTATATATTTTCCTTAGAAGAAGCAAGGGCTAGTCATATAATATTATTATACCTAGGCCTTATATAGCACTATTCATCAGTAGATCTCAAAAGCTTTTGATAAGGGGGGTGTCAATATCATTACTTCCATGTTCCAGATGGGGAAACTGAGGTACAGAGGGGGAGGACTCGGACCTTGCCTAAGGTTATCCAGCAGCAGAGCTAGGAATAGAACTTGGGTCTCCTGAGACCCATTCCAGTGCGCAATCTATTAAGTCAGTGGTGTTCAGCCAGGGGTATGTGTACCCCTGTGGGTACATAGATGTCTTCTGGTGGTACATCAACTTTTCTACACATTCGCCTAGTTTTACAACAGGCAACATAAAAAGCACTAGCAAAGTCAGTATGAACTAAAATTTCATACGATGACTTTTATACTATATACTATACACTGAAATGTAAGTAAAATATTTATATTCCGATTGATTTATTTTATAATTATATGGTAAAATGAGAAAGTAAACAATTTTTCAGTAATTGTGTGCTGTGACACTTTTTTGTATTTTTATGTCTGATTTTGTAAGCAAGTAATTTTTAAGTGAGATGAAACTTGGTGGTAAGCAAGACAAATCAGACTCCTGAAAGCAGTACAGTAGCCTGGAAAGGTTGAGAGCCACTGTATTAGGTCAGACTGCCTTCCAAAGAGCAGAAAATTAGGAACCAGACAAACTGAGTTTTTCTTTTTTTCCTGACCTGTGCCATTGATGGGCCATAGTAATACAGACTACAAACACCATGTGTTCGTTCTTCTGCTGGATGTGTCTCTATTTGAGTGGGTGTTAGATATTTTTTAGTAGCTGTCTATGTTGTTTGCAACTCCTGATTTGTTGCAATACATAACCCTGAGCAAATCACTTGATCTTTATGGTCTATGACAGTGTGGGCAACCCGCGGCCCATCAGGGTAATCCGCTGGCGGGCCACGAGACATTTTGCGGACATTGACCATCCACAGGCACTGCCACCCGCAGCTACCAGTGGCCGCGGTTCACCGTTCCTGGCCAATGGGAGCTATGGGAAGCGACGCGGGCTGCAGGGACGTAAACAAATTGTAAACAAACTGTCTCGCGGCCCGCCAGCGGATTACTCTGACAGGCCGTGTGCGGCCCATGGGCTGCAGGTTGCCCACCACTGGTCTATGACATTGTTCCCATCTGTAAAATTAGGACATTGCTATATTTACCTGTGTTATGTGTGAGTGTGTTGTAAGGCTTAACTAAACACTTGTAAAGCCCTAAGTAAGTGCAAAATATAGTGGATGTGGTGATAATAGGAGTTTCTGGCTCCCAGCCATGTATTAATCTCACTAGCACTCTCTGTCTCTGCAAGAGATACACACTACAAAAGCAACTCACTGCATGCTTCAGTTTGTGACATTTCTTGTCTCTCAAAATACCATATAAAATTACATTGTGGCAAAGTTGATAAAGGGTTGGTGTTTGCATATTTTCAAATGTTATTTCTATTTTGGGACAATGTTGATCTACTCTATTTATTGTTGGTAAGCTAACCAATTCATTGAAAGAATGTGGCAGTTTTGAGGGTATAGAGTCCTTTATAATAATATCATCCTAAAATTCTTGAGCAATCTCATCTCCCACTGTGATGAGTTTTGGAGATCAACTTTGCATTCCATCCTGAGGGTCCTTTTGGATTGGACTGGGAATGTGTGGTTTGTTTTTTTCTTTTTGCGCATAATAGATATTAGATATCTTACTTTCCGCCTGTCAGAGCTGAGTCAAATTACTTATTGCCAGTGGATTGTCTGATAAAGGTGAGCCCTTTTCTCTTCCTGTTCAACAGGTCTGTGTGACAAGACCTGATTTTTTTTCAAATGTACTTATTTAATATTCACAAAATTCACCCTGTTAGTTATCTACAAACTCTTTACCTCATCTTCTTGCTATTTCTTATTTGTGGTGTTTGATTACCTAAGTAGCATGGTTTTGTTTCTGCTCCCTGATTGGATGACCGAAGCTTTTTAAAAAGGAGAGTAATCTGTAACAGATGACATAGTGAATAATTGAACATAAATAGCTAATATACTTGCTTTTGCATGAATAACCCTATTGCATATATATAAGGGTAGTGACAGGGTGAACATTCATTCTCTAGATATTTGTGCAAACAAAAAACTGGAATTGAAGTGATATCCACAAAGTTTTGCAGTGGTTGGCCAGCTTTACTTGCCTAGTACTTATGCTGTCCTCCCTGCGTAGATGATTCAGTTCTTCCATATAAAGCCTTTCTATTCAGATCAGTTCATCCCTAATAAGTTTGAACTTTTCTTTTGGACTTGTTCTTTTGGATTACTTTTATTTTTCTTTTGCTCCTTTTTTCAGTTTGACTTTTGCTGGACCTCTGGCTCCCATTCCTATTATTTTAACTTTTGGTAAAGTACCCCAGTTCTGTGTGATGGGCACTAGATAAGTGATTTATATAAGTTTCCAGGATTTTCATTTCATCTGTGGGTCACTCTGAATGAAGCCTAGACCTGTTGAGTAAGTGTAAAGTGATGAAAACAGCTATAAGCATGGTTGAGAGCTTTTTATGTTTAGAATATCACTTGGTTGAATCATCACTGGGTTTTATGTTGAATCATCACTGAGGTTTTAGTAGTTCTGCAGAAAAGGACCTAGGGGTTACAGTGGATGAGAAGCTGGATATGAGTCAGCACTGTGCCCTTATTGCCAAGAACGCTAACAGCATTTTGGGCTGTACAAGTAGGATCATTGCCAGCAGATCGAGGGACGTGATCATTCCCCTCTATTCGGCATCGGTGAGACCTCATCTGGAGTACTGTGTTTAGTTTTGGGCCAGACACTACAAGAAGGATGTGGAAAAATTGGTAAGAGTCCAGTGGAGGGCAACAAAAATGGCTGGAGAACATGAATTATGAGGAGAGGCTGAGGGAACTGGGATTATTTAGTCTGCAGAAGAGAAGAATGAGAGGTGATTTGATAGCTGTTTTCAACTACCTGAAAGGGGGTTCCAAAAAGGATGGATCTAGGCTGTTCTCAGTGGTAGCAGATGACAGAACAAGGGGTAATGGTCTCAAGTTGCAGTGGGGGAGGTTTAGGTTAGATATTAGGAAACACTATTTCACT
This sequence comes from Malaclemys terrapin pileata, assembly GCF_027887155.1. Classification (NCBI taxonomy): domain Eukaryota; kingdom Metazoa; phylum Chordata; order Testudines; family Emydidae; genus Malaclemys; species Malaclemys terrapin. The sequence goes on from NC_071506.1 coordinate 180,872,808, forward strand.
AGGAGGGTGGTGAAGCACTGGAATGGGTTACCTAGGGAGGTGGTGGAATCTCCTTCCTTAGAGGTTTTTAAGGTCAGGCTTGATAAAGCCCTGGCTGGGATGATTTAGTTGGGGATTGGTCCTGCTCTTAGCAGGGGGTTGGACTAGATGACCTCCTGAGGTACCTTCCAACCTTGATATTCTATTATTATGGTCTCTTACCATCCAATTATACATTCTCAGCCAGGGCCAGCCCTAGACCAAGACCAAATGGTGCCCCAGGTGAGAAGTGTCTTCAGCACCCCCCTCCATTTGTTAAAATTTGAATATCTTATTTTTATTGCATTTGTAGCCCATTCCATGACTTTGATGAACAATTTGCAAGCATGATGTATCCTTGTCAGATAAGACAACAAATTTGCATGCTATGATCTAAAAACTGTATCTATTTATGCCATATATAAGCAAATTAAAAAAAATCATGTCCTCTAAGCTTATGGAAACTTTTTTCATTAAAAAAAAATAACTGAAATGTACTAACATAAAGAAATTGAACTGTGCACCACGATTGGGTGGACCAGTATTAAATAGTGTTACAGGTGACAGCCTTAAAATACTAACCCTAGTCCTTTAGTTCAGAAGGTCGCTTTTCTTGCTTTTGCCCTCGTAAACTGAAGCACAGTGTCAGAGAGATCCAAAGACTGGCCAATGGCATTTTCAAGCAGTAAAATTGCAAGTGATGTCTGTTTCTCATTGGCTATCATCAATCAAAAATATGTTTTAATGAGCTTGAGCTTCAAAAACCTGCGCTCACCACTCGCAACTGAGACAGGCAGTGTGAGCAGAATCCTCAAAGCTATCCACACATTAGGAAAAGTGTCCTTCAGCTCTCCAATGAATGAATTGGCGAACTTGGAGTGGAAAGTTATTCACGTGTGGCAAAATGTCACAGATGTTGTCCAATTCAACATAGAGGTCTTCATCATTGACATCCGAACAGTCCCCATGTGCCAGCATCTGTGAAGGTCCTTCAATTTTTCAAGAGGGTTTTCCCATCCACTGGCAGCTTACTAAGGTCATCCAAACCCCCCCAGGGTCTTTCATGGTGCTTCATTTGACCAAACCTTTCTTCAATGCACACTCGAGCAGTGTAAACAAGCAAGCGAAAAATCTCACCTTTAAATTTCTCCTCCGAGCTTCCCATCACCTCATCTCTGCACTTGTAACCAAACTGTCTCTTATTCTTCTGAATACGAGTTTCCTTGAAGACAGGCTCAACTCTTAAGTTTTCCACCATTTCTTTGTCAGAAGCAATAGCATCTTCAAATCCTTTGTCTCTGTTGGCCACAGTGAAATCTAGGTAGCTTCTCATCAAAGTTACAGCAGCCGCGATGTCCATTGACTGAGTTTTTAATGCCTTGCTTACAACATTTACTTGGAACAGGATATCGTGCCAAACCACAGTTGAGACCAGAAATTTGAATTCAATTATCTAGTTTGCCAGATCTTGCACCTCGTGTCATATTCTGGCCTTCGCTTTACTCGACTGTGCCAGTTCCATCAGAGCATCATAAACCTCAGTCATGTAGATTCTTTTCAGTACTCTGAAGAGAGATACTGAATCTAAAGATGACACTGCATCTCACACAATCGGGTAGAGGGAATGGCAGCCACAAGTCATGAAGAAAGCTCTTGGATTCAGCGCAATGATCCTTGCCTGTATGCCACTGTTTCTTGCTTTCATGTTTGCAATGTTGTCATAGCCCTGGTTGCTGCAGTCCTGAAGCTTTATTTTATTCTCGTTCATAAACATTTCTGGTAGGCATTTTCCAGTAGAGTCATCCAGAAACAGATAAAGCTTTCCTTTACTTAGATACAGCCATCCTCGCCGTCAACAAATCTTACTGTAAATGGCATCTTTTCACTGTGACTAATGTTGGGAGTGCAGTCCATTATTATGGTGTAGTACTTCACTTTGCCAAGCTGCATCAATATGTTATCAAGCACCTTCCTTACCGTAAGGTCAATCAATTTGTTTGGAATTGTTTTGCTGCAGTAATGGTCCATAGCTTCTTTAAGAACTACTCAACACACATGCTCACCAAGTCATCATCGTATTTCCCAAGGAGCTCTACCAAACCGAGGACATTACTGTTAGGTTCACTGAACAATTTATCCACGGGCTCTGGAAAGCCAAATTTTTCTTTGCAAGGAAGAGGGTAATTGAGATCAGGTGATCAAACATGTTCCTCCAATGCTGGGTTTCTACATCAATAATGCACTGGTTTTCTGCATTTATGCATTTGTTCAGCTTGAGTCTAGACTCGACCTCCATCCATTTGGAGTGGGCCATAAAATGGCCACGTGACTTTTCATGTTTCAGAGCATCAGCTAAGTGATGCCAGTAATTGTACCCAGAAAGTGCAAGCAATGATTTGGCACTCTTGTCAATTATTTTGCAACAAAATGAGAACACTTTTTCAGTTGATTTCGAGTAACCTAGCCAATGCCAATTCAGTTTCTCACCATTCTCAAGCACTCTTTCACAGTGTGACTTTGAAAAGTGTCACTTCTGCTCAGTTACTGGAAAGGTCATAGCCTCGATTTTCCTCGACTTGTTCAAAATTGTACAATCAATATCAGCAGAGTTTAGACATAGAGCAGGATCTGATGTATCAATTTGTGGTGTGCAATTTTTCTCACTGCTGTTTCTGTCATGTCAGGCTAATTCTTCTTCATCATTTCTCTCCTTTTTATGTAAACCAGATTTTTCTTTATCTTCACTCTCCTTTAAGCTGCCAGGAAAACTGGGTGATTCTCCATCATTTTCCTCACATTTCTATTCCTTATCTTCAGATAAATCTGTTAATTCCTTAGGAATAGGACTTCTATCATTTATGCTTTGCTCCTTAATTTCTTCTGCACTGGGATGGTCTGCCTAAAGCCTGGTCTATGTTCTGTTTCAGATATTTTTCCATCAAATTTGCCCCTTGCTGCAAACTAGATTGCAATTGAGCTTTTCACTTCCTATACTGAGCCCCGGAAGGCTTTTTTGGGAGCATCTTTTATTTTCTATGTGGGAAAATAGACAATATTAGGGAGAGCAAAAGTCTATGTTCTGCAATCTTAAAAAGTCATCAAACATTAAGTGTTAAGCATGGCAAAAGTAGTAAAAATATTTTTTATATTGTTGCATAGGTAGGAGTTGAATAGATATCTCTTGTGTCTTATTAAATATGTCCTTTACTAATCACTACTTACACTCTTCAAGTCTTAAAACACAAGTACGCTTTCACAATTACACAATAAAAGAAGGTTTGCAATATCGCAGCTGGGCTTTCACTTCACTTCACTTCATTCTTATGTCTCATTGACTGACTGGTGACGCCCCGCCCCTTATATACTCACGAGGGCATGGCTGACAACATTCTAGGAGGTTCAAGGAAAATGTAGTTCTCAAAGTCTGAAAGGTTCCACAAGATTCTACAAAAGTCCAGATGATTCTAGGATTTTAGTGAAAAATGAATCCACATACAGAATATCTGAAACATTTTACTTCAAACAGTCTATTTTACCTTTTGTCACTAATAACAAAAGCAGCACCCAAATCCCAGCGCTCCCCAACCCTGGCATTCCAGGCAGTTGTCTGGTTCACTTGCCCCTAAATCCAGCCGTGTTCGAAGCCATTATGACTTTATGAAATACACCTGTGTGGTGTACAGCTACAGTAAGGCATGCTCGCTAAGAGTCCTAGACCATTGTGATATCAGATGTAACTCAACCAATCATCATCCTTACTCTATAGCTAATTTGCATGCAACAACTTCATTGGTTGTAAGAAGTGGACTATGCAGATGGTAGACTTCTTGGCCCAACTGCCATACCCATGTGACCGCATGGGCTTTCAGCTATTAGTAAAAAAATAAACATTGAAGGGATGTTAGAGTCCAGTTAAAAAGCACCTGCTCAAATACATTATCTGTGAACTAAACTGTTATGTTCATGGTCATGGCTGAATTAGATACTGTCATAAATGTAAAGGGAAGGGTAACAACCTTTATGTATGCAGTAACATCAAATCCCTCCTGGCCAGAGGTACAGAATCACTTACCTGTAATCTGTTCAATTAACCTAGTTGGCACCTGACAAGAAGGACCAATGGGGAAAGAAGATACTTTCAAATCTGGGGGTGGGGGGGGAGAAGGTTTTGTTTGTGCTCTTTTTTTTGTTTCCTCTTCCAAAGAAAGAGACCAAGCAGGTAACCCAGCTCCTACTGAAATGATACCTCTAAAATTACAGAAATTGTAAGTAACAGCAAGGAAATGCACAAGCTTATTAATACAGCCTACCCGCCCCCCCATTCCATTTTGGCCAAGCCGCCTCTCAACCCCACGGCGAACCCGATGCTAGGAAAGAGGCCCCAGTAGATTGCATGATCTTATTAGGGCATAGTGCTTATCACAGGAAACTTATGAGGGATGTATCCCATAGTGTTTACTGCAAAAAACGTTTCTGCAGTTTCCATAGTATATTGTTTTTCCTAATAAGGGGAAGACAGTTTGGGCACTAAAAGCCAATCAACGTGTGCCTCATTTACTTTCTGACCTATATACTTAGTGGCCTCTGTATAGCAATTAGAAGTGTCCCGAAACGATTCAATGTCACTGCCAGTCCAGGTCTGATCAACCTGGGCTTGACCCTGCTCCGAATCCAGCCTGAGTGTGCGTCGTGTAACCAGCTCGAATATACTATGTATATGCTGTCCCATCTGGCTGTTATTTGCATGGTCATAAGTAATTAGTTAAGCATCATTTTTATGTGTTTGTTTGTAGTTATCTTGCTTGTTATCCCCTATTGTATTTTTTTGGGAAAATATTTTCTTTTCTCATGTGCTTCCTTCCCCTCATCTTGCATGCTTAAAATTAGTCATATAGCAGCTGTAGTAGTGTAAATTTAGTTATATATTGTTGTAGTGGTTTAAAAAGGATCTGTAAAATTAATACTCATCATACTTACCATCTTACAATAAAATTGAGTTGTTTTCATCTCTCCTCGTCCTGGGTCATTCACTTCAGTCCTTCACCGAGAACCCTTAAAGAACCACTAGCCCTTATTGGGCAAGACAAAGCTAAAACAAAAGATAATCTAATGTTTTTCCCTATGCTAAGATATAGGTTTATTCCTGTTTTGTAACTTTGAAGTTGAGCCTAGATGGGAATCCTTTGTGTATTAAATCTTTTTTATTACCCTGTAAAATTACCTCCCATCCTGATTTTAGAGAGGTGCTTCTTTTACTTTTTTTCTTTATAATAAAGTTCTTCTTTTATTAACCTGATTGGTTTTTAGTGTCCTAAAAACCCAAGGGTCTGGACTGTGCTCACCTTGTTAACCTATTGGTTGGTATATTATTTTCAAGCCTCCCCAGGAAAGGGGCTGAAGGGGCTTGGGGGAATATTTAGGGGGGGGAGGTAGCATTCCAAGTGGCCCCTCCCTGAATGTTTGTTTAAATCACTTGGTGGTGGCAGCAATACCATCCAAGGACAAGGAAAGGAATTTGTGCCTTGGGGAAGTTTTTAACCTAAACTGGTGGAATATAAGCTTAGGGGGTCTTTCATGTGGGTCCCCACATCTGTACCTCAGAGTTCAGAGTGGGAGGGAACACTGACAGATATTTTTGCTGGACAGTTTAACATAACATTACTTTATTTTTTAGAATTCAGAACGATAACACACAAGAACCCAAAAAGAGAGTGAGACACAGCAGGCTGAATCAGAGAGGCTAGCTATCAGCACACTGACTCTAGTCTTATGCTTCCCTTCAGAGCCTTCTAGCCAACAAGTGGGACCAGGAAACCTCTTGCATTTAAAGTGATGGTTTGCAATTCTAACTCAGTTTTCAATACACCACATTAAGCTACATTCTCATACCACAAGTTTTACTTCAGTATAACTCCATTGACTTCAGTTGACTTACTCCTGACTTAAACTGGTTTTAGTGTGAAGAGAATCTAGCCCAAAGCATATAGAAACACAGCGAAGATCCCGGTAATGAATGCCTAAATAGAGAATTAAATTGGTGAAAGCACTATGGCTGGAATTTTCAAAGGAATAGTGTGCTTAATTTCCTCTGACATTTAATAGGATTTGTGTACCTACTTCTCATAGGCTCCTTTAAAAATCCCAATCTAAAATTCTAGACTGAAATTCTGGTCCTACTCAAGTCAATGGCAAAGTTCTCATTGACTTCAATACGGTCAGCATTTCAACCCTAGTGTACCCCTCCCCCACCCCACACAATAGAAAATTGAACCAATAAAAGACTAGATTAACTCAATGGAGCTATGTGTTTAAAAATACATACAAACAGAAGAATAGTCTTAAATTAATACCTATCAAAGGAATAGGCTTGTTCCTCCAAAGTGCTGTTACTTCAACAAGATTATCAGTTTAGCAAGTTACTACTGAAATTTCAAAAATCGGTGTCACAATATTTGTTGCTGCTTCCATTTACCTCTTTGCTGCTCTTCTTCCCTCCAATTCCAATTTTTATTAAAAAAACTGAAAAGGAATAATCAGTTTCCTGTGCTGTTCCTTTGCATTGCATTTTGTTGTTCCATATTGCATTCCGATACATTAAAAATGCATTGCATCTAAAGCCAACACCAACTTTCAAATTGATACTGGATACTGAAAAAGGTTTCGATTTATCTGTTGGGACTTTGTTTCCACCGTAAAAAATAGAGGTTAGGCTTTGTGGTCCTTTGCAATCACATTAGGGATTAGGATAATGAGCACTAGCATCACATACTATAAAAATGTGCCAGTTGTGACTATAATAATGGAAATGGAACAACAAATTAATTAGCAGATGGAGTAATTTCTAATGTTTTAAGCCATAAATTAACTACTCAAAAATACTTATTTTTTTCTGATTAATTCTAACAAGAATACAGATCCCTACTTTACTTAAATAAATACAAAATGTGCTTTTTTAAAAAAATCAAGGGCTAGCCTATCATTTTTCTTCTTCTACTGAGTAACGTCTAGCTTCATTATACCCAGATCATACCAGGGAAGGAATTGGGGAAGGAATTTTGACTTGGAAAATCACAATTCCTTCCCCATCTACCTCCCTCCCCTTTGTTTCAGGGGAAAATAATCTGCACCAGCACTTTACATATTACTTATCCCCCATGTCAGCTCAGCTGAACTTGCTGTGACATTGGACAAGACAAAGTCAAAGCTCCATTCTTCCCTCCCTCATCTTATGCACCCACCAGCCACCAGTGTAGGATGGAGAGTAGAGGCTCCACAGAACATGTTCCCTCTCCCACACTATTATCAGTGATGAGGGTGGTTGCCCATAGCTATCAGCACAAGTAAGGCAAAATTGTTAACTGCCTATTACTCCAGAGGAGTTTCTAAAATAGAAAAAGAAAACAAAGGGAAAGAGCAGGGAAGGGGGAATGTCTACATGCTCAGCTTCTCATTCTGCAAGTTTTACTAGAAACACATCCTAGTTTAGACTAATTCCTATTTACTGTTTCTTCCTTCCAAAGTTACTGCATGAGCCTTGTTCATTTGCTTCAGAAGTATTTGGGTGACCACACAGCAAACGTGAAAAATTGGGACAGGGGGTATGGGGTAATAGGAGTCTCTATAAGAAAAAGACCCCAAAATCGGGACTGTTCCTATAAAATCAGGACATCTGGACACCCTAGAAGTATCAGATCTCTGGGTTCCTTTATGGTTTGTGACCCCCAACCCAGACTATTGAAAGACTAAACCATTTGACAGCTTCTAGCCATCGCTAATCCCCAAATGATGCTAACTCGCAAAGAAGTGGAAAGGGCAATGGGAATAAAGGAGAGAATATTTATAGGGAAGGGTAAGAGAAGGCAACTATCTCTGAATGCTTCCACCAAAATTACTGTGCCAGGTTGTGCAAGGGACCACAACAATAAGCTCAAACAAAAAGCTGAATACATTTACCACAAAAAGATTTTCTGTGAATGTTAGTGTGTGAAGCCTGAATCATTGCTTAGAAATCTACTTTTGCTAGGACTTTGTTATTCGTGTATTTCTTCTTCATTTTTGCTTATGTTTAAGAAAATAACCCAAACATTGACAGATGTCGGCAGAAAAACAATGACTATTCATCTCTTGTGCATTGTCTCATGTCCAAATCTATAATAGCAGCAACAGGATTTTATCTTATAGGGGCATATCTTGGTTGGATACTGCTGGGTATCATTGTGGAGGAAGAGAGTTAGGAATCTTGTTACCCAGTTCTGTGCTCTCGAGCCATTATATTTTTCCCCTCCCTAATGAAAAAGAGTAATTAAGATCTTGGTAGAGTGAAGCAAGCAGCCATTCCTATACAGTTATTCTTCGGCTATACAAAACACAAGCAAGACCAAACACATACACATGTATAATGGCTCTGCTCTTTAGCTGCAACTGAGGTGAACAGCACAGCTCTGGAGCAGAGTGCAAATAGCAGGGAGAGCTAGGGGGCAGGGAAGTCTTGATCATGTCCCCATTTTCCAGGCCACTTTGCTATGCTGGGAGCAGTGGATGGCATAGGATCAGCTCATGCCAGTTCTATACCCCCCACTGTACCTAACTACAATGGCTTTAAGACTATTTTGCTCCACAGTGCCACGTGGGGCAAAGTGGCTTCAAAGAAAGGAAAAAATCTGACCCAGTATTTTGGCCACTGTAATATAAGGAGCACATTGCTGAGTATGAGCAGGGACAGATGAGAACAACAGAATTCTTCTGCAGGTGTGAAGGATGTTATCCATCTTGATTGCTGTAGTTTAGCAAAAGTCAGATAGGAAGGCAGGCTGGTGTCAGATATAAGATCAAGAAAAGGAAGTACTGGACTGATGCAATTAAGATGGATGATTACTTCAGTGGAGCTACACAGACCTACACATGAAGTTAATGCTATTCTGAAATGCAGCAATCATAGTCTGAATTTGGGGGATTTCAGGGACTAGAGAATAAACAAATAAATATATATATTCTCTCCTTCCTCTTACACACATGTGCATGCGCAAACAACCACAGAAATTTTAACAAAGTATCCAGTGGTATAAATCGCTTAAGTGGGAGTGGTTCACATTTTTGGAAAAGGAAGCAGCACAGTCACTAATTGAATTTTAGGAATTAAAAGGGTGAGATTCCTGGATTGATATTTCTCAGGTTCCTAAAAGAAGACATTGCTGGTCTTCCCCCTGCAGTTTGTTTCTTTGTTCTGGATGTCAAATGCCACATTGAGTTCCTAGTGCAAATCTTGAAATCCTTACTCATTTTTATTCAAGCAAAGTTCCTAAGTTTTGCCTGAGTAAGAAGTTGAGGTTTAGGCCCATTCTGGTTCTCCCCTGCACAGATGGTTCAAAACAACCTCTTGAATCACACTGAAGTGTTCATTTTAGTCTTTTATCCTTCCAGGATAAAAAGTACTACAGATAATCATCTCAACAGTACTCATCTGCTTGTTGAAAGAACAGGAGTACTTGTGGCACCTTAGAGACTAACAAATTTATTAGAGCATAAGCTTTCGTGGGCTACAGCCCACTTCTTCGGATGCATATAGAATGGAACATATATTGAGGAGATATATATACACACATACAGAGAGCACGAACAGGTGGGAGTTGTCCTACCAACTCTGAGAGGCCAATTAAGTAAGAGTAAAAAACTTTTGATGTGATAATCAAGATAGCCCAGTACGTACAGTTTGATAAGAAGTGTGAGAATACTTACAAGGGGAGATAGATTCAATGTTTGTAATGGCTCAGCCATTCCCAGTCCTTATTCAATCCTAAGTTGATTGTATCTAGTTTGCATATCAATTCCAGCTCAGCAGTCTCTCCTTGGAGTCTGTTTTTGAAGTTTTTTTGTTGTAAAATAGCCACCCACAGGTCTGTCATTGAATGACCAGACAGGTTAAAGTGTTCTCCCACTGGTTTTTGAGTATTATGATTCCTGATGTCAGATTTGTGTCCATTAATTCTTTTGCGTAGAGACTGTCAGTTTGGCTAATGTACATGGCAGAGGGGCATTGCTGGCACATGATGGCATATATCACATTGGTAGATGTGCAGGTGAATGAGCCCCTGATGGTATGGCTGATGTGATTAGGTTCTATGATGATGTCACTTGAATAGATATGTGGACAGAGTTGGCATCGCGCTTTGTTGCAAGGATAGGTTCCTGGGTCAGTGTTTTTGTTCTGTGGTGTGTGTGGTTGCTGGTAAGTATTTGCTTTAGGTTGGGGGGTTGTCTGTAAGTGAGGACAGGTCTGTCTCCCAAGATCTGTGAGAGTGAGGGATCATCTTTCAGGATAGGTTGTAGATCTTTAATGATGCGCTGGAGAGGTTTTAATTGGGGGCTGAAGGTGACAGCTAGTGATGTTCTGTTATTTTCTTTGTTGGGCCTGTCTTGTAGGAGGTGACTTCTGGGTACTTGTCTGGCTCTGTCAATCTGTTTTTTTTTTTCACTTCAGCAGGTGGGTATTGTAGTTTTAAGAATGCTTGATAGAGATCTTGTAGGTGCTTGTCTCTGTCTGAGGGATTGGAGCAAATGCTTGTGCACCAAACTGGTGGAGAATCAACACTCAGCAACAGTGGAATATGAATCATGCTCAAGTCTGGGAAGAAAACCCCAGTGCTTTAGGGTTAATGTGAAAATCACTCTCTCAGAGTCTGGAGTCAGAGATTCTTTTGAGCTGTCTGTGAATGAATTTTAGTTATTGAGGACCTGTGAAAGCAGAACAGAAGATGCAATGAGGCAAGCTAAGAAACTTAGAGGAGATCCTGGAATTACAAAGCAAGAATGGGAACCCTTAAACTTAAACAATCCTATTGTGAAGCTGATCCAAAGCAGAATTCTTAAATGAAACCTTCACATACCTAGATTCCTGCTTCCCTTTCTGTGCTTTCTTCAAGTCTATTTTATCTGATTGGCCTTTCTAACTGTAGTAATTGGGGGGAAAAAATAGATTTCAAATTAGTCAACTTCATCATTAGCTGCTTACCTGAATAGTAGATGGGCTGCTGCTGTTATAGTATATAATGAGGACATGGTTTGGGTGTCTGGATAATTTCTAGAGATCTCTGTGAGGAACATGTGACCTTATTTGCATTTTCTTCTTGAGTATTTATCAGCATTTTCACAGGCTACTGGGAGATTACAAAAAAAATTCCAATTTAGTGAGGGATTCTTTTTCCTTTTGTGAGGCTGACCTGTTCAAGATGATTAATAATAATATTGGCTTCTAGCAGTCATGCACTCAGATAACACCATACAAGCCTCTCTGCTGAGATATGCTACCTTGGGTGATAGTGGTAGGAACCGACGCAGGTAGGTTTGCTTCTGATACCTCCTAAGATAACTTTAAAAAAAAAATTGCATATATAAATTACTTAGAATAGAGCCCTCAAGTTTGGAAAGCTTTCCTAGATGATCTATGAGCTTAGTGAGAAATATGAGCATCTCAAGGTTGTGCTATTATAATGTCTATGATGCTGCCCATTTTTATTCTGAAAGCCATCTGAGCTGTTAATCATTAATCATCTCCACTTATGCAATAAACATTGTACTCACCCTCTCATCATCTAACCTGTAAGGGAATTAATGACTATTTAATTCACAATTTATAGAAGTTTTAGCTGCAGCAGTTTACACCTGAGCTTTGGGGGATATTCAGCTTACTCAGCTGAAAAGAAAATTTCTAATATTCATGAATATTGGCTAACCAATTTAATTGAGGCTGGACCTGTTCTTATTTGGTGATTAATGACTTTTACATACCTCCCCCTGCCCTATTCCCAAAGACTCTCTACCAGCAATCCCATTCAGCAGTCTTCTCTACCTGATTTTTGAAACAATATGTATTTTCCAGCAGAAAATTTGGTTGCAACTTTTGAGAGCACCACATACAGATCTCCATTTATTAGAGGTGGACGGGGGCCCCTTTCTAAGTCATCTGTTTCAGTTGGGGAGTCAAAGCTCACATCACTGCAAAGCCAAACATTTTCAAAACATTTGTAAGGAAAAGAATTAGCTTAATTTTGCATGATTTATTAAATGATTCACGTGCTGGAATTCAATACCTGGAAATTCATTAACAGTTAATTAATTCAAACCCTCTGCTGATGGTAGCCCACAAAGCATGGTATACTAAAATAAAGAAAATGCTGTTAATAATTAAAATGACCTATAAATTGATACTTTTACATATTAAACATAGTTACCACATTTGACTCAGGAGAGCTAATTAGTAAATGTAGTTTTATAGTCTTTGGTTATTGCAACCCTAACCTGCCTATGTATTTATATGAACTACTGATTTCACAATTCTGGCACACTTCCATAGATTTCCCCCATTCACCCAGACATAATTATCTTAATACCCTACTAATTCTGGGTAGAAAAAGACAGTATATTCACATAACATATGACCATAAATAAAAACAAAACAAAATCAAAGGTAAAAAGATAACAAATCACCAAAATGTAGCTATTGATTTAATCGTAGAGGGGCAGTGGGCTTTTCTGTTAGTGTGGTCTAGTGGTTAATAATATATGGAGATATACTTATCTCATAGAACTGGAAGGGACCTTGAAAGGTCATTGAGTCCAGCCCCCTGCCTTCACTAGCAGGACCAAATACTGATTTTGCTCCAGATCCCTAAGTAGCCTCCTCAAGGATTAAACTCTCAACCCTGGGTTTATCAGGCGAATGCTCAAACCACTGAGCTATCCCTCCCCCCCTCAGATGACTGCAAGTCTGCACTTCTGGGTTTTATTCCTCACTTTGCGACTGAGTTGGGGCCTGACTCGAGGCCCACTGAAGTCAATGGAAAGACTGCCACTGATTTCAATGGGCATCGAATCAGGCCCATAATGTCTGACTTTGGGCAATTCACATGACTCTATCTGTAAAATAGGCAAACAAATACTTATATCATAGAACTTTTAGGAGGCTTGATAAAAGTTTATGCTTGTAAATCTTCTAATGCAAGCTGCTGTATAACAGCAGAGTATTAGTATTAACTAACTTCAGGACTAAACAGCCTAACATACCACCACCAATATCCATACTCCTAGCATTTGTATTGTCTGTAACATCCTCCCCTGTACATGTATTGATCTATCTCAGCCTAAGGGACCTTTGTACAGTGAAGTCACTCCTAAGGTATGAAAGCCTCTCTGCCCTTCCCTGAAACTTTTGTTGTTGTTGTTGTTGTTATTAATGCATTATATATATTATCACAGTGCCCAGGAGTCATAGACCAAGACTCCATTGTACTAGGTGTTGTACAGCCACAGAACAAAAAAACAGTCGCTCATCTGAGGGATACAGACGGCGACTAATGCGAAACAATGAGGAAATATCGGTCAGCATGTTAGGCTGTGGTCTCAGAACACCAGCAGCCTAGCTGTTGTTAAGTTATTGTAGGGCTCATGGCAAAGGAGAGTTTGAAGGAAGATAATGAATTAATTTAGTGGATGGTTTGGGGAGCTCTGCCTAAGCATGAAGGGCAACATGGGAGAAAGCATGAAGGACCCTATTTTAAAAGTTAATAAGTGTGTGATGGAGGCTGGCATCATAAGCTGATTGGAGGCAGGCATCAACCTTTCAGTACTGAATGAAAGACAATAGGTAGAGTGGGAATAAGGGTCATGTATGGCCTTGAAAGTGAAGACAAGTAGCTTATGGGAGGGAGTCAGTGGAGGGATTCAAAGAGAAGGGTGACATGGTCTAAGTGAGAGGCTTGGAAAATTACCTTTGCAGTAGCATAGATATGCACTTCTGCCTCTGAGACAGTCTCACCCACTACAGGCATGGTTTGTCATAGGCTATTTCTTAAACATATGATCATCAAGTTAAGAAAAATAGAGGGCTCATCTTGCAAGATGATGAGCAACTTCAATTCCCACGGAAATTAAGGAGAGTTGAGGGCACTCACTGCCTCACAGTAAGTCTTCATACCTCTCTAGGTCAAAACTTCTAAAGTATTTTTGTATATCTGTTCAGTTATAAAACCTCTTTGAACTGTGTGGAATATGTTCCATTGTGTTGCAAAACAGCTGGAAAATTGAGACCAACATATCTTCCCAACTTTTCGTGAAATCCATTTGTTTTGGCTCCCAGGTGACTGAAGAGGATGACTTTGAGTGGCAATCCAAGGAACATGCTCTTAAAAGATTTAGAATAGAATCACAGAATCATAGATTATTAGGGTTGGAAGAGACCTCAGGAGGTCATCTAGTCTAATCCCCTGCTCAAAGAAGGACCAACACCAACTAAATCATCCCAGCCAAGGCCTTGTCAAGCTGGGCCTTAAAAACCTCTAAGGATCCTTACTAAAATCAAGATATATCATGTACTAGATATATCATGTCCCCCATCGACTAGGCTAGTAACCCTGTCAAAGAAGGAAATTAGGTTGATTTGGCATGAATTGTTCTTGACATAACCATACTGGCTAATTCTTTGCAATCCTATTGTCTTCTCACTTCTTACAAAATGATTATTTAATATTTTGTTCCAGTATCTGTCAATGTATCAAAGTTAGGCTGACTGGCTATAATTCCCAGGATTCTCTTTGTTTCCCCTTTTAAAGATAGGTATTATGTTTGCTCTTCTCCAATCTCCTGGGACCTCACCTGTTCTCTGTGGACTCTCAAAGATAATTACTAATGGTTCCAAGATTGCTTCAGCTAGTTCCTTAAGTACCCAAGAATGAATTTCATCAGGCCCTGTCAACATGAATACATCTAATTTATCTAAATATTCTTTAATCAGAATTTCCAGGTTCAGCAGAGAAGCCAAGGAATGAATGGATTTCTAGTTTAAGTATTCACCTATCACCTATAAACATAGTATTTCAGTGTTTGTATGGAGAATGAGCTACCTTGCTACACCTAGAGGTGATTTATTCATGTCAAGGTTGAGGCATATCAGCAGGACTGTTTGTGGATGCTGGCATTATCAAGACATATTTATTCTATGCATAAATTAGAAAGGGGGAGTAGATAGTAATTAATATAAATCAGAAGCTATGAATTGTAGAAAATTGATAAGGGAAGCAAAGGGACACAAGGAGAAATATATGGCCAGCAGAGTTATGGACAAGAAGAGGTGCAGGGGAGGTTAAGTATATTGTGAACAAAATGAATCCTATCAGTTTTATTGGTCCATTACTAGATGGAAATAGCATTATTAAAGCAGAAAAAGGCAGAAGTGTTCTATAAATATTTCTGTTCTGTATTGGGGGAAAGATGACATAGCCATATCATAGGATAACACTTTTTCTATTCCACTTACTTATCTCAGGAGTAAGTGAAACAGCAGCTACTGAAGTTAAGTATCAGAGGGGTAGCCGTGTTAGTCTGGATCTGTAAAAAACAACAGAGTGTCCTGTGGCACCTTTAAGACTAACAGATGTATTGGAGCATAAGCTTTCGTGGGTGAATACCCACTTCGTCAGAAGAAAGCCTCAAAACAAAAACAAAAAAACCCCACAACAAACCAGACTAACAAGCCAACCTCCTCTCTCTCCCCTTCCTGGCACACACACACAAACAAAAGAGAGGAAAGAGAAAATGTGGCATATTTTCACAAGAGTAAATGCCAAATTAATCTCATGAATTTTTACTTAATCAGTTTAGGTAATGTAATGGCTTGTAAATTAGCAGGTAGGGTTTTTTCTTGATCATTGCTAATACCATAGTGTGTACTTTCCCTCCCCTAGATCTCTGCAGACAAGATTTTTAACTTAGAAATTGAGGGGGGGAGGGGAGATTCTTGGCTGGGAGCAAGTATCCTCATAATTTATGACACCAGTCAAAACTTCAGGCACAGCAGTTTTAAGACTTTGTGGATAAACTTCTATATGCTATAAAATCTGACCTTGCATGAGTGGTGCAATGCAATTTTGGGAGCTTTGATTCTCGGCCTGCAGTGTATTACAAATCAGAGGTTTCTGAACATAATAAGAGGATATGATAGCTTTGTCAAAGAGACTGTGACATCAGGTTGGGCCTTTTATGGATAAATTTATTTTGGTCATAAAGTGTCAGACATAATCAAATGCTAGACAGTAAATATTTTGATGCAATCAATTGGCATATTAAGAAGTTGAACAGTTTTACTGAACAGATTTCTTTTTATTTTCTTTGGAATATGAATGTACTTTTATGGCCAGATTGTTACTGTCTCTTGCATGGGCACACAAGACATGGGGAGTGCACAAGGAACCTCTCCTTCCTTGGATGCCTCACACAAGGAGAAGTTGCAGGGTCAACTGCAGTTACTGTGCCTAGATGAAGAATAAGACTGTTGCCACCATGCATCTCCAGGGGCACAAACTGACTCAAAGAGGATGGGTAGGAGGTGGATCCCTCAATTTCACCATACTTTGCATTGACCGATTAAACTGGAGTGCTACTGAAGATAAAGCAGTTGGTATTTTGCTAAAAGACACTGCAACTTGCACATATCTCTTACGTCTTGATGAGTTGGTGGGTGATTGTGCATTGCTAGTTTACAAAAGTGCTGTAATTTAAACCACCAGCCACAAAGCCTGGATAGGACTTTGAGTTCAATGGGGAATTCACCCTACTTTTACTGTAAAAAGTGAAACCCAAAGTTGTTTAGGGTCATACATTCCTTGTTTCTTGCCTTCAGAGCCTAAGATCCCTCGATCACAGGTTCTCAAATTGGCAGCATTTACTCAATCCTATACCATTCCACTAAGGAATATATGTTAAGTACAGTGCAGTTTACTATATGGTCTCTCAGATCAGAATTGGGAAAAAAAAAAAAAAAAAAGCTCTAATTTTAATGTAGACATTAAAAGATAGAATTGCATTTGTTGTAAGAGTATGAAGTAGGCCTGATATACTTGCCAACAGTATTTCTTGGTCCCATTGATATTCCAAGAGATGGGCAAATTGCAGTACTCTTAAAAGTACAGTGTTATAAGCAGCAATCCTAGAAAGCTGTGTTTTTACAGAGAATCTTTTATTTTTACATTTTGTAAAACAATAAATACATATAGTAGAACCCTGTTTAACTGAGCCTCCATTATCCAGCTCTCCATATTAATCGAACTGGGGTTGGCAGGCCAAGCCCCAGCTGATGGGGCTTGGGCTGGCAGCCCCAGGCACCTCGATTCAGGTTTCAGGTGATCTGGCCCCGGGCCCAAGTACATCGGATAAACTAGGGTTGCCAGATGTCCAGTTTTCGACCAGAACACCCAGTCGAAAAGGGACCCTGGTGGCTCCAGTCAGCACCATCGACCAGGCCATTAAAAGTCTGGTCAGCAGTGCTGCGAGTCTAAGGCAGGCTAGTTCGTACCGGTCCTGGCACCGTGCTGTGCCCTGAAAGTGGCCAGCAGGTCTTGCTCCTAGGCGGGGGGACCACGGGGCTCCACGTGCTTCCCCCACCCGAGCATCATCTCCACACTCCCTTTGGCCAGGAACTGCGGCCAATGGGAGCTGGGGGACGGTGCTTGTGTAGGAGAGCAGTGCATGGAAGCTTCTGCCCCCCCCCCCACCCCACCCGCCTAGGAGCCGGACCTTCTGGCTGCTTCTGGGGTACAGCACAAAGCCAGAAAAGGCAGGCAGCCAGCCTTAGCCCCACTTTGCTGCTGATGGAAAGCCACCTGAGGTAAGCCTGTGCCTGTGCCCTAACCCTGAGCCCCCAAACCCTGCCCCATTCCTGAGCCCCCCCCCAACTCAGAACTCCCTCCTGCACCTCAAACCCCTCACCCCAGCCCAACCCCAGACCCTGCACCCCAAGATGGAGCCCTCACTCCCCCTGCACCCCAACCTCCTGCCTCAACCCGCAGCCCCTTCCCGCACTCCAAATCCCTTGGCCTCAGCCCCCAGTCTGGAGCCCCCTCCTGCACTTCAAACCCCTCATCCCCAGCCACACCCCAGAGCCTGCTCTCCCATCTGGAGGCCTCATCCCCTCCTGCACACCAACTCCCTACCCCAGCCCAGAGCCCCCTCCCGCACCCTGAAGAACCCCTCATTTCTGGCCCCACCCTGGATCCCCAACTCCCTGCCCCATCCTGGAGTCACCTCCTGCACCCTAACCCCCTGCCCCAGCCCAGTGAAAGTGAGTGAGGGTGGGGGAAAACAAGCCACGGAGGGAGGGGGAATGAATTGAGCAGGGGGCAGGGCCTCGGGGAAGGGGTGGGGCTAGGGTGTTCGGTTTTGTGTGATTAGAAAGTTGACAACCTTAGGATAAACTAGGTTCCACTGTATAGAATGCAGACATAGATGTATTTGATATAAGTAAGAAATACAAATTGCAATTCTATTGTATTGTATTATAATGATTGATGGCACTGGTAGGCTTGGAACTTGCTTAAAAATTGTAAATATTTCAATAAAACGTTGTTTTCAACTGATATATATATATATATATATATAATATTGTGGCTAGGAAACTAAAGCTCACCATTTCATTTTAATTATTGAAAAACACAGATTTTTGTGTCTTTTTATCAGAGAATTTGGGGAAGGGGGTTATCATAGAAATCTAGGTTCCCTAATCGTAAGGCACTTTGGCCCTGATTCAGGAAAGCACTTAAGAAGATGATTTCTGAATTGGGGCCTTTCATAGAATTATATATATAATATTACATCTTAATTTGCATAGCTGATATCCCTAAGGAGCAATAATCTATTAAATCATTTGGATGGAATGTACAATCATGGATTCTGAGCTGGGAAAATAGGATAGAATTGTACATTTTTTCCCTGTGATACTGAAATTATTTTTGTGCTGGACTAACAACTCCACTGAGACCCTGATGGCTGTATGCACAGAGCAGCTTCACCCAAGCATAAGAGTTAGTAGGAAAAGATATGACTTCCAGACATGGAAGCTCCTGTAAGTGTCAAGCTACTGAGGAGTGATTTGAGTGCCTGATCTGTGTGAAGTGATGCTTTAATTTGCAGTTGAATGACAAAAATTCTCAAGTCATTCTTATCCCATGAGTAACTGAATAGAGACTTTGCAGTGTAACAACTCATTATGACTCTTCTGTGTCATTTCCCCTGCTCCATGATTGTTGCTTAGCACTGAGCTGCAGGATGTTATAGATACACACACACACACACACACACACACACACACACACACACACACGTACGTTATGTGCTTGTAGTTGCAGATAAAGCTGGTGATTATGAAGCATAGTCGTACACTAGTATCAATAATTCCAAGACACGTTGCTGCTATTGCTTTTATATTTTATAATATCTTTTGAGCTGTGGACAGAAAATTATATCTCACGTGATTCCAAGAGTTACTTTTTATTGTACATATGAGAGGAAAAGACCATTTTTAGGGTGGTTGTTGCATGGAGAAGATCATCTAATGAAGTAATTAGAACAGGTTAAGATAAAATAAAATCCAGGATCTAAACTTTTGAAATGGGGAGAATCTAGTATTTGCCACACCTCTTTACATGCCCCTCTGTTTCCATGCATATAACAGGGTACACTTATCGCTGTGGCGCCTCCTTATGGCTATGTCTGGGGAATAGCTCCACCCAGTCTGACATCTGTCTCTCATTCATGCTACAACCCCTCTGATGCACCAGAAGTTGCAGTGCTCCCTCTTCTTGGCCTTGCCTAGCCTCCAGCCAGGTCACTAGATTTTTCTCTGCCAGGGGTAATCAAAGTCTTGCCGGATGACCTATCTCAGGTAGTCTTCCAATGCATTGCCCGGACTGTGCCACTTTCCCAGTGGCTGGTAGAGGAACCTGGGCCTGCCCACTACTCCATGTTCCAACTCAGGGACCTTCAAATCAGTAGCCCAGTGCTGCCCTGTCCCAAACCTTGCTGCCTTTTCTCTAAGCCTTTTCCTACTCCGCTTCTATCAGGCTTCCTTCTCCACCAGCATCTCCCTGCGTATGGACATCCCTCAGGGCCAGGATCGCAGGGCTTCCACTCGCCCCATGGGTTTCTCCAACTTTCCTCTCTAAGCTCAGAGAGTGACTGCAGGCTTTGACACTGTAGCCCCTTTCTGTTGCAAACTTCCTGACTTTATATCAGCCCTGCCAGCTCCTGTGTAGCTGGGCTCCATCCTCAATCAGCAATTGCCCATCAAGGCCTAATAGGTTAATTAACACCTTCTGAGACACATTTGTGCTTTTCTGAACTAGTGTGGGGTGAACACCCCCATCACAATGTAAAATGCTATTTTTGAGCCATTTGTGTCCTGTTAGAAATTGAGAAGTGCTGGAAAACTTACAAGAAAGAAGTCTCTCATTTCTGGGAAGTAGAGGGAAAATAGCTGTTCACGGAGTCGTTCATCTGCAATATGTAAATTAGGAGCTGTCTGAACAGAGACCTGGCAGCTCAAACTGTATCAGAATCAGACATATATGCACAAGCAGATTATGGCCAGCATTCACTAATATAGTCTGGATGTCTTGTGCAACTCTAATTATGCAAAGTAGCATTTCTGACTGCTTTGCATTAGCAGCATGGCACATAGAAACGCAGCAATGAATCTGGCCCTATATGTTATATATGATAGCTCCCATTTATCATATGGCTCTGCAATTTGCCACCCAGATGTGGCATAGGATAATGGAGAATGAGGCAAAAAGGATAGGCTAACTAACAACAGCACTAGGCATGTGATCAGCACCCTCAGCTCCTATTCACTTCACAGGGAATTGAGGGTGCCCACAGCTCAGCACCTCTTGAATCTGAGCCTAAAGAAATGTGTCTCATGGGATGAAATTACATAAGAGACGCAGTAGTCACATTGCCAGTAGAAGTACAGGACCAATTCTGTATTAATCCTCTGGGGATCATGAAATGTGGGATGAAATGTAGAGGGAATCTTCCATTGGTTGAACGCCTCATGTCTACTTTGCACAACTGGGACACTAGGAAATGGCTGCAAGTGCAGCTAACAGACTGGGCTTGTAGATATCCAGCAACCATTTCTTCAAAAACAAGCAGGGTGTCCCGAGTTCTTCACTCAGGTGAAAAGCACGCCTGGCGCTATCTATCCCAGTGAAATTTTGGGATGAGAGTATGGAGCAGATCTATATTAGGGTTGCTTTGCACCCTACAGCCAGCACAAAGCAGCCCTAAAACTTCCCTAATCAGCCCACAGGAGGATCACTGTAGAGCCAAAATAGCAACTCCTATACTACTCCCTGTCCCCTGCAGCTGACATAAGGGCTTCTCAGTGTGCTGGAAGATCCCCAGTTGCTTTATGAATGCTTTGGGGCCTACAGTCTGCTTGAACTTACTCCAGGGAATGGCCTGATGCACAATCAACCAAAGATTCAATGGGTGGGAATATGGCTCAAAGTCACCCTTGTGCAAATATGCACCTTCCTAAGGTGTGCTGTGTGCCCAGTGGCTGTAGCAGAGGATCTGGGCTAATTTTTTCCCCTAGGAAATGTTTGGCAACTCAGGAATCACTATTATTCCTGTGAGCACTGTGTGCACTGAATTGCTATTTGAATTTATACTTTTTTTCCAGTATGCAGTAGATTTCGTAGATGTACCTTAAATTGGTAAATCATACTGACTGAATCACACGATGAATTCCTTGATTCTGCATTTGTTTGCCTGAGCTTATGTAGAATAAAGTATATCTTATATGAAGTGTTTTCTTCACACCTGCCACAGCACTTACTGTCTTTGGTGGATGGGTGTGATTTGAAAATTGTGAAGTAAACATCGTATACTGTTAACTATGGACACACACAACCTTCAGACAGCATCGTTTTTGAAACATGAACAATAGGAGTTTGAAAAAAACAATTACTCGTGTGATTGCACACTTATACTTGGACAAAGCACTGAACAAATCTTTGTCTCATCACTATCAGTCTGTGATATATGTCTGCACCTTAAAATTATTGAAACAAATTTTGGAAAGACAATAATTTTATATCGTTCTTCTTTTTTAATCAAAATTCACGTGGTACCAAGTCAAATGCCTTACAAAAATCCAAGTATATTATGTCAACATTGTTACCTTTATCAACAAAAATTTTAATCTTAACCAAAAAGATATCAAGTTAGTTTGACAGGATTTATTTTCCATAAACCCATGTTGATTTGAATTAATTACATTTCCCTCCTTTAATTATTTATTAATCAAGTCTTGTATCAAACAGTCTATCATCTTTCCTAGAAACGGTCAGGCTGACAGGCCTATAATAGCCTGGGACATCCTGTTTATCCTTTTTAAATATTGACACAAGATTGGCTTTCTTCCAGTATTCTGGAACTTTCCTAGGGTTCTAACACTTATTGAAAATCATCATTAATGGTCCAGTGAGCTCCTCACACAGCTTTTTTGAAACTTGGATGCAAGTTATCAAGACCTGCTAATTTAAAAATGTTAAACTTTAGTAGCTTCTGTTTAACATTCTCCAGAGATACTAGTGGAATGGAAAGTGTTATCATATGATGAAACTATATCATCTGTTTTTCCCCAAATACAAACAGAAATATTTATTGAACATATCTGCTTTTTCTGCATCATTATTGATAAATCTACCATTTCCATCTAGTAATGGGCCAGTATCATTTTAGGATTTGTATTGTTCTTAATATATTTAAAATGCTCCTCTTATTGTTCTTAACCTTGCTGGACATAGAGTTTTCTTTGTTTCCCATTTCTTCCCTAATCAGTGTTCTACAGTTCTTAACTTCTGATTTATATTCATTACTGTCAACTTCCCATTTCTTCCATTTGTTATAATTTTTTTATAGCTGCCTTCACTTCCCCTCTAAATCAGGTCAGGGTTTGCTTGTTTGTTTGTTTTTTTTTAAACCAGAACAGACTTCTTGCTAAATTGTGGGATTGAGGCTTTTGGGGGTATCTAGTAAGGTGTTCTTAAATGACACCGAATTATCATTCATATTTTTTCTGATTAAATGTTTTCTCTCAGCTGATTTGGCTCATAATTGTTTTCAGTTTTGTGAAGTTGGTCCTATTAAAACACCAAGTATATGTACTACTTGTCTGGACTTTAGTCTGCTTGAACATTATAAATGTGATCAAGTCATGATCACTTGTACTAAGCTACCATTAATTTTTAGTTCTGTGATTAGTTCCACATTATCTGTCAAAATGAGGTCCAATATAAAATTCCTGTGTTGGCAACAATACTGTTTGAGTTATGAAATTGTCATCTATAATGTTTAGAAATTCCAAGGATGTTTTATTACTGGCAGCATGAGACCTCCAGCATATGTCACTCAAATTGACCGCCCCCCCCGTGATCGCACACAGTTTCTCCCCCACACCTACACATTATAGATAGGTGCATAAAGAGCCAGTCATCCTGTTCCCTAGTTTGATTTGGTGGTTTGTAGCAGACACCGGCTAATGCCCCATCTTGTGCTTTAACTTTTAGGACACTGATCCATAAGCATTCAAGACCATTTTCTTCCCTTTTATCAGTGACTCGGAGACATGTAATTTTTGATATAGACTGCCACTCACCCTCCCGTTTTGCCCACTCTATCCTTCCTAAATAGGCTATAACCATTGATTTTAACATTCCAGTAGTGTGAATCATCCCACCAGGTTTCAGTAATATCAACTAGATTGAATTTATGCCCATAAATGAACAATTCCAATTCCTCTTCTATGTTACCCATGCTCCTAGCATTAATGTGAATAGGCAATTCAGGAATTTTGTCTCTTTGTGTCCTTTGGTTCCTTGATTAAATTTGTTCTCAACATGTTCACTATGTGCTGATAGCTCATATCTTCACTCTTTTTACTTTCCTCTTTTGCTATTAGTTTAACAACCTCCTGATTAC
Organism: Malaclemys terrapin pileata; assembly: GCF_027887155.1. Lineage (NCBI taxonomy): Eukaryota > Metazoa > Chordata > Testudines > Emydidae > Malaclemys > Malaclemys terrapin. Next base: position 180,896,637 of record NC_071506.1, read on the forward strand.
TCTAGCCAACTTGTCCCAGAGGAGACTGGTTCTCCTTCTACTGAGGTGGAGGCCATCCAAGCTATATAGCTGTCCTCTCCCATAGAAGATGGAGCAATGTTCTATAAAACCAAAATCCTCCACACTACACCACTTACCTAGTCACATGCAGAGTCTTCTGCTTTCTGACTGCTTCTGCTTGTGGGACAGGACTGATCTCAAAGAAGATTGCTTGGACATTCTTCTTCAGCATGCTTCCAAAGTTCCCTGAAGTCATCTACTATCCGCAAGATATCCCATGACATTAGTGCCGATATGAACCATCACCAATGGATCCTTGTCCGTCAACTTCAGAAGTCTATCCTATATTAGCATGATGTCTTGTGTCTTGTTTCTGGGAAGGCAGAACACTGTCCTGTTGTCCACCTGTTCCTTTCAGAATGTATTACTGTGGGCAAGTGATGCACCACTCTCTGCTCCTGCTTCCCTTCCCACTCTTTCCCTTTCTTATCAATATAGCTTGTAAATTATTTCAGGCAAAGTCTGTTTCTTATTATGTTTCCACAATGATTAGAATAATGGGGCCTGGATCTTGACTGCCCTCACCTGCTAAGCTGTGGTGTAATATAAATACTAATAATATGATCTCCTCTTCTGAGGTCCAAGGAAATGTGCTACCATAAATTATGGCTTGCAAAGACTGAGGGAACTCTCTGTATCTTTGTTCTTGTGGCTGCAGAGCTATGGAATAGGCCTTCTGTTGGGATAATGGAAAGACACAGGGAAACAATTTATTTAAAAAGTTAGTTTCAAACTCTTTTAAAAAATTTGTAAGGCCTTTTTGCACAGTGTGTTCCCTTTTATTTATTATTTTAAAATACACTTAATAGTTTTTGTTTTACTCTTGGACATATTTTTTTTTTTTTATAATCTGCACTTCTATATAGCTCAAGTGCCCAGTATCCTTTTGTAGACAGGTGCTACATAAATAAAATGTATTTGTTTAATAAGCTTCAGCAGGGCAGCAATTAGAAAAGTCCATATGTTCATATTCTCTCTTTAATCATTGTATTGCCAGGATTTAACCTTTGGGGAGGAAGGTGAAGCAGAAAAGAACTTGCTCATGGGAGACAGAAACTGCCCCAGTCCCTCCCATATGCCCGCAGCTGGAATATTTAATTCAAAACACTAAACAAGTTGCAATATGGTGCATTTTAGGGCTACATTTGGTCCACCCTTGAAACTCTATGTAAATATGAATGCATAGTAGCTACATATTGAAGCCACTGGGACTCGGAAGAGCCATTACCATATTATATGTAGGAATGGAAACACAGTACTGACCTAAAAATAATGACATCCCAAACATTATTGCTTTCTAGACAGGACTCTGATCCAAACATTTTTGAAGATTCTGAAATGTTCTGTGAACTTTTATTCTCCTGAATGTTTTCATTTCTGTAGACCTCTGCATTTATAGAATGCAGCTGGGCTAAAAAGAAAAAGTATCAAAACACTACAAAATAAAAACAAACAAAACAACAACAAAAAACACACTTTTTTTTTGTGGTATTTCTAGCTGGGCCTGGCATCAGAAACACTGGGAATCTAATGAGAGAACCTATTCTTATATGACTTCCAGACAAAGTTTGAATACTTTTGTGGTTCATAAAATTCAGCTAAGCAGCCAAACTTCTGAGTACGTACATGAATTAAGCCTCAGTTAGGAACACTATGGAAAGGCAGGATGGCCAAATAGCTAGAGCCCTAGACTGGGATTTGGGTAACCTGGGTTTTGTTCACAGCTCTGCAATGCTCATGCTGTGTGATCTTGGTGAAGTTACTTTACCTATGATTTTTCTCCCACCCGGTGTCTGTCTTGTACTGTAGCTCTTTGGGGCAGGGACTCTCTCTGCCTATGTTTGTACAGTGTCTAGCAGAAAGAAGCCAGGATCTTAGCTGAGGTCTCTAACCATTACTGTAATAGGACTGCTACTAATAACCCTGTGAAGTTTTCCCGTTACTAACTGAGAATTATGGTGCCTGGTCTCCAATTTCAGTGGTCTCATTTTGATCTCGTGCTAGTTTAACTTTTGAGTTGTTCCTGACTTATTCCAGTGCACGTGACATCAGGATCAGTCCCTATGACACTTACTGCATGTCTACCTTCCCCTAAAAGAGGGGATCCTAGATAACAAAGCTTGATTTAGAAGGGTATGAAACACACTTATCATAGAAACACTTACCGATAATAAGAATATGGATCCTAAACATTTTTATATTGTTTGACCCACTCTTCCAATGACTAAAGGAAACAACCCCACAGAAACAGGTAATTATAATTGATCCTCTTTATTATAATATTATATTACTTCTGCTATTGCTTGAGTCTCTTTCTTGCTGTGTCTTTGAAAGCTGCGGCTTTCATTGTTTTCTGTACTGATCCACATGTTCCCTGTGTTTTTGCAACTGCATCACATTATTTCTCCCCTGTTGTTCAGACATCTTGGGCCTGACTCTCCAAGCTTGTGCAAAATTAGTGTAAAATGGTACCAAACAGGGACTGGTTCTATGCTGTCTCCCTTCCCAGCACAGAGGAGTGCTAAACTGTGCCAGCTTGCAGCAAACCCTGAGGGGCAATTATGCCTTCTAGAGATCACCTGGCCATGCCACCTCCCATTCCCAGCACCTCCCTCATGATGGGATCACTTGGGTACACTAAGGGGAGAGGAAGAAGAAATATAGAGAAAGGATAGAACTACACTAAAAACAGAATGGGAAAAGAAGGAATAGATTATTTCCTATTCAAAATATCAGGATATGGATAGAGGGTGGGAGAGGCCACTCATATCTGTGCTATATGTAGCTGCATAATTGTAATGGATTTGTTCTGTGTTCCTTAAATTTCTCATGAACTGCTCTTTGCAGGGACAGCTGCCATATGTGAAGCAGAGTGATGCAGCATGTTAACAAGCTGTGTACTTACACTGCTGACTGTCATGCAGTTTTTACTTTGGGTCATTCTTGTTTTGTTGCTTTTCCTTAATCCAAAATAAAGCTTGTTCAGACTGAAAGTATAGGTTTGCTCTTTGTAGACAGAAAAGCAGAACTTTATGTGTGAGCTTCTGTTGGGCAGCTATTCATACAGTACTCATCTGACATTGGTATCTTATGCGGCACTAAACTGTTACCAGTTCTTATCATTCAGTCAACCAGTCAGTCCGTGTGACATGTTTTATTATACTGTGGATGCATTCAAAGCCAAATTTGCCAGTATGCCAGGAATTTTTACGAAATGTAACCATAGCAACTAAATTACACTGCTAGAGTATGCACAAACAGCATATAGAAAACCACACACATCCTATGTACTTTGTATATGCAGCAGGAATCCTGTAGGTAGCATATAATCTGGATGTTTTACAGTGTCAGTATATAACATAGAATCATAGAACTGGAAGGGACCTCAAGAGGTCATCTAGTCCAGTCCCCTGCACTCAAGGCAGGACTAAGTATTATCTAGACCATCCCTGACAGGTGTTTGTCCCACCTGCTCTTAAAAATCCCCAATGATGGAGATTCTACCACTTCCTTAGGCAATTTATCTCTGTGTTTAACCACTCTGATAGTTAAGAACATTTTCCTAATGTCCAACCTAAACCACCCTTGCTGCAATTTAAGCCTATTGCTTCTTGTCCTATCCTCAGAGGTTAAGAAGAACAATTTTTCTCCCCCCTCCTTGTTAACAACCTTTTATGTTCTTGAAAACTGTTATCATACCCCCCCCCTCCTCAGTCTTCTCTTCTCCAGATTAAACAAACCCAATTTTTTCAATCTTCCCTCATAGGTCATGTATGTTTTCTAGACCTTTAATCATTTTTGTTATTCTTCTTTGGACTTTCTCCAATTTGTCCACATCTTTCCTGAAATGTGGCGCCCAGAACTGGACACAATACTCCAGTTGAGGCCTAATCAGTGCGGAGTAGAGCGGAAGAATTACTTCTCGTGTCTTGCTTACAATACTCCTGTTAATACATCCCAGAATCATGTTTGCTTTTTTTGCAACAGTGTTACACTGTTGACTCATATTTAGCTTGTGATCCACTACAACCCCCAGATCCCTTTCTGCAGTACTCCTTCCTACGCAGTTATTTCCCATTTTGTATGTGTGCAACTGATTGTTCCTTCCTAAGTGGAGTACTTTGCATTTGTCCTTATCAAATTTCATCCTATTTACTTTAGACCATATCTCCAGTTTGTCCTCATCATTTTGAATTTTAATCCTATCCTCCAAAGCACTTGCAACCCCGCCCAGCTCGGTATCATCCGCAAACTTTATAAGTGTACTCTCTATGCCATTATCTAAATCATTGATGAAGATATTGAACAGAACCGGACCCAGAACCGATCCCTGCAGGACCCCACTCGTGATGCCCTTCAAGCATGACAGTGAATCACTGATAACTACTCTCTAGGAATGGTTTTCCAACCAGTTATGCACCCACCTTATAGTAGCTTCATGTAGGTTGTATTTCCCTGTATAGCTGTGGTTGCCTAAAAATGTGATGTGACTTTGTACAGTAACTTCCCCAAACTGAATTCGCCTGTATCACAAATGGCTGGTTTCAATTGCTATAATTGTTTGTTCCAAGATGCCACATGGTGGTGCTGCTGACTCCATATTGCTCAGAAACTCAATGATTCATTCCAAGACTTGGTTCACAGGAGCAACACATGCAATATGTGCATTGGAGCTGCATGCTTAGTTAAAAACTAAGACACAGGGCTATAATGAAGTTGCTAGATGGCTTGCAGGATGGGGTTGTCCATTTCCTTTTTTATTTAGATTATAGGTGTCTGAGAAGGGAAGGAAAGTAAGATCTGAAGAATGGTAGTTATATGAAATTACTATTATTTTAAAATATGTTTTTATACTTTTTTATTACACTTTGCAAATTTTGCATATTGCTTTTCTTTCAGAAACCATAACTGGCTACTCTGTTCTCTGTTTTTCCCCTTAGATGGCTGGTCCAGAGTCGTGTGCATCAGAATCTCCCTGAAAAAGGCAGCTGAGTTCAGCTCACTTTCCTTTTTTCCATGGAGTTCAAGCCACAGAGTGCAGCACAGGGAGTGGGGCTTTCAGGACTATGGGCTGCATTTTTCTCTGAGCTATTTACTCCTCCCATCACTAAAGGCCACCCTGGCACCTCTTTTGGGCATCCTGGAACTGTTATTCCTCTGCTGCTCTGTTCCACCTCACTGTGGTCTATGTTCACTGTTGGTGGGTGGAGAAGGGAGAGGGCACCAGCTGTTGCCACACTCATCCTCCCTTGTTAGCAGCCGGATTAGTCCTCCTTCCTAAATAATGAAGTTTCAGTGATCAGGAAAAGAGAAGGTGAGGAAAGCTCCAAATCATGTGTAGACCTGGGAAGGAAATGGGTTTTCCCCTCCCTTGAGAATCTCAGAGATTCTTTTAAGACAAAAAATTGAAATCTCAAAAACTCCTGAACCAAAAATCTATCTCCGTATCTAATATGAATTGGATCAATTGTTTTGACAATGTTGCAACATTTTGTTTCAATTTTGACCTTCTTATTTGTTTAATTCCCAATAAGCTGTAATCATGCATTACCCTGGGGTGAGACAGAACCTCGACAGGGGAAGATGAAATGGAATTGAGACATCAACTGGGGAAAACTTGAGGAGGGAGAGATGGTGCCGTCTCTGAGGCGGGTAAGAGAGATGCAGCAGTGGGCTGAGTGGGCAGAAGAATCTAGATGATCTGTGGTGGTCCTGGTGGGTATGTGAATTGGGCTGGGATTTTCAAAGGAGCTTAAGGGAGACAGAATCATAGAATATCAGGGTTGGAAGGGACCTCAGGAGGTCATCTAGTCCAATCCCCTGCTCAAAGCAGGACCAATTCCCTACTAAATATCCCAGCCAGGGCTTTGTCAAGCCTGACCTTAAAAACCTCTAAGGAAGGAGATTTCACCACCTCCCTAGGTAACCCATTCCAGTGCTTTACCACCCTCCTAGTGAAAAAGTTTTTCCTAATATCCAACCTAAACCTCCCCTGCTGCAACTTGAGACCATTACTCCTTGTTCTGTCATCTGGTACCACTGAGAACAGTCTAGATCCATCCTCTTTGGAACCCCCTTTCAGGTAGTTGAAAGCAGCTACCAAATCCCCCCTCATTCTTCTCTTCTGCAGACTAAACCATCCCAATTCCCTCAGCCTCTCCTCATAAGTCATGTGCTCCAGTCCCCTAATCATTTTTGTTGCCCTCCGCTGGACTCTTTCCAATTTTTCCACATCCTTCTCCTAGTGTGGGGCCCAAAACTGGACACATTACTCCAGATGAGGCCTCACCAATGTTGAATAGAGGGGAATGATCACATCCCTCGATCTGCTGGCAATGCCCCTACTTATACAGCCCAAAATGCCATTAGCCTTCTTGGCAACAAGGGCATACTGTCGACTCATATCCAGCTTCTCATCCACTGTAACCCCTAGGCCATTTTCTGCAGAACTGCTGCCTAGCCATTCGGTCCCTAGTCTATTGCAGTGCATGGGATTCTTACATCCTAAATGCAGGACTCTGCACTTGTCCTTGTTGAACCTCATCAGATTTCTTTTGACCCAATCCTCTAATTTGTCTAGGTCCCTCTGTATCCTATCCCTACCCTCCAGCATATCTACCACTCCTCCCAGTTTAGTGTCATCTGCAAACTTGCTGAGAGTGCAGTCCACGCCACCCTCCAGATCATTAATGAAGATATTAAACAAAACCGGCCCCAGGACCGACCCTTGGGCACTCCGCTTGATACCGGCTGCCAACTAGACATGGAGCCATTGATCACTACCCATTGAGCCCTACAATCTAGCCAGCTTTCTATCCACCTTATAGTCCATTTATCCAGCCCATACTTCTTTAACTTGCCAGCAAGAATACTGTGGGAGACTGTATCTAAAGCTTTGCTAAAGTCAAGGAATAACACGTCCACTGCTTTCCACAGAGCCAGTTCTCATCATAGAAGGCAATTAGGTTAGTCAGGTTAGACTTGCCCTTGGTGAATCCATGCTGACTGTTTCTGATCACTTTCCTCTCCTCTAAGTGCTTCAGAATTGATTCCTTGTGGACCTGCTCCATGATTTTTCCAGGGACTGAGGTGAGGCTGACTGGCCTGTAGTTCCTTGGATCCTCCTTGTTCCCTTTTTTAAAGATGGGCACTACACTTCCCCACTTACCTCAGGGCTTTGGTCTTCTTCCCCTGGTGAACATAGTTTAAAGCCCTCCTCACTAGGTTATCCAGCCTGCTTGTGAAGATGCTCTTCCCTCTCTTCGTTAGGTGAAGCCCGTCTCTGCCTAGTACTCTTCCTTCTTGGAACACCATCCCATGGTCAAAGAATCCAAAGCCTTCTCTCTGACACCACCTGCATAGCCATTCATTGACTTTCATGATTTGATGGTCTCTACCCAGGCCTTTTCCTTCCACAGCGAGGATGGATGAGAACACCACTTGCACCTCAAACTCCTTTATCCTTCTTTCCAGAGCCATGTAGTCTGCAGTGATCCGCTCAAGGTCATTCTTGGCAGTATCATTGGTGCCCACGTGGAGAAGCAGGAAGGGGCACCCATCTTCCCTTGATTTTCAATTGGTGCTCTGTACCTAACTGCTCTTAAGCTCCTTTGAAAATCCCAGCCTGGGAGAAAAAAATAAATCTAGATGCCAGACAAATTAGTTTGATGGGTTAACTAGGGAGATTATAAAGAGAATGAGCAAAGAACTGAAGTGATCCTGCCGAAAAGAGAGGAACTGGAGTGATCCTAGGGTGGAAGAACTAAGATGTAGGCAGAGAGTTGAATTAGCAGGATCCCAAGGAGGGGGAGAGGATTTGGAAGTGAAAGAACTGAAGGAAAGATCCGGAGCATAGTAGAGAAAATGGGATCTTAGGGATGGAAGGATCCTGAGGTAGGGCCTGGGGAAGGAGAGAGGATCAGGTGACCCTGAGAAAGGAAGAGAGAATGAGCACCTGACAGTAGAGAGAGGGAAAGTGATGGCAAAAGCACAGTAGGGAGAAAGGAGCAAGAGTTGAAGAGAAAAAGAGATTAGAAAATCCTAGAGGACCCTGATCATGCTTTTCTAGTCGATATCTCCTTGTTTCTCTCCCTCTACATTTGTTAGGGTGGACACCTTGCTAAAGGTTTGCTGACTTTAAGGACATACTTTGTGCTGCAGCTCACTCATAATCTATGTATTTTTTGTGGGCAGGAGCACTCTCAGGCCCTTGTTCAGACTGGTGGCAGTGGATTGGAAGGAAGCATCTATGCCTCCAAGTCATGCCAAACCATCCATACCAGCCCCCTCCCCCCCCCAAAAAAAAAAAAAAAACAACATACACTCAGCTCGGGATCCAGATTTCTCCAAATCTTAGGAGTGCTTGAATCTAGGATTTTGGGTAAGCCCATTATATAGTTTGGGCTGAACTGCAAAGCTGAGATTTCTTTTTATGTATGTTACTTTAATTGTCATAAAGGTCCAATATGTCTTTATTGCTTTAGGTGATATACAAGATAAGTGCTCTCTAACACATGTTTTGAATAATTTATTTAGTAGTCATGTTATTACTATACAGTTTCCTTTCCTTGGGTGCATTTCAGGAGATGAGGCAGTTAATGATAAAGATGTAGGTGGCCTATATGTAGGTCAGCAAATTTTCACTATTACATTAAGATGTCCGAATGTCAACAAGATATCAGCTCTTGGAAGAATAGCAGCTGGCTCAAGGTGAACCCAGGCAAGACCAAAATGTTGCTGGTTGGGAGGGGAAAAACATTTGAAGAACTAGCTAAGACACTATCCCCACCTTTTATTGTTTCTATTAATCAGAGTGGTATAAAGCCGAGTGGTCCTATTTGACTCCTCACTGAGCTTTGATGATCAGGTAGCATCACTGTCAAAAATGGCTCCAGTGTATAGAAAACTTCACCCCTTTCTTCTAGAGGAGGAGTTGGCCACAATGATCCGTTTGTCACATTGAAGCTGGATTCCTGTAATTCACTTTATCTGAAGCAGAATGTGAAGATAATGCAAAAACTCCAGCTAGTACAGAATGTGGCTGCCTGCCTCTTTCAGTCTAGGCTGTAGTGAGACCATTAGGCCTGTGCTCATGTCCTGCCAGTTACTCAGTCATCCCTCAATGCCAATTTAAGGCTTTGGTCCTAATTTTTTAAGAGATTTATGGATCAAGCCCCAGCTACATCAAAGGCCAAATTTCGATCTATGAACCACCATGACAGCTGCACTCCTTTGGGACAAAGGAGATCACCAAGCCCAGAACCAGTGGTGAGAGCTGGGGCCAATCAGTCTAAATCAATAGGATCCATCTATGGATCAAACCTTCATAGGGGATCAGGTTAATACAGAGTCTGACTGTCCTTAAAGAAGTTGCCAAACCTTCATCCTTAAAAAAGCCTTTCCTGAAGAGCAAGAATGACATTGATATACACCCCTAAAAATACAATAAATAAAAACCTGAAAAATAATCCGCCAACACAAACCAAAAAAAAATTACTCAAGTACAGTTTTAACCCCAAAAAGAAAGGTGAGCCAGTCACACTCCATCAAGACAGCTGCAGCGGCACAGGAGCCAGCAAACAGAGCTGTAAACAGGGAAGTTTTAGTGGGAGTTTGCAAGGGGAGTTTGGAGGGAAGACTAGGAGAACCAGACAGAGGAACACACAGGCTAGGGAGTGTGTGGTGTTCTGGCAGTGTTGTGGTGCTTGTTGGGGGTTTGTTTTGCTGTGGGTGATGGTGTTTTGGTTTGGTTTATGTTTCCCGGACTAACAGGACTTAGGTGGGAAGGCACAGTGAAGATGATTGGATGTGGAAGCTGCAGTATGTACATGATCTTGGAGGGGATACCTGAAAAGAGTTTTGTCTGCATGAAGTGTTGCCTGATAGAGCTGATGGAAGAAAAGATCCGAGGATTGGAGATGCAGGTGGAAACTCTGGTTGAGTTTAGAAGGAAGTTCGAGCAAAGATGGAGCAAAGACATGAGGAGGCTGAAGGGAAAAGCTCAGACTTGCAGATGGAAACAGGACCAAAGAACTCTGAGGGGAGACTACTGGATGAGGAAAGTGGACAGTGGAAGCATGTGACTAAGAGAACCAGGCAGAGGAAAAGACGGGCTAGTGAAGGAGAAATAGAGCTCAGGAACAGGTTTGCCGAATTGGAAGATGAAGAAGGGGCACAGCAGGTGGTCACTGAAGGTGGGAGGGCAAGGAAGAAGAGAAGAGCAGCTAGTTCTATAGGAAGAGGGGAAGAGTCAATGGAGAGAACACCAAATATGAGCCCCAGGAGGATACAGGATGAGTTGCAGAGGATTGCAAGGGAGAATAGGAATCGAGAGGACTTGCAGTCAGAGCGAACAGGGAATAGACCGGAGAATCACACCATCACCAGGAAAAGGCAGGTCTACATGATTGGGGACTCCTTACTGAGAAGAATAGACAGGCCTGTAACCAGAGCTGATCCAGAGAAGAGAAGAGAAGGGTGTGCTGTCTGCCGGGTGCTAAGATACAGGATGTGGACCTGAGGCTGAAGAGGATCCTAATGGGAGCGGGAAAGAATCCACTGATTTTCCTTCATGTGGGAACAAATGATACAGCTAGATTCTCACTGGAACATATCAAGGGATACTATTCCAGGCTGGGGAAGATGCTCAAGGAAATCGAGGCTCAGGTGATCTTCAGTGGGATTCTGCCTGTTCATAGAAAAAGGCAACAAAGGTGTGACAAGATTATGATGATAAACAGATGGCTCAGGAACTGCTGCTATAAGGAGGGCTTTGGGATGTATGGCCACTGGGAGGCATTCATGGACAGAGGACTGTTCTCTCGGGATGGACTTCACCTGAATAAGGAGGGAAATAGACTTCTAGGATGGAGGCTGGCAAATCAATTAATCAGGGCACCTGGGTTTTAAAAAGGAGCTCACTTCAGTTTGTGGTGGGAGTGTGAGGAGCTGGGAGCAAGAGGCGCATGGAGCTGAGAGTGAGAGGGTGTGCTGCTGGAGGACTGAGGAGCACAAGCGTTATCAGACACCAGGAGCAAGGTCCTGTGGTGAGAATAAGGAAGGTGTTTGGAGGAGGCCATGGGGAAGTAGCCCAGGGAGTTGTAGCTGTCATGCAGCTGTTACAGGAGGCACTATAGATAGCTGCAGTCCACAGGGCCCTGGGCTGGAACCCAGAGTAGAGGGCGGGCCCGGGTTCCCCCCAAAATCTCCCAATTGACCTGGACTGTGGGTTCCCCCAGAGGGGAAGGTCTCTGGGCTGTTCCCCAACCCACATGGTGAATCTCTGAGGCAAGAAAATCTGCCAATAAGCGCAGGACCCACCAAGATAGAGGAGGAACTTTGTCACACTATGTATAAACAAAATGCAGCTGTTGCTCATTATTGTCTGTAACAAAGGTATAAATGCTTGCTGTAATTGTTTACCTGTAGAGAGACCTGCCTAGAAGGGGGAAACCCCTGTGTCCTAGTGCACTCTCTCCCTCTATGCAATTGCTTGAGAATAAAATATCTGACTTTGCTGCAACCAACCAAAGAGTGAGAACTGTGTTTTTCTCCGACAGGTCATACTGAAAGGTGAACAGTCAGGCTGGAGGGAGGTTACTAGTGGAGTTCCTCAGAGATCGGTTTTGGGACCAATCTTATTTAATCTTTTTATTACTGACCTTGGTACAAAAAGTGGGAGTGTGCTAATAAAGTTTGCGGATGACACAAAGCTGGGAGGTATTGCCAATACAGAGAAGGACCAGGATATCATACAGGAAGATCTGGATGACCTTGTAAACTGGAGTAATAGTAATAGGATGAAATTTAATGGTGAAAAGTGCAAGGTCATGCATTTAGGGATTAATAACAAGAATGATTGTTATAAGCTGGGAACGCATCAGTTGGAAGTAACAGAGGAGAAGGACCTCGGAGTATTGGTTGATCACAGAATGACTATGAGCTGCCAATGTGATATGGCCGTGAAAAAAGCTAATGCTATCTTGGGATGCATCTGGCGAGGTATATATATATAGTTTGTTCCTATATGTGTTTTGCAAAGCAAGGTTAGTAGTTGAAATAGTCCTTAACTCCAATAATATTTATCCATTAGGTACACAGCAGTATTACATGTTAAGTTTTATTTTCTTATGACTCGTAGCGGGAAAGGGCATATCGCTCCATCTGTACTGATCTAGACTATTGCAAAGCAGCAAACAGAAGGAAAGAGAAGAGTTTCCATCAGCGAAGGAGATGAATGTAATTGTTACATCCTTTGTACTCATGACTTCGATGCTTCCATTGCTGGCAGTGGAATACTTACCAGGAAAATTGGTTACAAATGGATTAAGTATAAACAGGAGAAAGCTATTCTACCTGCATCTGTAAAGGGGAAGCCTTGCAAAGTACAATAAATATTTAGTTGTGAAACATAAGTAACAGCAAGTTACAGTAACTATTACTGTACTTTCCTGCAAGATTCCTTCCATTTATGGTGAGATTTTTATAACTGGTTACTCTTATATCCCATTGCTTATCTATTTCTGAGTTGTCTTATTTCCCCTAGGGTTAGTTTTGAGTGCTCTGTGAAAACTGTCACCGGATGACTATGAGCTGCCAATGTGATACGGCCATGAAAAAAGCTAATGCTGTCTTGGGATGAATCTGACGAGGTATTCCGGTAGCGATAAGAAGGTGTTAGTACCATTATACAATGCACTGGTGAGACCTCATCTGGAATACTGTGTGCAGTTCTGGTCTCCCATGTTTAAGAAGGATGAATTCATACTGGAACAGTACATAGAAAGGCTACTAGGATGATCCGAGGAATGGAAAACCTGTCTTATGAAAGGAGACTCATAGAGCTTGGCTTGTTTAGCCTAACCAAAAGGAGGCTGAGAGGAGATATGAATGCTCTCTACAATATATCAGAGAAATAAATACCAGAGAGGGAGAGGAGGAATTGAATCTCAGTACCAATGTGGACACAAGAACAAATGGTTATAAACTGGCCATCAGGAAGTCTAGACTTGAAATTAGATGAAGGTTTCTAACCATCAGAGGAGTGAAGTTCTGGAACAGCCTTCCAAGGGGAGCAGTGGGGGCAAAAGACATATCTGGCTTCAAGACTAAGCTTGATAAGTTTATGGAGGGGATGGTATGATGGGATAGCCTAATTTTGGTAATTAATTGATCTTTGACTATTAACAGTAAATATGCCCAATGGCCTGTGATGGGACATTAGATGGGGTGGGATCTGAGAATTCTTTCCTGGGTGCTGGCTGGTGAGTTTTGCTCACATGCTCAGGGTTTAGCTGATCGCCATATTTGGGGTCGGGCAGGAATTTTCCTCCAGGGCAGATTGGCAGAGGCCCTGGGGGGTTTTCACCTTCCTCTGCAGCATGGGGCATGGGTCACTTGCTGGAGGATTCTCTGCACCTTGAAGTCTTTAATCCATGATTTGAGGACTTTAATAGCTCAGACATAGGTTAGGGGTTTATTACAGGAGGGTGGGTGAGATTATGTGGCCTGCATTGTGCAGGAGGTCAGACTAGATGATCATAATGGTCCCTTCTGACCTATGACTAAGTTCCTTCGGTAATTTGCCATTGATTTTCATATTTCAGTAATTCTGAGACTATGGTGATGGACAGCAGCATAAAACCCTGTCATCATAGTTAATCCGTAGCATGTACTTTAAGAATGGCTTACTGTGCATATTTTTGTGTAAAATTACTTACTGGGACTCAGTTTGTCTGGCATTCACAGGGCCAGATTATTCGTTGGCTAAGTAGATAAGGATATGTTGGCATGACCACAAGAAAATGTCCTTGTATCCTCCAAGGCCACAAGCAATTGCATTTCTCTGTTCTCAGGGGTGGGAGTGATTGAAAACAGGTATGGCCATAACTTTGCCTCCTTACCAGCTTGCACAGGTATTCCAAGGGAACATATCCTGACCATAGCCTTCCTGGGATTCTTCTGAGGCAGTGTGGTTCTGCCTAAGAGACACAACCTAGCACACAAGGAATTACATAGTTCCAGGAAATACTATGCTTGTGTAATTAAGGCAGTAGAAAACAACTACAAAATATCATATCCAAATAGCTGATATCCATCCATGGCTTGGTTTTGCCTTTGTAGATAGAAGCAAATTGTCCTTCACTATGCCATAGAATCATGTCACAGTCTTCAAAATCTCACAGTTGTACTATGATTCTATAGGATGTGAATCATTTAAAGCCAAACAAGTTCAAATCAGAAATAAGGCATATATTTTTAACAGTGAGGGTAATTAACCATTGGAATAAACTACCAAGGCAATGGTGGATTCTCCATCTATTGCTGTCTTCAGATCAAGACTGAATGGCTTTCCAGAAGATTTCTTTTTGTCAAGAAGTTATTGGGCTCAATACAGTAGTAATTAGGTGAAATTCTTTGGCCTGTGATATACAGGAGGTCCCTTCTGGTCTTAAAAGCAAAGAATCTATGAGTATGGTTAAGATAGGGCTTGATCTCTTCTTTACAAGCAAGACTCAATTCAGTTCTGAGACAAAATTGTGGCATGGTAGATTTGCACATCTAATCAGGCCATAAATCAGTGAAATGTGAAAAATGCTTAATTGCCTGCACATCTCTTAAAGCACTGGTTAGGGCATTCTCATTTATATCGAGCTGTCTTTTGCATAGCTGTGTCTGCAAGCTTTTCTTCTAATGTACTTTATACAACTTCTTATTTACTTCTGCTTAGCACTACCTCCTCATTGCTGACTGTTGACAAGAAAAGACAATAGAAACTTGTAATAAAGCACTAGGTACACAAGGAAGCCTTGTCAATATGAAAAAGAAAAAGATGTATGGACAAATCAGCATGGTAATGAATAAGAAAGAATATGATGTTTCTCTTTTCTGTAAAAGACACTGTCCTATGCTCAGATACACCAAGAAGAAGAAAACTGTGAAATAAACTAAGAAATTGATAGAGTTTTGAGGTATGTCCAGCAAGGTCATATTCACAGATTAAATCATTCACCAAAAGCAGTGACCAAGCAACGTGCTGCTACTAGCATAAAAGGCAATAAATAAACCATGAAGCTGTGGGAAAAAAATCTGGGAAGTTTCATGGCTGGACCCCAACTCATGTAAGGGGAATGTTCCATAATATTTGATTTGACTGTATTGTGAAGCTATTTTGGACCATCCTACTTTTTAAAGTAATGCACAGATTGAGCCATTACTGATTTTCCTCTATTACTTTTGCAGGTATTATGAAGTGATACAATTTTAAGGAACAAATAATTAATACAACTACTTCTATTGCATTTGTTCAAGAGCTTGAATCATTTTATTTCTGGTATTATACAATAGAGACCCAATTGTGCTAGGCACCATACAAACACATAATAAATAGATGGTCTTTGTCACAAAGCTTGAAATCTAAGCAGACAATGCATAGGAGTGGGAATAGAGGGGTCTGAATTGTCCGAGATCACACAGCAGGTTAGCAGCACAGACAGTACGAGGACTCCAGCATCCCCAGTGCCCTATCTATTAAACTACAGTGCTTCTCAGTAGTAATGTTGCTTACATTTTGTATTAGTTATTAAAACACTTTGACACTGGATTGATTTCTGTATTTAACTTTTCATGTCATGACTCAAAGTATACAGCTCCCATAGTGTTCACTGCAGGTGAGGAATTAAGCTGTGTGAGCATGCCAATCAACTGATATGCAAATGAAAGCTACAGCTTCTGTACATCGTCCACATGTAGTCCTACATCTTCCCCTCCTTGGGTGTAAATGTCCCAGAGAGCCTTTGCCCCACAACAGTCTTAGGTTAAAATGGGACTGGAACAGACTAGTTTGGAAGAACTTGATATACAGGGAAAGTAAACTGAAACATTATTTATCAATACGTACTGTATATTGGATGGATGAAAATAAGTAGAGGGAGAGGGATACATTTTGTGTCACTAATTGTTTTTAAATTGTACTTGCATACTGAACTGATTATTTCTATTTTACACATGGGACAATTGGTGTCTAGTTTATTGCATATGCCTCAATCAGTTTAGGCAACAGGAAGTTGCTGGTTTGTGTAATATAAAAAAAAAAAACATTGTTGTACAGTGATTCTTGGATCTTCTAGTGATCAACTACGCCAAAACATCTCTCTTTCATGTAGCTGCGCATAAGAACAACAAGCAAAAGTACCACATCTGAGCTATAGTATCTTCCTCACTACAGGCCAGATCCAAAGCCTCTTGAAGTCAATGGGAGTGTCATTCCATTGCCTTCAATGGTGCTGGGTCAGACCCAGTAAACCACTCAGAATTTGGCCATATGCTTTTAAGGGCTCGATCCAACTCCATCTGAATCTTTCCATTTACTTTAATGAAAGTTGAATCAGCCTTTTAGAAAGGGGCCTGAATCACTCTTTAAAATTGTATGGATGGCATCTTTTAAATTAATTCCCACCAAACAACTGAATGCATGAAATATGAGAATAATTACTTTATGTATTCTTGTTTATATGTAGATATTTAATAAATGTTTCAATGGACTTATTTAGACTAATGGTCTTATCTTGGTAAATAATCTAAAAACAGATGATATACGGTATGTATACACATAGTCAGGACCCCAGGTGCTTAGGTAGCATCCTTAGCTGCTGCAAGATGACAATGCACTGAACTGGCACCACTAACCAAGAGCCTTAGTCTTAAGACCCATGGTAGCCATACTCCTGGCCTTGATTAGATGGACAGGCAGCACTCTCATTGGGGACCTGATGTATATAAAGGCCCCAACAGGAAGAGGAAGTTGTCTGAGCAACAAACCTGTGCTTCCTGGTGCTACCAAGATTGCTTTGCTGTGCTGCCTTGCCTCACCACCCACGGACCTGGCTTCTTGGATTGGATCTGCTGGCTGCTGATCCTAGCGAGAACTGACTGTTGTTCTGGACTGTGTCTGATATGGATTGATCTGCTGGCTACCTGAAAACCTGCACACACTTGACAACTGTGCTGGACCGCCCCCTGCCTTGGCCTATCACACACACATTGATAGAGGCTCATTGTTGAGTAAGAGCCTGGTATTATAATTAATCACATACCTTTTTACAATCTTAGGCTTTATTGTCTGTAGATGACATTGCATTCTTTGTACAGCTATAAATCTGTTATAAAGCAAGTAGCTGACTATTGGGAAAAAAATTCTGTGTCTTCAAAGATTCCCCAGTACCGTGTGGAAAGTGGTGTTCAATTTGTGGAAAGATGCTGATGTCTTAGAATATTTAAAGCAGAATTCTCTACCTTTCATTCTTTCTGTAACATTTTCTCCCTTTTGACAAAACCCAGGAGAGGTCAAAGTGCTGGGGATGCTTGTTTTTTTTTCCTTCCAGCAACAAAAATAAAAATATAAAGGCAGTAAATAACTCTACTTGCATTTGATGAAAGTACCAACATAGGAAGATCAGAGTGCCTAGAGGTTCTTTTAGATTATAAGAAAAAACACAGAAATATTGTTCGATGCTTTTTGGATAGCTGGATATGATTTTTAGAGTTATCAGTAGAAAAAAGACAAGAAATTCAAGATCGTAGTATTTGGGGTGGACCATGGATAAAATGTCAAAAAATGCCTCAATGACTTAAGCTAGTGTTTCCCAAACTTGGGACTCTGCTTGTGTAGGGAAAGCCCCTGGTGGGCGGGGCCAGTTTGTGTACCTGCTGCGTCCGTGGGTCTGGCTGATCGCGGCTCCCACTGGCCGCGGTTCACTGCTCCAGGCCAATGGGAGCTGCTGGAAGTGGCACGGGTGGAAGGACGTACTGGCCGTACTGGTCCCAAGTTTGGGAAACACTGACTTAAGTGTCTGTGTCCCGTTTTCAAAAGTGACTTAGGCCTGGTCAGCACTTTAGACTGAAGTCTGCATTGTTATGGCACTCGGGTTGTGAAAAATCCACATCCCTGGGTGTCCTATTTATGCTACCCTAACTCACAGTGTGGACACAGCTAGGCTGATGGAAGAATGCTTCTGTTAAAGTAGTTGCCATTGCTCAAGGAGATGAAGTTCCTACACTAATGGTAAAACCCCATCTGTTGCTGTAGTCTTTGTCTACGCTATGAAGTTACAGCATTGCAGAAGCCACTGTGTAGACATGGCCTCAGGCACTTAGGCTCTTACATCCCATTGGCTTTCAATAAGACTTAGATTGCTAAGGCAGTTCAGCATTGCAACCCTGAGCAGAGCAACACCAAAATACCTTTATAAATCTGGGTCTTACCCGCCTAAGTGTTTAAGTCACTTTTGAAAATTTTACCCCAGCTCTTTGAAGAAGTATTAATTTGCATTTCATGAGTATAAGGATAAATTCATTAGTTTGCTTAGTGGTGAAATGTTCCTAGTTCCCTAAGTTGGAAACCTTCAAACTGTCCAGAAAGTGAAATGCCACTCTGATCTAAATAAAAGATAACTTGTTCATGATCCCAGGGTAAAGTTTTGCTTGTGATAAATCAATATATTTTATGAAATACTGAAATTGTGCCCTCAAGGTAGGAAAAGATAGGAATGCTGAGATGTTTTTTTCTTATACAGAATGGAAAAAACATTGCTTTCTCAGTAAAACTGTAACTCAAGACAAAAAAGAGAAAGAAAATACAATAATTTAATAAAAATGATATTAAGGGTTTGCTCTCACAAAATCATAATAGCCTTTTTTGCTTCTTATATAAACTGTGAGGTGTTTTTTCCCCCCAGTACAGCTGAAAGGTGGACAGTCATTTATGTGTAATCAAATAAGATGATACTATTGAAGAACAAAACATAATGTAATTAGTTAACTAGGCACAAGAAATGTCCATTTTGGAAGCTAAAGAATAATGTCCCTAGGCCCCTGTCAGTGACAAGTGTGCAGAGTGTATATGTCAATGTTTCTCTGGGTAGCTATAATGGTTTGAAAAGGGAAATGCATCAAGAAGCTTGTGAAGACATTGTCTCCACCTTCCAGTGAAGGCAGACAGCCCCCACCTCCCATTCATCAAAATTATGTGGCGCCTCAGGGTCCTGTATCACTCCTCATGAAGCTTGGATGACCAGGTACCATCAGTTTCCAAAAATGCTTTCTTTCTCCTCCAGCTTGCTAGGAAATGAAGGACCTGGCCCTAGTAATCCACACATTAGTCACCTGCAGGCTGAATTACTGTAATTCATTGTATCTGAAGCTGAATGTGAGGACAATGCACAGGATCCAGCTGGTACAGAATGTGGCTGCCTCTCTATGGCTCAGGCTGCCATGAGCACATCAGGCTTGTGCTCAAGTTCTTCCACTGGCTCCCAGGCAGCATCTGATGCCAATTTAAGGCCTTGGCCTTAATTTTCTAAGCTATTAAGGGTTCAGGCCCCAACTCTATCAAAGATCAAAATATGAACTAGTATCCTCTGTGATACTGCAAATCACAATGGCCAGGATGATGCAGGTGAGAGCAGAAAGCATTCTCTGTCAAGGGGAGCTGGGTATGTAACAGTCTTCCAGAGGAGATCAGGTGCCTCCAGAGTCTGACTAGCTTTAGGAAACATTGCAAAAATCTTCCTTTCAGAAAGCCTTTTCACCATCAGTGACACTAACAATTCAACCCCACCCTCATCTCAACCAGCTGCTTAACATCATAAGGCTAGGGACTTTGCTATTGATTTTATGTGGAAGGTGCTCAGTTACTAGTGTGGTGGATGACAGTATCAAACTCCATGATCTACAGATAAATAGATAAGTAGGTGTAACAGGGTGGACTAGGACCAGAGGTCCCCTGCTGGAGGCCTCAGGGTCTTGCCACACTTGTCCCAGGGAAAACAGCAGTAGAGGAGTCCTCCAAGCAGCCTAGAGTGGCTGCAGGGGAAGCAGCCAATCAGAAGGCTGTAGGTTGCACCCAATCAGGGCCCAGGAGTGCCATATAAAAATGGAGCAGCAGGGCAGTCCACAATCAGTTCCTTGCTGGAGTTGGAGAAGTGCAGATGGTTTTCTTGTCTGGCTAAAGAGAACTGCAGTATGGACAGCTCAGTGCTGGCAGGGGCTGAAGGAAAGACAAAGAACTACTGGCTGGCTGCTGGGCCTGAACACAGAAGAGCCCTGAGCTAAGGTTGAAGCATTGGTGAAGGCTGGGGCAATGGGGAAATGGCCCAGGGAACTAAAGGCAGTTTTGTTAAAGGGGTGTGGCAGTGCATGGCTGTTATTTTTAGGATCCCTGGACTAGGACCCAGAGTAGGGAGTGGGCCTGGATCCCCTCCCATAGGTCACTGGGGAAGTGGTCTACAATTGGAGAGTGATAACCCCTCAAAAGGGGATCTGAACTACTTAGTGGCCCACCTGGAGAGCTGGGGTCAGAAGGACCCAGAGAGGGCAAAAACATGCCTCCAAGAAGGCCTGGGTGTATGGCTCGGTACCAGGGCTGGCAGTGTTTAAAGACTGCAGATGACCTGACTAGAAGGGATGTTTATGAGAAGTGGGTGCCATGGTGTTACAGTAGGTTTACATGACACTGGAAGATGTATCAAGCAAGATAATGCATAAAAGAAAGGGATTATTGAATACTATAGTCAGATTGAGGGTGCGGCCAGAGTCCCCTCAAGCCAATCTGTGTATTGCTCCCTGCATCCTAACCCCTTAAAAGGTCATGGCAAGGACCCACTCCCCATCACAATCCTCGTCCAGTCCCCTTGAGCCCCTGTGACCAGGGATTGGCTCCCTATCCACGCCCACACAACCTTCCTTGACATCCTCATCCTTCACCTCTGGGACCACTGACTGTGACCCCTTCCCTTGGAGATGGTCAGCTCAACCACAAAAAGACCCATGAACCCTCTGTCCAGATGCCTGCACTAAGTACCTCCAACCCATTCCTGGACTCCACATTGCACACCCAAATTCTGTCTGCCTCCAGCAATCTGCACTCACAGTCCCATCCCCCAGCATCTTTCCAGATGAGCTCCTCATTGCTGGCCACAATGCAAGTCCAAGTAGCAGTGATGGCCAGGTGCCTTCCCAGACAGCAGGCCCCGGGGGGACCAGGCATAGAGTGGCAGATTCAGGCTGGGCACTGATATGGAGACACATGGGTTATTCTGCTTATGGCTGAAGCCCTGGCAGGAACAGCCCTGAGCCAAAGTGCCTGTACTGCAGCCACAATCTTACCTGCACAGGGGGTGGCTGGGGAAGAGCCTGGAGCACTTCTCTGGGACCCTAACTCGGGCTGCTTCCTGCTCCTCACAACCCTGGCTGGTGGTCATCCCCTTCCTCAGGTGACTCCATCAGTCTTATTCCCTGCCACCCAAATCTGCTGTCCTCAGAAATCTGCTGCCCCAGGTAGCTGCCTCATCTGCAAGTAGATAGAACGGCCTCTGCATCCAAAATCTCCACCCAATCTGAAGTCTAACACACACATGTCCCTGACTGGTAACATGTCTGACCTACCATAGGTAACAGTGGAGAAGTTGCAGGGAGCTTTAGTAAAAGATTTTGCTATTCATACACACAACTCAAGTTGGAAGTGAACTTTAGGAAAGTAATGTACCTCAAATGGTGAACAAAAGTTGCAAATAGGTGGGTAGATTATCCCATTTGTGTATGGCTCAAAGAAAGAGTTGCAGGTTAATTTGAAAGTGAGTTAAAATTGATATATACTTAAGATGAGCGATTCTGTTCTTCAAGGAAGCATGGATACACATATACACTTGCCAGAACATTACAGGATGGCCTCTAAACATATCCTTTTCAGTAAATACATGGGATTAATAGTAGCATTGTGCCGGCAGCGGAGCGAGCTGAGGCTGCGGGGAGGGGGAACAGCAGGGGAGGGGGCGGGGGCTAGTCTCCCGGGGCAGGAGCTCAGGAGCCGGGCAGGAGGGTCCTGTGGCCGGATGTGGCCCGTGGGCTCTAGTTTACCCACCTCTGCTTTAACCCCTTATATACCAGTGTGGGGCAGCTGCCCCATCACACATTCCCAGACATATTGGTTTCTTTGCTGTTAATGTCATCGTTACTACTTTTGCTATGTAAACAAAGCTTCAGGCTTTATCTTCCATTAATAAGGTTGAAGTGAGCTAATATAAGGCAAGGGAGGGTGTGAGAGCGTGCCAATATTAATTCTTTTTTTATTGCTTTGGGGTTGGACTGAATGAAAATGTCCATTGCCATTGATTTGTTTTGCTTCCCTTCCTTCCCCAGGGTCAATTATTTTTAAGCCAATAATTTGTTTGACATTGAAAATGTCTGTAATTAATGGAGAAACAAATGAAAGGATGGTCAGTCTTAGGAGGCTACAGGCTTACTCAGCTGGTTTTTAATTTCTAGAGAAGGTGGAAGATTTTCGCAAACATTATTGTTCCTATATTAATGGTTATAGTACAGGGTAATCCAAAAAGGCTCCATCAGCATGTTGGTGGGTAACATTTGAAATTTGGAAGCAAAAGGTACTGTCTGTATTTTTAGTAAAATGTATTACTATTTACAGCTATTTTTAATCATGCTTGAAACTAGTGTGCATGACAACCATATCTTTAATGTTAATGATAAGATATGAATCAGTGTTTTTGACTTTGTGGTGAGGATATTGTCTATGAAAATTTCTTTTTTTTTCTTTATCTCTGGTCCTAACAGTAATTGTATGAGATCACACCAACCCCTAATCACTCATAGCCCTTTCTCCTCTGCTAGTTAACTTTGGGACTGAGGTCAACACTCTAGTTCCCCGCTAAAAGAAGACCTCAGTAGCCCATTGTGACAGACCAACCTCAGTCTGTGTTTAGGCAAAGTTTAAGCACCACTGTGCATAGGCAGCAGGTGGGTAGGGGTAGAAGTGACTCAGCAACTCCAAATGTGTCTATGCCTTGTCATTTTCTGAGTTATCCCACCCCACCCCACCACCTATCTGTATGCCTAGCTTAGCAGGCGAAGCTCTGCATCCAGCAGTACAAGGGACAGAGCATTCGGGGACAGATGGCCCCCTGCCGGTATGCTGGATTCCCGGACGGTGGAGTTAGATTTCTCAGTCCCAGCAGGTGGCACTAGCTCCTGGCTCCTTCCTGAGCAGCCCTTCCTGGGAAAGTAGAAATTTTAAAAGTGCCAATTGTGGAGAGCTCTTCCATGTCTGGCGGGTCATGGTGTTGAGGGAGTCCCATCAGATGAGTGGGAGAGAGCTGTCGGAATGGGGATCCCAAGAGGAGGAGATGGTGCAGGTGAGGAGCAGAGCGGAGGGTCCACGTGTAGGGGGACAGTATGAGCGTCCAGGGAGAAGACTCTGAGATGATTGTGGCGGGGGAGGACAGTCCCAAGGAAAGCAGGAATCCTGACAGGAGGATGGGGAAAGATGGTTTGGAAGGAGGGAAGGATCCCAAGGTGATCTTGGTGGGGGGAAAGAGAAGGGGGGATACTAAGGTGATTGGGAAGGAGGGATAGTCCTGGGGAAGGAGTGGGAGATCCTGAGGCCCTGCATCTAGTGGAAGCTGGGCCAGGAAGGGGGTGATGTGGGGCATCATGTGGGGGGAGGGCCCCACCTGTGAGTGAAAGTGTGCATCAAATGATACTGAGAGTAGCAAGAGCCAACAGGTCAGAGCAGAGAGCCAGGCCAAGACTCATAGGACAGGAGCTGCCACTGCAGGGTGATTTATCAGACAGTTGCATTGCAGGGCATGGCACTACAGCCTAAATACCTGTACATATTTCCAGAATTACTTGAAGTGTCTTATTACTACAGATTGGCTGAGGTAACTGGGTTTCTGTTTTTGTAAATCCTCATCAGTCAGGTTTTGGTTTTGCAGAAGCAAAATAGGAGTCGCTTGAATCTTGGCTCCATTTTATCCAAAGCAGCGAGGGTTTTGGAGGGAGGAGGAAAGAAAGGAAGATCAGATAAACGTTTCTTGCACAAAGACTCAGGCTAATGTTATGGTATTATGGCAATTCCCACCACCCCCAAATTCATAGTGATATAATCTTTGAGTCTGTGGTATGTTTTTAAATTACCAGCTACAGATCTCAGCAGACAGTTAAACTCTACAAGTGTAAGTTCTTACTCTGAAGTACTGTAAAGAGAGGTCAGATTTGATGCAATCCTTGGAATTCCCATCATAAGCAAGATCCTAGGTCCAGTCTGTGGTGACAGTAGCACTTTTTATTTTCATTTACTTTAGATTAATTATTGATTGATGCAGCAGTGTCTCCATTCCATTGCTCCTCTTACCCAAGCACAGAAAGGGGGAGTTGCCTGCAGAGAACTCTAATTTCTAATTCTGCTAGTTATGCAGTGGTATTGTATCTGACTCCTTTAGGAGTTGAGAACCAGGCTCAGGAATGTAGGGAAGACAACATAATCAGATTACAAAGAGGGTTTTAAAATGAAGGCAGGAGAAACAAAGGATACATTTATATAACTGATATTTTTATTAAAGAATCATATATCAGATCCCACTCACACAACCAGGCTGCCATATATTTCACACAAAGACAGATTATTTCAAATAGTGATATCCAAATGTCTAGGCTTTGGAACACCATGTGAAGAGTGGACTAATATCCTGGGAATAATTAGAGGGTTAAAAGGTAGTGGTGCAGCACAAATGTATCCACTTCCAGATCATATGAAATCTGGCACTCTTCATATGCAAATCTCAGAAATACCAATGCAGATTTTCACAGTTGTGGGTTGTATGCCAGTTGTAAAAGATGGAAGGAGGTGGCAGACTTCAGTGAAAGCTGAAAGGTTTTCTTCTCATGTGCTGATGGGGAGGTAGGTTCTGTGGTCTTACGATGGAGGAAGCTGGCAATACCTTCAGGAATACAGTGTCTCATCACTGTGCTAGGATGGCATTTGGGTTAAGAAATGTTCTGATGAGTCATCTCCTTTTTTGTCACCCTTCATTTGGCTACACTTGCTTTTTCTTGGTCATAAACTCTATGACTGTAAGGCCTGAAGGGACCACTAGATCATCTAGTATTACCTCCTGTAATGGCAGGGAAATAGTCACCTGGGTCAGTTTAAGAAAGGAAAACAAGACTTTAGGCACTGGAACTCAGCAGAAGAGCTTCTTACCTCTTCTCATCACATGTCCCCATTCTGTACTGCCCAGGTAACATAGAACCTTCAGGCCCCAACATTCCATCCTACAGCTCCCCAAATACCACCTCTCACATCAGAGATCCTCTTGTGTTGTTTGACCAGCATAAGAGAGAGAAAATATTATCCACATTATTCCTGATTTCCTTCTTCCCTTTGAGCTCTTTTTTTTGTTTCCAATGTTCTTAAGCAAATTCTTTTTGGGCTACAGCCACTGCCAGACCTTTTTTTTTTTTTTTTTTTTTTTTTGCCTGACTCTTCATTCCCATAGTTTTTCCTTGCTTCCAGACCATTGTAGGACACCAACACCAGACAATGGCAGGGATTACCACACATTTACAAGCTCTCTGCACTGTCCCTTCCCCTTGTGAGGAGACTTCCTGTCCTGGTCCTGTTCCCCCAGCCATGGGGACCAACTCCTGTCTTGAGTTGAGTAACTCTATGCCCTTGACATTGTGTGTCCTTTGGGCACCCTGAGTTACTCCAGCAAGTTGGAGGGGATTCCCATGTCTGCCACTACCAGCATCTCTGCTGTTGCCCTAACAGCTGAGGAATGAGTGCTGAAGACAACACATATCCCTATGTTAACTGACATGGGACTAAAACTTTCTATGGAATGACCTGGGTTCAATCAGTTACCCCTTTAAGGGGGATCCCCTCGACATTCAGTGGAAGTGCAGGAAACCCACAGAACAGAGTGGGGAACCAGTGCGTGAGAGATCTTCAGGAATTTGCTTCTCATTGTTAACAGCCTTGTGTTCATGCACTATGAGAAGAAATTGGAGTTCAGAGCGAACCCCTAAGATTTAGATGTACACAGTAGACTAAGTTTTAGAAGAGGCATCTACAACATTCTCCAGGGTACAATCTGGACTGCTGGACAATGGTTTCCCCTTAACTCTATAACCTGGGGTGCCTTTTACACTGCTTTGCTATCAGCCAGCCACTCCTGGCCTGCTCACACAGCCTTCAGCAAGCCAATTCATTCCCAGCTAAATACATGAATGCTATATCCAGCCACTCATGAATTACATAAAGGGCAGCACCCACAAATTCTTAGTCCCAAACTTTCTTCCAGAAATGTGTGTCTTGTACTGTATAGTACCCTCCTGGACAGTACCAGGTCACAATAAGCCCATCATTTCTTCAAAGGAAAATGATAACACACCAAACTTGTTATTCCAAATGGAGTTCCTCACACACTTTAGTCCAAACACACTGGTTAAGATAAAACTATAAAATAAGTTTATTAACAACAGAAAGATTTTAAGTGATTATAAGTGATAATGCATAAAAGTCAGGATTGGTTACAAATGAAAATTTAAAAAATAAAAATGTAAGCCAATTCCTAAACTTTAACAAGCTAATAGGATTTATAGCAAGTATCTTTCTCTCACCACAAGTTGTAATGTTTCAGAGGTTGGACTTCCTTTCAGCCAGGGACCACTCCTACTTTAGTTCAGTTCTTTGAGTTCTTTGTCACTGTTGTCATGAGCAGAAAGGTGGGAGCAGGAGAGGTGTGTTGGAGGTCACTGTCTCTCTCTCTCTCTCTCATACCACCTTCCCCTCTTTTAGGATTACCTGACACTGGGGTGTAGGCATCATATAGTCCCTTGTGGACATGCGGGTTGAAACATTCCTGTGATGCAATGTAATTTTCTTGTTTACATTTACCCATTGCAGCAGAATGGCTGCGTAAGCCAATGATCGCTCTTTAACACCTGGCTGGGGTGCCAGTGTTTCTTTGTCTCTGAGAAACTGGTTTGTGGGTGTTACCCAGAATTACAACATATTTCAGTAACAGTCATGCTGTAGAATCTCATGACTTCACATATAATGTTGCTACACATATTTCAATGGGATAATAATATTCAGCCGATTATTGTGTTTTCAAATGGTACCTCACAAGGCATACTTTGTACCAAGTTTATCATAATCTTGTAAAAGTGGTGGCCATACGAGTATAGACAGTCACAGCATCTGTTAGGTTTCTAATGTCTAATATCCGAATAGAAAGAGATCCAAAGTTGAGGTTATGGGATCACATATTGTATGCTATCTATTGGCTTGTTTAGAACTGCTTATGAGGATGATAGATTTCTTATGAGAAAAGCATAACATGAATAAAAAGGATACATTTACTGTATTTTGTCTTGGAAAGTGTTAATGGTGGTTAAAGAATTTTCACTGTCTATATAACACAGTCACATACTTTATTTCACTCATCGCTCCCATCATCAGTGACAAGCAGTCAGAGAACCATCATGCAAAAGCATTTTTCAAACTTCTTTATGTTACTCTGCCGAAGTCTTAGACTGTTCAGCTTAACAATGTTTTATGATCATCCTTGAAACAAACATCGTCCTCAAAATGTGACAGGAAGATAGGTTGTCTTCAGATTTCTCTTGTCCCACTTAAAGCATTTGAAAGATACTGTAATAGGAAAGCACTTATTGTTCAGTTTTGCATTTGCTAGTTATAATTTGAGTGTCAGAGTTGCATAATATTGGATGCAAAAAGTTATGTTAAAATAACATTAAGGATGAATTGCCAAGTCAAACATGATAAACTAAAACCTGCTGCTGCTAATATGAAATATGTTAGATACATGCATTTTTAAAAGGAATAATGCCATATGTCTTTGCTTGGAAGTTGTGTTTTTGACAGATATGGCAATTTCCTGCATATCCTTCGGGAACATTATTGAATTAAGTTTAAGTATCTTTCAGGTCATTTTATTCAATACAAAGTTTATGTATTATTGTGGGCTTGGATTGCATGTAACCTTGCTAGGTGGGAGATGTGATGTGAAGCCTGGGTGTTCAAAGGAGTATACTGAAAATATGAAAGACAAAAATGGACTTTTGGGGTAATAATTGTGAAGTGGATTTCCTGGAAAATACCCAGGGAGAGGGTTACTGCCAAGCCTGGGTTCTGGTTTTGAATCTAAGACAGTTATTAACTTGTAACCACAGGGAAAACCAAGTTGTGGGTTTTGAAGGACTGACACCTATCAAAGCTCAAGGTTGGAGCTGGATTGACCTCTGGGTAAGCTTTTTAGCATGTGTGTAGGTTCATTTCTTGTTTTAGTATGTTTTTTTCTGTAATGCTTTGACCTTATGCATAAATGTGCTTGCTTAGAAAGAGTTTGTGGTAACTTGTAACTGTGGGCAATTATGCTGTTTATAGCCTCTGAAGGGGCAGCAAAGCGCAAACGCTGGCTTGTTGAGGCAGTCTGACTTGCTGGGAATATCCCAGTGTAAATGAGGGAGCTTAATACCCCAGTCAGGAGGGAGAGTGATGCAGATCTCTGCCCAAGAGAAGTGACAGCTGAGGAGCTGGGAGCTTAAATGGGGTGCCCTTGAGGGACCATGATGACCCTGAACTGTGACATCTCTCATAATAAAAACAGTATTGACACTTACCATGCACATTTAACTAATTAGATTCAATAGAAGTGTAACAGGGTATTGGCCCTTTATGGCCAAAGGAGGCAATTCCTATTCCAGATGTCTGGGGTAGGCGGATGAAGGAATAATCAAAACAGACATTGGTGAAAGGAGAATGGTCCCAAGAATAGTTTGTGTCTGGCAGGGGAAAGGAGCTGGAAAATCAAGGCCATTGTTCCTTTAAGAAACTGTAAAGTGGGAAGGACAAACCTCCACTCTCTCTCAGCCAGCCAAGCCAGATGTTATTAGAGCCACTTGGAAAGGACCAAGGGAGTAGTCAGATGACTGGGCAAGTAATCTAAAAGGAAGGTCCAAGCCCAATTAAGGAGAGCCAATTCAGCCAGAAGAAAGGCTGTGCAAACCTTGAACTTAAGGTGAGAGTTTGCAGACTGGGGAGGCCATGACTAGAACTACACAGCTCCAGACTGTGGAGCCTGAACTTAGGGGTGGACCAAAGGAGAAGAGGGCTTTGAGGTGGGGAAGCATATAATGTTTAATAAATTAGACCCTCCCCCCAACTAAGGCAGGGAATTTTAGTGGCATGTCATGCTGTAAGGGACATGCTTGGAGAGTGTATCTCCCCCTACCTTTCCCCCCTTACAAGATGCCACAGGTTTTCAAAAAAGATATACAATACTTTGAATCTGAATGTCAGGGACAGTATAGCCTCATGCTTGAAAACCTATTCAAAGGATGCCCTGGGCAATCCAATCCCACTGAAGCCAATGGAACTGGACAGGGTGTAAATCAGGCCAGAATTTGGCCTTATTTCTTAAACATTCAAAGAGCTAAGACTCTTATAATATCTGTAGGCACAGTCAGGGTGAGTTAAGGACAGTAGTGACAGCTTCCACTGCAAATTTAATTGGTTTCCTTTTTTTAGTTTATATTTGTTTCTAAAATATAAGGCTATTTTAATACCCATTTTTGCATTCCATGTTTTCCTTTTTTAAAATGGCAGTATAAAAGAAAATAAAGCTTGAAAAAGGAAAAGTGGGCCATGTGATGTGCTCAACTACAGAGCATGACGGCTTCAATTTTGTTTGCTTCAATTTTATAATAATTACACTAAACGATTGCATCTGGCTTCCCAAAATTAGGACAGCTGAAAAACCCACAAAGATTTCACTAATGGATATTTGGTCAAAATCTGGAGAATCATACAAAAGCTATTCACAAAAGACTGCAGAAGGAATATGCTTGGAGAAACAACTCAAGAGACAAATTCAGAGGTTGAGGCCTAGGGGAGAAAACACCATTACTTGAATGACTAAAAAAAACTCATAATGGAGATAACATCAAAACAAACCACCGTGAAGATTAGAAAATAACTTAAATTATAGTCTTAAAGGAAAATTCTGCTGTCAGATACATCGGTGTAAATCCAACCACTACCTTGATTTCAACAGAGTGACAGAGTAGAGCTGGTTGAAAATTGCTGCCCTCAAATTGTTTGTTTTATTGCTTACAAATTTTGTTTTTTTTCCATTAGCTTTAACTGAGGCTATGTAGGACCAGATTTTCAGCTGGTGTAAATCACCAGCACTCCATTAACGTCAGTTTACAGTAGCTGGAGGTCTGGCTTGTGGTCCTTAGACAACAAATTAACATATGTGGCAAAAAGCAGGACAATAATTGCAGTGTTCCCATCCTTTTGACGAAGGAAGTGAGTGGTCCCTACTTGAGTGGAAATCCATCATCATCAGACTTATGAGAGCTAGACTGAAAGGGAAATACAATAATATCATCCTGATCCAGTGTTATGCTCCGACAAATGACAGTGATGAAGAAGCAAAGGACAAATTCTACCTTACATTACAGGCAGAGTTAGAGAGAACACCATGCCATGACCTAATTATCGTCATGGGACACGTGAATGTCAAGGTCAGTAAGGACAACACAAACAATGACAGACCAATGGGAAGACATGGGTGTGGCACCATGAATGAAAACAGAGAGAGACTTGTTGATTTCTGCAACATGAACGACCTACTCATTGGCAGAACCCTATTTCAAAATCATGAAATTCACAAGGTTATAAGGTATTCTCCAAATGGCAGAGATAAGAACCAGTTTGAGAAGAGAAGAAAGGAGTAGATTACACCCAGCACATGGAACACCTTAGAAAGGGCCCTGAAGAAAAAAATTGTAGACACAAAATCCCAGAAGGTAAAGGACAAATACCATGAGCAGTCTGGAGGTCAAATGCCTTGTGAGAGTGGACAAATGACATTATATTGATAATCTGGCAACACAAACAGGGAATGCAGCTGCGTGTGGTGAACAAGGAACCATCTACAAAATGACATGGCTTATCAGTGGTAAACAGCAGACACCAAACAACCACTCTTATCAGGGACAAACAAGGCCACCTACTGACAACAGAACAAGAAATGTGCTGGACAGAGCATTTCAAAGAATTGCTGAACAGTGAGTCACCTAAAGAGGAAGCAAACATCTGGGAGGCAGAAGAAGATCTTGATATCAACACAGACACCCCAACTAAGGAAGAGATCATTCAAGCCATCAAATCCTTAAAAAATGAGAACTCCTGGCAAGGATAAATTGAATACAGAATTGCTCAAGGTAAATCCTGAGTTAGCAGCATCTATCCTGGCCCCTCTATATGCATCAGTCTGGGAAAGGGAAAAAGTGCCAGATGAGTGGGTCAATGGGGTTATAGTGAAGATTCCAAAGAAGAGAACTAGCAGTGATTGGAATAACTGGCATGGTATCACACTTTTATCTGTGCCAAGCAAGATAATGTATAAGATCGTAGTCCAGCGTATATCAGAGGCAGTCAATAGTGTTCTCAGAAAAGAGAAAACCGGGTTTTCGGAAAGGGTGTGGATGCACAGACCAGATCTTCACTCTACAAAATATAACAGAACAATGCTTAGAATCGCAGTGGCAACTCTACATAAACTTCATAGACTTAAAGAAGGCTTTTGAGAACATTCACAGACCAGCCTATGGCACATTCTGTGGGCATATTGAATCCCTCTCCATATAATCAACATCATCAAAATCTTCTATTCCAACTTTACATAGTGTTGATCACAGTAAGCTCAGTTTTGAAGTCAAAACAGGAGTACATCAGGGGTGTGTCATGTCTGCAATCCCCTTCAACATTGCCACTAACTGGGTAGGGCAGTATACAATAGAAGACATGCCAAGAGGTGTTAGATACCCTTTTCATCCCTCGAAGACGTGGACTTCACAGATTGATCTCATTCTCCTATCACATACCCAACACCATATACAAGAAAAAACAACTCAACTCTACACATTCAGCTAGCAAATTGGACTGAAAATCAATCACAATAAGACAGATATCATGACCTTTAATATTGCCTCATCATCACCAATACAGATAGAGGATCAAGTTCTCACCGATGTAGAAAGATTCACATATTTGGGCAGCACCATGAGGATGGTGGAACAAGCCAGGGCATCTGGAACAGAATCAATAAAGCCAGGAACACCTTCAAGAGCTTAAATACAGTCTGGAAATGATCAAAATACAGCACCAAAACCAAACTCAAGATTTATCAGAGCTGCGTACTTTCAACACTACCTTATAGTGAGGAATGTTGGGGAATGAGAAAGTATGACATGTCCAAAATGTCTTCATTTCATACAACCTGCCTCAGAAAAACCCTGTATCTTTTGGCCCAGAACAATCTCCAACCAATACCTATTTACACAGTGAGGCCACGAAGATACACCACCATCATTAGCAGGAGGTGCTGGAAATGGATTGGCCATGTGCTTCGGATGGAAACTGATTCCATCACCAGAGTAGCATTAAGATGGACACCAGAAGGCAAGCAAAAACAAGACCGCCCAAAAACCACATGGCAAAGATCTGTGGAAGCTGAGCTGAAAAACCTGGGTCACAGTTGGGGAACCATTGAAAGACTTGCCAGAAACAGACAGGAGTGGAGGAGCTTTATCACTGCCCTTAAATGACAGAGGTATAATGGGAACATCATGATGATGATGACCCCTACTCAAGATTCTCCTCTTAATGCATTCAAAGATCACCTGTTGGCCGCAGTGTCACACTCAGAGTTCATGTTCATCTGATTGTTTACCACTCCCCTGACTTGTGTCCTCTGCAAACCTTATTCGTGATTGATTTTACATTTTCCTCCAGGTCATGGATACACATGTGAAATAGCATGGGGCCAAGAACCAATTCCTGTGGGCCCTCACTAGAAACAGACCCAGTTGATGATGATTGCCATTTACAAATACATTTTGAGAACCATCAGTTATCCAGTTTTTAATATATTTAATGTATACAACTGTTAATTTTCTTTTGTTCTACTTTATTAATCAAGATACCATGTGGCAGTAGGTCAAATGGCTTCCAGAAGTCTTGGCATGTTACATCAACACTATTGGCAATTTTTCACAAAGACATATCTAATTAGTTTGATAAAATGATGTGTGCTACCAAATAGAAATTATCTGAAACCAACATTTAAAATGCCTGAAAGTAAAATTGGCCTTAATAAAAAAATTCTTGCCAGAGCTCCATAGCCCAGCTGAGCTCAGCACTCATGTAACAGTACTGCACCCAGAGAACATCCCACCCACAGAGCAACTTCACTACAGCGTTACATCCTCTCCCTTCCTACCAAGAGGTAACCAGTGTGCAGGGAAGAAGGGGAAAGCATCCAAACCCCAACTAGCGACACCCTCCATCAGCAACCCCTCCCCCCAGCAAACCCTCCCCTCACCATACCTCCACCTGATTTCAACACAGCGCTTTCTTTGCACAGCCCTGGCATATGTTTATCCACTAGCACTTCCCAAGAGTATCCTTCACCACATGCTACCTCCTTTCAGCCTGCAAGTCACCTCGTACTTGAAACCCAACACCTCCTTGCATCACACATTACTCAAATGTCACATCCCCATTCAGCTTTGCATCTCATAACTTTACACACAAGTACACACACTAATGCATAACAAATAATAACAAAAATATATAAATGACACATTAGTAATAATAACTGTATGGGGGAATAAATTCCTACCTTTCTGCGGGCTGCAATGTGCAAAGGGTTTTAGGTTAGGTATAACTGTCCCCAGGGAATACTCTCGGCACAAGAGGCCTTCTGTAGGAACTTCGGAGCTGACTCTGCAGAGCTTCCTCTGGCAGGAAGCCCCAGTACAGGGGCTGCTCCAAGGCAGACCAGGAAGGATGCTGGTAGAGAGACTGGCTGGGGAATTTTTTTATACCTCAGTTATTCTGCAGGCCTGCAATGGTCCATAGGGCCAAAACAGCTCTCTCAAACTAAGGGAAGTGCATGCTACCTCTCCTCTACCCCTGGTTTGGCTTCCCCCCACCCAGGGCAGGGATGGGTCTGACCCTAAGTGCTTAGTGGACACATTAGCAAAAGCTAGACAGCAAGATGATTTTTATTTTCAAATTTGTGTAAACCAAATTATCAGCAGAATTAATTATCTAAATTTAGGCTCAGCTCTAGACCAGACCTGATCCAATGTCTAATCTAATGAAATCAATGAAAAGATGCCCCTTAACTTCAATGGACTTTGAATCAGGCCCTTTATATGAGGATAGATCAGGAGCAGATTTTAGATAATACTGTGCCCCAATAATCCCAGATAGGGTGACTAGGGCAACATTCAAATTCTGTGTTTTATTCCACCAGATTTTTGCAGTCGTAGTCCTGTTAATCTTCATTCTGGAGCATCATCTGTATAATATTCTATACATTTCCCATAATCCTAGATTAATATAAATGGTCATTACTAACGATATTTTTCTCTTTCCTTTAATATTCATTTATTTTCTTTGTTTAGTTTAACAATTTTCCCATTTTGAACTACTAAATTACTACTACTAACCAGCTTGATTGCTCTGTATGTTCTTATTGTTTTATTATGATTGATTAATAAAGAATTGAATTAGAGTATTATTCTAGCCATAAGGTTGCTTGCTACCCTCTCCTTCAGCCTATACTCATGTAGCCGTTTCCCTGATGTGTCTCTCAAGCCTTCTCTCCGATGCTTGTTAATCGGAGTGTCTTCTCTCCCCTCCTCACATGGGTTGGATCCTGGGTTCTTTGTTGCAACACCTGGTTCCTCCACCCAAGGTGACTCTTCTCTGTGCCTGGAACACAAGGGCTGTCCCTTGGGGAAATGACTAATACTGCAACTCCTACCAAGGAATGTAACCCCAACAAATGAAATGCTCAAAAATAACTTTATTGGGGACAGGAAACTGAGGCTCTGGGGAAGGAAAAGAGTTAATGTTAATAAATAAATGCTAAGACATTAATAACACAACAAATTCACCTCACCATTCCTTACTGTACCACAACCCTCAGCACCTTCCTTGGAACCTTTCCAAGCAGCTGGAACGCATAGGATTAGTTTAGAGATGAGTGTAGCAGTGCTACAAACATTGGCCGGCTTAAAGAAAATGCAAATGGCTCTCTTACAGTGTTTTTTGCCCTGAGTGGTACAGAGACCTCTCATGGATCGTGGGTTGAGTCCTGTGGAGGTGTCCGCTGGATCTAGATAGTTGGCACCTAGCTGGTGCCCTGCCTCTCTGGCCACTAGTCTCTTCAGCTATGGACCATTTGCCCATGCATTGGATCACACAGCAGTTGTGGGAATTGGGAGCTAAGCAGAGACTCCCTAAGCTGTTCTGCTTCTCTCTCAGCTCCAAAAGAGAAACTAAAACTTGTCCTTCTCTGAGTCCCCCTCCCACTCATGGACTGAGCAGTCCTGGCTAATAACTGGCTTTGTGATCTGCCTGCATATAACCTTCCATCAGAAATATCCCCATTGGCTATTCTAGGAGTTTCTAGTCTATTCTGTCCCCACCCTCAACTCTAGGCAGGCAGAGAAATGGTGTCTGGAGGTTCTGGAGCCATTGTTTTTGTAATCAATAGGGCAGGTCCCCTTGACGCTCAATCCAGTTTTGCAAGACCTTACAAAGTCCAAAGGGGGGTTACACTCAGAGTCCAGACTTGTTTCTGCCATGATAACTGCAATAAATCTTTCAAATATTTCTCTATCATACCCTCATTCTTCATATGTTGTTCCGCCCATTGTTGTTAGCTCTTTGGACAGGGTCTATGTCTGCCTTTGATTACACAGCACCTAGCACTATGGGGTTCCTGGGCATTATTGTAATATACATGTTAAATAATAACATTCCTTGTACATGAATCAGGATATGTTCCAACACAGAAAATTCAAAGCTTTTCCAAACACATGACCATCTTTCACCATTAGATTCTAAGACACCATGTAGTAGGTAGGAGTTTAAAGTTACTGTGAATTAACTGCCTAAATAGTGCAATAGTTTGCAAGCTGCATGTCCAAATACATTGTGAGCCATAATTTCAAACACTGTGCCATGAGTATATGTATACAATTGCATGTGACTGACATATGTGAGCAAATACCAGATTTGCAACAGGGTATGTGTTTGTGTGCATAGTCAATTAGACACATATGTGCCTAAAAGTATCTAATTTCTCAGCATAACGTAGGATAAACAGCGTATATCTTCTGCACATCATCAACAATCTACAACCTATCCTGGAAAACGATCCCTCACTCTCACAGACCTTGGGAGGCGGGCCGGTCCTCGCTTACAGACAGTCCCCCAACTGAAGAAATACTCACCAGCAACTACACACCATACCACAGAAACACTAACCCAGGAATGAATCCCTGTAACAAACCCTGTTGCCTACTCTGTCCCCATATCTGCTCTTGCAACACCATCAGAGGACCCAACCACATTCACCACACCATCAGGGGCTCATTCACCTGTACATCTACTAATGTGATATGTGCCAGCAATGCCCCTCTGCCATGTACATTGGCCAAACTGAACAGTCTCTACATAAAAGAATAAATGGACACAAATCAGACATCAGAAAAGGTAACATACAAAAGGCAGTAGGAGAACATTCCAATCTCCCTGGACATTCAATAACAGATTTAAAAGTAGCCATCCTTCAACAAAAAAAAAATTCAAAAAACAGATTTTAAGGAGAAACTGCAGAGCTACAATTCATTTGCAAATTTAACACCATTAATTTGGGCTTGAATAGGGACTGGGAGTGGCTCACTCATTACAAAAGCAATTTCCCTCTTTTGGTATTGACACCTCCTCATCCACATACACCCTGACTGAATTGGCCTTGTCAACACTTGTAAGGTAACTCCCTTCTCTTCATGTGCCAGTATTATAATGCCTGCATCTGTAATTTTCACTCCATGCCTCTGAAGAAGTGAGGCTTTTTACCCACGGAAGCTTATGCCCAAATAAATCTGTTAGTCTTTAAGACTCCACCGAACTCCTCATTGTTTTAGCGTATATCTTTGAAAATCTGATCCTGCAGGTGAGATCCTCAGTTGGTGTGGCTCCATTTCTGGGCTTTAAAGCTAGTTTAAGGGCTTTCTTGTAAACAAAGCCATGGGTTATAGAAAACAAAACATAACAAAACCCCCTACAGTAGCGGGGAAAATTATTCCTGCCAGATGCCAATACGCAACATCTGAGAGCCCTAAAGAGTTCTGGATTTATTTAACAAAGCTCTCTGAAGTGCATGGATTTAAGATAAACCTGAGCAATACTCACTCAGATTATGAATTCTTAAACGTCCAGTAAGTTGGAATTCATTTCGAATTGAAATAAAATGTTATCCGAAAGTCATTCTGTAGAAGAAATAAAAGGAAGTAAGCTTTGCTACTGTAAAGATTTATGCAATTAATTAAACCTCTTCTGGAAATAGCTTGTGAGCCCACAAATAAGTAGCAGTTATTATCAGGACTAAGAGCAATAGCGACAGGGCAGCAACATTACATTCCAGGGACAAAGTAATTGATTTATTAAAGTTCTTCAAAGCAATATATGTTCTATCACCTTTACCTAGTTTAACAAAAGAGAAGGCAAAATGTCATTTGCAGCTTCTGGCTTCTACTGTACCCTTTTTAAAAATTTAGCTTTCTTTTTGACTACTTGAGCAGAAAGGCCACTTTCTTTTAAAGAGATAGTTCGGATTTTCAAGTTTCCACTTAAAAATGCCATTAATAGGAATTCTTCTCCACTGTACAAAATTGAAGCTGATCTCTTTAACTCCTAGTCAAAGGTTGTGCATTACTTTGCTTTGTTTTCACCTATACAATTTAAGTTAGGAATGAACCCAGAGGATAATTATTTTTACTACACCTCTACCCCGATACAATGCTGTCCTCGGGAGCCAAAAATCTTACCACGTTATAGGTGAAACCATGTTATATCGAACTTGCTTTGATCCATCGGAGTGCGCAGCCCTGCCCCCCCCCCCCCCGAGCACTACTTTACTGAGTTATATCCAAATTCTTG
This sequence comes from Malaclemys terrapin pileata, assembly GCF_027887155.1. Classification (NCBI taxonomy): domain Eukaryota; kingdom Metazoa; phylum Chordata; order Testudines; family Emydidae; genus Malaclemys; species Malaclemys terrapin. The sequence goes on from NC_071506.1 coordinate 180,934,612, forward strand.
TTATATTGGGTCGCGTTATATCAGGGTAGAGGTGTATTTTCTCATCAGAAATAGAAGGACTGCAACTGGTGGCTGCTGGTTAAAGTTATTTGTGGTTTAGTAGTTAAAGCAGAGGGGAAGAAGTCCAAATACTAGGATTCCGTGCTTGACTGCTGCTGTCTGTTTTTGGGGAAGTTATTTAATTGCATGTTGTCCTTGCTTACCCACCAGCCCAACTGGAAGTGTTATACTTCTTCAAGGTATCATCTGTATATTCATATCTGCGATTTCACTCCCAATGTCAGTGTGCTTTAGGAACTTTTGTAGATCAGTGCCTGGCAGTGCCCCTCAAGTTTGGTTTGGAGTCCAGGTTATAAAACATCTGCATCACTGTAACCATCTCAATTCCTTCCTTTCTGCAACTGGCTACATGTGTAAGGACTTTTCTGTTACAGAAGTGATTTACAAGGGGTTTTAATATAAAAGTCCCCTATTTTTTATCAATATATTATATTACATTATAGTCATACGTTATGTTACAGATAATTAATTTGCATCAGGTAGTTTGGGTCATTAAATATTTTTTTTTCTGGACCCAGGGTCCTATGACATTTGGTAATAGCTGATAAGTCCTTCACAAATCCAGATACTAAAGGAGGCTTTCCCTATGTTTTTCCTTTCATATGCCCAGAGTTGGACATACATTCCCCTTGTCTGTTCTATCTGGAGGAAATCTATTGTCTGAATCACTGATTGGTATATTGTGTCATCACATTTTGAGCCCAAACTGATAGGTACAGAGTCACTGTGCATTTCTCACAGAAAAAGTCTGACAAAGATCCATCACTAAATGTGCTTCTGTGAAGGGATAGAGCATATTGCCTTTGGCTTCAATACCAGACCAAGCAGGGATAACTATGGCACCAAAGAAGTCAGTGCCTGATAGATCAATATCCTTGCCTATAGTGCCATGTCTCTGCTCTTCTGTGGGCATCAAGGTCTCACCGCCATTGAGAATATTTTCTCTGCAGAGTGAGACTTCCATTACTATTACTGGGGCGGCCAAGGCTGCTTTTGGTTTCTTAGGACTCTGTCATTGTGGATTCTTACTGATATTTGTATTGAAGAAACCCCATACTCTTTGTAGGAGGAAGAAGTTTTGTTGGTTCTTAGCAGCTTTGTTCTGCTGGAAAAGGCAATATAAGCACCCCACTTGACACTGAGATCTTTCTCAGCTCTGAGAAAGTGGGTGCTGTAGGACAAAGCTATTGGCACCATCACCTACCTCAAGAGGCTAAGGGTAAATAGTAGGGACAAGAGGAGGGACCACTGAAGTACATTATGGTGGATCTGCTGTTCAAAAAGTGGGCTGTCCACCCACAGACTCTTTAGGATAAGTAGCAATGCAAACTGTCCTCAGTTCTGCTGAAAAGCAGTAATAGGAAGAGATTAAATCACAGATATAGTCCTGTTAGAATGGAACAAAGACTTCCTAATACTTTGTCATTGATTATCTTGATCCCTTCCTCTGCATACTCACAGTACCTGACCACCTTCCCCTCTTCTTTGGAATTATGCTGTAGAGTGCAGTGAACGGAAATGATGCAGCTGGGATACATGTCCCTATGTTAATTCCATCTCTGATCCTTCAGTGCTGCAAAGGAGAACTCATGCATTCCCAGTGGAAATGGAAACTTCTGGAAAGTTCCTGAAGCAAAGTGGTGACAGACGCCTGTTCCACCTGTGTGAATAGGCTGAACAAACATTCTTGAAGAACCACTTTTACTATGATAAATAACCAGTTTTTACTTATTTTACATGGCTGTTCTGGGACTTAATTGTTGTGTGGTGGATGTGGTTGGGTCACCTGTGTGTAGATCCTTGGATATAAAGCAATTAATAAGGATAAAGAGTTATTCAGGTGAACCCATTCAGAAATGGTTCTGTGGCATTTACTTCACATGAATCTGTAACTCTGTATAATAAGATGTCTGCTCTGGCCACTATGAATACTATTTATTATGCAACAGAAGGATACATGGCACTTTACAAACAAATTAAAATCAGGTCCATGCCATAAAATGCTAACTGTTAAGTTGGACATAGCAAAGCAAGGCATGACATGACAAAGTGTTGGGCTGGAATGGAAAGATTGATGTTTACCCCATTACTGTAAAAGATAATGAGATTTTTTAATACATAACGGTTTGTTCATTCCTTTTGCGCGCGCGCGCGTGGGTGTGTGTGTGTGTGTGTATGTAGGCTTTAACTATAGTAATTTCATTATTTTTATATAATTTCATATATTATACTAGCCTGAGGGAGCAAAAAGAGGGCAGAAGAGGTGGAACTGAAGCTAAGGTTACAATAAGAACAGGAGTACTTGTGGCTCGTTCACCTGCACATCTAGCAATGTGATATATACCATCATATGCCAGCAATGCCCCTCTGCCATGTACATTGGCCAAACCAGACAGTCTCTACATAAAAGAACAAATGGACACAAATCAGATGTCAAGAATTATAACATTAAAAAACCAGTTGAACACTTCAGTCTCCCTGGCCACTCGATTACAGACCTAGCAGTTGCAATATTGCAACAAAAAAACTTCAAAAACAGACTCCAACGAGAGATTGCTGAATTGGAATTAATTTGAAAATTAGACATCATTAAATTAGGCTTGAATAAAGACTGGGAGTGGATGGGCCATTACACAAAGTAAAACTATTTCCCCATGCTTATTTTTTCCCCCTTACAGTTCCTCACATCTCCGTGTCAACTGCTGGAAATGGGCCATTTTCATTATCACTACAAACAGTTCTTTTTCTCTCCTGCTGATAATAGCTCACCTTAAGTAATCACTCTCCTTATAGTGTGTATGGTAACACCCATTGTTTCATGTTTTCTGTATATATATATCTTCCTACTGTATTTTCCACTACATGCATCCGATGAAGTGGGCTGTAGCCCACGAAAGCTTATGCTCAAATAAATTTGTTAGTCTCTAAGGTGCCACAAGTACTCCTGTTCTTTCTGCGGATACAGACTAACACGGCTGCTACTCTGAAACCTAAGGTTACAACGTGAGTCTTGGAGAGCCAGTTATTTACAGCACATGATGTAGATTTTTGGTTGAAATTCAGACTGGAGTGAGGAGTCAAAACAAGGACTTACACATAGTGTAGGGGGGAGTGTGCAAGATGGGGAGAGAGCATGAGAGGGATTGCTGTAGAGTGTATCTGCACCAGCTGCAAATCAATGCAGAATGTGGGGGGCATTAGAGGCAAGCCAGGGGAGGGGCCATAACTATATGGACTCAGAATCCTGAGATCACCCCACATGGGGATGTGAAGGGGCCACGGCTGCTAGTCTCCATAAACTGGAGGAGAATCATGCCTGTTACCCTGGAGGTAGATCTGATGTCCCCAAACTTCAGGGCAGTACAGCTGTGTAAAGCCAGCATGCTAAGACTTCATGCAACACTCATGAATTTCACCTGTTATAAGTGGCTGAATTTAGAGCTACCTTGGCTGGATGTTGTTTCATATATATATATATATATAAAAAACTTATTTGCAATTTTCCTACCCTCCTCCCTCCAGAACAGATTTTTCCCATCCTTGTGGAAGTGCTTGTACGGAATATCTCTAAACATGGTAAAAAATCATAGCAGCAAGAATATTTATCTCTTTTTCTTACCAAAGGGCAGACTTTTGTTGCCGCCTCATTTTCTTGGGATACCACATGCTTGTGCACTCTGATCATCTATGGTATAAAATGTTTGAAGCATAAACAAAAACGTGTTATGTTCGAAAGTAATAAATGAAAGGAAGAAATAATATGACATATACAGTGGTCATCCTAAGATAAACAAATAACGTTAACTTCCATTTTTGAAGCCACTTAAATATTCCCTACATTTGCATTGGGAAGCACGTTGCAAACACCAACTATCTACTTAAAAAAAAGGGAAACACTGGCAGGTTTTTAAGACGGTTCACTGAAGGCAGAACTGTGTCTTACATCTTTTAAACCCTATTGAGTTTTCAGATGTTCTTTAATATGAGCCTTAGCCTTACTTATGCTATGATGTATGCAGAGAACAAAGAATAAAATCTTAAAATTAGAACTGTCGATTAATCGCAGTTAACTCACGTGATTAACTCAAAAAAATTAATCGTGATTAATCACAGTTTTAATTGTACTGTTAAACAATAAAATACCAATTGAAATGTATTAAATATTTTGGATGTTTTTTCTACATTTTCATATATACTGTATTCTGTGTTGTAATTGAAATAAAAGGGAATGGTGAACGACGGCCACTGGGAGCTGTGGGCTGCTGTGCCTGCAGATGGTCTATGTAAACAAACTGACTCTTGGCCTGCCAGCGGATTACCCTGACAGTCCGCAGGCTGCCCATCACTGATCTAGGCTGACCTCTTGTAAAACACAGGCTATAGAACTTCCTCCTAGAGCAGATCTTTTAGGAAAAAACATCCAATCTTAATTTAAAAATTCCCAGTGATAGAAAGTCTACCATGACACCTGGAAAATTGCTTAGTGATTAATTACTCTCACCATTAAAAATGTATACCTTTGTCTAGATTCAACTTCCAGCGATTGGATTGTATTATGCCCTTTGCTGGTAGATTGAAGAGCCCACTATTAAATATTTGCTCCCTATGTAGATACTTATAGACTGTAATCAAGTCATCCCTTAACCTTCTCTTTGTTAAGCTAAATAGACTGAGCTCTTTGAGTATATCTATACAGCAAAGAGAAACCCGCTGCTGGCCTGTGTCAACTGACTCGGGCTCATGGGGCTCAGACTTCAGGGCTGTTTCAGTGCGGTGTATACTTCCAGGCTTGGACTGGAGCTTGATATCTGGGACCCTCCCACCTCACAGGAACCTAGAGCCTTGTCTCCAGCCCAAGCCATGAAGTCTCCCGGCAGCTCGAGCCCCACAAGCCCGAATCAGCTGGCATGGGCCAGCTGTGGGTTTTTCTTTGCTGTGTAGATATACCCTTAGAATCTATCACTATAAGGTACAGGTTCTCAAACTGTGGTCCGCAGACCGCTCCATTCAGGTGGTCCACGGATAGTTCCCTCTAAGGTGTGGATCTGGGTGGCTGCACATTAGAGAATGAAGGGCCACCTGCCTAATCAGTGGAGCTGCACAGGCCTGGCTCCACTAAATAGGTGCCTGGACCCTGGAGAAGACGCAGGTGTAAGGTGAAGTGGTGGCCTTGGGAGGGGGAAGTGGGGTGAGAAGAGCGGGAGGGAGGAATTAGGGATGTGGAGGGCTGCGGTGGCCAGGGAAAGCGGCAACTTTCCCCGGCTCCAGGGCTGCAGCTGCCAGGGAGAGACCCCCCCCCTCCTTCCCAGCCCCAGCTCGGGGGCTGTCGCAGTGGGAGAGAGAGGGAGAGACCCCCTCTTTCCCAGCCTAGCTCATGGAGAGAGAGGGCACATCCATTGCATTAGAAAGGTAAGACTACTCATATTAAAATATTATTTGTGTGCTTTTATTTCTAGAACAAAAAAAGTTCATTATTATTGGGTTTTTTTATATAGCACTTTTATCCAAAGCACTTTACAATAGTTAGCTAGCTAGCAGTACAAACAACATTTGCAAAGATCATTAAGTGGACTGCCAAGACCTTCAGCAATTTTCAAGTGGTCTGCAAAAAAAAAAAAAAAAAAGGCATGTTTTCTAGTCTTTTAAGCATCCTTATTGCTCTTCTCTGAACCTAGGTTCTCTTCTGGTATCTATGTGGAGATGAGAAATCAAATCCTGGCCCCACTGAAGTGAATAGCCAAACTTCCTTTGGCTTAAATGGGGCCAGGGTTTCTCCCAAGGCTTTTGTGTAGGCCTGTGGTAGAGGTGCAGTACTGTTATGGAGAATGGAGATGGTGGAGAAGTAACTCTTCCATGAGATTGGAACTCTCATTTCTTCACTTTTTGTGGTTTAGAGACTACATCTGTTGGCTTCTCCAAGGCCCCCAAAATCCTTCCTAATGAGGGGAGTAAGAAACCTGGAAAGGGAAAGCTCATGGAATTTCTTAGGCCCTTGTGCAGGTTTTATTTCAGCAGTTTTATTTCCTTTTGAATAGCTCCCTGCTTTCCCTATTATGTAATTCTTAATGCTCTCAGTTCTAAGAAGTCCAACTTGTCTCTTAGATTTAGATTTTATTAATATGTTGGCTCCTGTTTTCATGATATTAAATTAATTTCAAGTACATTTTTTTTCATTTTATTGTATTTAAACCTTAAATCAATAAAATGCATAAATGCTGTGTCATTTGAGATTGGAGAAGCTCTCCAATTTTATTATGCTGTTTGACAATATGATGTAAAACGCAAGCTATTACCACAATTATAGTCGTAAGATTTTGTTTTATCTTTCGTTTTTATGGTGTAGTATGTTTCTTTGTGTGGAGTCACTTTTAACAGAATTCAATATGATAATCTGGATTGACAAGTTTCATTTTACAGTATTAAATTTAATTATATAAAAAGTAATTTGTCCCATTGGAACTATAAGGATAATATAAAGTACTTTTAACTTTGATGCATGCTGTAATTCTTGATGAAAAAGAAAAGTTAACAGTTTAAGCAGACCGTCTTCCCCCGCAAGAAATACTGCAGCATGGAGGAGTTTTGTGAGCTATTTGTGAAAGCAGAAAAAAGTGGCCACTCTTTAGAATTGCAGAACCTATCTAAGTTTGTAGAAAAAAAGTAAATTACATTGACTATTTAAATAGTATATTGTGTTCTTAATTGGTCAATTTGTTTAGATGTATCCAGGTTAACACGGCTGCTGTTGCAAGAAAGCGTGATTTGTGAATATTTTCTCATTAAAAGTGCAAAGTTTAGTTGCTTTGCTTCATGGGATCCTATTTTTCACTTTTAATAGGTAGGTGGATGATTGCTAGGTATTCATGAAAATGTCTATGAAGCTCAAAAGGTTTTCATATTTTAGTACAAATGATTATAGTCTTGAAACCTGTATAAAAAAGGCAATATTTACAATTTGCTTTTCATTATTTTTCCTGTTCAAATGTTTCTTTTTCATCCAGTCAGGGATGAGAAAAAATACTGTGTGACTTATGTGGTCAGCCTCGCGATATGAATAGCCAATATTTGAAGCAAACAGTTCACAAAGCCATAGCCTAGAAAATGTGTCCAAACTTGTTGGCAAATACTTATGAATAACAAATACTTTTGAAAATAATCATTACAGCACACGAATTACTCACTCATAGAAAAATGGGCTACATTCTTTGCAAGAATAAATTCGGAGTAAAATTGTAAGAAATAGCCCAGTCAGCCTTAGCTGCAACACAGGCTAGTCCTGTCTGCATTAGTATCTTTCTACCAAATGACACCATTCTAACTAGAAAGCAAAGATGGCTCCAGCTGCAAAGTTCATATCTAGATTCAGAGTAGGATGTCCCAAAAGTTTTGTACTGGTTGGAACCAGGATTCTGATTTAGCCAGTTACACAGACAATGACCAGCCGTGGTGTTGGGATCTGAATCCAAGCTCAATCGTCCTCAAAGTTTGGGATGTTCAGATTCAATATTCTGCTTAGGGCCCATCTCTGTCAGAAAGATACTAGCTAGTGTAGACAGGGCCATCGCAGTAAAGTACATCCTCAAAGTTTACATAAAAATATGTAACAACCCAAAATTTTCACCTGATTTACTCATGGAAACAACTGTAATGATTGAATAACTATCTGACAGCCAGAGGAGAGCAACGCTGAATATAGACTCTCTCTAAATGTTCCTATTGATAAAAATCCTGTCCTTTTTAAATATTTGGATAATGGTTCCCAGCACAAATATATATAGGTCTTCACCTACCTATGGGTGACACTTAGACCATAGTATCCAAATATTAAAAACTGGTAGGTCTTTGTTTAGAGGCAGCTAATCACTGCAATGCAGTGGAAAAGTTGTGGAGGCAGCTTTCACCAAATCGATTCATACTACACCTCATTCTGGATGGTGTTATTCATTCCTCAGCTTCATGAGCACCAAATGTATTCAGGCATTTAAAAAAAGAAACAATTACACGAGGACCCTGACCTGGTGGAAGGGGACAGATTGGTCATGGAAAATGAATGGCCCCAACCTATGCATTCCCAGTCAGACCCACGGAACTGAAGCTTGGCTACCCGGCCTCCTGGCAGCATGGCTCATTCATATTGCCATGCTGTTATTTGCTTCCTCACCACAGCTATGAATTGATACAGCCTTCCTAGGAAGCTAATGATGATACCAGCAGCATTATCATCCACCATAATTTGTCACAGACTTTGGGCTCCCTTCCCAAAGAAGCAGGTTGACTCAAGCAGCTATTCCTCAGCTACAGTTCCTCTCTAGCCAATCACCCACAGCACCTCCCACCGAGCTCCCACTCCCCCAAAGCACAGTGTTTGTAGAGGGGGGATTTCATCCAGGGCTAGGATAATTTGTTAAATTCTGCCTGAGTAAGGTTTGAGAGACACTTGGTCCTCAGTGAACATGTTCTCTACCCTAATTTCCTGGTACATCTCTAACAAACATAACATGCATGTAAAATAAATGAATTGCAGAACCTATGCTGCCATAGTTGTGAACTTCAGTACTGTTGCAACAAGATGCTTCACCCTATTAAGGCTGATTTGCAGCACTCTGGTCCAAGGAGCATTAAACATGGTTTAAAGTTCACCCTGGGGATTCCCCCATGCCAGATCTCCAGTGGTGCCAATTCAGATATTTCCTGGAAGGGAGGCAAATTTTGGTGCCTGCCTCTATCTCCATCAGGAACTTTGTTCCAGTCCCTGATCATCCTTCTAACTCCCACAGGGAACCTGGGTCTCCATCAACTGGGGAGTCTCCCCTCTCTCTTACCCATACCGTGCATGAGCTAGTGCCTCCAGGAGCCGAGTTCTCGGTGGACACCACTGCACTCCACCGCAAAGGAATAAAATGAATAAACTCCTTGTGCACTAGTTTGCAAGCCAGTGTTCCCTCTAATTTTTCCCACATCATCTCCATATTGGTGCACATAACAAAATTAATGTGGTGGGGGTGGAGCCCAGGAGTTCAGAGTGTGGGAAGGGGTTCAGGGCTAAGGCAGAGGTTTTGGGGTGTGAGGGCTCTGGCTGGGGATGCGGACTCTGGGGTGGGGTTGGGGATGAGGACTTTGGGATGCAGGCTGACCTGGGGTTATGTTGGGGGGGAGAGAGAGGACTCCTCCCAGCCCTCTGTCCCTGCAGCAGCACCTGGGCTTGGAGGGATAGGTGCCTCTCCCCAGCCATGGGAGGTCCAGGTCAGGGCTGGATTAGGGCCTGGGGAGGGGTGCCTCTCCCAGCCATGGCAGGTCCAGGGCTGGGGGAGAGGCATCTCTGCACCATGCAGCTTAGAGGGAACTTAGGTGGCAACACCATTTGGCCTGGATGTCCCAGCATCTGAATGGAAGGGTAGTGGGGCCAAATTTGATTTGTGGTGAGAACACATGCACCAGGTGCAATGACACTCACTATGATTTGGCCCAAATGTCAGTGGTGTTGCAACCACACAGGTGGAGGGTTCTACAGACTGCTCCAGCAGCAGCCATACTGATGTAATATGGGACCACTGCTCTGCAGCCTCTGGAATTTTTTCCAAGGGCAAAAACCCTTGGGGGGGTGGAGGGGGTGTTTCCCTTCCAACCCCTTTCAACTGGTGTCACTGCAGGTGTCACCACATCACACCTTTTATCCCCTGGTACAGGGGAAAAGAGCCTGGCTAAAGAGTCCTTATGCCCCAGAAATCCTGAGCTGCTGGATTGGCCCTTTGCTCTACAAACATTATATTTGGAAAGTAGCATGGAGCCTAGCAGCCCCAGGTTAAGATGAGAGCAAAGGTTACTTAACGTTGCCCTTAAGCACTTCCCTCCGGAGATCCACAGGCTGTACCAGGATCTGGCCATCTGTGTTGCCTTTGTTTTTTAATAAAGAATGTGTTCAGGTATTGACAAGACCACAGGGAGCTAATGTTGATGACTGAGTCTAGGTGTCTAAGGGATGTGTAACTGGTAGTTTATAATTCTGTACATCATCCTCTGATAGACGATTCTACTCCTCTGTCATATAATGTGTTGATTATGCTATGTAGAGCAATCCTCATCCTTGGGTTTTACTGAATTGTCAGCTATGGTCACATGTGCTTTATCCTGAGAAATGAATAACTTTTTATAGTAGCTCTGTCATCTTCCCATCAAGTGATCAAAATAATTCCTAAAATGAAAATATCCATCAGGGGAAAAAAAATAATGCAGCATCAATTTAGGCCATATAAATTAACACTTGTTGAGCAGATTGGATTATTGATAGGAAAATGAGCTAATGACTGCTGATATTTATCTTTATTGCATTAGATACATGAACAGAAATGAATATTAATTAAGGAGACATTTGTTTGCTCTGGATGTAAACATTGATTTTATGGATCGATCTAGCTATCCATATCCTGGGCATATTTTCATGGTATCTGAGTAACTGAACTATCAAAGAAACTCATTTAGCATTGACTAATAAACTTAAAGTTATTATTTATGCATTTTACTATCAATTTTTTTAAATACAGTAATGTCAGCCCAATACTTTTTACTTAATGCCTCTAATGTACCATGATCTCTTTGTCATGTACCCATACTATTAGAGGAAGCCTAAAGGCAGGTGTTGATTGCTACATATTCTGAAATTTTTGTAGTCACGCACTAAATATTAAAATGGGCTCAACCACGAAATGCAGACCTAGACATCGATTGTGAACTTCCCAGAAGTGGAGGCTTTTTGCATCTGAGGATTTGGTTCAGATGCCATTTTGAGAAATTTGGCTCTGTATCCAGGTTCTGATCCTGAATCTGATCTCCAGAATTCAATGCAATTGAGATCTGGCTTGTGCTTTGATGGGTCGATCGCTATTCACTATAATGTTTCATCCTTGCTGAGTGCTGAGTTTCAAGGCCATTCAGGGCAGTTTTCTGTTGGATCAGAAATCAGTGACTCAGAGTCCAGGTATTTTCTTATTGTGATTGGTTTATTTATAAAATGGACACAAATCCTGTTCCTGGAACAGAGAAGGCACAGACTTCACAAGGGAAACTTCCTTTTCCAGCAATCTCAGCTGAGGAACCACATCTCTGTCACCAACAAACAGCTGTCTTGGTCCCTGTCTCTCTAGGGCTCTCTTGGAATCTAACTGCTTAACACACAGTTCAGTTTTCCTGCCTCAGCCCCTGGCTTTTGCACCTGGGAAACCTGCTAACTCCAAAGTTCCTCCACTAGGATCACATAGCCTTGAAAGGTGGATAGGCCATTAACTGTCCTTTTGTGCACTGTTCTGCTACCCAAAGGGACCTCTGAAAAGGTTTATCTGCCCACCCAAGTGTACTTTAAATCACATAGTCCCATTAGACCCAGATACACAAAGGTAACTAGACACCTAAACCCCAGACTTAGGCACCTAATTCCCAGTTTTAGGCAGCACTGTGTTCACAAAACTTCTTCTCCTTTGCCACTGAAGTCTGGAAGTGTCTAGACTCACTTGGTGCCTACATTTTCAGAGTAAAAGTTCCCTAGGCATCTAAGTTTCTGCCTTGGGGAATGTACACTGTTGCCTCACTTGAAACATCTTCTCCTGCCTAGGCCTAAGTGCAATCCATGAACCAGGGAAAGATAAGTGACCCTTCACCTAACTCACCTGTGGGGCCCAATCTGGTAGGAGTGCTCAGAGTCCACCTACTTAGTTCCATTCAAAAGCTGGGAACAGTAGGCAGTGGTCACCACCTTGTAACTTCTAGCCCAGTGGCTAGTACCCTCAGCTGGGATGTGGGGGAAACCTAGGTTCATTTCCCCCCTTTGCCTGTGAGGAAGAAAATATTTGAAGATGGGTTCTCCCATCTTTCAGGACAGTGTTCTAACCAGTGAGCTTGGGATATTCTGATGTGGGGCTCCTCAATCCTTCCTGTTGAAACTGTTCCACTTTGTAAAAATAGTTACTGGAGGAGGGGAACTGACTGCTGGATCTTTCATCTTTCAGATGGGTGCCCTAACCACCAGGCTACAGAATCATCCTTGTTTGCTCTGATCCAGCCAGTGATTCTTAAATATTTGTACACAGTGGAACAGCTTTGACAGGACAGTCTGAGGGAATTCCACATCAGAATGTCCCCTAGATCAGCAGTTAGAGCACTCCCCTGAGAAGTGTGGGAGTCCTCTGTTCAAATCCTTTCTTCACCTGACAGGCAGAAAGGAGACTTGAACCTGGGTCTCCCACATCCTAGGCAAGTGCTCTAACCACTGGACTAAAATTTGTAAGGTAAGCATCAACACTACCTCCTTCTCCAGCCATTTTATGTGTAGTGAGGTTTGGCACCTAGCTCATTCTCCTAAAAAAATGACTTAGAAGCCTAAGCCACCTTACACTAGAAGATGTGTTCCTGGTTGTGGATTGCTAGCAGAGCTAGGCACCTCCCTGAGGCCCATACTTAGGTGCCCATCTCCATCAGATGGGTGCAGTTTAAGATCTCTATGCCTTGGCATCTCTCATAGGATAGCTTAGGCTACGATCTACCAAGACTGCTGGCTTTTGTGGATCCTGTTCTTGGGTGCCTCTCTCTCCCCACTCATTGTATAGGGAGCCTAGAAGCCAAACTCAGGTTTGTGGATAGTAGTGTTGTTCCTGTGATTTTCTAAGTGCCTAAAAGTTAGTTATTGCAATGCTCAGCATCACAACGCCCAAGTCCCTTTGTGGAGCTGGGCCACAGTGACTGACTGGGTGCAGTTACTGCCTGGTTACTTTTACGCTTTCTCTGCAGCGTTTCATCCATAGTGACTGTACATCAAATGGCTCATACAATGCATAATATTAGCACCTGTTGCCATAAAAATAACATTTCAATATTAGATAATGTACAGGTAAAGGTAACAAAAATGTGTATTATGAGCAAGAATAGCTGCATTTGTGCCATAATTTTATCATTACAAGGTTCATAGCAAAGAAGGGTTTGAAACATGTTCCAGGTATTGAAAATCTTCATTGCATATGGAGACAGCTACCTTTAAAATCGATGTGTGGTCCAAATTTGTATTTCTTTCTGTTGGGTCTACTTCCAGCGTAAGGAGCAAATGCAAACTAATAAGAACATATGGTTACAATGGTAATAAGATTAAAGGATTAGCTAGTTGTGAAGAATTTCATTCACATTATCATCGGTATTTTTAATTATTTTATGTGGAATATGTTTGATTAGTGATGAGGCCAACATTTTATAAGCTGAAAAAATGGCAATGAGAATGTGCACTGTTCCTCTTGCACTGCATTACAGAATGCTTAACAGTGGGAAATGCATATAATCATTACTAATTATATTGCCAACCTGAACAAATGAGTTTGTAGATGTAATTTGTAAATGATAACAACACACTCTCCTTGATCTCACCTGGAGGAATATTCTTCAAGCGGGAATCTGAAAGTTCTCTCTCCAATGTGATTAACTTATTAAATATCTAAGAAATTGCTTAGCAATGGCTTGATTGCAAACATATAGCAACTGTTGCAAACCTGCGGAGCTGTGTTGGAAATTTTCACATTCACATTGAAATGAGTTGAGAGAAAATATTTGTAAAAATTTTTATCCAAAGATGGCATGGTGAGATTTCCAAGAGATTGTTACTACACTGTTTAACTTAATGATTGCCATCCAATGTGATCTCTCTCTTGAATTTAAATAGAAGATCTTAATAAAAGATGAAAAAAGTAAAAATGGTGTACAAATCACTATCTGTTTGAGATAGAGGATAAAACTATCCTTGACACCATATGCCTATATATCTACAGATAGCTCACTGTGAACCACGACTAATTTTAGGCTGCTGTGGTGATGTGCTTTTACTTGTGCAGATTAGAAGATAGTCAAAAGTTTTTCAACCACGATCTAGGGAATTTTCTTCTGAAGTTTGTGTTGTTACTTAACTGCTATAAAGATAGCTGCTAATAAAAACCTTTTTGGGCAAATAAAAATACCCGCTGCTGTTTATTGTGAACTAGATTGTATTCAGACTCTGAATTCATGCAAGGGCATAAGAACCCCTTTTCATCTGTATATATGGGATAGTCAGACCTTGGATCCAGGTGTGCAGGAGGACAAGGCAGTAAGCTTGCTTCCACTCCCCTGCTCAAGGAATTGGATGGGGAATGAGCAGAGTCGGAATGGTGGATGATAGTTTACCACTGGTAATTGGACATTACTTATGTGCTTGAACTTTAGTGCTTTGCTGGATCAAGGGCAGAATGTTCATTATGTCATAAGATCAAACCCAGAGAGTTGATTTCCTATCTCATAGTCTCTGTTTAAAGCACTGTACTAGACTATGCTTCCTCTATCCTGGTAACTCAGGATGGGAAAGCCCTACTGGCTCGTTAAGTATAGTCCCCTGCCAATGCAGGATAGAATCCCTAAAAGGAAGGCAAGGGATTAAGATTATACTAATGCCACTTTTTCAAAAAACTCAAGAAGCAGCAAGAGCCCAATATGTTTTGCCTCTTTCTCTTTTCACAAACTCTTTTATAGTGTCAGTGGAGTCAACTATAAATACGCTGCATCGATAGTGTATGCACAAATATTGTAAGCAAATAACACTGTGAATGTAAACAGTGATATACATTTCAGAATCATATAGAATTTCTCTTATCTGATACTGTACATTAGAGTTTTTCATTTCCTGTAATGGAAGCCTGAAAGGACTGTGTTTAATGACAGGATCTCGACAAAAGAATAATAATCTGCTGGTACATAGACTTAGTCTTTAACTGTGTGTGTCTCAAAACTCAAAAAGGATGGGCTGGTTGCTCCACAAAATTAACTCAATGGCCCAAAGTGGCCTTAAAGCACTCAGAGATGATCAGCAGAGAAATTCCCCTGTGCAGGGAATCTCTCCACTGGTTAAGGCAGCAGAGCCCCTAGTGTAAAGAGAATGAGTTGGCATGTTGAGGCTGGGGTGTTGGCAAAATGTGTAGCCCTAAGTTGAGTTGCAACCTGGTGGCTCTGATTCATGGAGCTGCAACTAGCTCCCTGCTGTCACTTTTCCTCTGCACTTGGACAAAGTGGATAATTAGGGTTGGGATCTGCAATTAACATTCTATAGCTCCTACGATTCTTATTGACCATCATTCTGTCTCTGTCCAAGTCTGTTTGATTTTTCTGTCTTCTGTTCTACCTTTAACTCACTGAGATGAAGGTATCAAATGGAAACTGGAGCACTTAATAAAATTCCTTCCTATTTCTCTTTTTCTCTGCTACCAGCTCACTCTGTGGCTTTGGTTTGCCCATCTGTAAGAAGGGTTTAGTAGTCATGAGCTTCACCCATTCTTAGTAAAGTTTTTTTATCTTCCATAATGAGACACAGAGCTGGAACATTATAGTGTGTTCCAGATGGTATTACTGAAACCTGGTGGGATGATTCACATGATTAGAATGGTAAAATCAATTATTATAATCTCTTTAAGAAAGATTAATTGGGCAAAAGGGGAGTGGGAGTGGCACTGGCACTGTATGTCAGAAATGCCATTACTTGTTTCTGAGTCCCTGAAAACTAAGAAGGAAATTATCTTGAATGTTTATGGATCAACTGCCTAATAGATAAATCACAAGATGGGGTAATACTTAATCTCTGCTACAGACACCAAATCACATGGTGACTGACTATTTATGTACCGCTCTATAATGTGTGGAATAAAAAATACTGTGTGGTCACTGAGGGTTTCAATTTGAGTGACATATGCTGGAGATCTCATGCTGCCAGTATTAAAATAGCCTCAGAATTTCTAAATATCATAGATGACAATTTCCTAACTGAGAAAGTATTGTGTCTAACATAGGGGAAATTTATATTAGACCTCATCTTGACAGATAAAGAAGAATTGATCACAAAACTACAAATTAATGTTAACCTGGTACAAGTGAACATGACACTATGAAATTTGTAATTTGCAATCTGAATAAAGTCCAGATCAATAATATATACACATGGTCCTTTAAAAGGACCAATTTCATAAAGCTGAAAACAGTTTTGAACCAAATCACCTGGGAGGAAGAATTTAATCAGAAAAAAATGAATAATAATTGGGATTTCTTCAAGAAAACTTTACTAGAAGCCCAAAAAGCCACAATCAAGGAAGGACGTATTGGTTAAAAAATTGGCCTGGTTTAGCAGGGAAGTGAAGACCATTATAAAAAATAATCAACTGCCACTTGTGTCATCAGTCTCAACAAGGAAGCCAAGGAATTAAGGATTTCTAGTTTAGGTATTCACCTACCACCCATAAACATAGTACTTCAGTGCTAGTATTGAAATAAACTATTTTGTCACACCTAGAGGTGATTTTTCATGGTAAGGATAGAGGCACTTTAGCAGGACTGTTTGTGGATATATTTATTCCAGGGGTCAGCAACGTTTGGCACGCAGCTCGCCAGGGTAAGCACCCTGGCGGGTCGGGCCAGTTTTATTTACCTGCTGACGCAGCAGGTTCGGCCGATCGCGGCCCCCACTGGCCGCGGTTTGCCGTCCTGGGCCAATGGGGGCAGCGAGAAGCTGCGGCCAGCACATCGCTCGCCTGCACCACTTCTCGCCACCCCCATTGGCCCGGGACGGCGAACCGCGGTGAGTGGGGGCTGCGATTGGCCGAACCTGCCGCGTCAACAGATAAATAAAACTGGCCCGGCCCGCCAGGGTGATTACCCTGGCGAGCCGAGTGCCGAACGTTGCCGACCCCTGATTTATTCCATGCATAATTAGAAAGGGGAAGTTGATAATTAATATAAATCAGAAACTAGGAATCATAGAAAATTGATAAGGGAAGCAAGGAGATCAAGGCGAAATCTATGGCCAGCAGTGATAAGGACAATAAAAGCTGATTTTTTAAAGTATATGAGGAACAACAACAATTCTAACAATGGTACTGGTCCATTACTAGATGGAAATTATCACTAATAATGTAGAAAAAGCAGAAGTCTTCAATAAATATTTTTTGTTCTGTATTTGGTAAAAAAACAGATGATGTAATCATATCACATGAAAACACTTCGTATTTCACTAGTATCTCAGGAGAACGTTAAACAACAGCTAATACAGTTAGACATGTTTAAGACAGCTAGTCTAGATAACTTGTATCCAAGAGTTTTAAAAGAGGTGACTGCTGAGATTGCTGGGCCATTAATGTTGATTTTTCAATAAGATTTGGAATGCTGGGGAACTTCCAGAATACTGGAAGAAAGCTAATGTTGTGCCAATATTTAAAAAGGGTAAACATGATGACCCAAGAAATTATATGTTTGTCAATCTGATTTCAATCCTGGGCAAGATAATGGAGTGGTTGATATACGACTCGATTAATAAAGAATTAAAGGAGGGTAATATAATTAATGTAAATCAACATGGGATTATAGAAAACAGATCCTGTCAAATGAACTTTTTAAATAAGATTATTACCTTTATCAACCAAACCTGTAATGTTGAGGTAATGTACATAAATAGAGCTAAGGCATTTGACTTGGTATTGAGGGGCATTTTGGTTAAAAATCTAGACTCATATAAAAATAAGGTACACATTAAATGGATTAAAAGATGGCTAACTGTTTAAATGTAATTCTAAATGGGGGATCTTCAAGTGGGTGAATTTTTACTGGTGTCTCTATGTTGTTTAAAATTCTTATCACTGCCCTAGAAGAAAACATAAAATCAACACTGATAAAATTTGCAGATGACACAAAAATTGGCCAAATGGTAAATAATGAAGAAGACAGGTCAATGATACAGGACGATCGGGATTATTTGGTAAAATAGACACAAGTAAACAATATGATTTTTAATACAGGTAAATGTAAATGTATACATCTACGAACAAAGAATGTAGCCCATACTTACAGGATAAAAAGATTGGTGGTCTCAGTGGGTAATTTTCTGAACATAAGCTCCCAATCTGATGCTGTGGCCAAAAAAGCTAATGTGAACATGGGATGCATAAACAGGGGAATCTCGAGTAAGAGTAGAGAGTAATTTTTACTTCTGTATTTGGCACTGGTGCGGCCACTACTGGAATACTGTGTCCAGTTCCGGTGCCAGCAATTCAAGAATGATGTTGATAAATAGGAGAGGGTTCAGAGAAGAGTCACAAGAATTATTAGAGGATTAGAAAACATATTTTACAGTGATAGACTCAAAGAGCTCAATCTATTTAGCATAACAGAGACAAGGTTAAGGGGTGACTTGATCACAGTCTATAAGTATCCTCACAGGGAATACATATTTAATAATGGGCTCTTCAATCTAGCAGAAAAAGGTATAACAAGATCCAATGGCTGGAAGTTGAAGCTAGACAAATTCAGACTGGAAATAAGGCTTTTAAGAACAGGCTAGACAAACACCTGCCAGGGTGCTAGCTAATACTTAGTCCTGCCTCAATGCAGGGGACTGGGCTAGATGACCTATTGAGGTCCCTTCTACTTCTACATTTGTAGGATTCCATGTTGGAGTAACCATGTCCATACTGCATCTTCGTTCAGTAGTCACCTCAGGGGGCTGTCATGTGTCTGAGAAGCTTTGAAGATAGTTTAGAAATCCTGAGAGTCTCTGTCCTGATTTAATAGCTTTAGGTGTTAGAATCTGCTGAGTTAATTTTACCTTTTGCCAGTCAGGTTGTAGTCAGAGACACTCTATTTTGAAGTTCCCAGACCCCATTTTGTATCCATGGCTTCCATTTTAAATAAGCAAGAGTCATTCCACCATTAAATAGAAGCTGCAGGTCAGAGTGCTAACTATAGAATTAGTGGGAAAACCAATTTGGCAGGGATCCGGCAGATCATAACACTATTAGGTAAATAAAGGTTGCAAGTCTAAAAAATATAATTGGCAGTTATAAGTGAGGCTAAAAATAGAACTGAGAGCTAGCAGAGAAGGTAAACAAGTAGGATGAGGTCATGTATCTAAAAATAGAATTGAGAAAAGGTATAAAGGTCAGTGCGTCAGTTGACAGCTGACAGTTTGGTTCAGTTAAGGAGACAGTTGAGAGAGGGACAATTAAGAGTTGACATTTAAGAAGAGAGTATTTTCCGAAGAACAGCAGCAAAGGGAGTTCTGTTCTGTCACTAGACTTGAGGGGAGTTGAGCAGAGAGGTGAATAAAGAGAAGAACTGCAGCCGTCAGTGACTTGTGGCAACTGATCACCTGTTGCTAATTCGGCTTCATAGCTAGTCAGAAAGAACAGAGAGAGAGAGAGACAATGCAGCCTAGTCTGCAATCATAGTAAGTCTGACAGACAAAGTTATAGCATAATATAGAATAGTATAGTGTTATTGTGTAGTGTGTATATGTGTGTTTGTGGGTTAATAAAGTTGTATGAATGTGTGTTAATTGTGAGAGGAATTAATATATGTAAGACTTGAACATCTAAGAACTGCTGTTAGTGACCTATGGAAGACTAGTCAGCTGAAGTGGGACGCATCACTTTGCATTGTTTCAAACTGTAAGGCAATATAGTTTGGGGTGCTCTTTAACTTGTTGTAAGGGATTTGTGTTTTAGCTTGTTATTGAGTCAGGTATTGTTGTTTGCACCAATAAAAGTTGCCTTGTTTTGGAATAGTGCTTGTGTCAATCATTAATCCGAAGGCTGTATCCACGTCTCTGTGGGTAACAGGTCCGATCTGTACCGGGGAGTTTATGAAACAGAGAACCCCTGGCAAGCCAAAGATATTCCTTGGACACCCTGGAGGCCCATACCTTAGGAGAACGAATTGGTAAACAGGTAGGCTGTTGAGAGAGAACCCTTGGTAAACTCTAGAGGGGGCAATATGTGGGCTATTCTGGGGGTATCCTAATTCTGTTTTCAGGGTAACATTGGGAGGTCAGCAAGTGGCCCATGCATAGTACTGCAGACAACCACAATTTCACCCTGTTTTAATTAATTTTAGATATACTTCCAGGGCTCTTTCTAGTAGACAGATGAGGTTGCGGTCATGATCTGCCACAACTTCTGCCATCTTGTCTCTGAAGACATACACCAGCATGTCACCTATGACACTAAACCCTCTGAGTCCTATTAGTGCGTTTTGTTTATTTTCTTCCTCTGCAGGTTCGTTCTTAAATGGGGAACCATCTGTATCTACCTGCTGAGCAACTTTGCTGTAGGGATACCTGTCTGCTCTGGAAATGCTTTTGTTTTGCTTGTGTGTCAAATATATGAATAATTTGTCCCAAGGTTAGCGTCACTAGATTAATGAATTCACTTGCTTTAGCTGAAGCAGTGATGTCTATGTTGTTTGTATTCCTGATATTTCAGTGTGTATACTTTCCTGGGTAATTTACATTGTCCTTGTGGTTATTATGATTGTACCATCATAGAAATTTAATTTGGCCATGCTAGTTGCAATTTCTTTTTACTTTTACATAATACGACAGTCTTTACAGCCCAGAACATTTCCTGATGCTTTACTGTGTATTTGACATTCTGTTCGTTTGTGTGTTGCTGCCTTATCTTTCAATCTGGTGCTAGTCTGAGTTTTACAAACCATTTGTTTTTGCTGGTTTGCACTGCATCAATGTCATATATGTGCACAATCTCATCCTCTGAGTCACAGCTTGCTTCCTCAATATGGTGCATTTTTTTTCTTTTCTGCAAGCTTTGCCATAATGATTTCTCTTGCCACAATATTGCAAATGATTCCACGTGCAGGGTAATTTTCCCTTATCATGTTTTTCTCAAAGTTTTTCTTTTGAATGTTGCCTATCTCTTCTGCATGGTATTTGTGCATTTGCTTTTGCACTATTTTTCTTGTATTTCTCCTTGTATTTTCATGCATTCCCTTACTACTTGATGAATTCTCTGTGTCATCTTCACTTATGCTCACCATTAGGATGTGAGATTATTCGCTAACTTTGTACATGTCTTGGTAGAGTCAGTGCAGACTCTCTGAAGATTCTCATTCAAGTTCCTTTAACTTTCACCCTTATTACTGATCTATTATGAATAAATTAATCTTTTAAGTTACATGAGTCAGCCATCATGTACAGTTGATGATACACTGATTCATTGTTTCTGAAGATTCTTGATTATACTTGTTGAAAAGATATCTTTTGTATATGACTTTTTTGAAGGTTGAAAATGCTTTTGAAATGCTTCCAAGAAAATGCTTTTGGAATGCTTCCATGGGTCCTCCTGGTCTGCTGCTGACATATCCAGATGTTGATGAAGCATGTGCAGCATTTACCCATTACATGTACTAGGGTAGCAGTTCTTATTTTGTTTTCCTTTTTATCCAGACTTGTTGCAATTCTGTAGTTTTCCTACTGTGATCTAAAGAATGTTCAGTTGCTAAACACATCCCATTTAATGTACATCTGCTCAGAATCAGAAATCTGGTAAGCTGTCGTCATTATTGTTTCTCTTTTGTTTGGCTGTATATGCAACATTCTTAGATTCTAATTCCACATACCTGCAGGAGCCAACTCACATCTGACACCACATTCAGTAAGCATAAAAAGACAGTGAGCGCTATTAAATCCACAGGTGCGGCGGACCACTTGGTTCAGGCAGAGACATCCCTTAGGAATGCATTTATTAAAAGGGGAATTCTACATCCTAGTAAAAAGGATAGGAAAGAAATTGGTAAAGTACCAGCAGGAGCTAGTGAGGAATAGTCAATGTAAAAGACTCAAATTTAAATATCACACATGAAGAAGTCAAGCAACTGAATATTGAGAAAAGGTAAAAGTGCTTATATACAAATGCTAGAAGTCTAAATAGTAAGATGGGCAAACTAAAGTGCATGACATTAAATGAGGATATTGATACAATAGGCATCATGGGAAGTTGATGGGATGAGGATATGGGATGCATATCCTGGTTCAAAATATATAGGAATGACAGAGTAGGTTGCACTGGTGGGGGAGTGGCACTGTATGTGAAAGAAAGCTTAGAGTCAAATATAGTAAAAATCTTAAATGATTCAAACTGTACCTGAATCTGAATGCACAGAAATGCCATGCAATTAAATTTAATATCCTTGTGAGGGGGAGGGGGAAGACATAGAAACCCACCAAAGTAGCATTTAACATCAAAAAAGGGAACTACACAAAAATGAGGAAGCTAGTTAAATGGAAATTAAAGGGAACAGTAATAAGGGTGAAATGAAATGCCTACAAACTGTATGGAGACTATATAAAAACATCATAATAGAAGCTCAAACTAAATGTTATACCCCAAATAAAAAAAACAAAAAACAGTAAGAGGACCAAAAAATGCCACCCTGGCTAAACAGCAGAGTAAAAGAGGGTGTTAGAGGCAAAAAGGCATCCTTCAAAAGTTGGAAGTCAGATTTTAATGAAAATAGAAAGGAGCATAAACTCTGGTAAATCAAGTGTAAAAGTAAAAAAAAAGTCAGTCCAAGAAAGAATTTGAAGAGCAACTAGCTAAGGACACAAACAATAATAGCAACATTTATTTTGAGTTCATCATAGTCAGTGGGGCCACTGGATGAGTGAATTGCTAAAAAAGCACTCAAGGAAGACAAGGCTATTGCAGAAAACCTAAATGAATTTATTGAATCAGTCTTCAGTGCAGAGAATGTGAGGAAATCCCCACACCCAAGCCATTCTTATTATGTGACAAATCTAAGGAACTGTCCCAAACTGAGGTGTGAGTAGAAGAGGTTTTTGAAACAAATTGATACATTAAACAGTAATAAATCATCAGAACCAGATGGTATTTACACAAGAGTTCTGAAGGAACTCAAATATGAAACTGCAGAATCTCTAACTGTGGTATGTAACTTGTCACTTAAATCAGCCTCTGTACCAGATGACTTGAGGGTAGCTAATATAACTCTGATTTTTTTAAAAAAAGACTCCAGTGGGATCTTGGCAATTATAGGCTGGTAAGCTTAACTTCAGTACCAGGCAAATTGGTTGAAACTATAGTAAAGAACAAAATTATCAGACACATGTCATGTAAATCTATGTTCGGGAAGAGTCAACACAACTTTTGTAAAAGGAAATCATGTCTCACCAATTTATTAGAATTCTTTGAGGGAGTCAACAAGCACATGGACAAGGGTCATCCAGTTGACATGATGTACTTGGATTTTCAGAAAGCTTCTGACAAGGTCCCTCACCAAAGGCTCTTAAGCAAAGTAAAGAGTCTATGGGATAAGAAGGAAGGTCCTCTTATGGATCACTAAATAGTTAAATGATAGAAAACAAAGGGTAGGAATAAATGGTCAGTTTTCACAATGGAGAGAAATAGCAGGGTTCCCCAAGGATCTGTACTGGGACCTGTGCTGTTCAATATATTTATCAATTATATGGAAAAAGGGGTGAACTATGAAGTGGCAAAATTTGCAGACTAATAAAATTATTCAAGATAGTTAAATCCAAAGGTGAATGTGAAGAGTTACAAAGGGATCTATCTAAATTGGGTGATTGGGCAATGAATGGCAGATGAAATTCAATGCTGATAAGTACAAAGTAATGCACACTAGAAAATACTCAACTATCTATACAATACGATGGGGTCTAAATTAGCTTTTACCACAAAAGCGAGATCTTGGAGTCATTGTGGATAGTTCCCTGAAAACGTCAGCTCAATGTGCAGTCTCAGTCAAAAACACTAACAGAAAGTTAGGAATGATTAGGAAAGGGATAAATAATAAAACACAAAATATCATAATGCCACTATATATGTCCATGGCATGACCACACCTTGAGTACTGCAGGCAGTTCTCGTCACGTCATCTAAAAAAAGATATATTAAAATTGGAAAAGGAACAGAGAAGACCATACAAAATTATTGGGGATATGAAACAGCTTTGGTCCTATAAGAGATTTAAGAGATTGGGATTGTTTGTTTTAGAAAAGAGATGAGTAAAGGGGGCTATCCTAGAGGTGTATAAAATCATGAATGGTGTGGAGAAACTGAAGAGGGAAGTGCTATTTACCCTTTTGCATAACACAAGAACTAGGGGTCACCAAATGAAATTAATAGGCAGCACGTTTAAAGCAAACATCGGGAAGTACTTCTTCACACAACACACAGTCAGCATGTGGAACTCATTGCTAGGAGATGTTGTGAAAGCCAAAAGTATAACTGGGTGCAAAAAAAAAATTAGATCAGTTCTTGGAAGTTAGGTCCATCAATGGCTATTAGCCAAGGTGGTCAGGGACACAACACCATCCTGTGGGTGTCCCTAAAACTCCAACTGAGCCAGGATGACCATGAATGGATTAGTCAAAATTGCCCTGTTCCGTCCATTCCCTCTGAAGCATCTGGCACTGACCACTGTCAGACAGGATACTCAGCTAGATGGTTTAACCCAATATGGTCATTCTTATGTTCCTACAGCTTTATTCCTTTCTCCACATACATTGTTCTCTTTCATCAAGCACTTCCTGAAAATGGAGTTCCCCAAGTTCTGATATTATGGTGTCCCCTATTGACATGAGAACGGCCATACTGGGTCAGACCAAAGATTCATCTAGCCCATCCTGCCTAATAGCCATTGATTGGGATGGTATTTATCATAAAATCTGCTATTCCAGAAAACTATGTTAGCTTGGTCACATGAGGGGACAAATATTTCATTCCTAAAACAGCATAGTTTTGCTAAGCTGTAGGCAGAATCTTATGTCTGATTAAAAAAAAAATAATAATGTTCTAAGTGTCATGCTGACTTTAGTGGGAGTTGAGCCTTCTCCGGATCTTACAGAAGCAGCTCAGCACCTTGCAGAAGGCAGGCCTAAAACAGGATATTTATCTAGGGAATTCTCTTTAATTTTTTAAAATAGAATTTGAAATGAATGAGGGAGAATTGGAGGGACCAAAGTATTTCTTTTTACTCACAGTGATGGGTCGAACTGTGTATTAGGAACCAGCATAACTCTTAATAAAGGAATCAGCGTCTACTGTTTCCTTCTTTAACACCTAAAATACAAGAGTTCCTTGAGTTCATGTGGTTTTTCAACTATTTCCAAATCAGGAGATAATATATCATTTTCTGTAATAATATTTGAAGAAACTATTCAATGAAGAATCAATTTTGGATTTAGGAGTGTCATGACAGTTAGACAGCGATTGCAAATTTTGTTTTATCCTACCCACTGAACTTTTTAAGGATAACGTTCTTGAACTTAAACCATTAATTTCAGCCTCAGTATTATTATCCATAATAATAATGGCTGTGAAAATCATTTCAGTCAGGTGTCACAGCAGCCATTGGTCCTCACAGCACAGTTGTATATATTGAAAGGGATTTACTGCCAACTTATGACATCCTTAGAGTCTCTCTCACCTGAACAGTCTTGTCACATCTTGAAATAAGACGACACATATGGAAATATTTCTTAACATTATATTTTCTATTTGGAGCCATGATCCCTTCAGGGTAAGAATCTCATTGGTAGCTCCTAAAAAGGACCCATCTAAAGTATCTAAATAATGTTTATTTCCTTTCACAGTGATTCTCTATGAATATGTTCATCTAGTTAATGTACCCTAAAGGGATACTTGTAACTTAATTTTGCCCCCCAACATTTTAAATTTAAATAAATATAAATTTTATAACAAAGTCAAACTTTTATAAAGCTTAAACCAATTTGTTTCCATTAAAAAATGCAGGCAGAGTGGCCTAGTGGACTGGACTGGGATTCAGGAGACTGTGTTTTTATTCCTGCTGGGTGAACTTGGGCAAGTCACTTCACATCTGTGCCTCAATTTCCCTATCTGTATAAAAGGGATAATGATATTGACCTCTTTTGTAAAGCACTTTGCAATCTACAGATAAAGAGGTTATGCATGATATTAATTATTATTATATATTATATTAAACCAAATAAACATTCTTTGCAATGCTTGAAATACAAACAGTGGAAATAAAAACTTGAAAGAAAAACAGAACACAAAAAATGGAAACTGACTTAATCTTGTAATAATCTAAGGTATTGCAATCTTCACTATGTTGGTAATTTTCTTAAAGCCTTAACTCCCGGAGTTAAGTGATTCGCTGGCAATCTTGGCTTTCATTTAAAAAAAAAAAAACAGTAAGTTTCTAGTCCTTGAGGTTGTAGAGAAAACCCTGATAATGTGAAACAACCTAAAGTCTCAGAAATCAGAAGAAAATAAAAAGAACCCAAAGGTTTTTTATTATTATTATTATTATTATTATTTTTAACTGATCATTTTAAGTCAATCTGATGATTTTCTCAGGCCTAGCTCATGATGTTTGCATGACTGGGATTAACAATATAGTTACCGTGCTGGAAGGGTGAGTGGGTGTTCTTGGCACACCCACAGAGAGTCCTATAGAGGGTGTGGCTGTTCCTAGGTGGGAAGGACTTGTCCCAGGAATTAATGCTGAGAGGAAGTTCAGGTGTGTGTGCGTGTGTGTGTGCATGTTTCCTGCCTTTAGGAGCAAGGAAAGCTATCTGGTAACAGCAACACAAGAAGCAGGAGAGCAGCTGCCTCTGTTCCCTTTGCCAGTAATAATTAGGTATGGTTTTGTTATTTATTGAGTTTGTGCTTGAGTACTGTTCCTGCTTGTGCTAACCAGCCAATAGGTAAATCCTGGGATTGCATAACAATAAAATACTGGTATGGAAAGGCATTTAATAAATTGGCTGTGCCCCTTTAATAAAGAAACAACAAAAAGGTAATATTTGTTCTTTGGCACCCAAATTTTATGACAATAACAAGCAATTTGTTGCATAACTGTAAGTTTCTTTTATACCTACTGCAGTCAGTAATATTTGAATGGCTCAAGGTCAAATAATAAAGTAACAATATCTCTTGTAGTTTGGGAGCTCACCACCAGGACAGGTCATTGCTTCAGCAAATAGTGTCTCAAGAGCTTCACTACCAAAGTGGTGGAGGCTACACACAGAACGCAAAAAAAAAAAAAAAAAAACTATACATGCAAAATCATTTGCTACATAGCTTCCATTTGAAAGCTAGGTGTTCCCCTCTCTATACTGTGGGCAGAAGGTTTTAAAACAGCAGAATGGGGATTAGCAGTAGTGGCATGTGATACCAAAGAGAGCTTACTAATTATATTTCCTTAATAATGTCTGTTGGGCATTATGGATTTTGTGAAGGAAAAGCTGTGGTGGCAGCAAAATAAGGAAGAGCTGGCCTTATGATCTGCCCCTGAGGATGTTTATCTGGGATCGCAGGTTTTGGCTCTTTTAAAAATCAAACAACTCCCTCACTTCACCCACATGCTATGTTAGATGGTGAAGCAGAGGAGCCTTCTCTAACTACTGAAAGTGGAGGGAAAACAATTCCCGATTCCTTGAGTGAAAGCAGAATTCTATTTCCTCCCTCGACCCACCACAGGGAAGAATCTTTGTTCCAAACAGTCTCTTCTTTTTAGTCTTATGAAGTTTCATACCAGAGCAATCTTCTGGGGTGACTGTTCCTTCCTTTGGATCATAAACAAGTAAAGAAGAGTAACCCATTCCACCTATGAGAGGAAAATGCTTTTAAATGAAGCAAACCAACCTGGTGCTTAAATGACAAGTAGCCCTGAAAATCTCTAACACAGATAAATGCTTATAAGACTCTCAATAAAAGTAAATGCTCCTGGTGTTTGGATTCTAATAGACGGGGAAATAAACCTGTAAAATGTCAGCCCTGTAATAAATGCATTAAGGGATGAATGCCAGTCTTAAATAAATAAAGCCTTACGTATGAAAAGTAAGAACACTAAAATCCATGGGTATGGCATAAGAATGTATTAACCTAATGGGTCTGAGCTGATCTTGTATAGATGGGTGTAAACTGTGAGTAACTCCACAGAATGCAATAGAGTTACAGCTGCACTAAGTGAAAACAGACTCAGGATATCAATAACAGGTATATCTTTCCATCTGTAGAGATCACCCTGAGTAACTAAAGATACTCACTTTTTTATTTTGTGATGAATGAAGTCCTAGCTGTGCACAAGTAGGAGTTTTTGTAGTGCTGCGATATCAAAAAGCATAACTGGCCTTTCAAACCATGACTTTGGACAAACATTATGAAAGTATACGGTCATAACCAATGATGTAGAAGTGGGCATATTGCATGGTGAAGATTTGTATGGCTGCTCCATATATGTGGACCACAATCCAGTTTCAGGAATCACTTTGTGATGTTCACTTGCTATTCATATGTATATGTCCATACTTTCCTGTCTACTCAACTTGGAGAGGGATACACAATCTAAAGACAATCATGCTGGTATATATTTTAATTACAGTTAATCATATAGATATTTCATCACTGCATCTAGTGATACTTAAACAGTTCTCTGTGTGGTGTATGGTGTGTGTATATATATATATATATACAATTCACAGGAAACTCTGGCATCAACTGATTTAACAGTTACCTTACTGATAGATATTTATTTCACTGCCACAAGCAGTGGCATGTAAAAATTTAACCACAAAAATTTCTCATTTAATAACTTAATTTCTCTATCTGCTGACACATGTTTATTTACCCTTCCCACCATTGATGGTATTTGTTTTGCCAATGGAAGATTGAGGCACAAAAATGTAACCACTGATATTTATTTCCTTTCCCTACACATACTCATTTATCACATAGTTGGATGATACTGTCTTCATTGCTGCTTGCAACAACGCCTAAACATTTAATTGGGGATATTTGTTGCCTTTGTTATCTTCACAGAAGAGCTGGTACATCTTGTGGTTCAGTAGCCACCTCTGCATTCTTCGGGATGGGTACGCCACCTGCAGCAGGTCTCTGGGAAATTTGCAATGGGAAACAGTTCCCAATTCAAAGGGTCTCCAGGTGTTCAGGAGGTTCCAACTTCCCTAAAGCAGGCATAGTCAGGAAATATCCCTCGCACCTGCATTGGCATTGGTGCTCTATAATCCTTACCACTATAGCTAGATGCACAATAGTTTATATTTTGGGGGGAAAGTACTTGGGACTCATCCTCCAAGGAACTAAACTGCTTCTGTTTCTCAACCAGGACACTCAGACCATGGTACTCTCTTTTCTCTCTCACTCAGGTCCCATGGCATATGTCTTCATAACCCTTCCATCCACAGAGTTCCAGTTTCCTTAACTATCATGAAATGGCTTCTGAAGATTCTCAGCCCTTGAGCCTAGCTTTCAATATAGGGATGGGGGTTGGTCAGTGTGTGACGTTGCACTCTATATTATTTTATGAAAATATAATTATGAGTATAAATATGATATGACTGAAATATGTTTAAGCTAGATATGCCATGTAACATATCTTTGAAAAGGTTATGTTCTTCTGCATTTATTCATCCTATTCATATGCATGTGTCATTTTTATATCTGAAGTTATGAGCGTTGGCTCTATGCTTGTATTTAAAGTGTTTGCTGTAGAAAGCACCTAAGGCAAATTTGATCAACATAATGTGAGAGGGTTATTCAAGTAAATGAAAGTACTTGGCGAACAATGGACCTTGATAGACACCAATCAACATCTGAACATTCCTGTAGAGAACTAAGGGTATGTCTACACTACGAAATTAGGTCGATTTAATAGAAGTCAATTTTTTAGAAATCGATTTGATACAGTCGATTGTGTGTGTCACCACTAAGCGCATTAAGTCGGCGGAGTGCATCCACAGTACTGAGGCTAGTGTCGACTTTTGGAGTATTGCACTGGGGGTAGCTATCCCACAGTTCCCGCATTCTCCGCCGCCAATTGGAATTCTGGGTTGAGCTCCCAAAGCCTGATGGGGCAAAAACATTGTCGCGGGTGGTTCTGGGTACATGTTGTCAGGCCCCCCTCCCTCCTTCCCTCTGTGAAAGCAATGGCAAAAAATTGTTTCTCGCCTTTTTTCCTGGGTTACCCTTGCAGACGAAATACTATGACAAGCATGGAGCCTGCTCAGCTCACTGTCACCATACATCTCCTGGGTGCTGCTGACAGACGCGGTACTGCATTGCTACACAGCAGCAGCTCCTTGCCTTTACAAGTCAGCAAAGACGGTTAGCAGCAATATTGGACTGTCTGCTGCTGTCTCCTGGTTGCTCCTGGCCGGTCGGGGGTACCTGGACATAAATGGGAGGAGTGACTCCAGGTCATTCTCTTCTTTAAGTTTCATCTAATGGAGATTCAGTCCAGCCTGCAATATCATGTGAGCTGGAGGCTTTTGCCTCAGGCTGCTCTCCCAGCCGGCAGCACCGCGCAGTCGCACCTACCCCAGCCTACCCCTTGCTCCCATGGCTCATGAACCTGGACAGTAGTAAGGAACAGTTCAACTATAGGCTGAGCAAGTGCAGAATGGTGGTAAAATGTGCCTTTGGACATTTAAAATCTCGCTGGTGCTATTTGCTGACTAGGCTGTTTGCGATTAGAAGAGCACAGCAGGGCGCGCTGCGCATCACAGAGGCTTTGAAAACCAGTTTCATGACTAGCCAGGCTTCGGTGTGACAGTTGTGTGTGTTTCTCGTTGATGCAAACCCACTCCCTTTGTTGATTTTAATTCCCTGTAAGCAAACCCTGTAAGCCATGTCATCAGTCACTCCTCCTTCCGTGAGAGCAACTGCAGACAATCGTTTCACGCCTTTTTTCCATGCAGATGCCATACCACGGCAAGCATGGAGCCTGCTCAGATCACCGTGGCAGTTATGAGCACTGTAAACACCACACGCATTATCCTGCAGTATATGCAGAACCGGAACCTGCCAAAGCGAAACGAGGCAAGGAGGCGACGGCAGCGCAGTGACAAGAGTGATGAGGACATAGACATAGACATAAACTTCTCACAAAGTACGGCCCCAGCAATGTGCACATCATGGTGTTAATGGGGCAGGTTCATGCCGTGGAACGCCGATTCTGGACCCAGGAAACAAGCATAGACTGGTGGGACCCCATAGTGTTGCAGGTCTGGGATGATTCCCAGTGGCTGTGAAACTTTTGCATGCATAAGGGCACTTTCATGGAACTTTGTGACTTGCTTTCCGCTGCCCTGAAGCGCCAAAATACCAAGATGAGAGCAGCCCTCACAGTTGAGAAGTGAGTGGCTATAGCCCTGTGGAAGCTTGCAACGCCAGACAGCTAACGGTCAGTCGGGAATCAATTTGGAGTGGGCAAATCTACTGTGGGGGCTGTTGTGATCCAAGTAGTCAACATGATCATTGAGCTGCTGCTATCAAGGGTAGTGACTCTGGGAAATGTGCAGGTCATAGTGGATGGCTTTGCTGCAATGGGATTCCCTAACTGTAGTGGGGCGATAGACAGAACGCATATCCCTATCTTGGGAACGGACCATCAAGGCAGCCAGTACATAAACCGAAAGGGGTACTTTTCAATGGGGCTGCAAGCACTGGTGGATCACAAGGGACGTTTCACCAACATCAACGTGGGATGGCCTGGAAAGGTACATGACACTTGCATCTTCAGGAACTCTGGTCTGTTTGAACAGCTGGAGAAAGGGACTTACTGCCCAGACCAAAAAATAACCATTGCGGATGTTGAAATGCCTATAGTTATCCTTGGGGTTCAGGAAGCCATACACAGGCACCCTGGACAGTAGTCAGGAGCTGTTCAACTATAGGCTGAGCAAGTGCATAATGGTGGTAGAATGTGCATTTGGAAGTTTAAAAGCGCGCTAGCGCAGTTTACTGACTCGGTTAGACCTCAGCGAAACCAATATTCCCATCATTATTACTGCTTGCTGTGTGCTCCACAATATCTGTGAGAGTAAGGGGGAAACATTCATGGCGGGGTGGGAGGTTTAGGCAAATCGCCTGGCTGCTGATTATGCGCAGCAGACACCAGGGCGGTTAGAAGAGCACAGCATGGCGCGCTGCATATCAGAGAAGCTTTGAAAACCAGTTTCATGACTGGCCAGGCTACGGTGTGACAGTTCTCTTTGTTTTTCCTTGATGAAAACCCGCCCCCTTGGTTTACTCGACATCCCTGTAAGCCAACTGCCCTCCCCTTCCACCTTTGATCACTGCTTGCAGAGGCAATAAAGTCATTGTTGTTTCAAATTCATGCATTCTTTATTAATTCGTCACACAAAAGGGGGAATAACTGCAAAGGTAGCCCGGGATGGGTGGAGGAGGAAGGAAGCACCGGGTGGGGTGATGGAGGAGAGGAGAAGGGAAGGACAAGGCCACACTGCACTTCAAAACTTATTTATTGAATGCCAGCTTTATGTTGCTTGGGCAGTCCTCTGGGGTGGAGTGGTTGGGTGCCTGGAGGCCCCCCCCAAACCACGTTCTTGGGTGTCTGGTTGAGGAAGCTATGGAACTTGGGGAGCAGGGCTATTGGTTATACATGGGCTGCAGTGGCGGTCTGTGCTCCTGCTGCCTTTCCTGCACCTCAGCCATACGCTGGAGCATATCAGTTTGATCTTCTAGTAGCCTAAGCATTGCTTCCTGCCTCCTCTCATCATGCTGACGCCACCTATCATCTTGATCCCACCGCCTCTCCTCTTGTTCCCGCCATCTGTCCTTACACGTGTCCCTCCTGTCCTCGCATTCATTTTGTGCTTTCCTGCACTCTGACATTGTCTGCCTCCACACATTCTGCTGGGCTCTTTCAGTGTGGGAGGACTGCATGAGCTCAGAGAACATTTCATCACAAGTGCGTTTTTTTTGCCTTCTAATTTTCGCTAGCCTCTGGGATGGAGATGATACGGGGAGCGTTGAAACATTTGCAGCTGCGGGAGGAAAAACAAGGGAGAGTAGTCTTTAAAAAGAAACATTTTAGAGAACAATGGATACACTCTTTCTCAGTGAACCAAGCTGTTAACATTACATAGCACGTGTGCTTTCTTTACAAGGTCGCATTTTACCTCTTATATCGAGGGCCTGCCAGTTTGGTGTGAGAGATCACACATGCAGGGCTGGTGGGCAACAGAATTTGGCTTGCAGGCAGCCATGGTATGCCACTGTATTTTGGCTTCTTTAACCTTCATAACATGTGGGAATGGTTTCAAACAGCAGCGCCCTCATTTCACGTATCAAGAACCCATTGGGTTAGCCATTTAAAATGGGTTGGCCATGTAAAAGGAGGGGCTGCGGTTTTCGGGTTAACATGCAGCACAAACCCAACTAACGCCCCCCCCCCCCCCACACACACACAATTCTCTGGGATGATCACTTCACCCCTCCCCCCACTGCGTGGCTAACAGGCTTTGGGAGTACATCCAGGAGAGCTTCATTGAGATGCCCCTGGAGGATTTCCGCTCCATCCCCATACACATTAACAGACTTTTCCAGTAGCTGTACTGGCCGGAATGCATCCCAAGTCTTCAGGGCAAATTAATCATTAAACACGCTTGCTTTTAAACCATGTATTATATTTACAAAGGTACACTCACCAGTGGTCCCTTCTCGGCCTTCTAGGTCCGGGAATCTGCCTTCGGTGGGTTGGGAGCATACTAGATCCAGGGTGAAAAACAGTTCCTGGCTGTCGGGGAAAACAGTTTCTCTGCTTAATTGCTGTGCGCTATCTTCAACCTCCTCCTCATCATCATCTTCCTCGTCCCCAAAATCCGCATCCCTGTTGTGTGAGAATCCATTGATGGAGTCCATGCACAGGGCTGGGGTAGTTGTAGGGGCACCACCTGGAATGGCATGCAGCTCATCATAGAAGCGGCATGTCTGGGGCTCTAACTTGGAGCAGCTGTTTGCCTCTCTGGTTCTTTGGTAGGCTTGCCTGAACTCCTTAAGTTTCATGTGGCACTGCTGCGGGTCCCTGCTATAGCCTCTGTCCTTCATGCCCTTGGAGATTTTTTTTAAATGTTTTGGCATTTCGTCTTTTGGAATGGATTCCTCTCCCCATACAGCGATCAGATCCAGTACCTCCCATTCGGTCCGTGCTGGAGCTCTTTTGCAATTCTGGGACTCCGTGGCCACCTGTGCTGATGAGATCTGCACAGTCACCTCTGAGCTCACCACACTGGCCAAACAGGAAATGAAATTCAAATGTTCACGGGGCTTTTCCTGTCTACCTGGCCAGTGCATCTGAGTTGAGAGTGCTGTCCAGAGCGGTCACAATGGAGCACTCTGGGATAGCTCCTGGAGGCCAATACCGTAGAATTGCATCCACATTACCCCAAATTTGACCCAGCAAGGTCGATTTCAGCGCTAATCCCCTCGTCGGGGAGGAGTACAGAAATCGATTTTAAGAGCCCTTTAAGTCGACAAAAATGGCTTAGTCGTGTGGACACGTGCAGGGTTAAATCGATCTAACGCTGCTAAATTTGACCTAAACTTGTAGTGTAGACCAGGGCAAAGTCATGCATGGACATGTGACTTACACATGTGGCTCCAAAACTCCATCTTGTAGAGGAGATTCTACAGAGGGGGAGGGAGGTGTTTTAGACCCACAAGGATAAAGTCTATTTAAGCCCTTGGGAGATCCCTCCATTTTGTCTTCAGCTGTCTCAAGAGGTAGCCTCTCTGCCCCTAAAAGATATCTGAAAGAAACTGGAACAAAGGACAGTAACCACGGGGGTGTGAGTGATTGCTGGGCCCAGACTAGAAGGAGACTAGTCTATAAAAGAAACGTATTGGAACATCTCTGAGGGTGAGATTTCATCTGTAATCATTTTCTTACTGTATTAGGTTTAGATTTGTGTGTTTTATTCTATATTTCTTGGTAATTCATTTTGTTCTGTCTGTTATCACTTGGAACCACTTAAATCCTACTTTTTATATTTAATAAAATCACTTTTTACTTATTAATTAACCCAGAGTATGCATTAATACCTGGGGGTGAGGGGGGAAACAGTTGTGTATATCTCTCTATCAGTGTTATAGAGGACGAACAATTTGAGTTTATCCCGTATAAGCTTTATACAGGGTAAAATGAATTTATTTGCGGTTTAGACTCCATTGGGAGAAGGGCATCTTAATGTTGGCGACAGAAACACTTCTTAGGCTGTTTTCAGTTAAGCCCGCAGTTTTGGGGGGATGTTGTTCAGACCTGGGTCTGGGCTTGCAGCAGGCTAGCGTGTCTGGCTCAAACCAGGCAGGGCAGTGAAGTCCCATGCTGGCAGGGATAATGGGCTTAGAGGTAGTCCCAGCACATCAGTTGGCAGTTCCCAAGAGGGTTTCTGTGATCCAACCCATAACAGAGTGGTCTCCCAGTGTCCAGAAAACCTTTTCTGGAATAAGGGGAGCAGGAGTTCATATAACCTGCTCTTTCATGAGAGCCACATCCTAATTCTGTTAGTAAGGGAAGAGATGCCTCTTTCCTGAAAACACTGAAGAAGGAGAGGGGGGCAAGAGGTTCTTGGGGCGTGAAAGATAGAGGGAATGAGACCCCCGAAGAGAGGGAAGAAATGGACATACACAAATTATATTAGTGTAAAGTGTTTTTAAATGAGCCACCCTGTATCTTATAATATGCATCAGGTTGTAAAATTTAAGAGAGGGGTCAGGTTTCATCTGAATTCCATCTTGTCTACCCCTGTTTCCTAGGGATGTTCCCAGCATACAATCACTTACTTGGGCTCTTGACTGCTTTAGGATTTTCCTGCTTCTAAATCTCAGTGAAAGGAACTTGTTGACACTTGATAAATTGTTTCTTTCCCCCTTGTAAGCATCTAACCTAAGCTTTATGGCACTTATTGACTTTTAACCTCTAGATTTGACACTGAAATTAAAAGAAGCTCATAAGGTGGGGAAGATGTATTATATTACAGCATGATTTGTGAATGCATGATTTTTCTTTCTATCAGTAAGTTACTTTATTGAGATAGTAAAAGGAAAATCAGTTTTTCATTTTGACCTCCTACATCTTTCCCATTAATTTAATGAAATATTCTGCAAGGAGTAAAAGAGATTCATTTCTGGCATCTTTTTTTAAAGCAGGAGAACAGCACCAAGGGGAGGGGGGAAGCATTTTACAATAGAAATGAAAGGAAGGTTAAGAAAAACATATGTCTTCACTATGTTTTATTGAATATGTTAAACTTTGATGAAGCACAAAGGCACTACTACATATTTTATGTCAGGAAGTAATACGTTCTGAGAGACAAAACTAAAAGCAAATGATAGTAGTTATTCT
This sequence comes from Malaclemys terrapin pileata, assembly GCF_027887155.1. Lineage (NCBI taxonomy): Eukaryota > Metazoa > Chordata > Testudines > Emydidae > Malaclemys > Malaclemys terrapin. The sequence continues at coordinate 180,970,696 of NC_071506.1, forward strand.
CTTTCCCTACAGTCTTTTGTTGAAAGGAGCATACGTTGGGTCCATTAAAAACTGGACGTTATCCATTCAAACTAATTACATCTACTATGGTATTTGTTATATCTTCCATTTGTAGCCTAGGGAATACCAGGAAGATTGGAGCAAAGATATTTACTTAATGGTGCCCAGTATATGCCTAATTTAAGAGATTAGAATGCAACTAGAAATGCCAGGTGATTATGTACTCATTAAATAAGCAATTAACTATGCAAATTTGTTACACTTTAGTCAGCTCTCTTGCAATCTTTCATATCAATCCTCATATTGCTATTCATGTATTGTATTGTGACATGTGAATGAGCTCAGAAGCAGCAGCGTGTAGATTGTAAGCATTTGGGAGCAGAGACTCTCTCTTTTACTACAAATTTGCACAGCACCTATCACATGGAGCCCTCACCATTTTAAGACTTGAAGAGGAACTAGTAGCGGGGAGTAAATTCAGGAAACAAAACAATTCTCTGCTGCAGTTAAGTAAAACAGTTGTGTTTTACTGTTATAATATTTGGGTCATGGTGTCAGAAAGAAACTAAAATGGCAACTACTGGCAGTGTAAGGAAATGATCTCCCATGGACTTTGAAATAGGCAGTATTTCTGAAAACTGGGCCAGATGGATGGTGCTGCCTGATGTAGATGTGTGCATGATATGAAGGAGTCAGATGTTAACAATTTAAAAGTTGCACACTTGCAAACATACATTGGACAGAAAGAAAGAGATTGGCCATGCATGAAAATACAGTGGGTCAGTCACTCGCAGTGATTTTAAGTCTCTAAATTTTTGAAGTACTTGAGTCATTTAAAAACTCCTCAGTTCAAAGTAAAGACTTTCATGAGAGGAACCAAGGCTTACCAGACTCAAAAGATGAATGGATACCTCAGCTGAAACTCATGAGACTGTGCATTTATAGGTGGAGATGACGTGGTTAAAACAGAATTTTAAGGGAATCATTCTTCAAGGGCAAATGAAAATCTATTCACTGTATACAGCCTGGCCCTAGAGAAGGCAACTAGAATAGCGCAAATGAGTGTACGGGACTGGGAACAAATGAAAATTCAGAGAAATTTCAATGAGGAAGTACAAGAATAACAGCAGTGGCAAACAAGTGACCATGAGCCACAGAAATGCCAACTGGGTTATTTTGCATGACACCAAGCAGAAGTGGAAGCTTAGAAAAGGTGAGGAAATAGCTAAGTGTATGAACTTGATGTATGTAATGGGAAGCAGAAGGGAAAATCTGAGCCCAATGTAAAAAGCATGTGCGCGTGTGTGTGTGTGCGTGTGTGTGTGTGCTGTAGGGAGATGGGTATATTGCTCACCTGTGCTGATCAAATACTTACAGGCTCTCAAAGGATCAAGTAGCTACAGTCATGGTAAGATGTGAATCAGAATTTTAGGACATTAACATTGTTCTGGGAACCAGTGTAAAGCACAGACACTGAGACAGATGATGCACTCAGAACATGTCTGATGGAGGAAGCTAAATTATCCTTGAAGTTTCAAACTGATCGTCAAGTATTTTGATGAAAATAAGGAAATTACTTAGCGAGTACATGCTTCTCGGGCAATAGTCAGAGTAGTGCCCATTAAAGAAAAGAAATCATTAGCTCATAGCTCAAGAGTGATAGCAGAAACACAGCAAAATTATGTATAACTCAAAAAGGAATAGTTTGAAATCATGGCCAGTTGCCAGAAGTTTCCCCAGTTGCTTTAAGACCAAGTTGTAAGCACAGAAATGAACCACAAACCACTAGAACACATTCTAAACAAGCCATTTACTCTACAAACATCTAAAAGGATAATCTTGAACTAGAAAAATATAAACTGTAATTGAGATATAGGCCAGAGAAAAGATGTCAGTTGCAAATCTTGTGTCATGCAGTCACCCAACAGGACATGATGCATATAAATATCAACATCTGAAGAAAGAGCTAAACTATATTTTCAAAAGACATAGGGGGGAAGGGAGAGCTCAGTGGTTTGAGCATTGGCCTGCTAAACCCAGGGTTCAGATTCAGACTAACACGGCTACCCCTCTGATACTAAACCCAGGGTTGTGAGTTCAATCCTTCAAAGGGCCACTTAGGGATCTGGGGCAAAATCAGTACTTGGTCCTGCTACTGAAGGCAGGGGGCTGGACTCATTGACCTTTCAAGGTCCCTTCCAGCTCTAGGAGATAGGATATCTCCATTGATAATAAAAAAAATATCTAGACCATATCACAAACTCTAAGATATTGTGCAGCAAACTCCAAAATATCTGATTTTTTGTATGCAGAAATTGGCAAAAACAGTATTAGATGGGTGGTTAGACCATTCTTATTAGACATCAGTGCACATTCAAGAGTTTTGGAGTGATAGGATAAACCTCATGCAAGATCAAGGATGAAAAAACGAATTAGGCAAAGCAAAAGACATTACATTTTAAAGAAGGTGTATTAGGTACACTAAGGGTATGTCTATACGTACAGCACTACAGCAGTGCAGCTGTACCAACGCGTGTCTAGTGAAGATGCTCTATGCCAATGGGAGAGAGCTGTCCTGTTGGCATAAAAAAAAAATCTCTGCGAGCGGCATAAGCTATGCCGGTGGGAGAGGCTCTCCCATGTTGATGTAACTTATGTCGCTCATGGGGGTGGAATATATACACCCTAAGCAACATAAGTTTTGCTGACATAGGCCATGACTATGCTGCAGCCTAAGACAGACATGCTTAGAATGGTGCTTCCAGCCATGCATAATAGGTATGACCCAGTATGAATCCTCACATTGAGGTAATGTTGCATAACTTTGCTATCTGGACACACTGAAGAAACAATCATCCTCTGCTAGTTATTTCACTTCTTCTATCGTAGATGTGAAGTATAACATTATCTTCAAGTTTAGGATATATTTCCTAGAACCTTCATCTTTTTTTGTGTGTCTTTGGACCATATTTATTATAATTCCTTAAATTCTCTCTTAACCAGACTTTTGAAGTCCTGTGTACTTAATATCAACTTCTGCATTTTAAGACATTTTTCACTGTTTTATCTGTCATTTTATTTCCAGGTATCCCAACATGCACCAAAATCCATGCTATTACTATATGTTTACCTAATTGTACTATCTCCATAGTTAAGGACAGTATTTAATTGATTAAGACATTTCTGCTTTCCAAGGCTCCCTTTCTGATTGCCATTAAACGCAATAAAGAATCAGATAGGATAACAGCTGTAGTTGGGTATACATCCCTTATTCAGGTCAGTGTCAACAGAATGCCTACCAATTCGGCCATCATAATGGTCACAACATTGGATAGTCTATAGATCTCTAAAGTCTAAATTCAGGGATACAAAAAGCCATTGCAACTAGTGTTGTCATCTTTTCATCTATCACTATAGATTTGGCAATGCTGACCCCATTTTCCATTTATAAACTTAGAAATTTTATTCATCATATTTGACAGTCCTGCTCTTCCTTTTGTTTTATAGTATAATTCCAAATCCACATCTTCAGAGACAGATATCAAGCTGTAGTTTGATTTCCCATGACTAAAGATTTTAATCTTTTCCAGCCCTTTGATTTTACTCAAGTTGTTTACCCAATTTTGATCCTGTTAACATGCGGGAGTTTGTAGTGCCCAGTTACATCTTGTCTACTTAATTCCAAACCGACCTCAATATTTGTTTAGTATTCTTATCTTCACTATTTCCATTAACTTGAGACCAAAAGGTTAAATCTAACAATTTCATCCTTAAACTTATAGACATGTCTCTGGTAGCTACCTTCTTCACACACAATGGTGGTGTAATATTCACACCACATCTGATTCACAGATTTGGGGCTTGGATCAGCTCTCATTTTTAAGTGTTGATTTAGAAATTGAATTGAAGGTTTGGCATCCATAATCTGTACCTGGTTTTATTAATACCCTATACAGCATCAGCAGTTTGTTCTTATTTGTACTCCAATTGTTCTCAGCAATACTTTAAAGCAGATTAATCCTATCTTTACATTTAGTCTTGATATTATCTATATGACCCTTCCAAGTTAGTTTATCAAACATAACTCCTAAGAATGTACTATTTTTGGTGAAGATTATTCCCTTTGTTTTAGTAAGTGAGAACTTAAATCCCCAAATATCTCTCCATTCTGAAATCCCCCTGAGTACCTCACTGCTTCTTTCCACAGCTATCTCAAGTCCCTTTTGTTTGGCCCCATTTTAGCACAGTCGTCTGCAATTAGGATAATACGTATTCCTGCCCATACACTCTCTGAGATCATTAATCTTTATGTTAAATAGGGCAGAGCTGATAACACACCCCTGTGGAATGCCATTAGTAAGGCTATAAATATTTGACAAAGCCATCCCCACCCTGACTTATAAGGTTCTGTTACTTATGTTCTTAGGCTACGTCCTCATTATGGGGGGGGGAGGTGTCGATTTAAGATACGCAAATTCAACTACGCGAATAGCGTAGCTGAATTCGACGTATCCGAGCCGACATACCCCGCTGTGAGGACGGCGGCAAATCGACCTCCGCGGCTCCCCTGTCGACGGCGCTTACTCCTACCTGCACTGGTGGAGTACAAGCGTTGATTCGGGGATTGATTTCTACCTGCCGATTCAGGCGGGTAGTGAAGACGTAGCCTTATTCGCCAGGACATTCTTCCTGTTATTCCAATTGTGGCTACTTCATCCAGCAAGCATTCCCGCCATAGCATCTCATACACTTTTTGTCAGTGTCCAAAAAGACAGTTATAATAAACTCTGTTCCTCATGGTTTTTGGTATTTCCATTTCTAATTTACAGTATGATCAACTGTTCATCTTCCTTTCTGAACCACTTTGTTCATAATTTATAATTTTTTTCCTCAAGTATGTTACTAATCTTCTGTTTGTCTTTCTTTCCATAATGTTGCTCACACACAACATGAATGCAATAGGTCAATATGCATCTTGTCTTGTGTGTAATCTGCTAGGTTTTTCTATGGATATAACCACTGATTGATTACTTTTTCCCCATATACTATTATATAATTTCAATAACCCCATAAGCTCCCTTCCAGTAAATGCTTAATTAATTACATTGCATATGCTTTCTTTACCTGGGGCTGGTTTTTTTTATTATTATTTTTTATTTTTGGCTATAGTGTTTTGTGTTTTTTTTTTAGTTCCAGTATGCTGAAATCCCACCTAACCATTTAGGAGCTCACATTTTTCTTCAGCAAACATTCTCTTTTGTTCACCAAACTCTTTACTTTGATTTGTATCACTACTAACTTTTTGCAACTCTTTTGCTAAAATATCTGGTTTGCTTAAGTCAGAACTTAAAACTTTATCGTTTACTGTAAGATCAGGTATACCTTTGTTTTTTCTCTGTCTTTTAACTTGTTTATATGTCTCTGAAACATTGGAATCTTTTTTCATTTTCTCAGTATTTTCTCCACCTCTTTTTCTTTCTTTTTAATAAGTCATTGTGCCACCGCTTTAAATCTTTTATGATCCATTAAGTCCTTACTATTTATTGTACTTTTCCCTTGTGTGTATGCTTTCCCCCTTTACGTGCTGCTGATACAATTTTCATTCCACAAAGGAAACCGATTTCTAAGTTTGTGGCAATTTGATTTCTTACATACAGCTAGGTTGCCCGCTGCTAATTCAGATTATTATATTATGAAATTCCTCTAAATTATCACTTATACAACTGGTACTTTGATACACACACTTAGTCTTAAAGAGTCCCCAATTTGCTTTTCTAAGTTTCCAGGTAGGGATTCCTTCAGTGTTTTCAATACTACCTTGGCATTGATATATAATTAGCATAGGGAAGTGATAACGTCCCATTCCATCTTTTTTGTATATTTCCCAGCTGCATGTAGTTCCTATATTGCTTGTTGCAATTCCCAGATCGAAACATGAAAAGGTTCCATCTACCAAATTAAACCTAGTAGATGCTCCAGTATTTAGGAATACCAGGTTATGCACGTCAATTAAAGTATTCTAGGCATTTGCCTTTATAATCAGTTTTCCTGCTTCTCCATAATTCATCATGGCTATTAATGTCTCCACAAATAATGTACGGGTCTTTGATACCTTTACCTAACTCTTTCAATTCTAGATTGTCTGTCTAGTTTTTACGTGGGTTTTAAATATTATAGATAAGACTACAATTTTGTCATGGACATCTTTAGTAAAAGTCATGGACAGGTCACGGGCAATTAACAAAATTCATGGAAGCTGTGACCTGTCCCTGACTTTTACTAAAAATGTTCATGACAAAAAGGGGGAGGGAAGAGGGTCCAGCACCCTGCCCTACTGTGGCTGGGAGCTGTGAGGGACCCCTGCCTGTGGCGGCTGGGGAGCTGTGGGGGATCCCCCAATGCCCATGGGGACTGGGGAGTTCCGGGGGTCCCCAGCACCTGAGGGGACTGGGGAACTGCCCAGGGATTTCCCCCCACTGCCACCCAGGTGGCTGAGGAACTCCGGGGGATCCCCCACCGGCTGTGGCTGAGGAGCTGCCTGGGTTCCCTGGCACCTGTGGTGGCTGGGGAGCTGTGGGGAACCCCCGCCCCTCCAGGTGGCAGGGATACTTGGAAGCTCCTGGCCAGCAGGAGAGGTGGGGGCAATGCTGCAGTCACGGAGGTCTGCAGAAGTCGTGTATTCCGTGACTTCTGCAACCTCCGTGACCAAATCCTAGCTTTAATTATAGATGTGTATAAAGGTATTTAATATTCTGCATAGGAATCTCAACAGTGTAGCACTCAAAATTGAAGTTCTGTACATCTATTTTGACATAACTAAGACCTTCCTTTATAACTATACAGACCCCTCCTCTTCTTGTTTCTCTGTCACATCTGATTACATCAGATTCTGGAAATCTAAACATATGCTTTCTTAATAAACATGTTTCTTGTACACATATCACCTGAAGTTTATTTTCCATTTCAAAAACAGCTTACTTTAATTCCTGACCATGTGTTATTAAACCATGTGTATTCCAGCGAAAAGTCTTTAAGACCATGTTGTTTAAACTTCTTTATTACACTCATCTGAAATTGCATGAATGTGGTCTATCGAGAAATTGCCTTCATGCAAATATTTTTCTGACACATTTGTTGTAATTGTATTACACTCATAGACTAATAGACTTTAAGGTAAGAAGGGACCATCATGATCATCTAGTCCAGAGGTTCCCAAACTTATTTGGCCTACCGCCCCTTTTTCAGAAAAAAATTACTCAGCGCCCCCCTTTTCAGAAAAAAATTACTCAGCGCCCCCCTAGAAATCTACCTTCCTTAAGCGAACAAACAGAAAGATGCAGTGACAAATTTGCGTCCTTTTATGTATCTATATTTCTACCTACGTCTTACAATATAGTAAAGAAAGATGTGTTATTAGAATATCGCCCACGACATCAGGTATACAGTGGTTTTTGCGTAAGACGGCAAAAGACAACCAAACTAAAATACTAATGAAACTAATAAACTGGGTTTTGTTCTTTGCTCAGCGTTAGATATATGTATTTGATATTAAATTGTCAAATATCAAACTAAATTTATCAAGAAATAATTAATTTAAAAATAATCAATATGCAATTAAAAATCAGTTATAGTTTTAATTTAGTTTGCCCTTATTTAAATAATTGTTCCTTATTAACACACGCCTTATTTACCAATTAACACAGATGATTCGATAGATATAAATAAATGTTAATAGTTAACAGTTTTTTTCGATTTCATTCCCCTGTTTTCGTTAATATTGTAATAAAAATATGACAAATATATTGACTGTACACTTCAAATAGTACTGTACCGACACAAGCCTGCTACGATTTTATTATTAGTAAGCACTAGAGACACAGAAACGTACGGTAGATATGTAAGAAAATGTATAAAAATACTCACGTGTAAATTGCTGTTTTATTGAAACAACAATAATACAATTTGCTTTGTATGTGATCCATAATCCGTAAAGATCAAAGGTATCGAATTATGAATAAAAAATTTTAAATACTTATTGCACTATTGTTACTGCTTTTTACACAATTCAGAAACAATCTAAATTAGATTTCATACATCGCCTATTTATAGTATCGTATTGTAAACAAGTCATTATACGCACATATTCCTGCCGATGCATGCTGGACTTCCCGACAATGCGCGACATGCTCGCCTGCCAACACTTGCTTGTTAATTATAACCTGATCGGTTATAATTTGTGAATTTATTTGGAAAATAAAGTAATCACTACAACTTTAACTCTGTTACACAACAGATGAAACATGTACGAACGGTTTTTCAAAATTTTCTTATATTCTCTTCTTTCTTTATGCTTCCACCGCCCCCTTATTTTTATTCAATGCCCCCCAATTGCACCTGAGGCTACTACTGCCCCCCTGGATCGTTCCAGCGCCCCCCAGGGGGCAGTATCGCCCACTTTGGGAACCTCTGATCTAGTCTGACCTCCTGCACACTGCAAGCCACAGGCACATTTCAGCCACCCTCTCCTGTAATACACTCCTAACCTCTGGCTGAGTTACTGAAGTCCTCAAATCATGATTTAAAGACTTCAAGTTACAGAGTCTCTACCATTTATAGTAGTTTAAACGTGCAAGTAACCCATGCCCCATTCTGCAAAGGAAGGCGAAAAAACCCTAGGTTCTCTCCCAATCTGACCTGGGAGGAAATTCCTTCCTGATCCCAAATATGGCAATCAGACCCTGAGCATATGGGCAGTACCCAGCAGCCAGACACTTGCGGAAGAATTCTCTGTAGTAACTCAGAGCCCGCCCCATCTAGCATCCCATCACCCGCTGTTGGAGATATTTGCTGCTAGCTGTCGCAGATTGGCTACATGCCATTGTATGCAGTCTCATCATACCATCCCCTCCATAAACTTAGGAAGCTCTATCTTATTCTTTTGGTCTTCTTCCCTGTCTGTAAAGTGCAACTGATTACGTCTATCATGAATGCTATAAAATTCTGTGTCTACAAGCAGTACATCTTTTTTATTCCCCTTATGGTATCTGTCCTGCCCTGAAGTGTGTTTAGTTGTCCCAGTAAGTCTTCCCCCCCCATTGGCATTTTCCTTTTCCACTTTCCATTGTCAATATCTTTTGATAGCTTCTGCATAGATTATTTTATGGATAGTTTAAATTTTCTATATCTCTGTAGCTCGCTCTGTCACCTTGCACCCTTTGTATGCTGCACTGTGCTTATCCCCACCGTTGCTGCATTTTAGTATCGTTCCTCCCATACAAAAGTTCTCCACATTTACCACACCTCATTTTCCCCTTACAGGCAGCTGCCACATGCCCATACTTTTGATATTTATAACATCTCAAGGTGGCTGGGAGATATGGTTTAACCAAGAAGAGTTCATATCCAATTTTAATCCTATCGGGTAGCATTGCACCTTTAAACGTTACTTGGACAGCTGTGAATGGTGTGAGTTCTCTCCCTCTCCTGTTAATCAGTTGCTTAACAAATGGCACTTGGTCCTCACCTACACCCCTTTTAATTTCATCTTCAGTCATGCCCAGTGGAATCCTGTACATTTCCCCTGTTGTTTGTGTCATATATTTAGGTAGCTGGCAAATTACTTTTATTTTTCCTAATATTGTTGTTTTTAAGAAGTTTCTCAGCCTATTCTTATGTGTACATTATATTAATAAATCTGCACCCTGTAGTCTTTTAGCTCTTAATAAATCTCTGTTACTTCATCTAATCCATTCCACTGTTTTCAAGGGATTAAAATCTCCTGTTTTTACATCATTAGCTAGTGATTTGACAATTATAAGATGTTGCTCCCTCTCCTTACTCTTTACCATCCCTGTCTGCTCCCTCTTCTTCAGATACAGACATTTATATATTTTTCCTTCTTCCTAATCTGAATTCATTCCTCATCCCTTGCTACTTCTCCCTCATTTTCCAGTGTAACTTCCAGCCTTTCTCTCAGACTGTATTTCCAGCTCTGCTCAGCCAGCCAGAAGCAGAGCGCAGGCTTCCCCCTGCTGCGAGTTCAGCAACCCTCTCCAGTCCTATCCTCCAGCCAAACCAGACCAGACCCAACCCAGCGAACCAGCACCTGGGCAGGCCCAAGCCCTTTTCTTCTTAAATTTTATGGCATAGCAGACTCACATACTGGTTCTATAACCACCATGTGCTAGATTTCATGGTATATAGTTATTCTCCCTCTTTTCTTCATATATTTGTTTAGTGTTTCCATCTTACCTCTGTACTATGACTTTTGCCCAAAAGATTAAATCCAGTAATTTCATTCTTAATGCTACAGGCATTTCACAAGCAGCTGTCCGCATTACACACAAAAGGGTCATGATGAAGGCACCACATGCTATGTGTAATGCTTGGGCTTTGATTGAGTGTAGGTTCCTTAGGTTAGTTTTTGATGCTGAACTGAATGCCTGGCATCTGTACTCAATGACTGGTCTTACTAATGCTCCAGAAAGTATTACCATTGCTTTCTTATCTGTGCCCCAGGTGGTTCCAGTAATACTTTTAAAAGAAAAACCTTACATTTATCGACTATTTTCAATGTGATGCTTCCATGTTAGCCTGCTATCAAATGTCACACTCAGGAATTTGTAGCTTTTAACTATACTTCTTTGCTGCCTATATAGAGACAGTTTATAATTTTTTTAAATTTTCCTTTGGTTTTGGGAATTGAAAATGTCAAGCCCCACGTTTCTCCATTCCACACTCTTCCTAAGGGTTTTATTAAATTCACTTCTCAGCTATTTCCTGGTTTCTGTTTTTAGCCCATCTGACAGAGTCATCTGCAAACAAGGAAATGTCTATTCCTGCACTCATCCTTTCCTGGAGATAATTTATCATTATGTTGAATAAGGAAGGGCTGATGACACTCACCTTTGGAATGCCATTTGTCATGGTATATATGCTAGAGTAGGCTTTCCCTACTCTGACCTGCATAGTTCTTTTACTTAAGAAATCCATTATCTCCCTATCTATTCTTCCTTTTATGCTGTTGTATGCACTAAACCCTCTCTCCATATCATACACTTTTTCAATATCTAGGAAAGCCACTATCATATAACCTTTATTGTTAATACATTTTTATGCTTCTGTCACTACTCTTACGATGGCCTGGTCTACACTGGGGGGAGGGGGGTGTCGATGTAAAATACGCAACTTCAGCTATGGGAATACCGTAGCTGAAGTCGACATATCTTATTTTGACTTACTTCCCGTCCTCACGGCGTGGGATCGACGGCCGCACCTCCCCCGTCGACTCCGCTATCGCCGCTCGCTCTGGTGGAGTTCCGGAGTCGACGGGGAGTGTGTTCGGGGATCGATATATCGCGTCTTAACAAGACGTGATATATCGATCCCCGATAAATCGATCGCTACCCGCCGATACGGCGGGTAGTCTGGACGTACCCTAAATGATCAACTGTACTCCTTCCCCTCCTGAGCCCACTATGCACATAGTCTATAAATCCATTGCTCTCTAGATTTGTTGTTAATCTTTGCCACCATTCTTCCTATGGCTTTACATGATGTGAGGGCAATTGGCCTGTATGCATCAAGTCTTGTTCAGAGCTTACCTGCCTTCCACACTGGGACTACAAGCACATGATTCCACTCCATTGGAAGCTCATCTTTTCCCCACATACCGTTGTACCATTTTAGCAGTATTTTCAGACTCCCTTCATGCAGGAGTTTTAGCATTTCATTACATATGCCATCCTTGCCTGGTGCAGACTTTTTTCTTTAAGCTATAGATGTTTTAAAGTTCCCTCATACAGAAGATTTTATTTAATATTGCACCCTTATCATCCTCCCAGCTCTTGTAGGGCACTTGATTCTCCTTAATTATGTTTTTTCCTCATGTGGATTTCTGCACTCTGATTTTCACCATTCCTAACATTGTGGAATATTTCTTCTAGGGCTTCTGCTTTTCCTTCATTAGAGCTTTTTATCTATTAGCTTTCTACAATGAGGCCTGTATAGAATTGCTCTTACTCCATATTCCATTCATTGTCCTAATCTGCTTATATACCTTTTTCACAGTACTTTCTCCATCTTTTTTCTTTGTGCAATTGCCTTGTTTCTTTTATATTTCACTAAGTCCTCAGTATTCATTGTATTTTTTTTCTTTCTTATATGTTTTATTATTTTCCTTGATTGCTTTTTTACACTCCTCATTCCACCATCATACATGGTTTCTACCTTTGGGGTGGGTTGATATCTTAGGTATAGCTAACTTTGCTGCCATCGTGATTCTCCTCGTTATATTGCTACTAAACTCCTCAATGTCATCACTAATGCATAGTTCATTGATATTTTGATTATATTTGCTTCTAAATAGTTCTGTTTCCTTTTTTTAAAATATCCGTAGTAGGGTACCTTCTTCCATCCTCAGCCTTGCCTTTTCCTCGATATACTATAAGTACCAGGAAGTAATCACTTCCTATTCCCTCCTTTTTATTGACTTCCCTGCTGCACAATTTGAGAATGGTAATGGCAAATATGGAAAGACAAACTCTTTAATTACAGAGGCCAAAGTGCAACACCCCAAACCATTCCAAGGCTTGGCACAATCTAGTCATATTTCTAGCCTTCATTTTAAGTTTCTCTTATAACCAGACAAGGTACCAACCCATGGAGGATGGCGATCCATTGTTATCTGGGCTCTTAGACTCCTCTTTCTCCGTGGTTAAATAGGTTCATAGATTTTTTAAGGCCAGAAGGAACCATTATTGTCTTCTAGCCTGACCTTCTACATGACACAAGCCAAAGAACCTTACCCAATAAATCAATAGTCGGATAAACTTTTTTTTAACTTGTTTTTTTTTTCTTTCCTTTCTTCCTGGCTCTAGTCAATTGTTTGGTCTTGGAAATTTATTAATAGCCCCAATATAACAATTTCATTTGTATTTAAGCTTACAAGTCACCCTTATGTGACTCATTAGCTATATCACTATATTACTAAGTTAACAATTCTCGGCATTAGCAGTATGAGTCTTCAGAAAATAAATTGGAGCCTGATTCTCATATATAATAAGACCATTTTATCCTATTCTGGCAGTGTAAAGGGGCCTTAGATTGGTTATCAATGGAATTACTTTTTTCAGACTTGGTTTTCAGCAAAGTCACCTGGCCAAGTTTATTGTTGACAAAGCACGGTAATAGCACCTGGCAGACTCTACGCGGATACTAAGACATGCATGCTCGTGACAGTGGACGCAGCTCAGTCAGTGGTGAGACTTTCCACTGCTCCCTAGGCTGGCCAAAGATATTCCCACTGAGATACATCTTTATTACTGCCCCTTTGACATAGTTAGTTACTTCCCCCTGGTGTCGCTAGTTATTACCTATTATTTTGTACATGTTGGTTTGATTAAAACATTTTTATTACATACTGTCATTCTGACCTTATCTTTTAGAAGGGGTCAATGTGTTCCTGTTATCCTTGGGAAATGTTTTTGTGACATCCTTAATATTGGCATGTTCTGGTACCACTTAATATTGAAATGTGTTTGCATACATACTCTGTGACTAGCACTTCTTAGAAATGTATATTTCTGCAATATCAGCCCTGATCTTGCCAAATTATGTAAGTAGGTCCTGCCTCATACCAGGCCTCTAATACAAGAGCTTATGTCTCAGGTTCTCTTCCTACTACATTCAGTACATCTGGCTTCCCAGTCTACCTCTCATGCTAAAGAAAAACTTATTCATGTTTACAGTGATTTTCTTTACTTCTTTCAGTATTTATCTCTCTAACTGTCTCTTGTACTGTTACAAAAATAATACAAAAGCTATTATCAAGGCTATCTCTAAAGCAATTACACTGGTGCTAAAATTAATACTGCTAACAAAATAGTTAATGTAAATTCTACAATAACAAAACTTTGATAGTTGTTAAAAGAGTAATTTCCTTTTTTTCTTAAACTTCTTTTCTATTACTCTAGCAATGAAGTATCTACATTAGCTAGTGCTTTTTTGTGTTACTTTATAATTTATGAAAAACAAAGGATGATACAGAGTATTGTCACAGAGAGACAATGGCATTGTGTCATGTTCTGAGGATTCCAGTAAAATTTGTTTCTTCTTTTGGAGAATAACTTTTAAACATTCAGTCCAAAATGTTCAAACTTGTGTGGTTTACCAAAGCATTCTGTTATCTTTGACTTTTTTTTTCTTTGCATCTCTGTGTTGTAGTCAGAATGCCAATAATTTGGAGGAGCTATAATGCATACCCTAGGTTGTCTGGGCTGTGGGTACATCTACACTTCAAGCTGGAGGTGTAATTTCCAGCTTGGGTGGATGTGCATGCTCTAGCACACTAAAAAAAAAAAAGTGTAACTGTGGTGGCGCGGGCAGTGGAACAGGCTATTTACTTGAGAAATACTTGGAATTCTGGGCAAGGTTGTATTTGGGGTGGCTAGCCCACGCTGACGTGACTACACTTCTATTTTTAGCATGCTAGTTCAGTCAAAGCTATGCTCGTATGTCTACCAGAGCTGGAAATTACAACCCCAGCTCCAAGTGTGGATGTACCTTGAACAGAGCAATCTATCTCTGAAGTTATGGCATTGAAAGAGGATAACATAGGAGAATTTTGAAAGCTATAACTAGTGGATTTAGCCACACAATTCCCCACTAATTTCAAGGGGAGTCAAGAGGCTAAATCCTGTACTTGGGCTTTAGAAAATCTCCGACTGAGGGGAGTTTCTTCAAACAATCCCCGTAGAGAGTTTGCTAGACTTTCAGAGTTGGCTTTGCACAGGTTTCTCTTAGGCCTGGTCTACACTGGGGGGAGGAGGGGATCGACCTAAGATACACAACTTCAGCTATGAGAATAGCGTAGCTGAAGTCGACATATCTTAGTTTGACTTACCTCACATCCTCACGGCGCGGGATCGACTGCTGCCCCTCCCCCGTTGACTCCACTTCCGCCTCTCGCCACAGTGGAGTTCTGGAGTCGATGGCAGAGTGATCGGAGATCGATTTATCGTGTCTACCGATCCCCAATAGATCGATCACTACCCGCCGATCCGGCGGGTAGTGAAGACATACCCTTAACTTTTTGACTGTGAAGATCATGGGCTCTTGACAGATTATTTCTCCTTGATTGGTCTTGAGTTGGACTGACTAGAATCTCTGTGGTTTTCTAGGTCTCTTGACACCCAGCCCCGCTCAACTTGGTTGTTTAAACAGATAGTGTGTATAGCCCAATGTCACACATTGACTCAACTAGCCTGCTTATTTTTAATTAATAGATGAACAGAACAGGATTAGGATTTTTAACCTGAGGCAGTTCTAAATATCTCTGTATGACAAAGTGAGTAACCTGTGGTCATCTGTGGTAGCATTAGTCTAACAGGCCACTGAAGTCAGTGTTGCTTTTTAGCAAATATGGCTGCAAATCTATTTTTCTGACTGGTGGTAATGTTGTCTTCTAATAAAAGTTTAGAAATGGCAGTTTTGAATGTTAGGCTCACGCCTACACTTTATACCTATTTTTCTTATTCATCTCCCAGAACAAAAAAGAGCATTGTGTTCACTCAGAGTGTGGTGCAATACTAACATGATAATAACAGCTGAGTTCAATATCTTGAAAATACCTCTGCATAACGATCGTTTTTTTTTCTAAATAAGAAATGTAGAAAATAAAGTGTTTGCAATTAAAAGTTTTCAGTTGAAACAGGGTGAATCAGACCACATATTAATAAAATTATAAAGTATTGTATTTAAATTATTGTGGGTAGAGCTGTCCAAAAATTTTTCATCACCTTTTCTAAACAAGGAAGTAGCTTTTTGCCAAAATATGTTTGTGTGAGAATTTCCACATTTGTTGAATTTCTTTAGACTTTTATATATTAAAAAAAAAAAGTTCTTTACAAAAGAAATCTGCAAAAATTATGAAAATAATTTCTATTGTCTGTTTTTTCAAAATTCTTCTTAGTTTTTATTAAAACTGAAAATATTTTTTTGGTTTTGTTTTTCTGTTATTGAAAGTAAAATGTATTTTTGACCAGCTCTATTTATAGAAATTTTTGAAGGTGTATAATTGACTGTGGTTGAAAATTGCTATGTAAATTATTAGCACTAATTAATATTTTCCAAATTTTGAATTTTGAAAAATGTGTTTCAATATAAACAAATGGAGGTTGGGGGGAGAAATGTGTTCAAAACTAAAGGAAACTCAAGCATTAATTTTGAGTTGTTTAAAACTACTACTAATATATGGAGTTAGTCATATTAGCTATGCTTGAAATGCATTTCTGGGTGTTACCTAGAACAGTAGCTTTCAACCATTTGAGGCTACTGTACTCCTTTCAGGCATCTGATTTGTCTTGAGTACCGCCAAGTTTCATCTCACTTAAAAACTACTTGCTTATAAAATCAGACATAAAAATTCAAAAGTGTCAGAGCACACTATTACTGACAAATTGCTTATGTTCTCATTTTTACCATATAATTATAAAATAAGTCAGTCGGAATATAAATATTGTACTTAAATTTCAGTGTATAGTATATAGAACAGTATAAACAAGTCATTGTCTGTATGAAATTTTAGTTTTTACTGACTTTGTTAGTGCTTTTTATGTTGCCTGTTGTAAAACTAGGCAAATATCTAGATGAACTGATGTACCCCCCGGAAGTTCTCTGCATATCCCCAGGGGTACACATACCGCTGTTGAAAACCACTGACCTAGAAGATGCTTAATCTCCTCCCGCCCCCCACCCCCAACTTCCTTGCACTGTCTTGCTTTTTCTTACCTTTGGCAGAAACCATCTACACATTCCTTCCTCTGGCCTGTATCATTTCTGTTTTTTTCCAG
This sequence comes from Malaclemys terrapin pileata, assembly GCF_027887155.1. Taxonomy (NCBI): domain Eukaryota; kingdom Metazoa; phylum Chordata; order Testudines; family Emydidae; genus Malaclemys; species Malaclemys terrapin. The sequence goes on from NC_071506.1 coordinate 180,987,546, forward strand.
CTTTAATCTCCTTCCTCAGTCCCTTTTGTTGTTTAGTTTCTTGGTGCTTCTTTCTCTTATCTGGAATGTACTCACTCTCCAATCGTAATCCCTCCTGCTGATTTAATCTCTTCCCAAGCACAATTACTAACTCCCGTTCCCTCTCTCCAAGTCTGGGAATGACTTTGCTATATGTAACCCATATCTGTTAAAATGTGTTTTCTGTGCACTGCACCGTTAAATAGAGGGAATGTAGAGTTGTCTGCCACATTGGTCTTGGAGACCCAGCCACATTCTGAAGAGATACCTACATTGTACTTGACCGTGGAGACCTTACTTTTGGCTTTGTCATTTACATAGAAAGCATATGGGCTTTGGCAACCTTTTTTAGGAGTGGAAGGATGATTTCATGTGCATGGTCTCCCAGCCACCAGCTGAAATGCAATGAAATAGGCATCCTCCTATTTTTAAAAAATGTAAAGTAAAATATGTAATCAATCAAGGAAGACTTATTAATGGATTGTTTAATTTTAAGAATTGAAAAGTTTCACAAAGATTGTCATGTCTTTCAGCTTAATTAGATGCAAATTTGGTCCCATTTTTTCTTCATTTTCATAAACACTATTAAATATATTGTAATTATTTTTTTTGCTTTTTGTACTGTCATGCTGTACAAATAATTTAAATTTACTCTCTCTTTAAACATCTGTCTTGAGGTACTGTATGTCTATACTATATTTGCTGGTGGTATGTCTCATTACACCGTATTCTTGGAATTTCTCATGTATTGTCAATTTACCTGTGAATTGCAGTAATGGAATGTAATTAGTGTATGAAATATATCTCCATCTACTAATAGTAAACCCAGATTTCTAAAACAAATATTTGACTGAGAGTAAGTAATGAAAACGCACAGTTTAGCCTACATGAACAGCTGGACAACATCTAATTTACAGCATAAGCTTTTATAATAGAATCTGCATAAACATTTATAATAGAATCTGAACTCATGCAATTGAGAGTGATTTGTTAGACAGTGTTTCACCACTGTCCAGTGTTATTTGATGATTCCAGGACCAATCCTGCAGTTCTTATTGAGTCAAAGCTTCCTCTGTGAGATTTATCTGAGTAAGGATAGCAGGATTGCAATCTACTCATTGGTTCCCATATCAGTTGTCATGGGGGCCATCAGTTCTATGACTTACATGCTTTAAAAATACTTCCTGAGCTTTAAGAGTTTAGTGCTTGAATGAGAGGGTGGATGGGTTCATGCATTTGAAATGGTAACAGTTCAGTACATTTCACTCAGAGCTGCAAAGGTTAATCCTGGTTAATACGGTAGTTGACTTTATTATTGGCTAGTTCTCTGGGTCTGGGAAAGCTCTGTTCATTGCATGACCTAAAGGCAGGGGGCACAAAGGCTTGCTTTATGACCTCCAGATTCTTGGGCCATCCAGGACCAGTTGGTCTGCTCTGTCTGGTAATGGCTCCCAGGGGCCTATATCCTAGTTGAAGATCATCAGATTACAGAGATGCACTCTTGGCCATGGTAGAGTAGGATTAGTAACACCCTGCTTCTCACCAACTAAGAATGCCCTAACACTGATTAAGCCATCTCTTTATGCTGCAGGACCTGTGCTAATGGGATTAACTGGTCCTATATGCTCATGAGGTTGCTCCACAAAGGGGGGGAAAAAAAAATCTGGAGATCTGAGTGTGCTCACTTGTCTGCAAGCAACACATTTAAAAAATGCAAATTTGTGTCTCAAACAGTGTTTCTCATTTGGGTGCCACATTTTTAAAGCAACTTCTCCTTCAAAGTGGCCATTAAACATATTCCTTAATTATGCATACACAGCTTTGGGGGAGGGGGCAAGGTTGCCTGCACTCACAGAAGCTGCCTGTGCAAACTGAGTACAATGCCCTCTCTTCCTTTGCTCTGCCAATGACTTCAATACCTTCTTTCTATCCTTCTCCCACAGCTGTGTCTATGCCTTCCATGCTGCCCTTTCTGTTTGGAATACCCTCCTAGAGCTGTCTCATTCAGCTCCCTCCATAAAATTCATCTCCCTTCTGCTGCAAAGCCTATAAAAACAGAGAGTGAGGAGCAGTAATCTAAAAAGCCCCCTAAACTGACAGCTATCAAGACGCGTACCAGGCTTATTGACCTGAGTGACCACGTTATCTTATTATAGTTGCTTTTGTGCCTCCTCTCTCCCCTGTTCCACCTCTGCTGCCTTTTGCTATGTTTGAGCCTCATTTTTTTTGAGACCTACTGAATTTAGGTTGCAGTCCTGCAACTGGGTCATGTAAGTGGAACTTTGCTTCTACCTGGAATGTCTGTGGATTCATAGGGGATGTCTTCTCTGCAGCTGGTAGCAAAGCTCCCAGCTTGGGTAGACAGACTTGTGCTAGCAGAGTTTAAGTTAGTGTGCTAAATGTGGATGTTCTGATTCTGGCCCTCAAGCCTATCCAATTCAATGGGCATCCCAGCCCGAGCAGAAATGGCCACATTGCTATTTTTAGTGCACCAGTTTGAGCCCCGCTAGCATAAAACTGTTTACCTGGGCTTGGAGGCTTGGTCCCAGCTGCAGTGTAGACATGTCCAAATGGGCAACCTATGGGTTCAGGAGGCTGCCCACATAGAACTTCATACAGTCAATGCAAATCATATGTGTAGTGGCCATTTTTAGGTTTGTTAGTTACTCGTAGTGCTGGACTGAGGTAGCTGTTTAGGGGAGGAATAATTGACTGCTGGTTAGGGTGCTAGTCTGGGGCTTGGGAAACCCAAGTTTAATTACCTACTCCACCAAGAGACTTCTAGTGTGACCTTGTGGAAGATACTAAGGAGAAAATTTTCAAAGGGGACTGAGGAGGCTAAGATTCACTGAAAGTGAGGAGGACTTAGACTTTGAAATGCTTACATCACTCTTCAAAATGGTACTTCAATGCTGTCATAACTATAAAGGGAAGGGTAACAGCTGTCCTGTGTACAGTACTATAAAATCCCTCCTTGCCAGAGACTCCAAAATCCTTTTCCCTGTAAAGGGTTAAGAAGCTCAGGTAACCTGGCTGGCATCTGACCTAAAGGACCAATAAGGGGACAAGATACTTTCAAATCTTGGGGGGGGAAGGTTGTTGTTTGTGTTCTTTGTTTGGGAGTGTGTTCGCTCTCGAGACTGAGAGGGACCAGACATCAATCCAGGTTCTCCACATCTTTCTAAACAAGTCTCTCCTATTTCAAACTTGTAAGTAAATAGCCAGGCAAGGCGTGTTAGTTTTCCTTTGTTTTCTCAACTTGTAAATGTACCTTTTACTAGAGTGTTTATCTTTGTTTGCTGTACTTTGAACCCAAGACTAGAGGGGAGTCCTCTGAGCTCTTTAAGTCTGTAAGGTTAATTTCCATACTGATTTTACAGAGATGATTTTTACCTTTTTCTTTAATTAAAAGCCTTCTTTATAAGAACCTGATTGATTTTTCCTTGTTTTAAGATCCAAGGGGTTTGGATCTGTATTCACCAGGGAATTGGTGAAGGTTTTTCAAGGCTTCCCAGAGAGGGAATCCATTGGAAATGGTGGCAGCGGGACCAAAGCTAAGCTGGTAGTTAAGCTTAGAAGTTTTCATGCAGGCCCCTACATTTGTACCCTAAAGTTCAAAGTGGGGATACAGCCTTGACAAATGCCTACATCACTTAGGGCAGTTTTGAAAAATTTACCCTTAGATTCTCTCTTTGCCTAGGTTCTCCACCTGAAAAATGGGGAAAATAGTGCTCCCATACCTCACAGGGGTGTTTTGAGGATATTACATTATTGATTGTGAAGCACTTGGATGCTGTGGTAATGGGAGCCATGTAATCACTTTACATGGAAATTCAAGGGTATTAATAAGAAACTGATAATAGGGGAAGCTACTGACTCAGAAATTTGCTCAAGTATTCTTAAAACAGTGGCCCACATCCTTAACTGGTGTCAGACGATGCAATTCTATTAACTTCAATTGAGCTACACTGATTTCCACCAGCTGAAGATTTGTCCCAGTATTCCTCATAGGTAGCTTTCAATGACTCATGGCATATGCTGGGCACAGTGTTCTTGCCAGCTTATCAATCTACAGTGCTTCGCCTCCTCTCTTTTTTCCACTTATTGGATGATGACTAGCAATGCACCATGCTATGCACACCTACTGGCAGCTCATTACTACTCTTCCATGCAACACCCCTTGAATCCATGGTGAGCACTGCTGTAACAGCAACCCTCCTTAACTTTTCATCTTCATGCTTGTTTATAAATTCGTAGCATTAATACCAAGAATCTAAAAGAAATAAAAACTGCAGACGTGAAAGTGCATCCCAGCCATGATAAACTGAGTGAATTACAACAATAGGGGTGTTATAGTTCAGGATTTAGGAAGGTAACCTAGTGAGTACATGCTCCGGTCTTCATTTTTCATGATGAAGGAGCTTATGGAGCTTGAGTTATAAGCAACTACTTCTTAAAGATTAATTTGTATTGACTGTTTGTTCCCTTATAATAAAGAATCATTCTTATTTTTAACACACATTTAGATTGTCATTAATTTTCCAGAAGTTCTATGACAAAACATTTTAAAATACAGAACCAAATTTAATAATGATCCTATTCTCATATTTAGATTCCTTGAGGGCAGCTTTTAGAAAATTAGATCAAGAGGTGTTTCTGATTTATGCATAGACCACATTGGTGTTTATGATACCATACTGTTCCAAAGGGATTTATTATACTGTTCTCTTTGTCTATTTATTTCAGTCATTCTACCATTCATAGCATCCAGTGATTCCAGAGAGTAAATCACCTGGACTGGAAAAACACATTTTTATAGCCATAAATTATTGGGCAGTAAATTACCTTTCTGGAAAACACACTTTTGCTATGAAATTTTCCTGCAAGAAATCTTTATGATCTCATTTGGTTTCACCTTTGCAACTGAAATTTAAATAATTTAGTTTTTCATTATTAATTCATGCTGAAGTAATTTGTGAATGCTTATATTCTATAAAGTGTATCTTTTAAATTATTTAATTGCTTACATAATTTCAATAAACATTTATTTAATTTTTCATGATTTACATATAATACACATTAGCACACGATGCCACACAATGTAGATCAGTAGAAAAAAAGCTCCCTTTTTTAACAGAAAGAACTAATTGAAAATATTGAAATGGCACCATGCAATTTTACTTGTCCCTGCTTCTCTTTCCACACATACTCTGTTTATAATGTGTAATGTGACCTTGTACTATATTTACTATTGAAAATGATTAGTGATGTGGAAACAGAATCAAATTTATAATCCTTCTGACAGGAGGGATTTATAGAGGCTATTTAATCTTGTTTCTAGCATAAGAACTCAGTCTGTTACTAGTGAAGTGTTTGGAGAATCAGTTCATAGGTGAAACTCAATTTAATGAGGCATTACTCATGAACAAGAAGGAAACTTATATCATAGGAGTGGGTGCTAGGGCAAAGGAACAACTGAAGTTTACCAGGGAAAAAGGTATTTGCCAGGCTGTGGCTAATGTTTAAATTCTATGAACTTGGTCCTCCTGGTGAACAAAGCTGGTGTTGTGATGAAATCAATGGAAACGTTGCCTGTGTGAAGACTACAGGGCTAGATTCCTGTGAGCTAAATCCTATGTGGATGCTAAGCATTCAGATCTACCCTGAGTACAGTATATTTGAATGGGAGTTACTTAAGGGCAGAATTTGACTTTCTTATTCAGACATATTATTAGGTAACACGGGACCCAGTTCTGCTACATTTACAGTGATTAACTCTTGAAACAGTGGGTTGTCTCCCTGATACAAATTAGAAGGCTTGCATAGTAATCTTCTACTTATTGTGAATAATGGTAGCAGAATTTGTTTCATATTGCTTTAGGGCCAGATCATGGATCCTGATTTTGTTTTCACTGATGCTAGTGCAATAGCTCTCAACCTTTCCAAACTACTGTACCCTGATTTGTCCTGCCGACCCCCACGTTTCACCTAATTTAAAAACTACTTGCTTACAAAATCAGACATAAAAATACAAAAGTGTCACAGCACACTATTAATGAAAAATGACTTACTTTCTCACTTTTACCATATAATTATAAATAAATTGGAATATAAATATTGTACTTACATTTCAGTGTATAATATAAAGAGCAGTATAAACAAGTCATGGTCTGTATGAAATTGTATGTAGCCTGTTATAAAAATAGGCAAATACCTAGATGAGTTGATGTAACCCCCGGAAGACCTCTGCATACCCCCGGGGGTACACGTATGCCTGGTTGAGAACCACTGTGCTAGTTTACCTTGGATTAATTCCTTTAACAGCAATAGTGTGATAGCAGTATAAAACCAGTGCAAGTGTGGATCACAATCAGACTATTAATCTGGATTACTGCTCATTCTTTATTGTTTTAGTATACAGTTTGTCAGGGGTTGCACTTTTGTGTGTGTGTGTGTGTGTGTGTACACATAAATTGCATGAAAATGCTATGCTCAAAGTTTTTTAATTTTATTATATTTCTATGTAGAAATAAGGTCAGTAATGTCTAGAGATGGATAAGTAATTTGTAGCCATTATTTTATGTGATGAAATTTGCCTCTTTTCCTGTTCATAAATCATGTGCAGATTTAAGTTAAAAAAATACTTCAGTATTCATAAGTATTTGACAAAAGAAAATCAGAAATGATCCACAGAACAAGCACTGCTTTCTGATCAGTTTGCTGCAAGAAACTTATATCTGAAATTCAAGAGGAATTGGTATTTTTAATTGGACACATGAGTCATTTGATACTGTTCTATTCCCGGAGCGGATGAATGTTGCTCTTGGAGAGCGAGATTCTGCCTCCATCACGCTTACTGAGCAGTGCCTCATTCTGTGAGTTGTCCCCTTGAATGTGAGTGAGGATAGCAGAATCTGACCCATAATTAGGTGTCTGGTGTAAATTCTCACATTTGCAAGTTCAAAACTTCAGTTTTGTGAAGATACTCAAATATGTGTTTAAAATTAACTGATTCCTGCAAGTGAATTTTTTCGCTGTTTAATCCCCAGAATGTTAAGACCGCATGGGTGTATGTGAACATAATTAAAGTGAATTAACTGTTTTAATTTGACTCCAAGTTTTACACTTTTTGAGGTATTTGCTCAGCTCCAGTCTTACCACAATCTAATATTATGCATTCATACAGAGAATGCCATATTAAAAGGAATTATATTTCCATTTTTTATTTATTGTAGTTGATTTTTTACATGTGGTGTATGCTAAGAATTGCAGATGATACTTTTCTGCAATAAATTGCCAAAGTATGTATTAAATTATTTTTTCTAGACACAGATACAGGTGCTAAGGAACAAAATACAGTCCTTTAGATAATAGCATAAATAAGAAACTATAGAGCACACAGAATGCATTAACTTGTCCTAAATGTAATTCAGCCAAAAGAAGGAAGTACAGATTTTTGGAGCTAAGTTTTACTATGCATGTAGTTAAATTGCTAAAGAATACCACCAAGGTTAATGATATCAAGAAATTAGCTGAAAGAGTAGTTTACTAAAATGATCAGTTGCATCTAATTGTCTGAAGTTAATTAAAGTAATCAAACACTGGATTCTTTTAATGCTTATCAAACTTGATGGATGAGAGTCTACATTGGAAGACTATTTCTCTTCTTTCACTCTTATCACATAGGCTGTTCTCTGCTTGGTGTGTATGTACTGGTGACTGACGAAATGTTAAAAGAAACTGTAAATAATGATGTCAAAACCTTTTAGAAAATCTAATCTATCTAATCTATCCATCTATTTTCGATATCGTTTTAAATAGCACCGACATTTTCCTTTTACAGCGGCTAACCAGAGAGCTCCTGCATACCAACTGCAATTTCACAAATTGCAATCATTTGTATTTGAGAGGTAGATGTGGGAGAAGAGTTTTCCAGTGGTCAGAGAAGGGGGCTACCAGTAGGGCTATGTGAAAGATCAAACCAGAACCCCTCACATAACCAGAAATAAAGTTGTGTTATGGTTCTAGCCAAACCTGTGAACAATCAGATTGATCTGTAACCATGGTACCAACACAGGGCCCTGACATTGGAGTTTAACCTATTTGTATTCCTCAATGACTTGTGTGTGGTTGCTCAGGAACCACACTGGTGCCCTTAGCTATAAAACTAATAGATATGGAACTCTACATGTCCCTGCTGTTTAGTGGTGGAAGAGAACAGGAGTGAAAATGTTTCCACCCCTATTGTTGCCCATACACAGTACTGCAGTTAAGATGCATAATGTATTAGAGAAAGCTCTCCAGAGATCAAAGGTGGGAATCTTTCCCTTGGCCTCAGCCTGATCAACAGCCCACTAAGGGCATGGAACTGTGGGTTGTGAGAAGAGGGAATAATTAAAATGCAGAAGCCTAGTGATCAGAAACCATCCAACATACACATATAAATTAGATGCACATTTAGACAGATGTTGAATTAATGAGTTCAGTTTGGGATTCTTCTGAAACAAACTCATTGGGGATCACCGGCTGACAAGAAAACAAAATTCAGAAAATAAGTGGGTGGACTACTGAAGTTATGACTATTTATATCTTTGTTTAGAAGGTCAAATTCATATTATAAATTACAAACCACAGGCATGTCTAATGCACTAAACAGAAGAACATAACTTGGCATTCAGAAAAATGAGAAACCATAAAATAACATACAGAGCAGTTACTAATGTGCAATCAACTTTTGAAAAAATAGGTTAAATTTATGTTGCTTTATACAACCATATGCTGAATGTTTTGGAGCCTGGTTGTAACTATGGGCTCGATCTTGCATTCCTTGAATGCTCAAAATTCCCACTGAAGTCTGTGGAAGTTTTGGGTGTGCATGTAGATTCAGTATTAATTTTCAAGTTGCAGCAAAAGCAAGATATTTGTATATATGTGCTATGGTTTCAATAAAATAATTGTGCTGTGCTGTGCTGCGAGTAGGTTTGCTTAGGATTAGTATTAGAATACATGGGATACTCAGTTGACCATAGTCCTCAGAGTTACCTGCTGTATCTTCCAGAACTGATTTAAGAAAAAGGTTGAAAATGGAGATGTGAGTCAGAAAAGATTTTAGACTGTCAGTAAATTCCTGTCCAGAAAATCAGGATTTTGGCATGTTGATTCTGAGAGACTCTCTTCCTCCTCTTCCCTCCTTAACAATATCCAAAGATTCTTCTCTTGGTTCACTATGAAAGAAGGCCTTCCTGTTCCAAGTCACACTTTGCAGCATGGTATATATAGCAGGTACCCTTTATGAAGAACCACTTAAGAAATATCAGATTCCAGGCAGTTTTGCACTTGTTGTAGAATATGTCAAATTAATTATAACAGCTGTTATAATAGCTATGATGGGCATGCAAAAATTTAAATCCTACTTGCCTACCTTTTGGCCTTCTTAGGTTAACAAGCACATATGAAGAAGATCATTATAGTCTTAATCCTTTTACTTGAATACTCCGTGACACATTAGCTTATTAAGAATGTATGTTAGTGAAAGGCACACTTATTAAAGTTAAATCAGCAATGAAATCATAATGATAGGATACGCTAAGTCTGAAGACTAGACAAAAATGTCTTTTTATATTCAAAAATAGTTTAATAAAAAATTCTATATTTGTTCTCTTACATGGACATTGTTAGAATAATTGTACTATGATGCATTTCTACTCTTCTACTCTTTTTACTATAGGGAGGTAATTACCTCTCTGTTTGTATTCTAGTGCAATGATTATTAATAAGTCAATTATTTGAAAGAATAAAAGGATGAATACAATGTAACACCTCTCTATACACAATGCACTCTAGGGTGTATAATGGCTCTAGAACACTTGGGATTTCACAAGAATTTAATTTAGCTTTCCCTTTTGGAGCCAGTTGGCTTGTTTAGTGACTAAAGCCTCAATCCTGCAGTGAGCTCCTACCTCCACACACAGTTCATTCCAGATTCAGGGCCTAGAGGAGATTCTAACAGACTCTAAGACCATGGTGTAAGAAATACATTCCTACCCCCTAATATAGTATAGTTTTGCACCAGACTTTTTCAATTCTGAACTATTATAGTTGCTCTTGCATCCAGTTCTCCAAATTAATCATGGAGGTTCGTGGGGCGTCCCCTGGTTATGGCCACAGTTGACAGACTCCGGAAATTAAAAAATAAATATTTATAAAACTATTAAAATATAGAGCTCAATTACAATAAATAATACAAAATAAATCATTATTCTTATTTGTTTTTTTCTCATGTTGCCAAGGAGTGTGGTAGGTGCTGTGCAAACACAGAACAAAAGGACAATCACTGACCTTTATCCTGGAAACACACCTGCTTAACTGTAATCATGGGAACTATTCACACATGTAAAGATGAGCACAGGATTGTTACTAACATACTTAACTTCCACCTGTTATGGCAACATGTGGTCAGCATCAAAACCCTGCTGTAGTCCATTGAGCCATTAACTAAAATGGGCTTAGATCAGGCTCATATTGAGTGTAGCTTAAATCGGACTATTAGTTTGATCAGTGATTTTCTGTTCCACATATCTGTATTATTCTCATCAGTGCAAAGGAAGAGGGCTGTTCTGCTATCTGAATAAGAAAATGATAGACAAGGAGATCAGTTTTACTGGTTTAATTGGCAATCCATCAACTGATCCCTCCCAGAGGGCTTGCTAATTAATGCTGTTGCAAAGCTTTATTTCAGAGAACACTTAGTTTTTAGGTGTTAGTAGATGTACGTGAACAGATAGACAATGAAAAAAACCTCTTGACAAATTATGCCTAGTTTGTTTATACTTACGGTTAAAAAAAAAGAACTTGAAGGACATGAGTAACATGAAGAAATGCCAAAAAATATTAACACTTATTTTTAATATTTTTTCATTTGCGGACCCCTAAAATATTTCGAATGGCCGTGTGGACCTCTTTGGAAGTCTTAGACAGAGTCTGTGGACACAGGTTGAAAACCACTGTTCTATGGTAACAATAATCAATAATCTTTTGCAGACCCCTTACACATAGTTTGCGGATCCCAGGGGGTCTGAGGACCGCAAGTTGAAAATGGTCCTACCTTGAACACAGAATGGGGTAAGTGAGATACTCTTTCTATGGTCTATTTTATATATTCTCTATCCTGCCTTTTTTTCCATAAAGAAAACAAATATGCAATAAACTAGAAAATAAACTGCTATAATTACTTGGGTAACTTCCACGTTTACTTACTTCAGAATCCCAGCTGTGTGGTGCTGCATAAGCAGCAGAAATCATATCTTATTTGCAATTGTGTTGATACTTCATATAAGTAAGTGGTTTGAGAAAGAGCCAAATAACTTACTGCTGTTTGCTAAATGTTCTTTCATGTGGTGGAATAAGGACCTAGATCCGCTCATAATGAATACAGTGAGATCTTTGTCATCGATTTCAATGAGAACAAAACTGAGCCCTGAAAGCCAGATTTTAAAATGTTCAGCACTCCCATTTGGGGCATGATTTTCAGAAGAGTTCAGATCCTGTTCAGGCACCTCAGTAGGGGACAGATGTGCAAAAGAAATAAGCACCCAGTGTGTTGGACTCTTTTGAAAATTTGGCCAATTTATTTTGGTGCAAATTGTGGGTGCTGCAGTATCTTGAAAATTGTGGCCTACCTATGCTTTGCTACATTTTCCTCATAGTGCACACAGCATCACACATCTTTATTAAATTGTATTTGCTGTTCCTCAAAGCAAAGACAGCCGAGGATCTAATTCCTTCTGCACAACAACACTACTCTGTTGTATAGGTTGCTTTGCTTAATGATCCTAATCTATTTAGCAATTTTAGGACCACCTACTGTAGAGGTTGTTCAGTTGTCTTCATTATTTGTATGAACATTTAAGTGGGCTGTACTGTTCGAAGCATTAATTTGTGATTAAATTTTCTGCAATGTTTACCACTGGCTCCAGTTTTTCCTTCTGTAATCCCATTTTCTAGCATACATGACCTTTTCTCTACTGCATTCTAATATTTATTTATTTTATTTTTTAACTGAGCCTGGCATATTGAAACCATAATCATAAATCAAATAACTCTGCTACAATAAAAAAATAAGACTTGAAGGACAATAATTCCTGTATTTTAATTAAATAAAATAATATCGTAAGCACTGATACATGTGCTAATAATTATTAGTCAGAATATTTTTGCTTTACTTCAGCTAACACATCCTTACTCTCTCCTCTCGCTTTTCTTTTTATATTCCTCTTTTAAGTGTCTTTTATATACAAGTCTTTGCGCTTATGAATTAACCACCCTTGTATTTATCACATCTCTCTAGAGCAGTGGTTCTCAAACTTATTTGATGGGGTCCCTTTCTTTACATCTGTAGTTGCAGCACTGCCCCAGTAGCAGCCCATAAGTAAGGGTGGCAGTGTGAAAAGTGATATTCGTCAATATCAGTTTTCACAGCAGACTTAGTGTCCCATTGCCACCCTTACTTCTGCACTGCTGCTGCCACTTCCGGGGCTGACAGCTGGAACCCCACTGCCTCCAGGTGAGAAGGAGAGCCTGGGTGGCAGGGCTCTGGCTGTCCCCTTTATCCGCACCTCATGGGTGTGCATGGCCCTTCTGCACGAGCTCCAGCCACCCGGGGCTGACAGCCAGAGCTCTTCAAACAAACAAAAGCACACAGCTTGCACCTTTCTTGACACATATGCACACCTCCCTTGGGCCCCAGATGAGCCCCATAGTTTGAGAACCGCTGCTTTAGAATATTGTCTTTGCTATCTGTGCTTTAGTGTTTAACCTTTCCAGCCACAGGGTAAAAGGTCCCAGGGACTTTCAGTAAAACTTAGGCTCCAAAGAGCCTCAGTCGCTTTTGAAAGTGAGACCTGCAATCCTAAAATTATTCAGGTGCTTTTGAAAATTTTACCCAGGTACAATTAGGAAGTGGTGCAGAGGAGTATCACTCCAATGGCAACCGCTGGATGTATTTTGCCTCTGGATTCTGAGGTATGCAGAATGTCTTCAGGAAGACTGATGGTGCAAATTCAGCAGCAGCAACTACTACACTTTTCAAATGGCATGTGTTTCCACTAACTCCAACCTCTGAATGACAGAGGGTCCAGAAAGTATGGTGGCCTCGCCTCTGCCATGTCACCTGTATCCATTTGGGGTATGGTGGACTTCAGACCATGCTAGTACACCTCTCACCTGTTCTCAGTGTCTACTTCCTTTATGGAGCACTGATTCAGGAAAGCACCCCTAATCACGAAGAGTGCTTGGCATATGCTTAAGTCTCATGTAATGCTTTCCTGAATAAGACTTAATCATGTGCGTAAATGCTTCTTGAGTTAAGCCCTGGGAGGTCTCCCCGTGAGGCCCCTCCCGCCCCCCATCCCTTTTGTACACACTTGCAACAGCAATCACAAAGTGGCCCAGTATTAAACTCTGGGATCGGCATTTGCGATTCTCTCTCCTGTCCCTATAATGGGATAAACCCAAACAACAATCCAGAACAACTGAACTTTGAAAAAAGGTGGATCAGATTTGGATTTTGTATTCCCAAAGAAAGGAGAGTTGGAATCCAGAGTTCTTGTTCTGTTTGTTACAGATCTCCAGTTTGTGTAATTTGGCATAACTCCGTTGAAGTCAGCCAGGCATCTGGTGCACAATGGTCAGATCTAAATCTTGAATTTTGATCCAAGGTTGTGGCATGGGCCAGGGTGCCCTAATTCCTATTGCATTGTTCTTGTCTGGGTTGCAAAACGACATAGGACCTATTGACCCTGTCATTTTATACATTTAATACTAAAATAGGTGCGATCTGGGGACATTTGAATTCTTTTTGATATATTGTCTATTTATGTCTACAGCACCTCAGTAGCACTTATAAAACAATTACATTGTGTGAAATTAGCAGGGCAGCATTTCTGAGCTTAGCATTCTCTGTTTGATTTCCCCACAGGCATTCATTTCACGTAGAGAGACAGAAACAGAAATCAACCATTTGGTAGTTACAAAATCATGTCAAAGGATTTCTTTGAAGATGCAGATTCAGGTACAGAGGTAATCTGGCTGGGATGGAGTATGTAGAACCCAGTTAAATAATTGGTAGTTGACTTCCATTCTAATCAATTTATTATTAAATCTGTCACTAACTACTATGAAACACCTCAAAATGACTTCCTGGATTCACAGTTACTTAATTTTTCATAGATGCTTAATGGGAATTGTATTGTAGAAGATATTATCATTTCTTTTTTTAAAATGTAAAATGTTTGTGTTGAGGATGGGTTTGTAGTGAACAAATTGAGGGGGAATAGAAAAGAAAAATCCAAACAAAGCCCTCACTCCTTAATTAAGTATTTACGAGGGCATTTTGGTGAATGAACTAAAGATCTCAGGGCAGCATTGAACTTGGAAAATTTTTTAAATTTCTGTTTGATAAAGACCACAGCTGATCACTGAATGAATGCAATGGAAGATTGCAATTCACACCCAAGGCTTTGTTGCCAATTCTAAATTGCTTGAGCTACTCTCTGCTAACTTATTGCATCTCCAGGACACATTGCATGAATTGTATCTTTGTGTTCACTCAATGAATTCCAAAGATCAGTTCCTCTAAATGTTCTTTAATGACACAGCTTTCTCTCTGCCATTTGAAAAATGTTTCCATGTCATACATTCTACTTTCCTAACAGTATCTTTAGTAACACATTTCATAAAACAGTTTTCATGGAAGGAAATGCATAAAACTGCTCTTCTACTCTGAAAAGTGACTGTAAAATGACTTAGTGGCATCTGTTTCTCAATGATTTCATACAAAATTTAATCAATATTCAAGAAAAATGCATTTTAACTTATTTAATGGTAGCCACGCAAACTTGATTTGGGATCTTCTATAGTAGTAAAGATACTGGGACCAAATGTTGTGCTGAATAACACCTGTGCATCCCTGATGTCCTCCATTTATGTCCTCGGTGACACCTATGCAGCTCAATTATCCTTCATTGAATGAGACAGGGTGAATTTTTCTCAGAAGGAATAAGATTGATTGATTTCTAGGCAGCACTAACAGCAAAACATGGGTTACATTATTAGATGAGCTGCTGATATGACCTTAAGAATCTGGTAGCTGTTCAATACTTTCTTTAATGACTTTATTACAGGCTTGATGACTTTGCTAACAAAAATCATTAGTAATGTATAGGCCAACTTTTTACGTAATTATAGTAAGACACCTGTGTGGTTAGTTAGAATGATACACTGTGTTTTAGAATGAGCTGCTTTCTTTCTGGGATATGGCATATAATGTAGTCTGGAGCTGAGTGTATTACATGCAATGGCAGCTGAGGGTCCAGGAGAGAGACTGGTAGACTGCTGGGCTCTCTGAAAGTTAAAATATGTGGCAAACTTTGATTGGCTATGTGACGTCCATAGGTCAATTCACTGCTGGCATAAGCAGGCATAACACCCCTGGGCTTGGCCCCACAGGTGACACAAATGGGGGGACATGTGGGCTCATGTACCCCCCACCCAGATTTGCTGCTTGGCTTGTATTGAGCATGCTCACTTGGACTGAGCATACTCAGTAATACTGCAGAAGCCTGCTGCCCTCACTCTACCCCCTTCCCTCCCACTATTGGCAGGCACGGGTCATCTCTGCTTGGCCCACTTATGCCAGTAGGGAGTTTGACTGTACATTTGTGTGTTATTTTTTTGGCTTCATAAGTTTAATTCCCTTACACAATCTCTGCTTTCTCCCTCTCACCAAAGTCCTCTTCTCACCTATCTTTGGTCTTCAAAGGCATGGTTGTACCTGCATCGCTCTTCCGTTCGTTATTTTCTGTTGTCGATTTCCCAGCAATACCTCCTTTTCTACCTTATTCAGTACATGATTTTGTGCAAAGCTGTATTCCTTCATTATATTTCTTTCCTTTTCCCTTTGTCATATCTCACCTTCCACTGGCAAACTTCATTCCTGTTCCTTCCCTTCTTTCCATCTCTCCTCCTTTCCTCTTTTTCTCACTTATTCTCTTCCTCACATATTTTGTCACATCTCAAGCTACTGGAACTACTGAAAGCAGCTGTAAGAGTGTTGGGAGCCATCCATCCTGAAAACAGCCTAACTAAATACAATTGGATGTTGCTTTGGAAACCCTTGAAACTGAAAATGAACAGTTATTCACAACAATGGTCTAAATTTTACCTGCAGTAAAATAAGAACAACGGAGTGGTTATAAAATGACATAAGCCCCAGAAGGTTTTGAATTATCATGTGTGAGTCCTGTGTTTTCTGCATGCTGTGTCGGGAATGGTAATGAAGTTTTTTAGTGATCCCCACTGTGTATGCAAAAATGGCTTTTTATATACTGTTTGTAATAATTAAATGTGATATCTACAATAACATATTTATATGTGGAATTATAAACAAAGACTAATGGTGATTGTGTCTAGTGTGAAAACTGGCTGGTAGGGAATGGGATATGCTCTCTCTTCTGCCAGAGTTTATTCTTCTTTGCAGATGATAACATATATTAACTTATGAAATAATTGCAATAATGACCCTGAATAGTTGACACCTGTAGTTTGTGGTACCAGTTTATTATTGCATTGTTGATCACCCTGAAAGTTGATCAAGGCTGAAAGGCTCAAAATTGTCCCTGCTGGAATGCTGATCAGCCAGTGGAGAAAGTTGGAAAGCTCTCATGAAGGTAAACTCCATAGCAGCTGGTTTTGAGAAGTCACCAGAGGCATAGCATGACTTTGTTGCTAAGTGACAAGTTTTTAGATAGCTGTTTCTCTCCCTCATGAAAGTACCAGAGTGATGTTTTTTCAAAATGTAATTTATTTTTGTAAATTGGAGCAGAATCTTTATGCAGTCACTCTGATTTGCAAAAATAAACCACATTTGTGAAATGAAATCATTGCTCTGCTTCAGTGGTTTTCAACATTTTTTTCATTTGTGGACCTCTAAAATATTTCGAATGGAAGTGTGGACCTCTTTGGAAATCTTAGACAGAGTATGTGGACCCTCAAGGGTCTGTGGGCCACAGGTTGAAAAACATTGCTCTAGTGCTTTAAGAGTGGAGAGGAACTGCCATTTAAGAAATAACTGCCTGCAAGACCAATAAGACACAAATGGTCTTCTCTAAATACAATAAGTATCCTGATGTTAGTTTTTTGACTTTTCTATAGCAGCAACTTTTGGATCTCCTTATGGTGGTTGTTTTGGAACTGGCTGAACTAGTCAAAGGGAATGACATGTTCAACAAATTTGTTTATGTTCATTAATTACCTGCATAGAGATTTAGCTTTTTACATATTTGTTCCTTATTTTAATTTAGTCGATGAATGGTTAATACAAACACTGAGGCATTGTTTCTCATTTTGGCCCTCTGGAAGAAATAGTAATTGACATGTCAGAGTTTGCTAGTTCTGAATTCCAAACTTTTGGGCTACAGGATGCTGAGTCTAGCCCCACACATGCTGTTGCCTGATTTAGGGTGCTAATAATATTAATTTGGATAATACAGATTTTAGGCTCACCCATATGATCAGAAGATAAAAGTTCTTGTCTCGAATCCGGCTCCACAAAATTTACAAAAGACCCTCGGGGGTATGACAGGAAGCTCACACTGAGACAGATACGGCCATAAAGACTTTTTATTAAAATCAATGAAATCGTAATTAAATGGTAAAATAATCAGAGTTATAAAGTTACAATTGCATTACTGCCATTCAAAAGATACAGATGATAATATAGTATTATATGCTACAAAGCTTTGGTTAATATACTCACACCCATAACCTGGTGGTAAGAGACAGGACCAGCCTCGCCTCTGGCGGTTCAGGTTTCTCTATTCTTGAGTGAGAGATGCAGGTGCTTAGAAGAAACTAATGCTAAGCACGATCAAAGCTAACTTAGAGTTTATTTAACTAACTTAAACTTAAAATCAAAACCTAATAAACACACTAAGAATAAAAGCTTAGGGAAACCAAGCTTAGCCTAGGCCGCTTGGAACTTAAAGTTTGAAAAAGAAACAAGTACAGCCTACTAATAGTTAGTAGTGTCATAGATAGATAGCATAGCTTTAGAATAGAATACTCTAGCAAGGTGGGTCACCTCTTTTATAGGGCACAAGTGCCGGAAATCCTTCCTCCTATGCCCAAATTTCATTCCTCACCCACAAAAATGTTAGGATACACTTACTCCATACGCTAGTATGTTTGTGGGTATTGATGGCATGTACATATACAGATATGTTATTTTTGTTCTCCTTGTGGTGTACCTGTTAAGTTTGTTGGTACAGACTTGGAAACCCCCATAACATTCTTCCATTATCTATCTGTCTAGGTAAAAGGTCTTAGACATATGCGTGGGTGCTTATCTAGGTGAAAGGTCTCAATATAGGCCAACTTTGCTATCTGGGTGAAAGGTCCCAGATATAGATATACTAACTTTGCCTTAGCTTAACATACAGGATATGACCTGTAGGTCCCTTGCATTACAGCCGAACTTACTTTCATATAAATCTATAAACCAAATACTTAAACTATAAGAAAAGATATACATATGCAAGCAAGTAGGTTAATCCTATAGGCTACAATGCTCAAAAGAATGGATTGTGGGGCAGAGCAGTGCCATGTGCAAAGAAAATTATTCACAAATACCACCCAGTATTAGTACTGCTGTATGACAACCTCCATAAGAATCACTATAGTAAGGCCATCTGGCTCCTTCTGCATTGACAGATGAGAACATTGCTAACTTTTTAGGGATAAATCTTTACCCCAAATGGAACTGCTTATTGGATGTGTAAATGAGACACCAAATCTAAAAGGTCTCAGTATCCCCTTGGCAAGGCCAAAGCTACCCGAACTTAAACCAGGAGAAAGAGCCCTACTAATACTGAATGAGTAAAATAGTGGACCGTTCTAGCTGTTGTCATTGGACAGAGCTACAGTGGCGATTCTACATACTTGAAACTAATTAAGATACTCAATGTAGAAAAACAGGTATCATCTTCAACTGCTTCCAAACCCAGCCGAATTGCTTTATGAACCTACAAGCACTGGTAATCACACCACCACTTAGTGAAGGGAGCTAATCCTATTGAGAAGAGTCACCTCAACCTCCTGAAAAGAAATTAAGCAATTTGATAATCTAACTGAATTATCTGTAAAAAGTTTCTAAACAGCAGATGATGACTAAATCATGATTTGATCTGAAGCTGTTTCTTTAAATTTGTAGCAGGAAACTGGGCAAGAGGGAGGCTGGAAAAGGATTTAGACAGAAGCTCTACAGTGAAATAAAGCATGTCTCTTCAGAATATTCTTTTCATTACACTGAAAAGATCCTTGTTCAGCATTAGTGCCTCCTCCCGTGACAGGGCTGGGACCATAATAGCTTGGTGGCCTCATGATTCAGATCTTCTCCAGGGATTGGCAGGGTCCTGTTCAAAGGTCAATATTAGAAAAAAATATTAAATAATAAGCTATGCTTTTGCAAACACAGTATTTTACTTTATTAGTGTATATTTTTCTCTTAAAATATGTGGACCTGATCTTTCAAAATTTGCAGTATATGATTCTGATCTTGTTTACATCAGTCTAAATTGGGAGGAATTCAGTTTAAAATAATGGAGACACTCCAGGATAAAATTGAAATAAATCGGATCTGAATCAGGTCTCCAAAAGCAGAAAAATGTTTGTTGAATTCAATAGAAGGAGGATTATGCCAAAAGCGTTAAAACAGTTAAATTGGGGAGCTCCTATATTTGCATATAGAAAATATTACTATAATATTATTAGATAGGCATACATAATAATTTTGAATTGTATAGAATACTGATCAAGGGTGCTGAAACCTTTGTAGAAGTGGAGGTATGGGGGCAAACCCAAAGTGCCCCGTCTCTCCCCAGGCTGGCTGCTCTGGCAGTGAGCCGGCTTCCCTCTCTTATGGTGCTACAGCAGCTCATGGTGGGTGAAAGACGTAATTGCAGTGCCTCCCCAGAATAATCTATTATTCTGCAGGGCAAAAAATCTGCGGGGGACATGAATTCTGCGCTTATGTTTATTTTGTTAAAAAAAGGGGGGGGGGGGGAGAATGGCCCCCTCACCCCTCGCTCCAGCAATATTGATGTTGAGACCTTAATATTTAAAACACATTTTATATTGGTCATCATGTGCTTAGAGATAGGCTTGTGCTTCAATATGTTGGTAAATCAAGATCTAAAATCCTTGCAAGTAAATAATGTTACTGTAATATTCCCTATACTTAACAAAAAGAAGGCAACTGCAGCTGATTTAGTGTTGAGGTCTGTTGGTTACTCACATATGCCATCAGTCATGTTTCTGTTTCCTTACAACACAACATCAAAATGTTTAACTTCTAAAACTCGGGGGGGGGGGGGGGATCAAGTGTGTTCTTGTGCAGTGCTGTCATTCAAATTGGTGACCTAGAAACATGTTCATAGATTATCAATTTCAATACCCTCAACATGTGCAGAACTCAGATAAATATAATCACTGCAGAGTTTTGGCTAAAGGAAATGCTACTGTTAGGATATTTACCCTGTATTTTGATATTTATCACAAAGTAAGCTAGCATCAGAATGTTATGGAACAATGATCTTTCAATGAGAACTAATATCCTCTTTTTGCATACGTTAGGAAATAGGATGAATAAATGATAGCCATCAAATATTTAATATCAGTATCACATTTCTTTTCTGTTTTACTACAAGCATAAAAGATAACTCCTCCTCCCCTAATTTTAACAGGAAAAAAACTGTGGAGTGAGAGCATTTGTAAAATCTTAAGTTTTTCCTCGCACAATTTTAAATGTAAATAGGTGTCAGCCCATTCTTAGTCCCACTGAATACTAGAAGTAATGAAAGTCCTACCCCTTGAAGTGTTCCATTTAAAATATGGCAATGCAGAGCTGTCTTTGCACTTCACAGCTTTTCTGAAAATAAAACAAGATGCAGCTGCAGACATTAAGGGACCAATTTTGGAAAGCTCGTAAGAGTAAGTAATAAGTATGTTTCCTGATCAGAGTCCGTTTTCTGCTCTTAGACAAACATCCTGATTATTACACTGGTCTACAATTTTTGAGCTCACTTTGGCTAAATAGAAATGTGTCCCTTTGCAAAATCAAACACTGACAAATAAGAGAGCACGACACTGTATGATTTCTAAAGCTGATATAGGGCAATTTGTTCAGCAGAGTGATGTAAGCTTCGTTATGATTGCATCATCCATGACTTCTAGGAATAACATGATGCAATTCATATCATGTATGATGCAATACCAGCTTCAGATTACATCATTCATTGTTTTGCCTAAAAAGCAAGTACTGTCCAAACCCAGTCATAGATTTATTCATAGATCCAGTCAAAGATGTATTTTAGTCATTTCTGGTTTAAATTGAGATCCCTTCCCTTTATAGCTCACTTATCCTCCACCATTCCCAAGTCAAGGGTCATATATACTGACCCAATAGCATATCTTGAAAACTAGAGCCAATCAACAATTTTAAGCATCATTTTCGTTCTCAGTGACCCAGAATTAGTAAAGTTTGACTACATTTATTTCAGAAGCATTTTGGCTGTAGAGCAGTGTTATTATTATTAATCATTTAAAGCACCAAAGAGTGTGTTAGAAACCTCACTGTAGAAATCGAAAGACAAAGTCCCTGTCCTGAAAAACATACAGACTAATAGTTATCTTTGCCAAACTGGAATGGTTTATCTAGTGGGGTCCATCAGGGCTCTGTCTTGGGTCCAGTATTATTCAATATTTGCATTAATTACTTGGATAAGGGGGAGTTTGCTTATAAAATTTGTAGATGACACCATCAGGCTGGGTGGGGGTGAAAGCGCTTTGGAGGACAGGATTAAAATTCAAAATAACCATGATAAATTGGAGAATTGGTCTGAAGTCAAAAAGATGAACTTCAATAACAGCAAATGCAAAGTGCTACACTTAAGAAGGAAGAATCAAATGCACAGCTACAAAATGGGAAATAACTTGTTAGGTGGTAGTACTGCTGAAAAAGGATCTAGCAGTTATAATGGATCATAAATTCAATATGAGTCAACAATGTGGTGCAGTTTAAAAAAAGGCTACTATACTAGATTCTGTATTAACAGGAGTTTTGTATATAAGTCACGGGAGGTAATTGTCCCACTCTCCTTAGCACTAGTGAGATCCAATTCTAAAAAATAAATTAAAAAAGATATTTAGAATGACGATAGCACTTATGAGGCACATCACACTGTGGGTTTAAATAGGTGGATAGTGTCCTTTGAATTATATAGGTAGCTACAAGAAGTAATTTTATTTTATTGGCCATCACTATGGTGTTTGTTCTCCTCCCCCTCTATAAGTATAACTCCCACTAACGTTACACAGATAACAATACTGTAATATGTGGGGACTTTGAGTATAATCCCCCCCAAACAAGCAAATAAGATTAAATGGGACTTAAATAGGCCTGCTGCTGACCAGCTGAACAGGAGTGAAATTTCACTCCCTATAAATAAAGCAAGTGGGATTTGGCCATTTGGCCCTAATAGTATGTGCCATTAAGGAGCACTTTTTAAATTTATTTTTTAATTCCTTCTCCCTGCCAGTTGAAGAAATGTGTCATTTCAATAAGACACAATGAAAACAAAATAATAGTTAAGCTCTTCCTAATATTTTGCTAAGAACATTTATGTAAAGGTCATGTCTGCACTAGACTACTCTATTGCTGACATGTTAATGTACAGAAGGAAGTAAAGGATGGAGAGCTTTGTTGGTTTCTGTTCTAGTCCGAGCCCCTTATGGGGAAAACCCTATCAAATTTAACAGTGATGAAACCAAACCCAACAGAGTTCTATAAAAATGACTTTGGAAATCAATATAATCATGATATGGTTATTACAGAATTATTTAATCTGTATCATAGAGAAATATATCCCTGATTATAGAATCCTAGAGATCGGTTTAAAAGTTTTATAGAACAAAGGTTACCATTCTATATTACAATTCTAAAAATAATTTTCCATAAGGGAAAATAATGGATTGGGTTTTAAAAGTTGTAAAAGTTCCTCCTTAATGAGATTACTCATGTGAGTAAGGATTCCTCCCATGATGATGGTTTTCATGATTTGGTCCATATGTATTACAGAAAAATGAATTGGAAAAAAAATCTTTGAAATGGCAAGAGACGTGTCAATTTTAATGCATTATTTACTTTGTAGCATAGTCAGAAATTGGCACCAAAACTAAGAGATGTAATAAAAAATATATATATTTCTGAGCTAGCTGACAACATCAATTTTGTATAATACAAGCTTTACTGGTCTGACTAGCCTGTAAGAACAGAATGGCAGTTCCCTGTTCAGGAAGAAACCAAGGTCTTCTAGTCATGAGCAGTGTGAAGAAGTATATGCTGATCCATGTTATTTTTATTTGCTTTATTGGTTTTTGGTTGGTTGCCCAGACTGGGAGGTACAAGTTCTGGTTTCTATGCCTGGCTCTGCCACAGACTTGCTGTGTGACTTTGGGAAAGTAATTTCAAATCTCTGTCCCTTTTTTCCCCTTCCAACCCTCTTCTTGCCTTGTATAGAACTCTTCAGAGAAGGGAGTCTCTTCTCAGAGCCAGCGTTAGTTATAAGCAGACTAAGCATTGCTTAGGGCCCCAAGTGGATCAAGGGAGCCCCCTATTAATTATTAGTATGTGTTGTGTTTGGTGGGGAGCCCAATATAATCTTGTTTAGGTCTCCCAATGGGCTAGCACTGGCATTGTCTTTCACCATGTGCCTTTTACAAAGGGGCCATCAGCTTAGTTGGTACCTTTCTGCTCTACTCTAATTACACTTAATAATCCCCTTAAAGTTATTATTATTTAGATTTCAGCAGTACTCACAGTGTGCAAGTTGCTTTTCAAACATACTTGAAGCCTGAAGAAGCTACAGTCTAAAAGAACAATGAGATGTGGGAGAAAGGGATGCAATACACAGTACAAAGTGATCAGGCTCATGACAGACACATGGCAGCAGATCCTCAGCTGGTGTAAATTATCATAGTTTCAATGTTTACTGACTTCAATTGCGCTATGGTCATTTACAGAAGCCGAGCATCTGTCCTATGGTTTATTACCTACTTTTTTAAAAAATGTGCATTAAGTTAAATATATTGATTTCTCTTCCTTCACTTTTCCTTCATAATTCTGTGCTCTCATCTTTCTCCTACACTGAATCCCTGTCAAGAGCCCTTATGGTCTCTCTCTCCCTATGTTCGATATTTTTCCTCCTTGTAGTTGAGCAGTTCACTCAGATGACTTGGCTTACTAATTTTTCATGTGTGATGGGAGAAGTGAGTCTTTGTGAGTGCTTTAAAGAAGGAAATGGTGGTTAGCTTTCACATTTAGAACTGAGTAATTCTGAATTCACATACACTGACACACATTACCAGAAGCTGGAATACTGTCTGCTGCTTTACCAGGTGTGACAAAGTTCCTCCTCTATCTTGGTGGGTTCTGCGCTTATTGGCAGATTTTCTTGCCTCAGAGATTCACCATGTGGGTTGGGGAACAGCCCAGAGACCTTCCCCTCTGGAAGAACCCACAGTCCAGGTCAATTGGGAGGTTTGGGGGGAAGCCAGGCCCGCCCTCTACTCCGGGTTCCAGCCCAGGGCCCTGCAGCGATCTATAGTGCCTCCTGTAACAGCTGCATGACAGCTACAACTCTCTGGGCTACTTCCCCATGGCCTCCTCCAAACACCTTTCTTAGTCTCACCACAGGGCCTTCCTCCTGGTCTCTGATAACGCTTGTGCTCCTCAGTCCTCCAGCAGCACACCCACACCCTCTTCTTCTCCCTCTCAGCTCCTCACACTCTCACCACAAACTGAAGTGAGCTCCTTTTAAAACCCAGGTACCCTGATTAGCCTGCCTTAATTGGTTCTAGCAGGTTCCTGATTACTTTAGTGCAGCCCTTGCTCTGGTCACTCAGGGAACAGAAAACTACTCATCCAGTGACCAGTATATTTGCCCTCTACCAGACTCCTGTACCCCACTGGTCTGGGTCTGTCACACAGGTTGTTGCCATCTTCCAAAAAGTGCCACACTAAGGCACCTACTGAGCATGCTTGAGCTTATAGGTAATGGAAAATGGCATGGTTTGCCTCAAAAATTTAAGTTATAGTTATTATACTACCATCTGAAGCCAGTGGTTTTACTGGGGGAATACAGGTCATTCTAAGTGTTTACATTAATTTGGCTTGATCCTTGAAGAACCTGAGCCCTGTTTAGGGAGCAGGGTTTCTCTGATTAGGGGTCCTATAAAGGTAGTCTGCCAATCAGGCAGCAGTATAGACAGCTGCAGTGGCATAGGAGCCAGCAAACAGAGCTGTAAACAGGGGAGTTTGACTTCTGTTGGAGGAGTTTGGGGGAAGACTAAGAGAGGCAGAGGAACAGACAGGCTAGTGAAGGGAGTGTGTGGTGTTCTGTCAGTGTTTTGGTGCTCATTGGTTGATCACAGGATGACTATGAGGTGTCAATGTGATATGGCTGTGAAAAAAGCTAATGCAGTCTTGGGGTCAGGTGAGGTATTTCTAGTAGAGATAAGAAGGTGTTAGTACTGTTATACAAGGCACTAGTGAGACCTCATCTGCAGGGCCGATGCAACCTATTAGGTTACCTAGGCCATCGCCAAGAGCACTACAATTTGAGGGGCAGCAACCGTGGCGGTATTTCGGCGCCGGGACCTTCCACGGCATTTCAGGGCGGGACCTTCCGCCGCCTAGGGCAGCAGAAAAGCTGGCAGCGCTCCTGCTCATCTGGAATACTGTGTGCAGTTCTGGTCTCCCATGTTTAAGAAGGATGAATTCAAACTGGAACAGGTACAGAGAAGGGCTACTAGGATGATCCGAGGAATGGAAAACCTGTCTTATGAAAGGAGACTCAAAGAGCTTGGCTTGTTTAGCCTAACCAAAAGAAGGCTGAGGGGAGATATGCTCTCTATAAATATATCAGAGGGATAAATACTAAAGAGGAAGAGGAATTATTTAAGCTCTGTACCAATGTGGACACAAGAACAAATGGTTATAAACTGGCCATCAGGAAGTTTAGACTTGAAATTAGACGAAGGTTTCTAACCGTCAGAGGAATGAAGTTCTGGAACAGCCTTCCAAGGGGAGCAGTGGGGGCAAAAGACATTTCTGGCTTCAAGATTAAGCTTGATAAATTTATGGAGGGGATGGTATGATGGGATAGCCTAATTTTGGTAATTAATTGATCTTTGACTATTAGCGGTAAATATGCACCATGACCTGTGATGGGGTGGGATCTGAGTTACTACAGAGAATTCTTTCCTGGGTTTCTGGCTGGTGAGTTTTGCCCACATGCTCAGGGTTTAGCTGATCGCCATATTTGGGGTCAGGAAGGAATTTTACCCCAGGGCAGATTGGCAGAGGCCCTGAGGGGTTTTGCCTTCCTCTGCAGCATGGGGCACGGGTCAGTAGCTGCACATTGACATTTTTAAACCATGATTTGAGGACTTCAATAGCTCAGACATAGGTTAGGGGTTTGATACAGGATTGGGTGGGTGAGATTCTGTGGCTTGTGTTGTGCAGGAGGACAGACTAGACAATCATAGTGGTCCCTTCTGTCCTTAAAGTCTATGATTCTATGCTGAGCACTCTAGCAGAGATCCAGCAAAGCACTTAAGCACATGTTTAACTCTAAGCATATGAATAGTCCCATTGACTTCAGTGGAATTATTCACATGCTTAGAATTAAGCATGTGCCTAAGTGTTTTGCTGGATCTGAGCTATGGTGCACTGCACCTTTCAGGATTGAGCCACTTGTGAAGACTGAAATTATTAACATTGTTGAGAGGCCCTAAACACAACTACCAGATCTGAATATCACTGGATTCTGGGAGGCTTTGGAATCTGAATCCAGGTCTGAATGGTTAATATCTTTAACCTGGCTAAACCAAACTATGAAATCTGACCACCTGAGACTCGGGACAGTTTCAAATACTGCTTTAGATCAGGGTTTTGCCTCTTGATCCTATCAAATTAACATAACAAGTGGTTGATTTTGTTTCTTTCTTTTTGTCCCTCCGACCTCTCCAAATGGAAAATGAAAAAACCCAAACAAAGCTGCTTCTTTTTTTTTTCTAACTAAGTAGCATTTGGGGGCGGGTGAGAGAGAAGTGTGGTAGAATAAATTACATGCAGAACACACAGCAGTATAATGCTCACCCTGTGCCTCATCTTTCCATTGTGTGACTGAGAGCCTGTTTGGTTCAGGAATCCGATGGTTACCCTGTCAGCTTCAGTAATGCTTCAATCAGACAAACACAGAAGCCAGTAAATTACTTGGGCCCTGCATTCTTCTATCTCAAGTGTGCTTTCTTTTAGGGAAACCATTGATTTTTTTTGCAGACAGTCAACCCATATTTCAGTGACAGTCACAGACAATCAAGTAATAAACTTCCAATGATTTCCTGTATTCTATTGCTCAGATTGCAATCTGTAAGAGGAACCATTCATTTTGGAGTTGCTGAATTTAGTCCTTTTTTATCACCATCTATAGCAGTGAAAGAAAGCTAAACTTTACAAAGCTAAGCAAAGTGATACAACATCTCCCCCTGACCTGCTCTGGTCTTTAGCAGAAATGTGGAATAGGATGAAAGGTGAATGAGAAGGGGGGGTGGGGGGGTGAACCTGCAAGTATAAGCACCAAGCTATATATAATCTGAATTAAGTGTTGAATATGATTGATGCTGTAGCACTGAACTTCAAAATGTAAAATCTTGCCCACTTTATGTTTAGTGTCCTGACATTAGAAATACATTTAGTGTTCACTCTAATAGCACCAACTTTAATGAATTAATGTAGCCCTTATGTGTCTATCATATGTACTTCCAGAAGTTCAATTTGAATTTGTTAACTTTATTATTTATTATTAGTGTGTTGCTGTAAGAGTGCATGGCACTCGAGAGAGAGAGAACAAAAACAATCCCTGTCCTTGAGGAGCTTGCAGTCTAGGATCCTGATCACACAATGAACTCTGTACACATGGATCTCTGTGCCCATGTAGAGCCCCACTGCAGAATCAGGACCTAGGTTAGATGTGACATGACAAATTGGGAGAGATGATATCAGGCAAGGGGGACTGAGGGAATAGCTTTAGCATTTGTATGGAATATGCTGAAAGAACTGGCTTTGGACTCAATATGATTAAAATTATAAACATGGTATTTAGTAACTGAAAATGCATAATCAAAATCAATTGCAACCTTCCCCCGAACTTAACTTCCATAGAGGCATATGCTTTCCCCTCTTCTTTTATGTTTATAATGGCTTATCAGGTATAAGTCTGATACAGCTCCCATAACAATAAATGGGAATTTTCTCATTTACTTCAGTGGGAGTTAAATCAGGCCACAGAACCCTTAGCAATTTTACTACGAAACAACCTACTCCTCCCTTGAATTCAGAGAGGCAATGTTTCCAGCAATGCTTTTCTATATACTAATATACTAGTGATCTGTTAATATTTCTTCAACATCCTTCCTCAGAGAATCTGGGGAATATTGATGGCTACATATTAACTGGGAGAAGTCTGTAATAGTTAGCATAGCTCTCTGAATTCTACAGCTACCACTATCCAATCTGCTCCTATAAATACTTTACTTTGTAGGTGCTCTTAGCATTAGGACAAAGATATGCTGTTTGAACAGTCCTCTTTTTTAACAAAATTATTAAATGATTTGAAGAGTTAAGGACACTTTTTATAATGGCCCTTAATGGAAAATCAGTGTAATTCACAAGGGAATTCTTCCCCAAATTAATAGTTTATTTACTACGATTCCAGTTATCCTGCCTAATCTTTATTTTTAAAGCTAGGGTACTGCAATTGCTTCCTTTGTATGGAGCAGTCGTATTCACTGGATAACTCCTCAGCTGGTGCCAGAGCCTCAACTGGTGTAATTCAGTGTATCTCCCATTAAAGACACTGGAGATACTCTTTTATCTCTCCTGAGGATCTGGCCCAATAATTCTACCTACAGAATTGGAGGCAGGGGCTGCCATTTTCTGGCTTGTTTTTAGCCTTTCATCTGAATTACAACATTTCATATCCTGTCATGACCCAAATGTAGCTCACCCACAACAGAATAACAGACTCTTTCTGACAGAATATAATGATAAATGCTCTGTAGGCCTTTCACTCTTCTCATAGTCATGTAAACTGGACTTAATGTCTTTGAAATCAGTGGAGTTACACAGGAGTAAAGCTGGTATAAGTGATGGAGAATTAAGCCTCTTTAAACAAACAAACAAAACAATAATATGTTTTACCCTAGGACACAAGCCAAAAGAGTGAAATCTGGTCTAATGCTCTGAAGCTCCCAAATGCTCCTAAAGAGACTGCTTTATTTGGCAATAACCCTTGTGGTCTGACAAAGCATTACCCAAAAATCTTCAAATATTTCTGCTGAAACACCATACTGAATCTGGTTCTTTCTTCATTAAAGATCTATTCCACAATAACATACGGTCACAACTCTCTTGTATTACAAAATGTGGCAGTTACATGTAATGAAAATAGTTTAAGAGGTTAACATGGGCAAACAGAACAGATACATTTGGAATGACTGCGGTTATTTAAAATTAATACCTGCCTTTGAATAACCAATGTACACATTCATGGATCAATAGAAAATTCCATAAAGCAGGTTCTAACTGAACAGTAAAAATCAAACCCTACTGGATAAAGGATTTAATCATAGATTTGAAGGCCACAAAAAGGAATTAAGTATATTGTGATATATGATCAAATTTCTTAAAACTTAAACACTATGTTATAGCAAAGTAAGTGCTCCAGAAGAAAAATGCAAACAGCATGAATTGTTGCATCACTGGCTGTTATACAAATGATGCTTTCCAAAAATATTACTTGCATAATTCTTCTCCAGTCTTCAATATTAATTCATATTAAATAATGAAAAGTATTTTCTATTATTAATGCAGTGTTCTTTAAACAAATGTTATAAAAGCAATACTTTTTTATTACCAATCCTTGGCACTGTAGTACTTTGGTCCACTAAACATGCCATACAGCTGATAGTGCTGTTATGCACCTGTGACAATACGTTGGTTTTATTGGATAAATATATAGTCAAAAACTCTCTCTTCTCTTGGATTCTGAGCCCTTTGCCCTCTTGTCTGGCTATACCGAAAGAAGGACAGGAGACATTTGACATGGGTTTAATTAGGTCACAACTTTATTATTAGATGTCTGGGACCACCCGGCAGATAAAAGTGTACAGTGCAGGTAACCCCATGTTTATTCCGTAATTACCCGGGGAGCTTTTACCAGCTCCCCCTCTTTTTCCATCCAAGTCTCTCCAGCAAATTTATTGCCAGGACCTTACCATACCTGTGGTGGGGCTCCCAACAGCTCCTCCTCTTTTTCCATCCAAGTCTCACCAGCAAATTTATTGCCAGGACCTTACCATCCACCTCTCTTTGTAGGAGGGTTAAGCTGGGCTATA
The DNA here is from genome assembly GCF_027887155.1 of Malaclemys terrapin pileata. Lineage (NCBI taxonomy): Eukaryota > Metazoa > Chordata > Testudines > Emydidae > Malaclemys > Malaclemys terrapin. The sequence continues at coordinate 181,018,134 of NC_071506.1, forward strand.
AGAAAAGGGGGGTGGCTCCCTGCTGTACCAATCATAGGAGTCCCCAACAGCCCCTGTTTGTTCCTTTAATGAACATCTTTTTAAGTCTTTTCCAAACCATTTTTCCAGTCACTGTATACCTTTTCTATGGAGTACCTGCACTGGATATCCACCCTACACTTACATAATGAGCTGCGACATACAGTCTACCGCCCTTCGTGTCATGCATGAACAGAGCCCTTCCTGAACCAGCTGTGGGGAAGGTGAAAAGCCCCCAACGGCACCCAAGCCAATATGATGGTACAGGAAAAAATCCTTCACAACCCCTCTAAAAAAGGGGCAGCTAACGTAATTCCCACAGCAGGTCTTGACCAAAACTGGTATTTTATCACATAAAGGGGAGAGAGGGTAAGTCCCTCCTCAGCCTGCTCCATGTAAAAGAGCTTCAGGCCCTTTTAAACTCTGCATTCCTAGGGAATGAGTCAGCGACCACGCTGACTCTTTTGCAACAGTTTTCATCTCTCTCTCCCCCACCCCCTCCCAGCCATAAAGTACTGTTCCCTTCATTCGGCTGTCCAGCCAGTCAAACACCTCCCTCCCCCGCCCCGCTTAAAGGTGCAGGGCTGTCAAATTCACAACAAATGAGTGAGTGATGAACTGCACACAGCCAGTCCTCTGCATTTATGCAAGCTCATTGCAGGATTGGGATCCAAAAAATGCATTGGTTGTGTATACTTTAGTGATCCTAACAAAATACTAATGGGAGGCAGAAAGAAAGAAAGGGAACAAAATAAAAATTTATGAGAAAACCAAAAAGAAACAAGTTCAAACATGAGTGACTACAGGTGAAAAAGAAGTCAAGTCAGCAGAAAGAGATTATACATCGGGTAGTGAATTGCCTATTCACACCATAAATTGGTGTCAAGTCAAACGAATATCAGAAACTGTGATTGAATTTGAAATCGAGATAATTCCATCACTATGGAATTGGGTACAAGTATATCAGTCAATACTTTTGCCATCTGAAATAAGGTATTATAAGGAAAGAGTTTAAAAAAGTACCATTTGAAACCTCAGATGCTGAGCTAAAAAGTTTCACAGGTCAAACAGCGCCTTTGATTAGAAAACTAGAGGAGGCAGTGACCTATGAAACTCACAGGGCAGAGTTTCCATGAGATGTAGTTAAGGGGTCAGGATAAACCAGTGAGCCAAAATGAGATCTGTTTCCTGAAGTTAAATCCATGTATATAAAAAATGAGCCTGAAAAATGACTGTTTGACAATTGGTTGGGTACTGCAGCACATATGCAGGTCATCTTGAAAGTAAAGGATAAGGCTACCGCTACATTATTTCAGACCATCTCTTTCACATGCTTGCAGGAGGACAGAATAAAAGCAGAGAAGCAGGACTCTTTGGATGTTACACAAAGAGTAGATGATTAGAAAAGGCCTTCACCAGGAGTAGCAGTGTGAAAATCAGTTGGATCCTTTCATTTATGTGGTGACAATACAATAGCCAACGTCTAGCATCTGGAAATACCTCTGTGTACTACAGAGACAATGTGGATGAAGTAATAATACCTTTATTGGACAAACTGTTATGAGAGGAGGTTTTGGAATTAATTGATAAATTTAACATTAACAAGTCACCGGGACCAGATGACATTCACCCAAGAGTTCTGAAAGAACTCAAATGTGAAGTTGCGGAACTGTTAACTAAGGTTTGTAACATGTTCTTTAAATCAGCTTCTGTACCCAATAACTGGAAGTTAGCTAATGTAACACCAATATTTAAAAAGGGCTCTAGAGGTGATCTCGGCAATTACAGACTGGTAAGTCTAACGTCTGTACCAGGCAAATTAGTCGAAATAATAGGTAAGAATAAAATTATCCGACACATAGAAAAACATAAACTGTTGAGCAATAGTCAACATGGTTTCTGTAAAGGGAAATCGTGTCTTACTAATCTATTAGAATTCTTTGAAGGGGTCAACAAACATGTTGACAAGGGGGATCCAGTGGACATAGTGTACTTAGATTTCCAGAAAGCCTTTGACAAGGTCCCTCACCAAAGGCTCTTATGTAAATTAAGCTGCCATGGGATAAAAGGGAAGGTCCTTTCATGGATTGAGAACTGGTTAAAAGACAGGGCACAAAGGGTAGGAATTAATGGTAAATTCTCAGAATGGAGAGGGGTAACTAGTGGTGTTCCCCAAGGGTCAGTCCTCAGACCAAATCTATTCAACTTACTCATAAATGATCTGGAGAAAGGGGTAAACAGTGAGGTGGCAAAGTTTGCAGATAATACTAAACTGCTAAAGATAGTTAAGACCAAAGCAGACTGTGAAGAACTTCAAAAAGATCTCACAAAACTAAGTGATTGGGCAACAAAATGGCAAATGAAATTTAATGTGGATAAATGTAAAGTAATGCACATTGGAAAAAATAACCCCAACTATACATACAATATGATGGGGGCTAATTTAGCTACAACAAGTCAGGAAAAAGATCTTGGAGTCATCGTGGATAGTTCTCTGAAAATGTCCACGCAGTGTGCAGAGGCGGTCAAAAAAGCAAACAGGATGTTAGGAATCATTAAAAAGGGGATAGAGAATAAGACTGAGAATATATTATTGCCCTTATATAAATCAATGGTATGCCCTCATCTCGAATATTGCGTACAGATGTGGTCTCCTCATCTCAAAAAAGATATACTGGCACTAGAAAAGGTTCAGAAAAGGGCAACTAAAATGATTAAGGGTGTGGAACGGGTCCCGTATGAGGAGAGATTAAAGAGGCTAGGACTCTTCTGCTTGGAAAAGAGGAGACTAAGGGGGGATATGATAGAGGTATATAAAATCATGAGTGATGTGGAGAAAGTGGATAAGCAAAAATTATTTACTTATTCCCATAATACAAGAACTAGGGGTCATCAAATGAAATTAATAGGCAGCAGGTTTAAAAAGGAAGTTCTTCTTCACGCAGCGCACAGTCAACTTGTGGAACTCCTTACCTGAGGAGGTTGTGAAGGCTAGGACTATAACAGAGTTTAAAAGAGAACTGGATAAATTCATGGTGGTTAAATCCATTAATAGCTATTAGCCAGGATGGGTAAGGAATGGTGTCCCTAGCCTCTGTCTGTCAGAGGGTGGAGATGGATGGCAGAAGAGAGATCACTTGATCATTGCCTGTTAGGTTCACTCCCTCTGGGGCACCTGGCATTGGCCACTGTTGGTAGACAGGATACTGGGCTAGATGGACCTTTGGTCTGACCCGATACGGCCTTTCTTATGTTCTTATGTTCATTGGTGAGAGAGACAAACTTTCGAGCTTATACAGCACTCTTCTTCAGTTCAGCAGAACTTTTATGCTGGGGGCGGGGGGGAGGGAAGAAGGGGACAAAACTTTTCAAAGTGGGCCCTGTCATGAGCCTACAGCAAATAATAATGAAACATTCTGAGATTGTGTCACCATAAATACTTCGCTAGGTTTATATTTCTATAAAACATTACTGAATGGCTGTAGCCTCGTCATCACCTGTTTTCTAACAATCGGTGGATATGATTCCTTGAGGTCTTGCAGTGGGATGCTATCTTCCAGTGACCATTAACCTTTACTATGCCAAGTGATTAGAAAAGATGTACTCATTATCACATGATTTGCAGATATGCAGAGGCAGCTGACCAACAGACAGTGAGATTTCTGCTGTTGAATTTTGGATGACAGGTTTTGTTTTGTTTTTTTAATTATAAGCTTGCATTGGATGGTTTTCAGAGCCACGCATGGTGTACTCATATCATTTACTAGATGATTCTTGGTGTCAGACTTGATGAAGTTCATTCTTGAAAAACTTGTTTGCATTAATGCATTGACCTGAAGGTCATCAAGAAAGCCATGGCTAGTTTATTCTTAGAAACATAATAATCAAGCAATGTGCTCCATGATTGCAAAAATTCATTTTGGGGAGTGGATTGATTGTTTTGTTCAATCCTGCCATATTTAATCATTTTCAGCTAGTAACCAACCTGGAAACACACTTGGTTTTCCAAGTAGCATTCTCCTGTCACTCAACCATAACCATTTTGATGTTGTCAATATCTAGAGATTTGAGATTTGTGATGCCGAATTGTAAAGAATTTTCTAGGCATCAGGTCTTCAAGAAGGTATTCAGTGACTTCCCATTAATATCTGAGTATGATTGGCATAGTTCTTTGATATTGCCAGCAGTGCCCATGAAAGTAGCTGAATTTTCTTGATGTTTTCTTAAGGAAGGGAAGTGTTTTGGCTTTCCAGTATCCAGTCTATATCCAGTTTCATTGCATATGCTGTTACTTTTATTACTGTTAAGTTTATTGTCTGCTGTTATTCTCCAGTCTGCACATTATATATTTAGTTACGAGAAGTGGTGAGTGAAGTCTGTAAAACAAACAAACAAAAAAGTTCTTTTAAACCATTACAAGTTGGTTAGTTCTGAGTGATCATCTCTCTGCTCCAGCATCATCTTCTGCCTCCACCTTGTTTGTTACAGCTGTCCCCCTGCTGCATTCCTTTTTCCCCTCTCCTTTCTGTTTGTCCTGTGTGGCCGCCCCTCCCGGTCATTGTGCTAACTAAAGTCACAGCCCTATTCATAGGAATGGCTTGTACAGACTAACTGGAGCCATTGCTCTGCCTAGGGAAGGGGCTTCTTGCTTCTTTGTTTGGTTCCTTTGTTCAGACCCGGGCTCGGCGTGGGGGGTGCTGCCCAGAAATGCAAGACCTGAAGTGGCCAACTAATTAAGCATATGAGTCATACCTGTGGCTCAAAACATGCCCAGGCATGCCTATGCTTACCTGTAGCCTTTTCCTGCCTTCTCTTCTCCTCTGTATCAAAAGAAGCCAATCAAAAGTATTGGGTGGGAAACTGCCTGAGTTTGTCTTTAAAGCCGGACATTTTCTGATCAGACCTCGGAGAAGGTCCTTGCTTTGCCACCTGGTCTGATCAGCTAGGGGTCTTTGGGGGGCCCTCTCCCCGCTCTCGTTTGTTTTTGAGCGTACCCCCATTTTTTAAACTCCCCTCCCACGAACAACGAATTTGTGCCTAGAGATCTCCTGATTATTGTAAGTGAATCGAGTCCTCTCTCCATCCTCCGATGCTACTGCCGTTCCTGTCTCTGTGCTTGCTGCTGTCCTGGGGATTGGTAAGAACTCCCTCTTGCAAAATTCCCCTGTCCTAGCTGCTGGCCTTGTTTCCCCAGCAGACAGACCCAAGCTAACTCCTTGGTCTGTATCTGTAATCTGTTTCTTGCTCCGCAGCGCCTTTGCTGCTGGAAATAAGCCTGTGCTGCTGCTAGGCTTTGCCTTCCTGGACTGTATCCTGGGCTGCCGGCTTGCAGCCACCCCACTGCTGCAGCCACCACTAGTTAACCTCCTCGCCCCCGGGGCTGTACCCTGGGCACACACCACTCTGCCCTCCGGAACTGCTCCCCCTCCCGATCAAAGAAGCGGCATAGTGTAAGGTGCACCTATTAGCATCAGGTTCTTAGTCTAGATAAATTGTAATTTCATTTTGCATAACTGTGGTTAAGTTAGGTTTAAAGAATTGTTTGTATTGTGCTCTGTAAGTTAGGTTTAAAAAAATTGTTGCATTGTGTTCTGTTACTTGCTAATTTGTGTAGTCTTGGTTAAGTTAGATCATAGATACGATTTTACTGTGTTCTGTATAATTGTGGTTAAGTCTGTCTTCCCGCTGCCCTAACCCCCCCACACTCGAGCTTGCCCACGTCTCCCCCCGAGCTCCCCAGTCACTCATTGCAGTCTCTCTGCAGTTTAAACTTGCAGCCTGTCCGCTCTCTGTGTCTCCCTGAGTTTAAATCTCCCTCCGCAGCGCCTCTGCCTTTGGTCTCTGCTCCACCACGTGCTTCTCTTCCCCCATCCCCCAACCTCACCACTCCTTTACCATTGCCTTTCTCTCTCTCTCTCTGTTTTTTCATCCCTTCCCACACGTGCTCACCCCGCTCCTGCTGCTGCCAAACCTCAATTGTATTACGGAAGTCTAGCATAAAACCCCATTGGTTATCCTTTTTCTCTCTAACACACCTCACGTTTTACATTTACACCACTGTGACATATTTTTACCTAGAGTTGTTGGTTATTTAACACATTTTACCCATAACTGTTAGTTGGTTATATGCTGCTGTGACACACCTTTTACATAGGAACTGTTAGCTACCTGTTACATTTATACTTCAGTGTTAATTGGTTACCAACTGTATTGGACCCCACTGTATTGTACCCCACTATTGAAACCCCCTATCCTATTTACTAAAAGAAACCCCCCCTCAATTGTCTACCTTAACAAACCCTGTACCCCTCACTATTGAATTTTCCCTGTTTTTGCATTTTCTTAATAAAGTTTATTTTACACCCCACCAGTGCCGTAGTTGTCCCCCAAGATCCCCTACCTGCTGGCAGGGTCACACCTCCAGAAAGAATTCCTCTTATCAGACTTCTGCCACGCACACCAATTTTTCCTTTCCTCACAGAAGGGGCTTCTCTCTTACCCCAAACCAAAGGCAAGGTCCCTTTATCTTTGCTGACTCTACGCCACACTCTCTGAGAATCATGCCCTAGCTGCTACTAGGCAAAGAAGAATAGCAGCCAGGGCAGGGCTCTTCTTTCAGGGTTTAATCCACAGCCTCTTGAAGTAAGTGGAAAGACTTCCGTTGACTCCAGCGGGCCTTGGACCAGGCCCGCAGTTAGCAGTCCGTACAGCAAGGGAACTGAGTCCATGGATATGGGGACAAGGAGAGATAATGAAGCAGTGGCATCACCTTTAGGATCTCCTGTTTCAGATCAAAGGGCTGCAGTGCTGTAGTAGCAGTCCAGTACTTCCTTTATATCATAGGCAATGGGGAGTGTCTCAGAAAAAAATGCCATCTATTAGGTTCACTCTTCCAGGGAGTGTGGGTTTATATGCATCAGAGAAGTGATAACTGCAGCATTTAAACAAATCTAACAGACATTAGACCTGGCTGAAAAAAATAAAAAGAAATAATTTTTCTCTCAGCTTCAATGGACATTTAATACTATACACACTTCTTTTAAAGACTGTCAAATTGTAATTCTTATGGTCCACTCGTATAATCATTCACACGTTCTATCACAACTTAAAATATTTAATTAAAACAACTAACATTTCCTGCACAATGTGGTTCAGTATCAAAATGACAGGATTCGGCAAACTAAAGCAATTGCACTCAGGAGCATGGGTGTTGGTGTAAGTCTCATTGCATTTGACCAAGATGTGGACATATGACACAAAGGAAAACTAGAAAATTTGGCAGAGGATAGACAAAAAAGGTTGAAGGTGATGTGCTATAGATTTCAGGCAGGAAAAGACTGAGATTACAAATGTATGAAGGGCCAGAATTTATAATTCATATTTTGTTTTTCAGATAATTTGTTCGATTTCCTTTTTTTTCTTCTATTTATTCTTAGTTTATTTATATACATGCATACCAAGCAAAATGGGTCCACCTGCCAAAGGCAGAACATGTGCCAATGGTTCATTGACACTGCTGTATGTTGTAGCTGCTTCAATAGTCACTGGAAAAATGGTGATAGGCATTACCAAAATCCAGAAATAGTCTTAAATCATTTAGGCCTGGACTACACTGGGGGGAAATCGATCTAAGTTATGCAACTTCAGCTACGTGAATAACGTAGCCGAAGTCAATGCACTTAGATCTACTTACTGTGGTGTCTTCACTGTGGTAAGTCAATGGCTGATGCTCTCCTGTTGACTCCGCCTGCACCTCTCGCCCTGGTGGAGTACCAGAGTCAATGGGAGAGTTCTCGGCGGTTGAATTATCGTGTCTAGACTAGACACGATAAATCGACCCCCGCTGGATTGATCGCTTACCATCGATCCAGCTGGTAATGTAGACAAGCCCTTAGATGAGCAGTGCATGTCCAAGTGCTTCTTCATGAAACTCTACTCAGCATCTTGGATTTCTGTAAATTCTGGACGTGTATGCCCATCGAGTGTGGCAGATGTTGTAAGAGCGCCTCCAAAAGAGTTTCAGCTGTTCCTTGGGCTTGCACACAACTACTGAAAATGTAATTGCATATCCAGTTTCTGATTCAGCCAAACTTCACTGGGACTTAAACAAATGTTTAAGTGCAGTCCTGAAGGGATTCTCACCGGTAAATCTTTTGACTCAGTTATCAGAGAGTTCATTTCCTGGAGATATATTTCAACCTGCCCAGTATTTAAACACAAAAATATGCGGTTGTATCCACTGATGGTTTGGTACACTGTGACCTAGATACTCTGTGAGTCTTCCTCTTATCATTTAGTATATGGATCAGTTATGTCAAGTTTGGGGCACATTGTTTATGCCTCAAGACCTTTAGCAAAACTTATTTTTGGAGTGTGGAACTTTCACAAATATTTCTGTGACTGAAAATGTACATAGTCACGATCACAAACTTCTTATTTTTTATCACCTCTAGCATCCATGTTTCTAATAGAGAAGCCAAATACTTTGTTAGAAAGGTAAAAACTGTCAAAGGAGATACACTATCTTTAATACAGCAAATAGCTTCTTTCCTGCTATCTTACCAAACAGCACTGAATAGTCTAAAAAGCAAATGCCTGCTGAACTGCTAATGGGATGATAGTCACATACCAGACTGGCAGCTATGAGGCCTGATTTGGATAACTATATGTAATACACTGGCCTAGAAACAAAGAGTCAAATTCTGTTCTCGGTTATACCAGTGAAACCTTACTGAAGTCAGTGGAATTTTACTAGTGTAACTATGGGCAGGATAATAGGCAGAAGTAGCAGAAAAAAAGGGCAACATTCAATATATAAATTGTTTGTTATGATTAGTTCACCTAGACTTCATTGGTATGTTTACACGCAGGTGGCCTCTCTCAGTTGATTCAAGCTCACAGGGGTTGGGCTATGGGGCTGTAAAATTGCAGTGTAAATGTTCCAACTCAGAGATTCAACCTCCTCATAGAGTCCCAGAGCTTGGGCTCCAGCCCAAGCCCTCCCATCTACACTGTCATTTTACAGCCCTATAGCCAAAGCCCCATGAGCCTGTGTCAGCTAATACAAGCCAGCCATGGATGTTTACTTGCCGTGTAAACATACCCTATGTAGTCTATGACTTTCACACAATTACAGCTTGTTCCCCTCCCCCAAATTCCTTGCCAAATAATTGCTCTGTAAGTTGTTCATGATTATTGTAACTATTCTGTATCCAAACTTGTGTTGCACTGGTTATGTTTGATTTATTATTTTAATTATTTGTATTGCAGTAATGCTTAGAGGCACTAAATGAGATTGGGACCCCCCACTGTGCTAGACACTGTATAAATATATAGAGAATGTCCCTGCCTACAATCTAAATAGGCAATGTAAAGGTAGGAGAAGAGGAGGATGGTGCTATGGATAATGCACAGCACCCAGAAGATTCCATTTTCCAGTTCTGCCATAGATTTGCTGTTTGGACCATGGGCAAATGGCAATCTGTGTGTACAACAGTTCCCTAGCTGTAAAATTGGGGAACCTCTTTTTTTTCATTCTTTATTTTCTATTTAGAATGTAAGATTTATGAGACAGGGACTGGCTCTTGCTGTGGGTAAGTACATGGCCTCCCACAATGGAGACCACATCTCAGTGACATCCTCTAGGTCTTATCAAAATAGAAATAATAATTTATATTGAATTTTATGATGGGGCACTGAGGCACAGTGCAATTAAATGATTTTCCCAATATCACCTAGGAAGTTTATGACAGAGCCCAGGATTGAACCCAGATCTTCTGTCCACTGACTTAACTACGAGTCCATCTGAAAGTCGTATAATGTTATTTCTGATTTCTGGGTTTATAAGTTCAAAGTTTTCATTGCATAAATGTTCTCTAATATTTTTGATAAGATGTTGACAGTACATTCATTTGCTCGAATATTTACAGAACAGGAATTCAGAAGGCACGTGAACCCTAATAAAGTTGAATTAAAGATATTTTTTTATTTGAGAAAAATCATTACAATATTTTGAGTATTTACCCACCTCTAGTTTGTAGATATCCTGAAGATTTTCAATATGTTGTGTATTTTATTCATCTTGCTTTTATAGAAATTTGTATTAGTCCTTTCTGGTCCATCCCAGCAAAAGGAAGTGACTATGATGATGGGGGCTGGAATATAAAACCTCTATTCTCTTGCAAGGCACTTAGTTTTCTCAACAACTAATGAAATCAGCAGCGGTTGAAATTACTCAGCATCTCTCAGGAGGGCACCCAACACCTCACAGGACTGGGCCTTTACTTATAGTGGGAGAAAGAGCAACAGTGTGAGTTAGGTGCTTGGCTCCCATCAACTTTGAGCAGGAGCTGAGCACGTAACTGCACTTTGTCCCTTTAAAAATCTGCCCCCTTGTCTTTTCACATAAAATTGCCAGCATAGTTGCATCTCTTTGCATAATAATCCTATGTACTTTTGGTCAAACTGCATGCCCATGTAAGGGCTGCTGACAGGGGTGCAAGGCTGGATAGAAGCCTTCATTCCATCTTGCCCACCTTCTCAAGGTCTTCCCACAACAATAGTCTCTGCCCTCCATGGATAAGTCTGCACCACAACTAGACACCTTCAGCGGGCCTGTACCATTGGACACTGGCTTGTGGGGTTGTACAGATTGTACAGACTGTAAGGCTGTTTCATTGCTGTGTAGACATCTGGGCTCTAGGATGCTGTGAGATGACAGAGTCCCAGAGCTCGGGTTCCAGCCCAAGCCTGGAAGTCTACACACAAATGAAACAGCCCTGCAGCCCAAGCCCCAGAAGCATAAGCAGGCTGGCACAGGCCAGCCACCGGTTTTTCTTTGCTGTGTAGACATGCCATATGTTGCACAAGGACTGCTTGCTCCTGAGGAGCAACATACCAAAAAAGGGGATGAGAGAGTCAAGGAGGAGTCAGAGTCATAGCCCCATCACATTTGTGCAATGGCTTGCAGTGGGTGTTCAGAGCACCAGAGAAGTGACCTGCTCCATCCCAATTGATGGGGCAGGGCTCACACTTTTGAAAACCCAGCTTGCCTGAGGCACCATCTTCCTGATGTTCTTCCTGGAAATCATGGCTCTTTACTCTCAGTTATGCAAGGGCTAAGTATAAATGCTGTTTTCTAGCCCTTTTGTGTGAGCCTCCATTTTGGCAAACCCAAGACTTCATATTTAGTCATACCTGGACCTGATCCTGCAAAGCTTTACTCCCGTGTGTAGTCCTATTAGCTTCAGCACTGAGGGTGATAACTTTTGCAAAAGTTGGGCACAGTTGCTTGAGCTGTGTTATGAGTTACGCGTGCATGAATGAAATACTATTTTTCCATATGTCCCCAGCAGATATTTTGTGTTCAGATTATTTTAAAACAGTTGAGATGAAAATCTTCAAATGTAGCTTGTTTTTTCATTTAGGCTCTATCTAATTTAGGCCAAATTTGAAGAAAATCAGTTCAGTATTTTTTTTAAATGATGTCAAGTATAGTGAGTACACAGTTATTTGTAAATATAAGAAATATTAACAGAGTTCTAGAAGTGAAAGGAAAATAAAATAGAAATATTTAGGGGCTGGGTGTGACTTTTTCCCCTGGTTGCTTTATTTTCACACATTTCAAATGAATGCAAGCCATTATATTTGTGCACACAAAATAGCAGGCTGTTCTGTTCCTTTCAAAATACTCATAATTAGGGCTGGTTGAAAAATTCTGACCGTTTTTTTTTTAATGGCAAATTGGATTTTTGACTGAACACAATTTTTCTCAAAAAAGTGTATGCTTTTGCTGAAAATGTGACTTTTTTTGAAAAACTCAATACCTGAAAAACAAAAGATTGGTTTTCAGCCTGAATTTGTGAAATTATGACCAAAACCCAAACTTCTTTTATTCAAAATGCCACTGTAATGTGTCATGGGAGTTGTAGTTCAGGTGCTTCAAGCCACCATTCTTCTCGGTACCTGGGTTTCCGAGCTGGACTACATCTCCCATGATCACTGTGTCTTTGGACAGTTCTGTTTTACCTCAGTGCCTGAGCAAGAAGAAGACTGTGCTGCTTCTTAGGGAGATGTAGCCTGGCCAATAGGGGAGGATGAAGGCATGAGGCATCCAAACTATAATTCCCATGAAATACTATAACAGCACTTCCAAATAGAATTTTTGGATTTTCAGCTGGAAACTTATAGCTGAAAATATTTGATGTTTTCGCAAAATATAGATGACAAACATTTCAATGGAAAATTTCAATGAAAGCCATCCCCCTCCCCCCATTTTTGTTTTGTTCCCTGGGGAAAAATATTTTCTGACTATCTCTACTCACAATACAGTTGTCAATCTGGGATCAGTTATGGGAGCAAATCTAAATCTGCTTGAAATATTTCTAACTATAACCTTAAAACTGTAACAGTCTTCATAGGCTTGACCTATCAGAGCATTATATATTGAAGTAATCTTTACTCATATGAGAAATCCCATTAACCTCATTTAGACTTCTCACTTGAATAAGAATTACTCACTTAAAATATTCCACAATAATATTGAAGTATGCACACAATGGTCTGCATCTACAATTATTTATACATTATGATAGTCCTGGGGTAATTCTGCACCAAGAAATTTAAAATTTGACACACAATATTTTAACATTCTGCATATTTTGTTTGTCAAAATAACACAATATAGTCATGCCTGTTTCAATTATTTTGGTAATTTATTTCAAAATTCCTGTTCGCAAGTATCTCTGTAACAATACAGACAACAAAAAAGATGATTCAGGAAGTGTATTTTGACAAACAGATTCCTTATTAGGCATATTAATACACAATTCTGAACAATAATTAATGTAAATTACAGTACAAAAATTTATTTCCTGCACCCCTCAGAAGCAGTGCAAAGGCTTGGGGGAGTCAGGGGTAACGGAGGAGCTGGGGAAGAGGGAAGTTATTGGTGGGAAGGAGCCTCAGAGCGAACCTCTAGGGTTGTTGGGTGTGGGTGGGAGAAGCATGGAACAGTTTTTTTTTTGTGGGGGGAGGAGGGATTGCTAGGGAGTTGGGGAGTCTCCCCCCTGCAGACCCTTGCTGACCACTAGGCTCTCCCACTCAGTCAGGCACATCTGCCCCTGTCCCCATGTGTCCCTGTATGGCACCATGTGTCCCTGCACCCCCTGCTCCCTGTCCCCATGTGGCCTGCACCCCCACTCAGACACCCCTCCCCCTGCCCCCATGTGGCCCTGCACTTCCACTCCCATTCAGCCCCTGGCTCAGTGTTGTAACTCCACTAGCTCCTGTGCCCCTGCCCCAATCTGTCCCCTCAGCCCTTCTGAACCCCAGTCTATGTGACCCCCCCAGCAGCCTTGTGTGACCCACTCTGTCTCCTTCATATCCCATACCTCCTCACCTGGCCTCACAGGCAGGATGCTGTGAGGAAGGTAGCATCTGACCCCTCCCTCTCTGTGGATGTCTGCCTTGGCCATGAGCCAGCTGCCCTCTGTTCTGGCAGCACAGCAGCCCCTTGTGGGTGAAAGGTATAATTGCAGCTCCTTCCTTGCAAAATCTATTATTCTGGCAGGTGGGAGGGGAGGGAGAAATCTGCAGGGGACATGAATTCTGCATTTGCACAGTGGTGCAGATTTCCCCCAGGAGTAGTCATGATCTTGTAACTTTGATAACTTACTGTAGACAAGTTAGAATTTTGTCTATTCTTTTAAAAATACATTTAAGGACAAAATTGCTAGTGAGCTCATACTTAAGGATGCATTTGTTAAGGAAGCCCCAGTTATAAACAAATTTATAAATTCTGCAAGCTAAATATATTTAGTTAAAGCAACTACAGAGGCAGTTAAGGATTGCTCAGTAAAGGATAATTCAGTTAAAGAGGGATGAGTTTAAGAGAGGTAAGAGTACAAGCTCAATGTCTCAAGATCAAGGAAGTTTTCAGCTGCATTGGAGAAGTTACTGAAATTTGTAAACTCAATTATCTCAGAATTTTCTATTTTTTCTTTCTTTAAACAAACAAACAAAAACAAACAAACAGACGAACAAAAAGATGCAAACCAACCAGCAAATTAGTTATCAGCAAACCACCAAGGGTCAGGACAAGGGAGTTCAAGAAAAAAGTTTCCCCAACTTTTCTTATTGACAAACTACGGCCATTTATGTCCATTCTATCGAAACCACAAACATTTAAGGTAATTTGGACTAATGGTTCTAATTTTGGCCAATCTTTGTTAAATAGGTATATTTCTTATGCTACCTCAGCTAATATATATATATATTACATACTGAGTGTGAAACACTGCTTCAGAGTCCAAGTTGTTTTTCAAATGTGATATCACAATACATTCTTTGGGTAATAATTTGAAGAATCAGTAATCACCTTTATTTCATGAAACTTGGCATTTTTCTATTGATTGTTTTGCTTCTCAACGACCTTGCACCTGCTGCCTTTGCAGTTTTTGAGTCATATTCTGGCTTGTCAGCTCATTCATATATTTCAATATAACATGGTGAGGCTTTTGAGGATATACCAGCTGTTCCTTTTTTTTTTTTTGCTTGGATACTGTAATCTAAACTGGCAATGTGCACCATGTTTTATAAACCTATTATGTTTTTGTAACAAACAGCTGGATGGATAAGGTATAATTCTTTCATGGGTACAGTTGCAGGATATTATGATGAAGAAATAAATCAGATTTAGCATCATTGCTGGTTAAACATATTTTGGACAATAGCTAAGAAACCTACATGTACAATGATTTCCATTAGAATCGCTACCGTATTACCAGTTACACAATAGATGGCATCACATAGTTATTGTGAATATCACATTAATCATTATTACTTGGGGATAGCAAATGGACAACTCATTAGTCGATAACTACCAGGGGGTGAGCAATCTCTTGCTTGCTGTCCATAAAAATCTTGACATTCTAGCACAAACATAAACCAATCAACTTTCTATAAAATGGCAAAAGTTATCTGCTCCCCTGTCCATTCATGGCATGAACCATAATAAAATAATATTATCTTTGTCAATGTCAATGACATAGTTTTCTTCCTGACCTGTTCTCCGTGCTTCCCTTTTGCTCTAGCTAGCAGGTCCAGGATTATAAACCTCACTACAAAATTCTCACCTGTGGATTAACTTCCTATGCTTAAAATGGTGCTGCTTATTGCATTTGTCAAGCATGGTTCCTCAGCACTTGTGACAGCTGACCATAGGTCCATCTAGATAGTAGAGTAATGGCCTATGTTATATGTGTGGACAGATAGAACATTTACCATATGCATGCAGTGTTGGAAATAATGCCTGAAAATTAGAGGGGTTCTGTGTTGGTGGCCATGGAACAACCTAATGAAGCCATTTATATAGGTAGTATTATCATAAATGCTGTTGCTGTACTGGCGATTGTGTCTCAGAAGACCTGTTTTTGTTGGTGGACATTGGAGCTATTGTTGTACAAATGACCGGGAACTTTGCAGATTTTTTTCTGATTTCTCCTCATTTGGTTTGTGCTCGAGGAAATGGGAGCCAAGAATTGTTAACGGAATGGCAGACTTGACTATTTATGTTTTCAAATGAACCAGGCAACACACCTTTATTGATATAATGCCTGACTCTGTGTTGAGAACATATTTTATAGTCTGGAATCTGATGGTGATAGATGGGGGAAATCAGTTAGTGAGATGGGATAAACATCATGCCAAATTGAACACTGACATCAATGTAATCAGTTCCATCTGCTCTGACAGATACAACGCTGAGGCTTCAGTTACAAATTTATCCTTGCGACAGGACCTACTGAAAAGCTGGAAGTGACTCACATGACAGAGCACTGCACTGATGCACATCCCATCAAATAGACATCCCAACAAACTCCTGGGTCAGACTGACATTCACGTGCAGGTTGCCTTACAAAGGGAGCAATTTGTCCATCCCTAAATCCATGGGCATCTTCAACTCTTCTGGTTAAAAAAGAAAGGTAAAACATACCACTTGTCTAACGTTACAAAGAAAGGTGCATAGCAATTTCAACAGATGAATGATATTTTGGACCAATCTGAAGTTGTCCAGTGGCTTATGGATATTGGCAGCTACTGTTAAAGAAACTGCAAAAAAAAAAAAAAAAAAAGAGAGAGCCTTTTTGATTGGACCACATCATTATCAGTTCACAGTTATGCCTTTTGGGGTGACCAGTGGATACTTTTCAGAGATTAATGACTAAATTGTGTGATGTTTGAAGCAGATTTTCACCGACCTAGATTATGTAATTGAGTATGTTTCCATCTGGATGAAGCACTTGCGTCATTACAAATGGTGTGGCATTGAATCCACGAGGCTACGTCTTAGAGCAAGAATGAATTTGTGAAATTTTGGGGACATTTTACTAAGTGGCAAGATTGCTCCAGGTTCACATAAAAACAAGACACCATGAATTCTAGAAGTCTAGAGCAGATTTTACAGAATGATCTAGTGCCAGATCTGCCCAGCTTATTCGGACAACTGCTATTATAATTACCCAGTCTGAAGTCATGGATGTAGAGAGTTCAAGTAACTGGGGTTTAGGAAGCTCAGATGTGATTGCCATAAGGGTAGGTTTTCAAATGGCTAAGATTTTCAAAAGGCCAGGAAGGTACCTCAGTTACTGCACGTACTTCAGGCAATGGATGTAGAACTTTTAGTGACTGCCTCTATGCATAGACTGTGTTTCTGAATGATTAACAAAGGGTTCTGCTTTAGGAAGAAAACATTTTTAATAGTACTTCAGGATTTTTATGCTCTGCAGAACCTCTGTGAATACAGTTGCTCAAGCTGTGCGTGTAGGAGACTGGAAGAATCATTTTACTAAAAAATACATGCAAATTTGGAGGCACAAAAGGGATTTGTATAAATCACTTCATTTTAAAAACAAACGAAAATCGATTGCCTAGTTACCTACACAAAACTAATCCTCAAACATTAACATTTCGGGAAATCTTTCACAAATACAGTTCATGTATTATGCAAAAAGGATATTACAAGTAATAGACATTTCAGCTACAATGCCAGATGCATTTAAAGCTATAGTCATCTGAGATTTGAAGGCTTTATTGTAGCATTCCTCTGTTTGAAGGCTAGGGGCCGGGTTCTCAGCTGGCATAAATCAGTGTATCAATAGGGCTGTATCTGCTTCCATCAGCTGAAGATATGCCCCAAGTCTCTTGGCTTTACATATCAAATTAATTTTCAGATTGAAAGAATGGTTCTTACATCTCAGCAAAGCTTTCTGAACTAGTGAAAATGCAGATTTATCAAGTCAGAGTCTTTCAAAATTTTGTTTTTTCCTAAATTAAAGTGCTGCTAGCTGATCTTTTTATTCCCTGTCAAAGTAGAGATGGAAAATGAGCCAGGAATATGGGTTTGTTGTTTTGTTTTTTTGCTTCTTCAGGTCACACCCTGAATAAAAAGCATAAAGAATATTAGAGCCAATCCACACTAGAGACAAGAAACCCAGAGGAAGATGGGCCTGCATCACTTCTCTTTGCTACTTGTCAACTGACACCCCAAGCTTGAAGCCTGGCTGACTTCTTAACCTTCTTCTAGTGTTTGTGTACCTTAGATGAATGCTCCCCCAATCTCTGAAGTCTGGTCAGAAGCCTTGAATTCTCAGTTTGTAAAGTGCTCTACAGACACATTTATCATGACAACACCCCTATAACACAGCTAATTATTAATTATTGTTACTTATGGGTGTTCATGTCTGCATCCCTTAACTCAACATTAGTTTGGGGCCACTCACGTTATGCAACCCTTGTGAGGGCTGCAGAATACCAAGTAATACAGAGCACCCAGCACCTGCATCTTGCACCCTTTGAAGTTAGCAGCAAAATGATCCCTGAACCTGAAGCTCCTATTGAAGTTAATGAGCGGAGCACACTTAGCACTTCACAGGCCGGGGCCCATGATAATATTTTTTGATTATTAACTGCAGTATTTCTGGTACTTACAGACAGAGCCAATGTTATTGAAGGACATAGTCAGATTTTTGTTTTTAAATGCAAAGGATAGGGGGCCAGATTCTGGACAGAACTCACCAGCAGCGGGTTTCACTGGAAAGGGGAGCAGCCCATGAATGTAAAACTGGCAGAGCAAGCTCCCATGACAGCTGCGTAATCACCACCACTGTGACAGAGCTCTGCTCTGTTCATCCTCCACAGCTGTAAGTTCCCTTGGGGATAATTCACCGTTGGTGTAAGTGAGAGCAGTTCTAGGCTGCTCTAACTCATGTTAGGAACAATCCTGTGAAGAAATAGGGAGCTGAAACTGCTCATCCTCCTGTGCTGTATGTACCCCACATGCATGGGAAACTTAAGCCCAATACCTTGCATAAACTCTGCTACTCTATGCTGTTCTATACAGATTCTTAAATTGCTGTCATCACGGTAGCATCTGAGTGCCTTCCAGTATTTCACTAGGTGATGTGACTGTGGCGTTACACTCCATATTCTTTAGAAATATGCTTATGATATGAATATGGCATAACTACGTTATATTTATGCAAAATGGGTATTGTAAGATATCATTAGAAAGGTTATGAATTACTTAATGTGATTATCCAATTTGTATGCATGCATCATTTCTGTATCTAAAGTTAAGAATATTGACTATGTTACAATTACAACTGTGTGTGTACTTGGGAAACACCCACCAAACAGTAGGCCATCAGCCTTGATAGGCCATTAGGAAGAAACAATAAGACTTTGAAGATACTAATCTTTCTCCTTCCTAAGAAGGGTCCCGGGAAGTTCCTTTGACACTATTATAAGGTCATGTGGTCATGTCACCTGGTACTAAACACAATCTTGGACTTCTAGTGATTTTCCATTAAAAGAGGGGGAGGTCAAGACTGGGAAACAAAAGGTTCCTGCCTCATGTAAATTCTATTAAGGCTGGGGAGTTAATTTTATCTTGGTTCACTCTTCACTGAATCCCCATCCAGGATGGCAGCCAGAAAGATCTGAGAAACAAAGACAGGTGGGTGGGGACGGGGGGAAGAGTTGAGCCCAGGCTGGTATCTGAAGATTTAAGCTGCAAGCAGGGTAGGTAAACTTCAAAAATTACTCCAACCTGTCCCAAAAGCAACATTTAGGATAAGAAAATACAACTTGAAAACATTTTCTTTAAGATCTTAAGCTTAGTATGCATGTTTTGTTTATTTGCTTAGTAATCTGTTTTGTTCTGTTTGCTACCCCTTATAATCACATAAAATCACATAAAATCTACCTTTTGTAGTTAATAAATTCATTTTGCATTGGGGCGGGGGGGGGAGAAAGCTGTGCATATCTTCCTCCACATCGAAGGAGGGGCGAATTTATGAACTTACAATGTATAGATTTCTCTAGAGCACAAAACAATATTATCTTGGGTGCACACTCTAGAGGGGAGCTGCACTTGAGTGCTGGGCAATTTCCTAGCTGAGCCTTCCCATAGAGAGCTGTTTGCAGCCTCTGTGTGATTCTAGAGGTGATGCGCGTGTGTGTGTGTGTGTGTGTGCTGCAAGAGGAAAGAGAGCCTAATTCAGCAAAACAGGGAGAGGGAGTCCAGGATGGTGGAGCAGGAGAGGCCCTAGTACATCAGGTGGCATCCCAGAAAGGGGGTCGAATCCATCACAATGGCAAACATTTTGTCATGTATAGTTTTCTTTTTTTCTCTCATGCTCTCCCCAGTGGAAAGAATCATGTGTTCAGTGTAGTGTTTTGATTTGGGAGTTTTGTTAACTGTACACCCTGCTCTATGTTTGTATTAGAGAAGGAAGATCCAAGAAGTGTGCCTGGCACTTGCAGTGGAAGATGATTAGATTTGTCATGGCCCTTTGGTGAGGTTGCCAATTTTGGTTGGATGTATTCCTGGAGATTTCATCACATGCCATAAACTTTAATTAAAAATTAATCTTTAACTCCTGGAGACTCCAGGTCAATCCTGGAGGGTTGGCAAACCCACCATTTGGGCCTGTGGGAGTTTGTCTCTGTTTTGGGACAGCCCCTTTGACAGTTCTGTCTTCTGTGGACAGCTGAGTTTACCCTTACAGTAGAAAATTCTATTATGCCTGAGGGGTGTAATTGCTGTCCATGGAGTCCACCCCAGAACTTCAGGTGATCTTTTAGATTTGCTGCACCTAGGCCAATGAGATCTTGAACGTCATTTTGTTTTATGGGAACCCAGCATTGAAAGCAGAAGATGGGACTTATTTGCTGATGGTAGCCCACATTGGGGAGGAGACATACTGCAGCATTTTGTATGAGTTGGTATTACCTAAGGGCTGGTGGCTTCACATCCAGGTATATTACATTGCTGTAGTCCAGATGGGAAGTAATGAAAACCTGTACAACTGAGTACATGTCATTGTCCGCCAGGATAAGACACAGTCTCCTAGTCAACTGGACGTGGTAGAAGGTATTCGTTGTGGATCCTGCTATATGAGAAAAAAGAACAGGAGTACTTGTGGCACCTTAGAGACTAACAAATGTATTTGAGCATCCCTATGAAGTGGGCTGTAGCCCACAAAAGCTTATGCTCAAATAAATTTGTTAGTCTCTAAAGTGCCACAAATACTCCTGTTCTTTTTGTGGATACAGACTAACACGGCTGCTACTCTGAAACCTGCTATATGAGAGTTTAGCGGCATCAAAGAATCCATGAGAACCCTTAAACTACAGACTGAATTGACCAGACATATTTATTCTAGCAATATTGATTTCACTACAGCTATTCCTATTTACACCAGCTGAGAATCTAGCCCATAATGTCTACAACTGTCAAGCAGAAATTTATTTAATGTAAAGAAAAAGCTTCATGTTTTCAAACACTGTAAAGGAACTTAAGTTTAGAGGTATTTGTTAGAGGTATTTATGAGGTGTAATTTCAGCAGCTGAGCAGAGGCACAATATGAAACTCAAATTCAAGACAGAAATTTGTTCCAATAAACAGGGCACACTGTATGCAATTTCTCTTGAATTACAAGCAGTACTTTAAAGTCAACAGCACTGTGATGAAAACAAATATCAAATTGCTGGGACTTAGATGGCAGTGTTAGCTTAGATCACATTGCTTTTGGTGTTTTTCTTTTCAGTTGATTTGTGGCATACGTTGTATTCCTTTGTGGACATAGGAACCTCTGGAAATGTTCTGAGTCATTAATGACCTGTGGAGACTATGGGCCAAATTTAGAGGGGATTGATGCACTTTAGGAAACCAGAGGGATTCGAAATTGATGTGACTCAGAACTTCTTCCATCTCCCCAACATGTAAATTACACTTCCTTAGAATCTCTCTACAGATTCCCTTAAACTCACTGCTTACACTGACCCATTTGTCAGTGTGCAACTTGCACCCTACCATACATGTTATTTCTAATGTCTTGCCATTCTGAGTATTAGGGGCTGTGATTTGGTGTAACTCACACTCTGAGGAACCAGATGAAGGGAGAGTAGATGTTATACCAATTCAAACTCCCCCACACACCAATACATAGGTATAAGTAGATCTAAAGGTGTCTGAGTCAAAGGCATTCTAAGAGCTAGTCTACACTAGAAGTGCTACACTAGAAGCTGCACTGATGCAGCTGCACCTCTGCAGCACATTGAGTGAAGACACTCTATGCCAATGGGAGAGAGCTCTCCCAATAGCATAATAAATTCACTGCCACTGGAGATGGTAGCTGTGTCGGCAGAAGAAGCTGTCCCACCAACATAGTGCTGTTCACACTGGCACTTAGGTTGGTGTAACTTATATCGCTCAGTCGGGTGGCTTATTCACACCCCTAAGCCACATAAGTTCTACTGAAGTAAGTGGTAGTGTAGACCTGACCTCAGTAAATGTAAGAGTTTCAGAGTGTGTCTGTTTTACATTACTTCTGATTTGACCCTAAACCTAAATGAGTGCAGAAACTGTTTTTCTGACTTTTTGGAGAACATGTGACTTCACTAAATAAATGCATTTTAAATCTCAAATGCCTTGTTAAAAGTAACTGATAAAGTAAAATGGATGCTAATCCAATTGACTTAAAGAAAACCTTTACAGATGTTAAAATATCCGCTGTTTACATCTCTTTGCAGGTGCACACAGTGCTTGCTTAATTAACCCACTGCTCTATCATGGCATAGGCAGAAGTACCACATTTAGATTACGTTGTTCCAAGGAAGTATGTCAGACAGCATTAAATCAGATCTGTAATGATATGATTTAACTACCAGACATACTATCTTCCAAAATTGACACTACTAGGCCTGCTGGCAATAAACAAAGTACAATTCCAAAGTGGACAGCTAGAAGTATATGCCCTCCGGGTTGTGCCCCATACGATGAGTGAGCCACCCCCTTTTTAGAGATTCCCACTGTGCAGTCTATCACTGCAGGTAAAGAAATGGCATCTCTAAATTTATATTAAAGGGAAAAAGAGAGTAGCAGGTAGGCCTTCTCCCACACTGAGTAGGAGAAGTTAGAGCCAATTCCTCAGATTCCTTCCTCTGCATTGTGTGGGTGCAAGTCACTTGCCTATGTTATCTGGGTATATATCACTTAATCTTTTCCCTGCCAATGCGGGGACCTTGAGCGCTGATGCATCTCCATCCCTCCTATTTGCCTGTTCTTTCTCTGTGGCTGATAATAGTCTAGTTTCCTGGGGGTTGGGGTATTTTGGTCTAATTTTGGGTGTTGGGTATTGGTGGTAGGCTGTAATATACAGGAGGTCAGACTAGATGAGCTAGTGGTACTTTCGGGCCTTGAGCTCTATGACCTCACTGCTTGTCATAGAATCCCTCTACTACTAGCAGGGCTCCCTCACCACGTACAGTGGGATCACTATGGAAGAGCCTCACCTAACATGTTTCTCCTTCCAACAAGCAGAGCTGCTCATTCAGTTATGAGATGCGCTTGCTCTAGCAGAAATATTAATCAATACATTGAGACTAGCCTAGCAATTCAAGTCTTGTGTTTGGCCACTGGTGACCCCAACAATGTATTTGTAAATCCCAGAAAAAAATACACACAAAAAATATGTCACAAGATTTTTTTTTAATAAGCAATTTGTGCTGCTTAGATGGATGTAATGGAACTTATCATATGGGCTCCATGACAATTGTGTCTCGGGAGAACTAGTATTTGATCTTTGCTTTCTTCTGATTTAAGCTCAGAGAATTGTTCGGTCATTCGCTGTTATGTGTATGTTCTCGCCCATTTTGACTGCAGTATCTGTGATATTTCATTTTAATAAATGCTCATCTTAAGTATCAGTAGTTCCAGTTTTTCATTAGTTCTGCTAATTAGTTCCAGAGTCTTTTTAATGTAATAAGGAGAAAGACATCATAACACTCAAATAAGCCTAGTAGAGAGCAGAGAAGGGTAGTTTTAAAACTAAAGGGAACAGCCCAGCATTAGTAGAAGGGAAGAGAGAAACGTGACAGATACAACACACATGTAGCAAACAAAGCTGTGTAACAGAGTCTGCTAGAAGAACAACAAATACTCACAGCTGACCAAAGTTATCTAAGAGAGTTTAAGACAAAAAATAAAGACTGGCACAATTAACACTATAAAGGTTTGAGTACTGGCAAATTCAGACACTGTAGTGATGAGGACCAAAGAAAAGCCTCTTAGCAAATAAAAAATACCTGCATGCTCTAGTTCGACATTACTAACATTCTCATCACTGCATGTTTTCCATGGCATTCTAAATGGTCTGATAGTGATGATAAAAAACAATGTCACGGTTGCCTTATCTTCAGTAGGAAAAAAAGGTTTGTGTTTTTAAATCAACATAGCTAACTTTCATTAACAACCACCAGGTAAAGTTCTAGTGAAGACAAGGCAATTGGTAGTTTTGACATGCATGAGGTCAAACTAAAGACTGGGGAGAGCTTAAGGTTCCTCTTGACCTGCTGAGACATGTAAAAACTATAAATTAAAAATGCACACCTTTCTTCCTAATGAAAATTACCCTAATGAAGATAAACTTTAGAAGAGTGTGGGAAATGAAGCAATTGTGAAAGAAGAAACAACCTGGGGGGGGGGGGGGGGGGAAGGACGGTCTTCCGGTTATGGCAGTGGATTGGGAATCAGGAGATCTGGGTTCAGTTTTTGGTCATAAAGCTGACTTCCTGTGTGATATGAGGCAAATGACCTAAACCCCCCCCCCCCAAAACCTCTGTGCCTCAGTTTCCCATCTAAAATATCTCCTTTCTTCCACATTGTATCAGTCTTGACTATGGAGAGTGCAAGCTCGTCAGCACAGGGATTGTGTCTTACAAAATGTGTGCTGCAGCATACAGCACTATGCCATCAATCTCAGTTGGATTCAACAGGTGTTATTATTATTTGTAATACAGATAGTAGAAGTGGTGGCTAATGGGAGCAGGAGTGATAATTAAACTGGAGCGGGTAAGCTAAAATATGAATAAAATATGGAAATGGCAAAAAGTGGAAACATTACTAAATACAAGGCAGTAAAGTGTCACATTTCTCACCTGCCACTCACTTTTTTGGCAGCCCTGTCATGCATTCCTGCATCCAAGCCAGATTCTCACTCTTCCAGCAAAGCTGCAGGCATGAGTTGCAGTTTTGCCCTAATGACTCCAGAGGCTGTGGCGGTGCCTGGCTTCACACACCAAGGTATTCTGTCTGCTTCTCTCCTTTATACTCCCCTTCCTTGTGCCCATCCAATTTGGAGCCCTACAGAGGAAGAGGCAGCTGGTGGGGGATGACAGCAGCAGATGGGGAATGCAGGACAGAGAAAGAAAGGACTTATGGGGTGGCACAGAAATAGGGTAAGGACTGTTGTATTGATATCAAGGGCCAAAAGACTGTTGTAAACTCTTTCACTGTCTGACACTGAAACGGTATCACAAAAGTTTTGGGTTTTTCTATAGACACCCTGGTTTACTTGGTTTCTTGGCAAACACCCCAAATCATTCATTCCAAAGTTGGAAGTTTATTGATCAAAACACAAGAATCCAACAAACAAACAAAATAAGAAAAAACTAAAGAGGAAAGGGTTAATTTTATTCTCCAGCCTGATGTATGAAGGGTATGCACTTCTGTTTTGAGCAGACAGACAGATGCACTAGGTGGAGGAGAGACAGGATAGAAAAGGTGGGGAATATGGCTTTTGTTGATGTTAGTGGAACACTGGTCAGTCATGAATGGATGCTTTAGGCTGGCAGGTTGGCCAGAACACCAGTTACTTGGACCCTGGCTCACATTACAGTGAAGGACATCATCTTGTTGGATGGTTTCTCCCAAGACAGGGAAGGGCTGGATGGGCTGTCTCATCTCCTGTGCTGATCCATACCATGCAGTTGATTTTAGGAGCCAATTAAAAATCAAGAAAGTAAGATATAGGATAGGAAGTAGAATAGTGGGACAGAAACTAACACAAAAAGGAAGGGAGGTGTAATGGTATCTTACATGCCTCTGCCTGGAGCCCCTCTGGTGCTGACAATTAGAAATCCCTTCTGATGGGCTTGCAACCTAAAGTTCCTTTAGCATGATATGATGACTTGCAGGACTCAGATTAAAAAAAAAAAAACTTCCTTAAACAAGAGGAAGCCTGATGGCCTGATGGCCTTCCTCTTGGGAAGAACATTCTTGGGTCTTGCCTGCTTCTTCTGTCTTGGGGCTCAGGGGAGATGAGCTGGAGGAGATGAGTCAAGTTGGCATAAGATGATTTTTCAAATGATCCTTTTATGACCCTCCCTAAAAAAGTGTGGGGAGGAAGATGGTCGGCATATTTAATCTCCTCATTATTTGACCACCAATTAGTCCTAATATCTGCCATACCAGTTTCGGGCCATTAATTTCTAGACCCACATCATCTTCTTTACCAAGCATGAACTGAACACAGACCTTGAGTTGTACCAGTAGGCCTTTTTGTTTGGACAAGTTCAGTCTCTTTGTCTGGTTTTCTTGCACCTGTTTATAACATTCTATACTGAAGATAACTTGGCCTACTTTTCATAGTTAATTCCCAAGCAGACAAAAAGATTTAGGCCCAATTGTCACAAGAGAGAAGAATCTCAAAATGGATAGAATAGGGCAGAAAATCTGAAAATGAGCCAGGTCAGAATGTGGAGGTAGGTGGTGCTGGTCCCTCACTATTATCAACCCCCAGGCTGCTGCTCCCTATCCATCACAACCTGCTTAAATTGATTTTTGCCAGTAGCAAATTGAGCTCAAGTGGAAAAGGTTTATTGCCGTGGCTATGAAGATCCTAGATTGAAATCCTGCTGATGATATATAATCATATAATTTAAGCCTGTATCTTAATGTATAAACAAAAAGGGGCCCTGTTATGTTACAGAGGCAGCCTTAATTCTAGCACTTCCTAACGTTCAGGTGGTTGACCTTGCAGCCTTAAAGTTCTTGTAGGATAGTTTTTTTGGTATGTAATCCTATTACAAACAAGTTATCGTTTATTGGGGGGCTTAGTGCCTCAGGGCATTGCTAATGAATGAAAGAGACTTTCATTTGTACCATTTTGAATCCAGTTCAATTTAGTGGAGACTGAAAGTAATTTCCATCTAATGGATTTTTCGTGACTCCTCTGTGAGATGAGTTAGCTGGAGTCTCAGCTCCAAATCTTACATTACAAACTCCCCTCAATGCTTTGTACTAATTTCTAGACTGCAGAGAGGGTCAAGAATTGTATAGACCATGGTGCCTGCATAATCCTTTTCAGTACTAAGGGAAGAACCCCTCCCACCCAAGACCAGCATTGAAATGTATTGGTAGGGCAATGTGTGTGCACGCCCTCTTTCAGTATTCTCCCGCTTGTTTATAAAATGAAGAATATCTGCAAGATTTAAATTCATCATTTGTGACATGAGTTGTATGCAAGAAAAGCAAAATATTAATTCAATCATGTTGCTGTCACTACAAATCTTATTTTTAAAAAACATTTTCACTGATCTTAGAACATTACAGCATAATACTACTGTAGGGGAAAGGAAACTAGACTGCTCTAGAAGGATGTCAGGGAAAATAGGGGTTGGAGAAAGAAGAAAAAGCAGTAAAGCAGGGGATGTACAGAAACTGGAGATGGTAAGGGTATTTTGCAGATATATATAAAAGGTGTGGGTATGTATACTCTACTAAGATTTGTTATGTAGAATGTTCATGATCTTTACAGCCTAATGAAAAAGAACCAGGATGCTTATGAAAATCAAAAGACTCTGTGTCAATGTAGCATTTATATAGAAATCCTATTTAGTGCAGAAGTATATGTTAAATTTAAATAAACTTGTGGATGGGATGAAGTTTTGCAGTGTCCAAGATAATGAATTAGGGAGGTAGTGATTCATGTACACAAAAATGTGTCCTTTCAAATGTAAAGTATTTGTGATCTAGCAGGGTAATGTCTGATTATAGACAACTCTAGTAATGGTCTGAATAGGTCCTCCAGATGATAACACAATTTTCTTTGATCTTCAGTTCTAAGATCTTATTCTTCTGGCTACCTATTTTAAGTCATATAGAAAGTTGTCTAAACCATCCTCTGAATATAGTGCCACATACAGACTCCTCTGCAGGCTATTAAAAAGAAGACTGTCAGTTTAAAACATACAGAATTAGAAGAGTTAGGACCCTGGCAATATAGAAAACCTATGATAGACAATTTTCTTCCTGTTTATATGTACATAATGGCTTCTTCTGTATGGGATATTTCCTGGTACCAGTAGAGATATTTAACAAAATAGAGGCTTATGCATGGTCCCCAAGTGGGGAGAGAGAACTCCCCATTGCTATTAGCCATAGAATTTCTGTACCCTCTGGTTTAACAGAGCTATTCTTGGAAATGTAGTACCCCATTGTTAAATAACAATACCAACACAGAGAGAAGAATACTGGAGAAATAATAGCACACAGACCACCCCTGACTACAGATGAGAAACTTTTCAGGCTACCATAAGGGGACAGTATTATTCCTTATAGAAACAGCAAAAGGAACAAAAGAGGAATTCCAGGAACTGAAAGAAAGAAAGAAAGAAAGAGATACAAAATTGTTAATAATAAAAATAACTTAGCTTGAATAAACAACTGATTATTGAGAACAAATAGTCAGTATGTTTAAAACAAAGATGATCTGAATGGGGTGAATAGAACAACCACAGAACACTTTTGGTTTTCATAACTAGACTGGAAGATCTGCAAGATTTATTCCTGAACTAGAATTGGGAAGTGGCCAGATAACAACAGACTTACATATAAAATAGATACATAAACACAATATGTTTGCAATATTATAAAAATATAGTCATCCAGCTTTACTTACCAATTCCACAAAATAACTTCCTAAAACTGAATGATATACTTGTCCTTGATCTATTTTTCATTACTTCATTGATATGACGAATTAGAAGAGTTTTTAGAAAATGAAATGACTGAGATTAAAATCCAGAAGGTAATCAAAGCCCTACAAGATGATATATTCCTTAGACCAGGTAGCTTCCCAGTAACTTTTTATAATTATATAATTACACCCACCACCCCCATGCACATTTTTGGCAGCAACTGATTACATGTATAATGACTCCCTGCAATCTATTATCCTTCTAAAATTATCTAGGTTCTGACCCTGTAAATACTATCATATTTGAGGAACTGTACTTAGGCAAGCAGTCCCACTGTATATCAGTCGTGCTACTCATGTGAGAAAAGTTATTCAGAAAATTAAGTGTTTGCTTGATTTTATTCCTATAATTTGGTTTGGTTTTCACTGGTCTTTGGTTTGTGGTGTCATGAAGTTTGTTTTTGCATATGGAAGCAAGGTGGGACGGTTGTGATCTGGCAATCTGCTTTTTCACTACAAAATAAAACACACCACCAAAACACAAAAAAACATTGTAAACAGATTAATGCCATAGGCCTGTTTTTCTCTTAACAGTAGCTCCATTGAAGGCACCCATTTTTAAACCACTGTAAAACCAGGGTAAATGAGAGGAGAATCAGACACTGTACTGCCAGGATACATGTATTTTCATGAAGTGGATTTTTTGCTTGGGGGGAAGGTAACTAAACGTGGACAGGAGCTCTGACACTTAATTATTCAAACAATAGCTGAATCTCTGGTTTTATTATTTTTGTTAAAGTCTCCTGTTGCATTTGGTCAAACTTGTTATCCAGATTGTTTAAAGCATTTTCTACATAATCACATTTTAACATTCATTTCTTTGAGAAGCAAGAACATTCTTTACATTCAATATAGCTGTATACAGGGACTGAGATAAATGCCTTGCATTGATGAAAACAAGGCCCTCCCTACTCTGTTAATTGGAGAATAGAATATAAAAGACTCAAGCTGAGAGCCTTTATCTTTACACTTTGGTGTTTCAGGAGCACTGGCACTAATATTTCATCCAACATCTACTTTTACAGGCGCTTTTGAATAAAAAGGAAAGATTAAAGAAATGTTAAACAAAGAAATCCAGAGAGCCCTCCAATGTACATCTGTTCTGCTCTGTTCCTGAGCCAAGATTTGCTTCCTCTCTTTTTCTTTTTAAATCTGAATTTAATAGCAGAATGTCTGGGTTTAAATAAATCTCAGGATCATGCTATACTTATGTCAGGTAAAAGCTGAGGTCATGCTACATGTAATCTGCCTTTGATGAGAATTCATGTCAACACTGATGTGTGTTTAAAAGAAACAAAACTGTAAAGAAAAGAAAAAGCATTCTGCAAATAATTTTTTAGATATTTTAAACATGAGACATTTTGCTATTCAATTCACAAGGAAAATTGAAAGAAAAGCCATACCTTGTTTTTGGATTACAAAATGGCAATTCATCAGATAGTTCTTTATTGTTTTCTGTCTCTAGGAAATGATATATAAGTGTCTTCATTTCAGTGCTAATCATTACTCTTCCCTTAAAACAGGGGGTTATACACAGTTTATTCACAGCTGTGGATAATTTGTAATCTGTCTAATCTTGACTCTGAATTTGCTCAAATTAGGGATTCTTGTTCC
This sequence comes from Malaclemys terrapin pileata, assembly GCF_027887155.1. NCBI lineage: Eukaryota > Metazoa > Chordata > Testudines > Emydidae > Malaclemys > Malaclemys terrapin. The sequence goes on from NC_071506.1 coordinate 181,048,148, forward strand.
AGCAATGAGCACACACTGTCCCTGATCAATAGTATTAATGGAAACACGCATACATACCCTTCTTCATGGTTACTAATCTATATCCTGAATTGCATTTTCAGAAATAATGTAATTCAAGGCTGAAATATAGCTGTAAGATTCCTCAAATTCAGAAGACTTGTTACAGGTCGTTGGAGAACTGGAGTATAGCATATCGGTCCAATACAATGCACCCTTAAGTCAATGGGAACACTTCCATTCTCTTCATTGGGTATTGGACCATGACTTTATACATTTCATTGGCAATCCTTTGAAACACATTTGGGGGGAAAAAAAAACATCATCTGTCTGCAGCACTCTTGTGAATCTCAAGGCTGGTTTACATGAGAAAATTAGGTCAACCCAGCTATATTGCTCAGGGGTGTGAAATATCCACACCCCTGAATGATGTAGTTAAGACAGCCCAAGTCCCCATGTAGATAGTGTTAGTCAACAGAAGAATTCTTCCATCAGTGTAACTACCACCCCTTGGGGTGTTGGATTACCTAAACTGGTAAGAGAACACTACCTGTTGGCAGAAGTACTGTTCACACTGAAGCGCTACAGTGGGGCAGCTGCACTATAGTAGCACTTTAGGTGTAGACAAGCCCTGAGATGCTGCAGTGATGCATAGAAAGAGATCCAGAGCAACTAGGATCCAAACCTTAGAGGGCTTTAGAGATCAAAATTGATAGGGGCCAAACATATTCCTTGTGTAAATGGCATAGTCCTCATTGATTTCACTTTCATCAAGCAACATTTGACCCCTGGAATTGCACTCTAGAGTCACTTGGGTGCAGATTTTGAAAAACCATTATAGTATCCTTTCCAGGGCTAACATTGCTAGACACTGTAAGTGGGTCTCTGTATCCTCCATCAGGTGACGTTTTCAAATAATCGTTAGTGTTAGTCTATTATGACACCATTATACTAATTTAATCTGTAGATGACAGAGGCATGGGTTACTGTGGTAAGGTCGGTATAGTAGAAGAAGGATTGGAAGCTTAAAGCTAAAAACAGAAGGGAAACACGTGTGGCTGCCAGAGAAACCTGAAGAGCCGGAAGAGGCTGATAGTAGAAACACCATCAGATGGCAGGACTTGTTGACATAGTCCAGCAGTAGAGGTGAATTCTACCCTTCAGATGCTTCCACTGTCTTTTTGTACCTTTTCCCTGGAATGAAGTTTAGGCAACTCACTCTTATCTAAGACCTTGTCTCAGATAATGCACTCCAAGAACAAACATCACCAAATAATCAAAAAATAGTATTGTAATAATAAGCCTAACCTAATGATAGCCTTGTAGTTCAAACACCTCTTTAACAGCTGACATGTAGTGGTGTAGTCAGTCACAAGAACAACAAAGAAGTTTATAGCACAGAGATGTTTGTAAAATACACATCCTCAGGGTTCTCCTTGATTTTCTGTGGGGGTTTCTTGGGTTTCTCGTGACATGTAGAACAACTTCTCTGTTTTATACACATTTTTCTAATCTGCAGTATTGACAACTCCAAGCATTAAAAAATGAGTCAAAGCCCCCAAAATCACAAGAATTGTACAAAAATAATAAATGTTGGGTGTTTCCATTTGTATTCTGGTTTTTTGAGGCTTTAGTGTGAACTCATATCACATTTTCAAGCTTTTCTTCACAATCATGAGTACTAGAAACTTATTCTTTTAATAAAAAACAATAAAAGGAAGCATGAAATTCTCATGTAATCACATGAATCTGGGAGGTGAAGCTCAAAGACAAACACCGAAAATCACAAATTAAGACTGATATCATTAGAAAATGATCCTATGACCTAGCTGAGGAGAAAATTTACTTAGTATTTATCACTCTCATTAGTAATCACTGAACTATGTGCAACATGAAACTGTTCCAAATGAACCATTTTGGCCCCACCTATCAAAAGTTTACAATATATAACAGGATTATACGAAATACTATCTCCATTGCGCTTCAAAATAACTTGTTTCTTAACAAACTCCTGGCTCTAATGTTTTCCTCCTGCTACTTCTGTGTCTATAAGGCGGCAGCTTGTTTTTTCTCACTGCTCCAGTGGAGATGGCTTAGGCTCTTCTGTTTCTATGGGATATGGGCCATCTTGATTCAGCTGCTGTGTTTTGGGCCTGCAGCCAAGTTTCTCAGTTGAGTCTAATTTTAAGGGAATTTATTTTTCTCTGCCCTGTCTGCTTTCCTCTTTTCCACCTCATCAGGCTGTTGCTTTTTGTGCCTTCACAGCCATTCTCTGAACCTTTAGCAGCTCCCTACTTTTTCAAGGGAACCCTAGCAGCAAACCTGTCTAACCTCAGACTTTTGACCTGAGCCACAGACATTTGTGGGATTTCTCATGTCCTCAGGCTGTGTAGAGCTGCAGCTGTGATGGTGACTTTCAGCAGAAGAGAGGAGGAATAAGAAAATTGGACCCTGTTTAGGCAGACCATGAAGAACACCGTTGTCTGAAATCCCTGTTGTCTGAAGCTAATTAGAGTTAAGGAGTTGATTGGATATTATTTTATTTTACATATGGATAAAACAAACAAACAAAATCTCTTGGAGATGTGGTCACGAAGCAGCCAATATGAAAATCTCAGGCTCTTTTTTTCTTCCGTTGCTGACTGGTATGCCTGGTAGTATGGCCTGTTTTGCAAGCTGCTCCTGTATCGGTGGGGTGTGTGCCCTATACCATTCCTCACTATAGAATAATCTGACTTACTTTCATTCTTTCTTTGTTTTCTTCTATCTCTGGAGGTGGCATGCAGCTTGTTCTGACACCATGTCATCTGTTGTGAAGGCAGGAGAGAAGCACAGACAGTCATGTGTACTTGCAGCAGAGTCAAACACTTCGTTATTAATCACCCACAAGTGACAGAAGACGCAGCATTACTTTTGGGTGCAAAAAGACCTAAATTTTTAACTCTCATAGTGCCTTCTGGCAGAGGAGCCTCATGTACAAGTTAAACTACGGATCTGTCAATCTGGAATAGCTTATATGAGGACAAATGAGCAATTAGCTAACACTAGCCTCTGGGACTTCTCACAGAGGAAAGCACAGAACAATGAAATTTGATTCCATCCACCCCTACCATAATCCCCACTGAGTCTATGAAATATTACAGTCAGTAGAATTGAAGCCTGCTGACAGAAGTAAGAGCCAGCCTGGGAACTTGACCTCTGTTTTTCTCCAAGTGAAGATCATTGATAAATGAAATCAATTCTGCCTCTGTGCTGTCCCCAGGCTGGAAGCCACATCAAAAAGGGTCAAGGAAGACTAAGGACTCCATTTGGCACTGGAGCTGATGTGCCACAACCTTCTCAGTCATCTAAGGATGACTAGAAATAGGATGGTAATTAGAAGATTGTCCATATCAGGAGAAGATTTATTGAGGAGGAGACTAACAGCCTATCATATGACAGAAATGGGAATCCTGCCCTCTCATAAGGAAGCCATACCTTATTTTGCACAACAAGACTACAGTATTCTGCCAATGCTTCATTTCTCCTGGGGATTCATCATGTGAATTAGCTCTGCATTTAAGCTCAATGATAACAGTACAGTAATATTCACAGTTAGCTAAATATCATGAACTGATGCATGTTTTGACATCATTTAGAGGACTAAGTAATATCCCAAACCCTGCTGAACCTTTATAGGGACTCTCTGTCATCTGATAGTGTACTTTTCAGACAATGGGTTTGTTAGGAATGGCACCATGGAAGACCACTATGGTTCTGAGTGCAGGCAAGCTGTATTTTCACATATCTGAGTATTTTGGAGTTGAAGGCAGTCACATTACTACAGAGCACTGTGCACTTAACAGAATCCTCAATACGTGTATCTCTTTGTGTCCTGTAAGCTCCTTAGACAAATACCGTAGTAATACAATACAGTAATTATCAAGCAACGGCAAATACAAAATGTTTATATTGGGTGAGGTTTTCTAAGGAATCCAAAAGAGTTAGTTAGCTACCCAAATTCAGCTGAAATTCAATGGGATTTGGGCATTCTAACAAACTTTTGACGTGTTTGAAAATCTCGGTCAGTGGCTTGTTATTTATTAACATAAAACAAGAGAAACAAAATAAACAAATAAAAACAAAAGAAGACCCTAAAATTAGGCTCCTAAATCTGTATTTAGGTACCTCACTAAGAGCCTGATGCAAACCCAATGAGGTCAATAGAAACCTTCCTATTGACAACAATGGACTTTGGATCAGGCCCTAAATTGCCTGTTTATCAAAAGGGTTGAGCAGCCAGCAGCTAAGTTAGGTACGTGCATGGCCCCTCCATTACTGTATTATCTGATCATCTCACAATAGTTAATGTATTTATCCCCACAGCACACCTGTGAGGTAAGGCAATACTATTATCCCCATTTTAAAGCATGGGGATCTGAGATACAGTGAGAGTAAGTGCCTGATTTTTATAGGTATTTAGGTGCATAAGAATCAGCTAAGCACCTGTTGGGATTTTTAAAGTGCCTAGATCCCAGATTCTCAAAGGTTTTGGGGGCCTGCCTCCCATCAGTTTAAAGGGGAATTAGGCACCAAAATACCCTTTTAAAGCAATGGGTTTAGGTGCCTACTTCCTATTGAAATTGATAGGAGTTAGGTGCCTAAGTATTTTTGAAATGATCACAATATTTTTCCACAGGACCATTGCTTCATTCAGCAAAACAATGCAGTTTTCTATAGCCTTGTTCTCAGAAATGGTGGAATATTTTTAGTTGATTTGTTTTTTTAATTCAGCCTGAGGCAGACAGCCAACCTGGATAATTTCAGTCTAAATGGTTCAAGTTTGGCAAAGTTATAAGTAACTGAAAACAGGGTCTTATAATGGGAAGTGTTGGGCAAGCTTAGTAATGGGAGGGTCTACCAACCCTGCGTATAGTGTTCTCTCTTTGATACGTTTCCCCCTACTATCCTCATCCAAAATATTACAGTGATTTAGTGTGACAGTTTGGGAGGTATGTTTTTGTAAGCCATTTGGTTTTGTGAATGCACTCTTTTATTTTAAACTCCATTTTGAATGTAAACTTAAATGTGTGGTTTTCAGCATTCATTTTGAAAGAGGAGCTTGATATTTAGTGGACAGACTATATCTGGTAAACTGTGACAGAGCAATCAAGGGTCATCACCACTGAATGGCTTCACCCCATTGGAACAATAGATTTGCTTCCAGCAGGGCCATTAACTTTGAATGACTCTCTGCCTACTGCCCAGAGGGAAGTGAGGCATGGTTCCTTAGCAGAAATGTAGGGGTAGGAATAGTATCATAAGCCATTTTAAAACAGGAATGCTCTTTTGGCAAAGGAAGCCATTTCATAGCTAGAAACAGAAGGTCCAGGTGAGAGAGTGGAGGCAGGAGGGACTTGGCTTCCCTTAAGCCTTACCTTAGGCTCACAGGTGTGGTGAGGACACTCAGTGTTTGTGCTCAGGATTAATGCTGTTTACGTAGGTCTGTAACTCTTTTGTGCTTTGAGGGTAAAGTGATTGTAGGATAAATTTCTTTGCTAAGCCTGTTTCCTTCTTTAGTGATATGTGGTCACTGAAAGGTGTAACTAGAAAATGAAAGCTTCCATAGCCAGTGGAATGTGTTGAGGGGCTACATGTCTAAGCAATGGGGGAACCTGGTAGGGCTGAGTCACTGGTTCCAGGGTCTAAGCAGCCCAACTGTCGGATCACACTGCCCTAGAAAGTTGATGGACATAGGGACTAAAACTGGGTGTGTACTTGAGATAAGAGAGATCAGTCATTGCCCAGCCCCCGAGGGCTTAGAAGAACAAAAGATGGGTGTCCATTTAGAGAGCAGGACTGGACCAAGTTTTGGCTTTTCATATATGTGAAAGTTAGGAACTGATAACACTGTTTAAAACAGATACAGTATATGCAGGTACTTTGCAAGCTTCCCTAAGTAGCTGTTCTCACACACCTCAGTCCTGTCCTGCAACTCTCTACTCATCTATCACCTTTGTCTCTTGAGTTGATAATTATACACACGCTTGAAATCCAGACAGACCCCCTCAAAAGCTAAAAAAGAAGGTAAAGAAAAATTTGGTATTAGTTAAGGAGATTGTTACCTTGTCCAGATCTGTGCTGCAAATAATTTATCTGCCTAAACTGTAGACATTAGAAGCAATTTGTATTCTTTCCCAATCAATGTCACTAAGCAACAGCATTAATATGATGGCTTCATAAAAACTCTATTTTACTACTTGTCCATGCATACTGCAATTTTAATATTCACCTGTATAATTAATTAAGTTGGTACTGTGGCTCAAGAGTATATGAAATGTATTGTACCCAGAGCTACAGATCATACTCCTTGGCTTGACTAGTTGAATTAAGGTTTTTGTGTTATTAACAATGAATTTCTTGGTCTCAACATACACAGTAGGATATATACCATAAGTTATATATACAGTTCATGCTGATTGGACAATGAGGAAATTAACATGACATGACCACAGAGAATGATATGCCAGAGTGAAAGTCATCCCCCTGAGGGCTATACAAAGCCTTTAGACTCAGTCCTGCACTGCACTGCCCAAAGAGGAGTCCTGAGAAGGAATTCAGGCTCTCTGCTCTTATCTTTCTCCTAGAGAGAAATGTTTTTCACCATACTTTTACTGCAAAATGACTGCCCACTCCTATCCTCTGTGCACCCTGCCTGCTCCACACACTCTGCCCACCTGATTGGTATTAAATGCACAGGTCCTGCCCTTTCTCCATGCCAGAGGCAAGATGTGAGAAGGCAGTTACTTTTGAACTTCCCTGTGAAAGTCCCTTTAGTAAGTAGGTATTTGGTACTGAAGACATTGGCAAATATTGGTTCATCTAATGATCAGATGAACAGAATGTTTTGAAGATACGTTCCATAAATCAGAGCTATGATTAACCTCCTGTCTGTTGCCACTTGCAAGGAAATTTGTCTTTCTTTTACTGGGGACACCCATATCATCTTGTAAACATAGTTGCCTACTTTCACACCTTGACTTTCAAAATAAGCCAGAAATCAAGCTAATCCCATTTTAAAACAAGGCCAAAACAAGCCAGTCCCTAAGAACTTCAATACTCTGTGTGACTAGATCTCCCAGGCCTGCAGTCTGGGACTGTGGTGGGCCCACTGTGCACCCCTGACTCTCTCCTCCCTTGACCCTGCTTGCTCCCCCTGGCCCCTGCTTTCTGAGAGCCAATAAAAAAAAAGAAGCAACAAGCTACAAGCCGAACAAGCGACAAGCCCAAAACTAGACAACAAGCAACTCACAAACCAATTAAGCAAAAAAAACCAAGCCCAATTTCTGCATTTTTTCATGGGTTTGGCATGTCTGCTTGTAAATTTTACCCAGCCAACGTGTGTGCTAGCAAAACCCAACTTTGGTCTTGCGCAAGTGTTTGCCTTCTGGCTCAGACGTAGGGAACCCTTTTGACTCATCTGACAGAGCTGTGTTTGAGTCTTAGGTACAGTAACATTCAGGATGTGCATGCAGCAACTCCAGCCATAGGGGGCCTCCAATAATCGGTTAAGTCTGCTCTATTGTCTAGCCCCCAGCTGGCAGACACAACAGCATCTGGTGCCATCACACTACAAAAGAAAAAGAGGCTGTTTTGATTGTAGCTGGAAAAGTAATATCCATAAGGAATGAAGTCTGTGTGGTTTGTTTGTCAAGAGATTGACAATTTGTGCAGTGCTTGTTACAAAGATACATGCATACATGAACAACCAACCCACACTGACATAAGTTGGCCTTTTTAGAGAATGCTCACCCGTGCCAGTAGTTATAAACCTTTATCGTGCAACAGAACAGATGGAAATCATTCACACATCTGAGCAGCAGAATCTCAAAATGAACTGGGCATAGTGACTGACATTTGGCTGGCTATTAGTTGCTGTCTTTGCAAGTTGCTTTCCAAGGCAAACTACATATTGTCAGACATCTGCACACGGTGGGTTTAAAACTATACGATGCTAGATAATAGCAGATCAATTGAAACACCTGATGTAATGGTAGCTCCTTTCGATAGGAATAATTACATGCTGCCAGCAGTCCTGAAATAATCTGTGTGAACAAATAATGAGACAGACATTGATCTCAGGAAAACTTGTAAGTAAATATTCAGTAGTCATGTACTTACTGGGGACTAGCTTCATAACAGCCTTCACAGCCAGCCCTCAATTTTGCATTTGTGACTATTTCACTTCTCAAGGAACATTATTCCAACAAAATTTAGCCTGCCCACATTCTTACAGGTAGGTAATAAAAGGGGTTGTCAATAGTGCTCAAATCAATATGTAGATTTTTATTAATCAATACATCATCATTATTATTATTATTACAAAACTGCATTTGAATAGTTCTGCTAATGGCCAAAGTACATTTTTCATTATAAACAGCAATACCTAGATATTTATACTAAGTAACAATTAACACAACCATGTGAGATGAAAAATTGTCTCCAGCGGCAACCCTGAGTCAAGTAACTAGGCAGCCAGCCTTAAATTATATTATATTTTTGGTTTGGTAGTTATAGGACCAAAATTGAGATCAGTATTTTCCCTAAGTGGTGTGGTATGGACTGTAAAAAATATGTAGCAATTTACTGAACTATTAAATTAATGTCAAGTTCCCATTAGAAATCCCATTCCTGTCAGAGGGACTTAAGAAAAGGCCCATAAAATTCCTAATGTCCCTGATACCAGAAACATCTGCCAGAGCCATGAGTCACGAGCCACTTGTTAAATTAGTTCAAAAGCTGAGGAGGCTGAACTTCATCAACCCAGAATCTCCCAGAGCTTGTCTACACTTCAAACGCTACAGTGGCACAGCTGTAGCTGATGGAAGGGGTTCTCCTATTGGCATAGGTAATCCACTATCCCAATAGGCAGTAGCTTGGTTGATGGAAGAATTCTTAGGTTGTCTTAACTACATCATTCAGGAGTGTGTATTTTTCCATCCCCTGAGAATTGTAGCTGGTTGATCTATTTTTTCTTGGGCAGACCAGCCCTCAGTGTAGTAGATGATTTGAAAGTGACAAGGGTGTGAGGAAGTATAAGCAGAATGGTGTTATACAAATGACAGGGCTAGAGCCTGATTAAAGCACATTGAAATCAATAAAAAGACATTCACTGAGTAACTTCAGGGTTATTAAGCATTCAAGATTTTTTAAATAGTTTCCTATAGGATGTGCATGGGAGGAATTACAGAAAACTAAGTAATACATATTTGGAACTTTGTTTTAGAACTCTGTCAGAGATGACACTCCCAGATGGAAAGAAGTTATGGCACTTTTATTAACAGTACTAAAGCAGAGTAAAGTTGTTTTTCCCATCCTGCAGAAAATTCCAATATATCAACATTTGCTTTCTTCATAAATCGGGATGAAAAATGGATATAGCAAAAAGTATCTTAGAACAAAATATTCCAAAAAATAAATTTGATTTGGGAATGGTGAAACTTTTTGTTTTGATCTTTTGGATCATAATGAAACATTTTGAAATTCCTGAATCAAAATATTTTGTTTTGATTTGTGAACTGACCCCAAACACTTCCTTTTGATTCACTTCAACATTAAACTGCATTTCCTTATTATGGTGCATTGTCTTATAGGAATTGTAGTTCAGAAACCTGATGACCCCATTTTCTCCTGGCTGGACTGCATCTCCCATGATCCAAAGTGGACTCCCTACTGACCAGGCTGTTTGATGTGTCATGGGAGTCAAATGGAAGGGAGGGGCTGAACTATAATCCATATGAGGCAATGTGCCACAGTAGGGAAATACAGTTTAATGTTGAACTGACTTGAAATTAAATGTTTCAGCCAGTTCAACAATTAAAATATTTTGATTTGTTTCAAACCAACCCCAAACAAAATATCTCATTTTGGTTTTCCTGAAATTTAAAAAAAAAAATTGTGGAAAGTTTCAATTTTGTGGAAACTGCATTTTCTGTCAAAAAATCATTTGGGTGGAAAATATGTGGCTAGTTCTAAACAGCACAAACACTCAGCTCTGACTGAATCTATTCAAACTTCCCTGGATTAACACAGTAATTAGCATAGTGCAACCTCTCCTCACAGAACCTGCTCCTTCCATGTTGTGAGATAACAGAGTAAGTTTGTCTAGATGCACCACATCTCGTCTATCTGACATGTATAGGTTAGTGACGCCCATCATTTATATAATTAGTAATCACTAAGAACAGCTATGTCATCTGGAGCAACAGAAAGAGTATGTACTTAATCTTTATTCTACAGGATGATTATATTACAGCGGCATCTTACTGTAACAGCTCTGTGGTTCTCATGTCCTACATAAAAGTTTGATTTAATGTATTAATTAATTTTTATTTTTAAAGCAAAAGTATCACCCATTTTAGGCTCTGAGTACCTGTACATAATTTAACTTTCACAGTAAAATGTCAGAATGACCTGTCCATCCCATGCCAGTTATATACAAAAATGCACCAGTGGATACAATAAAAATAAGACCTGCTCCATAGCAAGCATAATAGCTGCCTTCCCCAATAGCCTGAGAAAAGAAATTACCTGTGCAGTGTGCCTGGAAAATTACCAAATCCAGGCTTTGGCAGACCAGATTGGAGTTTAGGGATGAAATGCTGGCCTTATTGAAGTCAATGACAAAACTCTCACTGATATCAGTGGAGCCAAGATTTCACCCCAGACGCCACATTATACTAAATACTTATTGTTTTTCTAGCTACTAGCCTATTTTATCAAGTTAATACTTTAAAGATATTTAGATTGTTTCATGGTATGCTATCTCAGGGCTTATTTTTATCCAATTTCATCTTAAATTCATATTCCTAGTTACCTCTATATAAATCCACCATATTTTGTGTAGGTTTTACAAACATTAATGGTCAACTTCTTTGCTGGTGTAAATTGACACAGTTCCAGGGCTCCAGTGGCATTTTAATAATTTACAACAGCAGTAAATTTGAACAGTAGCAGATTGAGAATAATCATATTTTGTTAAGGAGACACCCAGTCCTGCTGTTATTGGCTCCAATAAGACTTACATGGCCATAAGGCCTACAGGATCACAATGTAAAGTATGAAAGAGTGGAAACTAAAAAGAATAAAAAATACTGCATCCACAGCAAATAGACATGATCATAACACATTGATTGGATTAAGAAGATACTTTTTGTTTCATCTCCATTAAAATAAAATAAGGCCATTTCTCTAGTATTATAAGCAGCCCTGAAATGTTTTAAGTTAGTGTTCTGCCCAAGTAAATTTCAGTAGCAGAGGTATATGTCTGCTGTTGATATATTTAAAAGTAGAATTCCCTTTTGCCTTTGTTGATGATCACAATGATTAAAGCAAGATGTGTATCTCTAGAGAGTAACCATCTAGCAAAAATATCACTACATATATCCATTAAAACATGACATAAAATATACTGAAAAGATTTAAAGAATTATGCTGGAATGTCATCTGGGATTTAACGTTTCCCAAATGGCATTAACAATTCCCTGTAGAGAAATCTCAATGTCTAATAATTCTCTATCCCTGCTTGATTCTATGCAAGATGACATCCTATGGTATATTGCTACATACGTACTCTGGGGTATACAATAGCTGTCACATTCATGTGAGCAGGTTATTTACTTTCACAGAAGCTGTGACTATTTCTGCATTCCAGCTATTGATGGAAGAAATAACTATATTATTTACAGGTTTCAGAGTAACACCCGTGTTAGTCTGTATCCGCAAAAAGAAGAACAGGAGTACTTGTGGCACCTTAGAGACTAACAAATTTATTAGAGCATAAGCTTTCGTGGACTACAGCCCACTTCTTCGGATGCATATAGAATGGAACATATATTGAGGAGATATATATACACACATACAGAGAGCATAAACAGGTGGGAGTTGTCTTACCAACTCTGAGAGGCCAATTAATTAAGAAAAAAAAAAACTTTTGAAGTGATAATCAAGCTAGCCCAGTACAGACAGTTTGATAATAAGTGTGAGAATACTTACAAGGGGAGATAGAGTCAATGTTTGTAATGGCTCAGCCATTCCCAGTCCTTATTCAAACCGGAGTTGATTGTGTCTAGTTTGCATATATGCATATATTGTAATGGCTGAGCCATTACAAACATTGACTCTATCTCCCCTTGTAAGTATTCTCACACTTATTATCAAACTGTCTGTACTGGGCTAGCTTGATTATCACTTCAAAAGTTTTTTTTCTCTTAATTAATTGGCCTCTCAGAGTTGGTAAGACAACTCCCACCTGTTTATGCTCTCTGTATGTGTGTATATATATCTCCTCAATATATGTTCCATTCTATATGCATCCGAAGAAGTGGGCTGTAGTCCACGAAAGCTTATGCTCTAATAAATTTGTTAGTCTCTAAGGTGCCACAAGTACTCCTGTTCTTTTTTATATTATTTACCAGAGTTTTAAGGTGAGTGGGGCATTATCTAGCAACTATAAGTATAAAAGTCTGAGGTCAGCTTATCTCATGAGTTAGCTTTGTTAGCCTGCAGCCTTGTACTGTTACTCTGGAAAATTCATGAAGTCTGCTGTTTGACATGTTATTAGACACTCAGGCTGAAGCTAGAGCGGCTGAAGCCAGAGATTTGAGGCCTATATACTCATAAACATAAACATACTACATAAATATTTATACCATTATTCATATATTCCATATTAACTGGGGTCATTATCCTCACAGCTTGGTTAATTAAGCAGTGAGATATCACAAGACGTGTCATTTTGGGATATCATCATGCTATCTTGGTTTCAGAGAGACAAGGCTGAAGGTGAAGTGCTTTTGCTCACCCAAGAAGTGGCAATATCCCAGCATGGCGCACACAGTGAATACAGAATAGTTTTAGCCAATTATAATTTGAAAAATAATAAAATAAAATCATGCTAACATGCATTTTGGTGGCCTAGCATTACTATTACTTGTCACACTCATGGTGAGGTATCTTGTTCATCTGCTAACAAGAGCTGGGAGTGTCAGAGAGAGTTTGAACCTGGGTAGGAGAGGTGAGTCATTCATTGCACTGGGAGTGATCTCTTCTGGCCATTTAGGTGCAGTTTTGGAAAGCATCACAAGGAAATATGGCCTTTTGTCAGGAGGCTGCTGCTCCATACTCTGGAGGTTTGTCAGATTGGGAGACTTCAGAACATCTAAGCATGGTGAGATATAAGAACCTAGGTAAAATGGGATAAAAAAATTCCTGTGGAAGAAGGATGTATTTTATGTGTGTGGGCAGCTGGCAATTTCATTTTGTCAGCTCTCAGAAACTAAGCTGGGTTGGATTTGTGCTTGTAGGGGAGACCTCCAAAGAAAACATAGGTTTTGCAAGTTAGAGGTGTTGATTCAGAAGGTGCCACCTGTACTTTGTGTGAGCATAAAGAAAGAGACCCAAGACAGTGTGACATGTAGGCTTTATTTCCTTCCTCTGCATACACTGTCTTCTCTCATCAAGGACTTCCTGAACTGGAGTTCTCTAATGTCCTAGCAGTGGCATGCTGTCTATGTACGCATTGCATGCCCTGCATGACCAACAGGCTCTGTGTTATCCAGTTGGCAGCTCGTGGGCTGGATCTGGCCCATGGGATGATTCCATCTGGCCTCCATATAGGACTCAAAATGGTGTCCTCCACACAGCATGACCTCGCACTCATCATACGTGCAAGGCATGCTGCATGGAGGATACCATGTTGGACAGCATAAGGCATGCAAGTGAGTTGTTGCATGCCTTACTATAACTGTCACATCACTCCACTGGGTCCTAGAGGTAATCATACTATAGCTCTCCTATTAGGAAGCTATTTATTGTTACACCGTCTTTCCTACTGAATCCCACATGGTGTTAGGGGCACTGTGCCATTAGAAATGTAGTCTTTTAGATGACAAGTTAAACTGGTATCCTGGCCACTTGCTGCCATAAAAGCTCCTACAATTGTTTCCATTATGATTCTATCTATGTATTTCACAATCTGCCCATTATAATAGTTTATAGGCATTACTATAATGTTAGAAAATGTATTGAAAAAAAGTAATAAATATCTCATGTAGATTAAATATAACACTCTAATTCTCCCAATACAGTGTAAAATAACTGACATGTAGACAGAGGAGAAATATTTCTGTTACAAGAGATTTTTCCTATTAACTCTACTGGCTTTATTTACCCTATTCCTCAATATAGTGCGGGGGGAGGGAGGTGAGAAAAAAAACAGATGGAGGGGGGGATGGTGTGTGTGTTTGTGTGTGTGTGTGAGAGAGAGAGAGAGAACACCAGATTTATTCTAGACATTTCCTTAGTAGCTCTATATCTGATATAGAGAGTTACTTGTCAGAGATTTACTTACAAGGCAGGAATAATTTGTTCATCTATACCGGCTTTCATTTACACAAACATCAGTGATCTGACTGAAGAATCTAGCTTTCTTTGGTGGAATGGATAACGCTAAAAAAAGTCCCCACATTTGAAATGTAGGACACATACAGATGTGTAGATGGACACAGTTTGGAGCAGAATCATCAGTTACCTATTTTTTTCCACAACAGGACTCATTTAAATCACTTTGCACAGATATACATTCTCAGATCTGTTACGGAATTTCACCCCTAGTGCAGTGATAAAAACAGTCTGCTCTGTGTGTGATACTTTCAGCATTGCCTTGTTAACAGTTTTATCTCTTTATGCAAAGCGAAACTAACTATTCCTGAAATGTATTCTCTGGAAATTATTCAATGCATCCATCAGCTACATTTATAACTTTTGATGAAAACCCCTTTATATGGTGATTTTTGGTTAGCTGTGGTAAGGTAATTAGAACCTGCTGTAGTAAGTATCATGTCATATTGTTGTCAGTGGTGTGGGAACAATACCTGAAGGTGTAATTGCCCTTACATTTTTATGGATTCTTTTAAGAGCAAAGCTATCAATTACTAGACACAAAGACATTTAGACAATAAGAGCGAGTACATCAAGCAAAGTCAGACAAAGGTAAATCTGAAATCACTTCAACTTCAAAGAGGAAACTTCTTTCGTTCTTCCATCCTTTGTTTTTGTTTATGATGCTGTTTTGAAACACATTCTTTATAAATCTATGAACGTCATAAGATCACAGAGCAGGATCAACTAATCCAGAATCAGATTGTAGCACTGAATCAGTATTCAGTTAATGCAGTGGTTCTCAACCAGGGGTACATGTACCCCTGGGGGGTACTCAGAGTTCTTCCAGGGGGTACATCAACTCACCAAAATATACACTGGGGGCCAAATTCTCTGCTGCCTACTTTTACAAAAGCTACATAAAAAGCACTAGCAAAGTCAGTACAAACTAAAATTTCATATAGACAATGACTTGTTTATATTGCTCTATATAGTATACACTGAAATGTAAGTATGGTATTTATATTCCAATTGATTTATTTTATAATTACATGTAAAATTGAGAACATAAGCAATTTGTCAGTAATAGTGTGCTATGATGCTTTTGCATTTTTATGTCTGATTTTGTAAGAAAGTAGTTTTTAAATGAGGTGAAACTTGGGGATACACAAGACAAATCAGACTCCTGAAAGGGGTACAGTAGTCTGGAAATGCTGAGAACCACTGAGTTGATGTTACTAGAAGGCTTGATTGTACATTTAATGGCAAGTCCAGCTCCTGCTTCCACAAATGTGATGGCTTCCCAAGCAGTGGAACCAGTATGGTTCCATTACACAACACAATGTGAGTGTTGAATACAGTGTTGAACTCTATATGAGGGATAGTTAGTTCATATGTGGCTCAGAGCTAAGTTCTTGGGTCCTATATAAGAAACAAGTACATTCATAAGATTGTGCTTTCATGATAACAGATAGGCTGAGATGTTTTTAAAAGTTCCTTCCCCACATTTCTGTTTATTCCCTGATAGCTGGTTGACTAGAGTACAGAAAGCAAAGTCTTTTTTTATTTTCTTTCTGTACTTTTATGGATAAGCCACTGTAGAGAGAGGAAGATATTTTCCTTTTCACTATATGAAGTGGTCCATAAGAGTAAAGTGCTGAAATATGTGATACTGGTATCTTTTTGTGCAAGAAAATTTGGGCTCATTTTTGCTGTCACTACTGCTTTTGTGGTTGAGTGATTTGTATTTTTAATCCAGGAATAAAGGAGCGGTTTTTGAACAAGCTGATTGGCAGAGAGAAACTTCATTTGGTCTGATATTCACTATCACCATTCCAAATATAACTTGAGTTTTCAGTGCCTCTATTGAAGTTTCATATGAAATACCTTGGGTGAACAACACAAATACACCAATGCTGTTAGAAAAGTATACTTGTTTAAAATTAACCCACATTGCTCATATTAAAATGATTCAATTATGTTTTTTACAAATAAAATATTCTAGTCAATTTACAGTGGGTGTAGGATGATATGAATTAGGCCGGTCCTATTTCTATAGCTGCAAATCTTATCTAGAGTACAGTATACAGTAACTTCTCAGATGCAACGATTCCATAAATATAGCCTTCTTGTTCTTCTTTGTATGTTGTGTCTGTGCCTTTAGATCCAGGATGGGCAGGTTGGGAAGGCGGGAAAGGCACTTCTGCCTCCTGCCAGTGGTAGTTCAGGAGCACTAGCAGGTATCCAATGGAATTTTGTTACAAACCCCCATTAGATAGAGCAGCATAAGTTAATGTTGGAGCATGATACCTCTGTAGATACCCCTTGCCTCCACTGGATCCCCAAGAACCACAAGAGTCTCAGGGACGTGCAGTCTCAGGATGTGGAAACTCCAGACTCTTTCATGTTACAGGGCAAACCCTGCCCCCTGAAGGATGCTGGTTTTACACTAATTTATGTGGCATAACTCCTATGAGGAACAAGCAGATTTGATCTATACATTGAACATTGCAAGTGAAGTTACCATGGCAGTTTTCCTCCAGATAGAAGGTATTCATATGAACATAGTATATGGGCAAAAATTTGGAAAGGGTGGATTTAGATTTGGATTTCAATGTCACTTATAGGTTCATTCATCTTTGAATGATGGGGGAAACTTATATTTTGGGTCACCGGCAAATTTAGAGGACATGTATTAATGCTAAGGCACAGGTGGTAGGAATACTTGAACGGTAATAAATTTAAATTGCAAATGTGCTAAATCTGTTGCAGATCTAATGCTGCCATAAATGAGTATCAGCTGCAAGCACTAGTATAGCAGAAAGCTGTTAAATGCATACTCTTGGTGCATGGGAAATGTACTCTTTCAGCAGTTTACATTCTGTTTGCTATTCATTTGTGAGGGCGTCTCTTCACACAGGAGCAGTCATTTTTACAGAAATTTACTTTACAGTGCTTTGTTTTTAAATGATATTATAGGTTATGAAGACAATATCACCCATCTGAATACTAATCCCTTAAGTACCTCTTGGTAATATGAAAGTGCACAGGAATTGCTTTTTGGCATTCTGTGTTCTCATGACATTTTTACCACCACCTCCTTCTCTAGCAGTTTCCTGCACTGCAGCAAAGTCATTGCTGACAAGGCACCAACCAAGACTATATGTACAGGTGAAAATAGGAGTGTAAGACACCTGATGACAGTTTGTGCCTGTTTTATATTCATCCCCAAATGCAGCTGTGCATCTTCAAATGTATTCTTTCCATTTAATATTTTCTTGTTTCAGAAATGGGAGGGAAGGCAAGAAAGGTGACTAGCATAATGCTCAAAAAGGAAGCCCATTGTAGTCAATGGAGCTATGCTGATTTACAGTAGCTGAAGATCTGTCCCAAAATATACACTGAGGGCCAAATTCCCTCCTGCTGCAAATGGCTACATGTCATGACCCACAGATCTTAAACTTGCATCTGCAGGGTATATAGGAGCAGCCATGTTTCAGCCATCCATCCAGCAGTCTGCTGATGCTTGCTTACCTGGACCCATGAAGAGAAACCCCAGTTTGAGACTCCACCCCTGCAGTCCTATTGGTGGGAATCAGAGCAGCTGATTGGCCTGCTTGGCCTACTTAAGCCAGCAGACAGAGCAGGAAGCTGTTTGAACAACTGGGTTCTACCCTGTTGTTGACTGTGTGCCATGTGCTTCCTGTCCCATCCCCCAGGTTGATTTCCTGGCATCCTGCCCCCTTGTGACTCGTGAAACCTGATTCATGGTTCTGACCTCCAGTTTGACTCCTGACTCTGACCCCCGGTATCCTGACCCAACCTGACTCTGGTTCTGGACTCATAGTTCTGATCTCGTTTGTCTCCTGCTTCTGACCTTCTGGTATCCTGATCCAGCTGACTCCTGCCTCGTGAGTAAAGACTCTGGCTTTGCCCAGCCGTGACGGCTTGTTCAGACCACAATTACCCCAAGGGGCCAAGCCTGATGCAAGAAGGATGAACCCAGCAACACCACTGCAGCCACTATAAGTGCTGGACTTGCCCAAATGGGCCCTCCCCCGTCAGATGGACAATCAAGCATCACAGGCCCAAGTTGCAAAGCTGACCTCAGACAACCAGTGGCTGCAGGACCAAGTGAGGCAATTCAGCACTGAGATTACTGTGCTGTGAACGCAACATGCAATACCTTGCCCTGAACAGATGCCTGCAATACCCATGCCCCAATGGGTTGACGGGGCGAGGCACAGTGCCTTCCTATGCAGTGCACTTTTGCCACCTCACTGAGGATACAGAAAGGAATGAAGCACAGCTGTATCATTTCTGATGGGGTTTACAGAAAGAAATCAAAGATGAACTGGCCCATGTAGAATATCTAGGCTCATTGGTGTCCTCTGTGGACATATACCATATACCATGACCCATCTTCCGCCAAACGTATGCAAGCCAATCTGTCTCATCAGTAACTCAAACCTGAACAAAAGGACTGGCAATGTCACCTGTGGCTTCTATGGTGGTGAACATAACCATGCTATCTCAGCCTGCCCACTATGAATGCTGAAGAATTTGAGGAAACAAACCGACCCAGGCATGGTGGTGGGAATCGGCCTGGACCTTGAGAGAAGAGAACTTCCCTGTACTTTAGTTCTCACTCAGATGCTTCCTGAACCCTATCCACAAGCTTCCCATTTGCAGGTGCCTATGCAGCTGCACATCCCTGGGGACCAGAGGCGACAGGTGGGGTGGTGCTTGTGGGGTTACATGCCCCCACCTCCAGATTGCTCGGTCACGTGGTGCAGCAGTGCCACTTCTCTGCGAAGTAGCTGAGCCAGCGAGCTGCCCCAGGCAGGAAGAGGTAGAGGCAGCAGTGGAGGAACAGCTGGGAGCTTCTTGGAGGTGCTGCTGCTTTAACTCTGCCAGGAGAAGCAAAAGAACAGCTGGGAGCTGCACGGAGGTGCTGCTGCTTTCCCAGAAGGGTTGGAGGGGGGCGCTTTCCAGAAGGTATAGGGTTACTGGGAGGTCGGGGTTGTGTGCCCTCCCCCCACTGTCAGCAGGCCTGGGTCAATCTTCACACACTTTCATGTCTTTGATTTGCACTATGGAACTTCTCCCCAAGTACCATGATGACACGGACATCCTTGAGAAGAAGAGTGCAGAAAACCTCCCCCCCACATCAGGACCATGACTGCCCTATAGAACTTCAGACAGGGGTGAAGATACAGTTTGGATGGTTATAGGACAAAAGGTCTGGCTTTCAACAGAACACCTCTGCACAGACAGACCTTCCTAGAAATTAGACTATCAGTTCCTTGGCGACAAATCAACACAGTCATCTTTGAGCTTCAGCTCCCTCGAACCCTTGGAGTCCATCCTGTGTTCCATATCTCACTTCTGAAACCATACCCTGAGAGCACATTTCCCCATAGAGCCCAGTCATGGGCCACACTAGTACAATACGCCATCATGTGCCAGCAATGCCCCTCTGCTATGTACATCGGCCAAACTGGACAGTCACTGCTTAAAAGGATAAATGGACACAAGTCAGATTTAGGAATGACAATATACAAAAACCTGTAGGAGAACACTTCAACCTTCCTGACCACACAATAACAGATTTTAAGGTAGCCATCCTACAGCAAAAAAACTTCAGGACCAGACTGCAAAGAGAAACTGTTGAGCTTCAGTTCATCTGCAAATTTGACACCATCAACTCAGGATTAAACAAAGACAGTGAATGGCTAGCCAACTACAAAAGCAGTTTCTCCTCCCTTGGTGTTCACACCTCAACTGCTAGAAGAGGGCCTCATCCTCCCTGACTGAACTATACCTCATTATTTCTAGACTGATTCTTGCCTGCATATTTTTACCTGCCTCTGGAAACTTCCACTACATGCATCTGATGAAGTGGGTATTAACCCACGAAAGCTCATGCTCCAATACATCTGTTAGTCTATAAGGTGCCACAGGACTCTTTGTTGCTTTTTACCCCTCTGATACTAGTACAAGTGTACAAGTACAGGGTCAAGAGGAATTTGTTCATGAAGTCTTTACTCTAAGATCAAAAGGGTGCAAATTATAGTACCTGATCGATTGGGAAGGTCATGGACCAGAGGAATGTACTTAGGAACTAGCAGAAAATGCTCCCATACTGGTTTGAGCCTCCATTGGGGGCCACCCTGAAAAACCTGGACCCACATCACCCACAGGGCACTCCTAGGAGATGGAATGATGTCATGACCACCAGGCCTTGAACCTGGCTCTGCAGGATTTATAGGAGCAGCCATGTTCCAACCCTCCATCAGGAAGCCTGCTGACAACTGTTTACCTGGGATCCATGAAGACCAGCCCCAGTTTGAGGCTCCTTCCCTGCAATCCTATTGGCAGAGTCTCAGCACAGCTGATTGGCATGATGACTGTGCTTAAGCCAGAGTGGGAACAGGAAGCTATCTGAACAACTAGGCTCTACCCTGATCTCGACTGTGTCCCAAATGCTTTATGCTCCTGCCCCTTCCCCCTGGCTTGATTTCCTGGCATCCTGACCCAGCATGACTCCTGGCATCTTGTTTTTGGTTCTAACATCCAGTTTGTCTCCTTCTTCTGATCTTCTGATACCCTGATCCAGCTGACTTCTAATTCCTGTCTTGTGAGTGTGGACCCTGGCTCTGACTGCTACATCTGGCCATCCATGACACGACTGTGATACTGTAGTTCTATTGATTTCAGTGAAGTTCCATCAGTTTACACCAGCCCATCATAGTTTACTTGTACAATTGAGTCTTGACTCTGCAAGGTATTGAAATCAACGGGAGGCTCAACCTCTCCTGGAGATGCTTAGCATTTTGCAGGATTGATCCCTTGCCAAAGAGGGAGCCTAATCTAAAACAACAGAGGGTCCTGTGGCACCTTTGAGACTAACAGAAGTATTGGGAGCATAAGCATAATACTTCTGTTAGTCTCAAAGGTGCCACAGGACCCTCTGTTGCTTTTTACAGATTCAGACTAACACAGCTACCCCTCTGATACTAATCTAAAACACTGTCTTCAGTGCTCTGTGTATCAAACATTAGGATAGCTTTGTGGTTTATACTTGTGAGTTAGAATAAGGCCATTCCCTGGGCCCACAGATTCAGGTCCCACCAGACTTATGACTAAATATTTGTTAAAGACTTGCAGTGTATCCAGCAAGAGCTAATATAATGGGTATCCTTTTGAGGTATGTGATGTGATTGCATGTGTAATCTTCTGATTGTGTTCTGAGTTTCTTTGAACAAGACTCCGAATGTCAGTGCTGACCAGATAACACCTGAGGTTTTAAGTATCTCATTATACTTTAGATGATACAAGAGGTTTGCCTTCAGACAAGTCTCATCCTCTCCATCACCATCCATTCAGCTGGCAAGAACAAATTCTTGTGCCGCCTAGCAATGGGCAAGCAGAAGTGAACTTCCTTAGTGGGATTGGCCAGCCATGCATATATATTTAAATGTAATGTATGGCCCATCTCTCATGAGAGGGTGAAAAAACATGTTCTCATTAACCTCTGAAGATAGGACAAAACACAGTGGGCTTAAATGTCAGCAAAGGAGGGTTAGGTTGGACATTAGGAAAAATTTCCTGACTGGTTAGACAAACACCAGTCAGTAAGGGTCTAGTTATTATGTAGTCCTGCCTTTAGTGCAGGGAACTGGACTAGATAACCTACTGAAATCCCTTTCAATTCTACATTTCTATGATTTTATGAGAAATAAAACAGGCATAAAGATATTGAATTCTACACTAATTGCCAGAAATTAGAATGAAATATTCAGTGTTATCACAAATTATTTGCTGTGTGGACAAATCATTTTACTATTCATATGAAATGCAATGACTAATTTTAAAGGCTTGTAAGTAATGTGAGGGAAAATCAAATAGCAAAGAAGAGCAGGCACATGTATCAATCCTTTTATAGAGTGTAAAAATCTTGCTATTACACCATTAATTGTAACTGATGCTTTGATTATGGCATTTAATAGCGTTTATTCCCAAATCCAAGTTCCATTCCCATATGGAACAGGTCACCCCTATCCAAGATACCCAAGTGCCTTTTCTGCATTGAGTGAAATAGCTACTGCATGCTTATTTTAATGTTAGTTAATGTTTATTAAGTCTATAAAAAACCTGATGTTATTGTTTGAGTGGCTAATGAAGCCAACTTGGTTTGGATGAATTAATTCAGGAAGAATAGATTCTAATATCCTAGCTAGCGGCTTTGTAAGGATTTTACAATCTGGATTAATTAAAAATATGAGCCTATAGCTACCAAATTTCCCTGCATCTTTACTAGGCTTTAAAATATCAGAAATTATGGTGCTCATAAGTGATGTAGGTGTTTTACCACTCACAGAGGCTGCACTAAATATCCTGCACAATATGGCTTCAAATTTGCTTTATAAATGCTATATAATCTGGCTAGCAATGATTACATCCCATAACTCTGCTTAGTTTGCTATATTATCTACCTTATTTTTTAATTGAATTTGTACTTTATATCACTTGAAAAATAAGTTCCAGTGTGCATTTAAAAAGATATCATAAAGCAGATTTTGTAGAAATCCATAGTTGAGCTGGTCATCCTTTTTTCAATGATTTTTTTTTTAATCCAGAAAATGGGATTTAGTTGAAAGTGAGGCTACATCTACACTACAGGGGGGGGGGTCGATTTAAGATACACAAATTCAGCTACGTGAATAGCGTAGTTGAATTCGACGTATCGCAGCCGACTTACCCCGCTGTAGGGACGGCGGCAAAATCGACCTCTGCGGCTTCCTGTCGACGGTGCTTACTCCCATCTCCGCTGGTGGAGTAAGAGCGTCAATTCGGGGATTGATTGTCGCGTCCCGAAGGGACGCGATAAATCGATCCCCGAGAGGTCGATTTCTACCCGCCGATTCAGGCGGGTAGTGTAGACCTAGCCTGACACTTTTTGATTTTCAAAAAAGCTTTGAAACAAAAAAAAAGCATTCAGGGAAAAAAAACTGATATTTTTCTGTATTCTTGAAATGTTTCATTTTGAAAGTAACACTTTATCTCATGTTTTAACATTCTCTCCTTTTAAGTGAGTGAAATTAGTGTAAAGGTTTGATAGCTGTGGTTGAACTAGCGTGCTAAAAAGGAAGTGTTGTCACAATGACATAAGTGCTGGGAGCGGCTGGCCATTCTGAGTATGCGCCTGGCGTCTAAGATCAGAGCTATTTTTAGCGTGCTCACTCAATCAGAGTTAGCATGAGTATGTCTCTTCAAGATGGAATATTTGCTTCCATCTTGAAGTGTCGACATGCTGAATATAATATCAGCCAGTGTATGCTGGAGCAAACCCTTCTCCTAGCATGCCAAAGTTTCTCCAGTGATAAATTTAGCCCATTGATACTGGGCTTGCTTATTTGTCAATGACAAAACTGACACACTATGGTTAGAACTGGTCATGAACTTTGCAACAAAATGTTTGTCTGTTGGAAAATGCTGATTCATTGAAACCAAAACTTTTATTGGGTATGTACCAATTTTGATGACATTTTCATCAGGAAAGGTTTTTCAGGTCAAGGTTAGAGTATGGGAGGGGAAGAGAGGTCCACCCTCTCCAAATAGCCAGATGGCTAGCATACATGGGATAGGGAAAACCCAAGTGCAAGTCGCTGCTCTGCCTGTGTCAGAACAGGGATTTGTACTTGGGACCCTCACATTCCATGTGAGTGCCTGAGCCACCAGGCTATTCTGGGACAAGTCTGCTACACCGCACTGAAAAATATTGAAAGGTCTTGGGTTCATCTTGGTGCAGAATGGGAAAAGTTGAGCTTCCTGCCCAGCTCTTACTGTGGTGAATGAATTCTGCCTGCCTTACTCAAACTTGAGCATCTTAGTGCAAGACTACCTGTAAATAGAGGGCCTGATTTCCAAAATGCCCAAATTGTAAACTCCTTGCTGTTATTGGGGAGCAGATACACACACAAATAATCATTAATCCAATTGATATCTGTAGATCTACTTGTAAAAGTAACTGCTTGTCAATGTAGGAGGTTCACAAAGTGTTCAGATATAAAAGTCTTCACACACTTTCATGTCTTTGATTTGCACTAGGGTACTGATATGTGAATACAAATGTATTGATGTGTGAATACAAATACAAATTGTAAATGAAACAAACTGTACCATAGAATCTCTATGGATAGAAATTTCATGCTCTAAAAATAAGAATATAGCAGTAGGAATATATTACCATATATATACTCTAACTCTGACCAGGATGGTGATAGTGACTATGTAATGCTCAGGGAGATTAGAGAAACTATTAACATAAAAAACCCTCAATAATAATAATGGGGGATTTCAGTTATCCCCATATTGACGGGGTACATGTCATCTCAGGACGGGATGCAGAGATAAAGTTTCTTGACACCTTAAATGACTGCTTGATTTAGTCCTAAGTGGAGCACAGGACCTGGTCCAAGAGGTGAATATAGCTGGACCGCTTGGTAATAGTGACCATAATATAATTAAATTTAATATCCCTGTGGCAGGAAAAACATCACAGCAGCCCAACACTGTAGCATTTAATTTCAGAAAGGGGAACTACACAAAAATGAGGTGGTTAGTTAAACAGAAATTAAGGGGTACAGTGCCAAAAGTAAAAGCTCTGCAAGCTCTGTGGAAACTTTTTACAGAAACCACAATAGAGGTCCAACTTAAATGTATACCCCAAATGAAAAAAACATAGTAAGAGAACCAAAAAAGAGCCACCCTGGCTAAACAACAAAGTAAAAGAAGCAATGAGAGGCAAAAAGGCATTCTTTAAAAAGTGGAAGTTAAATCCTAGTGAAGAAAATAGAAAGGAGTATAAACACTGGCAAATGAAGTGCAAAAATATAATTAGGAAGGCCAAAAAAGAATTTGAGGAACAGTTAGCTAAAGACTAAAAAAGTAATAGCAATTTTTTTTTAAGTACATCAGAAGCAGGAAGCCTGCTAAACAACCAGTGGGGCCACTGGATGATTGAGGTGCTAAAGGAGCACTCAAGAACGATAAGACCATTGCAGAGAAACTAAATGAATTCTTTGCATTGGTCTTCATGGCTGAGGATGTGAGGGAGATTCCCAAAACTGAGCCATTCTTTTTAGGTAACACATTTGAGGAACTGTCCTAGATTGAGGTATCATTAGAGGAGGCTTTGGAACAAACTGATAAATTAAATAGCAATAAGTCACCAAGACCAGATGGTATTCACCCAAGAGTTCTGAAGGAACTCAAATGTGAAATTGCAGAACTACTAACTGTAGTCTGTAACCTATCATTTAAATCAGCTTCTGTACCAGATGACTGGAGGACTGCTAATATGACACCAAATTTTAAAAAGGGCTCCAGAGGTGATTCCGGCAATTACAGGCCTGTAAGCCTGACTTCAATACCGGGCAAACTGGTTGAAACTATAATGAAGAACAATATTGTCAGACATATAGATGAACATAATTTGTTGAGGAAGAGTCAACATGGTTTTAGTAAAGGGAAATCATGCTAGAATTCTTTGGTCAACAAACATGTGGACCAAAGAGATCCAATAGATATAGTGTACTTAGATTTTCAGAAAGCCTTTCACAAGGTCCCTCACCAAAGGCTCTTACACAAAGTAAGCTGCCATGGGATAAGAGGGAACGTGCTCTCATGGATTGGTAACTGGTTAAAAGATAAGAAACAAAGGGTAGGTATAAATGGTCAGTTTTCAGAATGGAGAGAGCTAAATAGTGGTGTCCCCCAGGGGTCTGTTCTGGGACCAGTCCTATTCAACATATTCATAAATGATCTGGAAAAAGGGGTAAACAGTGAGGTGGCAAAATTTGCATATGATACAAAATTACTAAAGATAGTTAAGACCCTGGCAGACTGTAAAGAGCTACAAAAGGACTTCTCAAAACTGGGTGACTGGGCAACAAAATGGCAGATGAAATTTAATGTTGATAAATGCAAAGTAATGTATATTGGAGAGCATAATCCCAACTGTACATATAACATGATGGGATCTAAATTAGCTGTTACCACTCAAGAAAGAGATCTTGGAGTCATTGTGGATAGTTCTCTGAAAACATCCACTCAATGTGCAGCGGCAGTCAAAAAAGCAAACAGAATCCTTGGAATAATTAAGAAAGGAATAGATAATAGGACAGAAAACATCATGTTGCCTCTAAATAAATACATGGTATGCCCACATCTTGAATACTGTGTGCAGATGTGGTCACCCCATCTCAAAAAAATATATATTGGAATTGGAAAAGGTTCAGAAAAGGGAAACAAAAATGATTAGGGGGTGTGGAATGGCTTCTGTATGAGGAGAGATTAATAAGACTGAGCCTTTTCAGCTTGGAAAAGAGATGGCTAAGGGGAGATATGATTGAGGTCTATAAAATCATGACTGGTGTAGAGAAAGTAGATAAGGAAGTGTTGTTTACTACTTCTCATAACACAAGAACTAAGGGTCATCAAATGAAATTAATAGGCACAGGTTTAAAACAAATAAAAGGAAGTATTTCTTCACACAACACACAGTCAACCTGTGGAACTCCTTGCCAGAGGATGTTGTGAAGGCCAAGACCATAACAGGGTTCAAAAAAGAACTAGATAAATTCATGGAGGATAGATCCATCAATGGCTATTAGCCAGGATGGGCAGGAATGGTGTCCCTAGCCTCTGTTTTCCAGAAGCTGCAAATGAGCGACAGGGGATGGATCACCTGATGATTACTTGTTCTGTTCATTCCATCTGGGGCACCTGGCACTGGCCACTGTTGGAAGACAGGATGCTTGTCTGGATGGACCTTTGGTCTGACCCAGTAGGGCCATTCTTATGTTCTTATATACAAACCCTGATTTTACATAATGGAGTACATGCATACACTATTACATGTACACCTTTGAAAATTATGTGCCAGTTACATATTTGCATAATAAATCCACACATTTCTATCCCTTTTCATGACCACCTAGTATTTCAGTCATTACTGACAGTAAACATATTGAAATCATCACTCTAAGAAGTAAAAAAAACAGATTTTTGAAATGCTTCATAAAACATAACACAGAGAATTCAGGGATGGGCATTGCACTGACACGCAAACAGATATGTGAGTTAGGCTGTTTCTCACTGGGAGATGATACTCTAATGTAGTAATGCAGAGGTCAGAATATGAAGAACATTCAGAGGATCTAAAATGTTAAGCAATGAAATACCAGATTAGAAGCACTTCTACTGTATTCATAAACATCCTTTAAAATCCTGAAGTTATCACAATCACAGAAAAAGGAAGGAGAGCTGAATTTTTAATGGAAGTTTCTTCATGGTTCAAAGGAAAAGAAGGTACAATATTTTATGTAAATGTTAGCAATATCTTCACATCTGTTTTAAAATATCCATGTTCTTTAGTCCATTGATTGTTTTGGCTTTCATTTAAGCTTCTATTACTGTAGGTCAAAAGGATGTCTTAATACTTAGGGGGAAAATAATAGGATTATATGCAAATTCTATTTTACATTTGTCTTTAGTAGAGCTTGTGATATATTTCAGGACATTTTTCTTATGGTCTAGAGGTTGCTGAAAGATTTTAATCAGTCCCAGAAGACTTGGGTTCTTATTCAGACTTTGTCTGAAAACTTTTGCTCTATTGAATTTCTTCACCTTCCTTTCCCCAACCACAAAACAGAAGGAATCCAAGATATATCCCTATCTGAGCCACCACCACAGCATCCCTCCCTTTATGTGTGTCCTTTGTGCGAATCTTACTGTGAGCGCAGTCCATAATTATTTTCAGTAATTCTTAGTTAACCAATGTAAGCAAATGGAATATGTATCAATATTTTACATTACTTAGTAATTTCCAACAAAATTAAATATGATGGGATTTTCAAAAGCATCTAAGTGACTTAGGAGCACCAGCACATTGTCCCTTTGAAAGTCAGTGGTACTTTTGTTCCTAAGTCACATAGTGAAAGACTTTCAAAGGACCAAATTTTCAAAGGGATTTAGGTACCTAAAGATGCAGAATGGCCCCTAGTGGGATTTACCAATGTCTAGGCTCCTAATTCCTATTGATTTCAACGAGAGCTGCTGTGTCCTCAATGATGGCCACTTGATTTTTTTGAAAATAAAACCACTTATTTGTCTTAGGGGACTAACTTTAGGATCTTATTTTTTTAAAATCTTGGCCTTGGCAGATACCCAGCTTTATAAAAGTAATAATGTTAATATTTCAGATTTGCTGTGAAGAGCTTTTTACCTTCATAATGAATTATGTACTGTACCATACAGGTGGCCTTTGTTTTGCCACCTGCCTAAGTCGATGCAAAAGTATCACTAATTCCCTGAATTAAAATACTGTGGCAGAAAGTATATGTGAAAAAGATTGAATAAGTCTATAACTTCTGGTGTCTGGTAACTAGAGAAAGCTGAATTATTTATTGCAAATAGTATGTATAATTAATTTAGACTTTTTTCTGCTATTTGTGAGTTATCCACTTTCAGGTGTTGAATGTTATTAATTATTCTTAATAGTTTGACATAATTCAAAAGAAGAGGTTTCAGCCTATGGATTTCTCACAAAGCGTTGATTGAATTGCAAATAAAAAAGGATGTTGCTGTCCCAAGCTCTTCCCACAAGCTGAGTTCTACCCACTTGAGGTGACAGAATGAGATGCCACTCAGAGCAGATTGTGCAGATGTTCAGAATATGATCAGATAGTTCTGCTGTGCTCGTCAGGTTGGCTCCTCTTGCTGGACCTCAGAGGCATCATAGGCACAAGAGGTCCCAGATCCCTTAGTCATGTGATGGCATGAGAATCTCAGCTATCAAAAATTATAGAGAAAAAACTTGAAACTATGACTCAAGTGTAATCGATGCACTTATCTCTGCCTGAGTGTGCAGAGAGCCTCCAGCAGAGGGAGGAAGACCCGCCACTAGAGCCAGGGAAGAAACTGCCTGGCTGCCTGGCTGCACATCTACAGCACCTAGAACACAGCTGGCTGCTATTGTTTTGGGGGTGGTTGTGAGGCCTGGATGTCCTGCTGGGCTTTTCAGGATTGGCTACCCATCAGCAGGGCTTGAATAGCCAGCTGAGGTATATGAAATTGATTACATTTGGTGAGGTATAGCGGCAGCTCAGCTGTGTTCCATTTCTCTGAAATTTTGGCTCCATCATGGGTAAGTTTTGGGGGGAAATGTGATATTTCTCCAATACAATCCACTTGTGGCACAAGAAGGAGTTGACACTCATGGTAGATCAGGCAGATCTGTAATCTGTCTTTTTAAATATGATTTTAATAGTTAACAATGTTGATATTTAATTCATCATTGTTGGATATCTGAGTTGCCCATCACTGGAAATTGAAGTGAATGGATCAATTCCCTCCTCCTAGAGCTACTTATTCAGACTCTCTGAAGTCTTAGGCAGACAACTCTGCATCAGTTACACTCATTTTACATTTTCAAGGTTTTATGCATGACCGTGGGGATTAGAGACTTTGTTAAATGAAAGGCCAGTATCTAGAGAACAGGATGGCCATCTCAAAAAATAGTGCCAGGTCATCAACCTGGCCAAATTTGATCCTGAAATTTTTTTAAACAGGCAAATGAAGAAATAGCAAACAAAGAATAGTTTTGTTTGCACATCAATACACTTCTTCATATGAGTTTGTAAGAAATGCAATTATTTGTATGAAGAACAGTCATTCCCCAAACATTGGTGCAGCTGTTAGTGAATAACACATAAAGATAAGGGGAAGAAACCTGGTTGAAATTAAGAGTTTTTGGGACAGTGATTTATCGTATTGACCTAGCTCTCTGGGCAATCCACTGATAGCACAATATATTTATATTTGCCCTTCTACTGTATGGGTTACAAAAGATAGGATTTAAAAAAGAAATGGTATGAATCTTGTCTTGTACTTGGATTGAGCTAGAAGCTGTACAAACACAACAAAAAGATGGTTCTTGCTCCAAAGAACTTATGTCTATGATCCATGACAGGGGCCCCTAAGCACTGCTGCAATACAAGTGCATAATAATCATAATAATTAATAATCATTATATTAGTCAAGCATTTTAGTAAAATTGATAGGTAACCCTTTAATATGATAATGATCTAGAGAAGGGGTGAGAGGGCAAAAATATTTGTTAGTTGAGACTTGAAAGGGCTTTCCAAAATATTTGGAAGGAATAACATGTGCACCTTATTGGGTTGTAGGTTAATTGTATTCCAGAAAGGAAAGAGACCTAGATGTCATCATAGGCTGAATGAAAATATCTGGAGCAGTAATCAAAATTGAAGGGGGAAAAGTGAAGATGTAAAAGGAATGGGATAGAAAATAATATTGAAAATAGTGCAGTGCCATTATATCAGTCGGTGATATACCACTATATGGGACATTGTGTTCAGTTCTTGTCACCCCATTGAAAGAAATAGCAAGAAATAGAAGAGGGACATATATGGGAGATGAAAATTATTAGACCCATAAAGAGCCTTTTATATGAGGAAATACTAAATACACTAGAATTGTTTATCTGAGAGAAGGCTAAGAAGTGATGATAGGGACATATCAAATAATAAATGCTATAGAAAAGAAGTTCAATCAGCAACTCCTTTTTAGCCTCTCTTAATCTACATTCAAATAGGACAGGGGTTCTCAAACTGGGGGTCAGGACCCCTCAGGGGGTTGTGTGGTGTTTAGATGCTGCATGTGATTATTAGAACTGGGAGCACTGGATGTTGGGAGTCTGAAAGGACAGGAAACAGGAAGGAGGGGGGAGGAGTTGAGGAGGCTGAGAGAGTTACAGAGTGTGCAGCTACAGTTTGGAAAAGAGACTTCCACTGTAAATAAAGTTCTGTTGAAGTTTGTTAATACTTTGCTTGGTGGATACAACAGGTTGTGAGGTTATTACATGGGGGGTCACGAGCTGTCAGCTTCCACCCCAAACCCCACTTTGCCTCCAGCATTTATAGTGGTGTTTAAAATATATTTAAGTGTTTTTAATTTATAAGTGTGGTCGCATTCTCAGGCTTGCTATGTGAAAGGGGTCACCAGTACAAAAATTTGAGAACCACTGAAATAGGACATTCAGTTGAAAGACAATGAATTTCATGCTGTTGAAAAGAACCTTATTTTTTGCACAACATATGATTAACCAGTGGAACTCAGTGCCACAAAGTATCATTAAGGAAAATAGTTTATTAAAATGAGAGAAAACAATTAGAAATTTATATGAATAATGAGAACATCCAGAGTTACAATAAATAGGATTTAAAAAAAAATATCAAGGGATATAAATATTCATGCTTCATGACATAAAACAACCACTAAGTGATGAATTTAGGAAGAAACTCCCCTGTGTACAGGCTATTGCAAAACTGTCCATTACAAGGTTTCTTGTAACTTCCTGTGACATGTCTGGCTTTAGTCATGATCAGAGATGGGATACTGGACTAATTGAACCGGGCCTGATCTAATTAGTCAGTTCCTTTTTTATTTTGTTCCTTGACCATTTGTGTAGATAGGATATTGTTCCATAAAAATTACCATGGAGATTGTTTTACTCTTCCTTTAAGACTTAGACCAACAATGGACAAAATGTAGCTATTTCTGTACCAGTTGTTTTATCATTTTGGCATTGAAACAGACTTATTTTGGAAGTGCGGGAAGAGAGATGGGGTAGCAGATAGCAGGTTTTCAGGTGTCAGGAACATCCTTATCAGAAGATTGTGCTTTGTCATTTCTCTCAAACTATATAATAAAGCTAACCAGACTTCTGAGCCCTGCAAACGGATAGCAACTGAGTTGTATAACCTTCACTGTTCACACAGGAAATCCTCCACTGGCATGATCTATTGCTTATAGGACTGTCAAGCGATTAAAAAAATTAATCACGATTAATCGTGCGATTAAAAACATTAATTGTGGGATTAATCGCACTGTTAAACAATAATAGAATACCATTTATTACAATATTTTTGGATGTTTTCTGCATTTTCAAATATATTGATTTCAATTACAACACAGAATACAAAGTGTACAGTATTCACTTTATATTTTTATTACAAATATTTGCACTGTAAAAGACAAAAGAAATAATACTTTTCAAGTAATCTACTACAAGTACTGTAGTGCAATCTCTTTATCATGAAAGTTGAACTTACAAGTGTAGAATTATGTATAATAAAAACCTGCATTCAAAAATAAAAGAGTGTAAAACTTTAGAGCCTACAAGTCCTGGTTCAGCCAATTGCTCAGACAAACCAGTTTGTTTATGTTTGCAGAAGATAATGCTGTCTGCTTCTTGTTTACAATGTCACTTGAAAGTGAGAACAGGTGTTTGCCTGGTACTGTTGTAGCCAGCATCGCAAGATAATTACATGCCAGATGCACTAAAGATTCATATGTCCCATGATGCTTCAACCGTATTCCAGAGGACGTGCATCCATGCTGATGACAGGTTCTGCTTGATAATGATCCAAAGCAGTGTGGACCAATGCATGTTCATTTTCATCATCTGAGTCAGATACCTCCAGCAGGTTGATTTTCTTTTCTGGTGGTTCGGGTTCTGTAGTTTCCACATCAAAGTGTAGCTCTTTTAAGACTTATGAAAGCATGCTCCACGTCTCATCCCTCTCAGATTTTGGAAGACACTTACAATTCTTAAACTTTGGGTCGAGTGCTGTAGCTATCTTAAGAAATTTCACATTGGTATCTTTGCATTTTGTTAAATTTGCAGTGAAACTGTTCTTAAAATGAACATGTGCTGGGTCATCATTCGAGACTGCTATAACATGAAATATATGGCCGAATGCGGGTAAAAACACAGAGCAGGAGACATACCATTCTCCCCGCAAGGAGTTCAGTCACTAACTTAATTAACACATTATTTTTTTAACGAGGTTCATCAGCATGGAAGCATGTCCTCTGATACAATGGCCAAAAGCGTGAAAAGGTATATGAATCTTTAGCACATCTGGCACGTAAATATTTTGTGACTCCAGCTATAGCAAGTGCCTGTTCTCACATTCAAGTGACATTGTAATTAACAAGAGGGCAGAATTATCTCTCGTAAATGTAGAAAAACTTGTTTCTCTTAGTGATTGGCTGAACAAGAAGTAGGACTGAGTGAACTTGTAGGCTCTGAAGTTTTACATTGTTTTGTTTGACTGCAGTTATGTAACAAAAAAACGCTACATTTGTAAGTTGCACTTTCATGATAAAGAGATTGCACTACAGTACATATATGAGGTTAATTGAAAAATACTATTTATTTTGTTTATCATTTTTATAGTGCAAATATTTGTAATGAAAATAATATAAAACGAGCACTGAACACTTTGTATCCTGTATTGTAATTGAAATCGATATATTTGAAAATGAAGAAAAACATCCAAAATATTTAATACATTTCAATTGGTATTCTATTGTTTAACAGTGTGATTAATCATGATTACATTTTTAAACTGCAATTAATTTTTTTTAGTTAATCGTTTGAGTTAACTGTGCTTATTCGACAGCCCTAGTTGCTTATATAGATGCTTAGCACCAGTGAACTGGCAAAAAGTAGGCACAATACAGCTAAAAATGTGGACCTCTGTTTCTAGTGTGCATATCACAACAGTTGCAGTGACAAAATACAATCAAATATTTTCTCAGTACCATGATGCAGATACCATTTTGGCTCACTGTAATTTCATTACATTTTGAACTGGCTGTCCAACTGTTCCATATATTCTGCAGTCATTGAACCTGCTGCAGGGTTCCCTCCATCGTGCAGAATTATAGAGCAGAATCTAAGTTTTCAAAAAACAAAAGAAGTCTATGCATTGCGGTTGCAAAGGTAAACCTCTCAATATGAACAGAATGCAAGCCATTTCAGTGTTGTTTTCCTGAGTTTGCAGATGCCCTGAATGGAAAAATAGCTCTGAGAAGTCTTAAGTGTCTCATTCCTCTCAAAAAGTATTAAATCATGAAACCAAATAATAACAATTTAAATATCGATATGGATAAACGATTTCACCTCTGACAAGTTTAGCAGAAACAGCCAGTGTGCTTGCCCCACAGTCCCAGACCATTAACTGTGGCTTACCAGGTGGTAAAAGTCCCAACTGGGCCCCACCACATAATTCTCCAAATCTACATGTAACTACTTCTAAACAGTTATATTTTTAATTCAAAGATATCGAGTACAATGAGAATTAAAAATTCAGGGCCATTATAAAATAAGAATATAAGAATGGCATTATTGCATCAAACCAATGATCCATATAGCCCAGTATCCTATCTCTGACAATGGCCATTGCCAGGTACTTCAGAGGGAATGATCAGAACAGGACAATTTCAATTGTTCCATTCCCTGTCACCCAGACCAACTTCTGGCAGTTGGAGGTTAAAGAACAGCCAGAGCCTGTGTTTGCATCCCTGTCTAGTAGCCATTGAATGGACCCATCCTCCATGAACTTATCTAATACATTTTTGAACCCAGTTATACTTTTGGACTTCACAACATCCCATGGCTAAGTGTTGTGTGAAGAAGTACTTCCTTTTGTTTGTTTAAAAATTGATGCTAGTAATTTCATCAGATGACCCTTAGTTCTTCTGTTTTGTGAAGGGGTAAATAACACTTCCCTATTCCCTTTCTTCATACCATTAATGATTTTATAGACCTTTATCGTATCTCCCTTAGTTGTCCTTTTTCTAAATTGAACAGCACCAGTCTTTTTAATCTCTCCTCATAGGAAAGCTGTTCCATACCCCTAATCATTTTCATTGTTCTTCTATGTACTTGTTCCACTTCTAATATATGAGGTGACTAGAACTGCATACTTTATTCAAGATGTGGTTGTACTATGGATTTATATAGTGCCATGATATTTTCTGTTTTATTTTCTATCCCTTTTTTGAAGTGGATTCTAACATTGTTAGCTTTATTGTCTGCTGCTGCACACTGAGCAGATGTTTTCATGGAATAATCAGTGATGACTCCAAAATCTCTTTCTTGAGTTGTAACAGATAATTTAGACCCTATACTTTTCTATGTATAGCTGGGATTATTTTTTCCAATGCACATTACTTTTCACTTATCAGCATTGAAATGTATCTGCCATTTTGTCACTCAGTCACCCAGTTTAGTGAGATCCATTAGTAACTCTTTGCAGTCAGTTTTGGACTTAACTATCTTGAGTAATTTTGTTCATCTGCAAATTTTGAAACCTCTGTGTTGACCCCCTGTGATAAATGAAGTGTGAGTGGGGGGGATCTCCCTTTGATGGATACCCAGCAAGCCAGTTAGCTATAAAATCCCTCTTGGTAGCTGTTCTTTACTTGATTTACTTGTAAAGGGTTAAAAATTCCCCCAGGTAAAGAAAAAAAAGTGGGCACCAGACCAAAAGAGCCAATGGGAAGGTAGAACTTTTTAAAATTGGGAAAGAAACTTTCCTTTTGTCTGTTCTCCGAAGAAGGAGACACAGAGCAGCAATGCTATAAGCAGGAATGCTATGTAAGGCTTGAATCAGGTATAAAAATTTATCTTCCATACCTAGAAGAAATCATTGGACAGGGCATGTTTAAATAGACTTGATTAGGTTTATTTCTTTATTTTGGCTTGTGGATCTCTTCTGTGCTAACCCCAGATGCTTTTGTTTTGCTTGTAACCTTTAAGCTGAACCTCAAGAGAGCTATCCTGATGCTTAATTTTTGTACAGTAATTGTTTTTTTTTTAAATCTATCAAAAAGCCTAAGTTAAAAATGTATTTCCTTTCTTTTTGTTTTAAAAAAAGAAATTACTTTATGTTCCAATCAGTTACCTAATTTTCTAGTATTTGCTAAATGCACCTCTACCTCAATATAACGCTGTCCTCAGGAGCCAAAAAATATTACCGTGTTATAAGTGAAACTGCGTTATATTGAGCTTGCTTAGATCCACTGGAGTGCGCAGCCCCGCCCCCCCAGAGCACTGCTTTACCGCGTTATATCCAAATTCGTGTTATATCGGGTAGTGTTATATCGAGATAGAAGTGTATGTTGGGATATTTTTGGTCCCATTTCACAAGTGATACCCCTCATAATCTTTCAGTATTCTGGGTTGATTATCTTTTTTTTTTATTTATCTGATGTAAGCAGAGTCAGGATGAGCTCTACCCTGACATCTGGTGGTGAATTATGGCGAGTGTGGAAAAGACCTCCAGGGGCTGATCTTGTTTGCATAGGCACACCCACTCGCCTGGCAGGAAACAACAGCAACTCAAAGTGGTTACTTTGGCTGGTGTGGGATCCCCAGTTTCTCTGTTATTGGGGCAGGAAGAATAAAGTTTTGTTACCCTGATTCTGTGAATCAAGGCCAGTGAACCTGTTGTATGACAGAAGGACTGAGTGAGTCCTTCACCATTACCTAAGTAGCACTTGCTTGACAAGGGGCATGGGTTACAAAACCCAGTGAATAGAGAGAGGATGGGGACAGGTATTTGTATCTGATGGTATGGGCCCCTCTCTGAGTGGTTGAAACACCAATTGCACTACCTCCTCTCTCCACTGTTGAATATCAGAGCTAACTTTGATTCCATTAGAAGTCTAGTTACAGACTGCTGAGCTGAATTCACTTTGGGCCAATGGTGCACTAGCACTGGGGCTCCCCTACTATGAGCTGAAATCACTAAGAGCTGAGATCACTGAGGCTGTGTTAACTAGTGGGGGAGCCTGAAGCTATATTGCTAAGCGGCTGCGGAGCAGCTAGCAGAGTGGAGCCTCACGGGGACGGTTGGAGCAGAGCTGAGCGACTCACAGGTCGGTGAGCAGGGTGGAGCGGCTGGAGAAGCAGCGAGCAGAGCAGAGCGGAGCCTTGTGGGAGCGGCCCAAGGAACGGCTGAAGTAGAGCAGAGCTGAGCGGCTCACAGGTTGGTGAGCAGAGCGGAGCAGCTGCCAGAGCAGTTCGTGGTCGGCGGGAGCAGCTCACGGGACAGCTGGTGGAGTGGAGCGGCTCCTGGAGAAGGCTGCGGCGGAACCCCACGGAGAGGCAGCTGGTCGGCCTCGGATCACGTAAGGTGCCCCTTAACACCCTGTGTGCCTCCCCCCCCCGCCCCGCTTGAACTCTGGGGCTGCAGTGACCAGGGACAGAGACTTTGGGGGGTTGTTGGACTTTTGGGACTTTGGTGATCCTTGGGTTGCTGGTTTCAAGAACCAAAGGGAAAGGACACAGCCCAATTTGCTGGGGTGAGTTTTTTTGCTCATGAAGCCTGTTTGTGGTGTTTTTCCAATTTAATGCTGATGTTGTTTACCTCATGTTATTAAACATTTTCTGTTACACTCAGACTCCGTGCTTGCGAGAGGGGAAGTATTGCCTCTTAGAGGTGTCCAGGGGGTGTTATGTAATTGTCCCAGGTCACTGGGTGGGGGCTCGAGCCGGTTTTGCATTGCGTTATTGAAACGGAACCCCTAGATACAGAACCCAGCCCTTGTTGCTGCCAACTTAGATGGGCAGATGGGTTACACTAATATAAATGGACCTTGAACTCATCAGTGCTATACTTTGTGAGTGTCCTTGGGAAAACAAAAGATTATTTCACATAGAAAGAGGATAGTATTGTTTTTAATGTGCTACACAGGGACTGAGGAGATCTGAGTTCTTGTGTGATTTTGGCAGTCATATAATCTCTCTGTGTCTTGTTTCTTGATCAGTAAAATGGTGTTAACACTGCTCTCTCTCACCTAGTATCTATCTTGCTTCCTTAAATGGTAAACTCTTCAGGGCAGGGATCTCTAGATACTAGTATAATCAAAATAAATGATGATGATGATGATGATGATTTCATTAATACCACATTCTAAGTGTTTATAAAAATGTTGTTTCCCAGTACTGATAAATTAATTAAGAAATAACTTGTTTTGCCAGTCCTGGGAGTGAGAGAATGAGGGGGAAATATAAAAAGTTAAGCTCGGGAAAAGTTAAAGCATGGGAAATGGAAAGATCATATTTTCTTGACTTCCTATTCTGTACATAGCTGGGATAGCTATGAATTGGGGTAAAGGTGATATCTGCTGAAGTTTCAGTTTTGTTTTTCAGTGCATTTTTCTGAGAGAAATTCTGAGTCTTGGTGAACTGATGCAGTGTTTCATGACACAAACTGCTGTTCAACTCTGAGAGGAGGCCTGTTGTTACCAGAAGATTTGGTTTAACAATCCTTTATAACTATCTAAACTGCAAATCCAGGTTGTGGCCCACTCTAAAGGAATTGCCAGGAAAAGCCACAGCTAGGTAGCTTTCCCTTGGAAGGACATGGATACAGCCCTCTGATCAAGAATAGACAAGTAAGAAGTAAATCTTTGAAAACAAAAATAATATTTATTTAGAAATGAGTAGTTACAGTAAAAGAATAGCGATAGATATAAGTAGGAACAAATACAATACAGGTTACAGTTACAAGAGTGAAGTGGTGGGGCAAATAAAGCAATGCAATAACAATATAGCACTATAACAATATAATCATTTACTTAATACTCTATGCCTTATAACAATATATCAATTAAACATTTAATACTATATACTTAAAGCTAAACATCCAGTAAGCACTGGCCAGGCAGTTACTAGATGGCTAGGGGAAGATCATCTCAAAGGTCCTTCTGCTCTGTCTGGTGTTGGGGTGCGATGGAAGGGTGATCTCGCTGAGCCCGTGGCTCCTGGCATGGACTAGCTGCCTCCTGTCGCTGAGGTAAAACTGCTTCTCAGGTGAGGGAGATGGAAGTCTGCTTGGAAGCTGCTGCCCTGGTCTCCTGCTGGCTGGATAGTGGAAGTGGCTATTGCCTGGGACAGCCTTGGAATGCTGGATGGGCTGCTGCTACTGCTGCTGTAATAACTGCTTTTCAGGCAGCTCTCGGCTTTGCAAGGTTCTGCTGATGCTTCTCAGGTGGCTTCTTCTGCACAGGCATGATCATTCTTGCAGGTGCCTTGTAGCCTCTTCTCTCTTCCAGGTCCCCGATCCATCCCACTACAGGGTTTAGCCTACTGGCTGTTGTCTTTATATATGATTTACTCTTCCAAGGTCAGCCAATCAGCTTCCAACTTTTGGGTGGCTCCACCCCTGACAGGTAGCTCCTCGAACTCCATAGACTTCTATGGGGCTACAATGTATCTCTATGGGACTTTGCTGAGTCATACCCAGAAGTGGTGCAATCCTACCTCCCGATTGCATCATCCCCATACATTCCCATGGGCTCCCAAGTATTTCTATGGGGGTTCTCATGACTGACATCTGGATGGCCCCTAGCTACTTCCGGTCTGAGATCCCCATGTATTCCTACGGGCTCCAATGTATTTCTATTAAGTTTGCTTAGTCATTCCCCCACAGGAAGTAGAATTACATCACCCTATGCCCACCATTACTGAAATTTCTAATTTAAACTATTATTAATTTCTCTTTAATTTAGGCTTTATTCTTAAAAATAATCACTATTCTAAGCATCATGACACTATCACCACTCCTTTTATTTACAATTAAGCAAGTTACAATGTTCACAAATTTAAACCCCTTCCCGAGGTTTTTCTGCAGACCTTCAATTTTAAGTGTTATAAGGTGTTTCAGGCAACTGAGGCAAAATTTCTCACCAGACTGTAGATTAAACGTCTTTGATACTGCCTGCCCAGAATGCTGGCATAATCCATACTGATTGAGGAAACATACATTACACTGCTCTACAGCCAAAATGCTTCTGAAATAAATGTAGTCAAACTTTACTAATTCTGGGTCACTGAGAACGAAAATGATGCTTAAAATTGTTGACTGGCTCTAGTTTTCAAGATATGCTATTGGGTCAGTATATACGACCCTTGACTTGGGAATGGCGGAGGATAAGTGAGTTATAAAGGGAAGGGATCTCAATTTAAACCAGAAATGACTAAAATACATCGTTGACTGGATCTATGAATAAATCTATGACTGGGTTTGGACAGTACTTGCTTTTTAGGCAAAACAATGAATGATGCAATCTGAAGCTGGTATTGCATCATACATGATATGAATTGCATCATGTTATTCCTAGAAGTCATGGATGATGCAATCATAACGAAGCTTACATCACTCTGCTGAACAAATTGCCCTATATCAGCTCTAGAAATCATACAGTGTCGTGCTCTCTTATTTATCAGTGTTTGATTTTGCAAAGGGACACATTTCTGTTTAGCCAAAGTGAGCAGAGATGCCTCGTACTTGTGTGAACAGTGCAGATAACTTCTGCTATGTTTGTGGTGAAGTGACTTTTGCATCACGAATGCGCAGTATAACCACTATGGTTAAGAAAGCCTATCATCTTTATTTTGGCTGCAAAATTGGAGATCAGGACAAGAGGTGGGCCCCACACATATGGCGCAACACTTGTGCAACAAATCTTCGTCAGTGGTTGAACAGGAAAAGGAAATCTATGCCTTTTGCAGTTCCAATGATTTGGAGAGAGCCAACAGATCATACCAGCAATCGTTACTTCTGCATGGTGCCTCCAGTTGGGAAAGGTGTGTCAAAGAAAAAAAAGTGGACTGTGCATTTTCCAAACATTCCATCAGCTATACGCCCAGTACCCCACGGAGAAGGACTGCCGGTTCCTGATGCACCAGAATCATTCTCACTTGAGTCAGATGAGGAAGAGGAAGAGGCTGAAATTCTGGTCCTGAACCATCAATGTCACAGGACCCACATTTTCTCCCATCCTCCTCCTCTGAACCACACCTCATAACACAAGGTGAACTGAATGACCTTGTCAGGGATTTGGAACTACCCAAGAGTAAGGCAGAGCTGGTGGGCTCCAGACAACAGCAGTGGAATCTCCTGGCAGGTGATGTTAGGGTTTCCATGTTCCATGACCGTCCAAAGGATCTTGTCCCATTCTTCTTCATGGAAGGTGATCTTGTAGCCTTCAACAACATCGATGGTGTGATGGCAGCCCTCAACATCATTCACGATCCAGATGAGTGGAGACTGTTCATTGATTCATCAAAGACGAGTCTTAAAGCTGTTTTACTGCATAATGGCAATGTTTTCCCATCAATTCCAGTTGGTCATGCAGTCCATATGAAGGAAACCTATGACAACATGAAACAACTTTTGAGGTGCATAAACTATGACCAACATCAGTGGCAGCTTTGTGGAGATTTGAAGGTTGTTGCTCTCTTGCTTGGTCTGCAGACTGGATACACAAAGTACTGCTGTTTTCGCTGCGAATGGGATAGTCGTGCAAGAGATTCCCACTACATCAAAAAAGATTGGCCACTCCAACCGCCATTGTAGCCTGGGAGGAAAAGTGTTCAGCATCCACCACTTGTTGAATCAAGGAAGATTTTGTTACCACCCTTACACATCAAGCTGGGTCTGATGAAGAACTTTGTCAAGGCCATTGACAAAACACAAGCAGCTTTCAAGTACCTCCGTGGAAAATTTCCAAGGTTAAGTGAAGCTAAGATAAAGGAAGGTGTCTTTGTTGGTCCTCAGATTCGTGAACTTCTTCGAGATGATGCATTTGACCGTGCACTGAGTGGGAAGGAAAAGACGGCATGCAAAGCCTTCCAGTTAGTGGCAATAAATTTTCTCGGAAACAACAAGGCCGACAACTACAGGTTGTTGGTGGAAAACCTCCTCAAGGCATACAAAAGCCTTGGTTGCAACATGTCACTAAAGATACATTTTTTGCACTCTCATCTAGATTTTTTTCCACCGAACTGCAGAGCAGTGAGCAACGAGCATGGCAAGCGACTTCACCAGGACATTGCAACAATGGAGAAACGCTATCAGGGCAAATGGAGCCCATCAATGCTTGCAGACTATTGCCTGACAGTGACAAGAGATGCTCCATTTAATGTATACAAGAGACAAGCCAAGAAGCGCTGAGTAGACACTGAACAGGACTAAACTATGTACATAATAGTTTTTTGCGTTTGTTTCATAACACATTTTATTTATATAACCCTTTTGCTGATTTTTAAAGTGTTACATAAACAGGACAGGTGAAATATTATCATGTAAAGCAACCATAAACACATGAAAAGACCTAGGTTTACAATTTATGATTAAAACTCTACTATCTACACAATATACATAGACGTAAAATGTAAAAACTTAAATATCTTAGAAACTGTAGCCAATCAGTTGTTTTAATTGTCATATTTGAATTCAGCACATCAAAATACATAATAAATAGCACATTTTATCTCTGAAGCAGACAACTTCTCAAAAATTGTAGACTAGTGTTATGGAACTTCATGTTTTCTAACTCATACATCAATCATACTTTTAAGATCTATGGCTCTAAAGAAAATTCAAAAACTGCATCCATTGTCCATTTAATCCTGCTATGTTAAGAACCTGAGAGACCTGCCCCCAGGTTCTAGATTATAAATTCTGGCTTCACAACAATCTTTGACATTTTTAGGGCGTCTTCAACATTTTTCTGTGATTTGCTGTGGCTGCTTCATTTACCACTTACTTAGGTCTCTTCTTGTAGAATTATACATCAGAAATTTATTTGTGTTCTTGCTCAGTTTGAAATTGGACTTATGCAGCATCTGACATTCTTAAAATAACCATTTAGAGGCTAGTTATTCACGTAGCTGAAGTCGACATACTTAGATCTACTTACCATGGTGTCTTCACTGTGGTAAGTCGATGGCTGACGCTCTCCCGTTGACTCCGCCTGTGCCTCTTGCCCTGGTGGAGTACCGGAGTTGACGGGAGAGTGCTCAGTGGTTGATTTATCGCATCTAGTCCAGACCCACATTGGATAATCAATCTAGTCTATCCTGACAGTATTGTCTTTGCAAGTTGCCTTGGAGGGAAAGCAAAGTAAAGCAGAACAAAAAGCCAGGTAACCTTTCTATTCCTGAATTATTGCCCGTCGATCCAGAGGGTAATATAGACAAGCCCTAACTGTGCTTCTCAGGAATAACTTTAGTTAACCATGCATGGGCATACATGTAAGTAAATACACCTCTACCCTGATATAACGCTGTCCTTGGGAGCCAAAAAAATCTTACCGTGTTATAGGTGAAATCACGTTATATCGAATTTGCTTTAATACACCGGAGTGTGCAGCCCTGCCTCCCCCACTCCCCCAGAGCGCTGCTTTACCGCGTTATAGGCGAATTTGTGTTATATCGGGTCACATTATATCGGAGTAGGGGTGTCCTTGCAGATCTATGTACTTACTTCCTGGTTTTGCTTGGGATCAAAAAATGGTAATACCAGAAGTTTCCTGAGAAAGCTTGTTGTGAATCAAAGGGTTTCAGATAATTTCAGATAAGCATCAGATGAACATCCAGTTTTTTGTATTACTATTAATACAGTAATTAGTCAGTTCGGCTAAGTGTCCAAAGATACTTTCTGAACCTCTTTGGCCTGGAAATTAAGTCAGGAAATCTTCTGAAAAAAATTTCCCATGAGAATTGTGGTGCTGTATTTCTTGTTTCTTTCCCGGTCAGATGAAAGAAAACATTTCTTGCAGTATTTTGCTTTATGCACACTTACTCAAAACCAGTAAGCACAGAGGTAGTTACAGTAGAAAGGCAAGTGAACTTTTTTCTAATACTGAAAAAAATTCAGTTGAAGATTTGAGTCCATTTTAATTTTATTGAAATTGTTTTGCCAAACTCTGGAAGAGAATTGATAGAATGTGTTCTCCATGTAGGTTTCTTTAGTTGGGTAAACATTTTTGGACAAGGTCTTCCCCCGAAAATGCAGATTTATATAGATCAAAATATTTCACAGAGATGAGCATGATATAAGAGCCTACATAGAATAGAACAGAACACAAACAATTCACACATCTTTAATCAAGAAATCTTTATGGCTCAGCTTTTCTGTTTTCACATAAGCTCTCCAGCTGAAACAAAAAAAAAAAGAGTCAGTTTGAAGGAACTTTACATTTCTAACAAACAATTTCAGGTATGAGCTGGGCTGACCTTTATAAAGGAGGAGAGGGGAATACATGTGTGTGTTGTTGCTTTTTCTGTAAATAAATGTTGGTCATACAGCTGTGAATGTCAGGCATGCTCCAGATAGCTGACAAATGGCATTCCAGTCAAAGCAGTGATCAAAGTTATGAAATTCCAACATAAATTGGCAAGTACAACTGGCCTTGTTTTGGTTGTGAAAGTAACGTAAAGATGTCACTGACTTTGGAAGCAAGAGACAGCTACTGGAAGTGCTGCTTTCCTCTGCTTTACTGAAAGTTCACATAAATAAATGTCTCCACAGGAGCATGAAGATTCAGCCCACTACACAAGCTGTGACAACATTTGAATTCCATTAGTTTTGATGCAGCTGAAACTGGGAGATCTGGGAGTACCAAACACTAGCATAGATGACC
The DNA here is from genome assembly GCF_027887155.1 of Malaclemys terrapin pileata. Classification (NCBI taxonomy): domain Eukaryota; kingdom Metazoa; phylum Chordata; order Testudines; family Emydidae; genus Malaclemys; species Malaclemys terrapin. The sequence goes on from NC_071506.1 coordinate 181,092,944, forward strand.
TTTAGCGGTGACTTTGTCTTTGGAATTCTGATTGTAATAACTATGGTTTACCACTGTGAATTCAAACTTTCCCATAGGTAACTGCCTTTCACAACAGAACAAAATGGCTCTGCTGTATCACTTTAAACACATTGTTCCATTTTATACTGCAAAAGAAAGCTGAAGAAAACAGTAGCTCTTGGAGAAGTCTGAGCTGCCCCCCATTTAGCTCAAAGAAATGTCAACTCTAAGGGTACGTCTACAGTACGAAATTAATTCGAACTTATTCTATTTGAATTTTTGGAAGCGATTTTATACATTCGGTGTTGTGTGTCCCCACTAAAGCGTGTGAATTTGGCAGTCCACAGTACCGAGGGTAGCATCGAATGTTGGAGCGGTGCACTGTAGGAAGCTATCCCACAGTTCCCACAGTCCCAGCCCCCCTTTGGAATTCTGGGTTAAGTTCCCAGTGCATGATGGGGGAAAAACATTCTCACGGGTGTTTCTGGGAGTGTCGGCACTCGCTCCTCTCTCCGTGAAAGCTACAGCAAACGCCATACTGCCAGCAGACGGTGCAGTACAGTGCACTGCCTGTCTTCTGGTACTATGAATCCACCTTGCATGTCCTCTCGTCTTTCTATCTACTCTTTTATCTAACCATTTCCTGCCTTTTTTCGGCTACCACGAACTAAGCAGCACAGCTTCCACTGCAAACTCTGCTCTCCCACTCCTGCATCGCTAGCTAATTTCTCCATGTCTGTCCTGGGCTCCCATGGAAGCTACAGAAGGCAACAATTTCCTGCCATTTTTCGGCCATCGTGAACTGAGCCTCACAGCTTCCGCCGCAAACTCTGCTCTCCCGCTCTTGCAGCTCTAGCAAGCTTCCCGCATCCGTGAAAGCTACAGAAGACAACCATTTACCGCCTTTTATCGGCCATCTTGAACCGAACAGCTCTCCTACGTTTCACGCCCTTTTTCCAGGATTACCCATGCAGGTGCCATAGCAAGCATGGAGCCCACTCAGATCCCCATTGCAGTTTTGACCATTGTAAATACCTCACAAATTTTCCAGCAGTATGTGCAGTACCTGCAAAACCGGGCGAGGAAGTGATGACAGCATGATTACTATACTGATGAGGACATGGACACAGATATTCCTAGAAGCACGGCATGTGGCAATTGGGAGATCATGATGGCGTTGGGCCATGTTCATGCCGTGGAACACCGATTCTAAGCCTGTGAAACAAGCACAGACTGGTGGGACCGCATAGTGTTGCAGGTCTGGGATGATTCCGAGTGGCTGCAAAACTTTCGTATGCATAGGGCCACTTTCATAGAACTTTGTGACTTGCTGTCCCCTGCTCTGAAGTGCAAAGACACCAAAATGAGAGCAGCCCTCACAGTTGAGAAGCGAGTGACCATAGCACTGTGGAAGCTTGCAACACCCGACAGCTACCGGTCAGTCGGGAATCAGTTTGGAGTGGGCAAATCTACTGTAGGGGCTGCTGTGCTGCAAGTAGCCAACACAATCATTGACTAGCTGCTATCAAGGGTAGTGACTTTGGGAAATGTGCAGACCATTGTGGATAATTTTAATGCACTGGGGTTCCCTAACAGCGGCGGGGCGATAGACGGAACACATATCCCTATTTTGGCCCCGGCACACCGGGGCGGCCAGTACGTAAACGGCAAGGGGTACTTTTCCATGGTGCTGCCCACTAACTGGTGGATCACAAGGGACATTTCATGGACATCAATGTGGGATGGCCTGGAAAGGTGAATGACGCTTGCATCTTCAGGAACTCTGGTCTGTTTGAATAGCTGCAGGAAGGGACTTTCTTCCCAGACCAGAAAATTACAGTTGGGGATGTTGAAATGCCTATAGTTATCCTCAGGGACCCAGCCTAGCCCTTAAGGCCATGGTTCATGAAGCTGTACACAAGCACCCTGGACAGTAGTAAGGAGCAGTTCAACTATAGGCTGAGCAAGTGCAGGTTGGTGGTAGAATGTGCTTTTGGATGTTTGAAAGCGCATTGGCAGAGTTTACTGACTCGGTTAGATCTCAGCACAACCAATATTCCAATTGTAATTGCTGCTTGTTGTGTGTGCCACTATCACTGTGAGAGTAAGGGGGGGATGTTTATGGCGGGGTGGGAGGTTGAGGCAACGCGTCTGACAGCCAATTTCGCACAGCCAGACAACAGGGCAATTAGAGCGCAACAGGGTATGCTGCGCATCACAGAAGCTATGAAAGCCAGCTTCATGACCGGCCAGGGTACGGTGTGACAGTTGTGTTTGTTTCTCTTGAAGTTACCCGCCCCCTATATATATGAAAGGAAATAAAGTCAAAATTGTTTAAAAACCGTTCTTTATTATTTGTTGCACAACACATTGAGAGAAATCAGAAGGTAGACCGGGGAGGAGGGGGAATTGGGTTAGGAGGGTGGAGGAGGAGGGAAGGACAAGTCCAAAAACCAAATCAAAAGTTCGCATATACTAGCTTTCTGCTGCTTGGGTGATCCTCTGGGGTTGAGTGTGTGGGTCCCCATAGCCTCTCCCCTCTTGTTCTTGGGCATCTGGGTGAGGAGGCTATGGAACTTGGGGAGGAGGGATGGCAGTTATACAGGGGCTGCAGCAGCAGTCTGTGGTCTTGCTGCCTTTCCTGCATTAGATCCACTATACAGCACAGCATGTCAGTTTGCTCCTCCATGAGCTTGACCTGCCTGCTCTCATCACGCACATTCCTTCTCTCTTCGTGTTCCTGTAATGCTTTATGGGACTTCACAATTGTTTGCCTCCATGCATTCAGCTGGGCCCTGTCAGTGCGGGAGGACTGCATGAGCTCGGAGAACATGTTGTCCCGAATTCGTTTTTTCCACCTTCTAATCTGGACTAGCCTTTGGGATGGAGTAGCTAGGGGCCATGTTGAAACATTTGCACCTGCGGGAGGAGAAAAAGGGAGGGCAGTATTTTAAAAGATACATTTCTGAGAACAAAGGGGACACTCCTCAGTGAAACAGGCAATTCATAGTACACAGCACATGTTCTTTCTGTACAAGTTAGCATTTTGCCTCTTATACTGAAGTGTCTGCCACTTTGGTGTGAGTAAGCCATCACACATGGCCAGGCAACAGAATTCAGCTTGCAGGCAGCCTAGGGGCACGCAGGGTTCTACTTCTTCTACATTCATTTCAATGCTTTCAAACTACTGGGCCCCCTTTCCCATAGAAAGCAATGCCTGGTGGGCTTGCAATATAAAAGGAGGGCCTGCGGGCTTTCTGGGATGATCGCTTCACAGAACACCCCCACACACACACCCCGCATCCACCGCGTGGCTCCGATGAAGCTCTGAGCAGGGATGAGCCCTTTAAACTAAACGCGAACAGCCCAGCATGGATGGGCTTCCCCCCGCCCCCCACCATGTGGCTCTGATCAGGCTCTCGCTTACCAGAAGTACCTTCTCCAGGATCATGGTCTGGGAGCCCACTTTGGGAGTGGGGGGAGGCTATTGGCTCCAGCGTTAAGAATATTTCCTGGCTAGGGGGGAAAACGGATTCCCCACTTGCCGCCTGTGCACTGTCCTCCTCCTCCTCCTCCTCTTCATCCTCCAATGACTCTTCCTCCTCGCTCCATGCAACTCCCCCCTTGCACGTGTCCATGGACAGTGGTGGGGTAGTGGTGGCATCACCCCCCATAATTGCATACAGCTCACAGTAGAAGCGGAATGTATGGGGCTGTGACCCAGAGTGCCCGTTTGCCTCCCTGGCTTTTTGGTACGCTTGCCTGAGCTCCTTGATTTTTGTACGACACTGCTCTGTGTCCCTGGAGTAGCCTCTTTCCCTCATGGCCCTGGAGACTTTAGTTTATGTATTTGCGTTCCCTTTTTTGGAACGTAGTTCTGCCATAACAGTTTTGTGTCCCCAACATGCGATGAGATCCAGAACCTCCCGTTCGGACCATGCTGGAGCTCGTCTGCGAATCTGGGAATGCATGGTCTCTTGTGATGGTGGACTGTGCTGATGATCACCTGTGCTGATCGTGACCAAATAGGAAATGAAAAAGCTCCCGGGGCTTTTCCTGCCCATCTTGCTAGTTCATCAGAGTTGAGAGTGTTGTCCAGAGCAGTCACAAGGGAGCATTCTGGGATAGCTCCCGGAGGCCAATAACGTCAAATTGCATCCACAATACCTTTAACCCGGGATTGCGATCTCGATTTAAGCGCTACTCCACTTGCCGAGGTGGAGTACAGAAATCGGATTAAAGAGCCCTTTAAATAAAAAAAAAACGGTTTGGTCGTGTGGACGGAATCCTTTTTTTTTTCGAATTAACTTGGCTAATTCTGAAATAACCGACTAGTGTAGACCAGGCGTAAGACTAAATATCAACATATCTTTGGAAAAGTAGAGGCCCTAAGTATTGGTGAGTAAACTGGGGAGAGGTATAGAGCGCTCTTGAATGTGCTAGATAGGCTGAATAGCTCATAAGATTTCAGTAGCAGACAGCCAAGGAGACTCTATAACGTTCAGAGAAGCCTCTACTCCATGCAGGGCTCACCATACTTTGCACGTCTGAAGTGGCTTTTGACTCTTTACAAAAGACAGTTTTCAAAAGTATTGAAATATTGAACTTGAGACGGGAACAAGAACTTTTATTTCCAGAGGGGATTGAAGGCCTTGGAAGCTTTCAGGAAAGTGGGCAAGTGGGACTTTTTGTTTGTAGCTGCCAGGGAAATGAATTTTCTCCCAAGTTATCCATGTGAGCTACCTCACAGGCAGTGCTTGTTGTGAATCTAAAAGCTATTTATCGCATGCATAAGATTTCATTCACAAAAATGTAGCAAAGAGTTACATATTTTAGAGCCACATGCTTCCTGGTGTCTAGACCAGGATGGTTTCATTACAAATGAATGGGAATTGTCTTCTGGAATGGTAGGCAAGGTATGGCTCTTAGAGCCAGATTTTTAAAAGTATTCAGATGCCTAGTGGGATTTTTTTCGAAAGCCACTAAACATGAAATCAATGGGTGTTGTGCGTTGAAATGTTTTTGAAAATCACCTTAGGTGCATAAACACCTTTAAAAAACCTGACCCTTAGTGTCCTTATTCCATTTTCACATGGAGGTTCTTTGAAGATGGGGTTAGGGTTGTTGTTTGTCCTATAGAATTGTGGCAGGCATGTGTGGCAGAGTGCCATCTTCGAGCATGCCCCTTTGTGGCGCAGCGTGTCTAGACCAGGATGGTTTCATTACAAATGAATGGGAATTGTCTTCTGGAATGGTAGGCAAGGTATGGCTCTTAGAGCCAGATTTTTAAAAGTATTCAGATGCCTAGTGGGATTTTTTTCAAAAGCCACTATTTAATTCTACAGAGCTTTTTCTTAAGGATTGTTTGTTTGTTTGCTGCTTGTTATACTTGTTTGTAAGACCTGCTTCTTATTAAAGACCAAAATGATCAAAAGCAAAATATTATTTTGTTTTCCTTGCACATTATTTTGTATGCAATGTTTATCACACAACTTTAAATATTACAGCTTTTTGGTGACACTCAGGTTTTGCTTTGTGAAATTTCACGTTTCAAGAAAAAGTGAGGAATGTTGGAAAATTTTCAAGGACAACATTTCCCCTCATCCTTTATCAAACATTTTTTGCAGTGAAAAATGGTGACATTTTATCATGGAACAACTAGATTTTCATAATTTGTTTCAAATGAAAGGTCACATTTTCTCAAAGACATGCCACCATTCAGTTAAAGTTGTCTTTTCCTCCCCTGCAACTTGTGGACTCATTTTTACCTTTTCATAGAAACTATGTTGGAGTGGGGAAGGAGCAAAACTACAAAATATTCACAAGGTTTTTCTGCTTGTGATACTAGACGTGATTTCTGCTAGGTTTATTGGTGCTGCAATTTTTCTCTTTCCCTAGATATTAGCTTTTTTGGACTCTGCCATAGGGAATTTAGCTGCAAATAAAAGTTGTTTAGGAATAGCTGATTAACAGGGGGATAGAGGATTTAAAGGACCCAATTCCAATTAAACAAGGTGAAGTGATTTTCATATAATGTTTCCAACCCCAGAGTTATAAGACAGCATCATATATAGCTCTGGGGGCATGAAATTTTCCTCATTCGTATTTATTAGATACATCTGGCACTTTCTCATAATTTATATGCAGTAAATTTCTGTAATAAATACTAAATATACATACCACACATTTACTATCCTGCTATTATGTCTTTTAGATAATTTAGTAGTAGGTGTGCTTTGCATTTCAAGTATTTTCTTATCCTGACTTCATATAACAAGTGAGGGGAACTGTGCCTTTGTATGATTACTAATTGCTTAGGAAAACATTCCTCTTGGTATTCATGAAATCAGAAACAGCCTTTTGGGTTTGCTATGCTTGTTAGAGGCAGCATATAATGATGTGGTAAAAAAGGGAGAAAAACAAAATAATAAACAATAGGGCATAAACGTCTTCTTTTAAATTTATTGGAACTGAGGAGAGAGTTAGGCTTTAGTACTTGAGAAACCTATTAGAAGCAGTCTTTATTAGGAAGGCTTATTATTCCTAGCTATATCACAGCTCTGTGTGACCTTGTGCAAGATACTCAGGAAGACAGCCTGATACCCTTCCTCCTTGAGAAGTCCCATTAGAACCAGCCACCTTCCTTTCCCTGAGCTGTGCTGGGTGCCAAAGAGATGTTCCCAAGTATCTGGCCAGCTCCTCCTAAACCAGCATCATGCCACACCAACTACTATGCAAGGGTGCAGCTTGGTAGCTGCAAGTTACCCCAGTGTCAATGGGGGCGGGGAGGGCAGGTGTGTGTGTGTGTGTATGTGTGTGTGTAGCAACACCTTCAGTCAAGCATAATAGACCACCGGGTGAAATCACCATCATAATCAATCTCATCTGTCTATGCTAATACTTTGCCCTTTATATTGCACTAGATTGTGTCTTTTGATCCACAGTCCCTTGTGGAGCTGCGCTGTTGCAGGAGAAGCACTGTTGAGAGAGTCTGACTCAGAGATACCATCTCTCCTGTGCTGTTCCTTGCACACCTACAAGGGAAAAGGCTGAGCAATGCATTCCATTCAGTATGATGGAGAAGATGGATTCCCATGGTGTACTGGCTCTGCCTCAAGGCCTGGTATGGAGGGAGCAACAGGGACATTGCAGTGCCCTCTCCCAGCCCCCTTTTCGAGTCGTGCTCTCTGGTGGGAAGCAGGAGGAACTGTTTCCTGTGTCCCTGGAATTCAGAAGGGGAAACCTTCTTGTTTGCCCCTGCACAACCACATGAGGCTATACACAAAGTGTCTTCAAAGTGAAGACCCCAAAGCCCTTCACAAACACCCCTGAATTTTAGTCTTGCTACACGTCTCCCTGTCAAATATCATTCTTTGCCTTTTACATCTAAAAAATGAAGTACGGAGACACTCTGAAGCCTAGGGAGGGGAGTGGGCTCCAGCACAAGCCACAATTTCATAGCGCTATCTGTACAGCTGTAGAATGAAGCTGTAAGAATTTGTCTGAGGTCAGACAGGAAGAGATGGGAACAGAATTCCTATTAGTCAGCCAGATTCTGCCATATTCAGTAATACCCTCCTGAATGAGAAACCCTGTAAACATCAATGGGGAAACTGGATTAAAATGGTTCTCGACATTTGTAAGGGGATCAGAATCTGGCCCTTTGCGTTATAATTACAGGACCATCCCCTTGTAATGAGTAACTGAATATCATGTGGCACATTGTGCAACAAGAATTAAAATGCATGTGAAAAGGGGTGGGGGAGAATAATCTCATTTTAAATTCTGCTAAAACCTAGCTCTCCTCTTTCTTTCTTGGCAATTTCTAGAATAAATAGCAATGACAGCAGCAAATGAATTTCCTGGGTATTTGCTATTCTGTGAAGGCTACAAAATACTCGTTTAAAGCTACAAGACAGAATCTGCTTGCTAAAGTATCAGCTGAGTCAGAGGTATCAGTTCATTGGAACTTCTACTTTTTTGTATGTGTCAGTAATTCTGGCAGTAATAGGAAATTATTATCAAAAAAGCACAACGTCGGCATCACTGTTATGCCATCCTGATCTCCACTGAACCAGAATCTTAGTGTCAGGTTGGTTTCCTTTCTTCCCCATTTTGAATGAATATTTAGGGAGTCAATACAGATGACATAGCTCCTGGTTAAGCATAGTCCTGTAGCAGGGATCTAATCCTTTGCTGGAATGAGTAGGAATCCAATTTGAAAAACAAATGGAGACATACAGGAGCTGTTTAAAGATGATAGAATAGCTTAAATGTGTCCTCAGTGCTTTTAGGAATGTGGTTCAAAGAAAAAATTGAAATCATAAACACACAAGCAGCAGACACTAATTACTGGCAGGAAGATCTTGAAAACAAAATACTAGATTATAATCTTAGCTGCACACTGTGTATTAAGGTATACAGAGTCTTAAGGTGGGGCAGGAGGAGGAAACCCACTGCTATTTTGTTTGTTCATGAAGTATGTGTCACCGTTTTGAGATTAAAATCTGAATTAGTGAGGTAACTAAGGCTGTCGTCTTGAAAACAGCTCAGTGTGAGTGGATCCCTGAAACAAAAGGGTACCATATGGACATATGAGCTGATCACAAAATGATTTAGATAAAAGCAAAACAGATTTTGTTTTCATCGGAATTTTTCAGGATTTCATCAGAACACTAAAAGCCAAAAATATTTCAGTTTTTGGTTGCTGGAAACCTGATAATCTTCAATGAAATGTTTCAGCAAAAAAATCCATTTGGTCCAAAAGCCATTTAAAAAATAAGTACATACATTAATTAAATAAGAGAACTAATTAACAGAATTTTTGTTTTATTCGTTCTAGTCTCCACACTACACACAGCATCTTGCAGGAAAGGAGCCCAGCCCAGATATGGATTTAGTGACCCAACTTTAGGCCCCAAAGTTTGAATATTTGGCTAGGAAAAACAGAACCATTTCCTTCAGATCAGAACTGAACATTTAAAAAAAAAAAAGAGTAAACTGCAAAATATATGTTATGTCTAGAACAAAATGGGTGCTGTTTTCTTTCATCTAGAAATGGGCCCAAATCCAGATGTTTGGAATTTCCATCTCAAAGTTCAGAGTGTTTGGACTCAAGGTTTAGGTTCAAGGTGAGTCTCAGGTGTGGTACAAAAGAGTAAGAATAAACCCACATGGATTAGAATGGAAACTGTTTAACCAAAATGTATGACAGGATTTGCAAAGTTCTTCTTTTAGTTTTGTTCTAGGCCGTTTTGTGAACATTATGGAATATCAATGTCAACTTTGTTTCTTATATGTATTACAGGAGTGGTTAGAAGCCCCACTTTGCTAGGCTCTGTACAAAAACATAGCATAAGATCAACCCACTCAGGGTCAGACCAATGGTCTATCTATCAACTGTCCTGTCTTCCAAAAGTGGCCTGTGCCAGGTGCTTCTGAGAGAATGAACAGAGCAGGCAATTTATTAAATAATCCAGCCTCTGTCATCCAGTCCAACTTCTGGTAGTCTGAGGTTTAGGGACACCTGGAGCATGGGGTTGCATCCCTGACCATCTTGGCTAATAGCCATTGATGGACCTGTCTTCCATGATGAACTTATCTAATTCTTTTTTGAACCCAGTTATACTTTTGGTCTTCACAACATCCTCTGCAATAAGTCTCTGAGACCATCTCTGCCCTGGATAACCACAGTCTAATTACATGGTATAGACAAACCAAAAGAGGAGGACCAAAGACATGAAATGACTTATACAAGGTTATGCAACTGGACGGTACTGGAGGTTGGGAGAGGACCGAGGTATCTTGACTGCCAGTTGAGTTTCTTGTCCACTAGACCAAGTTGACGTATGGCTGCCTCCCTGAGCTTGATTAAATGTTTCCTGGCTGATGATGGTTCTTGATAAGGCTGATAATAATAATAATTAATAATAAAAGGACAAAATTGTGATGCAGTTTCTATTTTTGCATAAAAAAATATGACATATTAAAGCTTTTCTGCTTTTCATGTGAATGTTGATCTTTCTTGGAACAATATGTCAAATTTTGAAATGCCAAATTTTAAAAATATAACACACATCCTCCTAATTTCAAAGCTTTCACTTTTTGTGATAAATATCTCACATAGTCTTAGTTGCAAAATTGAATTTAACTTGTACATCAATGAAATAAGAAATATATTAAAATATCTGTAGGGGTTGTTTTTTTTTTGGCCTGTTTTATGACATCTCCACTGTGTAGTTCCATGGCATAATGTATTGGAAGTAATTTACCATGGAATAGCATGCATGTGATATGCCTCTCACTTCATTGACGTGCATGCCACCCCAATGACTCTGAGGAGAATGTTGCCAGCGGGGATTAAATCTGGGACCTCTGAATCTTAATTCATGAGTGTCTACTGCATGAGCTAAAAGATCCAGCTTTCTTAGCCAAGGTTGTAGCAGGCTCATTAAGCTCTAAGTGTCCTAGTCACCACTAGTGAAGGACACTGAGTGGGCGTGGCTCACACACAAAATGCAATAGCTCCTATTGTATAATGTTGCAATGATTAAGAATCAGGGATATTTCATTGGTAAACCACTAGAATCTGTTCTGTTAAAGTATGTGCAAATCCTTTACAGTACAGGTATACAATATTGTTATACCTTTAATATTATGCTGCCTTAGATAGCCTTCCTACTACAGATTCATGCCTCATTTTTGTGCTACATAACATTTGTTCATAATACTGTCAGGGATAATCTGCCATGGAATAATTTTATAGATGATGATACTCTACTCCTCTATCACAAACATAAAGGTGTGTCAGAAAATGCTTTTCTCATTAGGAAGGTGATCAGTGTCCTTCCTCAAAGAAGATTAGTAAAGAGCCTGTTGTGTGTTTTGAAGGCATTTGGGGCCAAATTCTATTTATCGTAATTCCACTGAAGTCAATGAAGTTATTAGGAATGACTCTGCCTTTTTGATTGGCCAGAAACAAACAAACGAACACACACATGACAACAACACAACGCCCTCCTTCCTCCCCCCGCCCCCACCAGGGTGAAATCTAGCCTCAGATATGATGGTAATGCTTCTCTGAACATTGGTCATTGTATGCTTGGAGTGTGGAGCTGCACTATTCTGACAGCCAGATACACAGAGCAACAACCTGATTTGTAAAAGGGCATGGTCTGGCAATGCTAATATAACAAGATCTGATGCACGTTTTAGTTTGAACATTTTGTTTTTCAGAAGGCCATTGTATGGGGCTGGGCATTTATTACTATGTGAATGTTTGTGAAGTAATTACAAGATAGAATTAAATACAGAAAGTGGGTATTTAGAGTGAGAAGCAGTTACTAGGTATTATAACTTTGAAGCATATGGCTTTTAAGCTCTTTATTGTTGCTACAAATTACTAATGAGACCAATTAATGTTTGCTTTAAACTCCTAATTTATAGCCCAGAAACCTGAGGCCCTCATAACACAGAAGAAAATAGCAATAATGTGTTCTGAAAACTAGGGCACCCAACAGTTTGTCTTCTAAAAGTCAGTTATTGTGTGCTTCTGTAGATCCCTTTGTGATGAAAATATCCACCTGTGAGAGTGCATGAAAAATGTAGCTGCACCAATGTAATACACTTAGATTATTAGGGTTGGAAGAGACCTCAGGAGATCATCTAGTCCAAACCCCTGCTCAAAGCAGGACCAACACCAACTAAATCATCCCGGCCAGGGCTTTGTCAAGCCTGGCCTTAAAAATCTCTAAGGATGGAGATTCCACCACCTCCCTAGGTAACCCATTCCAGTGCTTCCCCACCCTCCTAGCGAAAGAGTGTTTCCTAATATCCAACCTAGACCTCCCCCACTGCAACTTGAGACCATTGCTTCTTGTTCTGTCATCTGCCACCACTGATAACAGCCTAGCTCCATCCTCTTTGGAACCCCCATTCAGGTAGTTGAAGGCTGCTATCAAATCCTGCCTCATTCTTCTCTTCTGCAGACTAAATAACCCCAGTTCCCTCAGCCTCTCCTCGTAAGTCATGTGCCCCAGCCCCCTAATCATTTTTGTTGCCCTCTGCTGGACTCTCTCCAATTTGTCCACATCTCTTTTGTAGTTGGGGGACCAAAACTGGACGCAATACTCCAGGTGTGGCCTCACCAATGCCGAATAGAGGGGAATAATCACTTCCCTTGATCTGCTGGTAATGCTCCTACTAATACAACCCAATATACCATTGGCCTTCTTGGCAACAAGGGCACACTGCTGACTCATATCCAGCATCTCATTCACTGTAATCCCCAGGTCCTTTTCTGCTGAACTGCTGTTTAGCCAGTCGGTCCTCAGCCTGTAGCGGTGCATGGGATACTTCCTTCCTAAGTGCAGGACTCTGCACTTGTCCTTGTTGAATTTCATCAGATTTCTTTTGGCCCAATCCACCAATTTGTCTAGGTCACTCAAGACCCTATCCCTACCCTCCAGCCTATCTACCTCTCCCCCCAGCTTAGTGTCATCTGCGAACTTGCTGAAGGTGCAGTCCATGCCATCCTCCAGATCATTAATAAAGATGTTGAACAAAACCAGCCCCAGGACTGACCCTTGGGGGACTCCGCTTGATACCGGCTGCCAAGTAGACATCGAGCCCTTGATCACTACCTTTGAGCCCGACAATCTAGCCAGCTTTCTATCCACCTTATAGTCCATTAGTCCAATCCATACTTCTTTAACTTGCTGGCAAGAATATGTGGGAGACCATATCAAAAGCTTTGCTAAAGTCAAGATATATCACATCCAATGCTTTCCCCCATCCACAGAGCCAGTTATCTCATCATAGAAGGCAATCAGGTTGGTCAGGCCCTGACTCAGGCTCACAGGGCTCCAACTCTGGGTTGATGTTCAGGGTCCCAGAGCTAGGACTCTGGGCTGAGCCTGAACATCTACACAGCAGTTTTTCAGCTTGGGGTCCAAGCCCAACAATCCTGAGTCAACCACAGGTTTTCTTATCCCTGTGTTGGCATACCTTTAGTTGCCTATGAAAGGGTCAGATTTTCAAAAATTATTAAGCACCCAGCAGTTACTATTTATAACAGTTGGCAGTGCTGGATGCTAAGCACTTTTGGCCACTTTATTTAGGTACTTAAATGGGAACTGTTGAGTGCGAAGATCTTTATCAAGCCCTTCATCTTTCCCATAGTATTTGTGATGTCTTCTTCCCATCACTTCTTCAATGGACTGAGCTAATGTATCCCAGGCATTCAGATATCACTCATAGTGTCATAAAAACTTACAATCTCCTTGCCTACTTAAAAAAAAAATCAACTTGCTGGCTTGTGGCCTTCTCCCAATATTGAATACTTCTGGTAAATTATGTATAACTATTTCTAGTGGGTCTGAACCACAGCTCATTGAAGTCAATAGAAGGATGCCCATTGTCAATGGACTTTGGCTCAGGCCCAATATTGACAACAAAACACAGCAACTCATACTATGTAGCATTAACAAAAGACAGAAAAACAACGTTGAACTTCCAAATAGAAAAGCCACATAGCCTGTGTTGTGGAACTGTTATAAGGGATGAGTCTAATAGCCATTGTAATATGATACATGAAGCACAGTTCCCCTGACAGATTATTGAAAACATAGAAAATCAGTTTATGATGCACAATCATTCAACCAAGGATAGAGGCAACAGCACAAAATTTCGTTCCTGTTTATTTTTGAACAGAACATGTTAGATTTCCAACACTGAGGTTAATTTTGACCAAGTTTTTGACATAAAAGTTCAAATAAAAAAAATCTGGGGTTGCACAGGATGAATGGGGAAAAAAATCTGTGTTGACATAAACCTATCTCCTGGAGAAAGTGAATTGTGCAGGATCTGGGTCCTACTGGAATTGAGCTTCCTTTGGTTTTATTACACCTAGCCTTTAGTGATGGAAGTGGATGTAAAATATTTCCTAATGTCTTTTAAAAGATGCTTAGGAACTTGAAAGAAAGAAAATGTTGCTGCAGAGCATAGTCATGACTAACAGCCTGGATTAACAGAAATATCACCGAAGCATTTGAATTATAGGCGGTTGCATTAATGCTTCATGTCTTAATAATATGATCGTTTTAATTGTTGCCCTCAATTATCCCCACTGCTACCATTCATAGAATAACTCCCTTTCCCATTTCACCTCTTCAAGCCTCAATTGCCCTCTTCTCTTTCAGAGCTGCTGTCTCTACTACCTTCCCTTCTTTAGTCTCTTTTACCATTCTTTTTTTTTTATGTGCATGCATATATTAATTAACTGTCTTTCTCATGAACATTAGAAATTCCGCATTAAGCAAGTATTCCATTAACATTTTGTACTCTGAGGATTTGAAAAATCTCTGATTATGCCACTAAATGACTGACCCACAAATTAACACAGATAAATACTATTTATTTTCATTGCTTTGTGCCTATTTAAGTCAGATGTATTTTAATGTTAAAGCTAGAGAAGGCCCTGAACTACAACCCTAGATCTGGAAAATATCTTGAGTTTTGGGAAAGTCTGGATTCTCTCCATTTCTGATTTTGCAATGAGATAGAACTTTAATAAGAAGAATGTTACAGAGTCTTCGCTTATGAAAAGAAAAGGTCTGAAAGGGGATTTTCCTCTGTGTCTTCTGATATAAATAAGTATTAGCGATATGTGAACCAGTTTGAAGAAACTGTTAGGATTGCTTCCATCACCCATGAACCTACATCTTCACATATTTTCAGAACAGAACCTGAACTTTAGGTTAAATCCTTGGCCCATTGAAATCAAGGAGAGTTTTGGCTACATCTCTGACAATTTATACACTTATGGTCTCTAGTCAGGAGTGGAAATGTATGGTGAAAATACTACAAGAAAGTATGTGTGTGTGTGTGTATGTGTGTGTGTGTGTTTGCATGTGTGTATATAAGAGAGATTTCCAGCCCACATAAGCTTTTGGGGGCATAAGCATGGAGGGGAGGGAGGGAGATGTGCAAAATCAAGTTCAATACCGAACTTTTCTGTGTGCTCCTTTGAGCTGCCTGCTGAGCATTTACTTTTCATACTGACCTCAGTGCAAACTGAGGGTACTCAGCACTTGGCAGGATCAGGATTAGAATTGAATGAAAAGAAGGCCTAATTTTTTTGCTTCCACAATTTGGGCCTAATCTGAAGCCTCTTGAAGCAAATGGAAGCCTTTCTATTTACTGAGCCAAAGCCCATTTGAGCCCAATCCTGCACTAAAAACAAGAGCTGAGGTACTCAGCATCCATAGGTGCTGGAACTAGGGGTGCTGGGGGTGGGGCAGCACCCCCTGGCTTGAAGTGGTTTCCATCATATACATATTCACAGTTTATTCAATGGCTTTTAGTACCCCCACTATACACATTGTTTCAGCACCTCTGTCAGCATCTGCCTTGATCAGTATCCCAGCTACTTATTTGAAATAAACATTTTTCCTGCATGGTTTTTTTTTTAAGATTGTGTAACATGTTAGTATGATGGTAGATTTAGATTACCACTGTAGAGGCATTGATCAGCTGTACAAACATATTAGTTTCATAGAATGATACAGCAGAGGTTTCTCCTCCCTATAGCTAACATATCTCTAGCTAGTAACACACATCCCACTGAAGATAAGCTTAATGCCTTCAGATGAAAATGTTATTATTGAAAATAACCTTTTAAATCATTGAACTACTTCGTGGCTGCAATGGTGGATACATTCAAAATGAGAATTGATTAAGCCTCTCAAGTAAATTACTTTCAGCAGAGCCCTTACCTCAAAACATTAACTGTTTAAAGTGTCAAGTATCAGAGGGGTAGCCGGGTTACTCTGAATCTGTAAAAAGCGACAAAGAGTCCTGTGGCACCTTATAGACTAACAGACATATTGGAGCATAAGCTTTCCTGGGTGAATACCCATTTCGTCAGATGCATGTAGTGGAAATTTCCAGAGACAGGTATAAATATGTAGGCAAGAATCAGTCTAGAGATAATGAGGTATAGTTCAATCAGGGAGGATGAGGCCCTCTTCTAGCAGTTGAGGTGTGAACACCAAGGGAGGAGAAACTGCTTTTGTAATTGGCTAGCCATTCACAGTCTTTGTTTAATCCTGAGCTGATGGTGTCAAATTTGCAGATGAACTGAAGCACAACAGTTTCTCTTTGGAGTCTGGTCCTGAAGATTTTTTGTTACAGGATGGCTACCTTTAAATTTGCTATTGTGTGTCCAGGGAGATTGACGTGTTCTCCTACAGGTTTTTGTATATTGCCATTCCTAAATCTGACTTGTGTCCATTTAGCCTTTTACATAGTGACTGTCCAGTTTGGCCAATGTACATAGCAGAGGGGCATTGCTGGCACATGATGGCATATATTATATTGGTGGATGTGCAGGTGAATGAACCAGTGATGTTGTGGCTGATCTGGTTAGGTCCTGTGATGGTGTTGCTGGTGTAGATATGTGGGCAGAGTTGGCATCGAGGTTTGTTGTTGAGGATTGGTTCCTGAGTTAGAGTTACCATGGTGAGGTGTGTGGTTGCTGGTGAGAATATGCACCAGGTTGCCTGTGGGCAAGGACTGGCCTGCCTCCCAAGGCCTATGAAAGCGAGCAATTGGACACACAATAGCAGATTTAAAGGTAGCCATCCTGCAGCAAAAAAAACTTCAGGACCAGACTCCAAAGAGAAACTGTTGAGCTTCAGTTCATCTGCAAATTTGACACCATCAGCTCAGGATTAAACAAAGACTGTGAATGGATAGCCAACTACAAAAGCAGTTTCTCCTCCCTTGGTGTTCACACCTCAACTGCTAGAAGAGGGCCTCATCCTCCCTGATTGAACTATACCTCATTATCTCTAGACTGATTCTTGCCTACATATTTATACCTGTCTCTGGAAATTTCCACTACATGCATCTGACGAAATGGGTATTCACCCAGGAAAGCTTATGCTCCAATATGTCTGTTAGTCTATAAGGTGCCACAGGACTCTTTGTCGCTGTTTATAGTGTGTGTCTCTGAGCAAGGTGTAAAAACTCATGTAGAGGAAAGCTGACTGTTCCTCGGTCACTTATTTTAGCAAATACAAAATGCTTAATTTTATATGTATTGCTTTTATCATAGTTGCACTGGACACCTCAGCTGAGATTAGGAACCCATTGTATTTGGTATTGGTATTATTTGGTATACAGTAAGAGACAGTCCCTGCCCCAAACCATCTTACAATCTAAATAGACAGAATGTGGAAGGGGACACTGAGGCAAAGAGCAGTGACATGACAAGTTCTCCCAGCTGATCAGAGCCGAGCCAGAAATGGCACACTTGTCTGCAGTTTCCAATCTATTAGACCATGCTGCCTCTTATGTGTTAAATTTGAAAGAAGATACAGTATCAATGTAAAGTAAAATAGTATGAATTCTCTCAGATAGTTTACATCATATCTGTGGTAATAAAACCATGCAATTATACAGTATTCTGATAATAAATGCTGAACACATTATTAGAGCTACTGTCTCTGTAACAATTGCAGGTTGGCTGGATTAACGAACTAGTTACAGCACATTAATCGTCCTGTCAATTAAGATACAGCACCACTGTCATTTTTAATATTGACCTCCTCTGTTGTGGAAAACATAGTCACCTCTTCTTTTCTGCAGGAAATCTTAAATAGCACATACATATTATCAATGGTTACCTCATCAACCAATTAACAAAAAAATCTCTTTGTAATAGCGATAGCTATTAGAAGTCTATAAAATCTAGCTTGTCCGGTGAGGGGGTTAAAGGTTAACAACCAGGGAACTGGGAGATTTTGGTTGGATTCTCAGCTCCGCTGCTGTCTAACAAATAGTACATGAATAAATAATGGTAACGTTGTAGCTAATTTGTCTCTCCCTCTCCAGCTCCAAAATACTAAATTCTTATAAGGAAATAATAATGATTTCTTTGTAGCACTAAACTATCTTTTTAGGGGACAACAAGGTATTATCTCATTCACAGGACAGAGGCTAGAGGAGGGGTAGGCAACCTATGGCATGCATGATGAAGGTGGCACGCGAGCTGATTTTCAGTGGCACTCACACTGCCCGGGTCCTGGCCACTGGTCCAGGGGGCTCTGCATTTTAATTTAATTTTAAATGAAGCTTCTTAAACATTTTAAAAACCTTATTTACTTTACATACAACAATAGTTATATATTATAGACTTATAAAAAGAGACCTTCTAAAACGTTAAAATGTATTGCTGGCACACGAAACCTTAAATTAGAGTGAATAAATGAAGATTCGGCACACCACTTCCGAAAGGTTGCCGACCCCTGGGCTAGAGCTTCTCAGCAAATCTTATACCTACTCTTGGGGGAAATGAGTTATAGCTGGAGACATCAGCGTTGCTGAATTGAACAGCCCTTTGGAATTCAAGGACGAATTCTTACAGACACTGTTTCTCAAGCGGCTGGCCAGGTCTAGCAATGACAATCATTTTCAACTTCTTATGCATTGGCTGTGGTACAGCCTTTTATTTGTTATGTAAATCAATTTCAAATACAAATGGAGTTCCATTATAACTTAGAAAAGTAGAATGAACTAATGAGGAGGTGATTAGTTTCTTTTTAAAGAAAGTAGGAATCAGATTTGTGATACTCAGGAGAGACCCATCTTGAATGCTTGATTTAATTTGCTAATCCAGATGTTGCACAGTTATTTATAGATCAATTTCTTAAAATGGATTTGTCTTTATAAAGTTTGATTTGGTTATTTAATTTTACTTGAGTTTCTACACAATCTTTTAGCTCACTATCTATGTTAAGACAGAGGTCAGAGCTCTCCAGTACAAAGATATGCATTGAGCAGGGTGTATTCTAGTGACTGATCACTTCTTATAGACACTTTTGGAAATTATCTTCTTTTAACATACTAAAGGAAATGTTAAGATCTGATTTGAGCAGTGGGTGGCCCAATTCTCCCCCTCTTCCTTTATCTCTTCCTTCAGTGTCACTGGATAGGCTGTTGAGGCCTGGGATGAATGTTTCACTTAGCCTACAGTCTGAATACAGTAGGATTAGATCATCTTGTCCTGGACCATATTTCTGTGTTACATAATTTGAGTATTGCAATTGACAATTCATTGTTTTAAAGACTCTAAAGAATATCACAGATACACGTGAGTGGATTGTGCGATGTTACATTTATATCTCTGAGTAAGCTCAAGGATATGTAAAATTAGACACACCAAAGCTAATTCATTAGTTATCTGAGCAGGCCTTCATATATTATTTATTCCAGCAGGAATGTGAAACATCTTGTACTCATGAACTGTGTAACACCTTAACTTGATTTTTGATTGGAATATGTGAAATAGCGATGTATGGGTAACTCTCCTTTCCTGAAGTAACCCTCCTTTCAATGAAATGGCTGCAGTTTGAAGGGGATGGACAATTAAGCAGTTGCTTTAGATATACCTATTCTGAGTGATCTTAAAAAAAAGAAACTTTAATCACATTGTAACTTTAAACTTACCACACTGTGGACTTCTGTTCACAGTAAGTGCAAAGGAAAAACTGAAGTTTAATGGTAAAGTCAATAAGTAAAATATTGTTTTTGCAGGAACCCATATATCAGTTCCAGCTAAGGCTGTAGGTCAAAATATTTCCACTTAAATGGTGTTTGTTTGTTTGTTTTTGTTTTGTTTTGTTTTACAGAAAATTGGGTTTTCAACTGAAAATTGTTATGGAAAGCATTTGCTTTCCGATAAATGTTGCAGCTTTTTGTCAGAAGTCCAAACATCTGAAAGCCAAAAAATATCATGGAGGGATCTAAACAACAACTCCCATGAAACACTGTTGGTGGCATTACCAAACTAAAATTTTCAGATTTTGAACAAAAAGAAATCAGTTTTGATTTTCCCACATTCATAGATCTAATAGATCATTTAGAGACCATGTTTACTGAGGTTTATTTATGCAGAGATTGTTCTTAAGTTTTCTTTGTGGGAGCAGAAACATATATGAGAATCTTAGCTCACATGAAGCTCAGTGGGACTGTATTGTGCAATAAACTAGACATTTATCTATGTCCTTTTAAACTACACAGCCTTGAACATTGTAAAAATAAGAAAGCGTTAGAAGATTGTTTTTACTCAGGATAAACTTTGTCCATTTGTCTACCCCTTTTTTCTGTCCAATGGCATTTAGGCAACAGGGTATTTATAATGAGAATAGAATTCATCAACTATTGTATGGCAGAATGCCCAGCCTAATTCGATTTTAAACAATCGCATTAGTGCTTCTTAAGAAGGGAAGGGTTAATGTAGTACAAGAGATTCCTGCATCTTTCTAGTGTTCTGGTTAATATGACAGGGTGAAGAGACAAAGAAATCCTACAGTTGGTTTTATTTGTTCAAAGAATCTTTGATTTACAGCCATCAGACAGAACCAGATCTTTAAGTATAGTGTATCTTATTCCTCTCGGATTCTTTTTGTATAACTTGGGTTCTTCTTTGAGTGGTTGCTCATATCGATTCCAATTAGGTGTGTGTGTGTATGCCATGTGCAGTTGTCAGAAAGTATTTCCCCTAGCAGCAGCAGTTTTTAACCCGTCGGGTTGGCTGTGTAGCCCCCTGAAGTGGCATCTTCATGGCACTCAATATATGACTCTGCAAACCCAGTGCCACCTTAGTTCCTTTTTACTGCCAGTGACAGTCGTTGGAACTGCGGTGACTTGCTTAGCAACCTCTCCTCATTTTCCCTAGCTTTCATTTTAATTTAGTTCACAGTTATTCATAGCCTCAATAAGTTTAGTTTTAATGTTTTCGGTTGTTACAGGAGATAGCTGGGGAGGGGGGTGTTTCCCCTTCACCCTGACTGCGTTCCCTGCTGGGACTCGGGGTATGCCTAAGTCCCCAGGGTTCAAACCCTGCAAGTCCTGCAAAAAGCCAATGCCAACTGACGACCCTCACGACACTTGCTTAAAGCGTTTGGGGGAAGCACACCAAGTGGACAAGTGCAGGTTTTGTAAAGGGTTTTACCCCAGAACAAAAAAGGAGCGAGACTTTCGCCTTAAGCAGCTCCTTATGGAGGCAGCACTTAGACTGCAACCTATATCGGTGCAGCAAGACCCGGCACTGAGCTCATCAGTGCGCAGTGCCCTGGTGGCAGTGGTAGAAGTGGCACCACAGAAGGACTCTGGTAGAGACCCACGGCACCACCACTCCCCAGCGCCAAAACCGGCGGGATTGACCCAGCACTGGTCCATTCCCCAATGCAGAAGTGGCATGGGAAGCATGGGAGGAGTGGATCTCCAGCTCAGAGACCCACCCAGACAGTTGGTCCCAGAGAGGCGCACCCAGGGCCGAAGACTTTGGAGCCGGCACCATCAACTTCAGCCCAGCGAGGTGGATCAACAAGTCTGGTGCCATTGGACTCCCTGACACAGGTCATTGAGGAGGTGGAATTGCTGTCCTTTGAGGCTGCGAGGGATCTCATCACCACAACGGCACCCCGATCCTTCGAGCCAAGCCTCTAGTACCACAACTTGTGACACTGTCTCCAGGCAAACTGGTGATGCTTCGTCCCTCAGCACCGCTGGTGGAATCATGACACTTTTCGGCATCTTGGCACTGCTCGCAATCATGGCACTGCTCAGACTCGCGGCACCACTCCAGGTCATGGCAGCGCTCCCAATTGTGATGCCGATCCTCACACCGATTCCCATCGTACAGCAAGTCCCGCTCTCGGCACCGGTCATCCCAGCACCAGTCAGCGTCCTTGATCAGACCCCAATCTCGGTACTGATCCAGATTATGACACCACTTCCAAGCCTCGCGGCACTGCTCCGCAGGCCAGCTCCGCTTGGCCATCACGGTCCCAGTCCCCATCTTTGGACTCAGAGACGGGGTCTAGATACTCAGAGTGGGGCTGGCACCGGTCAGGCTGTGGAAGGCCTGAGGTGGGGGCAGGTCCATGGCCTGCACAGTGGCAGAGACCAGTGCAGTGGCCATTTTAGACCCCATGGGCATGCCATCAGTCACAGGGTACCCAATCTAATGGTTCCCATTCGGCAGCTTCTGAACCACAGGTGCCAGAGGCATCAGCTAGTCACTCCACCCCTAAGATACAGATTTCACTATCTCCTCTGGAACCAACCCCAGTTCCTGAGCCTGATCCAGGTCTGGTTGGCCCCAACAGAGAGGCAGGAGAGGAGGCCCCTGGAGACCAAGAGGGTCAGGAGGACCCTGTTCCCCCATTAGCCTCCTCGTCATCCTCCTTGGATGAGGCAGTTGCAGCCACCTCTGTCTCTGGACCGTCCTCCACCTCCCTCCCCCGCCCCGACAGCCATGCCCCCAGGACCTTCTTCGCAGGGTGGCGCAAAATATTGACCTGCAGGCCAAGGAGGTGGTGGAGTCGGAGGACCCAGTGGTTGACATCCTGGCCCCAGAAGGCCCATCGAGGGTGGCTCTACCTTGCATCAAGACTATAAAGGCCAATCCTAAGACCATTTGGCAGACCCCGGTGTCCATCCCTCCTACTGCAAAAGATGTGGAGAGTAAGTATTTCGTCCCATCTAAGGGGTACGAACACCTCTTCACACACCCACAGCCTTGTTCATCGGTGGTGGCTGCAGTAAATGAAAAGGAAAGGCAGGAACAACAAGCCCCAGCACCTAAGTCCAAGGACACCAAGCGCCTAGATTTATTTGGGCGCAAAGTGTATTCCATGGGGGTTGGCAATTCTGAGTAGATACAGCTTCAACTCCTGGAACTCGATGCTCAAGTTTAAGGAGCTGGTGCCAACAGAGTCCAGGAAGGAGTTTGGAGCAATAGTGGAGGAGGGCAAGGCAGTGGCACAGACCTCTTTACAGGCCTCACTGAATGCTGTGAACTCAGCGGCATGCACCTTGTCCTCCGGTATTGCCATGAGGTGTAGCTTATGGCTGCAGGCCTCGGGACTCCCACCCGAGGTTCAATAGACCATGCAGTATCTGCCTTTTGATGGGGTAGGTCTGTTTGCGGAGCAGTTTGACTCTAGGCTTCATAGCCTAAAGGACTCTAGGGCTACCATGAAGTCCTTGGGTATGCACTCCCGAGTAACCCAGAATAAACATTTCAAGCCTCAGCAGCAGCGCTCCTATCCTCCTTGGCCGAGGCAGGACTTTTATAGAAGAAGGGGCAGGAATGGCAGACACAAGCCTTCCCACCCACCGCTGTGCAGGGCCAGGACCTGACTAAACCATCATCAGGTTCAAAACAAGCCTTTCGAAGGTGCACCCGAGGATGGTGCACCAGCCACACAAAGATCCTTCTCCATCTTTCTTGAATCGTCTGTCCCACTTCTACCATGCTTGGTCCCAAATAACTTTGGGCCGCTGGGTTCTCCATACAGTAGAAGTGGGATATTCTGTCCAATTATGTTCCTACCCTCCCTTTCACCCCCCATTTCCCATCCCTCTTCAGGGATCCTTCTCACAAGAAAATCTTTATGCAGGAGGTGTGGGCGCTCCTCACCATGGGAGTGGTGAAGGAGGTTCCTCAGGAGCTCAGGGGCAATGGATTCTATTCCTGATACTTCCTAATCCCCAAAGCCAAGGGGGTCTCAGACCCATTCTGGATCTGCGAGGACTCAACAAGTTCATGGTAAAGTTGAAGTTCCGCATGGTCTCCATGGGCACAATTATCCCTTCTCTGGATCCACGAGACTGGTATGCTGCACTCGACATGAAAGACGCATACTTCCATATAACTATTTGGCCTACATACAGACGATTCCCACGGTTCGTGGTCGACCACAAACATTATCAATTTCTGGTCCTTCCATTTCGCCTCTCAACAGCCCCCTGAGTGTTCACCAGGTGCATGTCGGTCATAGCTGCCTTCCTTCGTCAGAGGTAGATGCAGGTATAACCCTACCTCGATGACTGGCTGCTCAGGGCCCACATGGGGGCAGGTGGAGTTTCAAGCCTGATTGGTCAGATCCACATTTGAGAGACTGGGTCTCCTCCTCAACTTGAACAAGTCAACCTTGTCACTGAGCCAAAGAATAGAATTCATCGGGGCAGTGTTGGATTCGGTTCAGGCAAGAGCATTTTTGCCAGAATCTCGATTCCAAGACATCATGGGCATCAGTCAAGACCTCAGGCAATACCCGACCACTACAGCAAGGGGATGCCTGAGTCTCCTCAGCCACATGGCAGCCTGCACTTATGTGACTTGGCATGC
The DNA here is from genome assembly GCF_027887155.1 of Malaclemys terrapin pileata. Lineage (NCBI taxonomy): Eukaryota > Metazoa > Chordata > Testudines > Emydidae > Malaclemys > Malaclemys terrapin. The sequence continues at coordinate 181,117,146 of NC_071506.1, forward strand.
TAGACTGAGGCTAAGGCCTCTACAGACGTGGCTCACTTTGGCCTATTGCCCAGGACGTAACAGCCTGAATTCAGTGGTCATTGTGCCGGGGCAGGTGCTCGAGTCACTTAAATGGTGGCTCAACCCTCAAGCAGTGTGCAAAGGAGTCCCCTTCAACAGCCCTCCTTGTCCCAAGTAACAGACCATGGCAGCTCTGGGATGGGGGTGCGCATTTGGGTGACCTCCAAACACAGGGCCTTTGGTTGCAGGACGAGCTCTCTCTCCATATCAATATCAAGGAGCTGAGGGCAGTGTGACTAGCATGCCAGACCTTTCAGGCCTGACTACAAGGTCAGTGCATAGCAGTTCTGACGGACAACACTACCGCTATGTTTTACATCAACAAGAAGGGTGGAGCCTTGTCCTCTCCCCTATGTCGGGAAGCCCTCCAGCTGTGGAAGTTCTGCATAGCCATTCCATTCACCTGGAAGCATCCTATCTACCAGGAGTTCAGAACACACTGGCGGACCACCTCAGCGGGTCCTTCTGCAATCACAAATGGTCCATCTGGCCGGATGTCATACACTTCATCTTCCAAAGGTGGGGGTTTCCCCAGGTCGACCTGTTCGCCATCTGGAACAACAAAAAGTGCCCGATGTTCTGCTCCTTCCAGAAACACAGTCCAGGCTCAATCATGGACGCATTCCTGCTACCCTGGGGAGGCCACTTGCTCTACGCCTTCCCCCGTTCCCTCTTGTGCATAAGGTCCTACTCAAGGTCCGCAGGGACGGGACAGAGATAATTCTGGTGGCACCAGCGTGGCCTCGACAACATTGGTACACCACACTCCTGGAACTGTCAGTGGATGCCCTGATCACATTGTCTCTCCTCCCCGACCTGATCACTCAGGACCACAGCCGACTTCATCACCCTGACCTGCAGTCCCTCCATCTCACAGCTTGGAAGCTTCATGGCTGAGTCCCATGGAGCTTCTGTTGTTACTAGATGTGTCCATTACTTTGGGGTATGCTCATTTATTAGGGTTACTTTTCGGGGTGTGGGGGGGAAGTTCTGTAATTCTATCAATGTATGGCTTGTGTCACTTGTGTTTTCTATGGAGATCGCCTTCTCCCTTCTGCCAATCCTCTCCCAATGGAGCTATCTTGCAGTACCACAACCCCAGAATCGGTTGAACACACACATACACACACACACACACATATTAACAGAGCAAGTCTGAGTGGACCGGGTCAATCAGCTCTTTCAAGCTGACCCCTTATATGTCCCTGGGCTCAGTAGGTTGGGCCAAGCAGCGCTTCCAGGCTGCCACCCTTACGTGCCCCTGGACTCAGCGGACTGGGTCAAACAGCACTTTCCAGCTGCCACCCTCGTATGTCACAGGTTCAGCATGTCCCTATCCCCACTTTCATGTTACAATTGTACTGGTAGTAACCCACTTGATGAGCAAACCCCACAGTATTTTTGGGTGCTACAGGGATCTTTAGCTTAAGTAAAAGAAGTGTTGCTGCAGAGTAAATGGGGAAGCTAAAAACACAAAAGAGTAAAGTTCAGAGAGAGAGAGAAAGGGAAGCAACCAGCTTAACCATAAAAGTTATTTATTGAATAATAGTGATAACTACACAAGGAGAGCCTAAACCAACATAACATACATTATTAAAGGTTACAAAAGTCATATATAGAAAACTATACCTGATCAAACAAGTCAGGGTTAGAAAGTTATACGCGAGGTAGAAAAGAAAACACAGAGAGAGAGAGAGAGAGAGAGAGAGAGAGAGAGATCTCAACGCTCCATGAAGCTTGAACTGGTCGGGGTTCCCAGGTGATGGTGGTAGTTCAGGATCCTGGGTGCTGGAGACAGGCAGAGCCCCCAGCATGATCAGTCAGGAGAAGATGAAATCCCAGTGGAACTGATGCAGAGTTTGGATTCATGCATCAGAAGACTCTTAAGCGTGGGTAAATGTTTCTTGTAGGGAAACAACAATGATTCAAGGGAGAACACTAGATTTGTTTATGGGTAAACTGATGACTCAAGGGTTTTATTTAGGCTAGACAAAAGTGGCTGATCACTCTTGGCTATGGGTGGTGTCCCTTCCAGGATGATCACAATGCAATTAGGCAGCTTCAGTATTTTGGGTATCAATCAAGGTTTTATTACTAGAATTGGTCTGATAACTGCTGAGCTGGGTGTGTGCAGGCATAGGTTCATTAAAATCTGGAGCAGAGATCCCCCAGGATGCAGTGCTTCCCTGCTTTTCTGGTCCCAGAGTTCAGTGCGGTTCTTGCCTTGGAATCTCCGTTCTCCATTCTGTATGCTATTGGAGATGCCTCCCTGTCCCATCTTTGATGCAGATGAGGCTAGAGGAGTTGCTTTAATCCTATCACCCTTGTCAGGAGGGGTCTAGGTGTGTCTCCCACCGCACTTCACTGCCCTCCACTAAAACCACATATCTGGCAAAGTGGAAAAGATTAACTTGTTGGTGTGACTAGCATCGTACACCCCCTCTTCAGGCACCTATACCTCTCATCTTAGAGTACCTTCTGCACCTGAAACATCAAGGCCTGGCAGCGTCCTCCATAAAGGTACACCTCGCTGCTATCTCGGCTTTCCAAGTGGGAGTGTCTGGACGCTTCGTCTTTGCCAACCCTATGGTTGGTCGGTTCCTTATGGTCTGGAATGGCTATATCCCCAGCTCAGACAGCTTATCCCTGTGTGGGACCTTAACCTGATCTTCTCCAGGGTAATAGGGCCCCCATTTGAACCACTGGTGACTTGGTCCTTTCTCTATCTGTCATTGAAGATAGCCTTTGTGGTCGCCATTACATCAACAAGGAAGGTGTCAGAGTTAAAGGACTTTACCTCAGACCCACCTTATATGGTTTTCCAAAAGGATAAGGTGCAACTCAGACCTCTCCTGGCCTTTCTTCCTATGGTGTGTCACACTTCCACACTAGTCAGGACATTTTCCTGCCTGTTTTTTATCCTAAGCCTCATGCCGGTAGCCATGAGCAGAGGCTTCAATCCCTGGATGTTCGGCGAGCACTAGCCTTCTACAACGAGCGCACTAATTTGTTCAGGAAGTTGAACCAGTTGTTCATAGCAGTGGCAGACTGGATGAAAGGACTCCCAGTCTCATCTCAAAGAATATCTTCCTGGGTCACATCATGCATCTGCACATGCTACTAGCTGGCCAAAACACCAGCCCCGGCACTTACGGCACACTCCACAATGGCTCAGGCCTCATTAGCAGCGTTCCTGGCCCTAGTCCCGATACAAGAAATCTGCAGGGAAGCAACTTGGTCCTTGGTACATATGTTCACCTCTCTTTACACCATCGTCCAGCATGCCAGAGTTTTGGCAGGGCGGTGCTCCAGTCAGCGATTCCATAACTCCGACCGCACCGCCTAGGTAAGGCTCGGGAGTCACCTAATTGGAATCAATATGAGCAATCACTTGAAGAAAAAACAGTTACTCATCTTCTTGCACCTGTTGTTCTTCAAAATGTGTTGCTTATATCCATTCCAAACCCACCCGGCTTCCCCTATGTCGGAGTAATTGGCAAGAAAGAACTGAGAAGGTGCAGGGTCGGCAGGATCATATATTGGGTGCCATGAAGGCACCACTCCAGGGGGCTCCACATCTGACCGGATGGGTGCTGCTAAAGGAAAAACTTTCTGATAACTGTGCACACAATATGCACACACCTAATGGAATGGATATGAGCAACACAGCTCAAAGAACAACAGTTACGAGAAGGTGAGTAACCGTTTCCCCCCCCCCAAAGACTTTCACAGTATGGACCACATGTCAGTTGAGGGTTAGATCACAACATTTTAATCATACCTTGGTCCCATTGAGGTCAATGGCAAAACTCCCAATCATCAATTGGACCAAGATTTGGTTGCCAATGAGCATGAGAGTTTCAGGTTTTTTGGACAATTGCTAATATCTGTCTGAGCCATCTAAGCTGTTTGTAAGACAACTTTCACTATGATATCTAACCAATGATAATAATCAAAAGCAAATCTTAGGATTTTGGCTATTATATGTACAGATGACCACAACTTTTCCTTAGTACCCATTCAATATAAATTGCATTTCTTATTTAGCTGTGAAGATCTAAAACATTTTTTTTTTCTTAATGCAGAGATACCAAGGTTGAAGTATAGGCGTATTTTAAAATACTGACATTTTGGAATATGCTAGTTGAAACTATTAATAGAAATCAAATATTGCTTTTATTCAATATTTCTCTGTATTTCATCATCTTAGACTGAGTGGGCACATGTAATTCATCTTCAGAATTTTGTTTTGTACAGTGCTGTGTACACTTGTTGAACAACATGAAAGTAGCTGACAAAATCTTCAACTCAGCACAGATTTCAGCCCCACCTCTCTCTATTTCTAATCCCAATTTATATTTCCTCACTTTCAGAAGGAAGCTTGGAATAGATCCCAAACTAACATGCACACTAAACTGCTTTAGCATGTCACTTTAACAATGCTCTTAGTAGTTATGTATGAAGACCTGCTAGATAACTCAGGGAAAGGAGATGTATTTATTGATCCTGGAAGTTCCATAGGTAATATGTAATAAAGTGAATATTTAAATAGCACCATAAACATTTTAAGAGAAGTGAAGATGGAAATAAGGCAAATTATATTTCATCAACTATGTTCCATGAGAACCAGAAACAATCCCCCCTACCACAACCACAAGGGAACAGTTCAGGGATATTGTTATTCCACTTTCTCTATCAGTAGTCCCTCTGCTCAGGATAATGGTATTGCAGAATGTGGAGTTTTTAAGTAACTTCCCAGCATAGCTACAGTTTGTAAACTGGATGGTGGAAGAAGTCCAACTGATTGTTGAACTCTTACTGGTGAGTACTTACACAATAGGTCCTGTTATGTACTGCTATTCCTGTGTTTACATGAATGAGTGAAGATTCTACAAATTGGCCCTAAATGATGAGAGATAATGACAGGTTATGTTACACAATGAATTTGCAGTGTGACTCCCCGATGTCTGCTGTATTCCCAGGACCACTGTGTTTTGGGGGAGTGGAAGCTGGGTATGTTAAATTCATACCAGCTCATCTCTAAATGGGACACAGTGGGGCATGGTTCTTTTACAGGTTCACAGATAATGTTGGCCATATTTGTAAACATCATTGATTCATGTGTCTAAGGGAGCAGAGAATCCTACTAGAGAAAACAGAGTGGTATTAATTTTTAAGACTGAAAAATTGGTAAATACCTTTAGGGAACTTACATTAATCCAGAACCTTATTTCGTTGAATGGTATAGTGTAACATAATTATGAAAGTAGTTATTTTAAGTACAAATCTGCATTGAACATCTTGGACTAGGGTGAACTTTAGAGAAGGAGAAAAGAATCAGAGTTATCTGGGTTGAAGTTGAACAGAAATGCTGTTGATTGCCTTCAGTTCTTGGGATCCATTTGTTAAATTGGTAAATTGATGGATGCTGATCTGAAGGGAAGGAGCATATGTTGTCAACAAAGCTAGAAAATTAATTCAGAGCAAGCTTTACATTCCATTTTCTTAAAGTACTTACAGGCTGATTCAAAGAAGCTGGGAGACCTGAGTTTAATCATGTTCTCAGATCTGAGGATTATAATATTTTAGGTAGATTTTAAGTATTTGGAGAAAGGTGATGATTGTAGGTATTAATAACCATCTTTTAAGTATACATAAAAGGGTGTATGAAAAAATACCAATCCAGAATGCATTTGATTACACCAAAGTCTGGAATTACATGAATTCTAAAGAAACTTTGATGTTTTGGTATCATATTATCAAAGTCTAGTGACGGACAGTGCTTTCAAAGTGTCTCCAGTTGACTATCAAAAACATAAAATGCATTCAGTGTATGTTGAGAAGAGATCTGCACCTTTATCCTTCCAACGTAAACCACAATATTATGTGTAGTATTTTAAAGTGTATTTTTTGTGTTCAGTTATTAATGTGGCATGTAGAAGTCCTGTGATGCTAGCATATGCACTTTGCAGATCCATAGGGAGTCTTGCTTCTTAAACGTGCCTTTTTATGCCATCTATGATAGTTCAGTCATCCAATCTTAGTGCACCCAGCATATGATTGGATCCTGAAGTTCTCCCTGTGGAGCTCAATGATAGTGACAGGAAAGAAATCTTAATGTATGTGTCAGAAAAACTAAGGCTTTCATTTAAATAATGTTTAAAATGCCAGGAGTCCTATCTATGTTTTGGTTTGTTTTCTTAGGTTACTTCACTTAAAAAATACAGGACCAATGTGCTGATCAGTATAAACCTGAAACATAACTATAACCCTTAGAGAGGCAATGTGGTTCAGAGGATAGGAGATTGAACTGGAGTTAGAAGACTTGGATTCTATTCTCAGCTTTGCCATTAATAATAATAACAACAATGAATCTTCCATATATAGCTCTTTTCATCAATAGGTCTGTCAAGGCTGATTCCCCACTCTGGCACTTTGAGTGCAGAAGGTGAGGGCCTGCAAGAATTAAAAAAAAATAATAATACTGGCCACTCCAGGCTGGTATTAAACTCCAAAGTTACAGCTTTTCTCTGACCATGAATGGGTAGATGCTGCCACCATGCAAGTGCAAAAAAAAAAAAAAAAAAAAAAAACCAGAAAGGCGCACTTGGGAATTCCTCCCTATGGGGTACCCTCAAGCCCTTTCACCCCCCCTCCAGGGAAGAGCTGAGAAAGAAACACAAAGTAAATCAGCTGTTACCACCAGCTAATTAAACAACATATGCACAAACCTCTTAGGATGCAAAAATCTAATCCTGTTCTTAAAAAAAGGTAAATTTTATTAAAAACAAAAAGAAAGGAAATGCATCTGGAATTTTTGCTAGATTAAAAACAATTACAAAAATTAAGCATCAAGATAGCTCTCGTGAGGCCCAGCTTAAAGGTTACAAACAAAACAAAAGCACCTGGGGCTAGCACAGAGGAGTCCACAAGCCTTACAGAAATAAAAGAGAGAATCATAATTATTAATCACGTCTTTCTAGATATTTCCTGATCTACTTACATATCTGGGGTTTTAAATAAGTAATTTCTAGGTATGCTTTGATGATTTTTCATATCTGGCTTAAAGCTTCTTACAGCATTGCTGCTCTGCATCTCCTCTCTCTGGAGAACAACCACAGACAGACATAGGGAAAGTTTTCCTCCAATTTTAAAAAGTTCTAGGCCTCCCATTGGCTCTTTTGGTCATGTGCCCATTCCCTTCATTCTACCTATGGGCTTTTTTAACACTTTACTGGTAAAGCAAGTAGAGAACAGCTACTAACTGGGATTTTATAGCTAACTGGCTGGCTGGGAGCTACACACCTCCCTCCCCTTCATTTATCACAAGGTCTCAATGCACTTGACAATCTTTTGAATGAACATATCCTCTCAACAGCCCTCTAAGATAAAGAAGCATTATGATCTCCCTTTTTTACAGCTGGGGAACTGAGGCACAGAGAGGCTAAGTGACTTTGCCCAAGGTCATACAAGAAGTCCACAGCAAAGCAGGGAACTGCACCTGGGTCTCCCGTATCCTAGGCCAGTGCTCTACCTACTTGACCATCCTTCCTTTTGGCAGCTGTGTGACCTGGTGCAAGTCACTTCAGTACGCTGTGCCTCTGTTTCCTCTCCTACCCTTTGTCATTTCTATTTAGACTATAAGCTCACCAGGGCAGAACCTTTGTCTCACTATGTGTATCTAGAGTTCCTAGCGCAGTGGCACCCTAGTCTCTTTTGAGCCCAGTAGGTGCTACCATAATACCAACAAATAATAAATAGAAAATGTAGCTTTATTTATTTGAAATCCTCATTTTATTTGCACTTCCTTTCAGAAAATAGTTAATCGGCATTGCATTCTAACAAAAACTGAGTGAAAAGAAAGGGTGAAATGAAAATGTTACAATTTTGTAATACACAATAATATTTCTTATTGTGTCTAAATGGGAAGAACATTTTTCTCCCCCAAAAGCCACTGTCACCCTTTCTGCATTCTTACCATTAGACCATGCAATACCAGCTCAGAAAGATTGTAAGCAAGCAATAGTATGGAGCAAAATCAAGTATCTTGGGAAGGAGGTGGAAGAATTGAAAAATGGCATATGTAATAGTTTTGCTCTTGTTTAAGTTTCTGTCTTAAACACTTTTTAATGAAAGAGGCACCTCATTAAGTTCTCCTATTATGCAGTATTTTTAGCTGTGTAATTGCTAAACTGAAAAGGCAAATTATTCACACAAAAGATTTCAAATTCACTTCATAATCAACAACAGCAACAAAAGTCCAAGGGGAATAAAGTATGTTCAAAATACATTAAGGGACAAAATGCAAATGTTACTGAATTCCAGATTCTGAAGATCTTTGACTCTAAAAGTCTAAATCTAGTTTATGTTATTACCATTAGGGATGAGGTAGGCTGAGAACATTGTAACCTAGTTTTAATTTTTAATTTGAAATGTCTGTGCTGTTTTCTTGCCGTATTAATTAGCATTAATTAGTTAACATTAGTATACAATGCTTTGAAAATATGAAGTTCTGTACACAGTAAGTATTAGATATTATTATGGCACTTACATTTCTTTGCATTGTAACATAAATTATTCACAACAAGCAATTTGGATGTCTATAGAGACCCACCAATGGATATATCTCACTTAACCACAACTTGTATTGCAGAATGAGAACATCATTGCTGTTCTTATAAAACATGGAAGCTAGTGGAAGTCTTGTAAAAAAATGAGAGTTATTAATGTTCTGCTAACAATAAAAAATAGACAAGACAAGAGACTACATAATAAAAAGGCACAAAAGGACATAATTTTTATTTTATGCTTTAGGCCCATAGATGGCTTTAAAATAAAAATGCCAAGCTGAGAGGTCAGCCATGGAGATTGCTGCTGTTCTCTGTGTTGGTTCAAAATACTACAAAATAAAACTGCTGTTCCTTCAGTTTCAGCAGAGTTGTCCATGCAACTTTGAGGCTTAACAATTTTCACAGCTAAATTTATTTAGTAACAGGAGCTGGGGAAAAGGGGTAGGAACGTTGATCAAATTATATGCTGTCAATAATATTAATTCCTAATATGAATCCTGCTTTCTTCCAGTTCACTTATGTGTAAGTATGCAGCAAATATTTTGGCCAAACAATATTCAGTATATGGGTTGTTCCTAAGAGATCACTTTGGGTTTGATCCAAAGCCCATTGAAATCAATGGAAAGAGTCCCACTGACTTCAGAGGGCTTTGGATTAGACCTTTCGGGTATTTGGAATTAATTTATTATTGGTATGTGAATGGTTGCCTACATTACGTGGTATTGTTCCTGCTCTCTGACTCATTGATTGGAAGTTTTAAAAGCAAAGAAATGACAAATGATAAATAGTGAATATTCAGGAGAGAATAATGCACTTTCATTATAAACTTTCAGATGAATAATCATTCATGCTAAAATCCATAGAGCTTTGGGCATTCACAAACCTCTCCTTGCATACCTAGTAGTCATGTGAATTGTCATAAACAATGAATAACATGGACCCTGAGCAAAAGAGTAAAGTCAAGCAGTTTATTCACAACGCTGTTGTTAGTTTTTCCATTACGTGAAGCATAAGTTGTAAAGATAGCAAAAGGCAAGGCAGATGAATAGTTGTCATCTGCCATCTCTCCTAGAAAGGGGGAAGTATGGGGTAGAAAGAAACACACTCAGAGGAAAAGAGGGCTTCCAAAATATTGAGAGACATATAACTACAGATGACAGTTACACTAATCTCCAAGGGCCATATCACCTCTGGTGTAAATTGGCATAGTGCCATTTAAATCAGTGACGCTATGCCTATTTACACCATCTGATGATCTGGCCCATATTGTCTTCAAAAGGTGTTCAGTGTGTAGAACAATGGTGGGATATGGCCATAAAAACAGAAGATGAAGGAAAAATTGAGGAAACTATCAGGAATGCATAACGTTACACAAAAGAAAAGTGAGAGAGGGGAAAAAGTAAAATATTCTCTTTAAAAAGCCCTGTGAATGAAAGACATTAAAGTTTCAGTGGAACCTGAACATTTATTTTGCTGGAGTATTCCAAAAGGATGGAAATTCTATAGAGCAGAGAAGGAGAGGGTACAAGCCTATAAGGAATAATAATTCATCAGCATTTTCAGATTATGCCAGAAATGGTAAAAAAAAAAAAAAAAAAAAAAAAAAAAAAAGCATTGGCTAAATTGGACAGCACTTAATCATAAACACATAGGAATTACCAAACCAGAACAGATTAAATGTCCATCCAGTCTGCTATCTTGTCATTGACAATATCCAGGATTGTATCAGATACATCAGTGAGAGATACACAACGGCACAAATCCATCTTTCTATGAATGGGGCAGGGGAAATTACCTGGGTTGAATGAGCTATGAGCTAATGGGTAAAATGTAATTCAGGTGTGCTGCAGTGGTAGAGTGTAGAGGGAGCCCATTCCTCATATTAGCTCATCAGTGCACAGTGCAAACATAATCTGGGAACAGGCACACAGGAGTGCATGGAAAGGGGCTCCAGAAGGAGCACACTTGAAATATTCCTTTCTGCCATATTTCACACCACTAATTTGGGCACTGTATCGGGAGAAGGATTGGAAAAGCCATGTGCAAGGTAACAGATAATCGATCACTAAATATAGTAGAGTACCTCTCTTCCATTTGTACAGATTCAGTGCCACCTTCCTAAGGGATATTAGCTTCTGGAATGATCAATTAACTAAAGAAATACAGTACTTTTGGGGTGACTCTCTTTTTAGTCATTAAAAATGCTGGCTGCCATGCAGTCAATTTACTCAGGTAAATTTGGGTATATTGTTAATTCTATAAGCAGCCAAGCATGTGGGCTGTCTCAAGAGCTACCCATTTTTCCTATTAAATAAATTCTTTGTTTCTGTTTAAAATTAATGAAATTCATATATGGTTAACAAAGGAGAAAACTTTGTAAATCTAAAAAGAATAAGGCTAACATCTCATCTAAATAATAGAAGATCAGAATATGAACTAACTTCAACAATGGAATAAGTAAAATGTGGCCCCTACTATTAATGTTTTGGAATCCCTACTCTAGAATTTAAAATTATAGAACCTATCTACTCTGGAATTCTGTGATCTATTTCATTAAGGGACAGATTTCCAAAGGTTTTAGGCACCTCAAGATATACATAGGCACTTAATGGGATTTTTAAACAGTTTAGACACCTAACTCCCATTGAAATTTTATATGGGCGCTCTATCTGTCTGTCTGCCTGCCCGCTCAACTGAAAATGAACAACTTAGAGGAAAAGCACTTAGAAGAACCACATGATAAACCATGCACTGTACTTCTAGAAAAACTAAACCTCTCAAGGCGACCAGTCGTCAATGGTGAAGAAGAGGTACAGAGACTTGGTAAAGTGAGAGGAAATGTGGGAGCGTGGATTAACACATTTTAATTAATGGAGAAATGAGGTTTCATCAAATCAGCAATGATTGCAAACCTTTTTGCTGACAGAAGGTAAAATCATGCATAAAATAGAAGTGCAAAATTATTAAACTTGGTCCTACATTATTAAGGTACAATACCAAATTTTTGCTCAGCGCATCAGAGAGCAGGGTCCCTTAGAGAGCCTTCTATGACTCCTTGATTTTGAGGGCAGTTCTAAGCCAATCCCAACCCAGACATAGGCTAGAGCAGCCTGATGGTTATTTTAACATGATTATGTGCTCCTCCCACCGGCCCAGTCTTGATTTTTGTTTGTTTGTAAGCTCTTTCCTCACAACATTCTGCTATTTGATTTGCTTTAATTTGTTAAAGGCAGCATTAAAAGATGTGGCTAAAACAAAGTGTCCTTCATATGCTCAGTTCTGTCTGATCACCTGCCAGAGTTCTCAGTAGTATTCTTTAAACTGACATGCAAAAATATACAATTCTAATGTACAATCTACCTACCCTTCTTTAATGTTATTGTTCCAAATTAGGAGGGGAAAAACCTTATCTGGAGTTAATACAGAATAATCACATCTTAAAATATAATTTAGGAACATTAGGTTTCTTGACAGGTTTCAGAGTGGTAGCCGTGCTAGTCTGTTTCAGCAAAAACAACGAGGAGACTCCTAATTGTTTAGGTTTCTTGAGTAATCTGCTGAGTTAGATCTAAAAACAGTCCTATTTCCTAGATGCATAGATTTCTAAGTCCAGAAGGGATCTTTGTTGTCATCTAGGCAGTCCTTTTGTGTACCACAGGCCACAGTTTTCACCCAGTGATTTCTATATCTGGCCCCATAACTTGTGATTCAAATAGAGCATGTCTTTTAGAAAGACATCTAGTCTTGACTGAAAGTCACCAAGTTATGGAGAATTTATCATATCCATAGATATTGTTAATTACCCTCAAATTTCCATTTTGCTAGAGATAGAGTTCTGGGTCTAGATGCTGATTTCAGATTTATACCAGGGTAACTGAGTTCATAGTGTTCTCAATTGCATCACTATAAAGCTAGAGGCATGACTTGGAAATTCCCTGAAGAAAGCTTGGTAGGACTGTCTGTTTTTCTTCTTTTTTAAAGAACTATTATGGAGGAAGGCAGATAAAGAGAAAGAGAGGCAAAAATTAGAATGGTTTGTGGTGGTTTAGCTCTGAAACATGAATTAATTTTAAAAAGGGGAATGTGTGACAGTCATTAGTTAGAGCAGAGCAATCCCAAGGCCACAGAAATTGTCTAAAATCTCTTTCATTATTCTAAGTTGGGACTGCATATTTTGACAACTTCAGAAACTTAAATAGAGAAAAATACCAAGCTTGGGTAATTATTCATGGCAGCAGACAAACACAATACATTTAAGAATTTGTAGATGATTCCTCACTAGGTCAAATCCTGGGTTCTTTAGACATAAAAACAAAACAACAAAACCAACAAAACTTCACAACACGAAACAAATTCCTGAAATAGTGATCCCTTCAATATTAAGTCTTAATAATGTGACTCCCCATCAATTATCCTCAGTTCACATTCCCTGCAGAGAAGGGGAGGAAACAAAAATGACTAATATACTCATAAGAATGGCCATACTGGGTCAGATCAATGGTCTATATAGCCCAGTATCCTGTCTTCTCACAGTGGCCAGTGTCAGATGCTTCCATAGGAATGAACAGAACTGGACAATTTATCCACCCCCTGTCATCTCATCCTGGCTGTCAGAGGTTTAGGGACACTCAGAACATAGACTCATAGAATATCAGGGTTGGAAGGGACCTCTAGTCCAACCCCCTGCTTAAAGCAGGTCTAATCCCCAGACAGATTTTTGACCCAGATCCCTAAATGGCCATCTCAAGGATTGAGCTCACAACCCTGGGTTTAGCAGGCCAATGCTCAAACCACTGAGCTATCCCTCCCTGCATAGGGTTGCATCTCTGACCATCTTGGCTAATAGCCATTGATGGACCTATCCTACATGAACGTATCTAATTCTTTTTGAACCCTTTTTGAACTTTTGGCCTTCACAACATATATTGGCAATGAGTTCCACAGGTTGAGTGTGCATTGAGTGAAGAAATGTTTCCTAACATTTGTTTTAAACCTATTAATTTCATTGGGTGGCTCCTGGTTCTTGTGTTATGTGAAGGGGTAAATAACACTTCCCTATGCACTTACTCCACACCATTCATGATTTTATAGACCTCAAAACACCTTTTGTTATGTCCCACATTAAAACTACCATGTGTGGAAAAGAAAGAAGATGTTGTAGAATTTTATCAATGAGCAGAGGAACTGAAGAAACTGTATGAGAATTTGACATTATGAAGAGAAGCAAAGTTCCATCATGAGACCTCTTGTAATGTCTTTACACAACTGATGCAGGAAAGGCCTGTGGCTCATTCTGAAATGAAGGGCTGCACTATTCTTAAAGCAGAAGTAGACTTCAGATTTGAGTAGCATCTTTCATACAAATGGTGTATTTCATACTTATCCTTCTCTAAACCTATGTAGCTATGAAAGAACTCTGATTCTGCTCAGAAGGGTGATTCTTCGCAGTCTAGTATCTTGCCTACTCATTTACATCTGTGCAGAGTGAGTTCAAAGAAGATGACAATACTACCAAATCAGATTAGTAGAGTTAAGCACACTTTGTAATGAATTTGTGCAAGCTGCAGAGCAGTGGAGAATCAAACCAACAGAGTTTCCCTCACACTGCATCACTAAGAGAGGATTTCCCAATAGAACCCCAGTGATTTCTATATCTGGCCCTATAACTTGTGTTAGCTCCCTTCAGACCCCCCAGGAGAGAGGAAGTTGTGGCTGCTTTATGTATCTGCAACATCCTCTGAGTGGACATCCGCTGTTAGGGTTTTCTACCAAGGTCTATGATAGTTTCTGTGGCATAAACCCTAATCAAATGAGAAAAAGCAGTTGAACTAAACACAGCAGAAGAAAGTGAATGTAAAGCTGCTTTATAATTGACTATTTTATCACAGGAGGTTTATCAGTGCCTTAATCCATTATAAGATATATACAGAGTAGCAAATAAACACCCTTTTTAGTTCCTGTTTAATTTTATCTTCCACAAAAGTTATTGGGCTTTATATTGCTAATTTTTCAGTTCCTTGCTTTTCTCCTTTTCTCTTCTCTAGTGTTTTCTTTCATGTATGCACATCTATAAAAAGAATATCATTCACTACTTCAGAATATCACAATATGCCTTGGATATAGACCCTGAACTTCTTAGGGTTGAAGTTGCTGTTTGTCTGTTTCTTCTACCTTGCTTGCCAGTGCAGTAGCTTTTAAATAGCAGCCTGCTCATGAATAGATGGCTTTCACGGGCTATGTGTTAATCAACAAAAATCAGGAGAAATGAGTTGAAGTTCTCTTGTTAAAAAAGTAAATTAAATTAATATTTTTCTCACTCCAGATCAAGCGTTTGGACCCAATTCTTACCTGGTGTAAATTGGTGTAGCACTGTATAAGTCAATGAAGCTTCACAGATTTATATCAGCTGGGGATCTAGCCTTTTTTTTATTTCTTGCAATATTTCTTAACATAATACAAGTAACATTAATAGTCTTGTTCCTAGACCCACTAGTTTTGAACCAATTACTTGCCATTAATAATTTATTAATTATAGGAAAATAAACATACTCACATGTTCTAAAGCAAACTTGATGTGAATGAGAGGCTCATTTTCCACGATGTTCTGAAAATCTGGGACAAATGTTCTGTTATTGTTAGCTTAATTTTCCACATATTTAGCTCAGGATCTTAACTAAAAATAGTATAAATGTGCCATGTATTTACTCAGTTATTGAGAATTTGTTATCCAGATTCATTGTTTCTACTCTTCTGGCTAAAGCAAAATGTTTAACTGTCAAGTCACATTTTGCCTTTATAGTTTCCATTTATGACATCCAGTAACTGCATCCATTACAGATCTATATTCCTATCAAAGTTGAGGTAAGGCATGACGTGAAAAGAACAATCTACACCCAGGAACATCCATATACTGATGAGGCATTAGGCTCATTAATTGCTCTTCTATTACAAAATATACCTGTTTATATTCATTTAATATTATTTTGCTCTTGAAACTTTGTCAAATTTGGATTGCATAGGGTGGGTGTGCTGCTGTTATTAGTTCAGTCTGTCTGTGAAAAGTACAACATTGCCTGTTTAGTCTTGCACTCCAGCACTACTAACCTTATTGAGACGTGGAATAAAGGTTTAATCTCACTACCTCAATATTTGCTAATCTGCCACTGTCATTCTTCCAAATATTATTTTAAGGTTCAGATAAGTTTACTTCCCCCAAGCAATCAACAATCCCCTTCTCTCTCCCTTTTCTCTATTTGCAACCAGTCAACAGGCCTAACTCCATTTCACTGAGAGTTCCCCCAGTTATAGGCCTGAAAAAAACATATTTTTTATAATCCTCCTGCAACTGATTGTGTTCAGTCTCCAGTGGGGTCAGTTAGCTCCTGGTGGATTCTACCAGAATGCCAAGTGCATATGTGTAATAGGCAAGTTACCCCAATTGGGTTCCCTAGATTGCCAGTTTTTTGGGCTTGGCCTAGTTTTTTGACCCTTTTGGGTTCATGCACTTAGAGGCTTTCCAGGAGTGATGTAAGTAGAGTGATACGGTACACCATACCAGTAAGCTATTTATAGCCTGTATGGCATACCGGAAAGACACAGGAGGAGCAGAACGTGGGGCTGCCCGGTGGCCCCACGCCAGCAGCAACTCCAGCATGGCTGTACTGTGCCCAGCCCTTACACGCAGCTGCATACCTGCGTCTCCTGTCCGGGGTCTGTAGAGCAGCCCCACTGGAGGACAGGGCTGGGGGCGGTACAGCCATGCCAGAGGAGCTGCCAGCGTGGGCTCAGTTGCTAGAGTGTCTAAAAAAAATATTCTCTGCTGTCACAGGGAGCTAGTTTGAAGCTCTTCTGCTGGCAATTCCCAAAGCAAGTGTGACTGTGAACTGGCTATTGTTCCAGAGAGCAAGCCCTCCTCTTCTCTTAGCAGCCCACATAGTAGCTGTGCCGTGTCCACCCACTGGGAGCACTCCCCTCCCCAGGTAACGTGGGATGGATCATGGGGAAGAGAGGGGAGAGCACGGGGCCATGGGCTTGGGGCGGGACGGGGTCACATGAGGTGTCATGTCGGGAGGTCGTATGCCCTCCCTTTAGTTGGTGCTGCTTACCGGTAAGAAATGAATTCTACTTGTACTACTGCTTTCCAGTCATAGACATATGTGATCTGGGGCAATTCCGATGTGAAGGACAGAGGGCACAAATCATTTGACTAACAACCTAACTATGGATCCAACACAGAACTTGAGGCGTGGTCTAACCCTGTAAGGAGATAATTGAATATGATGGGGAGAGAGGTGGTCATGGACCTGTGGGAAGGGAGGAGAAGACGTCAAATAAACTGAATGATTCAGACAAACCAGGGAATAAACATCTAAAGCTTTAGAGGATAAGAAGTCACTGGACTACGATCACTTAAAAACAGCATGTACTGAATGTTGGCCTGATCAAACCAGTGACATGCTACAACACAATGTGCCTAGTTCCCTTGCCTTCTAACTTTCTTTTCAATGCAATTTTTAAAGATTTAAATGTCTTGTGGAAAAAAAGCAACTAAGTAACTTGCCTCTGGTATTATCATGAAAGCACTGATTACTTTGGAACTGTTTCTGTTGCTAAATTAACTAGGGGGGAAGACCCCTCCTGTTGATTGTGAAGAATGTGTGGGGACATCTAATAGGAGATTTGGATATGGATGAGTGGGGATGAGGCTCATGGCTCATACTTGAGCATGGAAATAAGATTATTTCCAACTATCAGTGGTACATAGCAGGAGGAGTGAAATAGCACACAGAAATACTGGTGAAGATTTTCGGACAGGAATTCAAGAATATCGCAGTAACTGAAAGTCTAAGGGGAATTTTTCTAGGCAGAATGTACTTAACCAAATTGCAATTTGGCCTCAGTCTAGTGCATTTGGTTTTCTTTGACATATGGAACACTTCCTTACTGTATTAGTCTCATCTTTAGCTCACCCAGCACCTCAGAACCTGTTTTAGAATCCATCCAAGTCAGAGGCCTGTGTTAGTCAAGAGCAACCTGATTCTTCAGATCTGCTGATTTTTTGAATTGTTTCTGACCTGAAGTGTATGAAATATTTCAATTTAGCCACTATTAGAGACCTTTGAGATTAAGTTAGATGGTGCCCTCTGCCATGATGTGGAAGACAATAACTCAGAGTAATTTTGGTATTTATTATATAGTTATTGTCTCTTTAAATCTAAAAACACATTGTCTGGGATGGTAGTTTTTTCAGGAATCCCAATAATTGGTGATTCTGCACTCTTTCCAAAGAAAAAAAAAAGGTTCATATTAAGTGACAGACCTGACAGGAAACAGCATTGATTTTCTAGATCAATACCCAAGTTACAATAAATACTTTTACAGTTTAGGAGTGCGGTACAACAAATTTTCCATTTTCGCATGAGTAGACTTCTTGTGTCAGTTAAATTTATTGCTTCAGAAACACTGGAGACCTGCAGTGCATTTTATATTGTATTATCCAAACAAATGTGAAGTACAGTTGTGGCACTTTTTGCAACCAGCAACAGTCCAGAGAGAAATCAAAGCTCATCTCTGCACTGAGATTACAAAATATTCTTGGATAACATTCTTCAATTTTTGTAGTACTTTCAGCTGAACGAATTAGGTGCTGATGAATACTTATCAATCATGAGGATCTACTTAGAGCTATTTACAAAGCTTATTACTTGTTTCAGTTGCTGTTGATCAACAACAGAAAGTGAATTTTTCAGTTACTTTAAATCAAATATATGCCAAATAACCATTATCAGCAAGAAATAGGACACTTTGTAGCTAAAACTTCCTCCTTTTTATTGACAGGTTTCAGAGTAGCAGCCGTGTTAGTCTGTATCCGCAAAAAGAAGAACAGGAGTACTTGTGGCACCTTAGAGACTAACAAATTTATTAGAGCATAAGCTTTCGTGGACTACAGCCCACTTATGCATCCGAAGAAGTGGGCTGTAGTCCACGAAAGCTTATGCTCTAATAAATTTGTTAGTCTCTAAGGTGCCACAAGTACTCCTGTTCTCCTTTTTATTCTCTTTTTGACTATTTACATTAACATTACTGCAATATTTAGCACAGTCCTTTATAAGTCTCTGAAGGTTTTTTCTTTTCAGTGTGTAGAAAAATGATTACATCTGGTATACTTAAAAAGTTAATTTCTGTTGTAGAGGCATTGGGCCAGATCCTCTGGAAGCTGGCATAGCTCTATTAACTTCAGTGCAGCTATGTAAATTTACAGCAACTGAGGATCTGGTATGCTCTAGATCCCAGCCAAATATCTTGTACTTAAAATGAGGAATATCAGTAATATCACTAGAACCAGAATGTAATGTTTAAATGTTCCCACTGTAGTTACCTTTATTGTTCAACTTGTTTTTTGAGGAGCCTGAAGATTTATCAACTCATAAAGAGCGCTTGATCCTTCTCAAAATAAGTGTAATACAATATTCACTCATTCATAGAGCTTTCATTGTGTCTTGCTTCTTTCTGTCCAGGGCAAAATTCTGCTCTCAGCTCTAAATGGTACAGCTTGATTGTAATATTCTACTCGCTCTGTATTTCTGGAAAAAAACACAAAGCCAGACAAAGCCAAGAGCCACAAGGCAGATTTAGGGACCCAATTTTGTCCTTGTGTGTTGTGAAAGATTCTGATAACACTGGTCTACAATTTTTGAGAAGTCGTCTGCTTCAGAGATAAAATGTGCTATTTATTATGTATTTTGATGGGTTGAATTCAAATATGACAATTAAAACAACTGATTGGCTACTGTTTCTAAGATATTTAAGTTTTTACATTTTATGTCTACATATATTGTGTAGATAGTAGAGTTTTAATCATAAATTGTAAACCTAGGTCTTTTCATGTGTTTATGGTTGCTTTACATGATAATATTTCACCTGTCCTGTTTATGTAACACTTTAAAAATCAGCAAAAGCATTATTTAAATAAAATGTATTATGAAACAAAAGGCAAAAAAGTATTATGTACATAGTTTAGTCCTATTCAGTGTCTATTCGGTGCTTCTTGGCTTGTCTCTTGTATTCATTAAATGGAGCATCTCTTGTCACTGTCCAGCAATAGTCTGCAGGTATTGATGGGCTCCATTTGCGCTGATAGCATTTCTCCATTGTTGCAATGTCCTGGTGAAATCGCTTGCCGTGCTCGTCACTCACTGCTCTGCAGTTCGGTGGAAAAAAATCTAGATGAGAGTGCAAAAAATGTATCTTTAGTGACATATTGCAACCAAGGCTTTTGTATGCCTTGAGGAGGTTTTCCACCAACAACCTGTAGTTGTCTGCCTTGTTGTTTCCGAGAAAATTTATTGCCACTAACTGGAAGGCTTTCCATGCTGTCTTTTCCTTCCCATGCAGTGCATGGTCAAATGCATCATCTCGAAGAAGCTCATGAATCTGAGGACCAACAAAGACACCTTCCTTTATCTTAGCTTCACTTAACCTTGGACATTTTCCACGGAGGTACTTGAAAGCTGCTTGTGTTTTGTCAATGGCCTTGACAAAGTTCTTCATCAGACCCAGCTTGATGTGTAAGGGTGGTAACAAAATCTTCCTTGATTCAACAAGTGGTGGATGCTGAACACTTTTCCTCCCAGGCTACAATGGCTGTTGGAGTGGCCAATCTTTCTTGATGTAGTGGGAATCTCTTGCACGACTATCCCATTCGCAGAGAAAACAGCAGTACTTTGCGTATCCAGTCTGCAGACCAAGCAAGAGAGCAACAACCTTCAAATCGCCACAAAGCTGCCACTGATGTTGGTCATAGTTAATGCACCTCAAAAGTTGTTTCATGTTGTCATAGGTTTTCTTCATATGAACTGCATGACCAACTGGAATTGATGGCAAAACATTGCCATTATGCAGTAAAACAACTTTACGACTCGTCTTCGATGAATCAGTGAACAGTTTCCACTCATCTGGATTGTGAACGATGTTGAGGGCTGCCATCACACCATCGATGTTGTTGCAGGCTACAAGATCACCTTCCATGAAGAAGAATGGGACAAGATCCTTTCGACGGTCACGGAACATAGAAACCCGAACATCACCTGCCAGGAGATTCCACTGCTGTAGTCTGAAGCCCAACAGCTCTGCCTTACTCTTGGGTAGTTCCAAATCCCTGACAAGGTCATTCAGTTCACCTTGTGTTATGAGGTGTGGTTCAGAGGAGGAGGATGGGAGAAAATGTGGGTCCTGGTTGGAACGTTGATGGTTTAGGACCAGAAGTTTCATCCTCTTCCTCATCTGACTCAAGTGAGAATGATTCTGGTGCATCAGGAACCGGCAGTCCTTCTCCGTGGGGTACTGGGCGTATAGCTGATGGAATGTTTGGCTAATGCACAGTCCACTTTTTCTTCTTTGCACACCTTTCCCAACTGGAGGCACTATGCAGAAGTAAAAATTGCTGATATGATCTGTTGGCTCTCTCCATATCATTGGCACTGCAAAAGGCATAGATTTCCTTTTCCTGTTCAATCACTGGCGAAGATTTGTTGCACGAGTGTTGCAGCATATGTGTGGGGCCCACCTCTTGTCCTGATCTCCAATTTTGCAGCCAAAATAAAGGTGATAGGCTTTCTTAACCATAGTGGTTATACTGCACTTTTGTGATGCAAAAGTCACTTCACCACAAACATAGCAGAAGTTATCTGCACTGTTCACACAAGTATGAGGCATCTCTGTTCACTTTGGCTAAACAGAAATGTGTCCCTTTGCAAAATCAAACACTGACAAATAAGAGAGCACGACACTATGATTTCTAGAGCTGATATAGGGCAATTTGTTCAGCAGAGTGATGTAAGCATCGTTATGATTGCATCATCCCTGACTTCTAGGAACAACATGATGCAATTCATATCATGTATGACTCAATACCAGCTTCAGATTGCATCATTCATTGTTTTGCCTAAAAAGCAAGTACTGTCCAAACCCAGTCATAGATTTATTCACAGATCCAGTCAAAGATGTATTTTAGGCATTTCTGGTTTAAATTGAGATCCCTTCCCTTTATAACTCACTTATCCTCCACCATTCCCAAGTCAAGGGTCGTATATACTGACCCAATAGCATATCTTGAAAACTAGAGCCAATCAACAATTTTAAGCATCATTTTCATTCTCAGTGACCCAGAATTAGTAAAGTTTGACTACATTTATTTCAGAAGCATTTTGGCTGTAGAGCAGTTTAATTACGCTTTAAAAGTCAGACCAGGGAGAAGTTTAGGTTTTAGAAACTTTTATTGAGAACAACATAGTGAATGGCTATTTATCTCCAAATTTAGGTCATTGTCCATTAGTGCAGTATGGAACTGTATTGCCATAGGGGGGAAACACCAGAGATTTTCTGCTTCAGAGAGGCAGAATGCATCCTGGAGCTCTCCTGTGCATGCAAAGTGTAGATTTCTTTATGGGATGCAGATATTCCTATCACTTCCTGCATCTGGCCAGCATGAAGACAGATCTCTTTGGGTCATAGCACTCCTCATAAAAATGTATATGAGAAACACTTCTGTGCTTCTTTAAGTATAGTAGCTGAAAATCAGCCTAAAATTAGCCACAATTGTTGTGGAGCTTTTGTGTTAACTTTTACCATGAAGTTATTTGACACATGACCAAAAACTCTAGTCTAGACAAGGTGTCAATATTCCTTCCCCACTCTGAACTTTAGAGTACAGATATGGGGACCTGCATGTGAACCTCTAAACTGAATTACCAGCTTAGATCTGGTTTTGCTGTCACCACTCCCAAGTACTAACTCCCTTCCCTGGGTAGCCTTGAGAGACTTCTCCACCAATTTCCTGGTGAACACCGATCTAAACCCTTGGATCTTAAAACAAGGAGAAATTAACCATGCCCCCTCCTTTCCCCCACCAATTTCTAGTGAGTCCAGATCCAATCCCCTTGGATCTTAAAACAAGGAAAAATCAATCAGGTTTTTAAAAAGAAGGCTTTTAATTAAAGAAAGAAAGGTAAAAAATCATCTCTGTAAAATCAGGATGGAGTATAACTTTACAGAGTAATCAGATTCAAAGAGCCCAGAGGAACCCCCTCTAGCCTTAAGTTCAAAGTTACAGCAAACAGAGGTAAACCCTCTAACAAAAAGGAACATTTACAAGTTCAGAAAACAAAGATAAACCTAACATGCTTTGCCTGGCTGTTACTTACAAGTTTGAAATATGAGAGACTTGTTCAGAAAGATTTGGAGAGCATGGATTGATGTCTGGTCCCTCTTAGTTCCAAGAGTGAACAACCCCAAAACAAAGAGCACAACAAAAGCCTCCCCCCCCAAGATTTGAAAGTATCTTGTCCCCTTATTGGTCCTTTGGGTCAGGTGTCAGTCAGGTTACCTGAGCTTCTTAACCCTTTACAGGTAAAAGGATTTTGGTGTCTCTGACCAGGAGGGATTTTATAGTATTGTACACAGGAGGGCTGTTACCCTTCCCTTTATAGTTATGACACAAGGCCTCCTTGAGCTGTTTTGAATCTGCAATAGTTACAGAAGTAAACAAAGATTAAGTGTGATTTTTGTCAGAAGCTGTCATTTTTTAGTTACTTTTGGCAGTGGTCTAGGGGTGGGAGTATGAGTGTATTAAGGGAGAAGAGATCTTATTGCTGGAACCCCTGGGTTCAGATGTTAATGTTATACTTTCTGAAGTACAGCCTTATACAATTATTAATCTGTTTAGGTTTTTTTTATATTGATTGGACCCTGATGTTCATATTCTCTGTCTCAGCATTTCTCAGTATTAGTTTTGCCAATTAGTCAGGTAGTGAGTATTTTTATGTCCATGGAATGGTGCCAAGGTAGATACACTGGGAAAGAATTTGAGGCCAAATTTGGCACTGGTGTAAGCAAGCACAATTCCATTGGCTGCTGTGGAGTTATTGAAGGTACTCTCAAGTCTGGACTGTAAGATGATGATGAAGATGGTGCAAATGGCTGCATGAAGCTTGTCATTTTCAGTATGTGAAAATATCATGACCAAGAATTTTCTATTTATATGACATATTCTTTTAATGGCATCACAACATTTTATATTATTTGCCACCTATGTTGTAAATTAGTTGTTGTTGCACAAAGTGTACTGGCATTCTGTAACATTTTCTGAGCTCTTACTTAAAGTATAACAAGGGAAGTATTGTAGGAAAACACATATAGCTGGCTCTTAGTGCAGCATGAATAAAAAAAGCAAGTAAGTGTCTTACCTAGACACAACTTTTAAAATGGTGAATGACTATCATAGAAATCTAGGATTGGAAGGGACCTCAGTTGGTCATCTAGTCCTGTCCCCTGCACTGAGGCTGGACTAAGTATTATCTAGACCATCCCTGACAGGTGTTTGTCTAACCAGTTCTTAAAAACCTCCAATGATGGAGATTCCCCAAACTCCTTAGGTAATTTGTTCCAGTGCTTAACTACCCTTACAGTTAGGAAGTTTTTCCTAATGTCCAACCTAAATCTCCCTTATTGCAGTTTAAGCCCATTGTTTCTTGTCCAGCTCTCTGTGGTTAAGTGGTATCACCCTTTTCTACATAACAACCTGTTACGTACTATCACTCAGTCTTCTCTTCTCCAGACTAAACAAAGCCATTTTATTTCAGTCTTTCCTCACAGATAATGTTTTCTAGAACTTTAATTATTTTGGTTGATCGTCTCTGGACATTCTCCTATTTGTCCACATCTTTCCCAAAGTGTGGTGCCCAGAGTTGCTGAGTAGAGAAGAAGAATTAATTCTCTGTCTTGCTGACAATGCTCCTGTTAATACACCGCAGAACGATGTTTGCTTTTTTTGTAACAGTATAACATTGTTGACTCATATTTAGTTTGTGATCCTCTATATTCATCAGATCCTTTTCTGCAGTACTCTTTCCTAGGCAGTCATTTCCCATTTTTGTATGTGTGTAATTGATTATTCCTTCATAAGTATAATATTTGCATTTGTCCTAATTAATTTCATCCTACTTATTTTAGACCATTACTCCAGTTTCTCAAGGTCATTTTGAATTCTAATCCTGTCCTCCAAAATGTTTGCAACCCCTCCCAGCTTGGTATCATCCACAGACTTTATAAGTGTACTCTGTATATACCATTATCCAAATAATTTATGGATATAATGCGTAGAACCAGACTCAGGACTGATCTCAGAGGGACACCACTCAATATGCCCTTCCATCTTGACTGTGAACCATTAATAACTATTCTCTGAGTATAGTTTTCAAACCAGTTTTGCATCCATCATATAATATATTAGTCTAGGCCAGTATTCTCAAAGCCGTTCCGCTGCTTGCTCAGGGAAAGCCCCTGGCGGGCCGGGCTGGTTTGTTTACCTGCTGCGTCTGCAGGTTCGGCCAATCGCAGCTCCTCCTGGCCGCGGTTCACCGCTCCAGGCCAATGGGGGCAGTGGGAAGCAACGGGGGCCAGCACATCCCTCAGCCCGCAGCACTTCCCGCTTCCCGCATTGGCCTGGAGCGGCGAACCGCGGCCAGTGGGAGCGGCCGAACCTGCGGACGCGGCAGGTAAACAAACCAGCCTGGCCCACCAGGGGCTTTCCCTGAACAAGCGGCGGACCAGCTTTGAGAACCACTGGTCTAGGCAGTACTTCCCTAGATGGTTTATAAGAAGCCTTACTAAAGCCTTACTAAAGTTGACATATATCACACCTACTAATTCCTGCCTACCCACAAGGCATTACCCTGTCAAGGAAGAATATTAGTTTGGTTTGACATAATTTGATCTTGACAAATACGTGCTGATTGTTATGTATCACCTTATTATCTTCTAGGTGCTTACAAACTGATTGTTTTATTTGCTTCATTAAATTTCCAGGTACCAAAGTTAAGCTGACTGGTCTATAAATATCTTTGTTGTTCTTATTCTCCTTTTTACAGATATGGTTTATATTTGCCTTTTTTCAGTCCTCTGGGATCTCTCCCATCCTCCGTGAGTTCTCAAAGATAATGGCAGAGAATTCTCTTCAGCCAGTTCCTTAAGTATACTAGGATGTATTTTGTCACTCCCTGCCTTCTCAAAGACATCTAACTTGTGTAAGTAATTCTTAAATTGTCCTTTCCCTATTTAGCCTCAGATGCTACCCCATTTACACTGCTGTTTGCTATGTTACTAGTCTGATCACTGCTAACCTTTTTGGTAAAAACAGAAATAATAAAAAAAAAGAAATAAAAAACTGAAACAAAAAAGGCATTTAACACTTTAGCCACTTGCTGCATTTTCTTTTATTGTCTTTCCTGCCTCATTGAATAATGGGCCTAGCTAGTCCTTGGTCTTCCTCTTGCTTCTAATGTATTTGTAAAATGTTTTATTATCCTTTATGTCCCTAGCTAGTTTAATTACATATTGTGGCTTGACCCTTTTAATTTTGTCCCTACATACTTGTTTGTGGGTGGGTAGTATTCATCCATCATAATTTGACTGTTTCCACTTTTTTGTATGATTCTTTTTTTAGTTTCAGGTCACTAAAGAGCTCCTGGTTAAGCCAGGGTGGTCTCTTGCCATACTGCCTATCTTTCCTATGCACTGAGATACATTGCTCTGGTGCCCTTAATAATGTCCCTTTAAAAAACTGCCAATGCTCTTGAACTCTTTTTTCCCTTAGACTTGCTTCCCATGAGATCTTACCTACTAATTCTCTGAGTTTGATAAAGTTTGCCTTTTTGTAGTCCACTGTCTTTATTCTCCTGTTTTCCTTCCTACCATTGCTTAGATCATGACTGCTATCATTTCATGATCACTTTCACCCAAGCTTCCTTCAACTTCAAATTCACAGTTCCTCCTTATTTCTCAGAATCAAATCTAGAACAGCCTCTCCCCTGGTTGCTTTCTCCACCTTCTGCAATAAAAAGTTGTCTCCAATGCATTCCAAGAACTTGTGGGATAATTTGTATCATTTTCCCAGCAGATGATTGAGTAATTGAAGTCCCGCATCACCACCAAGTCCTGTGCTTTGGCTGATTTTGTTTGTTGTTTAAGAAAGCCACATTGATTGCACCACAACTAAGGTGGGGAAGAGTTTGTCTGGGGCTTACCCAGGAAAGACAACTCTACTTTATGCCCAGTGCAGGTACTCCATTGGAAAGGCAGTCAGTGACCAGATAAATGACCTGGTAAAGGACTTAAAAGGAGGTACTGGATAAAGGAACAGAATGGGGGGGGGGTTGGGGACTCCTCTGATTAGTATGGCAGGGAGCCAACACTCCCTCCCCCCCATTCTCGTAGCCCACTTTAACCCTCTTACAAGGGTGGTGGATGGTAAGGTCCAAGCCATGGGTCGGCCGGGGGACCTGGATGGAAACATGGGGGCTGGTGGAAGCCCTGGAGAATTGATCTGAATAAGCATGGATTTGCCTGCACTGTACACTTTATCTGCCAGGTTGTCCCAGACATCTATATAATAAAGTTGCAGCCTGATTAAAATCCATAACAAGTGTCTCCGGTCCTTCTTGCGGTGTACCCAGACAACTACCTCTTCTTCCTAGTCATGATTCTTTACAGTAAGCTGTTGAGAAGCACTGTGGTGCATTGGATGGTTCTCTATATTGCAAGTCAGGAGATGAGTGTTCTATTCCTTGCTCTGCTATGTGATCTTGGGCAAGTCACTTCACTTCTCTGTACTTTGCTTCCTACTCTTCATCTGTCAGGTTTATTTAGATTGTAAGATCTTTGAGGAAGTGACTGTTTCTTACTGTGTGTTTACACAACAGGGCCTCAAACTTGGCTGGAGCTTCTAGACACTACTGTAATGCAAATAATAAATATTAATTATACTGAGTGTTACATTGCACTTACATAGTGTTTGAGGATTTAAAAGCGAACAATTACATCTTTTTGTCTGCCTTTCTCAAATCTTAAATAAATTTTGTTTTCTTTTGAAATTAAAGTTCTAAATTATTAATTTAAAATCCACTAGTAAAACAAACTATTAATTTTGGGGTAAAAAATGACTAGAACCTCCATGTATTCCAGCTGACTGGCTCTTAGGGCCAGTTCACAGATCTTTCTTCTTTAAATTTGTAAAAAACTCAGGGGAATGATGGACATGATCCTAAGAGACACTGAGTGATGACAGCTGTTCCTGCAGCCAGTGGGAACTTTTGATAGAACAGTGCTTTTCAGGATCAAACCCATGACAACTGGTTAAGAGGAGAGAACCTTCAGTTCAGACAAGAAGGGTCTGATTCTCTGAGTGGCTAAGCACCCTCAACTCTCTTGTTAACAACTTGACATTTGTAGATTTTGAGGGATTTCTGCACTTTATATTTGTGAATTAGAATGTTTAAAATTAATGCTTCTATATTTTGTATATTCTATTAATTTCATTTATAAATTGTATACACAGAGATTTTAAGAACATTATCATGATTCCTGTGATGTCAAGGACAAAACTCTCATTGATTAAACAGGAGCAGATCAGACCTCACAATGTATGGATCACTTTTTATTATAAAGGTGGTTTAAAAAAACAAAGATTCCAGAGCTTACGTTCAGTTAGGTCTATCTAAAGCTGGTATAAATGACCAGAATATTTAACTTCTACCACTAGTTCCTGCAAAACCCTTCCAACAGCTACTCCCCAATTTAAAGCACCTATCACCTCCTCTGGTGTCATTTTCTGGAAAAAATTCTGAGACAAGCTCACTCCCGTGTCTGGTAATGTGGGACCTGCTAGGTCCTGCAGATCTGACTATTTCAGGATCCTTTTGTCCCCGGATTTTTAAAGGGCCAGACACTTTAAGAGTTATAAATCTTTGCGCTAGAGCTGGTCAGAAGCCAGAATTTCTGTTCCACAGGAAATTTGAGAAATTTCTTTAAAAAAAAAAAAAGTTCTGAATCAGAATGAAAAGATGAAATTTCCCACAGAATGAAAATTGTGATTCCCACTCCCCCAGAATCACTAAAACATTTTGTTTCAATAATATCATTTGGACTCTTATCATATTGAATTATTAAATATAATATATAAAGTAAGACATATTGATATAATATAATAATAATTTAACATAATATAAAAGTCAACAAATGAATCAAAACAATAAATTCAAATTGAAATGTTTTGATGTTATTGAAATGAAACATTTTGACTTTTTTCCATCCAAAATGCTGTCTAAATTGATAGATTGTTCCATCTAATATTTTTCACTAGCTCTACTTTGAGCCATTTTAGGACATCCGTTTATATAGCCACTTGTGTCATTCACAATGCCCAAGTCAGGTTTGCTTTTTTCCGTCTTCAGAATTGGAGCCCAGGCACTGATCCAAAGCCCACTGAAGTCCATGGAAAGACGCCCTTTGATATCAGTTGGCTTTGGTATCAGCCCACTTCTATTGATTGATTTAAGCTTAGTCATTTATATTAATTTCTGTCGGCCCCCAAGTGATTCTTGAAGTATTTTTTTTTCAAAATATGAAGTGCGTCATGTTGTTTCATGTTCTTCTTGTTTCATGTGAGTCTCTTCAGAAATAACAACAAAAAATAGTCTTAAAAAAGACCAACAGGAGCCAATGATATCTAACTATTTTCCTAATAGTCAAAGGGGAAATAAAAACATAGGTGAGGTCTTCTCATACGGGAGAGCAGAGCAGAAGGAAATAATGAAAAATGGAACCAAATATTGCAGATCTATCTCTGTACGTACCTAAGTATTCATATAACCCTTGGCACTGCAGTATCTGACCATCGCCTAAGAATTGAAACATAGAATTAAAAATAACCGTCTGTTTGGCCATGTCTGCAAGAGCAAAAATGTGTGTTTCAATTGAAACATCGATCTTAAATGTGTAAAACTGTCTGCATGGACGTTAATGGGGGTTTTCAACCCCGTTGAGCAAATGTAACTGGAATACTTCACACCTTTTTGTCCTTGTAGACACAGTCTTTCTCTCTTTCTACTTTCCAGCCTGTAGGAGAAATAGATTGATTAGTTTAAATGTTTTCTTTAAAAACATTTGCTCAAATTATTGTGCATGTGTTTGCGTGTCTAGGCATGTGTGAAGAACTACCTGAGGAAAAGCTAAGTGGAAGAAATTTCATTAATTTTTTAAAATGGAGAGGTCTATCTTCACTCTCATTTCTTGCAGGAATGAATTCCATAGTCTAGTCCAGCTCCTGTGAAAGTTCTGTCTCCAAGTTCATTGAGCTTCCCCTAGGAGTTGACAATGTGATTGTTCCAGTGGAACATAGCTGGCATGTGAGGTCATAGGCAAAGAGGGAGAGATGATCAGTCAGATAGCTAGAGCCAATCCTATGGAGGACTTTGAATATCAGGACAGAGACCTATAACTGTACTCTGTTTTCAATACAGAGGCATTACACAGAGTGGAGCACCAAACAGATGTGTTCACAGTGGCCTGTGTTGCTAAGCAGATGGGCTGCAATGTTTTGTACCAGTTGGAAGTTTTCAGGGCATATGGCTTCATTCCTGTGTCTAATAAGTTGTAATAATCAAGACTTGAGGTCACAAATGGCCTAAGTCACCAGGACTATGGTTAGGTTTAATCAGTTGTGGTGCCAAGCACAGTTGAGTGTTTTTTGCTCTATGATTATTTAAGGGCATCCAATACTATTCAGGAAGCCAAAAGCATCCCAAGGCGTTTGACTGACAACTGTCTGAGAATAAGTGCCTTCGATACTGAGGGATGTAATCCAAGAGGTACATTTTTCAAAGTGTTTGTCTTCTTAGTAGCATCCATCTCAGTCTCACTTGTGTCTCACTTAGCTGGCTGTTCTCCATTCAGGTGCTGATTTCAGTTACACACTGAGAAAGGTGGGTGGTGGAGTGGTTTGTGTTTGAGGTGAATTAGATATAGCCTGGGGTATCATCTGGGCACTGCAGACACTTCAGCATGTGTCACTTTACCCTCTCTCTCTCTCAATGGCTGAATAGATTCTGGAATTAACTCTTCTTCCTCTTCCATTATTGTCTTTTTTAAAAAATGTGAATCTCTTCTCTCCTCTCTAGTCTATTCCTATGGTCTCAGGATCATGCTTGTCATGACTGAGTGACACTATGAAACTTTTGATTATTTCTCAATTGCTGGTTCCGCTGCGGGGAAGTGCTGGAGCTAAATTCCTCTGAGTTCCCTTCCACTTTGAGCTCTTTTGACCTTTGCAGTGCACTAGCCAACTAATAAATCTTTCTCCTGGCAGTCTGCTCAGCAATGTTTTCTTCTGATAAATATCCTACTCAGATCATAGCTTTGGTCTCAAACTGGCTGCTGCAGAAGCTCATCACTAGAGATTAAGCTCCATCTCTTTGCCAAAAAAAAAAGAAAGATAGTTTTTAATGAATGTTTGCTAGCTTTACATTTTACAGGAGATACTGATAGAAACTCATTATTGGGGAACTTGGAAACTCCATCGATTTCTGTGGCTTCTAGATTATACCATGGTGGCAAATAGATAATTCGGGCACAGCAGAGACCAAGAGCCTTCAGTAGAGTTGGAGATATTTAGGACGGTCGTGAATTTGGCCTCAAATCTTCAAAGTCTTGTGTTTCTAAAAATACAGAAGTTTAATTGTTCACTCAAATGATCACTTTGGGTCAGACTGTGAAGTCCTTATTCCCACTGGTGATTACTTACTTATCTGAGTAGTCCTACAATGAGTAACTGTGCACCAGCAGAAGTTAAGGGCTTCACACTCTGGCTCTAAGAGCTAGAAGGTGTAATTTCTAGCCTAAGGAGGCATAGCCACACTAGTTCTGATGGAGTTACTGTACTAAAAATAGAAGTGTAACCACAATGGCACGAGCAACAGGAGATGCTAGCCCCCTGAATATGATCGTATCCAAGACCCTAGATGTGTACTTGGGTGGCTAGCCCCTCCTGCTACTATGACTACACTTCTATTTTCAATCAGAGCTAGAGTTGGAAATTAGACCTTCCAGATCCAGTGTAGACATTCCCCTAGAAATCTCAGCTGATTATTTGTACATGCAATTACTGTGCCTGGCAATGCAATTTTGAAGATTTACGCCCAGAAATAGGAAGATTAGCAGGCACCATTGATAGAAAAGCTTTGCATTGTAGTTTGGATGAATATTCAGATTATCTGAACCTTTAAGTCCTCCCGATTTTCAATTGCTTATGGAAGAGAATTCTAGCCTGTTTTTCAAAGGTACTCAGCTCTTGAAACTCCCAGTGAAGTCAAAGGGACTTCTGGATACTCAGTACCTCTGAAAATAAAACTATGAGGGTCCAGAACTGTATCTCTAATATCTGTGAGTGTATCTGTTCACATGTGTAAAAATCTGTATTTGTAGTTGCAAAATGGGTAATTGTACATGCAAATACAAAGTGATATTTGCACACATCTAAACATGTGTGAACTCAGTTACTTAGTTTGCAAGTGCAGGGTTTTGCATTCAAAGTCAGATGCACCTACATACTGTCTGGATCTAGTCAAAGTATCTATAATCAGATCTAAGCTACCCTCAAGTTCTTAAGGTTTTCCCACATACTGACCATGACCATAGTCATCATCTCCACAGTTCCTTTTAGGAAAGCCCCATATATGTACTTTTTGACCCAGGATCTAGATTGGTCCACCTTTTTGACTCAGTTTCCAACATATCTGAGCCTAGTTTGCTGCCTTTTAAATATCTGGCAGTGAATGTCCCCAATATAAGTGTCTCCAATTCAATTTCAGGTTGCCTTAAATTAAAAACAACTTCATTTTAGCAAAATAGAGAGAGAGAGAATCATAGAAGAAAATTAAATTGCATAAACATATGGCTAGAATAAATGGAGTGCATATGCATAGTCAACTGGATCTTTTGATCATACCCTTTTGCATTAATAGAAATACAAATATTCTAATTTCATGAGCATTCAGGTTGGTAGTTCTCAAACAGATTTTATTTCATGTCTCTTCAGGGTAGCATTTCCTGGACAGTGGGCAGTTGCCTTAGCTAGTGGAAATTGGTGTAGCTCCACTGTCTTCAATGGAGCCAAGTTGATTTCTATCAGTTGAGGATCTGGGCCCTAGGAAGTTACTAATGCAGCTTTGATGATTTGGCCAATCCAGTCCCTCTGTCAGCTTTTAAAAATAATAGTTCTTGACCTTTGTGATCTTCAGTTTTCATTCTTTCAATATTTAGATCAGAGGTTCCCACTCTATGGCTCAGAGATAGCTTGCTGATGATCCGCAGTGAGCTGACTGGTCTCATGGTGCTGGCTCCGCCACCTTGCTTCCAGTTGCTAAACCACATAAAAATACAGCTAAGGGTATGTTAAGTACTTTCCTAATATTTTGCTACATGGAAGAAATTGCTGTTCTTCCTATAGAAGTGTTACACAATCAGCAATGGGAAAAGAGGTAGCCTCCATGACTGCAAATGAGAGGGGAGGTGGTCTGTGAAATCATGTCTCTAATAAGATATGACCCACACTATGATTAAAAATTTGAGAGAGTACTAATGTTAGAAATTACTTCATCTTTTATCTCTGATGCCAAAGCGCATGTAACATACACTTACAACTATATCTCTTTCCTACAGCATGTTTGATTAAGTTCAGCATCCCTTGATATATAAACTTTTCCTTCCCTCAAAATCTCTCCTTCCCTGCACACCATTTATATAGTTTCATAATGAACATTTCAGAGTCCTTTTGATCCTGTATCTACTTAGCACCTTTGGTACTGTTTCAGAGGACACACATACACTTTGTGTTGTCAGAGCAAATATCCCACTTGGAGCAAATTTTTAATGTCCTAATTATTTTCTCTCTCCACCCAGGTGGTCTTTCTGGCTCCTGAATGAATTATTGGGCATCTTCTGATTTATCTACACACTTTTCAGTTCACTTACATTTACACATCAACTAGGATTCCAATGAGGCAGTCTTCTTCTCATGTCCTTGTCAGAAACTAGATTTTTTCCCCAGAACTGTGCACAAGCAATAGCTCTTTCCATTGCTGCAGCAAGGTCCTCCTTCAAACAGATCTGCCCAAAGAGTCGGCAAATGATCAGGTTGTCCATGGTCTGCACCTCACCACACTCACATATATTCATGTCATTAGAGTAACCCCATTTGATCATGTTAGACTTTGATCTGCCAGTTTGCATGCGCACACAGTTCAGGCATCGCCACATTGACCAGTCTGTATCGGCACCTCTGGGAAGATTCTCCTGGCATTCCAGATCTATTTCAATGCATCTTTCTTTCCATAACCTCAGTTGTGCCTTGCCAGCTGTCATATCCAAAGGCACAACACTGGTTATAAAAGGCATTTGATTACTCCAGTGTGACCATATAATGGATGCCTTGGATCTTCCATCTGCCGTGATCTTTCCCTTTGGCTTGCTACCCTCCTCCTGATATCAGGTGGTAGAATGCCAGCCAGTAAGTACAGGCTATCCTTTGGTGTTGGCTTTAGACATCATGTTATTCCATTACAACTGTTGTTTAGAACAGGGCCTAATTTTTTAACATGGATGGATCATACCCACATTGGACATGCATAGTGTCTCCTGGAGTGGCACATGATGAGAGCAGTGGTCCACAAAGCAGCTGGATTGGCTCCCCACTTTGAGGTGACCAGCTTTTGGAGGATGGTGTTAGGGGCACTAACTTTCCATTTTTTCTTTCAACTTCCTTTTCATTGTCTCCTCTTTCTGACTTGACTCTCCTCTGCCCCACCCTTCATATATTTTCACTGAACACTGAGAAGGGACTACAAGCAGTGGGAAAAAGCCACTACAGTCTCACTGCATGCATCAGAGCTTGCAGTAGCACAGCAAAAGCCCAGAAGAATGAGCATTCGAAGAGCTAGTCTTTTGTTCACACCACAACTGAAAATACCATGGGGTGGGTTGGGTCTGACATTTAGGCTAATCAGTAAAAATTGTTACTGCAGTTTACTGTAATGGACCAAAATATTGTAAATTGCAACAGTGTTACTGAAGGATGAGGTAGTACTTTTGATTAATAGTTTAACCAGCATTAGTTTAAAATTAACCCAAAACAACAGGTGGCCTAGTCATGTGATTTAATGGCACTATGACAGCAGAACCAATTTTAAGAATGTTAGCAGAGCTGATAAAAGCAGAGGGGAGATTAATGTAGACAGGAAACAATTCAGCATGCAATTACAACAATACACAATAAATTTGAGCAATTAAACCCAAGATTGTCTGATCCTGGAAAGAAAAGCTCCGACTTAGAACTTAATGCTGAATGTCACAAGGCCATGTTAATCAAAGTGGATAGGACAGTAAATCTCGTGGAGCAAACCTCTAGAACATTCAGGTTCAGTAATGTATGAATATAGAATGCCAGAGAAGTTAGGATTAGATGCCCCAGAGATCTTTTTTGAAATGGATCATCAATTTTATATATACACTGTTTTTGATGGACTGTTTGCAAGTAATATAAATATATTAGGTAACATTTTAGAGTTGCATCATCTCTCTGTACCATTGAACTGGCATGCAACCTTTTTCGTGCAGCAGAATGTTCCTGCTGACCTCGGTATCAAGAATCATAATAGGCAGCCCTAATTAAATGTTTGTTACACAGGTTTACAAAGTGAGGGTCCTGTTGTGTCCCCATTGGCTTCTGGATGTTTTCATGGCCGTAGTTATCAAGAGTGCTTTTTAGCACTGATACTTAACAAAATGGGTTTCAATCTTTCCTTTCAAATGAAGACCTCACCATGGTTACCCATGCCTCTGGCATCCTGAAGCTGGATTATTGTAATGTGCTCCGTATGGGGCTACACCTTAAAACCATTTGAACTTGAAGAAGTGCAGAATGAAGCTGCTTGTTTATTAAGTGGTACTACTACAGGTAGCACATTATATCTGTAAGAAAGACAGCCCCAAATAGAAAAGTTAATCATGCTGAGTGAATATATATATGTATATACACAGATAAAAATTGAAAATAAAGAAAGGCTACAGTGCAGAATTCTTCATTCATCTCAATGCAGGGTGCATTGGAAATGTCACAAGACAGCGATTTCCAGCTTAATTGCTGGAAAAAAAAATTTGGATATTTTTCAGATAAGAAGGATGCTTATTGATTGAGCATCTTAACTGGAAACAGCAGATAATGGGGAGATTCTCACAGATGAGGAAATTGACAAATAATTAAGTTCTTGTGGTTTCACAAAAAAGTGTCTTATTTTGTGGGGTTTGCCCTGAATTTTTTTCTGGATTTTGAGGAGACAAAATGTAGTTTCTATAGGGGAAATAGGTGCTATTTTATTATCTCTTTCTTGCTCTCACAATCTTACCCTGTGGTATATTAGAGGCAATTCACATTTTTCCATGCTTGTGTGCCATTCTATCCATGGACTGCCAAATAAATCCTAGCTTCAATTCAAAGTCCTTATGCTTATCTATAAAGACCTAATGGACTAGACATCTTCAGAGATGGCTTCAGTTTCCTCACCCAAAATGCAGGTTGTGATCAACAAGAATTATTTTATTGTTGGTCCCAAAGTAGTACTGGTGGGGGCTGGAGGATGAATTTTCTTGATCCATGTTCCTCTGTAGAATTTGCTCCCACCAGAGATATGACTCAGCCAAAGTCATGCTTCCTATGTGGCACCTTGCTGCAGACTCATCCCTATATACTGGCTTTCCAGTCATTCGATGCTGGCATGGTCCTAACTGCATTCTGAACATCACCTGGGTTTGCCACTTTTGTTAAAGAAGCAGTTCCTACCAAGAGAATGGAGAGGAGAGTGTCATCCCCTCTCCCTTCCTCTGACAGAGAGCAGTTGCATTTCTATATGCTGTAAGGGGCACACCAGATGGGCCATTATGGCTGCCTTAGGAATGCATGCAATAATGATAACAATTAATAATTAATACCTGAGCTACACAGGGCCTTCCAACATTGCCTTGTGTTAAATTACCCAAACATCTCTGGCACAGGACCACTGTAATACCCAGTGTAATATAAACTGGAAAACTATTAAATACTAGCCCCATTTGAAATTGGGCTAGTAGTAAATGTGATGTTAATTG
Source organism: Malaclemys terrapin pileata (assembly GCF_027887155.1). Lineage (NCBI taxonomy): Eukaryota > Metazoa > Chordata > Testudines > Emydidae > Malaclemys > Malaclemys terrapin. Next base: position 181,153,805 of record NC_071506.1, read on the forward strand.
CCCTACAGCTACAAAAGTGTGCAAGTGAATTCCTATCCTTTTTCCTATCCTTTCAGTGCTTCGTATAGCCACTGCAATTAGAAACAGCAATGTCTCATACTATCTAGTGCATCCCCTGAAGAGACTTTTCACTCATTACTGAATTAAGGAAAGCCATACTGAGAGCCTGAGAAACTTAATTGGCCAGCTGGGAATCTATGCAGTTTCTGGCCAACTGAAAGGCAACTACATGGAATGTAAGAAGAATTCAAAAGGTCCTGAAATGTGAAGAGTGTTTTCGAGTCCACTGTGTCGTGAGAGAATAAATAAAATCTTGATGAGCCTTTCAAATTACCTGCAAATGATTTCCTATCTACCCATCAGTGTGATGCATATTACCCCATAGTTCTGATTAGCAGGGTAAAAAGACATTGTTTTATTATTAATTTTTTTTCTTGAATTCTTTTCCTCTGGTTAATGATTCCTCCCACCCCACCCCCTGCCCAAGTGGTTTTAAGTTTAGCATTGATGGATTCATAGATCCACATTTATGTCAGCCAGATTCATTGAAGCTGTTGCAGAGTGCTGGGAGCTGTCTCCAGCACCTCAGAGGAAATTCACCCTAAGGAAGGGTAGGAGGTGGAACTGCTGCTGTCCTATTTTTATTGTTGTCAGGAGACTGGAACAGTTTTATGTTATGGTTGGGAGCTTCACAGTGTAATGATAGTTTTATGTAACAGTTACTTATATTAGCGTACATGTACTGTGACAGACCCAGACCAGTGAGGTACAGGAGTCTGGTAGAGGGCAAATATACTGGTCACTGGATGAAGTTTTCTGTTCCCTGAGTGACCAGAGGAGGGGCTGCACTAGAGTAATCAGGAACCTGCTAGAACCAGTTAAGGCAGGCAGGCTAATTAGGACACCTGGAGTCAATTGAGAAGAAGCTGCTAGAATCAATTAAGGCAGGCTAATCAGCGCTGCAAGCGTTCACACTCACATCGGTGAGTTGTAGCCACTCCGCTGCAGCTGTTATTCCTCTCGGAGATGTGGAGTACCTGTAGCGGTGTACCCAGGGAGATACAGCACTGTAAATGCCCTGCCAGTGTGGACGGGGAGTGAGTTACAGCGCTGGGGGAGGCTTTACAGCGCTGTAACATGCAAGTGTAGCCAAAGCTGAAGTCTTCCCACTGCCATGAATAAACTTCTTCAGTATTGTCTGTGCTGCCTGATTTTTGGGGAAAAGAATCTCCTTGCTTTACAGTTTGGCACAGCGAGCAGGGTGTGATCAGGTCAGGAATCCTTGGAAAGTTTCTCACAATGAGGGCTAGAGGTGAGTACCCTTTTATTTACCATCTCTAGTGCACACCTTCGTTTGGGAATCCCTGAGACACCTCTTAGTACCCCCTTTTTAAAATATGAACCACATGTAGGGGGCACAGACAAGAAGACTGAATGAGATTGTGTTTGTGGCCAGGGTTTTTGGGTTGCAGGGATCGCTGTAGGTGAAGGCTGCAACACCAAGTACTGAGCATCAGAGCGTGCTTCAGTAGTGCTGACTACGAGGGTGTGCTCGGTCGGTTCCCCTGAAACAATGCTTGAGTGGGTTTCAGGAAGCTGGGTAACAATGTCGTATGACTTGCCCAGGGTGCATCAATGATACCCTTTACGGGAGGGAGAATCATTGATTTTTAAAAGGAAAACATGGGAAAGTTCAAAAGACTGTGGCAAAGGATGGTTGGAATGAGGGTATGAGTGTGAAGGATAGCGTGTTGTGGTGGTCTGGTCAGATGAGAGAAAGTTAGAGAAAGGAATCGTAATACTGTACTGTGAATATGAAAGAAAGTTACGGGAATTGGAAATGCTCCAAAAGACTTACATCAGAGTTGAACAAAAAGACAGACTTAAACCACAAATTAAGTGAGCTTCAAGCAGAAAACAATACTCTAAAAGCAAAAATAAAAGAAAGCAGCTCCGGTGCATGCTGTATTGCTGATAGCATACAACAAAAGGCTAATTTTACTGACTCTGGTTCAGGCAGCGATACTGATAACGACCAAAACACAATCAATTGGAAACACCTTGAAAAACAAATCCAGGAACCTGGCACACACGGGGGAAAACCGGGGTAATTGTCCTCCTCCTTTTAACCCAGAATTAAGTACCAGGCCTCTACTGACCCCTCTCCAAGTAACCATGCGGTGGTCAGGACCAGCAGATAACAGAGTGGCTCATAATACTTATAAACACATTCCTCTTAGCACAGAGGAAATGAGGGGCTTACTGAAAGATCTCCCTGATCTGAAGCCCAAAGACCCAAATTTGGCATTCTGGAAAAAAATGTCAGATGGTTACCACCTATACATTATATCCCAGGGATCTTCATATCCTAACTAAAGCTAAATGCCCTGACCTTTCATGGGTCAAGATCCCCTCAGAAGAACACTAAAATGACATTTGGGCCTCCATCAAATTTGAATCAGAAAATGATATGACTGTGCCTGTACTGATTTTAAGGAAGCTGTCCAAAATGCCTTGGGGAATAGTGCCAGTAAGTGGGGACTAATAGTGGGATGCGTACAAAGCAAGGAAAAGCCTGCTGCTCAATACTGTGAGCAGAAATGGGAGATGTATTCAAGTAATACAGGCATTGCCCATCCAAAGAAAATTGATCAGGCATTTCTAAAAATGTTAAAGAAAAGCTTTAACTCCCACCTGCAAACAGCCCTGGTTTGCATTCACCTTTGGCCCCACACAGTACAGTTGGGCCCGCCTGCCCCAAGGTTTCCACAACTCCCCTACCCTTTTCCACCGGTTATGGCTAAGGCTCTCTCCTTGGTAAATTGGGCTGCTGACAACTCTGCATGTTTACAATATGTGGATGATCTATTGCTTGCCTCCTCTACGGTCTCTGACCACTTACATGCCCTTCAACTGCTACTTCAGGCCTTGGCAGATATAGGCCTAAAAGTCAATCCTCGGAAAGCCCAGATAGCTTTACCTACGGTCCAACATCTGGACTACATGGTCTCCCAGGACTCATAAGCCCTTACCTTAGACCGTGGAATTGCAATTGCAATTGCTGCAGCCCCACGACTCACAACAGTGCATGAGCTATGCAAACTAATGGGTCTTATTAACTTTTGTAGGCAGTTTGTCCCATCCTTTTCCACCTTAACACAACCTCTCAATAATCTCCTTAAAGGGGCCCAACCCTCCTCAGACCTCATTTCTTGGTCACCATAACATGACCACTGCTTAACCAAACTTAAAATAGCCCCTCTCTCTGCCCCTGCACTAGGTTTCCCCTGCCCCACAGTACCATTTAAACTTTGGACACGTACAGGACGGTCATGCTGTTGCTGTGCTCCCTCAAAACCACTGTGACAGGTGCCACCTCGTGGCTTATTTCTCCACTCGCCTTGATCCGGTAGTTCTAGCCTTTAACCACTGCCTCCAAGCTGTGGAGGCAGCTTCTTGGGCCGTAACTGTCACAGCCCCTCAAGTCTCTGGGGCCCCTCTCACAAACTTTGTGTCACACGCGGTTCATAAAACCCTGAATGGGGGCTGATTTTCAAAAACCACCTCAGCCTGATGGTCCAAGTGGGAGTGCAGCCTCTTAAGCCCACACATTACAACTGCACACTCTAATCTCCTTAATCCTGCTACTTTGATGCTGACCACAGCGGAACCTCATCAGTGCCCTCTTTCTGAGGATACTATTGTTAAGGACCAATTTATATCTGAACAGCCATTACCTTTTTCCAATTTTGTTTTATTTGTTAATGGATCCCGGTACTATGTTAACAGCCAACCTTACACTGACTGGGCAGTTTGTCACCTGTCAGGTATGTGTCTCTGCTCAGGTCCCTTGCCACAGTCCTGTTAGGCCCAAGTGGCAGAATTGGTGGCCTTAAGGCAAGCCTGCCTTCTAGCTGAAGGTCACAATGTAACTATTTACATGGATAGCCTCTATGCATTTGGGGTGGTTCACAATTATTTGGATTCCTGGACTAACAGGGGATACCTCACTTCATTCGGTACCCCTCTTAAAAATGGGGGATATATTACAAATTTATTGGAAGCAATCCAAAAACCATGCAAACTGGCCGTAGTCAAAATCAAGGCACATATCAGAAACAATGACCCTCCTTCCCTTGCAAATGCAGCCATAGACAAAGCAACTAAAAAGGCTGCCACAATGCTGCAGGACAATTTCCAAGTAGCAGCCACCCAAATTCCTGATTTAAAGCAAATTTCTCTACCTGAGATACAAGAGCAATGTCCTAAAGAGGAAAAATGGACATGGATTGAAAATGCCTGCAAAATTTATAAAAGCAACACCTGGGTTACAAAAGATCAACAGTTTGTGGCTCCTATAGCAATTATAGCTTACCTTTGTGATCTCTACCACCTGCCAAAACATCCAAACCCAAAAGCTATGTTGTACCACATAAAGGGAAAGTGGTGGTGGCCTAAAATGACAGTGGACATACATGACTATGGTCAACAATGCCTCATCTGCGCTAAATGTAATGGAGGCAAAAAGCTTAAAGTAGCTATAAGGTATCAGCCTCGACCCACAGGCCCTATGCAAAATATTCAAATTGACTTTATAGTTCCCTTGCCATCTGCAAAAGGAAAAAAAAATGCTTGGTTCTAATTGATCATTTTACTCGATGGATTGAAGCTTTCCCCACTGCTAAGAATGATGCAGGAATGGTGGCCCAGATCCTGGCCAATGAATTCTGCCCCCAATGGGGCTACACTGTTCAGCAGATTCAGATCAGGGAACGCATTTTACAGGACGAATCATGAAGGAGGTCTGTAATGTCTTGGGTATTAAACAAAAATTCCACTGTCCATACCACCCTGAAAGTTCTGGATTGGTAGAATGAGCAAACCAAACTCTAAAGAAAAAGATCACAAAGTCTTTACTATCTCAAGGAACCAACTGGGTAGCACAACTACCTGTTGCCCTTCTTTCCATGAGGGTAACCCCTAACGCTAGTACGGGAGTTTTGCCCTTTAAACTCATTACTGGAATGACTATGTCATTGGGGGAAGGATATGTATTTCCGGCTCCCCTCCCCCTGATCTTTGACACTGCACGGGAATATATCAAAAATCTAAATAAAGTTTTACAATCCCTAAGACTAACTGTCCAAGACTGACAAGAAGTCCGGGACCCTCCAGAAACCCTCTCCTGGACAGACATACAGGAGGGAGATCAGACTATGGTGAGGACATACAACCCCGGCGTACTTCAGCCAAAATACTCTGGCCCGCACATGGTATTGGCCCATACGGATACCTTCCAGGTGCAAGGAATCTCAACATGGGTTCATAAAACCAGAATTAAAATGTATAAATTAATTTTGTTTATATTGTATCCTTCTAGGTAACAGATGTGGCTCCCCATGTTAATTCTCTTGGTAAATATACCTGATGCAGCCTCCTGGGGCCCGCTTTTGGTACATGTCACACAAGATACCTGTTTCAATGCTGGTCAGTATGTGCAACTTCCTTACAGGAGGCAGCAGCGAATGGGTAAAAAAGCCAGACACTTGGCTTACCCCCAGACCGGATCACCTGGGACCTATTGTGGTTACAGCTCGCCTCCAAAAACATCCAGGCTCCAAGGTCCCAATCCGACTACCACAGCCCGGGAGCAGTCTTTGGCTCCTTCCCTACATCTCACCCAGTTACAGTCCCGATCCAGTATTTTAGCTTCATGGGATGTGGGCCCACTCATATAGGACCCCCAATTTCAGGGTGCAAGACCACAGAATGTTGAGAACTGAACCAAAGGACAGAGAGTCAATTTATGGATACTCCTCTAGAACAAACAAACTATTCTATTTCCAGGGCCTCGGCTGGATCAGTCGAGATTCACAACTTTTATGAGGCTGCTAATGGGTTGGGAGAGTGGAATGTTTGTGGTGGGGGTGGGCACTTTTTATTAACCTAACAGTGTTTGTAAATGCGGGATGGACAGACATTCCTCCTCTGCTGTGGGAACCTGGGATGGAGGGACACTATTGTCAGGAACACTGTGTACACCCGATTAAATGTTTACATTGTACTGATATACAATGTTACAACCTGACCACTTATGGATACTCCCCACCTACTGTCCGTCCAGCATTGTACCCTACCCCACTGGATGGCATTATTCAAGTAGGTCCCAACAAAACTCTTTTTCATGATGTTCTTATGGTCTCTGTTCAGGTTAAATATGATTTGTCCAATTTTTCTGCACCCTTGCAAAATGTATGCTCAGACCACCCCAGCTCTCTGCAATGGCTGCAGGACCAGCTACAGTTTCTAATGCACCAATATGTTGTTCCGGCCTGCACAGCCAAAATACAAAAACGTAGCATCTTAGGTCATATTGGAGGATATTTTGGAAGCACCAATTCTATACTAAATACGCTTAACCTAAATTCTGAGAGGTCATAAAATTATTGGGTCAAAAGCTAAACCACCCAAGCCCTTAGACATACTAACACAGGTTTATTCTATGCTCTTACTGCAATTGATGTAGCAATAGAGGATTTTTACAAAATCATTTTAAAAACTTCAGACGCTACAGTCAACCTGGCCAAGTCACAAGCTAAAGGCCATGCTTGTGATATGCTGGCTTGTGACCTATTTAACACTGCAAAAGAAGACATGCTAGATGTATGCCTAGGTTTCCCCCCTTCCCATACCCTTTCTTCCCCCATCCTTGCCCACATTGCAAGCATTTCCACTCCACTTTTTATGTAGCCTGTTGTAATATTAGGCAAATATCTAGATGAGTTGATGTACCCCCTGGAAGACCTCTGTGTACCCTCAGCGGTATATGTACCTCTGGTTGAGAACCACTGATATAGGCCAAAGTAGAAAGTATTCTTTATCAGAATACTTAGCACTGTTCATAATCTGTAGGTTCAACACCGTTGTTATGCACTGTGAATGGTTCCCTAAGTGCAGCTTTCAACACATAAAGCACCTGTTGGCAGAGGCTGCTGAAGGCATCTGCTGAATCACTAAATCATCAGGCCAGCACCTTCTAGACCAGTATCTCCCAGGTTTGGGGCTGTGCAGATTCCTGCATCCTCTTAGAAAAGTGGGGTATGAGACCACTTCCTCTTCTCACTGACTGACTTTCTGCCAGGATATATACCTTCAGAAGCCAGCATAGACTTTGGGCTGAAACTTCCCTTTTGGGTTTAATTTGTTTAATTTACTTCAGAAATCAAACAAGGAAAAGTCACTACATTCATTTATTTACTTGGGTATTTTGACATGTGAGGAACCATCCTAACGAGAATTTGTTTTTTTTATGCTTTTTATTACTGAACAGATGGGGAAACTGACATTACCCAATGCATTAGAAGTTGCCCTGGGTAATGATTTAGATCAACTAGGGCATCCATTCAGCCATTGAAACAGATAAAGTGGGACTTCAGAACAACTAGTTACACATTGTTTTAGTGGAGAGAATATAAATTCTTCTCCCATATTGTGATCTTTGATCAGTTAGAATCTCGGATCCATTTTTAGCTGTTTGTATTGTTACCCTTTTGGGCTTCAGTCAAAGTTTGAGACCCTGCACTTTGTTTCTGTTAGGTGGAGAAATTGATGACAGTGTCAGGTATCTTTGATGTAATATTCTTTATTTATAAAGAATGTGCAATGTCTTGTTTCCCTGACCACAGTGAGAATCAAATGACAGAAGATAGTTAATTTACTCTCATCTTCACACCCCTGACAAACCAGCACTTAGCCCAAAAGCTCTCTAGGCTTTTCTCATGACCACACACTCAGTGCTTGTTCAGCCTGTCTGGACCTTCGTTACTGCCTTCTCCTTGTAACTATATTTTGTTGTTGTTTGTTTGTTTTTGTGTATTTGTGAATTTCTTTTTTTTATCTTTTTGCTACTTCTTTCCCTCATACGCAGACACACATACTTCCAGCAAACAATATCCGAGGAATAGCCCCCTACGCACATAGTTCAAATTCCTGATCAGATTCACATGTGCCTTGTTTTGGATGGGGACATCTGCCTGTGTTTTGGTTTCAGGCCCCTATTGATGTTTACATTTATCCTCAAAGAAGGGCAGCTGTTACACTCACCGGTTGCACTAAGGTTTAACCCTTACCAATAACAGGATAGTTTACGTAACTAATTATGGTTGGATGGATGTGAACAGGTCACAGTAGATCTGTACAAATAATTTTCTTGTCCTTTCCCCCTACTTCTCCCCCCCTTTTAGGTTAGAGTTTTCAAAAGCACCTAAGAGAGTCAGCTCTCCACATCCATTGAAATGCAATGGGAATTAGGAACCTAACTTCTTTAGATGCTTTTGAAAATCTACCCCTTAACATCTTAGCTGAGTAAGAGAAAGCTTTAAATTTTAGATTTTTTTTTAAAAAGGAGACCAGGTGAACCAGAAGACTGAAGTCTTTCTGAATATAAGGATACCTGATCACCTGTGCATAAGCAACATATTAAATTACCTATGCACATGGATATTGTTATTATTACTTCAGTTTTACTCAGTGCCTCGTGAAAAGTATGTTCCCTTCCCGAACAAGTTTAAAATTTAAGAAGAGAGAGTGGGGGAAAGGCAAGTATTGGTAGAGAGTTTGAAGGGGAGGACAATAGAGTATAGGATGAAAAAGATACAGCAATAAAATATATATAGTTGCTTTGGTAGTTTATGTAGCTCTAGGTGAGCAGGGCACAGTAGCAGAAAATGGTAATGGCTAGAATTTGGGCACCTGCAGGAGAGCAGCAAACGAGAATGGGTAGAAGATGGACAGCGGCATATAAGAGCAAGCACAGAGGAGAGGAAAAGAGAGATGCATTTCCTTTTACTATTTTAATGTAGATATGTCTTTCCACTTTATATTTTCCCTTCTCTTTCACAATGAGATTTCCAGGATGAAAGCTACTGCTTCCAGCCAACCCCTCAAAACAAATGAAGAAAGATAACAAAATAGCTGGATCACGTAAGTCCTATGACTGAGGGCCAAATTCAGAGGTGATGTGTAAGATAGTTGAAGCTTTAGTCTCCTTTACATTATCTTAGCACCTCTATGGCATGCACTTAGACTCCATTAGCCCCATCTTCATCTATTCTTCCTATGTATGAGGTAGTTTATATTGGTGTAAATTTCATAAGAAGCCAAAATAAGGTGTAAGAAGATTTAAAGTAAAGTGGAGGCTACATTAGCTTACACTTCCTTCTGGTTCCCCAGTGCTACACTGAATTAGACTTCCTCACACAATGTTAGAGTGGGTATAAGTATATCTAATAGATTGCCTACAATAGAAAATTGCATCATCTTAAAATATAATATTGAGGGGCTGTGGTTCCTAACACAATGTTAAACACTTGAAATCCTGTCTTTGTTGAAATGAATGAAAGTTTGGCCATTGCTTCAGTGGGGCCAGGATTTCATCATTAACATAGACAGGGATTATCATGTTTAAAATTGCTTCAGCCTTTCATAATTAAACCTAGAGTTAACAATGGCCAGTTAACGTAATGGAAAATACGACTTTTCATTGTGTATACCAAGTGCTAAGTCCAGTGCTATCACAATGTTATTTTCTAGCCAAGCCCTAAGGGAGACTGAGAGTAGGGGGATATGATTTACATCACCTTTCACATCATGTCTAGCCCCTGGAGAGTCTAAATACAGCCACTGATTGGCTGGAATGACTATATAACTGGTGGCCCATATACGTTCCTTCTAATCCCAGTGTCCACCAGCTTGTTGAACAGCAGTTTCAATATTTGTTTGAATACCAAATAATAGCCATTCCTGCTCAAGGAACGTCGATAATTAATGATCTCATAAATTCATGTGATCTATTCAAAATAGAAAACTCCTGTGGTAGTGAGATTTTATAATTTTGCTTTATAAGGAATTGTTGGCAAGCATGGCACGATGCAAGAAGAAGTCTGGAATTTTATCCAATCAATTTCACAAACTAACCACATTTCATAACATTTATCTTTTTCTTTCCCATATAAAATTCACTGTTATGTGAATTCATCTGGTTGTGGTTTTGTTATAAGTAATGGATTTAGGCTTTTGTATGTCAAAAATTGTCTGAGGTTCATGAATCTTTTGCCATATCTGGGCCATATGAATTTAGGCTGTTTATCTTTTATGGTGGAAATCACAATAAGCTGAAGGGTTGAGACCTGAAGCCAGGTCAAACTTGATTATTTTGGTTGTTTCCTTGTCCATTTTTAGACTGTACAAACTTTTTTTTCGTTTGGTTTGCAGTTTCCAGTAACAAACAAACACCAGGAAATCAGCATTGTTATGGTTCACACATATCTAACAACAGCCATAGCACATCCTCCATGGATCTTTTATCTCTTTCAGCTCTTAAGCAAACATTTTGTCTTTAGTGGCTAAATGGCAGCAAATCTCCATCTTTTCCCAATGTCCCTGTGCTCTCCCTCTCAAGTGATTTCACTGTCATCATTGAGTTTGGGATTTAATATAATGTAAGGGTTATTGCAGGACATTAACATCTAGCAAATTATGTTATATGGGACAGTTGTCTGAGCAATAGTAGCATGGACTTGTGACTTACCATCCATTATCTCTATGAACACTTTGTCACATAAACAAGGATAAATTGGATGCGAACTTAATTTATGGTAAGACTGTAGTGCACTGGAATAAGTTAGCTAATTTGTCAGATCGTCTGCTTGTGAATTAATAATACTCTGCTATATTCCCAACAAGCGATGGAAGGAAAAAATAAAATTCATTTATTTTTTGCATCTGATAATTATGCCTCTTATCTGTCCGAGGCATCTCTCCTCTACTTTCCCTTCATCCTACTGAGATTCTGTGATGGACAACCTATGTTCAGGTTTTTTTTTTTTTTTTTTAAAGGAAATCTTAGAGATGATGTTTGTTGTACATCTATTCCTTCATATGGTTCCTCTGAATGCACCATGCTCATGACAACTGCGAGTTTTCAAAAAGTTAATAACTGTTGCTGGTTTTGGCTGTAAAAGTTACCACAAGTCAAACAGGTTTAAGGAATGTAGGAGCACTGGAGGGCAGCCAAGCAGACCAAGGGATAATCAGAAAAGACTAGGGAGGTCAAAGATGATCAGAGAAGGCACTGAATTTACAAATTAAGTATCAGTACTGGTCACAGGAACATCAAAGCTAGTGGAGGAAGAGCCTAGAAATCTGAGTCAATCCTCTGGGCTAGAGGTATATCAGAAGAAGCTCTGATTTCAAACGGTTCTTAAGTTTTCTGAAGTGAAACTGAACTCTAAATGGAAGCAGATTTTGCCATTTTTCTCTTCCTTAAAACAAACAGTAATGGTGAAGAGATGGAGCTGAAGGACTCATTTGAAACAGATCTTGCTGTACCATTTTTGCTGTTGTTTAATCTTTGCATGAATGGTTACCCATCTAATCAATAGAACTCATTGTCATGAGGGGTAAACTTTGACATGGGACAAGAATATTGAGAAAAATAATAAGAAAAATCTCTTCATTGATTTTTGTTTAACTTCTGGACTGTGTTTAGGGCCAAATTTTCAAAAGTGGATCTGCTGAACTTTCTATATTACATCATATCAAAAGTAAAATTTCAAGATGTAAAAAAAGATCTGGCTTCGCATTAACTTTTAAAAATGATTGTTGAGTCGACAGGGTTGCATGAACATTGTGTATTATTCTGTCTACTTAAAATGCTGTAGGTGTACAAATAATTGTATTCGGTGACTTAATATGACAGAGAATTCCAATCACTAGGAATAAGTCTTTGTTGTAGGGAATATTGCTATAAATCATAGGCATGGCATGAGTGTAAAGTGAATGCTGGGGGTATATCATTACCCAAATGGTAATCCTGATGTCAAGTCAAAGGGTGGGTGATTAGGTTCCTGATGCAACACCCTACATTTCTAACACCTGGGACGTCAGCATTTTGTTGGATGTCAAAGAATTTGGAAAGTATCCACACATCTTGGTAGATCTTCAACTGGTCTGAATCAGTGTAGGTCCACTGAAGCCAGTGGAACTAATTCTATTTACACCAGCTGAGGATAGGGCTCATCATCTTTAAGGCACCTGAGTGATGCACATTCAAAAGCATTTTTGCTTTGGGGATTAACTAATCCAGCATGAGTCCTTGGTTGGAAACTGCATTGGATGACTATATATATTCTGGCTCTAGTCTGAGGCTGGTAATCACACCAAATTGCTTTATTGTTGTCCTAATTTGGGATTCTGGGGATAGATGCTAAATTAGTAGTTGCTCTGAGTTGCAGCTGATGAAGGGGGGAAAATACCTGCTCTCCTCCCCAAAGCAACCTATGAATAACCTATTTCATGGCTGGAGCCTGTAAGCTTTTCTTTTGTTCCTGAGATCAGGTCTAAGGTCTTGATGTTTATCAAATCAGTAGGTTATACGTCTGAGGAACATACTGCTGGGTGAATCATGCCTGTGCCCCAGTGTATTCCCTTATTATGTGTGCCCTATCACATTTAGAATTATCAGTTAGTTCATCGGGTAATAAATTAAAACACTTTGTTAGTGTTCTGCATGTGAATAGGGGCCCATGAAATAGCTTATTATAAATGTCTGATACTGGAGGCTTAAATCATTATCATATAAACTGCCTCATTTTTAACATATTAAAATGAAACATATTTGCTTAGATAAAGTACTTCATATAAACTAAACCAGGAGGAATTTCAGAATAGGACATAGGGGAATAATATTGTATCTCTAAATGCCCATCCTATTTTTGAGTGTACTTCAAACGGAGTCTATCAAAATGATCAATAGCAAGACCTTTACCCAATAAGAACAAAATAATTAAGTAAGCTCAAATTATAACTTTCTAAAATGTTAATGGCACTTTTTAGTCAATACAAACTTTCTTGCAAACCATAAAAGTTAATATTTAAAAACAAATAGGCAGAGGTAAGCCCAGCAGCATAAGAGTTGCTGTTATTGAATGTACTTGATTTCATAAGTGGGAAATAAAACTTCCTTTGATTTCAGTAGAAGCCAGATCAAGCCCTAAAGGAATATTAGTAATTGGGTATTCATCATACAAGCTCCTGGGCATCCTCAAATCAATGTGGGTTGAGGGCATGGGAGGTGCCCATCTACTGTCAGTGTGAATGTTATTGTCCAGGGGAAAATTATGTCACACAGCAACTCACAGGCTGAGGACTAGAATCCTGAATATTTCAGCAATTTAACAAAGAAAGGATTTGCAAAGCAAGTGGAAAGGCCCTGTAACGGGAGTGGTAGTGTGATGGGGCTTAATTTCCATCACCTGCAAGGCTAGCAAATGCACTCAATTAGTCATGCTTTGCACCTGGGGAGGTGAATAGTTAATTGGCTCCTGGCCAGAGCTAAACCATAATAAGTAGATTGAAGGCACTCTCTTAATGGAGAGATTGCAGAGGAGACAGGTGTTTCTCTGGCAGAGCTAGGGTCTAATAGGAGGCTCAAGGGAGAAGCATGCTGCTGGGGCAGGGTAGGGTCCTACAGGGAAAGCTCTGAGATGGGGTTTGTGAGTAAAGAGGAAAGCATTCAGTAGCCCCCTGGGGCAGAATAATTATTCTGGTTCATTTGTATTTGTTTGTGATACCCCAAAAAGGGTTTAAACTGTGTGTGTTGGCTTGGGGGTGGAGCCATAGAAGGCCTGGCACCAGAGGCAGACAGCCAATAGCAGGCACTGGATACTAGCGATATTGTACCCAGTTGTAAAGGCATGCCCCAAGGGGGAGTATGCCCTGCCACTGGCACCAATATTGGACCCTGATCCTGCAAAGTATTCTGAACATGAACTCCAGTCTAATCTAAGGCTTTGGATCAGGCCCTAAATGAATGACAGGGGACTACTTGGGTGCTCAAAGTTAAGCATCTGCTTAAGTGCTTTGCTGGGTCAGGGTCTTTCATTTTTAGGGAAAACTGCAGTAAAACAACTATTAATCTATCAGTTCTCTGCCATTTTCTTTCGTTCTATGCTGTGTATGTTTGTCTTTGTAATTCTAGTGATTCCTGTCCCCATTTTGCCTCACAGACTCCATATCCTTTAGAATGCCCTCCGTAGCCCCTGGAGGAAGAGGAAGTGCTACCATGGAAGGGGCAGTAATGGGGAGGTCTGCACAAAGTTGGTTTTCTCCCTGTACTAATCTAGCAGGTAAGGTTGGGAATGATTGCAACCACCATAACTAATCTGTTATAGTACTGTGCCTCAAGACTCCAGCCTGTATAAAGACAGCTCTTCAAAACCTATTAATACAGTGGATTTCTTGCACAACCTTTTCCTGGGGTTGTTATTTCATCTAAGTTTGTTTTAAGCTTAAGTTTTGACTGTGAGTAAAACTTCCAAAAGTAGCTTGGGTACCTAAACCCCACTTCCAAAAGCTATTTAAGCCCTTAAAAATTCAAATAGATGCCTAGTGGGGTTTCCAGAGTGCCTAAACTGGTTAGAGGCCTAACTCACAATGACCGGCAGAAGATCTCAATTGCCTAAGAGATTTTGAAAACCCATTTCATGCCTATCTGCATCTTTAGATACCTAAATACCATTGAAATCTGTCCTTTGGAAATTAGGATACTAAGATCTATTTACTTTTAATGAGATTTAGGTTCTTTAAGGCCTGAACCACCTTGGAAAATGGGACTCAGACTTCTAAGTCACTTAGGCACCTGACAAAATTTTACCATGTTTCTGCAAATTATGCTGCCTTTTCTAGAGTGACTTCTTCTGTGCTGTCCATCTGTTTTGTCCTTAAGCAGAAGTTCAGTAACCGAGATGAACTTTGATCAGTCTGTATTTTCTTACATCTGGCTACTGATGGGCTCTCCATATGCATGTTTCTGGTGAAATTGGGGTCCAGTCTTGCATACCTGATTCAGGCAGAATTCCTCTTAGTTATTAGTGGTAGTTCTGCCTGGATATGAAAAAGATTAAGGGCAGAAGGACTGGGCCTGTGGTCAATTTTAACCCATTTGTACATCAATTAAATCTGAGATTTCTCTTTGGGGAAGAACTCTATTTGACTTGAGTGGGCACTGGAATGTGCCCTGTGTGCATTACTGGGGGCTTGTGCATCTTTTCAAAAGACCCCAGACACCTATGTATTACACCGTTAATGGATGATGCAGCTGGCATGTTCCTTGTACACTCCTCTTGGTGCAGCGTGATTTTCCAGGCCAATGTCAAAAGGGTTCTCAAACTGTGGGTTGGGACCCCAAAGTGGGTCACAATCCCATTTTAATGGGGTCCCCAGGGCTGGCATTACATTTGCTGGGGTCTGGGGCCCAAGTCCCACTGCCCAGGGCCCAAGCTCTACAGCTTCAGCCCTAGGTAGCATGCCTCAGGTTACAGGCCACCTGTTTGGGGCTGAGGCCCTTGGTCTTCGGCTTTGGCTCCCCCACCTGGGACAGTGGGGATCAGGCTTTGGCTTTGGCCTTGGCCTGCCCGCGCAGGATGGTGGGGCTTGAGACTTAGGCCCTGCCCCCTCCGGGGTCGCTTAGTCGTTTTTGTTGTCAGAGGGGGTCACGGGGCAATGAAGTTTGAGAACCCCTGTGCTTTTGAGCCTTTCCTGATCAATTTGAATTTTTCTGATTAAAGACAAAGAGGAACTAAAACTTGCATTAAAGAGTAATCATTCAGAAGCAGCATTCTTGCTTTGCAATAAATGTAAATGCTTTTACAAATATTTTTGTCTCCTATTGCTAAATAGTATCATTCAAGTCTAATCATATCCACATTAGCAACAATACTACACATGAGAGATTAGAAGTAGATAAATAACAGATTTGGGTGCTTTAATTTAACCATTAAAAAAAAATTGTGTGTTTCAAACTTTCATTTTTTTCTACTCAATTTTGACTCTCTTGTTTTCAAACAATTCAGCTGTTTTTAAATATTATATTATGTATTCATTTTAATGACATTCTCACAAAGCATGCACTAATACAAAGAGACAGCTATTATTCTTAGTTATTTGCCTCAGTCAGGAGCACTTATCAAATATTAATAATAGATTTTTGCATCTGGAATAAGGAGTCATTAGACAGAAATAAATGTAGCCAAGAGAGACACATATGCAATGCTAATTGACAACTGTGTACACAAAAAGCTGTCATTTATTTTATTACAGTCAAACATAACCTTTGTAAATGTCAGCTCTGTGTTCTGTTGACCAGCATTTTAATTTAGACATATTGTTCTTCCTTTTTTTAAAACAGTGATTATCATTTTATTCCCCTCTAATGCTTTGTTCATTCACATTTGAGGCCATTGCATATTTCATGATTCTTTTCAACGCAACAATGAAATGATGATTATTTTATGGTGGAGATGATGGAAAAACAAAATGGAAAAATTACCCCTTTAAATTACTTCAGTAGAGCTTGTATGGTGGATAAGGTCATAGAGAACACAGTATTTGTACAATTTATATGTAAAGTCCAAAATGAAGCTAGCCAATAAGGAAACAATTATGAAGATACTGAATTACTCTATAAACAAAGGTGTAGTAAACATGGATGAAAAGAGTAACAATTAGAATTGTTTGAGAACTGTTTATTAGTGTTGTGAAAGGCTGAGACAGGGAAAGTGATCGATGTGGCTCAGGTTCACTCAGAACTAAGGCCTGGTCTACACTATGAGGTTAGGTTGAATTTAGCCACCTTAAGTCAATTTTATAATGAAGTGTCTTCACAACCAATCCCTTCCTGCCGACATAAAGCGCTCTTAAAATCAACCGCTGTACTCCTCCCCAACACTCTTCGTGGACACCTGCAAGGTGGCAGCCTCACGCAACACGGATGAGGATTTTGTGGATGAAGAAGATGAAGGGGAGAAGGAGAATGCACAGCAGGAAAGCAGAAAATCCGTTCTTCCCGACAGCCAAGACTTTTTCCTCACCTTGGAGCCAATACCCTCCCAGGGCATATTGTTCCCACACCCTGAAGGTGGAGAAGGCACCTCTGGTGAGTGCACATTTTAACGACACTACAGGAGTTAAAAGAAATTGTGTTTGTTTGATTTGCCCTGAACAATTGGGATGCATTCACAGCTAGTACAGCTACTGGAAAAGTCTGTTAACATGTCTGGGGATGGAGCGGGAATCCTCCAGAGACATCTCCATGAAGATCTCCTGGAGATACTTTGCAGAAGGTTTCTGGGGAGGGCTGCCTTATTTCGTCCTCCATGGTAGGACACTTTACCACACCAAGCCAGTAGCAAATGGTCTGGAATCATTGCAGCACAAAGCATGGCAGTGAATGGTCCTGGCTTTTGGTCGCATTCATGCAACTTTCGGTCTTTATCTTCTTGTGTCAGCCTCAGGAAAGTGATATCATTCACAGTCACCTGGTTGAAATAGGGGAAGTTTTGTAATGGAACAGTAAACCCCTCTGTTTGATGATCCCTGACACATTGGACTCTGGGCATGCTGGGCTGTTTGTGCTTGGCTAAAAGGGATCATCCCAGAGAATAGTCACACGGGGCCGGGGGGAGGAGGGGCGGGGGCAGGAGAGAGGTGGGAGAAATGTAGACCTTGGGAGGGGCCAGAATGCTGGCTAGTGGGGAAGATGAGGATGATGATGGTGATGAGAAAGATAATGATCAAGTATGAAAGATAAGGGTGTAAGTATGGATGTCCAAATGTACTTTCTGTATTATCTCCATCTGCTTTGTTAAGTTTGTGTGTCTATAATCTTTGCTAAATTATTAATAAATCATATTTATATAGAGAGAGTTTCTATAGTGTGAGTGTTGCACCTGTGCACATCGGGGTTCCCAAATTATATTTATAATTTTACAATAATCTTACTGGGCCTGATCTTGGGACAAGAACCTGTTAATCCTCAAGTTACAATTATATTTACCCGAAGTTGGGTCAGGCTGCACAGGGAAATACATTCACCAAAGGGGAAGGCTTTGCATCAAGGACAAACACACACAACTGTCACACCGTAGCCTGATCAGTCATGAAACTGTTTTTCAAAGGCTCTCTGATGTGCAGCGTGCCTTGGTGTGCTCTTCTAATTGCCCTGGTGTCTGGCTGTTCAAAATTGGCTGTCAGGCAATCTGCCTCAACCTTCCATCCCGCCATAAACATCTCCCCCTTACTCTCTCAGCTATTATGGAGCACACAGCAAGTAGCAATAACTATGGGAATATTGCTTTCACTGAGGTCTAACCTACTCAGCAAACTGTGCCAGCGCCTCTTTAAATGTTGAAAGACACATTCTACCATCATTCTGCACTTGCTCAGCCTATAGCTGAACTGCTGTCCAATCTGCCTGTGTACAGCCTCATGAGCCATGAGAGCAAGGGGTAGGCTGGGTCCCCAAGGATAACTATTGGCATTTCAACATCCCCAATGGTAATTTTCTGGTCTGGGACGAAAGTCCCTTCTGTTTGGAAAGCTGCAAGCCCGGAGTTCCTAAATATGTGAGCGTCATGCACCTTTCCAGACCATCCCACGTTGATGTTGGTGAAACGGCCCTTGTGAGCCACCAGTGTTTGCAACACCATTGAGAAGTACCCCTTGTGGTTTATGTACTCTTTGACAAGGTGGTCCAGTGCCAAGCTAGGGATATGTGTTCCGTCTATCGCCTCACCACAGTTAGGGAACCTGTGATGGTCCACGCCCCTAAGGTTGCGAGCAGCGTGGACTATCCGCCACCGTCCGTCAAATAGCCCTTCAGTCCAGGGCAGTATGGCCTAGCGGCCAGAGTCTATGACGTCCCCTTTTCCTCAAGGAGACGCAGCTTGACGGCAGGAGTCTGTAACACAGCCCTCGGTTACCGGGCAGTAGGGCCTAGCGGCCAGAGTCCAGGAAGCACCCTCGGGTGGAGGGTAGCATGGCCTAGCAGCCAGAGTCCAGGAAGCACCCTTGGGTGGAGGGTAGCATGGCCTAGCAGCCAGAGTCCAGGACTTGGGGTGCAACAGCCCCAGTAGGGGGGCCCCGACCCGGGGCCCTAACCATAGCGTAGGGCTTTCCACCAACTCAGCGGAGGGGTTCCGACCGAAACACGCCGAGTTTCCCCGGGGGGGGGGGAGGTACCCCTCTGTCACCCTCCCGGGGTCCCTTCCTACCAGGCTCTCCGTTGGGGTCTCCCAGGTGTCATCGGGTCCTTGGTACTTGGCGGATTCGGTCGTCCCCTGGGTCTCCTCCAACCGCCGGGATGCCGGCAGGTCGTGGATGGCATCTCTTCCCAGCGCAGTCAACAGCTGAGGCTGGTCCGCCGCAGGAGCTTCCCCGGCAGTTCCTTCTCCTACAGGCTCCAGCCCAGAATGAGCTGGTCTCCCTCCCTTTATACTCCTATAGCACTTGGCGCATGCCCAGGGAGGTGGGACTTCCGCTGTCAGTCCCTGGGACTTAACTCCTTCCGGGTTAAGGCGGGGTAGTCTGGCCCTGCCATGCAGTCCCTGGGGCTTAACTCCTTCCAGGCTAAGGTGGGGTAGCCTGGCCCCGCCACAGAACCCCATTGCAGCAAAGCCACCCACTGACCTGCACATTTCCCAGAGTCACTACCCTTACTAGCAGAAGGTCACTGATTGCCCTGGCTACTTGGATCACAGCAGCCCCCCTGGTAGATTTGCTCATTCTGAATTGATTCCCAACTAACCAGTAGCAATCAGGCATTGCAAGCTTCCACAGGGCTATCACCACTCGCCTCTCAACTGTCAGGGCAGATCTCCTCTTGGTATTCCTGTGCTTCAGTGTGGGGAAAAGAAACTCACAAAGTTCCATGAAAGTGGCCTTATGCATGTGAAAGTTTCGCAGCCACTGGGAATCATCCCATACCTGCAACACTATGCGGTTCCAACAGTCTGTGGTTGTTTGCCAGGCCCAGAATCAGTGTTCCACTGTATCAATCAGCCCCAATGCCACCATGATATCCCAATTGCCACATCCTGTGCTTTCAGGAACGTCTGTGTCCATGTCCTCCTCATAATCTGGCGGCTCCTAGCTAGGCTCTGCACATAAGGCAGTATAATGCGGAAGGTTTTTACAATGCTCAGAAAAACTGTGTGCAGCTGAGCGGGCTCCATGCTTGCTGTGCTATGGTGTCTGCATGGATAACCCAGGAAAAAAGGCGCAAAATGATTGTTTGCTGTTGTTTTCATGGAGGGAGGGAGGGGAGACTGATGACATGTACCCAAAACCACCCATGACAATGTTTTTGCCCCATCAGGCAGAATTCCAATGGGCAGCGGGGACTGTGGGATAGCTTAGTGAGTTGATGCTAGCCATGGTATTGAGGATCCACTCCACTGACCTAATGCGCTT
Source organism: Malaclemys terrapin pileata (assembly GCF_027887155.1). NCBI lineage: Eukaryota > Metazoa > Chordata > Testudines > Emydidae > Malaclemys > Malaclemys terrapin. The sequence goes on from NC_071506.1 coordinate 181,174,112, forward strand.
AATGGGGACATGCATGATCGACTGTATAAAATCGCTTGCTAAAGATTGACTTCTATAAAATCAACCTAATTTCATAGTGTAAACATGCCCTAAGGTTGCCAAAATTTTGTGGACCGTACCTTAGCTCAAATAAAAAATTTAGAACCAGATTCTTGACTGCTCCACTCAGAGGGAATGTCCCTGATCCTGGCACAAGCTAGAAAGGCGAGGGAGCAGCTCTGATTCATGTCACTGGAGGATCCGCATAGCTTCACTCTGCCATGCCTCCTCCCTGCTCTGACCCCAGTATGCCAAGTATGCCAGAGAGGAGGATGCTCCAGGCACAGAATGTGGTTATACTAGCAGAGAGTTCCCTTACTCATAGGGTAATCTTCCACTAGCCGTCTCTGGCTACTTTTATGTGGTGCAGTGTGGACACAGCATGTGAGACAATGTGGTCCTCAGTTTTGAGGAAATATTGAGAAACACTTCATACATTGTACTACTCATTCAGCCAAAAAGAAAAAAAATGGCCCTGTCTAACTGCCATTGATTTCAATCAGTATTTAATTGATCTCTACAGTATTAGCAAGGAGGTTGTTTCTACATACGTTGCGTGTGCAGAAGAGTTTTGGGTGTTCAACTGATGCGGAAAAGGGCCCAAATGTTGTCAGAATTGCCTTCTGGAACTTCAGTGGCAGAGTCATGTTGAGGTAACTTCTCTATGGCTTTTATTAAAGTTAGTGGCTTCACACTGAGAGCCTAATTCAAAGCTCACTGAGGTAATTTGAATAGACTTTGCATCAGGCTCTTAGTCAAAACTTGGGCCCAATTTTAAGCAATTGTTTTCACTTTGAAAAAAAGGTGTACATTTATATTTTATAGGTTTCATTGCATCATATTTTTGAATAAAATAACTGTAAAATTACACAGTGTGTAGTAGAAAAAAGTTTCAGAGAAAAAATTAAAAATCAATCATTTGACTTCTGTATAGTAACATTTACTAACTTTTCAAATTTAAGCAATTAAACCAAACAGTTGTACAATAACTGCTAGTTATTTTTCTCATTATGGCTTTTTTTGGCTGTTCTTTGAAATAGCAAGAATCAGTTGCGGTCCAGCTTTATGACCTTCCAGTTGGTTGCACTATCAATTTTTATGTTCTTACACTGTGGTGTTTGCAGTAAAATAAATTAATTTTTTTCAACATAATAAAGTTTCTAATGACTGGTAGGTAATAAAATGATTGCTGTCTGTGCCTACTGCACACTGATACACGTTCAGCCAGTCAGTGAGTTAAAAGGTAGGATTTTCAAAATTTTGCATTTAAAATGTCTATTTTCTGGGCAGCTCTTCTATTGTTTATTAGTGGGGTGCTTGAGAATGCAGGCAGTAGAACCTTTACAATAACTGGTACTAGACTGTGGAACTCACTCTTGCAAGAAGAATGACCACAGACTGCTCCCTGTTCAGAACTAAATGCAAAGCTCATTTTTTTGTCTTAAGTATCAGAGGGGCAACCATGTTAGTCTAGATCTGTAAAAAGCAACAAAGAATCCTGTGGCACCTTAAAGACTAACAGATGTATTGGAGCATAAGTTTTCGTGGGTGAATACCCACTTCGTCAGATGCATGTGCCTGACGAAGTGGGTATTCACCCACGAAAGCTTATTCTCCAATACATCTGTTAGTCTTTAAGGTGCCACAGGACTCTGTTCTTTTTTGTCTTAGTTTTCTCTCTAATTTTTTTCAGACACACACATAGAGTGCATCCATTCACAGACCCACACAAACAAATACATTAAAAAAAAACCATCTTATGGGCTACACAAGCAATTTCTCCTAGAGGCTAGGTAAGATGAAAGAGGGAATATTAGTGTATTTTCTATTTTAAAATACTTCGTAAGTTGCTCAGTTACTGTGGAGATGAAGTCCATACAAGTACCTAGCTAGACAGATGGACAGAAAGCCAATGTTAGAACAGATGGCAGGTGTGAAAAATAACACTAATAACTCTACTGTTGCTTTTAATTTTTTTAAATGTATATATTGCACATACCCACTACCACTTTTAGCATTGGCCAGGAATAAACCACCTTGTCTGTACTACAGATGATCTTTCAATTTTACATTGAAATGTTTATTAATTATTTTAGATTATAAATAGTTCAGAAAATGAATATATTCAAATAGCATATTCAAATTGTATTTTAAAGTGAATACCTTCTCTGGCAATTTAATTTCTCTAAACCATTTCAACCAACAATTCTTTGCTAAATATTGTGAACTACTCTTATACATAAATAATTCCAGTCTTTGGGTACTGACATCACCTGATTACACAGGCAGGGCGAGTGCAAGGATGTTTTGCGCCCTAGGCGAAACTTCCTCCTTGTGCCCTGTTTGGCGCCACAAGCCTGGGAGGGAGAGAAGCAGAGCGGGGCGGTGTGCTCGGGGAGAAGGCGGAGCAGAGGTGAGCTGGGGCGGGGAGCGGTTCCCCTGTGTGCCGCCCCACCTTACTTGCTGCAGGCGGCCCTCCCCGTGCCCCCCTGCCCTAGCTCACCTCCACTCCAGCGCCGCCCAGAAGGGTGCTTTTGTCCGCCCCCAAACACTTGGCGCCCTAGGCAGCCGCCTAGTTTGCCTAGTGGTTTCACCGCCCTGTACAGAGGATGTAGAAGGAGCAGAATTTTGTTCATAGAATTTTTTTCGGGGGGTTGGCAGTAAATTAATGTTGGTGCTTGTGAAAATGAGGGAGCAATAGCACTGATTGGAACAGTACATAGTACTGTGTAAATCACCGATACTGCAAAGACTTACACACATTCTTAACTTTGAACCACTTATGTGCAAAAAGCTAAGTATGTGCCTATATGTTCACAGAAATTAGGCTTGAGCTTACAGGCACAGCCCTGCCAATGCTCCTCAGAGCTGCCAAGTCTCTTGCTATTCCAATCATAGACCTATTCTAATAGACTAAGACTATGAAGAGATCATGAAACTAATTTTCTTTTTGACCTTTAAAGCATGACTTAAGTGCAGGTTTCCAAAGGTGAAAGGCTACTGCATTAATCCACTGCAACTCTCAGCCTGCTACATTCCTTGTTTTATAGGTCAAAAGTTCTGTGTTATATGAAGTGCTACTGGCGTATGGGGCAGATTCCATACTCTCAATGCAAGAAGAATTCCCAATGAAAGCGAGGGGAGATTTTCTTGCTAAGGAATAGAGACTTTGGGCTTATATTGTACATGGATCTGGACAAATAATTCACACAAAAATGAATTCAGTGAATTTTGCATCTTTTTCTATCAAAAAATAGTAAAACTCTGGTATATATATTTGAAATTATTCATGGATTTCACTAGTGAGTAATTCTTGATCTGCAGCTTGTGGTGAATACTGACAATTATTTTTGCTGTGTTGGTTAGTCACAAACCAACCAGATCTAGTGGTTAGTACTATGAGTTCTCCCAACAGTGTTTCCAGGATCAGACTCAGAGGGTATGTCTGTGCTAGAAGTGTAATTTTATAAATAGTAGCTACACTGCTATTTTTAGCATGCTGGCTTGATCAGTTCTAGTGAGGGTATGTACTGAGTGGGAAATTACATCTCCAGCATAGGCATACCCTTAAGTAAGGATGGCAAGATTTGGTGCAGTAAGAAGAGAATGGAAGGGAAGAACATATTTGCCTCTTTGGAATATTTTTAGTGACTTCTGTAAAGATCAGCACTTCAGTTTCCATAAATACAACCTTGAATTGAGTTTTTGCTGATTTTCCTTTGATCATTATTTCATTCACATTTGCACAGTGTTCCACTATTGATTTTCATTGTTCTCTGAGGATTTCAGTCACAGACTGGTTTATTGGGCTTACTCTCTAGATATATCTTCTAAATTCCTAGGCATCTTCACAACTTGCTCCTCCCTTCTGTTTGTTGATTTTGGTAACTGGCATTGATTTTTGTGGTGGGAAACACTTCAAATGTTTCTATAGAATCTTAAAGGTTGTGAATCGTATACATTAGCAGAGACTGACAGTTTTGGAAAAAAAAAATTAATTTTAAGGGCAGAAAAATTAGACCCATGGCTTCCTCTCTCTCTACTCTCCCATGGGACACTTATGAATTTAATATTTTGATGGCACCTTTAATACCTGCTTCCCTGTGAGATATTGTGAGTCAGTATGGTAGTTCCCTGTGACATACTGTCTTCCCCTACAAGTTTTAATATTATCAAAAGTTAATATAGAAACCGTCAGAGTGTTAATTTTTGTTAGATTTATTTATTCATGGGGCTAGAAAATCCCATATAAGTCAGCCTGCTAGTACCACTATCCTTTGCAGGACTGCTTGTTACATCTTTCTCAATCTTTCTAACATATTATCAAATCTGTTCTTAAATATCTTACTTTTAGGACACAGATAATTCCACCTTGTCTGACAGGTACAACCCTATTTTCTTCTGGAAATTGGAAATGAATCTGGATTTCTGTATTTAACATTGCTAATTGTTTTGTCATACAAAACATTTGTATGAAGACTTCATAATAAATATTCTATTGTATTCACACAGGGCTAGATTTGTGTCATTTAGATGCAGCACTAGGAGACCCTCCCTCCCCTGAGACCGTGGGAGATATGTCTCTTGGAACTCACTGGATCTATTTAAAAACACATGTTGCACAAGGTAAGATTTACCTCCAATTAAAAAAATGGGCCAAACTCATCAACTGACTTCATTAGAATTACACTAGGGATGATTTGGCGCAGATCTGTATAACATTGTTGGTGTCAGATTAAACCAAAATTTGAGCTACTTTATATGGTGAATTAAGTAAAGGCATCAAAGGCAGCTCAGGGCTACGTGTTGACTCTATGGAGTTACCTAGATGTAACTGAAATCAGAATCAATCTGTAGATTTCTAGGATGCTGGTAAATTCCTTATTATGTTGCTGTCTTACTAGCTGTGTATTAAAAGAGAGTATCTATGGTTTTGAAACTCAGATATGCACTTTATCTGCTCCATAGAGATCTTTACTATACACCAGAGAAGTGCTGAATCTAGATGAATGAAAGGGAAACACAGCAGAAGTAATCATTTTGCTTGTTGTGTAATGAGGAATACTCAGTTAATATTAAGGAGGCTATTCCAAGAGAGTTTTAATAACTATAATTTGGAATACAAAAGTAAAACTCCTTAGGCATTCAAGTTATTCAATATGCGAATCCTACAGTATTTAACATATGAAATGTTTCTACATCTGTCTGAAAATGAAGTCAGCCCACTTTCATGGTGTTAATCACTTTTATTGCATATATTACTTCACAGTATCCAATTTGTCACATAGAAGCCTGCATTTTACAGTATACAGTAGCTACAAACCAGAAAAGAACCCTCATTGGAAGGAGAAATGTATTAATTTCTATCAGTTTTAACTACCATGCAATTATCCTCTATAATACTGTCTGAAAGGTAAAAAATGATAAATGGCTGCAATAAAGAGACATCATACATGCAAAATGAAGGTTCAGCAGAGCTCATTCAACCTCCATTTTACCAGCAGTTTGTTTCCGCCACTCAGTTTTATAGATGGGTTCTTAGCATAATCTAGATGAATGGTTCAAATAACGTATGGTTCAATGGGATTGAAATGTTTTGGGTTTTTTTGTTTTTACATTTGGACACCGGTCGTAAAATTTTGTGGAGGGTTGTATCTGTGAAACGCTTCACAGAACACAGACACTCATTGTTAAAAGTTTCTTCTCCATATACTAAAACACTTAACCATTCATTTTTTGCATGAAAAGTAAAATACCACCTTAGTCTCACATAGATTATGTTTAGACAGATGTTTTGTAAATGTTATGGGCCATTTAAACCACAAATGTGGGCCTTTTATTCATAAGGAGCAATGCTAGGGGAATTGTTTTTCTTTTTTCTCTCCTATGTAACTAGCAATGGAACATATCATCATCTTCACTTTTCCTAGAATTTGCAAGAAATTATAATTCATCCACATGGGTTATTTGAGTCATGTATTTGGGAAAAGCAACAAGTATTGTTAAAAGGGACAAAAACTTTTTACAATAGAACAACCGAGGGCAAAATAGATCTTCAAAAAGTAAATATCCAGTGCTTTAGGAAATTAACTACAACTAATCCAAGTTGGAATAATGTGTTCATTAGGCTGCATAATTTATGCAAAGCTCAGTTATGGCTTTCCTGCAAGCCCTGAGGCTTTCTATCTTAGGTACTTATATCAAAGTACATCTATAGTATCTGAGTGCCTCACTGTCTTTAATATATTTATCCTCATACTGCCTCTGTGGGGTAGGGAAGTGCAACTATCTCCATTTTTAACAGATGGGGAACACAGACACAGAGGAAATAAGTGACTTGCCCATGGTCACCTAGGAAGTTTGTGGTGGAGTAGGGAATTGCACTCAGGTCTCACAAGTTCTGGGTGATTCTGCTATCCACTAGCCCATAAACCCTCATCCATGGACAGTTGTTCTGCTGTAGATGCTGCCCAGGAGCCAGATTATGATGGTGTCACAAGCTACTCCCTAGTTTCCAGTTCCAAGAGGGAAACAATCGACACCAGCCCTACTCCTGATACAGATTACTTCCTCCTCCATGCTGCCTCAGCAGTGTTTACTGATAGGTGTGAAGGTAGAGACAAGGTTTCATCCACACTACACTCCTGCCCAACCACTCCACCACTTATCTGTACAGGAAGCAGAATAAGTTACCCCACACTAGCTACTCTCTCCTCTTTGCTAATACCTGTGAAAAGAGTAGCCAATGCAGAGGATTAGGTGGTGCCTTAGATACCTAACTCCCATGTGTGGATACATAGGATAACTTAAGATCTCACTCTCAAGGCATGCAGATTGTCTTCCTCTAATAGGCAACTTTATTACTTTACAAATTGTGGTCTCAATCATGCCTTGAATTGTGAGTGGTAGCTTCAGGGGCATTGTGCCTCCTTGAAGCACAATACCTATCCATTGCTACACCTCTTGCTTACTGCTGGCCGGATGCCATGGCTCTTTCCCGCCCACCCCTCTCCTAGTCAGTCAGTCGTGATCCTGTTTCAGACAACAGATTGGTAATCAAAACTCAAACAAACAATTGTATTTCTCAGATGACTGATTAATAATGCAAAACAGGAAGTGCACGTGATCCTACCTCAGCCTTCTGTGGTACATAAAGAAAGTATGGTGTGATTTAAAGTTGCATTGGTTTGCATCTAAAAACTGGTATGGCTCATGATGAAGCAAAACAAATAGTTAGATTTTGTATCGATTAATGTTGCATCAGAGAGCAGGAAGTATTTGTTGCTTAAGAGAATTCTGTGGCATTTTTCTCTTTAGAAACTGGTCATTTAAATTCTGAGGCAAACAAAGGGATTGATCCTTCAGTGTTATGCTCATGAATAATTGGGCTCACTGATGCTAATGGAATTATTCATGTGAGTAAGGGTCTGCAGGATTTGATTTACATTTATTTGAGTGGCAAACAAAAAAAAGCATAACATTTTCTGAACACAAATATATCTCTGAGCCCTGATTCTCCGAGGTGCTGAACTCCTGTGAAATGCGTACTGCCTTCAAATCCTATTGATTTATGCAGGAATTAAGGAAACTCAGTATCTTCCAGGATCTAGCCCTCTGTTGGTAGTTCTTGTATTTTCTCTTCACAATAATCATTCAGTGTGATCTTAATAGTGTGATTTTTCTTCCTGTCCTATTCAAGACAGTACAAAACACTGTCCCATTTGTAGGAGAAATCCCCTATTGTCTTCTGGAAGCTAAACATAATTGATTCCAAGGACAACAATTCTCCAATCAGGTTCAGCTACCTCTACCACCCAGTAAATAACTAAGACAATTTACATGTGTCCTGTGATGCTTTGGATCAACCATGCAGTCCCACCTTCATAATTCTCATAGCTAAAGAAATGACCCATTAAAATGTTTGGGACCGATTAGACTGTATCTCAAGCCAGAACTACTGAATATTTGAGCATTCCCATAAAGTGTTTCAGTGTAAGTTTTTCAGTCTGACATTTTCTTAAATAAATTCAGTACAATTTTGCGACATATACTGTACAGATCTGGCGAAGTAAAACCTCTTTGGACTTTGAAATATTATATCTGTATGAGACTAACAAAGATGGTTGTATATGTATATTTAATTATACTTCTCCATTCTGCCAAGTATATTTCTACCCTCATTTCTGACTGCCAAGCAAGTGAGCTATTTTGGAGTGGTTTACATATGCCTCATAAAAGCTTGGTTTTTCTTGCCTCTGTAGGGAAGATGTTTAAGGCCCTGATTCAGTAAAGCATTTAAACATATATTTAAAGTATGTGTTTGTTTTTTGCTGAATCAGAGCTTAAAATACCTAGTGCTTATGTCACACTTTTCATCAATAGATGTCAAAGCACTTTACAATAGAGGTAAATCTCATTATCCTTATTATTTTTTAGAGGACATGCTTAAGTCTTGTCTATACACAGAAGTTGTACTAGTTTAACAGAAATCTGTTTTTAAACCAGTTTAGTTAAACTTACTTCAGTTCTGCTTAAACCTGTTCTTGACTGACTTAGGGTATGTCTACACTATGAAATTAGGTTGAATTTATAGAAGCCGGTTTTATAGAAATCGGTTGTATACAGCCGATTGTGTGTGTCCCCACATAAAATACTCTAAGTGCATTAAGTCGGCGGACTGCGTCCACAGTACCGAGGCTAGCGTCGACTTCCGGAGCGTTGCACTATGGGTAGCTATCCCACAGTTCCCGCAGTCTCCGCCACCCATTGGAATTCTGGGTTGAGATCCCAATGCCTGAATGATGCAAAACAGTGTCGCGAGGGGTTCTGGGTACATGTCGTCAGGCCCCTTCCCCTCCATCAGAGCAACGGCAGACAATCGATTCACGCCTTTTTACCTGGGTTACCTGTGCAGACAACATACCACGCCAAGCATGGAGCCCGCTCAGCTCAGCTCAGCTCACCATCACCATATGTCATCTGGGTGCCGGCAGACGTGGTACTGCATTGCTACACAGCAGCAGCTAATTGCCTTTTGGCAGCAGATGGTGCAATATGACTGGTAGCCTTCATCGGTGATCTGGCTGCTGGCAGACATGGGGCTGCATTGCTACACAGCAGCAGCCCCTTGCCTTTTGGTGGAAGATGGTATATTACGACTGGTATCCGTCGTCGTCGTACTGCCTTCCCAATGACGATGATGGCTATCAGTCGTAGTATGCTATTTTCTGCCAAGCTCCCAGAAGATGCCGAGGGCTATCAGTCATGCTGCACCGTCGTCTGCCAGCTTAAGATGTAAAAAATAGATTTGTTCTGTATTCATTTGCTTCCCTCCCCCCCCATGAAATCAACGGCCTGCTAAACCAAGGGTTTTGAGTTCAATCTTTGGGGGGGCCATTCTGTGTGACAGTTGTTTGTGTTTCTCCCTGATGCACAGCCACCTTTGTTGATTTTAATTCCCTGTACCTGTACGCCATGTCATCACTTACCCCTCCCTCCCTCCCTCCATCTGTCAGATACTAGTTTTGCACCTTTTTTCAGACCAGACGCCATAGCACTGGGATCATGGAGCCCGCTCAGATCACCGCGGCAATTATGAGCACTATGAACACCACGCGCATTGTCCTGGAGTATATGCAGAGCCAGGACATGCCAAAGCAAAACCAGGACCAGCCGAGGAGGTGATTGCAGTGCGGCGACGAGAGTGATGAGGAAATTGACATGGACATAGACCTCTCACAAGGCACAGGCCCCAGCAATGTGCAAATCATGGTGTTACTGGGGCAGGTTCATGCCGTGGAATGCCGATTCTGGGCCTGGGAAACAAGCACAGACTGTGGGACCGCATCGTGTTGCAGGTGTGGGATGATTCCCAGTGGCTGCGAAACTTTCGCAGGTGTAAGGGCACTTTCATTGAACTTTGTGACTTGCTTTCCCCTGCCCTGAAGCGCCAGAATACCAGGATGAGAGCAGCCCTCACAGTTGAGAAGCGAGTGGCGATAGCCCTGTGGAAACTTGCAACGCCAGACAGCTACCGGTCAGTTGGGAATCAATTTGGAGTGGGCAAATCTACTGTGGGGGCTGCTGCGATCCAAGTTGCCAGAGCAATCAAAGACCTGGTGATATCAAGGGTAGTGACTCTGGGTGGTGGGGCAATAGACGAAACCCATATCCCTATCTTGTCACCGGAGCACCAAGCCACCAAGTACATAAACCGCAAGGGGTACTTTTCAATGTTGCTGCAAGCCCTGTGGATCACAAGGGACATTTCACCAACATCAGCGTGGGATGGCCGGGAAAGGTACATGATGCTCGCGTCTTCAGGCACTCTGGCCTGTTTCGAAAGCTGGAGGAAGGGACTTTCTTCCCGGACTAGAAAATAACCGTTGGGGATGTTGAAATGCCTATTGTGATCTTTGGGGACCCAGCCTACCCCTTAATGCCATGGCTCATGAAGCCGTACACAGGCAGCCTGGACAGTAGTCAGGACTTGTTCAACTACAGGCTGAGCAAGTGCCGAATGGTGGTGGAATGTGCATTTGGATGTTTAAAAGCGCGCTGGCGCAGCTTACTGACTCGCTCAGACCTCAGTGAAAAGAATATCCCCATTGTTATTGCTGCTTGATGTGCGCTCCACAATATCTGTGAGAGTAAGGGGGAGACATTTATGGCGGGGTGGGAGGTTGAGGCAAATTGCCTGGCTGCTGATTACGTGCAGCCAGACACCAGGGCGGTTAGAAGAGCACAGCAGGGTGCAGTGTGCATCAGAGAAGCTTTGAAAACGAGTTTTGTGACTGGCCAGGCTACAGTGTGAAACTTCTGTTTATTTCTCCTTGTTGAACCCTCCGCCTCCCCCCCCACCCGGTTCACTCTACTTCCCTGTAAACCAACCACCCCACCTTCCCCTCCCCCCCTCGAGCACCACTTGCAGAGGCAATAAAGTCATTGTTACTTCACAATCATGCATTCTTTATTAATTCATCACACAACTAGGGGGATAATTGCCAAGGTAGCCTGGGATGGGTGCAGGAGGATGGAAGGAAAAGGACACACTGCAGTTTAAAACTTTAACTCTTATTGAAGGCCAGCCTTCTGATGCTCGGGCAATCATCTGGGGTGGAGTGACTGGGTGGCCGGAGGCCCCCACCACCGTGTTCTTGGGCGTCTGGGTGAGGACGCTATGGAACTTGGGGAGGAGGGCTGTTGGTTACTCAGGGGCTGTAGCGGCGGTCTCTGCTCCTGCTGCCTTTCCTGCAGCTCAACCGTATGCTGGAGCATATCAGTTTGATGCTCCAGCAGCCGGAGCATCAACTCTTGCCTTCTGTCTGCAAGCTGATGCCACCTATCATCTTCAGCCCACCACTTGCTCTGTTCATCCCGTGATTCAGCCCACCACTTCTCCTCTCATTCATATTGTGCTTTTCTGTAGTCTGACATTGACTGCCTCCACACATTCTGCTGTGCTCTTTCAGCGTGGGAGGACATCTGGAGCTCTGAGAACATATCATCCCGAGTCTGCCGTTTTCTCCTTCTAAGCTTCACTAGCCTCTGTGAAGGAGAAACATTTGCAGCTGGTGGAGGAGAAGGGAGAGGTGGTTAAAAAAGACACATTTTAGAGAACAATGGGTACACTCTTTCACGTTAAATTTTGCTGCTCACATTACACATCACATGTGCTTTCGTTACAAGGTCGCATTTTTCCTCTTATATTGAGGGCCTGCCGATTTGGTGTGAGAGATCACTCACGCAGTGCCAGGCAACAGATTTCGGCTTGGAAGCAGCCATGGTAAGCCACAGTCTTTTGGCTTTTTTCACCTTCTTAACATGTGGGAATGGTTTCAAACAGTAGCGCCCTCATTTCCCATACCAAGCACCCATTGGGTTGGCCATTTAAAATGGGATTGCAATGTAAAAGGAGGGGCTGCGGTTTCTGTGTTAACATGCAGCACAAACCCAACTAACCTCTCTCCCCCCCCACACACCCAATTCTCGGGGATGATCACTTCACCCCACCACGTGACTAACAGCGGGGAACATTTCTGTTCAGCAGAGCAGGAACGGGCACCTCTGAATGTCCCCTTAATAAAATCGCCCCATTTCAACCAGGTGACCGTGAATGATATCACTCTCCCGAGGATAACAAAGAGCGATAAGGAATGGATGTTGTCTGCATGCCAGCAAACACTGGGATCATACGCTGCCATGCTTTGTTATGCAATGATTCCAGACTACGTGCTACTGGCCTGGCGTGGTAAAGTGTCCTACCATGGCGGTCGGGGTAAGGCAGCCCTCCCCAGAAACCTTTTGCAAAGGCTTTGGGAGTACATGAAGGAGGGCTTTCTGGAGATGTCCCTGGAGGATTTCCGCTCCATCCCCATACACATTAACAGACTTTTCCAGTAGCTGTACTGGCCGCGATTGCCAGGGCAAATTAATCATTAATCATTAATCATTAAACACGCTTGCTTTTAAACCATGTGTAATATTTACAAAGGTACACTCACCAGCGGTCCCCTGTGTGCCCTCAGGGTCTGGGAGCATGCCTTGAGTGAGTTCGGGGGTTACTGGCTCCAGGTCCAGGGTGATAAACATATCCTAGCTGTTGGGGAAACCAGTTTCTCCGCTTCCTTGCTGCTGTGAGCTATCTACATTATCTTCACCCTCATCTTCCTCGTACCCCGAACCCTCTTCTCTGTGTGTTTCTCCATTGAAGGAGTCAAAGCACACGGTTTGGGTAGTGGTGGCTGCACCCCCTAGCATGGCATGCAGCTCCACGTAGAAGCAGCATGTTTGCGGCTCTGCCCCGGACCTTCCGTTTGCCTCTCTGGCTTTGTGGTAGGCTTGCCTTAGCTCCTTAATTTTCATGCGGTACTGCTGTGCGTCCCTGTTATGGCCTCTGTCCTTCATGGCCTTTGAGACCTTTTCTAATATTTTGCCCTTTTTGTTTATTGCTACAAAGTTCAGCTAGCACTGATTCATCTCCCCATATGGTGAGCAGATCCCATACCTCCCGTTCTGTCCATGCTGGAGCTCTTTTGCTATCCTGGGACTCCATCACGGTTACCTGTGCTGATGACCTCTGCGTGGTCACCTGTGCTCTCCACGCTGGGCAAACAGGAAATGAAATTCAAACGTTCGCGGGGCTTTTCCTGTCTACCTGGTCAGTGCATCTGAGTTGAGAGTGCTGTCCAGAGCGGTCACAATGAAGCACTGTGGGATAGCTCCCGGAGGCCAATAACGTCGAATTCCATTCACACTACCCCAATTCCGACCCGCTAAGGTCGGTTTTATCGCTAATCCCCTTGTCGGAGGTGGAGTAAAGAAACCAATTTAAAGGGCCCTTTAAGTCGAAAAAAGGGACTTAGCCGTGTGAACGTGTCCAGGCTTAATTCGATTTAACACTGCTAAATTGGACCTAAACTCGTAGTGTAGACCAGGTCTTAATATAAACTCGGTTTATAACAATTTAACTTAAGTATCTGCACAGCCTATGAACTAGCTTAACACTAAACTGGTGAACTTTAGGTAAACCCGTTCAACTTTGCATGTAGAGAAACCTGCACAGTGTCAGACTCAAGGACTTCATGGTTCTGTGGGACTCCTCTATTGAGTCATGTTATTAGCTGCTTAAACGTTCTATGTGGTTACAATGTAATTATTTCTGAGTCATACCACCACATGGCCTCAATTAGCTCCACTAAGGTTACATAAAAGGATCTGGAGCCCCTTTCAAAGGATACACGGAGATCTAGAATGTGGGATAGAAAGGTATTGCATGGAAAACCCTAGGAGCAGCAAAACTTGTGGAGGAAGTTTAGACTGAATTTCATGTTTATTACCAATAAAGCTGAACTGCAGGGAGGGAGTAAACTTGACATATATACATTATGTCTATATTCTTTTCAGAGCACATTATGAACTCAACCTGCTTACTGGTCAAAATGAAATGTATTTTCTCTTATAATTCCAAAGGTTATTTTAATGAAGTGTCTGGCTCAGTTATGAAGAAAGTTGTTTTGAATTTGGAAACCTTAATATATTTTCTATCTTGTCAAAATGATTTAGGAGATTGTGGTGTATCACTTTATGCACCTGGCCAGCTTAAAGCAAAATAATAATAATAATAAAAAACTTTACTAAACCTGGAACCATTCTATATGTGGCCTATGAGACTTGTAGTACTTTCAGTTTGGCATTAGATGAGGGCCTCTGGCTAAGAGGAAAATGTAGGACCAATTATCTACTAAGAGGAAATCCATGCGCACAACTAAATTTCTTGGTAAAACTACTCAAAACTCTCTCAGGGAGAAGTCCTACAGAATTTAATATGGATAAAGCCAATAGTGTTCTATAGATATTCCTTTTACAAATCTATAGAACTTACTACAGAATTATGTCTTTTTATTATTTAGTTTTGTTTATTTTATCCATATTCTAGAATTCTATAGAAGGAATATAATTCTCTATTAAATGTTGTAGGATGGGCCAAAAATCTATAGAAAAGTATTAATTTTCTATTACAATTTAATGTGCTTTTCTATAAAGGATGTTTAATGTTAAAAAAAAGGAAAGAAATAAACTTCAGTTTCATTATGTTGCTAAAAATTATAGAGAGGGCTAGTAGAACAACCTATTATTAAAGTTGCGTAGTGGTTCCCATTACAGGACCCTGTTTTTTGCTGCTCATAACTTGCCAAGCTTTAGTCATTTGGGTTGAATTTTTTTGTACTGGATGTCTACCTCAGACTGAATTTATTTTCAAAAATTTTACTAAAAATGGTTCAGCTGTGTCTGAGAATGATGCTACGTGTTTCTGAGAATAATGGGCATTATTTTGCCCATTTAAAAAATGTGGTGACCTTTGAAAAGCTCTAGCATCCCCATGCTTTGGAGCAGGCACTCAAAATTAGGTGGTGGGGTGGCCTTTGTGTCAGGAATGTGGGGTTTTTGCAATCCATGTAAAAATCTGTTGAAATTTGACTATTATAAGCCTCTGAAAAATCTCAATTTGCACATGCTCAGTAAAGACTTGTTAGATTTTTAGCAGCTAAATTCCCCAAAGATTCCATCTGTGCTGGATAGGACATGACTTCCCTTGAACTTTTAACTCTGGGTTTCATTGGGCCAGGTACCTGATCTGAGAACAGGGAGACTACCTCTCCTGGGCTTTAAGTTACCTCCCTGCTAGTGCCCAGGTAGCATGCGGAAGGAAGCTGCTTGATCTGAATATAGAGAGGACCTGCAGCGGAGAAACAAGGGGCAGTAGATTGGGACAAGGAATTGGAAGCAGGAAGAGACTGAGACTGGAGGCTGGAAGTTCTGGGGTGAGGGAAACTGAGACTGGGAGGAGGAGCAACTGGGATTTGCTTGGCAAGGAGACAAACTGAGAACCAGTGGGATGGAGTGGGGGAAGAAGTTGAGGGAGAAGGGAGAAAAAGATCTGACAAGGAGCCAGGCTCCTAGGGAAGAACTGAGACTGTTCCAGTTTCTGTGTCCAGCCAAGGAGCTAGTGGGGATGGGATGGGAAGAGTGGATTCTGAAATTGGAAGTGGAACTCAGGGAGGTTGGGCAGGGATTCAGTATGGATCGAAAATGTGGATGATATGGGGGTGACAGGAGGGCAGAGAGAAAGACTTGATGAGGAGCCAGGACTGAGGCTAGCTAGGAGTTGCTGGACAAGGAGACTTGGAACAAGGACCTGGGGGGTTGAGGGGATAAGGCAACTGGTAATTACAGGCCATGGAGAATGAGACTGAGACAGGGAAGTCAGATGGGTGAGATTAGAACTGGGATGAGAAGCATGAGGAGTGGAGACTTGGACTGGCTAGGTAAGGAAAATGGAACTGGGACCAGGAACGGGGAAGACAGGACTGAAACAGAGCAGAATGGGTCATACTTGGGAGGAATGGGCAGAAGAGTCTGTGCCCACTTTGCTCTTCAGAGCCTGGAATGGAACCCAAGAATCCTAAGTCTCACCTTTCCTCTGCTGTCAGCAAAAGTCTATGAAGGCCACTCTATTGTAGATTCACATAAGGGATGGCAATCTACTATTGCCTAAGTTCCACTTTTAGCTCAAGGGGCAGAGATCTGTGCACTGGATCTAAAGGTTCCAACCCTGCTGATGACCATGAGGTCGTCAATAAGAAACATTATGACATTTCTGTTTTTTCAGTTTGTTTTTTTAAAAACCTAAGAGGTTACATTCTTTTGATATAGGTTTTTGTGTGTAATTAAGGCTGCAAAGTCAAGCACTGAAAATCTAGGAAATGCCAGAATTCAGTCCCTTTGTGTGTATATGTTATGATTGTATCTTTAATTACATCTTCTTCTTCACATACTAGTTTTTCCACAGGACCTCTGCCTGGTTCACTGGTCTGGGGATGAGTCAGGGCTGTGTAATGAAGGAGGCTTTTGTCTATAGCACCTTGGCCTCATTTGTTGCAGAAGATGAAAGGTGAGTAGCAAATGAGGCAGGGCATTTCAGGAAGAGAAAGGAGGGTCTCATGGTTAAGGCAATTGAATGATCCTCTGGAGAACTGGACTTGATCCATGCCTCTGCTAGAGTTCATATGTCATGCTAGGCTAGCCAAAGTTTTCACAGGTGATTGCTAATTGTGTGTGCCTCTTTTTTTCTGGGTGCCTGCACAGGCAACCTTAAATCTGGCATTTCCTAACGTTTCGATTCTTGAATTTTGAAACTTTAATATTATTTTAACATAGTTTTTTGTGTGTAATGTAGATAATGTTTTGAGATAGAACCCAAAGTCACAATCAGTATCACGGCCGCATTGTGGTAGGCATTGTTCAATGCACAGGAAGACCACTCACTCTATTCCAGTACAAGAGGTTTTACTGGGTTTTGCATGGTGTGCAGAAATTTTAGTATAGTTCTAGTTATAAGGATTTCAATTAAGACTATCTGATAAACTGATGCCTCATAGGTTGGAAACTATAGAATACTCTGTCAGGAACCAGACATGGATGGTCAAGTTCAGTGGTTAGAGCCACAGGGGGTTGAGCCTGTGAGGTCAAGCCAAAGATTATAGCTGAAGTCCAGAGTCAAGAATCATTGCCGGGTCAATAGCTGGGAATTGGAGGCTAGGGTCAGGCCAAAGTCAGTAGTCAGGAATCAGAGGGCAGAGTGGGGAGGCAGGAAACAGGAGCAAAGCAGAGTTTTTCTCAGCAACAGGTCAGGGTTCTGCCACTTTGACAGACAACTTCCTGGTATTCTCTTCAGGGTTAAATAATAAGTTTGGGCCAATCAGAGGTCATGCGAGGGGCTGCGGGACATCTCTACCATGGTCATCACTTCCTGCTTTGATTGGTCTCCCAGGATGTATGGTATTTGACTATAGTTCTACCAAGGCTGCCTGGTGGTGGCACAGAAGCCCAGCAGAACAGGTTGAAGTCCCATGAATCCTCACACTCTTCACTTTACATGTCAGCTTCCATCTAAGAATCTCTCTCAACCTTTGTGTGGTACAAGTATCCCTATTCTACAGAAGAGGTAATGGAGGCACAGAGAAATTAATGGCTTGGTCCTGCAAAGTGCTTATAACGATCCTTTGGTATCAGTGAAATGAATTGGAGTACAGAACCTTTGAGAAAAAACTCTGTACATCATAGGTTTGGGTCCTAAGTGACTTGTCCAAGGTCACTGAAGGATTCTGTGGCAGGGCCAGGAATAGAACTCAAGTCTCCTGACCTCCAGTCCTGTGCCACGGCCACAAAATAATCCTTCAGTTATAGTTACAACTGAATTATAATAATAGTTTCAATTATAATTCCCTCCTCCCGCAAAAAAAAAAAAAAAGAAAAATGAAATAGCATCTCTGTACAGTCTCTCATTAAACACTGGGTTAAAATTCCATTGTCATCATCTGTAGGAAAGGTCTTCCCTGTCTAAATGTGCTCCGATCTTTGCAACGAAAACTCGATACAATTCTTTCATGAAAGAGAAGTTTAACCGAGTCTGGGTGGGTTACAATACCAGTACATTTAAAAAAAACAAACAAACAAACAAAAAAGATGAGGCGCTGACACATCTTTTGCTTTGCTTTGTAGTCAGGATGAAATGGATGCTGCTGCTGAATGTACTATGACATTGTCAGTGTTGCTGTATTCGGTACTTTGAATGCTTTTGAGCTTTCCTAAGACTTGTTTTCTAGCAACATAAAGGAATGATAACATCAAAAAGCTAAGACATCACCGAGTGCCAAATTCAAAGGTGATATGTGAGGTGCTGTAAGTCACACTACATTACATTGCATACACGTACACTAGCTTTCATCGAGCTAGCATGAGTGTAAAATAGCAGGGTAGCCACTGATAGCCCAGGAAGTGGCAGCAATGGCTCAGTTTAGCCGTGCCAAGTACATATACCCATGTGATTCAGGCAGGTTTGTATTCAATATGGCTAAGTCCTGCCACTGCCTGTGTTACCGGGGCTACACTGCTATTTATACTAATGCTAGCTTGATGAAAGCTAGTGTAAGTATGTGTACACAAGCTGTGAATCACATCCCTTGCTCATAGTGTAGACGTAGCCTAAGTTGGTGTACATTGCATACCAGGAGCTGGAAGAAGATGTAAGTTGGAGTGAGGGTTACTTTAACTAACAACTTACATAGAATCATAGAAATGTAGGGCTGGTAGAGACCTCAACATCATCCAGTCCATACTCCGACGCTGAGCAGGACCAAGTATACCTAAACCATCCTGACAAATACTTTTCTAACTTGTTCTTAAAAACTTCCCATGACTATGATTCCACATGCTGCTTTTGACCAATTTTCATGCTGTGCTCCTCTCTCGGTATGTGAGTTGCACCAGCTTAGACTCCCAGTACTAAGCATGTGTCTACACTGCAGCTGAGAAGTGTAATTTCCAGCTTGTGTAGATGTACATGTGCTAGCCCTCCTCGAGCTAGCACCTAAAAATAGCAGTGTGGCCTGGGCAGTGGCTCGGGCTAGCCAACTGAGTATGTACCCAGGTGGTCAGGTTACCAGAAGCAGGGGTGCATCTAAGGTAGCCTGAGTTGGGGGGAAGTAAGATGTAAAGAGCTGTAAATACATGCTGAAGGGACCATATGTTGTAAATTGTACTTAGACTTAGCTCTGAATTTGACCCAGAGTCTGAGGATCCAATAGATGGATTCTCCCAAATGCCCCCACTACACATTATTATTATTAGAGTCAAAGAACACTCATTCTTTTAACATCTTATCCCATTGTTTTCTTTCTTTAAGGTAGCTAAGTTATTTTTGTAACTAAATCTGAGTACCACTGTATCTGGTGATTTAATCAGATTGCTCCAGCTGAGCCTGGTGTGTTCGGATCAGCTTCACTGCTGCATAAAGGAAAGTTGCAATCCAGCCCAGCAATAAAGTGTCCATCTAACTCAGATACAGAGAATTGACTGTCAAGGGGTTGGAGGACATAGAGTAGAGCAGATAGCTGGACTAGATAGAAGAGGTCTGACAAGTGGATCAGAAAAAGGGTGTCACATTCACGGCGACACTAGATCTCCACTAGCAACCGCAGCCAGACCTGTCTTCCAGAATTGTGCAGGCCAGCACAGAGAATCTGACTGGACAGACGCCAGCGCTTCACCAGGACTGGTTGGTGAGATCTTTCACTGCATCTGCTAGTTAAACACAAAATGAAAGAGTAGATTGTCCCTGCGGTTTCAGTTACATATAGTGGTATTCTTTATATTTTGTTCTACCCCACCTCCCATGTCTTAAATATGACACATCTGTTAATATAGAAGATTATCCTTTTGCACAGCTGTATCACATTGTTGACTGCATGGGTGGTGGGTATAATACGCAAGGGGAGGCTGTGCTGGCCCTAGCACAGCCGTCCCTACCGCCTGACACCTGGGCCATGGTGTCCTTCTTCTCCTCTCCGCTCTGACCCTTCTTGGAGGCTCCCATGGCCAGCTGCTGTTGCCTAGTGAGTCTTCCTCCTCTCCTCCACTCCTGAGGTCTCCACAGCTGCCAGCCGCTGGGCATGGTGTGTGTGTATGTGTGTAAGGATGCAAGCAGAAGGTGGGGAATGAGGAGGCATGGGGAGGGGATCTCTGAATAACTTTACAAAAGTGAAAAAACCTTCCAGAGACCTAGTAGCAGATCACTGAAATTGTTAAAGGGCCATTATAGTGGTAATTAAGTCATTTAACAGGCACTTACCAATGCCACATTCAGCTGGCTTTTATA
This sequence comes from Malaclemys terrapin pileata, assembly GCF_027887155.1. Taxonomy (NCBI): domain Eukaryota; kingdom Metazoa; phylum Chordata; order Testudines; family Emydidae; genus Malaclemys; species Malaclemys terrapin. The sequence continues at coordinate 181,194,369 of NC_071506.1, forward strand.
TTGTAGGAAAATATGTTTTGTGGGTTAAAAACAGTTTCCAAAGGACCTGTCAGTTATTCTCTGTACCCAGCAGAAGTAACTGCTAACCTGGCTCAAGGAGGAGCTGACATAGCCAGTGAGTTTACTTTTAGATCTAGTCATTTTATTCAAACCCAGTTTAAGTAAACGAGTCTGGCAGGGAATTCTGTGTAAGAAAGGTTATTAAACTTCTGCCTTAATGTCGGTTGTCCATGACAAACACTTTTTCAAAAGGAGAGATTAGGCTTCAGTTTGGTGCAGGTAGCCTGGCTTTTCCTCTCTATATACAGTATACAACGAACTCCCTGCCATGCAGAGGAGAATCCATCTGGCGATTGATCTGTAGCTGTTGCCTGTTCAGTTCCCTTGTGGAATGTTATTAGTGCCTTAAGGTGAAAAGGGGGGAAGGCAGCAGCAGGGTGAGGAAGTGAGCTGTGAGCCAACTGCACAGCAACTGGGGGGGTGTCTTGTGTTGGGGGGTATGATAAGGTGAGGAGCAGGTGGGTGAGCCGCTGGCAGGGAGGAGGCGAGTGAGAGGGGAACCTCGGTGGAGTGTGAAGAGGTGAGTGGCGAGTCAGCGGCAGTTGGAGACGGGCCTTGGGGTGGAGCATGGATGGAGTGTGGGCAGGGCTGTGAGCAGAAGAGGTGAGACAAGGAGCTAGCCTTCCCCAGGGGGCGTTTCATCCACCGCCCTTGGTTGACTCCATATTCAATTTGTGATCCGCTGTACCCCAGAGCCTCTTCAGCACTACTACCTCCTACCCACTTATTCCCCATGTTGTAGTTATGATTTGAGTTTTCCTCCCTAAATGTAGTACTTTAGTGAATTTCATCCTGTTCAGTTCAGACCAATTCTCCAATTTGTCCAGGTCATTTTGAATTCTAATGCTGTCTTCCAAAGTGCTTGCGACCACTCCCAGGTTGGAGTGATCCACAGATTTTGTAGGCATCCTCTCCCCTCCATTATCTAAGTCACTAATGAAAATAGTGAATAGTATAGCACCCAGGACTGACTGCTGCAGGACCCCACTAGATACCTCCTCTGAGTTTGAGAGCAAGCCATTGATTACTACTCTTTGAGTATGGTCTTTCAAACAGTTGTGGTTTATTAGGCAGCAGGTTTAAAAAAACAAAACAAAAGGAAGTATTTCTTCATACAATGCACACTCAACCTGTGGAACTCCTTGCCAGAAGACGTTGTGAAGGCCAAGACACTAACAGGTTTCAAAAAAGAACTAGATACGTTCATGGAGGATAGGTCCATCAATGGCTATTAGCCAGGATGGACAGGGATGGTATCCCTAGCCTCTGTTTGCCAGAAGCTGGGAATGAGCAACAGGAAATGGATCACTTGATGATTATCTATTCTGTTCATTCTCTCTGAAGCACCTGGCATTGGCCACTGTCAGAAGACAGGATTCTGGGCTAAATAGACCATTGGTCTGACACAGTATGAATGTTCTTATGTTGTGTGCCCATTTTATAATAATTTAATCTAGATCTTATTTCCCTAGTTTGTTTATGAGAATTCCATATTGGATTGTGTCAAAAGCCTTGCCATCCCTGCCCCAAAGTGCTTATAATCTAAGACAAGTGACATGCAACAGTGGAGGAAAGGGGATATGTAATATTTTTGTCCACATACATATATTTTCATTTTAAATAATTATTAGAGTCAACTAGAGTATGTGTAAACTATCCCTATCTGCCCCTCAGCCTAACCACCATTAATTGACTGTTTTTTTCATATGCAGTGTTGTTGTAATTGGGTTGGTCCCAGGATATTAGAGAGACAAGGTGGATGAGGCAATATTTTTTTATTGGACCAACATATGTTGATGGGAGAGACAAGCTTTTGAGCCTACACAGCTCAGGTCCTGAAGAAGAGCCATTAGTTGGTTGGGCCAGGTACTTTTGGTGAAGCAGAGGTGGTGATGCAGTGACTCGGTAAAAAACTAAACCAGATGACTAAAGAGGGACAGAGTTATGGAGGACTTGAAATTTGAACCTGATGTGGTGAAACAGAGGGATCATTGGATGGATTTAGCATTCTTTGGTTTTATAACATTCTCTCAAAGGGATGCCTTGCCTTAGTCCTGGCTTGTCATTCCCCGCACTGGTACCTCTGGAAGTAATCACTGGCATGAAGTACTTCTCCTTGTACTGCTGAGATACAGCAACATGCGCCAGAGAGTATCAGCCCACTTGCAGCAATTTCTGTCTTTATATCTAGGCCATTTAAAAGAGTGGCATAATAGGTCAACTGGATGGCCCCTCTCCTGGTCTCTGAGATGGAATGAATTAATCCCTTTTGGGGCCCTCTCCTCTGATGCCGGCAGAATGAAAGGAGAAAGAACCATTAACCCCCTTTCCTGGACCCCACAAGCCAAAAATTCCCTTTTTTTAATTTTGGTTGTACAGTACAAAGTGCTGGGAATTGGGGAATGCAGGAGGACAAACCTGGGGGCTTTTTAACTCCCTCACCTCCTGACATCAGAGGGCAGATTTTTTTTCCTCCTTGCTTCATCTTTATTGTTGTGGCTGATAGACCTGTTTCTCCCTTTAAAAAAAGGGGGTATTTCTAATAGGCAGGTGGCCTGCTTGGCACACTCCCCTCTCATTCTGCTGCAGTGGATCAAGAAATCAGTCCCGGCCTGGTCCACTGTGGGGATGAGAGATGCATAACAGAGTACTGGGATTTGGTGAAAACCCACCCAGTAGCAGATAATGGGAAGTACAAATATCTGGCGTGGCTGGGTTAATTACACTAATATTTATTCTAGTCAACAAATATATTATGCATACTTATATTATGATGATGGAGTCTCAAATTGATGTTGACATACGAGGATTCAGCAAACAATATAGGTGCACACGTATATGCAAGATCAGACCAATGCGAGAACAGCAAATACGGTTACATTGGGGACGGAGAAGCTTGTCCATGATCTACTTGTCTAATTGCTTGTGCAATTCACGTTTTTTACATAAGATGTTTATGTGCCTTGCTTCAAAGCAGTTAATGCAGATCTGCCTTCATCTTTTTCTGCCTTGGGCTGTTGCTTCCCAGTTGCTGGGGTCAACCTGATATGCTTTCAAGTTTAACTTCAGTGTGTCTTGATATCATTGGTGCAGCCCATCATGAGAACATGCCTTGCTTTAGATGACCTTAAAATATGGCCTTGGGTATTCTCGAGTCGGCCCCACTAAAGAGATGCTCAGACCAACGCAGCTGAACTTTTATGTGCATGCTTTGAATGCCAGACATCTAACAATGATTAAGGATTTCAATGCTGGGAATCTTGTTACACAATTTGGCCCTGCAACTCAGCTGAAAATAGCATGAATGGAACTGATTCCGTTTCCAAATGTGGTGGTAATACGTTGTCCCCCTAGAAGCATTGTGAGTCTGTCGATAGATATTTTGTTTAGGGGCATCAAAATAAGCACCATCATTCCATAAGCAGTGTGACTGCATTCCAAATACAAAGCTGGTCTGGGCTATATGATGGGTAATCTCATCAATTATAGCATTCTGTGACAGCATACTTCCTATGTCGCATAACTTCTCCATGGACTTGTGGGGAGTGTTGTTGATCTTAATAATTGGGTAGGCATGCACAGCCCCCATCACAGGTTGGGGCAGCAGTTCAGTTTTCTTTAGGGTTGTTGTAAAACCAAAGTGATTGACTACATGAATGAAATGATCAGTTATAAATTAAATAGCATCAATCATATGAACAACCAGTGCACAGTCGTCAGCAAATAAAAGATCCTTAATGAGTAAAAGGAGTAAATCTGCCACTGTGTTGTGCAAGCATGGAAGCATTGCAGGTTGAACACCTTCCCATTAGTGTGGAATCAGATAAATACTCATCTGTCCATGTAATGAAATCCATCCATAAGCAGAGCCAAGAAAGGATGCAAAATAGTGTGGGAGCCAGCATGCAACCTTGTTTGCTGCCTTTGATGACAAAAGAGGGGGGGGGGGGCAGAATCTTGCCATTTTCCACCACTGAGGCTATCAACCCATTATGAAAGTACTGAATGACAGAAATAAACTTTGCAGGGCATCCAAGGAAGAACAAAAGTTTCCAGAGTCACTCACGATTTACAGAGTCAAAGATCTTTAGTTATGTCGATGAACATCATATAATGACCACCATTTTGCTCCTGGCTCTTTTCCTGAAGATGACAGGCTGTGAAGATGATATCTATAGTGCCCATCCAAACCAAAATCCACACTAAAGTCAGGGAAGATGGTTTCTGCTTAGTGTATATAATGACTGCTGAAAATAAATATCCATATTCTATAACAACATGGTAGTTATTCTTTGCTCCTGTTGAAAATCCTGCAGTGAGCTCAGCTGCCATGAAGAACTAGTGAGCAACAGGTGACCATAAAATGAGAATGTAATGTCTATATACTAAATGGATTTTAGAGTCATTTAATGCTAGAAGGGTCTCCTCCGGTCTACCTCTTGTATCACACAGGCCATACGGTTTCATCCAGTTATTCCTGAACTGAGCCCAATAACTTGTATAATGTTTTCACTGTAAAAGAGAAACACAGCTAGACCCAAAACCCAAATGCATGCATGTGGCCAGGTAAATGGGCCATGTGCATAGGACATGTTTGGGGGTTTAGTGGAGAGAATATTATTCAACCTCATCTACATTCCAGCCCAGAGTAGCTACCCAGCCATTCCACAGTCTCAGGGCTATAGTAGTCGTCAGTCTTCTAACAGTGTCCTTTGACCAATGTGTCCATGGATGCACCGGCCATGTCTCAACCCTCCTGATACCCAAATCATTCCTTGCACTGCTATGTAAAAGGTCACTTAAAATTAGTGCTCCATGGTGTTCTAAGAAACTGAGGCTCTTCTGCACAGTTTCTGTGCACTGGGACACCTCTTGAAACAGATTCTCTCCTTTCTCCTCTCAAAAGGAGTTGGCCATTACTAAACAGTCAGCATTCATTTACACGGGCTTATACTTTCTCTGACACCATGATTGTATTTATTTTTCTTCCTTTCTCTTTGCCTTTACCTACCATATAATTTTACATACAGTAATAGATTGAGGGGAGTGGGAGGACGCAATCCAAACACTGCAGTGTTGTAATGTTGTAAATGCTATAAACAATGAACTGAGCTAGCGATGGATAAGCTGTGTTTTTTGTGTGTGTCTATCTGCCTAGCTCGGCTTCTTAAGGATGCCTATCGCCATACTATCTGGGCACATGAGTGTCCTGATACTTGTACAAACGCCCAGTAAAATAAATATATATATTTATATATATATTCACATTGTGGACCAAACATGTAGCTAAAAAACAAACATATTTTTGCATTTCTATAACTTAAAGCAGCCATGAGGATTTCTTTTCTCAAATTTTGGGAAACAATTTGCTCCCATGGTTAGATGTGGGAGTTACTAAGAGAGGCACTGACAGACCTCTAAAAATAACAGTGCTAGTGAGCACCACTTCAATTGTAATATTTTAAGTAATAATACAATAATATCCTCTTTGTGAGCTAGAGTGAAATGGAAGTGACTGTGCTAAATAAACTTAAACCAATTAAGTCTGACCCACACAATTTAGTGATGTTTTGTTTCACATTCAAATGGTTTTGACTTATACTGCATTCAAGAAAAAAAAGCAAAGGAAACAGAAGGCCATGCTGTTAATTACTAGCTTTCTGACATAATAAATGCTGTGAGGGCCAATGTAAATTAAGCATCATCCATCATATTTGAATTTCTCACATTGATACAAAGGTACAGCATTGGATACAGTGATGACTACTATTTAAAATGATAATTACCATTTCCAGTTAAAATGAATGGTATCATGGTATTTGGAGCCTTCTAATATTTAGAATGTTCATTCTAATTAAAATATTTATTACATATGCATTCAGGCCTGGGGGAAATGAGGAGGAAAATCTTTCTTTGCTGATCAGATCAAGGCAATTTGGACCAAGAGTACACATATAAATCTAATCCCAGCTTTTGGTTGAACAGTGACCAAGTACAAAAGAATATCAAATTAAAAAATCTTTCCTACAACCAAATCCACAACATCCAGATCAAAGAGGCAGGGAAGGAAGGATATGAAATGAGATCTTTGTTTCCCGAGATCTGCAGGCAATGGAGAATGGGTAGGGTGACCAGATGCCCTGATTTTATAGGGACAGCCCTGATTTTTAGGTCTTTTTCTTATATAGGCTCCTATTACCCCCCCAACTCAGTCCCAATTTTTCACACTTGCTGTCTGGTCACCCTAAGAATGGGCCTCTGCAGTACTCTCTGACAGGGAGATTTTGTTCTTGAAAGCTTTCTGCTAAAAAGGTAGAACTGAGTCAAAAAGGAAAACTCTGTAACATGTTCCTATGCATATGATTATCTGCAGTTCCAAGTCAAGTTCCTGTGATTGACATTTCTTTTGCTAGATCTTGGTCTGAATATGCCAACAGCCAGATTAATGTTTTAATGTTTACAGCAAGATCCTGATCTCAGTTGCACCAGTGTATGTGCAGAGTAACTCCACTGGAATTGCATTAGCGTAACTGAGGTTAAAAATACCCCTTAGTTTTGTTTTTAATTAATCTGATGGGTATTACTGCCTATCACTCTTTGTAATTTGCATAATGTGAGCCTGCATGCAACCTCAATAACTTCAGTGGGGCTGCATGCGTGTGAAAGAACACAATTTGTCCAAGATATTGATGGATTACACGGGATATATAAAATGATACAAGTGAGCTGTCATAGACAGGCTGTTTCTTTAATGGGACAGGGTTGATTTGTATGTATTCTGGGACTCAGTCTTGGTTACACTAAAGCCTCTTGGCAATGTAAAGGGGATTTAAAGTGAGAATAAATTATATTTCAGAGCAAATATAATTTACTCCCATTTTAAATATCCTAGAGCAGTGGAAAGTGGCCTTGTCTTCACGGTGTGCTAACTCCATGTTCAGCCTCTCTTTTCACCCTTAACACAGTGTTCATTCACACAGCCGCATGTTGCGATCAGTGCCACACAGTGAGGCAAGTACCATGCTGTGAACTGTCAAACAAACCATAGGGTAGCTTTTACCACATTTTGCTCCTTCTAGGTTAATGCAGTGAAGAAGTACAGCTCCAGGCACCCACAAAATCGAGACATATGGTCCTCCAATCCCTTCCCATGATGCAATTGGGCCCCTATTTCGGTGTACTACCTTGCCATCTCCCTATGCTCTGACCCCTGAGCAGAAGTGGTTAGTGGCCTAACTTCATACCCCTCTATTCAGCACCCACAATCCCACCCTGTCTGCAGTGCAGGGAGAAGATAAAGGAGCTCCGATAAGCTACCAGAAGCACAGCTCTGGTGGTGCTCTGACACCCTGTCCATTTTACAATGAAATGAATGCTGTTCTGAGCACCCATGTGAGCACAGAAACCCATAGCAGCATGGACTCCTCATGTGGAGCCAGAACAGATGAGGGTTCAAAACTTGGATATCTGTGAAGATTTGCCCTCCAGCCTGCCTCAGCCAGCCAACAAAGAGAGGGTGAGGTGGAAGAGGCAGAGGGGTGTGTCTCTAGCCTTAGAGACAAGTTTGGCTCTGCCTTATAGGAGCTGCTCCTGCATACATCCCAGAAAAAGCACAATGTGGGGGAAGTTTCCCACAATGAAGAAGCAGTGGAGGACTCAGTATCTCAGGCTGGTAAGATGGAGGCTACCATCTTTGTTATTAGGAATGATATTATGAAATATTTGGGAGGTGTCAGCCTATAATCCTAGTGCTTCCACTTCAGTTATGGGCAGACGCAATGCCATTACACTCATCCACCCTCCACTCCACTCCCTCTTTCCCACATCATGCTGTTGAGAATGGTGGAAAAGTGGGGAGAAAATGCAAACTTGAACTTGACAGCGGCTGAATGCAGTAGCTTTTTTAAATTAAAAAGCATTAATATACAATGGCCAAACTGTAAATTTCTGTAAAACTTCCCTTAAAGCACTCAGTACCATCTCAAACCACCTACATGTTTAAAAAACAACAACAACCCTGATATGTGTGCAGAAGTTGGTTTATTGCTGATTGGATTTTGTCCATTCCTGGAGAGTGTCAAAATAGCATTTTTCAATTAGTAAAAATTCCAGGTGGTCTCTGAGATTCCTTGATAAGGCAAGCTTTCCTCTACTACCATTGTAACTTGCAGTTCCATTCCAGTCACTAATCTGTTCATCTGTCACAAAATGCAGAAGGATTTCCTTGGCATAAATAGAAGGTTTAAGCCCCAGTGCCTGGAATAACTAGCCTTTCTTCTGAAGCAGCACAATATCTTTTAAGTTTGCAGCAGCCTGAAAAGGGTGCAACAAAATCACCATTGCTGTGGTGTTTTCAGTAACTGGCATTCGTTTCCTCCCCCGCTCTCCTCCCCTCCCCACAATGTTTTGGTTAGCTGGAAAAGTTGAATTGACTCAACATTTCTCCACATGAGATAACTCTTTTAAAATAGTTCTCAACAGACAGAAATTTGATGGAAGAATGAATAAGGAATGGGAATAGCATTTTTTTAAAGATAATATTTGTTGTTTTTCCATCATGGCTACATAGACTGAGAATAAAATTGTATAAATTCAAAGGCACATCCCAGTTTTTCCCCCCTATCAGTCAGTAACAAATGCAACACTATTAGATCACAGGAGCAAGTGCAACTAGGACACACGTGGTGTGACTAACATGATATCTGAATTTGAAGCCAAAGTGACAGAGGAGCAGGCATGACTTGATAAGGGATCAGAAAAGCATATGGAGTTAGTGGAGAAGCAAAGAAAGGAGGACAAGGAACGTGAGGAGATGTGAAGGAAGGAGGAGATTGGGGCTGAGGAGACCCTGAGGAACAAGGAGAAGGAGCTGCTGTCAGAATACCTTTGCCATGATGGTGGGATGAGGCAGCGAAATGTCGCGTTTCATAGGGATATGTTAGACAGACTATTCAGGGTCATAAGCCATGGCGGGAGAACCGCCAGGAATCATGAGCCCCAGGGAATTGCCTCAATGTTTCCCATGTATTGCAAAATACACAGCACAATTCCTGGGGGAGTCAATTAATGAGACATGGGCCCTCAGATCATTAATAGTATCAGCATCAATCTACACCCAATCCAATGCACCAGAAAGAGAACAGATACGGTAAGGATATGTATAAACCTTATGAATGATAAGGTTTTATCCTGTCTTACGCACACTCTTTTGCCAAGATAGAGCAGCTGCTCTGCTCATTCTTTTAGTATCAATGAATTTCAGTAAAGATGAAGAGGGAGAAGTCTTTATTTCTTTAATGCATGCCTAAACTCTACATTTAAAAACAAGGCAACAGCCTTAGTACACTATCCAACAGCACCAAGGTGTCATGCAACCCCATTATTCAGCCCCATTGTACTTGCCTTGCAGCTTGAATATGCAAACACAAATAGCATCCTTAACACTTTTGCGGTAACAGATCCTGTGGCAGTCAGAGGTTCATTTGTTGGTTGTCTATAAGTATACCCTGAGTTGTAATTGTCAGCAACCCATCCCATCCCAAAATACCGCCCCCCATCATTAATTAATTCTTCTCATAGTGCAAAGCACCATAGAGTTACACCACAATGAACAGTCAAAACCACACACAGGAGTTGCTGGCCAGCAATCTTCCTCCATGTTTCATGATTTTCACAGAGCCTTGAATAGCGTGCTACACTGCATTCCATCCAGTTGGCCACATCGTTGAACCATGTGGGTACCCTTTACCTTGGCACCAGTCCATGCAAAACTTGCTTCGACAATCTTCTTCCACTCTTCCAAACCACATGTCCCGCAGATTCAAATCTTCTTCATCTGATCGTCTTCATGATATTGGGTGTCACTCCAGTCATGCTGTAAATTTGGGCAATTACTTCTGAGTTGTGTGAGAGGTCGCTAACGAGGAACAATCATCTGTAGTGTTTTAATTTGAAGGCAAAAAGTATCTTAGTGTCTTGTTTCCTTAGCATCCATGTCCTGCATGTATATAGCAGGATGTGGAAGACCAGAGACTGCAGCAATTTCATTTTAGACTTCATAGTAGTACCTTTGCTTCTCCGTATGTGGTTGAGTGTCACTAGAGCAGTGGCCGTGAGTTCACTTCTAGGTCAAATCTAGTTTATGCAACCCACATATTTGAAGTACTCAACTCACTCCAATGCCATCTCAGATTTGGGTAGGAATATCTTTGTCCTTTTAATAAACTTAGATGTCACCATTGTCTTTGTCTTTTCATGTGGTATTTTAGATCTAACTCCTCTGCTTCCACTGCTACTCTTTCTAGAAATTTTTGCCCCTCTTCTTGCAATGATCCAATCAGGTTAATATCAATGGTGAAGCACGGATGACTAATTTTTCATCCACAACAGTTGCATCATCCTGTTGGTTTCCATTAGTGGCTCTTCTTAAGATGGCTTCAAGATAACAGTTGAATAGAGTCAGTGATCACATGCAGCCCATTCTGACACCTACCCTCATTGCAAATCAACATCTCAGCTCACATCCACCACCAAAAAACAAAGCTGCCATGCTTCCATAGAGATTTTGTATAGCTTTATCACATTTTAATCAACTCCAAGCAGCTGCAGGATTGAACAAAGAGGTTTTTGCAATATGCTATCAAATGCTTTAGAATAATCCTTGACTACATTTCCCATTATTTTCCAGAACTTTCTTGCATAGCTCATGCAGATTGAATATTTGCTCCCCTATGCCTCTTTTGTGTCTAAACCCAATTTGTTCTGCAGCCAGAAAGTTATTGTCTTGTTGTCACATATATCATGAAGCACACAACATGCCTTAATCACATGTGTGCTGTTCAGGACACTGCAGTCTAAGCAAGTCAATAAGCAGCTCCATCTTACATTTAATTGGCCAAAGGCACTTCTCAACACCATCCTCCCTTACAGGTAGTTAAACTGCCTCTTGTCCTGTTTGTGCACATCAGGACAACGTTTCATCAACCAGGGCAGCAAAGGGTGGTACCCTGGATTGCCTAAAATTAAAGTAGGCATGCTCAGCCCATTGATGCCTGTGTTAAGGAGGAACAATGCACCAGTTTGCCCATGTTGATACAGTTCTGGAACACCCTGGCATGCAACATGTAAGTGTCCATGAATATGCCATGGCAGTCCATGTGTTGACAAAAACATGATTACTTACCTTGTGGTTAGCATGTGGTGAAGATAAGGCTTAAATGGAATCAGGTTCTCTATGTTTACTTCACTGGGCTTATAATACACAGGGTCTAATACTCCTTGTATTTATATCAGTTTTATAGCAGCATAACTCCACTGACTTTATTCGTCACTTCTGATATACACCCTTGTGAAGGTGAGGTGAATTAGGCCTATGGACTATTATCAAGGCAAAGGCCTGATTCTCCACTGTCTTACACTTTATGGTATTATTTACACTTGTGCAAAATTAGGTTGAAGTTGGTGTGGAAAGGTTGCATTTGACACCTAATAAACAGTCACTTTGCATAGATGCAGATTACTACATGAGGTGCAGGTCAGTGGAGATTCAGTCCCAATGAGCCTGATTCTTGTCTCACACAAATGAAAACCAGAAGTAGCACTACTGAAGTCAGAGGACATACACTGGTGTAAATATTAGGAAAATGAGATTAGAATCACATGCCTACAAATCCTAATTCATTTGCCTGTGTTTAAATAGAGCAGACCTTCAAAGAAGGTTATAAAATAATTTAATCGGTTATTGAACTGAACAGATTTTGAGATGGAACAAAGGAAACAGGAACCAAAAGACCCAAGTCTATTCTATAAATATACTGGATAAAGGGATTGCTTTCTAGGAATTCACTTCATATTGACAGGTCTGGGTTTTTTTTTTTTTTGCTCCCTCTGTGATAAAGATTGGTGTGATCTGTGTGTCCAGGAAATGATTTGTCTATAAAAAAGATTTCACTTTCCAAAAACTTCTTGGGTTGTATAAATACAGAGATGGTATTTTAAGAAATGGTTCCAGTGTTTTAAAAAATATATATATATGAAAGTTGGTTTGGCAGAGAACAGTATCAGGGTGATTCAGAAGAAATATTAATGAAGGATGAGCAGATCTAACCATTTTGAGATCAATGAGGTATGTTTGTCTTTCTTTACATCTTTATTACCACAATCCACACAACCATAAAAGGGGAATGAAACAACTTAAGCTCCTCTTCTGAAATAAAAGAGCTGTGATTTTGTAAGCTTTAACCTTTACAATACTTCAGTTCAAATTTGCTTTCACTCTGAAGGTTTGAATTGGAAAGGACAATGGATTTTTGACAGAAACTGACTGAGTGATGATAGGGCAGAATTTGACATTTCCTCAGCCTTGTGACATTCAAGTTGCTGCACCTTATCATTCAAATTTTCCTGATTCTCCAACAACTCTAACTTTATGTATTAATTCCCTGAAAGTTACTTAAAGTTTGAACGCTAAGGAGCAGAAGGACATGGCATAGCTAATGACATTGTGTTGGTGAATACTCCTTGTGAGCTCTAGCTGTCAGTGACAGTACAATCCATCATAGAATATGTACAGTCGGAGGTGGATTTCTACAAATTGCTGTAGTACAAGTTTTATCACAAGAAAACACAAAAAGCTTCTTAAGTATCTATAGCAGAGCTAGAGAAAATAGGAGGGAAATGAACAAGTTGACTTTAATGCATTTCTCTTGTGAGAAAAGGGCTATTGACAGCTGCATACTCACAGAAAAGGGCAAATCCTAAACTGATGCAAAAATGTTTGCCTCATTGAAGTCAATGGAGTTATTTTACTTTACACCCGCTCAGGGTCAGGCCCATGGGGCTAAACTATTGTTTCAGTTTCACTGGAGAAAATTGAGAGTAACTCCACTGAAAGCAGATCTAGTACAGTGCTCACCATCGAAAAGTCAGCCTTTACAGTGTGACCCAGAGACCCTAGGTGCCAAATGGCAGATGACACAGGGTTTCACAGGGATCCCCTGAATCAGATAGCTGCATAATAGTTCACCAAAGGGTGGCATGTGAGGTCTCTACCAAGTAGCCAGCTGGTCACCATAATCATTGCAAAATGTTTGTACAGATAATATTTAAGGAGTTATGTATCTATACTGAAAATTATGCTCTTAAGGTCGTGGAGTTAAAGACAGGTCACAGGGAGGTGACATACCTTGGAGACAGTGCTTTCAGGAAGGAGGTAACTGACACCTATCTCACTGTCTGGTGATTGGTGTGTTGTAGATTGTATGCCTGCTTTTGTACTGAGCCAGGTGTGAATTGAACAATTGTGAAATGTACAAGAGAGGAAGTCTACAGGAAGTAACAAACAGAAAGAAGGTGCCGTGTTTATGAATAAAGACAAAGGACTTTGTCTGAAATATCTTGGAGTGCAAACAGACACACTGAATTCTTCATCTTGGAGGCAACGTAACAAGATGCATGTCTCATGACAGAAGAGTCTCAGTCTGCCTGGCTGTAAAGGGCTGTGGGGATTTTGAGTGAGCAATGCTTTGTAAAAATGAGTACCTTGTTAATTAAGTCTAGGTTCTAGAATGTGTGTTATGATTGTATTGTATATGTAACTGTTTGTTTCCCATACTTCTAATTGCTACAACTTGAATCTCTGTTAAATAAACTTACATTTGATTTTACTATCTAATCTAAGTGCTGTGAGTTAAGTGGTGCAGTGAGCTCACGTGGAACTGGTAGGCTGGGGTGTACTCTTTCTTTGAAAGCACACTTCTGTGATTAGAGAGAGCAGTGACTACTCGATATGAAAACCTGGACCCACTGAAGTCTGAAAATTCCAGTTGAGCTCAGTGGAGCCAGAATTTCACCCTAGGTTTTATTTGACAGACTGTTGTTTACTTAATCTTGTAGTAGTGTTATTCTAGCTGTGCAAGTGGGTAGCTTTACTACCATTTTTTTTCTTTTAATATTCTGAAGCTCCCAAATGCTCCACCAAGGGGTGCTATAGAAATTTTTAGAGAAAAATAGTTAAATATAGAGTCTTTTGAAGATGAACATACTACTCTACTAATATAATAAAAAACTTGGTCCATTCATTTTTGTCTTACATGAGAGCACTATGCTAATTTTTATTCATTACACTACCAAAGAATAATGCCCTAATTGAACATATTGATGGGTTCATTTTCTTTATTTGGATAATAATATATTTAAAACTGATTTCTATGGCCATTAATATAAATTAAGGTAAATGTACTTTAAAAAGCCTAATGACATCTTAATGCTCTGTGATAGTTTTCTCTCCTTGATTATTTATGAACATTTTCTTTTAATTCAAAGCATTAATTAATTCATTAGAAAAGAAGTATTATTTTATTGAAAACAAAGTTTAAACTTATTTAAAGTTCTCCTGATACATTCTGCCTAACATCCATTTTCACATATAATTTAAATTAAATTCCCTGTAAAAAAAAAAACAGAAAGTATTAGGCATTCAAAAGTTTTATTATTTTTTCCTATAAAAGGTTGATTGAACATAATTTTCTTCTCTTGATGATTTGTTAAAATCATTTGTTTACATCTAATTTAGTGCCATATACATCCTTGCTAGAAATAGTAAATATAATTTACTGTGTGTTAGCCACGGAACTGTCAGAAGTGTAGTAACTAAATGTAGTGTGAAGTTATGGCCTCTTATTACACACATCACTATGTACCTCAATAATCAGCAGTATCTGTCTCTGAAGATTATGGGTAAAATTCACAAAAGCACCGAGTTGAACTAGGCACCCAACTCTCTTTGACTTCAATGGGAGTTATGTGTCTAACCCACTCAGGCATTATTTATAACATGCTTAGGTATCTATATGCATCTTTAGTTGACTAAATTCCTTTAAAAAGCTTTCTCTAAATCATACTGACTTGCAATGAAACTTAGGCTTCCCTAAGTCCCTTTTGAAAAAATTAACCTGAGTTTGAAATGCAAAAGGAAACAACTTTTCCCTTCATTTTCCAAATTAGTTGGCTAAGAATTTGAGCTCACTTGACTTTTCAAAGTCTAGAAACTGTGCCTGTTTCTTCATTCTATGGGAATATGTATTATTTTCTTCATTATTTTAGTTTTATAAAGGAAACGAGTATGGGATCTGTAGGAGAGTGAAGAAGAGGAAAAAGCTTGGAAGAATGCAATGCTGAAATAAGTGACACACAGGCATTATCCGGCTATACTGAAAGAAGGACAGGAGACACTTGATATGGATTTAATCAGGCCACAACTTTATTATTAGATGTCTGGGACTACCTGGCAGATAAGAATGTACAGTGCAGGTAACCCCATGTTTATTCTGTAATTATCCAGGGGGCTTCCACCAGCTCCCCCTCTTTTTCCATCCATGTCCCTCCAGCAAATTCAGCCAGGACCTTACCATCCATCCCCACTCATAGGAGGGGTAAGGTGGACTATAAGAAAGAGGGGTTGGCTCCCTGCCATTCCAACCATAGGAGCCCCAAACCCCATACCATTCCATTCCTTTAATCAGCACTTCCTTTTTAAGACCTTTATCATGCCATTTTTCTGGTTACTGGATGCCTTCCCTATGGAGTACCTGCAATGGACATCCGCTCCATGCTTACAAAATAAGTTGCGACATAGCCTACCACACCTTTTGTGCCCACCATAACAGGTCTTCCCTGACACCTGCAGTCAGGATGGTGAAAAAAACCCACTCCACCGAAGCCAATATGGTGGTGAGGGAAAAATTCCTTCCCAGTCCCCCTAAAGAGGAGCGACTAGCACAATGCCCACCTCAGATTCAAATCCTACCTGATAATCACACCTCCAGGAAAGGGAGGGGGTGTGCTGCCTTGCCTGCTGCGTAGAGAAAGAGGTTTTCAATGCCAGGGCTTGAACCTTTAAAGCCTTCCACCCTTACATTCACAGGGGTGAGTCAGTGCTACAAAGCTAACCACCATCCACCTTTTTGCAGCAGTTTTACCTTGTTCTCCCTCCACCATAAAGCACTACTGCCTTCCTTTGGCAAGCCTGGACAAAGTCCCCCCTACTTTAGGTGAGGTGTGGTCATTGTCTGGCTATACCAAAAGAAGCACAGGAAACACTTGATATGGATTTAATCAGACCACAACTTTATTATTAGATGTCTGGGACTACCCAGCAGATAAAAGTGTACCTTGCAGGTAACCCCATGTTTATTCTATGATTACCCAGAGGGCTTCCACCTGCTCCCCTTCTTTTTCCATTCAGAAAATCCATTGCTGGGACCTTAAGTGGGGGGAGGGGGAGCATTACCACCTTTTTTTCCATCCAGGTCCCTCCAGCAAATTCATTGCCAGGACCTTATTATCCACCACCCCCCTTGTAGGAGGGGTAAGGTGGGCTATAAGAAAGGGTGGTTGGCTCCCTGCCTTTCCAACCATAGGAGCCCCAACCCAGACTGTTCTGTTCCTTTAACCAGCACCTCCTTTTTAAGTCCCTTACCAGGCCATTTATCTGGTCATTTGATGCCTTCCATATGGAGTACCTGCACTGGACATCCGCCACAAGGAGGCTCCAGCAATCAGCTTGGCTGCCTTCCCTCCCCTCCACAGGAAGAACTCCCTTTGAGTTCAGTGGGAATTGTGTGAATGGAGTCGCCTTCTGCAAATAAATTCTTTATTGATGTTATTCAAGGAGATCAGGAGAGGAATATCCAGCACTTTAGGAGGCAATTATATATTTGCAAAAATCCCACATTCACAGCAGACAAAGGCATGACAAGTATGGAACTGTTTAGAGGCCTAAATTACTTGTCAGGCTGCACAGTGGGGAAAATGTTACCACAGTCTTTTTCCAGACTTTTTCCAGACTTTGCTGCACTTTTATAGATGATGCCAGCAAGACACATCAGCTCACAAAAATTCTCCATGTACCAGTCCCATCATTGCAGATAAGACAATTAATTGCATGGCACAGCAAGTCATTGAGATCCGCCATACCGCCATGAAAGTCCAAAAGTTGCAACTCCATATATTATTAAAATAAATGAACGGGGTCCAGTAAATAAAAAATAATTCACTCTGGGATATCTTAATATGATAAAACACTGAGGGTATGATTTTTTGGTTTATGACGTCAACAGAACCCTACAGTAGAATTATTTCCCTGCATATGATCTATTATTCTATATATTAACTGAGAAATGTTGTCATTTTGATAAAAGTCCTAAAGGTATTCAAAATAATAGCATGTGGAAATGTAGCCAAAAATATTTGGCACCCTGCATAATTCATTATTGGAGTTCAGCATCCTGATCAACATAAAATGAATTATGATCAATTTTAAGTGACCATTCATCATCTTGCATTGATTGGCATGCTAAATCTTTGACAGAATAACCAAGTTGTGTCCAATGTCAGTCATTGCCAGACTCTGTCTTTGACTGAAGACCCTTTTATCAGTATGAACAATCTGCCGCAGCATTCAAAATATAGCAAATTATGTCAATTCCTGTGACTCCTGTCCAAAAGACTGTTCTAACTGTTGTTGCAGTAAGTGCAAGAAAGATTGTGAAATGCGGAATGGAAGTGCCAGAATACTTTATTTTGCTAATATTCAACTTGTCCATGTGATGGAAATGGCAGTGCTATCATGGAAGATGACAAGATTAATATCCATACTGGAAATAAATAATTTCTATCCATCCAATATTCTATTGACTGAACTAGGCATTCTCTCCTCTATTTGACTTTCTTTCCTGTCCTTCTTTTTATAGTCAGGAGTTCTATAATTATGTCTGTGACAGCAAGTAGTGTTTGATTTTAAATCCTGAGTGCAAGGTGTTTTAAGAAAGATATACATGTTCCATTGCCTGTCATTGGCATCATCATTGCACAGTACTCTGACAATATTTATGCCACTCAAAGTGTTTTATATTTGCTGTAAGGGGAGATTCACCCTAATACACAGGCCTTCTGAATCACTTGAGAACATTACTTTGGATATAGCACAATGACTTAGAGCCCAATTCAGCAAACTACTTACATATTCTTAATTTTAAGCACATGCTTAAATCTTATTGAAGTCAACTCCCAGCTCAGCTTGCATTTAAGTGTAGACTTAGCAGTATACTGGACCTTATGAAGTCTTTCTGCACTGGGGTGAATTTCAGTCACACTGTATGTAAGTGTATGTCTATATACATTTTTGTTTAAATTAAGCTTAGAAATTGTCTTTTTACTGGAAATATTCAAAATGTGTCAATGTCCAGGAATAATTAAATACTTGCTACTGAAGAAGCACAATCAAATATGAAATTTGACATTTGCAATGATTTTTATTATAAATCTTTATAGGTGTGAAAATGTCAAGTCCTATCCAAGTTCCAATGCGACGTCACACAACCGATCCTCTACAGGGATCAGAAACCGTTGGCATGCGGCTCACCAGGGTAAGCACCCTGGCGGGCCGGGCTGGTTTGTTTACCTGCCGCGTCCGCAGGTTCGGCCAATCGTGGCTCCCACTGGCTGCGGTTTGCCTTTCCAGGCCAATGAGGGTGGTGGGAAGCAGCATGGGCCAAGGGATGTGCTGACCACCGCTTCCCGCCACCCCCATTGGCCTGGAGTGGCGAATCGCGGCCAGTGGGAGCTGCGATCAGCTGAACCTGAGGACGCGGCAGGTAAACAAACTGGCCCGGCCCGCCATGGTGCTTACCCTGGCGAGCCACATGCTAAAGGTTGCCGATCCCTGCTCTACCATATTGAAACTGGTAACCAAGGGTATTCCCTCTCTGTTGTAAAGCATCTAGATTGACAACTCATCCTACACTGGTACTAATTAAGAAATAAATGAAACTTGTCCAAAATAATGTGCTTAATCTACAAATTCTTTGATATATTTTTGTCATGAAAAAAAGGCAACAAGCATTCATTACAAGAATTTAAAATTTGCAGAAGGACATAATGAAGAATACAATGTAAAGAATGGGCTGCATTGCCTTCTACTGGAGATAATCAGAGCTATGTAAGTGTCATAGACCCATTACTGTTATGATCTAAAGGAGGGTCTCCCATAACTCAACTGCTGAGGAGCCTTTGTGGGAGAGGGAGATCTATCCTTGTAATCCAGTGAAGTTCAGAGTGGCCATAGTGTGCAGCATAGTGATAATCAAGCAGTTCCTAAATTGCCCCAGTGGTGGTTCTTTTTTATTGTGTTCAGTGAACCCTGAAGAATAAGCTTTATCTCAGTAGAGGAGTATGGTAAAACCTCAGAGTTACAAACCCCAGAGTTATGAACTTACCAGTCACCCACACACCTCATTTGGAACCAGAAGTATGCAATCAGGCAGCAGCAGAAACAAACAAACAAAAAGCAAATACAGTACAGTACCGCGTTAAACATAAACTACTAAAAAAAATAAAGGGAATGTTTAAAAAATATTTGACTAGGTAGGGAAATTGTTTCTGTGCTTGTTTCATTTAAATTAAGATGGTTAAAAGCAGCATTTTTCTTCTGCATAGTAAAGTTTAGAAGCTGTATTAAGTCAATGTTCAGTTGCAAACTTTTGAAAAAAACAACCATAATATTTTGTTCAGAGTTACGAGCACTTCAGAATTACGAACAACCTCCTTTCCTGAGGTGTTCGTAACTCCATATGATTTAATAGTGTGTGTATATCACTGCCATCTACCATCACTGTGAAACTCTTACTTTTTGGGGTTTACCACACTGTGCAGTCCTAGGAGGGTGCCATGACTGTTAAAATATCTATTACTGTTTATTGCATGAGAAAGCATGTGGGCATAATGTTTTATTCAAGAAAATTATCTCATGGGCACCTAGTATTCAGACTAGGTTCTTAACCTGGAAGATTTGTGTGCAGACAAATATTCCTCCCTATTTTGTTATTAAATTCATGGTAACCGTATGGTGAAGTGCAGAAAAAACTGTTTTAACGTCCCTTGCTAGCTACAGCCACCTGTTATAATGGCCAAACTAATAGCAGGCCCTTTGGCGGTTGTTATGAACATGTTCAGAGCCACTCGTCACATTTTTGGCAGTCCCACAAAGCAATTTGTTGTTCTTCTGAAAACTGAGTCCTGTTTTATAAGCTTTTATAGATCCCAAAGGACAGCATGGGGCAGGGAGAGAAAGGGCTGTGAATAACAAGTGATATTTAAAAATGAATAACATCTTTCTGCTCAAGCTGCTAGTTTAGGTTTTCAAAGAGCACCTTATTAAGAATTTAGGGAAAGCTGAGATTCTACTTTGTATTTATATGTCCTTCAGATCAGGGGAATCTGTGGCTCCAAAGGCCAGCCCTGAGCATGTTTCACAGTACTTTGTATTACCAATAAATTCCAGATTTTATTATTTGCTCTGTCCTATGTACTGTGTCCACACATATGGCCAATTCCTGTAACTCTCTAATTTCTGGTTATTTACCAACATTGATAAAAGCAGTACCAATGGATACAGTCATAAATTACATTTTGTGACATTTTTAATTCGGAAGTGAACCTAGATCCAGCAATTTTGAAGAATTTTGAAGAAGCGCTTTGGACCAGATGTGTTCCAGAATGCTTTCTTGCCTTTTCCACAAATGTCAGTCATAATGTACCCAAACTTTTATGTCATGTGCGTTTTAAACAGTGACCATATTTCTGTATCATATTATGAGTCACGGGAGTGAATCTAGTTAAAGTGTCAGGATCAACATATAACTACTGTATTGGCTGTGTCTTCAGCTTTGCTCCATAGAGATTCATCAGAATGTATTTTGTATGTAAGGCAACAAATTAAAAATTATTACATAATGAAAAATAAACCATAATGGAGTCCTGAGCAGTTTTTTTCAGTGAAAAATGCAGATTCACAAACATTTTCTGAATTTGTGTTGGTTTTGCCAAATTATTTAAGTAAAAAATCATAAAATAATAATAATAAATTAATAATTAATAAATAATAAATAATTAATAAGAGAAAATTGAAATGTTTCGTTCTGACATTTCAAAAACAAAGTGTTTTTTAATTTTTCAGTTTGAAGTGACTTCATTTCAAGATTTCCATTAATTTTATTTGTTAAAGAGTAAAATCTTTAAAATGGTAAAAATGTTTCAATGTTGTCAAAACTAAATGTTTTGTTGGACCTGAAATTAAATTCTTTTTTTAACTATTGATTTGCCAATTTTTTTAAATAAAGTTGTGCTCAGTCCAACCAAAATATTTTTTTTTTTTTGGTTTTTCAGAATTGCCAGAGAAATGAAAAATCCATTTTTGCACCGCTCCCATCACAAATATAGTAGAAATAATAAAAATAATGAAAGAAGGTAAATTCTATAAATTAGTATTCTTCTAATTACTTCATTTCAGGGAGGAGGAATGGTGCTGTGAATAATCCCCTTAAACTGGGACTTGAGATCTTGGTTCTGCTGTGGCTCTGTACTGCCTCTAATAATCTGGCATAATAGTTTCTCTCCACCTTCTTTTGTCTGTCTTGTCTATCTAAAGTGCAAACTCTTGGAGGTAGGCACTGTGTCTTGAAAATGTATGTAATGGGCCCTGATTTTGATTAAGGCCTGTAAGATCTACGATAATACAAATAAATAATAATGATTCAGATATTAAAATACAGTGAATCCAGTGGGTTACCAAGTTCTTTACCATCACTATATATATATATATTACTGTGCATACCCAACTGCTATCATTTACATTTGGGAAACACTATTGATTCTTCTTTGCACACCACATCACCACATGCAAACCATCACTTCATAGCACCTTTTTAACTATCAAGCCATGACTAAATTGGCATGCACCAATCATTTGACACACCAATCTATGGGTGCTAGGGTACGTGGCTAAATGAACAGTCACATACCTATAATTTCCAGGAACTGTTCAGATGAATAGGTATAGGAATTCAATCTTAGGGCCAAATTCTGCACTCCTCCACATTGTATTCGCTATTGGATACAATACTTAGTGAGCAATGGACAAATATTTGCTATGACACAGATGAGACATGTTGAACTTGTGTTGATTCAAACAACAGAGTGGAAGACAAGATGGAAATATCTAGAGCATAATATTTTATAGGCAACGTTTCAGCTTTTTAAATCTGTTTGCGAAACAAGTGTTCTTTAGATACAGGTCAAAAAAACAATCTGTCTTCTCTATGCAGAATTAAAAGGGGACATGGAGAATCTGTATTTACAATAGCTATGTTATAGCTGTTGTGGTCAAGGTCATTAATAACTTGGAACTTCTTCCCATGGGATACTTCCAGATAATTATTGGTGTCATCACCAGAGGTTCTGGTTGGTTGGCTACTTGCCACAGTATAGAGCAGGTATCTCTTGATGCTATTCTCAGGAATATTGGGTCAACATATTACTTTTCCCAAAATAATGAGAGCTCTAGCCATAAGCCATTAAAGAATTTGAAGGAAATGCTCAGCTATTCAGATTCAGAAGTATAAATATGCCATAAATAATTTGACTCCTGAATCTGACTATGAACTGAATCTGATCCAACCCATGTGACTGGGAATGTGGTGCTGCTTAAATGAACACCAAATATGTTGACTTACTGGCCAGAAATATTTTTCTATATTTAACACATTGCATATAGTCAATATTTAGCAGATTAAACATTGGATTCAGCCAACTCTATCTACCCTCAAAGAAAGAGAAAGTAAGAAAAAGATTAAATAATAAACAGTGAAAGAGGAAGTAAGAGTGACTGAAGTGAGACAATATGGAGCAAGAGTAAATACAGGTTCATAATTAGCGTTAGAGATTTAAGAATAGTGTAGACTTTAATAGGATAAGAAATCGATAGATCAGGAAGGTTATAATTTAGGGGAAGTGAGCCTAATGAAAAGTAGTTAATTGAAAGTTTAAATAACACTATTATTGTTTAAGTCTATAAATGTGTATCTTGCCCTCCTCCTCTTTTCATTTATTTTTGCTTCTTGAGACACTGTGGTATCTGACGAGCTTTATATGATAAAGTCAAAGGTCAAGATTTTTAAAAGCGACTAGTGATTTGGTGTATTCAATTTTGGGGGTCTGATTTTCAGAGAGCTCTGAGATGCAACCTCTGAAAATGAGACCCTTTAATGTGTCCGAGTTGTACATCCATACTCACTAGTCATTTTGGAAAAACTTGTCTAACAGGCTTTTATATGGGACATTTATATTTTATTCTATTGGATTTATACGTCCCCACTCTAACACATTTGACATTATATTGTTGATCTTTAGATATCATAGATTGCTAATGTGTGAATCTTGTCTAGTGGTGGCCAGAAGCACTGCAGCCTATTTATATGGGGGAAAGGAAATTCTGCATGCACAACGTTAATTTCTGCAAAATTCTGCATTGCGCAGTGGTGCAGAATTCCCCCAGGATTAATATAAGTAGCTTAGCTAGATAAAGTCCTATCCTGTGGCTGACACTGTCTGAAAGCTGTGTTCTGTAGCTAGCCAGACTTCTTTTCAAGGTCTATTAGACAGAATGCTTTTCTGTCTCCCAGCACATATATTTATAGGGGCAGCAGCTCACTCCTGTGGGCAGATAATTATGAAATGATAAGTTAAATGTCCACTCTGCTCTTGTAAGTTGGTAATGTCACATTCATGTTCAAAGACACATAAATTGTCCAAGATACGTCTATTATAAGCTGAATTATTTATAATTGTAAGTGACTTCCTAAAATATGTTAGCAACAGTTGTCAAGCCACAACTATGGTAGATACCAATATTATAATTTTTGCTTCTAATATGTCACTATATATAGCTCTCATTTTGGTTATAAATTAATTTCTTCTCCTTTTCATATATAGTCAGAGTGTTTTAATATATAGTATTTTCTCCAAATATTGTAATAATTTTACACAGGTTAGTTTTAAATGTATATTTGCAACTTCATCTCATCATCAACCTTGTGTATTCAGGCAAAGACTATTATTACGGCTTTCAATTTCTTTGCTACTTACTTAATAGCAGGTTTCACTCGATGTGACCTTTTACTTGTTAAAAAAAATAGAACATCAATGGATTGCTATCATCAATAGGATACAATTAACCAGGAGATGATTTAATGAAAGAATAATGTCAGAAGAACTGTGGTGGAAGAGCTATTTTAAGACTTAGAGACAATTTTATGCAAAAAGCATATGCAGAACACAGCGATTTCATTAACATAGTGCTTAGCAGTTGACAACATCCTTGATTTTCTTCTTTTCTCTAATTTTATGCTTAAGTGATCATTGAGGTAAGTGATGTGGAAGAGAGGAGTACTTCTTTTCCTTTGTTGCTAGAAGATGAAGTGAGGAATTTTCAGATTAAAGGAAGCTTCAGTCACCTGCCTTCCAGAATTACTGCAGTCTCCAAATAATGAAAGCTCTGACCTTCATTAAATTCAGCATGATCTTTGTCCCTACTCCCTGTCTTGAATCTGTTCCATACATTCTGAAACAAGTAAGAGAATCACTCTGAGCACTGATTACTATAGACATTATTTTGTAAAACGTGTGCCCTTGATTTTGAATACAAAAGTTGGAAAAAAGAAAAATAAAATCAGTGGCATGAATGGGAAATGTACCTGTTTGTTTGTGGGTGTGACAGGTTGGGTCACAGAGACTCTCATGGGACTGCCACCTGATGTGCTGAGACTACCTCTGAGCCCATTTTCCCTGCCGGCCTGGGATTTCAGAACCCTGCCTTGTTGAGCCTGCTGCAAACACAGACCCAGGTCTGAACCACATCCCCCAAAGTTGCAGGCTTTAACTGAAAACCACTTAGCAGGTATTCCTGTCTCCAGCACTCAGATATCCAGCTCCCAATGGGATCCAAACCCCAAATAAATCCATTTTACTCTGTATAAAGCTTATACAGGGTAAACTCATAAATTGTCTGCCCTCTATAACACTGATAGAGAGATATGAACAGCTGTTTGCTCCCCCAGGAATTGATTCCTTACTCTGGGTTAATTTATAAGCAAAAGTGATTTTATTAAATATAAAAGTAGGATTTAAGTGGTTCCAAGTAATAACAGACAGAACAAAGTAAGTTATCAAGCAAAATAAAATAAAACACGCAAGTTTAAGCCTAATACATTAAGAAACTGATTTCAGATAAAATCTCACCCCAGAGATGTTCAATAAGCTTCTTTCACAGACTGGACTCCTTCCTAGTCTGGGTCCAGTAATCACTCACACCCCTGTAGTTACTGTCCTTTGTTTCCATTTCTTTCAGGCATCTCGTGGGGGCGGAGAGGCCATCTCTTAAACCAGCTGAAGACAAAATGGAGGAGTTTCCAGTGCCTTTTATATTCTTTCTCTTGGGGGCAGAAACCCCTTTGTTCTCCTGTGCAAAATCACAGCAAAAAGATGGAGTTTGTAGCCACCCAGGCAAGTCACATGTCTATGAATGATTCAGCTTTTTGTAGGCCAATGCCCTTGTTTACAAGTTAGTTTGAACATTCCCAGGAAAGCTCAGATGTGGATTGGCATCTCCCAAAGTCCATTGTCAGTTAAGTGTTTCTTGATTGGGCACTTACTGAGACTAGTCCTTTCTCAAGAAGCTAACCAAATGCTTCACTGAGGCTACTTAGAATCAAACACATTGAGATACAAGTACATAGCCAATATTCATAACTTCAAATACAAAAATTGTACACACATACAGACAGCATAATCATAACCAGCAAACTACAACCTTTCCATAGACACCCCATGTGACTTCCTTTGTACAAGATCTGGTGCAACCTGGTTGCAACAATGATCTAAATGTTCACAGTTCATGTCAATAACGTCACAGTGGGGAGCTGTCTTAATGATGTACTAAGTACTGAAACACACTACATATGTCTGTTTAACTCTCTGATTTTTCCCCTTCAATCAGAAACATCCCAATCAAAGCTATTTGCAGCATCCTATCTGATCTTGCTGGATCAGGACTTTAATCTGAGTTTGACAGTTTATTTTCCAAAATTTCCCCTCCATCTCTCTCTATACACTCACACTCACACTCAAATTAGGACCAGAATTGCCTAGCCATTAAATAAATAAATAAAAATAGAGCTGGTAAAATGATTCATTACTTATGAATAATATCATTAATTTAGCCCCTCATGTAGTCAGTGAATCATTTGCAAACCAAAATGAATCATTTGCAAAAAAAAGTATTAACTTTGTTTAGACTATCTGTACATTTCCACAGTTCCTGCTGAGGCTGCAGGGGTGCATTTGCTTATTATTATTTTTTATTATTTGTAATATGTATTACAGTAGGGGCTAGAGCCCTCAATTGGAATTGGGGTTCCATTGTGATAGGTACTGTACATAAATGTTAAAAAGTTTAGAAAACTTGACCTATGAGGAAAGGTTAAAAAAATTGACATGTTTAGTCTTGAGAAAAGAAGACTTGGGGGGTGGGAGATCTGATAATCTTCAAATGTGTTAAGGGCTATTACTCAGAGGACTATGATTAATTGTTTTCCATGTCTCCGGAAGGCAGGACAAGAAATAATGGGCTTAATCTGCAGTCAGGGTGATTTAGATTAGATTTGAGGAAAACCTTTCGAACAATAAGGGTAGTTAAACTCTGGCATAGGTTTCCAAGGGAGGTTGTGAAATCCCCATCACTGGAGGTTTTTAAGACCAGGTAGCATAACCACTTGTCAGGGATGGTCAAGGTTTACATGGTACTTCCTCAGTGCAGGGATCTGGACTTGATGACTTCTTGAGGTCCTTTCTAGCCTTACATTCCTATGAGTCTATGACTCAATAAACATGATGAAAGACAGTCCCAGCCCTAAAGACCTTGCAGTGTAAATAGAGAAGATGGACAAAGAATGGGAGGGGAAACAGAGGCAGAGAAAGATTAAATGACTTGCCCAAGGGCACAAAGCAAGTCAGTGCATTGCTGACATATGCTAATGCATGACCTCTGCCATCCTTCTATAAGGTGCAGTTTATATTCCCTGTCCCACTGTGTCAGACCAATCGGGCTGGATGAGATTATGGAGAATATGTGGATACTAACGCTACTGGTAGTGCTAGACAAAAGAGAGGGAACCACGATAGACATATTAAATGGCAATAGATAGAAAAATTAATTCCAGTTAATGAGATTAAATATACAATACAAACTATAGTTGAGAATAAAGACGACAATTGAAAATAAAAAAAACACATAAAATAATAAGCAAGGCCGGGGCACAAAAAAAGGGTTGATAAGCCTCTTAAACTTTCTTCTTCTCTCTGTTCATTAAGCATTTTATGTGCATGCAGAGGACCAACCACAGCTCTAAAGTCTACATGCCGTGTAGGAAATAACTCCTTTAATCTGTGCCGAGAATCCTAAATACGTTAATTCCAGACAAGAGTCCTTCATTGTCTTTTCATAGAACCTGAAGGGTTAACATTCTTAGGCTGTCACCTACTATCCTCCCAATGTTGGTGCACAGTTCAATTTCTTGATCTTAGTACTTTTCAGTTATTCTTAAAATTAAAAAGTTTCTATAAGCCTAGATGAAACAATCTTTTTTAATTTGCTTGTATATGACATAAATACAGATTTACAGATCCTAGCATGCACATTTATCATCTTATATGACAGGGATAAATCATTCTTGCAAATTGTGCATTGAAGTTGTGAAATGGGCTGCAAATGGAATAAAAATAAAGTATTCAAAAGTTTAACAAATGGAGAGGGGTGGGCGCCAAAGATGCTTCTTGCCTGGGGCACCAATAGTTCTAGGACTGGCCCTGTGTCCCCTGATTGTTTAGCCAGGCAGTCTGATACTGGTTAAACTACTGATATCATATTTTGCTATCTCCTCCCCGACCCCCACTTTGTCTCCTCTAGTCTTCTCAGGTTGCTTTGATCTGCCCCTACTTTGAGTTCCCCAGAAAGATATTGTCTCAAATATACTCTCCGAAGACGATGTATCAATCTTTTATGAAAAGTTGCTTGTTTGTTTCTCAAAGCCATTAAGGTTTGGATTAGCTGGTTTTGGACAAATAGTTTTGCTTCCTGTTTTCACGCACCTGTTTTCTTTCAACCACTTTTCAAGGTGTACAAACACTCATGCATGTATTGTCCACCAGTCCAACTTCTGGTCTTATTTCAAACTAAGCCTCCCCCCACTCCACAAGCGCTCTGCTCTTCGTTCTATCATAATAATCAAGCTTTCAAATGTCCTAGCTGGAGAGGTCAATCAGAATTCAGCTCATTCTCTACTTTGAATGAGACAGGTTCACATATTCTTATAATTCCCATAACCTTATTCTATTCTAAGTCAGGTATGGATTGCTGACAGATTCTTGTCAATCAGCCATATGTAGTTAAAAAATATTTGCATACTTCTGCTTTCCCAGGAAATCTGCAGACTAAAGAGGTAGATAAATGGTTAAAACAGAGATGGGCAGTATATTTTGGTTTAGGCTCTATTTACATAAATAAAGTTTTACTTGTTACTTTAATAGCATTCAATTTGAGATCCTGTGAAAAATCAATTTCACACAAGAACACATATTTTGACATTATGATGGCATTTGCAAAATACCAATAACCAGACCACTGTCAGAGTAGAGATTAATTAAGAGCAAATTTCACTTTATTTTAAGCACTTTACTAAAGGAAGAAGGCACAGGCCCCAATTGTTCTCTGACTCTAGTGTTACACTATTGTAACTTCTTAGATGTCAGGTGAGATATTCTTGATTTATACTGATGTAAATTAAAGAATGAAACCCACAGATAGTAAAGGGAGATATTATTTTCATTTGTTCCATTATAACCAACATATGGTATGTTATTGCTCTGCCATGCTAATTTATTATTTGGGGTGGAGTGACTTTTAATTATGTCATTTTTTCTCTCTTTCTAATATTATTATATTTAAATGATAATATTCCTTTCTATTTGTTTGTGGTCCAGTGGGAGATAAAGACAGGCTAATCTAACATAAGTTTCTATCACATTAAGAGCCAGAGTTCTATGTTAAAGCTGAATGTTCTGAATTCCTATTTGACCTGGAAGAAGTGCTTGTGAGTGAAGTTGAACAAATGTCAACTTTAAAAAAGAAAAGAAAATTTAATTGTCAAATTTGCTTCTGGCAAAGTAAGCTTCTAATTTTCTTCTGATTCCACCCCACTTCCCCGTTGCTGGAAAAACCTGCAAAATGAAATAACCCTTAATCCAAACTATATTCTCCCTGTTCCCTCCTGCTTCCTGAACTTCTCTGTCTTTGTAAGAATTGCATGTGTTTGATGTGATAGGCTACAAAACTGCTGCTTTTGAACAGGAAGTAATTCTGATTTTAAAAAGCAAGGTATGAGATTGTGAATGTCAGAAAAAAAAACCTGATACCATATGCCAACCTTGGTAGCCCGTTTAAGGAAACACCAAATATTTGCTTTTAATCTTGTAAAGTTATGTTAAGCTTTTTCTAAAGGACATTTGTCTACACTTTAACACAGTGGTTCTCAAACTTTTGTCCTGGCGACCCCTGTCAAATAGCAAGCCTCTCAGTGCAACTCCCCTTATAAATTAAAAACACTTTTTTATATATTTAACACCATTATAAATGCGGGATGCAAAATGGGGTTTGGGGTGCAGGCTAACAGCTCGCGACCCTCCCATGTAATAACCTTGCGATCCCCTGAGGGGTCCCAACCCCCAGTTTGAGAACCCCTGCTTTAACAAATCTTTAAAAATAATGCTAACACCCTAATTACATATCATGTTAAAAATTTGCAAAGGTAGTAGTTACTGTTCACTAGGAAAAGTAAACTTTCATTGTTTTGTATGCTTTGAAAGGCTTACTGGACTCTTGTATTTGTTATTACAGAGAATAGCTTACTCAAACTATCGCTGTAATGGTTTGTATCAAAATGCTATATGGGTGCATGACTTGTTTCTTTTGTTTTGCAATTACTGTGTATCTCAGCTTGCCTGATTAATGAAAACTTTGTTGGATGAAAAAAAAATGTGGGGAGGGTTTTGTAAAATGAGCTGAACAGCAAGATGATCAAGAAGTTAAAGTCTAATGAGCACATCATGCAAAAATGTTTCCAATGGAATTTGAAAAACTGAAAATTTGAGGTTCACCTTTGAGTTTAATTCTGCAAAACCGAATCAATTTTGGGAAAAAAAGTGAAATTGTAGGGCCAATTTAAAGTGACAATGATTTTTTTTCTTCTGAAAAGTAGCCCTGTTTTCAAGAGTAATCCTCAAACTATATGATAATTTGAAGTTTCATTCTGACATGGATCAATTTTTGTATAAAATGTGACATTTGAAATTTTTGAGCAAAACACCATTTTGAATATATATCTCAAATAGAAAGGCTATTTTAAGCAATGAAACAGTTCAGAATAAAATATATTCTTTCCACTACCTTCCATGAAAAATAGTTTTACTGGGAACCCATTTTTAAAAATTTATTATCAAACTAAAGAGAGAACCAGTTGAGCTCCCTAACTCTGTTGGAGTCCATCCCTCTTTAGATACTGCTAAATCTTCCCAGCCAGTGATAGCTGATCTTTGAGGTTCATAAAATCCTTCTGAAGAGCAGAATTTTAATTTTAGAGTAGACTAGGTGTTGGAAGTGTATGGCATTTTGAAAATAATTCCTAATAAATGATACTTGCATTGCCTCCTGTTTATGCCCACGTTTCAGATTATAAAAGTGGAATACTGTGCTATATTATGCGTATTTTTCAGAAACAAAATATTAACATGTCCAGGAAATGTATTAGAGTATTAATGTGTTCACCAAGTAGTGTTGCCTCTTCATTGGAAATGATTATAGAAGGTTTTGTGTTTCGTTATGTTTTACATAGAAAATTTCATATAGTTTCCCCATTACCTTCCTCCTTGTGTCTCCAGCACATGTATCCCTGGTGTGTGAAGTTAGCTCTCCTAGGTTTAGTTCAGCTATGGGAGAACATCTTTTTACCAGGTGTGATCCAGAAGCAAGTTATGGCTTCAGGAGGAAAATATACAAGAGATCATTAGTAGGGATGTACTAAACCCTCCAAATATTGTTGAAAATAGGTTCAGATGATTTTGTGTGAGACACAATTTGTAGGTGCAAAAGTTTGAACGTTTGTGTCCAAACAATTTTTTTCCCTCTTCTGCTTGAATCTCATTGTAAAACAGTAGGCCACATTTTGGCTCAAAAGTTCATGAGCAGATTTCATTGGTTTGCCTTTTCACCAGAAATGGAAGTAGAACAAAACTGTTCTATAATTAGTATGAGCTACATTGCACTTGTAAGGCACAGATTGTGAGCAGAGGTGATGGACAGCCACTCTACCCCTTGAGGAGCATTGGTACGTATTTTTCCTCAGGCCCAAGTTCAGCAAAGCACATAAACACATACTTATAGCTTTAAGCACATTATCTGCTGTTTATTTAAATAGTACTCATGCTTAAAGCATAAGCATGTGTTCACCTGGTTTCCTGACGTGGGGCCCCAAGGAGGCAGAATGTCCTCAGAGATCCAAGGCATGCACCCATTGTGAGGTGGAGCTTACTCTCAACCATGTGACTGGCAGGCATCACTGGACAGGGCATAGGTGCAGGACAAAGCCAGGTGCCAGGCACTCAGAGGGGAATGGAGAGAAAGTGACTCCAGTGATCATCAGTGCACAGAAGCTATAATTCTGTCTGGCTCTTATGCATACTGCTATGGTTACAACTTAGTCTAACTGCACCTCTGCCTGCTTTCTAGTCTCTCAGATGTTCAGCCTCTTGTCAATATCTGTTTCAAGGTGGATCTCACAATGTTTCCATTCTGACTGAAATCTAAATACCCTACCCTATGTGTACCAAATGCTTATCATCCAGCAGCTCTGACTACGTTTCAGGCACCTACATTTCCTCCTGTCAGGGACCTGTGACCACTGAATAACAGCTTTCTTAAAGCATGATATTTTTATTTAGCAGTTGCAACAAGGCATTAGAGAGAAAAGGTTATTAAATCAATAAACAGTGTGCATATATATTGAGTAAAGCTAGCTCCAAAAGAGATTTCCATTTTGAAAAAAAAATCAAGATTTTGTCATTTGATTTGTTCTGATGCATAATGAAAACAAGATTTAAAAAAAAAATGGAGAGAAACTTTCCCTAGAATAGCCACTAGTGTTAGGGCATTCGCCTGGGATGTAGGAGACTAACCTTCATCACCCAAATTAGGCAGAGCAGGGACATGAACCTAGGTCTCCCACATCACTTCCCTAAACACCAGGTTATTGAGAAGTCCCCCTCTCTCTGTATCTTGAGAAAATTTCATTGTCACTGATAACATTTCCATGAAAAAAGTTTTTGGTTTGGCAAATAATTTTCTGACCAAAAAAAAAAAAAAAAAGTTTTGTCCAAAAATTCCTGATCAGCTATAATATTTAGTCTAATTTAAATCGAAGCTTCACCACAGGCTAAATAAGACAGGCTTTCCCCATAAGTTACAGGAACAGAACTGAACCAACCTACTGTTTGTCTACACAGTGCAGCAATGCTCGTTAGAAGGTGTGATTTCTAAAGTGCACCAACATGTTGCACACTAGCTGGTCCATGTAGACCTTGCTGTTCCCTAGTTCCTTTTAGTTTGTGCCAGCAAGGTCTACAATGGCCAGCTGGTGTGCAACACATTGGTACGCTTTAGAGATCACATTCCTTTATCATGTATTGCTGCACCATATAGACATGCCCTAATATTCTTCTAGCAATCCCAGGTACCGCTGAATGCCTGTGGGTCATTTCCTCTTGTTCAAACTGGTTTGAGTGCTCCCTATGCAAGCTGTCTAGGACCATTAAGGCTACTCTCTGGCACTGTCTCTTAAAGACCCAGTGTAAGCTGTTAGGAAACTATTAGACAGAACCTCTTCCCTCTTTCCCTAAATGGGTAGGCTCTGCTGCTCAGTCAGACTGCTGGAGTGAAACAGCCACCCCCCATTTATGGTACAGGCACACCATTGTAGTGACCGACTTATATACAGTATTAATAATCACCAAAAGACACCTTCATATTTGCCACACAGGCCATGAAAGAGAGAAAGCCTCCTTTCAACCCCCCAATCACTGAATAACCAGACAGAATCCTATGGCCCTACTTGAACTAAAGTATAAAACAGCAGTGAAATAGTTCTTAGAAATGGAGGAATGACGAAATGACCTTGTAACAAGATTCTGCCTGCCATCAGCTAGGAGAAAATGTTTTCTTTTTTCAGACTCTTCATGCTAGCTTACAAATACAAAAATGACTTAGCATCTCTCATCCAGAAACCAAGAGAAAATGACATTTGCTGAGCTGTGCTGACTATCTTGATGAAATGGCCAATCATGGACCCAGGAGAAATACTATTCAACTTAGCCAAAATACCACAATGAACCAAACCTAAATATGCTTATATCTTGAAAGGCACCTTGAAAAAGTTCATGGATGTTTTTGGGAAAAAATAAAAATCAATGGCAATTTCGCAGACATGAACCATTCAAGTGAACCATTGCTTTGTCGTAGATGAAGTTCTTATCTGACCCACATGGTCACATGATTGAAGGAAGGAGGCTAGATTCTGTTGCTTCGAAGAAAAAATACTGTAAAATAAAATGTGTTCCTTTTAAAACACCATTAAAGAAACACTGATGCCTCTTGCAAACTATTTCAACTGACAAAGTTTACCTATGGGATTAGAAAAAAATCAGGTTCTCACTTTGAAGAGTCATTTTAACTATCCAGAGAACTAGAACCCAGATTTTATAGGGCTGCAGGTGACGACCATGTCCATATCACCAGGATAGAGGTATGATCTATGCACTATAAACTAAGCACCACAGGAAGACCCAATTGGCAGCTCTCCATGACCACTGATTGGTCCAGGCTCACTATTTAAGCATGATGGGAGTTCCAGGAGACTGTCTATGCAGCCCAGCAATAGGTGTCCTGTTGCTACAATGGATCCTACTCTTATTTCCTGCTTCGGGCTCTGACTCTGTTCCCTGGCTCTGACCCCTTGGCTTGACTCCAAGCTCTGACTCCTCCATCCAGCCCTAGCCACTAAGCCTGACTCCTGCTTGGCTGGACTGCCCATGTTCTGTTTGTGACAAGCATGCTTTATGTACATCACTGATTCCACCCCCAATGAGTCATTGAAAGTTACCTGAACATTGAGGGAAACAGTAGTTTATTACTCTTTTAGAGACTGTGGAACATACTAATTTTCTCTCACTGTTCGGCAAACTTCTAATGCAAAAAGAGAGATGCATCCAACTAAGCATCTTGGGTGGAATTTTCAAAGATGCCTGAGTGACTTAGGTCTCCAGGTCCCAATGAAAGTCAATAGACTTTATGTTCCTGAACCAGTTAGGCACTTCTGAAGATGCCACACCTAAGAGTTAATTTGAGGGCTGAGAGTGGGAGTGGAATGTACAGCAATCATAAAATTCATCTATTAATGCCTGAGATTGTGAACATTTTTCTAGTCTGCCTGCTCTGAGAGGTGCTGAACACCTCAAACTCTCACTGGAACAGCTAGAGTTTGGGGCACTAGCATTGGTCAAGATCAGGCCCAGGATAAGGCAGTTGTAGGTAAGAAAACAAACAAACAAAATGCAAGGTAAGGTTTATAAGGATGTGCTATATTATCTATTCAATGAACTCATTCTTACATAATTAATATAAGAATTATGACCCTCTCCACTTCAGAAAGCTTGTCTATCAGGATTCCTCTGTAATACCACATTGTGTGTAGTATTGTTGGTCCAAGGATATTAGCAAGACAAAGGAGGGTGAGGTAATATCTTTTATCAAACCAACTTCTTTTGATGAGAGAGAGAAGCTTTTATAGCTTGTCAGCTACATAGATATGAAGAAGAGCTCTGTGTAAGCTCAAAAGCTTGACTCTCACCAACAGAAATTGGTCCAGTAAAAGATATTGCCTTACCACCTTGTCTCTCGAACACCACAGAAGTGAAGGAGTAATCTAGATTTAGATTAGCAGAGAGAACTCTCAGCACCCACTTTAAAGAAGTAAGTGAACAAAAACAAACTATCAAGTTGAGCTGGTTGGGAATTTCAAAAGAACATTTTTCCATTGAAAAATGTCTATTTGTTGAAACTGAAACTTTTTGGAAGAAAAGATTAATTTTGACAAATTACCTCTTTTGAAAAAATGTTGAATAAAAAAGTTTTGAAAGATCAAGTTTCAACATTTTCAAAACAAAACATTTGATTTGAAATGACTTTTTGTTTAAAAAGAAAATTACAGTGAAACATATAGAAATAATTACAAAGGTCAAAATAGAAATGAAACATTTCAAAATTACCAAAACAAAATGTTTCAATTGACCTGAATTGTAAATTTTTTCAGACAATTGGTTTGTGAATTTTTTTTTCAGATTTTGATAGGAAACATTTTCAAAATTTTCTATATTTTCCTTGGATGGAAAAACCAGTTCCCACCCAGCTTTGTTATTGAGTCCACCAGTTATGAAGTTGGGGTGAAGATGAACCCAATTATCAAACTTTTGATGGTCAGCATTATCTGCCTCCCTACCTGATACAAATAGAAAGTCAGCTGTCAGGTGAAGTATGTGCAGGAAAACAGCTAGGTTAAAATGGGATGCCAGAAACCACAGAAATGCATTTGAAAATAAAAAGAAAACCCGTCAGAATATAACAGGCATTAAAAATGCAGAAATAGGGGAAACCAGCACAATTCAGTTCATCTACCTCCATCAAACCAACTTGTCTGTCAGGTTCTCAACTGCTTGTTTGGTAGAGAAATACAATGCAAATTGTTTAAATTAAAGTAAACTTTTCTTTGCAGAAAGCAGAGCCTTTGCTAGCAATAATGCTTTTAACGGATTCTATCCTCGTCCTTCAATCATGTGTCTGCAATCTGTGGTGTAAAAATATAGCAGACTTTGTTAAACCCAACTAGAGTGCTTCTACTCTCAAAGAAAAACATTCTCTGAATTATAGTCAAAATTGACTCTGAGGGAGACAGGGAGAGAAGGGCTCTATACAACACAACTAAGCTATAGAATACACAGCAAAGACGTAATTGACTGTTTGAAGATAGAAAACTTCCCAAGCCCCCAATTGTGGTTGTGGGCATGGGCGGCTCTAGCTTTTTTGCTGCTCCAAGTACGGCAGGCAGGCTGCCTTCGGCAGTGTGCCTGCGGGAGGTCCCCGGTCCCGTGGATTCGGCAGCATGCCTGTGGGAGGTCCGCCGGTCCCGAGGCTTTGGCATACCCACCGCCAAATTGCTGCTGAATCTGCGGGACCGGCGGACCTCCCGCAGGCAAGCCGCCAAAGGCAGCCTGACTGCCGCCCTTGCAGGGACCAGCAGACCGCCCCCTGCGGCTTGCCACCCCAGGCACGTACTTGGAGCGCTGGTGCCTGGAGCTGCCGCTGGTTGTGGGTAAAAACAGTTGGATCTTTTTCCTGGCAATTATTTGTTAAATAAGAAACAACAGCAATAATCTGCTCTAGGCTGGGATTTTCAAGAGAGTTTAAGGTAATTAGGGACCAGGGGATAGATTAACAAAGGAATTTAGGCATGGAGACATTCAGCATCACCAAGGGCTGGTCTACACAAGGGGGGATCGATCTAAGATAAACAACTTCAGCTACATGAATAGCATAGCTGAAGTCGAAGTATCTTAGATCGATTAACTGGGGTCCACACGGTGTGGGATCAATGGCCGCGGCTCCCCTGTCGACTCCGCTACCGCCGCTCGCTCCAGTGGAGTTCTGGAGTCAACGGGGAGTGAGTTCGGGGATTGATATATCGCGTCTTAACGAGACACGATATATCGATCCCCGATAAATCAATCGCTACCTGCTGATACGGCGGGTAGTCTGGACATACCCCAAGTCTAACTTTTATGTGTCTAGAAAATCATTGGGATTCACAAAGCCTGAGTTTGATGCCTAGGTTCCCTATCCAGTGAATGGCATCTCAGATGGGATTCACAAAATAACAGCATACTAGAAGGCTCCGCACCTAAACTAGTCAATGAGAGATGCCAAGCTGAGAGGTGTGTGCTAAGTCTTGCCCCAATCTCAGATAGATGTGCTGAAATCCTGGCTATAGGGCGGCACATCCCTCCACTTGGGATTCTAAGCTGCAAACCCTCTCTTGGAGTGAGGTACTGTGCCATTTTTGTGAAGAGGAGGAGGACCTCACACATAACTTTTAGGCCAGTGACTTTTTAAAATTATTTATCCACAATGGAACAGCTTAATCAGGAGGGACTGAGGGAGCCCTACTTCAGAATACCTTATAGCCATGTGGTTAGGGCACTCTCCTAAGGTGTGGAAGACATTTGTTCAAGTCCCTTCTCCCTCTCAAGCAAGGAGAGGACTCAAAGTGAAGTTTTTTCACTTCTCTGGTGAGTACCTCAACCCCAGGCTAAAAGTTATGAGCGAGCTGCTGCTCCACCTCCTCCTCCCCCCTGATGATTTTGTGTAAGCTCGTCTATAGGGGCCTCATCCAGTAGGCATGCTCCGAGCACGTTACTGGATCAGGACCCACAGGTGAGGTACATAGAGGAATGCCTGGATTCCCCTGGTTCATGCATCGCTCTGGGAGTTAAGCTTACAGATTCCTGGCATGGGGCCGCAGTGCACATGCTCAGAGGCAAAAAGATAGGGAACTTTTAATGCACAAATTCAAGCATTGAGTGAGTTGATGGAAATTAGGCACCTAAATACCTTTGAAGATCTGGGCCTAGATACCCAAGGCCTGTTGAAATTCTGTGTGAGTTAGATAACTAACAACCTTAGGCCCTTTGACATGCCTAGCCTTAAATATGAAGGCCCCAATTTTGCAATTTGTTGCATATGGCAGACAGTACTGCATAATTTTAAAAAATATATGAATTAACTGAATCTTTCCTAAATCTGCCACACTTGATTGGGATTGACAGCATATGGTTAATTCTATTTTAGCCATGGTTAATGAGATTTATGTTCATATAACAATTTCTAGACTTTCCTCTTAGATGTAATAGACTGGGGGATAAACCCAATTAATCAAATCCCATTTGACTGGACAATGAGACACATTATACTTTTTTCCAAGGCCAGGAAGATTGAATAGTGTATGGACTAGTTTGTAAAAAATTGTGTACCTAAACTGTGATGATAATATTCCAATTGTAAACTCTTTGAGGCAAGGACCATCTTTTCGTTTTGTGTTTGCACAGCACCTCGAGGGATGCTGATCCATGACTGGGGCTCAATGTGCTTTCCTACCTGGCATCACATTTACTTCTTGAAACTCTACTCCAAAAATCAGCTGTACTGTTCAATGAATCAGTTAAAGTTCCCTACCTCTGCTCCCAAGGCACTAATGTTTCATAAAGAATTAGCCAGGATAATATTAAGGACCATAGGGTCATTTATGCAGGAGAATTGAAACTCCATGAAACCCAGGCCCCGATCTTTCAAAGGCTTAAATAACTACTTGACTTTATTTGAGACTGTTCACCCTATGTAAAGTTAAGAAAATGTGTACATCTTTGCAGGATTTGAGCCTCACAGAGTTTCCAATATCAGAGGGATAGTCGTGTTAGTCTGTATCTGTAAAAAGCGACAAAAAATCCTGTGGCACCTTATAGACTAACAGATGTATTGGAGCATAAGCTTTCGTGGATGAATACTCACTTTGTCAGCTGCATGTAGTGGAAATTTCCA
The DNA here is from genome assembly GCF_027887155.1 of Malaclemys terrapin pileata. Taxonomy (NCBI): domain Eukaryota; kingdom Metazoa; phylum Chordata; order Testudines; family Emydidae; genus Malaclemys; species Malaclemys terrapin. The sequence goes on from NC_071506.1 coordinate 181,233,127, forward strand.
GAGGCAGGTATAAATATGCAGGCAAGAATCAGTCTAGAGATAACGAGGTTAGTTCAATCAGGGAGGATGAGGCCCTCTTCTAGGAGTTGAGGTGTGAACACCAAGGTAGGAAAAACTGCTTTTGTAGTTGGCTAGCCATTCACAGTCTTTGTTTAATCCTGAGCTGATAGTGTCAAATTTGCAAATGAACTGAAGCTCAGCAGTTTCTCTTTGAAGTCTGGTCCTGAAGTTTTTTTGCTGCAGGATGGAGCCAGGACCAGACTTCAAAGAGAAACTGCTAAGCTTCAGTTCATTTGCAAATTTGACAGCATCAGCTCAGGATTAAACAAAGATGGATTCAGTGGATTCAGTCCTTGGAACCCAGGAATCTCCTGTTCCATTGAAGACCAGCACAATCACATTGAGGCTCTGTGGCTTTCCTGATGGCATTCTGGCAGAGTCCCACTAAGACTGCATAACATCAAACACAGAGCACCAAGTGGATGTAAGGGAACATGTAAGGTGTCATTTACATGTCAAGGTCCTGAAAGAGTTCCAGGGAATAAGTAGGAAAAAGAATTTAAATGTAGGTGTAAGAAAGTGGACAGTAAAGCAGCAGCACAACATGCTTCAACTCCCCCAGGTTATTGGGCTCAATGCATGAGTTGTGTTATGTGGGAGTTCTAACGAGATGATCATAATGGTCCCTACAGGCCTTAAAATCTATGAATTTAGATCTTGATACATTCTCACTTCTTTCTGGTCCTTTGTCTCCATACTAAACTAACTTAGATTCTCTTACCCCAGTTTACCAACATATATCTTATCCCACCATACACTTGTGAATTTGGTCCATGGAGACTTACAATGTTTGTCCATTTCTATGTCTACCACACATTATGGATCTTCTGCAGCTGGGATTTCCCCATTGCGCCTTGACATTTATTAATGATCAAACCTGCCAGTGAATTATCTGTCATAAAGAGTTTGCACAGTTAACACAAAGCACAGTTGTTAGCACTGCTTGGATGTAAGAATGAGGTGCTGGAGAAATTCTTTAAAGAACTGCATTATAGGTCATTACTTTTGGTCGCCATAAACTTTTTTTGCAAATATCCAATGAGATGTTGCAGTATTTGAATGCAGACAGGGCATGTTAAAGAATATGAATGTAATAAGCGCTTAGTTTTAATATAGTGATTTTACTGTGGTGAAAATCACTTAATTGTAATTCTATTTTGGGATATATTTCCCACATTTGTCTTCTGATAAAACACTCTAGAGACAAAAGTACAAATAGCATTCAACTGCAAATGTGAGGAATTCACAAAAAAACAAGGACATGTATCAAGGTTCTGAACTTTGGTCCCCAAAAGGCATCCAAAAAATCCTGCTTCAGATAATCTCATGTGCCAGATTCAATCAGATCAGAACAGTCAGGGGAAAAAAACAAACATGTAGTTGGAGCCCAAGTTGTGTGATAGCTCATAGCTGTAATTCAGAAATCAAAGATTTTAGAGGAACAATTATATTCATACAACTTTTGAATGGACTTTTTGGTCCAGTGAAGAGTCTGGAGTAGAACCGTGTGAATAATTGATTTTGAAATTCTATTGCCATTCCAAAAAATTGAAAAATAATGCTTTTTGAGTCAGTACAAAATAAAAAAAATGTTGAACTTTTTGGCAAACTAAAACATAAAAGGAAAATGTAACTTTAGGTCAAATGAAACATTTAATTTGAAAGGAAATGTTTCATTTAGGTGTTGAGCCTTTTCTTAACTTTAAATAAAATGGAAGGACGTTTTCAAAATGAAGTCCTTTCAAATAGAAACATTGAAACATTTTATTTAGAAATGTTGAAATGAAACATTTATACTTTGGGAATTTTTTATTCTTTTTATATGAACAATCTGTCAAAAACAACATTAATTTGACGAATGCTTTGGTGTCGGTGCATTTTTCACCAAAAAGCATGTTGGTGGAAAACTTTTCCCCAGCTCTAGACAGGAGACTGGAATTCTATTACTGGCCCTGACACTGACCTGCTATGTGACCTTGAGCAAGTCATTTTCATTCTCTGTGCTTGTTTCCCCTTTGTCTATTTAGATTGCAAGCTCTTCAGATCAGGACTATCTCTTACTATGTGCTTGTACAGTGCCTAGGGCAGTACCATGGGTTTCCTTAGGTCCTACAATATTAGTAATGACAACAGAATGTGACTGACTGACTTATCACAGCAAGACCGCTTCCTCACAGAAGGAGATATTTGGCCCCTTGCACAATCAAGGCCATGGTTGGAGGCATATTTAAGGTGAAACGTTAGTTTTAAAATGAAACCATACTTCAGCAAATGTTGGCTTAAATCCAAACAGCTCATGGCAAAAAGGCTTACAGTGGGTTGGGGAAAACATGTCCTGCAATGCTTTTGACTGCTTCTCCTTTAGTAGCTTTGTGGACTCCAGTTAGAACCCAAGATTTGAGCACACTCCATTAGGGCTATGGAGTGTTGCTAGCCACATTAATGATCACTTGGGCCTGATCCAAATACAGTGACCAGACGTCCCAATAAAATCAGGACCGTCCCGATTTTTACGTGTTTGTCCCATGTCCCGACCGGTCTGTGGTCGGGACGTAATTTGTCCCGATATTTCACTCAGCCGGCAGTAGTTGTTGTTTTTTTGCTCCGCCAGCAGACCCCTCCCCCGTCTCTTCCTCGGTGTCCCGATATTTTCTTTCTCTCATCTGGTCACCCTAGATCCAAAGCCTGTCCAGGTCAATAGCTAGATTCTAATTAGCTTTAATGAATTTGAATCAGACCCTAATGGAACGTCTAAACAGCATTTAAGCACCTGCAACTGGCCTGTGTCAGCTGATTCAGGCTCATGGGTCTCAGACTACCTGGCTGTAAAATTGCTGTGTAGACATTCGAGCTCATGCTGGGGTGGTCCCATAGCCCGGGCTCCAGCCTGAGCCCAAATGTCTACATAGAAATTTTTAGCCCCACAGCCAGAGCCCTGTGAGCCTGAGTTATCTGACTTGGGCAGCCCCAGCTGTGCCATCAGTCTCTTATTCCTGTGTAGACATATCCTAAAAAAAACATCCTTGCAGGGTTCCCCCACAATTGTACAAAAGGACAGAATGTTGGCCAGAGTGAGACATTGTGACACTGGGCCAGAAATAATACCCACTATTACAGTGTTTGAATCATACCAATTATTCCAAAATCCCATAAGTGTTCAGGTCATGCAGAATGTAAAATAACAGTCTTGGAAAGCAGAACTCTTGAACAAGGTGTCATGGTCAATGGTGTGCAAATTACTTTAAATCTACAGTCTAACAAGCTGACTTTAGCAATAATGATTTGTGTACTGTTTTGATGGAGCTTTTTGCTGAAGTTTGCTTTCTTAAATTTATTCTGTAACACAGAAACTGAAGATGCAAGGAGCAGTTAAGTGCAAATGCAGATTTATTGGACTTGGCAAGCTTTTTGACTGTAAAACAGCAAGCTCAGAAGCAAATCCTTTCTTCAGCATTATTGTCAATCAGTCAACAGGGGAAATGATCCAAGCCATTGTTTGCCATAAATGAACATCTTTTAGAAGTGCATTGAAAAACAATTTGGTTTCAAGAATTTCTGCCAGCATAAAACAGCAGCCCTGAAACAATGTCAAAGCTGTTCAGAACCACAATGGGCAAAAACTTGAAACAAGGCAGTGTTTGAGTGATGCCAACATTCGGGGAAAAAAAACTGCTTTACAGGCTGATTATAAAAGTTTATAGAAACACATATAGACTTTATCTTACAATAACAATCCTTATTGCATCTGTCTCAAGATATTAACCAGACCTGAATTTCCCTAAATATCATTGCATAGCCACTTCATCTAAGTATGTTAGTGGAAAACTTTTAGTTACTGAATCAGAATCATCTGCTACATCTGCCAACATAAAGGTTATTCAATTTAATTTCTCATTTAAGTAAATTTAGAACATATAAAAATATAGTACTGGTTAATTTCCTCTCCTTGAGTTCTACATAGTACCTTTGATTTTTTTTTCTGAACATACACAGATTTTAGAAAACTCTGGGACAAAAATTCAACTGCTAAACTAATTTAAAAATTTGATAGACACCATCCAGGTAAAAAAAAAAAACATGGATGCATGGATACCGAAACTGTGAATGTACCACAAAGAGTAATCTTTAAAGCTGGTTGGGAAATATCTCCCCCACCCCCATGGAAAATATCAATGAAACCTGGATTTTTGGAAGTTTTCTTGAAAAAAACAAAAACTGAAAGACTTTTGGTTTTCAGAAACTCCAATTTTTTAGACAAAAGCAGTCATTTTTTCTTTTAATAGAAAAGCCTTTTTTATTGAGAAAATATTGATGGACATATTTTGATCAGTTCATAATCTAATGATCTAGTACAGTGTTTCTTGGTGACTGGTCCATGAACCAGCGCTGGTCCCTGAGATCTCCCTGAAACGGTTTAGGAAGGCAGCAGGCTGGACCCTGTTATCAAAAAGATTGAGACACACTGAATTGTAGCACATCATCAAAATGGGGTAATAAAATAAGTACAGCTAGTTTACTGCCCTGATCTAAATTTTGCTTCAAGCTCCATCTAGTGTCAAGTGAGATTCTGTACAATTAAATAATTTCATTAATGGCCTTGACTAATAAGGCTTTGCATTTGTATGGAGTCTTTCATTGTAGGATCCCAAAGGGCTTAATCAAGGGCCATAAACTATATTATGCCCATTATACAGATGGAGAAAGCGACGCACAAATATGTAAAGTGACTTTTGTATCTCATGCAATGAGTCATTAGCGGGGTTGGTATTGGACTACAAGTATGCCAGAACTCTATCCGTATCATTGGACAATGATGACACTCCAGAAAATAAAGGGGTGGTTCCGCTTGGATTCCTGACCCTGTATGCCTTCTGAGTTCACTGTTTCCTTATCCTTACCTCACTCTAGCCAGAGCTGGTGAAATGCAATTACAGGTACCACTCAATGCCAATCTCATCTTGTTCCCTCTCTTGCTTTAGCCAGCTCACCAACCTTTGATTCACCCCCTCCAGCATCTTTTCTCATCTTGTGACTTCTTAAACTGCCCGGCTTCCTTCCATTGTAAGGTCCTTGGAGTTAAGCTGTTTGTAATGAATTCCAGTGCTTCTGCCTCATAATTCAGTCTTTAGGGATGAAGCACACACTGCATACAGCAATAGTAAAATTGCCGTGATTACAAAAAAGAGGCAGTCTACTATAATTGAGTTAGCAAATTTCCTGGCAAAGTATGAGAAATAAATTGTGTACTCTTGTTAAAACAAGTCAATGTGTTACAAAAGAAATTTGATTATTTCTCTTCCTATAGTAACAGAGATCCTTTGGGGGTAATAAACTCAGTATGTCAAAGTAATAGCATAGAGGGACCTGACTGACTAATGCAATTAGTGTCACGGATCTGGTTGAGTTTCTCCTGTTGGACACTCACCAGACTGCAAGGATCCAAATGCTGAATGCTATGTGTTCTGTGCTTGCTGGAAGTGGAAGAGATTAGCCACCCTTCCTGGTTTCAGGCCCTGAGGCATGCACTCCAGGTGCAGCCCTCGGGTTTTGACATCTCTCTTGGCAGTGGGGACCCCATGGCCACAACTGCCTAGGCCCTGAAACTAGTGCCTTCTGCCCTAAGGCTCACTACCACCTCTTTCATGTTCCCCAGAATTCCACTTAAGTTGTGAGCCTTCTGATTTACACTTTACCTCTTCAGTGGTATGCAATAGTGAAAGCTAACAGACACACAAACCTTACACAGGATTCTAAACACCATTGCACTTTACTTAGTAGCATGAGAAATGCACAGGTCTAAACAAAATAATAAATACAGCTATACACATGCTTCTGACTCAGTTTGCTCACCATTGTGGAGAGTTCTTTGGTGGTTGGGCAGAGACCTCTGGGATCAAAGTTCCTTCTCCAGCAGCTCATGACTTCTCTAAAGAATCATGAAGCATTCTCTAGTTTAGCTAGCCTTCTCTAACCTTGGTTGGTTCTCAGTTAAGTCAGGCTCCCCCTGTTAAAAAAAGACTGCCCATCTCTTCCTCTCTCCTGCTTAGAACTTCCTGTCCCTTCAATAAAGCCTTTCCCCCCTGTTCCCCTATGAATCCTTTTTAAACTCCTGCTTTCTCATCTCTGTCTCTTTGTTCTGTTTGGGAATTTTCCACTTCACCAATCTCTTGCAGAGAAACTTAATCCAATTGGTTTCCCCATTCAGGCCACTCCCTTATCTTGTCTATTGTTTGATCCAGAGCACAATCATTAAGCTTAACAACTCTCCCTGGTCTTGTAGGTATGTGCTGCAGCCCATTTCAGCAAGTGGTGGATTCCACATCCACACAGAGGCATTCCCTAATACAACATTTTTTTTATAACTTCATAGCATCTACTAGATTTCACAAGTTGTATAGACAGATTCTCCAAATCATCACAGTAGTTGTTTTCAAAATGTATTTTTAAATATACTGACAAAATATGTCAGCTGTGTGAGAAGTCTGATAGAGAGATATGGACTCTTCATGAGTTCTGTGATACTTTTGTGTGATTAAAAAAGAATACCATCTCATATTAGCCGCCAAAGTTAGACTTTGAGAATGCACGTTGAATAAAAAGTTATAGGACAAACAGAAAAGAAGTTTTCTGTCAAAGTGGGAGGAGCATTTCCACTGTTGAGTTTGTTTTTTTGACCTAATCACCACAGTCACTCAAATGATTTGACTGACAAAGAATCTTTCAAGGAAGTACCAGATGGAAGAGCTTTACTGACCTTCAAGATCTTTGTCTGTATGTTCTAGAAAATAACAGAAGAACCAGGCAGTCCCTATGCTGCTAACCAGAATTAATGGTGAAATAGAAAGGCCATTAGTAAGTAATTCCAGTATATCCTTAAGTGTATTAACAGATGATGAGAAGTTTAATAATTTAACCTGCAGAAATGCCAATTCTTTACTGGGAACAGAAGAAAACTTAGGTCTCTTATCTATTTCTAAGTGTTTCTCACCCTTAGATCTGAAAATTGGGTATTTTTATTAGGTAGAAATGGAGAAATCACTCAGGCACAATACTTCATTCATGACACCAACTGGCAATTTAAAATGATGTCTCATGGTTTAATAAATTTCTTCACTTTTGGCACAGTACACTGTGGTACACTGTAGGGAAGTCACATATTTAGAAAAGTTCATCTTTAGAATAGAATTTTTTATGAAAATTTCAAAGACTGTTCTGTCGGTTTTAGAAAAAGACCAGTTCTTCTTCGAGTGTGTCTCCTATGTGTACTCCACTGTGGGGGAGCCTGGGCTCCATGCGCCTGAGACTGGAAGATTTTTGCAAGCAGTGTCCATTTGTCTGTGCCTGTACTCTTCTCCTCCTCATGTTCCAAACCGAGGGCATAAAGGTTAGTGTGGACTAACCCCTTCTCCAGTTCCTTTCTACCTTCTTCAATAGTTTACTGTAAAGAATTGCAAATAGCCTATTTTTTTTTTTTTACTAATTTAGATAGAATAAGTTTAGGGCTTGTGATTCCACCATCTGTTTTATCCACACTCCACATAAGGTGATTAGTATGCATAAGATCTGGGAACAATTGGGATGACCGCCACTCCGTCATACTTGATCTTCCTCAGTACCCAAGATAAGAGTAGAATGGGTGGGAAACTGTACATTAGCTGTCCCTACCAAGGACCTAGACATGGCATCTCCACTGGACCCCTGATCTTGTCAAGCCCCTGCAACAGTAGGTTGTGCATTTTCAGTTCCCATGAGGTTCAAAGGGATCCCAAGAGGAAGCCCCCCATTGACGAAATATGTTCTGTATCATGGAATCATGTAGCTTCTATTCATGATCTTTAGAGAAGTGTCTGCTGGGTCTGTCTGCCAGTATATTGTGTATCCTGGGAGGTACACTGCCAACAGTGGCAGTTTTTATACAAAGAGGGGTGGATCTTGATCCCCTTTGTTAGTTCATGTAGAACACTTATCATGGTGTCTGACACCACTTGAACAAGCAGTGTTCATATGAATGGTGGAAATCTCCTGTACACCTTGCAGACTTCATGCAATTTTTGAGGTTTATGTGCATCCAGGACTCGGGAAGTCCATGTCCCTTGTGCTGTTTCGTCATCTAGATGGGTGACTCACTGTAACAAGGAGGCATTTGTGATCAATATTTTCTGGTAGGGGAGAAATGGAGGGGACCCTCCCACAAACACTTGCTTCCTGTTTATCCCCCACATTAGAAAAGCTCATACTCTGTGGGGGAGCAAGACTAGTTTTTCCATACTGTGTTTGCTTGGGACATATATGGTCCGAAGCCAAGTCTGTAGGCAATGAAGATAAAGTATCATGAAGGATGTCACATAGGTGAAGGAAGCCATGTAACGTAGAAGGATGAGGCTGACATATGTGGATCATTTGGAGCTGAGTGACAAGTCCCTTTATGGACTGGAATCTGTCCTGAGGAAAGTATGCTTTGGACTGATAGAGTCCATTGTTGTCCCAATAAGCTCTATAGTTGAATGAAAAGTCAAATGGACTTTTCTGTGTTGATGCAGAGTTCCAGCTTGTGTAGAAGACTGAATAGAGACTAGGTTCATATCAGAACCTCCTGGCAAGAACTCCCCCCCCCCCAGTAGCCAATCATACAGGAAGGGGAAAATGAAAATCCATGGCAGCGGAAGTGGGCTGCCACAACTGATAGCACCTTTGTAAATACCGTTGGTGCTGTTGCAAGGCCAAAGGGGAGCATTCTGTATTGATACTGGTTCGGGAATCTCAGCAATCTTCTGTGCATGAGGTGGATGTCTATGTGGAAATAGGTAGAGCCCTGCATAGATACAAATTTATAGCCACAGATATAAACTGGTATGTGCAGAGGTGCAGGGCTCTACCAAGAACTGCATCGGTGAAAGAAGCAGTACATTGGGCCACTGTTTCTAGGATCCAGTGCCCCACACCAGCAGCTCCTCTGGCGTGGCTGTACCAATTCCATCCCTGCCACCCGGGGTGGGCACAAAGTTCACCAGCAGCTGTCCCTGGTCACACTCATGTGTTCAAGCAGCTCATACGCCCCCAGACAGGATTCTCTACCACGCAGCTGTCTGCATCTCCTTTCTGGGGGTGTACAAGCTTCTTGAACACACGAGCATGACCAGGGACAGCTGCTGGTGTGCCTGATGCCTGCCCCAGTGAGCGGAGATGGGGGTGATATAGCCACACCAGAGGATCAGCTGGTGTTGGGCACTGGCTCCTGGAAGCGGCAGACCCACATGCTGCTTCTTTTGCCGCTGTAGTTCCCATAGAGCCCTGCAGCTCTGTGCATACCAGTTTATATCCGCAGATATCCACATCCGCAGTTATAATTTGGATTTGTGCAGGGCTCTAGAAATAGGCATCCTCCATAATGAGAGCTGTGAACCAGTTGCCTTTGTTCAGTAAGGAAATAATTGATGCCAGGGAAACTATCCTGAATCTCAAACTATGGATAAAGATGTGATTAATGTGCATAAGTCTTGTCAAATAGCGTCAGGCTAAGCAGTGTTAGGCCTCAACCTTCCGGAAGTTGTAAGAAGCGAGCACAGTTGAATCCTGCAAGCATAAGCATAATATAGCTAGGAAGCTTTATAGACTAAAACGGAAACTCTGTAAAGATAGATACGGACTTGCGGTTACTGTGCTCTGCAACCAGATACTTCTTTAAGCTGACTCGAGCATTTTTGAGTCTAGCAAATTGACCAAAATTAGGACAACAAGCCACATAAAAAAAAAAGATGAGCTGAGCACAGGTGCACAGTTCATAAGATCAAGATCAAGCAAATACTACACTAGAACATTTGGCCACCTTAGTCGGTTGACCTGTTTTGAAACACAGCCAACAAATACTGTATAAATGAGGTGCAAAGACGCAAGTGTTTGTGTGTGTTGACCTAAAAGAGATCACTCTTTGTCAGGCTCACATACCCCCCTGAACCAAAGGGACTTGCGCTTCACCGACTATCTGTACTTGGCCAGTGTGGAAAGTGGTCGACTGAAGGTAACGTATCTTTGGAAAAATGCAGGGTAAGGTTTCGGAGTAGTGAAGAGGTCTGGTTGTGTTCAAGCTGGTTAAACTTAAGTCTGTATTAATACTATAGTTTAATTATATTAGTAAATTGTTTAAGTTACTTAGAGATAGTAGTAGTTAATAGTTAATCAATATATAATAACTGTATATGTTTTTGTGCCTTGCTGGGAACGGATACAATGCTGGTGAAGCTAGTAGTTTGTAAACAATAATAGCTTTGCATGTCGCTATGCCTGTCTTCAGTATAATTTACCATTAAGTTTATCATAAAAGTCAGTAGAAGTTTATAAGTCATCATATAAGGTTATAGGTAAGTTAAAGTTAGTAGAATATGGTTAATCAATGTATTAGTATTGCATATGAAATTGTGTTTATTGGGAATGGTTACAGTACATGAGGGGGGAGGGATAGCTCAGTGGTTTGAGCTATCCCTGCCAAACCCAGGGTTGGGAGTTTAATCCTTGAAGGGGCCACTTAGGGATCTGGGGCAAAATCAGTACTTAGTCCTGCTAGTGAAGGCAGGGCTGGACTTGATGACTTTTCAGGGTCCCTTCCAGTTCTATGAAATAGGTATATCACCATATATTATATTATGTGAAGTTGCTAGGCAATCAGTTATAGTAGCGTTGCATGTGCTTGTGACTATTATTTGCCTTTTATATGTGCACTTATAGGAATAGGTAGTTAATGCATAATATTACTTGTTCTTGTGCTTGTTTTCAGTATAACTTGTCATTTGTATTAATCCTCACTCAATGCTGGTCTTTAATTCTGTATTTCTTATTCTGTCTGTGTTGTCTTTATAGTCGTAAGTCATTAAAAACCTTTCTTGAGGAATAATTAGTTGTTTAGTTTCTCTTTTGCGGACACTACTCAACCTCATTATATCTGTGTTGGGTGGTGGGAAGTAGCAATCACCTAGAGCCCCAATAGGGCCCTGATGTGTGCCTCCTCCTTCCATTAATCTCCACAAAAGACATTGAGCTGGCTGAAATCTAAGATTTGTCTTCATCCTCCCTTCTTTTTGGAAATGAGAAAATAGTTCAAATAAAAATACTTTCCCCAGTGTTGGGGAAGTATTGGTTCTATGGCTACCTGATGAAGGAGGATGTCTACTTCTTGAATGAGAATTCTCTCATGAAAGTCGTCCCTGAGAAGTGGAGGGGCTGGACGGTAGGGAGAGAGGAATTCTGTGGTGTAGCTGGTGTGAATGATGGAGCTGACTCATTTGTCTGTCATTCTCATCTGCCAGACTTGAGAGAAATGAACTAAACAGCCACCAAATTGGGAATCAGAATCTTGGGTAGATGGACATAGCAAATGGGTTGATTCACAGCTCACAGAGGTCCAATCAAGGGGATTTTTTAGTGGGAGGTTGGAGTTTTGAAGGAGGAGGAGGTGAGGGGGAGTATTGTGCTTGCTCTGCACCCTCTGTCATTTCTGTGGTGGTTCATAACCACCCCCACCCCCGATGATAAAAGGGTTGAGATGCCAGTCATTGCTTATACAATTATGGCCTATGGAATTTTCACTTTGGCTCTGGAGTGTAGATGCCTAATGAATGAAGGCTTGCCCTTCAGTTCTTCCATGAATGTAACAGATCGTTCACCTTGTCACTGAAAGAGTTCTTCCCTTTGTGATATCCTATACCTTGAGGGAGTGCCCTGTAACCCCTTTATTCCTCATTTATATATAATTGTGATCTTGCATATAAAGCATGGCATGTAAGGTATCCGGGGAAAGGTTATGATCTGCTGAAAGTCATTGTTCTATCTAACTATATATATATATATCATCAATACATATGAAATTATAAGAATTGTGTTGTATGGTTTGCATTAAAATATGCTGGGAAGTTCCCAGATACAAGCTCTCCAGAGACAATGACAAGGGAAGAGGTAACCAACTGCTGGGTGGGTGCTGAACAGACATCAGCAGCCATTGTCCAGCAGAGGAGTTACAATTCAATGATTCACTCACAGGAGACACATAAGAACATAAGAACAGTCATACTGGGTCAGTCAAAGGTCCATCTAGCCCAATGTCCTGTCTCCCAACAGGGGCCAATGCCAGGTGCCCAATGCCAGGTTCTCAAGAGGGAATGAACAGAACAGGTAATCATCAAGTGATCCATCCCCTGTCACCCATTCCCAGCTTCTGGCAAACAGAAGCTAGGGACACCATCCATGTCCATCCTGGCTAATAGCAATTGATGGACCTATCTTCCATGAACTTATCTAGTTCTTTTTTTAAACTGTTATAGTCTTGGCCTTCACAACATCCTCTGGTGAGGAGATATTCCTTCACCTGGTGACTCAGCAATGCTCACCAGACATGCCTGGACTTGTGTTCTCTAAGCACATGAACTAAGGGTATAAAACAGAACACAGGGGCCCAATGTTTGGTCTTTCTCCTTCCCCCGCCTGTGCTGCAAGCAACAAGGACATTCAAAAGACTGAAGACTCCAACAGAGGGGACTGGCCCAGGTTTCAAGGGTGAAACCTGTATAATATGAACTGCAGGATCCAGTGGGGTGAGAAAAACTGCTTAATCGAGATGTTGCCCATTCTAATAGGTTTGAGAGTTTAGACTATGTGATTATATTTTATTTTCTTATGGTAACCACTCTGACTTTTTGCCTATCACTTATAATCACTTAAAATCTACCCTTTGCAGTCAATACACTTGTTTTACTGTTTATCTTTACTACTGAGTTTGCCTGAAGTGTTTGATAAGTGTGTTTGCTCAGGTTTACAAAGGCTTGTGTATATCCACTTTCCATCGATGAAGTGGTGAACCAATTAATAAATTTGCACTGCTTGTCTTGAGCAGTGGAAGATGATACATTCCTGAGGTACAAAACTGGGAGCTGGGGGAATTTGGCGAGTGCCTTTCTCTTTGTGATTCATGAGTGGCTCTGGGAGCATTCATGCAATCTAGCTGGGTGTGGGGCTCCACCTGCGGTTTTGCTGAGTGATAACAGCACCTGGAGGGGCTTGCTGCTTGTCACTAGCAAAACGTTGTGAGAGACAGCCCAGTCTGGAGAGTTAAGGAGACACAGTGGTACCACAGTTCCAGGCTGCACCCTGGGGATCCTGTCACACCCTTCAAAAGGGGAAACCCTGCACTACATATTAGACTTCCATGGGGCTTCTGGAAGTCTGAAGCCATGGCACTCTACTCATGACAGTGGCCATTTGCATCAATCAGGAAGCTGTGTCTGCTGCATTGAGTAAGACTTGAAGGGACAATCTGGCTGTTAATTTACCTTCCTCAATGAGCACTTAGAACTGTATGCTATCCTTCTGCAGAAGTTTGTCAGTGAATTCTGCAAACTTGGCGTGACACTTTCTTAAGGTGTTCAGAGTTATAGGTCAACAGTGTTACCCCTCTGCCTCAGGGAGAGATTTCCTAGTGGTAAACGGTGTGTCAGTTCCCTGGCACTCTCAGTCAGATAGCACCAAAACAATTTCCTCAGAACTCTGTCAACCCTTAATTTGCTTTGCAGGTTAATTCTTGGTGTACTCCAGTCCCCAAACTCCCTGGACTCATTCACCTGTAATATACAGTCCTTGTCACTAGACACTGAGAGCAGTTACTATGTAAGCTCTTCCCACAAAGACAGTGTACACATAACTTGCAGGTTACCACTCAGGATTAAGTCCTTTATGACAACACAACACTGTAATCTCTGGTGACAACAAATATAAATTGATTAACAAAGAACAGAGATTCACAGATTCAAGTAAGTATTGAGTAAGAATAATGGAAACAGAAATGGTTATGAATAAAACAAAAGTACAGCATGCTTTCTAAAGACTAAATCTTAAGAGGTTACAACCCTAGTTTAAAGTAGTTTCTCATCCTTAATGTCCTTCTGCAGAGCTTGCTGGTTTTTAATCAATCCAAGACCAATTTCTTCACAAATCACCCCTTCTGCAAAAGGGGTTCTTCAATGAATTTGATAACAAAAGTGAAGAAACCGAAATGGACACCATGTAGAGTCAAGCACAGGAGTTTATTATGCACAGTGCTGGTGGAGTGTCACTTTGCTTATCAGGCTCAGAGACACCGCAGAACAATTGATTACAATAGATTATATAGGGTGCTCATTGGGCGGAGAAAAGCGATTGGGATGGGATTTCCCAAGCCCCTGGATAGGTTCTAGCAGCAAGACAAGACAAGCACAATAAGCCAATGGTCTAAGAGATTACATAATGACTCCATCCATGTTCAAATTAACATATTGCTAACACACAGGTAATTACCCTTAAACTATTTCTATTAAAGTATATAGGTTAAATCCTAATTTTGGGGTCCAGGGGAATGAGGTAGCAGCTCTCCCGGTTGGCCAACAGGTACATTCCTGGAGATTTAAAGCAAAAAAGCAGTAATTAGTATCTAACAATAACAATTGTTTATAGTTTTACCCTTGCATTTTTGTGAACTGGGATTGGCATACATCTATGAGGGGAGGGCGTCATTACTCACGTCAATGATGTTAGGCCTCTCCTTGAACTCTGTTCTGGCATCTGTACCAGGGAGTTACCTTGGAGGCCCTTCTCAGCGCTTCATGTGTCTATAACTTGCAATAAGGACACCCAGTTACAACTCACCATCTGGAGTCATGTTGACTTCGCTCATTGACTTGAAACACACAAGGTTGTCTGTTTACCCCAGCTTTCTCTTAGCCATGTATTGTTCTTTGTTAGCTAGCCCTCATCTGGATCTATATGAAAAGTTCTTAACAGAAACTGTAGTTAAGATTTTACATCCACGTTAAATGGATTATGGCCCTTCAGAAAGGGTGCTTCCTTCCTCTTATAATCCAGTCAACCTTTGAAGTGTCCCCTTTTGAAGTGCACACCAAGATAAGACTCTTCTCCCCCATTGCTTGTTCTCTGGCCTGCTAGTGCCATTCGGAGATCACATTCCCCTTTCAACCTGTTTTTCCTGTTGATTTAATATATAAATTGTGCTTCCTTTGTGTCAGCTTTACCATGCTTAATTTATACTTGACAGAGAGAAAACTACCTTCCCACCTGCCCGAAAGGAGCCTGTTTACCCTCCCCCCCCCGTTTAGTTGCAGATTTTAAAGCATAGTATCAATAGGTATAAACAATTCTTCATATAGCATGAATACAAAAACTGCACAATGATATCAATGGCCAGTTTGTCACCAGCTTTTATTTGACACTTCACATGACATTCTTTCAAGATAAATACTATGACAGCCATATGCTAAGTGTGACAAGTTGTCAGGCCTGAAAGGAGTTGCTGACACAGGGTAGTGAACCACCAATGAGCCCCTGTGTCACACTTGGAATAATTAACAAAATCGTATTTAGACACTAATGTAGGAATGTGTTGCTCCCTAATCACAAGCCTTGAAGAACGGCAAACTGTTCCCTTGGCTATGAGGCAGGAGTGACCTTGTTCTAGCGCCTATGTTTGGAAAACTTATTGGCAACCTGACATCACCTTTGCAGCTGGTGTTCACGCGCTCAAGAGATGGGTTCGTTATCTTATGTGCATGTATACTGCCTGGCTTTTCTATGCACAAAAATGTAACCACTAAGAAGAGTTGTAAACAAAGTAAGGAGAGAAATAAAAACCCCAGGAAAGTTTTCCTGGGAGGCTTTTTGCAGGAGGCTTGTAAAGCTCTCTAGCTACCACAGACCTGGCGTTCTGTTTCCTGCGTCGTCACCACACACTAATGCCTAACAACATGCTGTGTAGAACTGCAGGTTGGTTGAAGTGAAAACCTTCCTCCTGAATAAGTCTAAATGCTTTACTTTCTTATTGGATGGGGGTGGAACTTGATTGATGTTGTCTGCTTCTTTCAGTGGCTACTTTGACTACTAAGGAGTTTGAGGCAGGCTGAGTGAATACAAATTCTGCTTCCTTTGTTGGTACAAAGTATCTTTTCTGTTCTTTTTTGGAGTGGAAGCACATGTGGCTTGGGTATACCAGACCACCTTGGCAGGTTCTAAGATGGTTTCGTAGATGGAAATCTTCACAGCCGGTACTCATGGGCTTGACAGGTTCTAGTATGGAAGGATAGGCAAATACTGCACTTCAAGAGGACATGAGCTTCCCCAAAGCAGTAGAGGCTTGTTAGGTGGTCATCACTGAGCCACTGCTTGCCAGCCACATAGAGTGGAATACATTTAGAGACCATCATGTGAAGGAGAGAGAGAGGGCTTACTTTCCTTGGACAGTAACTGGAGTTCCTTCAGATGTGTGGTTCCTATCTGTATTCCACTACCTGCCTTCCTTCCCTTCTGCCCTGGATCCTTTACACATGATTTGTGATTGAGAAGGAACTGAGGAGGTGTTTGGTCCACACTGCACCTTAGGACATCAGTTCAGAGCATAGGGAGGAGAAGGGTGCAGGCACAGACCAATGGACACAGCTTCAAAAATTTTCTGGTCTCAGGTGCATGGACCCCATGTGCTCCCCAGTGGAATAAGTTAGGGGCCTCACATATCAAAGAACTCCAATTACTGTACAAAGTAAGTAACCTCATTTTTTTCAAAACTACTCTATCAAATTTGTTTATAAAAATATTGTTTTTCAAAATCACCAGGTTTTGAAAATTGAAATGTCCTGACTTTGAAAGATCCCAGCATATGATTAGGGCTGACCAATTAAAACCATCAATGAAAAATGAAAATGATACGGGGAGAAAAGTAAAAAAAGTTGAACCTTTTGAAAAATGTAAAATTGGGAAAAATCTAAAAGTTTTTGTGAAAGTTTCTGGTTTCAAAAAGTTGTCAGATTTAGTGAAATAGCTCTGTGATTGTTGCACCATTTAACTGATTGTGGATTCATTCTCTCTGTTGCAAAGTATGAATTCCCTCCCTCCCTCAAATTTATACAATCCTTTGGACACGTGAACTCCAAACAGGTAATTATACCAGATCTAGAAATGACCTTACCACTCAAAGGGTAACAAAGGCCATTCAACTTACAGAAAATCTATCCTATTTTCTTGGATACTCTCAATGTTTTGTGGAAGAGCAGTCGAACAATATGAAGTCCCTGAGTGATCTTTTGGAAAAGTATAGTTGAGTTTGAAACATTTGATATCAAGGTAGCATCAATACAGATATCAGTGAGAAATGGACTGCTGAATTCCAAACTGCTTTCATCCTCATAACAATAGAGTTGACAGCTTTCCCTATTTTGGCTTTAGCTAGCTGGAAATTGCCATCTATTCTGAACACAGATGCAAATCATAAAGGGCTTAATGATGCATTATAACAGAAGCAAGATACTCCTTTTTAAGTATATGTCAATGCTGAGTTATCAAGTGTGAAATGAACTATTAAGTATCAAAGTTACAATTTCAGACCATCAAAATGGGCAGTTCAGACAAGTTTCATAATTAAGGCTAAGATTTTGTCATATATATTTTTAATAAAAGTCACGCACAGGTCATGGGCAATAAAGAAAAATTCCTGGAAGCCCTGACCTGTCTGTGACTTTTACTAAAACTATCTGTGACAAAATGGGGATCTGCGGGTCCCCACACCAGGGCTAGCTGTGTGGCGGCTAGGATCTGCAGGTTTCTGCGGGTTTGGTGCCAGAGGTACAGGTTCCCCTGCCACCCACAAGCGGGAGCTGTGTGGGGGGTGGGGCGCCTTCTGCAGCAGCCAGTGGGATACTCCTGCTGTCCACAGTTCTGGGGACCTGTGGTGGGTGGGAACCAGGGGTTCCCCCACTTCCTGCAGTGGCTGGGAGCAGCTGGGTTCCCCCACTGTCTATGGCAGCTGGGAGCTGTGGGGTGCCCCTGCTGCCTGCAGTTCTGGGGGTCCCTGCCACCTGCAGTGGCCGGGAGCTGCTGGGTTACCCACTACTTTGGGGTACCCCCACCTCCCATGGCAGCCAGGAGCTGTGGGGTTCCCCCGTCATCTGCAGTTCTGGGGATCCCTGCCACACTTCCCACTGTGGCCAGGAGCTCAGGGTTTCCCTCACCACCCACAGCAGGCAGGATCTGCAGGTTTCCCTGCCGCACATGGCAGCCAGAAGCTCCGGGGTACCCCTTACATCTGTGGCACCCAACTGCTGCAGGTTGGAGTCACGGAGATGGCTGAAAGTCAGGATTCTGTGACTTCTGTGACCTCTGTGACTAAATCATAGCCTTATTCATGATTATCTCTATGGACCAACCCGATGACTTGTATTGATTTTAGCTAACCTGGATGTTACTGCTGGCCTGTCTGTCACAGTCAGATTTTTGCTTTAGCTACAAAGTTAGGAAACTAGAGATATGGATAAACTCCCAGAAAGAACTCATAGCCCTTTAAAAAAGGATTCGGAGTCCAAGAACTTGAATAATCCTATTTAAATAACATAAAATTCAATTTGTGGTTGGAATGATCCAAACCCTGGTCAGAGATGCTTTTAAGGAAGCAATGCAGCCCAGAATAACATCTTTGTCAAGTGCAGGAATGTCCCTGAAGCAGGAACTACTTCTGTCCTTGAGCTTCAAGGATGACGACATATCTCTGAATATTAAAACCCAGGAAATAGACTTAAAATACATAATTTGCAATGTGGACAGAGAAACACTAGGCTTTATGTTTTTAAATTTTAAATTTAAACATTTTCAGGGGTTTTGTCATTTAAATGTAATATACGTTTTAATGTTGGTAGGTTTTAAATTGTGAAGTTTGGTGTAGTTTTTACAACAAATACAACCAATTTAACCTAACACTGATAAAATTTTATTAATATTTAGTTTGTAAAAATGTATGTCTCCCCCCTCCCACAACAGTCTAAAACTACAAGTTGAGTTAAATGGGAATGGGACTAATACATCTAAACCATTGTGTATTATTACCTAGAGCTATAGCAAAAAAATTTTTATAAAACTTCCCCTCTAGTGTAGTTGACACATAGGAACAGGACCATCATAACATTTAATAATTAAAGCAACAAGTAAATATAGCCCAGACTCTTGAGTGTTAGTTGAGACTGTACATTTAATAGAAAATACAGCACAAGCATTATATAGTTTAAATAACTTGCTTGGCTATTTGCACCTTGGTCATAATTACAATGGAAACCTGGATATTGTTCCACAAGAAATTATCCCGGTACTTTCAAAAGCAGTCAAATATCACAAATGAGACAAAAACTATGCTGGACCCTCACTTTACAGTCACCAAGGACCTTGATTTGAAAGCAAAGAAAGGGGATGTGCAGCAATATTTGATCATGTTGTGAGTATCACAGAATAATACAAATGTAAGTCTGGAAGGGACCACTAGTGGTCATCTAGTCCAGCCCCCTGTGCTGAGGCAGGACCAAGTAAACCTAGACCATCTCTGACAGGTGTTTGTCCAACCTATTTTTAAAAACCTGATGGGGATTCCACAACCTGTGGTAACCTATTACAATACTTAACTATCCTTGTCATTAGAAATTATTTTCCTGATATCTAACCTAAATCTCCCTTGCTGCAGAGTAAGCTCTTTACTGTTTGTTCTACTTTCAGTGACCCTAATTGATTACCATCCTCTTTATAACAGGCCTTAAGATATTTGAAGACTGTTATCCCGTCCCCCCTATCAGTCATCTTGTTTCAGGACTAAGCATGCCCAGGTTTTTGTTTTTTTTTAACCTTTCCTCATAGGTCAGGTTTCTAAATCTTTCCGCTCTTTTGTTGCTCTCCTTTGAACTCTCTTAAATGTCTACATCTTTCTTAAAGTGTGATGCCCAAAACTGGATACATGGCACCAGCTGAGGCCTTTTCAGTAAAGCGGGACAATTACTTCCCATGTCTTACATATGGCACTCCTGTTAGCACATCTCAGAATATTATGCTTTTTCAGCGTGTCATATTGTTGGCTCATATTTAATTTGTTATCCACTACAACCTCCACATCCTTTAAGCAGTACTGCTGCCTAGCCAGTTATTGCCCCCTTTGTATTTGTGCATTTGATTTTTCCCTTCCTAAGTGTAGTACTTTACATTTGTCCTTATTGGATTTCATCTTTTTTATTTCAGACCAATTTCCAGTTTATCAAGGTCATTTTGAATTCTGATCATGTCCTCCAAAGTGCTTGCAACCCCTCCCAGCTTGGTGTGATCCACAAATGTTATAAGCATACTCTCCACTCCATTATCCAAGTTGTTAATGAAAATATTTACAAGTATGGGATCCAGGACAGATTTGAGTGTGGTTTTTCAATTAGTTGTGCACCCATCTTATAATAATGTCATCTAGAACACATTTCCCTAATTAATTATGACACTGTCATGTGGGACAGTATCAAAAGTTTTACTGATATCAAGATATATCACATCTACTGCTTCCCCCATCCATTAGGCCAGCAATCCAATCAAAGAAGGAAATTAGGTTGGTTTGGCATGATTTGTTTTTTGACAAATCCATGCTGGCTATTTCTTATAACCCTATTATCTTCCAGGTGCTTACAAATTAATGGTTTATAATTTGTTGTACTGTCTTTCCAGGATCAAATTTAGGCTGACAGGAATATAAGTCCCTGGGTTCTCTTTGCCTTTCTCCTGTCCTCTGGGACCTCAACCATCCTCTATGGATTCTCAAATAATAATAAAAAAATAATCATTCTGAGATTGCTTCAGCTAGTCCATTAAGTACCCTAAAATAGTGTGAATTTTGTCAGGCCCTGCTGACTTCTTATTCTTCAACTATTATTTCCCTATTCCCTCTTGTTATTAATATTCTATTTTGGGATATAACATATGGAGATGAGAAATGAGTGAATGAAATGAATACTGCTCATCTCCAAAATTTGGCATTTCCTTTTTAGGGATCGGCAACCTTTGGCATGTGGCCCACCTGGGTAAGCACCTGGTGGCTGGGCCAGTTTGTTTACCTGCCACGTCCACAGGTTCGGCCAATCGCGGCTCCCAGTGGCCACGGTTCACCGTCACAGGCCAATGGGGGTTGCGAGAAGCAGCGCGGGCCAAGGGATGTGCTGGCCGCCACTTCCCGCCACTCCCATTGGTCTGGAGCAGTGAACTGCAGCCAGTGGGAGCCGCGATCAACCGAACCTGTGAACGCGGCAGGTAAACAAACCAGCCTGGTCTGCCAGGGTGCTTACCCTGGCAGGCCACATGTCAAAGGTTGCCAATCCCTGCTTTATTTAATGAAATCTGACATTTATGAGGAAAATGCCAAATGCTCTTTCAGACACAGAATAGGGTTCATGGTCAGTGAAAACTATTTATAGTGATCATTTGGCTATATGGAAAATCCTAATTGCTCGAAAAACATTTCCTACAGGTTCCAGTGTGTTTGCCCATGATTTACAGGTATCAGAGGGGTAGCCGTGCTAGTCTGGATCTGTAAAACCAGCAAAGAGTCCTGTGGCATCTTATAGACTAACAGACGTATTGGAGCATGAGCTTTTGTGGGTGATTCACTGTTAGTCTATAAGATGCCACAGGACTCTTTGCTGCTTTTACATCATTTACAGTGATCACAGGATATTTGTATTGCTTTGATTTTCTCTGCTGTTTCCATAGGTTAGAGAGAATTTCAGGCCTTTTCAAATGCCTCCCTCTGATCTGCAGGCAAAAGTATTGCAGCCTGAAAGAGTGGCAATACAATTCAATCATAACCAGCCTGACCTGCCACTAAAATGCCCGGCAGAATTTGTTTTGTCCTGGCAAGATAGAGGTTATGCATCTGTGCACTTATCTTATTTTAAAAACTTTCACTTCTATATGGATCTGAATATAGTGATTCTGTGGATAATATTTTAAAATGTGTGTTGCCCAAATTATTCTTGCAACAGGATTCTACTGTAATTATGATTGTTTTTTTCAAGTTGAGAGGTCATATTTTGAAAAGCAAAGTAATGGTCTGGGAAAATGGGTAGGATTTTCCTGTGCATAGCATAATATATGTGTGAAAGCAGGGTATATTTCCCCAGGGCGACAGTTTGTTGTGGGAAGCATTAAAAAAAAAGACTTTGCAAGCTAAAACCTTATCAATAAAAGCCACAGTCCCCAATCTACATAATCATTTACTTTGGGAGCTTGAGTTTAGAAGATATGCTTGGGAATATAGAGCTCTGTAATTGGTGATCCATCAGAAGAGAAAATTCTTCCTTTCAAGTTAAAGTTAATCGTCCCTAGTTCAATATTAATTGTCTTTCCTTGAGCACTATTTTTGTGTGTGAAGGAGGGGATAAAATGCAGAGTGCCTTATTTTCCCCCTAAGTTTCCCCTGTCTCACTAAATCACACCCTGTTGGAGGTGTAAGAGCCTAAAGTTCAGGGGGCTGCAGAAATGAGAATCTACATGGACTTCAGCATAACGAAGTGTGGAAAGTCTATTTTGCAGAGCCTGCTGCTATTACACTCACAGTGAGTATCAGCCTACTACTTGAGATCCATGATGTGAATCTAATGGCAGAATTGTTCCTTAAGCATTCTAACGACCATGTTGTTAAAAACTGTTATGTACAGACTTAGGTTGCAACTGATTTGTTGCTATGTAGAGACACTTATCCAAAATAGCAATTTAACCTGAGCAACGTGCTTGAAACATCTGTAATTCCTTATAATGTGAACAAGCCCTAGCAGAAGTATGTCCTTGTTTTCTCAAGAGTCAATCCTTCAATTTATACGCTGGCAATGCTTCTGGTTAGCAGCTACATGTATCCTGAATCTATGTAATGAGATGATCACTAATCATCACCCCAAGTGAAGCTGTCCGCAGACAATTACTCTTAGCAAAAGGAGTAATGCTTTCTTGAAGTTATATCTATAAATGAAGCAGAAATGCTCATTCCCTAATTTCCTATTACAATCAAAAAGTTAGATGTAATCTTCAATTGTGTGAGTTTTCCTAAAAAAAAAAATCCTAAATTGGCTAGATTCCAGATCTCCCCTCTTTAGTTACAGAGGGATAGCCGTGTTAGTCTGTATCAGCAAAAAGAACAAGGAGTGCTTGTGGCACCTTAGAGACTAACACATTTATTTGAGCATAAGCTTTCGTGGGCTAAAACCCACTTCATCAGATGCATGCAGTGGAAAATACAGTAGGAAGATATATATACACAGAGGACATGAAAAAATGCCAACATTTTTATGGCTGACTTAGAACAACGCTTCCTCAGCTCTCATCCCCTAACGCCCGTACTCTACTTACTCTCATCTGGACACATGGAAAAGAAGTCCTTGAGGAATTCCACCATGATTTCAACAATTTCCATCCCACCATCAGCCTCAGCCTGGACCAGTCTACATAAGAGATCCACTTCCTGGACACTACAATGCTAATAAGCGATGGTCACATAAACACTACCCTATACCTGAAACCTACTGACCGCTATACTTACCTACATGACTCCAGCTTTCATCCAGACCACATCACACAATCCATTGTCTACAGCCAAGCTCTAAGATACAACATCATTTGCTCCAACCCCTCAGACAGAGACAAACACCTACAAGATCTCTATCAAGCATTCTTTCAACAACAATACCCACCTGCTGAAGTGAAGAAACAGATTGACAGAGCCAGAAGAGTAGCCAGAAGTCACCTACTACAGGACAGGCTCAACAAAGAAAGTAACAGGACGCCACTAGCTGTCACCTTCAGCCCCCAACTAAAACCTCTCCAACGCATCATCAAGGATCCACAGCCTATCCTGAAGGACGATACCTCACTCTCACAGATCTTGGCAGACAGGCAAGTCCTCGCTTACAGACAGCCCCCCAACCTGAAGCAACCACACACCACACAATGAAAAAACTAACCCAGGAACCTATCCTTGCAACAAAGCCCGTTGCCAACTCTGTCCACATAACTATTCAGGAGACACCATCATAGGACCTAATCACATCAGCCACACTATCAGAGGCTCGTTTACCTGCACATCTACCGATGTGATATATGCCATCATGTGCCAGCAATGCCCCTTTTTCATGTACATTGGCCAAACCAGACAGTCTCTATGCAAAAGAATAAATGGACACAAATCAGATGTCAGGAATTATAACATTCAAAAACAAGTCGGAGAACACTTCAGCCTCCCTGGTCACTCGATTACTGACCTAAAAGTTGCAATACTCCAACAAGAAACTTCAAAATTGGAATTAATTTGCAAATTGGACACCATTAAATTAGGCTTGAATAAAGATTGGGAGTAGATAGATCATTACACAAAGTAAAACCTATTTCCCCATGTTAATTTGTTTCCCCTAATGTTACTCACACCTTCTTGTCAACTGTTGGAAATGGGCCATCCTGATTATCACTACAAAAGTTTTGTTTCTCCTGCTGATAATAGCCTACCTTATCCGATTACTCTCGTTATAGTCAGTTTGGCAACAGCCATTTTTTCATGTCCTCTGTGTATATATATCTTTCTACTATATTTTCCACTGCATGCATCCGATGAACTGGGCTTTAGCCCACGAAAGCTTATGCTCAAATAAATTTGTTAGTCTCTAAGGTGCCACAAGTACTCCTTGTCCTCTTTACTTAGTAGATGATATAAACCTGATAAAAGGAAAATAAAGATTTGTTGGTTACTGACAATTATATTGTGTGCTCAAACAGTGGATTTTACTGCTTGGGTCAATATTTAGGAAAACCCTAAAATATTGATGCTATTTTTCTGGTGAGCTCTAGTAATGAGTTCCCTCAGTAAGATATAGTATGGTTGATTATGCCTGATCTTAAGAATAGGATTGTTTAAACAGTGTGGGAAATAGCTGATGGTGTTTTCATAGTGCTTTATACTGATGCAGGGATTATGTGAGGTGGAGTCTTTTACTTGCTGAAGGTTTATTCCAAATGATGGATAGATAGATCGATAGCTAGATAGGTGTAATAGAGTTAAAGACATTCAGGCTACAGGAAATTGTTTCTTGAAATTAATGACAAGGATAAGGAAACAAGCAGGTGTCTTTCACTTACCATATGTGGAAATTAGAGGGGAGGAGAAAGGTTTTATAAAGTATTATCCTCAGGATTAAAGCTGAGACAATTAAAACAAGGAAAAGGAGAACCGCAGAAGAGGAATGAACAAGAGGACATAGGTAGGATTTTGTTTTCTACTTTCTATATTGGTGATGGAAACTTAAATAACTCAAAAATATGGCATTTCATTCTGACCAAAGCCATAATGAATGCCCAGGTGGCTCTCAGCTCCGTGTAGAAAAGGAAGAAGTAATCCTCCAGAGTAATGACTGACATTTTTCAAACAGCTCAAAACAAAATAGCCAACAAAATTACTTTGGCCTTTGCAAGTTGCTATGAAATGCTCCACATTGAACAGCAAGAGACCTCTTTGACCTTCCCACTTGCATCCAGTGTTTCCTGCTTAAAGCCAGAGTGATCAAACTCATTCAATATCAGGCAAGGTCTTTATGAATCCATTAGAATAAGAATAAAATGGTCAGACCTGTTTACAGAATTACACCACATGGGAGTCAGATTTGAATTTATGTCATAGATCAGAGGCATATGATCAATCCCTTCTTCCTCAGTTCAAGTGAAAGGCTTAAAGCTGAACAGGGGAATGACAAGAGTGCCCATTGTCCCTGACTACTTGCCTTAGCAACTGAATACCGGTTGACAGGATACACAATAACCTCCTGAAACAAACCATAAATATAGATAGATGGGATATCAAAGAAGAAAATCCTTATAGGTCTCACTAAACCACGTATATTAGAACCAATTGTTTTTCAGGTTATACAAGATTTCCTCAAGCCCTCTGGTTACAAAATGAACAAGGCAGATATGAAAATAACAAGAGCGCTTCCTCCAAATTGCTCCTGGTAATCCAGGGTTTTGCATCCATCATATGAAACACAGAGGGTTTCCAGTGATACCCCCAGACATAAAATCCCGATAGGTCAAGAACTAGAAAAGATTTACGCACATGATCAGTTCTGTTTCTAATCCTACCAGGTAGAATTGAAATCTTTAAAATTAAATATACCTCTACCCCATATAATGCTGTCCTCGGGAGCCAAAAAATCTCACCGTGTTATAGATGGAACCGTGTTATATTGAACTTGCTTTGATCTGCCGGAGTGCGCAGCCCCGCCCCCCCAGAGCACTGCTTTACCGCGTTCTATCCGAATTGGTGTTATATCAGGTCACATTCTATCGGGGTAGAGGTGTTGTCATAACTATAAAGGGAAGGGTAATAGCTGTCCTGTGTACAGTACTATAAAACCCCTCCTGGCCAGAGACTCCAAAATCCTTTTCCCTGTAAAGGGTTAAGAAGCTCAGGCAACCTGGCTGGCATCTGACCTAAAGGACCAATAAGGGGACAAGATACTTTCAAATCTTGGGGGGGAAGGCTTTTGTTTGTGTTCTTTGTTTGGGAGTGTGTTCGTTCTCGGGACTGAGAGGGACCAGACATCAATCCAGGTTCTCCACATCTTTCTAAACAAGTCTCTCCTATTTCAAACTTGTAAGTAAATAGCCAGGCAAGGCGTGTTAGTTTTCCTTTGTTTTTCTCAACTTGTAAATGTACCTTTTACTAGAGTGTTTATCTTTGTTTGCTGTACTTTGAACCTGAGACTAGAGGGGAGTCCTCTGAGCTCTTTAAGTTTGATTACCCTGTAAGGTTAATTTCCATACTGATTTTACAGAGATGATTTTTACCTTTTTCTTTAATTAAAAGCCTTCTTTTTAAGAACCTGATTGATTTTTCCTTGTTTTAAGATCCAAGGGGTTTGGATCTTGATTCACCAGGAGTTGGTGGGAGGTAGGAGGGGGGATGGTTAATTTCTCCCTGTTGTAGATCCCAGGGGGGTTGGATCTGTTTTCACCAGGGATTTGGTGAAGGTTTTTCAAGGTTTCCCAGGAATGGAATCCATTGAAATGGTGGCAGCCGAACCAGAGCTAAGCTGGTAGTTAAGCTTAGAAGTTTTCATGCAGGCCCCTACATTTGTACCCTAAAGTTCAAAGTGGGGATCCAGCCTTGACAGGTGTAATCTAAAAATCCTGTTCCTCTTCCAATATCTACCTCCAGTTCTCTCAATAAGGATTATTGGGTTAGCTTAGGCCATCTCATTGGCCTGGTTCCTTCTTGCTGGCTTGCTTGCTTCCAATGAGGGATATGTCTGTGTGATTACAGGCTGAGTAGACATACCTAAACTAGCTTTAATCTAGCGATCTTGGTTACTGGAATAGTGAAGTTGTGGCCGCATGTGCTTCGTCATAGGCTAGCTCGGCAAGTAATTACCCAGGGTGCTGGGTGGGCTTTAACAGCCCTCACTGAGGAATGTGCTGCTATAGCATCACTAGCTCTTGTATCCAAGCTAGCGTGATTAAAACTAGCTTGGCTATGTCTACTCAAACTGCAATCACATCCTGTGCTGCAATATGGACATACCCTAAATCAATGGGAGCCTCCACTAGCTTCAATGAGAGTTCAATGGGGCTTCATATGGGCACCCACCCTTACTTAAATCATATCTTTAGCTTGCTGCTCACATTCTGAATATAAATGGAGGTGATGAGTGTGTGTATGTAAGCGATAGAATACAGTTTACACTTCCCGGCTTTGGAGTAATATTTTAAGCATCTTTTCCCTTTGTGAACTTTTATTTTGCAAAGGGATGACTAAGCTTGAGGACTTTTATAAGAGTTTCCTATAAAATGCTTCATTTAACCAAGAGCAGAGATGCACTGAGGCTTGAATGCCTACTGTCCAAATCCATCCATCGGTAATACGAGAAAAAAAATCACAACAATGTGTTGCCACTTTTCACTAGCAACTTCATCTGCTAACTACTGATAAAAGTTTATTTGTATTCAACAGTTAATTTAGCATCCTTTTTCAAGAAAAAGAATTGAAATGTTTTCAGTATACTGTGTTGTATTACACTGGAACTGCTCAGGTGATAGAGTGCTTGGCCATATGTCAAGAGTCATGACTTTACTATGCCTCAGTGCAATGTGACAGCACATTTGGGATTTTTTTTAAAGTTCTATTTTTGATTTTATGCCAAACTTGCCTGCTGTTAATTTTGATAGGAAATATCCAATCTGACATACTGCAGGGAACGTAAAAATGTGTGTAATGAAAACACTACTTTTCAAAGTTTATTAGGAATTGACTAATTTGATTCTTTCTTTTTTAAGACCCTGTCCCTTTCTCTTTACTAATTGTATCCAAAAATTGGCCCTCCCTACTTTATTCCTTTTCCTTTGGCAGCTGTAATTAAAATGGAGCCTATCCTTTTCTAACTGTACCCTTGACTTTCCCCAAGTCCTTAGGCAAAAGTCTCTTTGAAGACATGATAAGATTTGTCCCATTAACTAGATTACCCGAATAAACACTATGGGATCTCACCCCAACCATATGCCATGGCTAATGTTATTCCATAAAGCCACAACAGTTTAAAGGGGTACTTTGAAACTGATTAGTAACCACACTGAAGAATTTCTGTAGGTGTAATGGCATAATGCCATTTTTTCCCCCATCAAAAGCAGTGTTCATGAATGTTGATTTTAATTTTGAACATCTATTTCCTTCAGTGATGTCAGTTCCCCATTTGGTGTACTATTTATGAACAAGGTCAACATATCTGACCTGCTTAGATGGATAATTGGTCTAATTTACTCTGGCAATTACTATATTTCTATATAAGACATTTAGCCCATTGTTCAACAGAGAAATTCAAGTGCAGCAGGCATGAGGCCTTGGAACAATAAACAACCAATGATACAGGAATAAAATTCAGACAAATATCCAAAGTCCAAAGAAATATGCTTCCTTTTAATCAGGCCTTAAAAATGGAGAGTCTGATCCTAAAGGCAAACTCCCAATAAAGTCCTTTTGTAGAGAAATGACAACTTATTTATTCACCTTGGGAACATCAGGGGACTAAGCTAAGGTGATTTCATTCTCAAAAGCAAAGGTTGAAAAAATTACCGTATATACTCGCTCATAAGCCGAATTTTCTTTAGTAAAAAAGGGAAGCACCAGCGGTCGGCTTATGAATGGGTATAGAGAGGGAGAGGTGGGACACAGCCCCTCCCCCCAACAGAGGGAGCAAGGAGAGGCAGCACAGCCAGCAGAGCCAGAAGGGAAGAGGCGGGGCCAGAGTCTCTCCACTTCTGGCCATGCTGCTCTCCCCCCAGCCTCCGAAGCAGCTGCAGCTCCGGGGCTGGCAGGCTGCAGCCTTGCCACTCGGCCCCACCCCCCAGAGCATGCTGCGGCCATGCTGCCTGACCCAGCCCACTGGAACATGGTGCAACCACGCTGCCCGGTCTGCCAGAGCAGCTCCAGTCAGGCCAAAGACATCCTCCCCTAGCCCTCCCCAGATAAGGTGGGAAGGGATGGGATAGGGAGAGTGTGGGGGTCCCAGGCTAGGGGTGGGGTCACGTGGGGGGTGGTCACAGGGGTTACTCTCTGACTTCCAGCTTCTCCCCGCCAAAAAATTTCCATACCAGTTGCTGTCCCGGCCCATCAGGGTAAGCAGGGTAAGCCGGGACACTTTGTTTACTTAGGTTTACCTCCATCCCTGCGGACTCTCGAGGTGAACAAACCATCTCAGCCCACCAGCAGCTTATCCTGATGGCCCGGGAGCCAAAGTTTGCTGACCCCTGAATTATAGGGGGTCAGCAAACTTTATATATGAACAGGCTATAAAAAATTTCTGTTATATATGAACAGGCTATAAAAATTTTCCATTTTTACTTATCCATCTTGGGGGGATTGGCTTATAAACGAACGGGCTTATAATCGAGTATATACAGTGGTCTGTAGGTCTTAAATAGCTATTTTAACTACAGTTAGATTAATAATGAAAAATATTGCCTGCAAATATTGCTTTGAGTTTTTAAATTAATTCATTTGAATCATAAGTACACCTTCTATTTTGTTTACTCTCCATAAATATTCCAGTGAGCCAGTTTAATGGATTTAAAGAATTTCAAGGGGAATGTCAGTATTCATGCTGGAAGTGCTGGCATATTAATTCAATCAGGGACCAAAAGTAATACCATGTGACTTATCTCACCAACCATAACAAAGTGACCTGGCTGTAATTCGGAATGCTTGAGATCAATACATGGAGTAAAATATTGTAAAAGTTACTCACTGAATACATTTACATAATGAATAAATCAGAGGAAATTGAGAGCTGCTCACGGACATACCACAAGTAGAAAAAGGGGCTAAATTTGTCAAATAAATTATTCACTGTCAATTATTCACTCAACCCTACTTTAAACATAGTTCTATACACTGCATATAAGACAAGTGTGACTGATTTCAATGAAATGTTGTTCACAGCCCTTTCATTCTCCTTCTAGGGTACATAGCTCCTTCCTAAGGTCACAGCATTACTTAACCCGTCCTTAGCTTCCAGGGCACCTAAAGTTAATACTTCAATTGAATATGCAAGTGAGAATTTACCTATATAAACAACAGTAAATAATGCGCAGTGACGGGCAAACCTCAGAAGGTTCTGTAGAGATAGGTTCCCTGTGTACTTCAAAGGCAGAGAGGCTGCAGATTTCTCTGTGGTGGTTTCTGGCTTTTAAGACTTTGAAATGTCAGCAGGAGTCACTTATATCAAAGAGAAAGTGATATTTTACATTTTTAAAATGCCTGTATTTAATTCTATCATTTTGTTTCAGGTACTGCAAGTAATGGGATTTGGTGAAAACTTGATAAAATAGAAAAGTTAAATTGGATTCAATTTTACCATTTTATTTAGAGACCCTAAGCCTCACTCCTAATATCAATTTAAAATCAAAATGGTAGTTCCTCAGAAATGTTGTGACACCTGTCAGCTAGAGCAGTATTCTCAAATATCAGAGATGATACACACACAAAAATAAGGAATTTATTGTAATGGGCTTTTAATTAAATAATGCAAAAGTGAATGTTACCATCTTTATTATTTCACATTTTTTTTACTACAGAACCAGAAATATTTTCTGTAAAGTACTGATTGGAAAATAAAAGCACCCCCCCCCCCCAAAAAAAAAAAGTGTTTACAGGGCTGAATTGCCCCCTCCTCAGAAAAAAAATAACATCAACAAACTTATAATGAAAAATAAGGTCCCGGTCCAAAAAAGACTTATGAATGTGCTTAACTTTATACATTCTCCCACTAAAGCCAAACTACTGTTATTACATAATAGACACACACACACACACACACACACACACACACACACTTTTGCAACTTTTTAAATCCCATGTTCTAAGCGGATTAGTAGTTATCCTTATTGGGAAGATAACACAGCAACCCATTCCTTTTAAAATGTATAAGTGAGAATAACCTGATCTAAATCTGCTGATAAGAATTTTAAGAGGTGATATTATCACTCTTCCCAGATCAACCTGCTGTGTACTGTAACTAGAATACAGCAAAAAAGGGATTGTAGTTGAAGCAGTCACTATACTATAGGAGCAAATAAGTGTACCCTAGCACAATTAAGCTAACTTTCAAGGTCAATGGCAGCACCACATGGTGCCCCACTCTGTCCTCGTGGAGGAGTGTCTCGTTGTTCAGTAGCTGATCAAGGAGTATCATTGGAATATATACCTGGAGTGTGAAAGAAGCTTTATTTAAATAAAAATATAAGATGGAAGACATAGACCTCTGCCAAGAAGAAGTTAAAAGCTGAGGAAAAAATGTTTTAAAGTGTGAAGATTTCATTTTTCAAAACATTTATAGTTAGACCTGGACTGGTGCTACCACATAAAGTGCTGCACCTCAAATCCTCAAGAGTTCAGCAGGGTTTGAATGCAAGGCTTTAGTCTGATCCATGATCAAGTTAGGTTTCAACTGTACATTTAGGATCAGAATTCAGAATCCTCCTCAATCTTATATCTTCTAGAATTTAAAATATAGTCTTTCTGTAGCGGTTTTGATCCATCTTACAGAATTTTTCTATTGTTCCTATGGAATCTCATGGGTGGTTAAAAATACCAAAGAAACTGATCATTTTAATTCAATCCTGTAGGTTATAAGAGTAGTTTCCATAGGGCCCTATTAAATTTCTATAGAACCTTACTGGTTTTATCCCCATTAATTTTAGAGGACTTTTCCACAAGGGCAAATCTGGGGATGTATGGTATCAGGGTTTTAGTTCAGATCCATGGATAGTTTTAATCATTGTAAATATATTTTTCTCATCATAAAAAAACAAGCTAGAACAATCAGTTGCACGGACACAGCAATAGCATGTCAATGCCAGGGGCGGCTCCAGGCACCAGCACACCAAGCGTGTGCCTGCGGCGGCAAGCCACGAGGGTGGCCTGCTGGTTGCTGTGGAGGCGGCAGTCAGGGAGCCTTTGGCGGCTTCCCTGCAGGAGGTCCACCGGTCCCACGGCTTCGGCGGCAATTCAGCAGCAGGTACACCAAAGGCGCGGGACTGGCGGACCTCCCGCAGGCATGCCCCCGAATCCGCGTTATCAGCGGATCGCCCACAGGCGTGCCGTCGAAAGCCGCCTGACTGCCATGCTTGGGGTGGCCAAATACATAGAGCTGCCCCTGGTCAATGCAATGATATATCGTGTAAAAGCTGCAAAAGAGAGGCTCCATTTTCTACTATAGTATATTATAATCAGACGCGATTTCAGTATTTTAAATTAATTCACTTATTACACGTAGGTATAAAGCAACAGTTTCAAAGCAGAAAAAAAAATGCCATAGTGAGGAAGGTAAGGGGCTATTATTGTGCGGCAGTCAAGTTATGAAGTGTGTCATCCATCTAAAGCTTTAAAAGGTATTGTTACAATTCAAAAGAATTAAGTCATTACATCTAATGCCTCTCAATTCTCAATGTCTCAATTCCTTTTTTCTTTTTTTTGTGGGGGGGAAGGATTTAATTTGTAGAGCGTAGTCCCTAGGAATCATCTTTCAATGAACAGGTATTAATTCTGTCTAATGTGTGCTTACTGTGCTATATTGCATTGCATTGCATTATATATCTTGAATTTCTTCCCAGGTTTTTTCGGTACAACATTCGGTAAGTGGGACTGTCCCTCCTGAGCTGATAATACGCTTATGTGCTCCGACTGTACAGATTTGAAATATGTCCTTGCTTATTTTTTAAGTCTGATGGAATATCTCCCAAGATATAATAAAGCAGATTTAAAATCAGTGTAAATCAGATATGGAAAATGAATATCTTCTGTTTTTCCTTGAATAAGACAAATACAGAGTTGGGTGAATATATTTTGTTCTAGTTTCTAATGAATTTACTATTCAGATGCACCCACCTCCTTTTGTGTGTAGTTTATTAAAATGTTCAGCTAATGGAATTTTAGGGGTACAAATGTTCATAGTAACCAAATTTTAAATTAATGTATGCAAGAATTCATGCTGAAAGTGCTCATAGGTTCATATAGTCAGGGAACAGAAATAATATTACAGGACTTATATGACTAATCACAACTAAGCAAAACATCTCAAATATTGTGCATGCTCATCACCAGTCCATACAGAATAATGCTCAAAAGGATATTCATCAGTTACATTTAAACATCAAATACATTTGAGAAAATCAGCTCTTTTGCAAGCAGAAATAAGGTCTATGGTCTTGTCTATGTGGTAACTGGAACTGAAATAACTAAACTGGTTATAATTCACACCTCTAGTTATTTCAGTCTGCACAATAACAGTGCTGTATTTCGATATAATTAAGTCAGTAAGATTCATAGATTCATAGATTCATAGATTATAGGACTGGAAGGGACCTCGAGAGGTCATCGAGTCCAGTCCCCTGCCCGCATGGCAGGACCAAATACTGTCTAGACCATCCCTGATAGACATTTATCTAACCTACTCTTAAATATCTCCAGAGACGGAGATTCCACAACCTCCCTAGGCAATTTGTTCCAGTGTTTAACCACCCTGACAGTTAGGAACTTTTTCCTAATGTCCAACCTAGACCTCCCTTGCTGCAGTTTAAACCCATTGTTTCTGGTTCTATCCTTAGAGGCTAAGGTGAACAAGTTTTCTCCCTCCTCCTTATGACACCCTTTTAGATACTTGAAAACTGCTATCATGTCCCCTCTCAGTCTTCTCTTTTCCAAACTAAACAAACCCAGTTCTTTCAGCCTTCCTTCATAGGTCATGTTCTCAAGACCTTTAATCATTCTTGTTGCTCTTCTTTGGACCCTTTCCAATTTCTCCACATCTTTTTTAAAATGCGGTGCCCAGAACTGGACACAATACTCCAGCTGAGGCCTAACCAGAGCAGAGTAGAGCGGAAGAATGACTTCTCGTGTCTTGCTCACAACACACCTGTTAATGCATCCCAGAATCATGTTTGCTTTTTTTGCAACAGCATCACACTGTTGACTCATATTTAGCTTGTGGTCCACTATAACCCCTAGATCCCTTTCTGCCGTACTCCTTCCTAGACAGTCTTTTCCCATTCTGTATGTGTGAAATTGATTTTTCCTTCCTAAGTGGAGCACTTTGCATTTGTCTTTGTTAAACTTCATCCTGTTTACCTCAGCCCATTTCTCCAATTTGTCCAGATCATTTTGAATTATGACCCTGTCCTCCAAAGTAGTTGCAATCCCTCCCAGTTTGGTATCATCCGCAAACTTAATAAGCGTACTTTCTATGCCAATATCTAAGTCGTTGATGAAGATATTGAACAGAGCCGGTCCCAAAACAGACCCCTGCGGAACCCCACTCGTTACGCCTTTCCAGCAGGATTGGGAACCATTAATAACAACTCTCTGAGTATGGTTATCCAGCCAGTTATGCACCCACCTTATAGTAGCCCCATCTAATTTGTATTTGCCTAGTTTATCGATAAGAATGTCATGCGAGACCGTATCAAATGCCTTACTAAAGTCTAGGTATACCACATCCACCGCTTCACCCTTATCCACAAGGCTCGTTATCCTATCAAAGAAAGCTATCAGATTGGTTGACATGATTTGTTCTTCACAAATCCATGCTGGCTGTTCCCTATCACCTTACCACCTTCCAAGTGTTTGCAGATGATTTCCTTAATTACTTGCTCCATTATCTTCCCTGGCACAGAAGTTAAACTAACTGGTCTGTAGTTACCTGGGTTGTTTTTATTTCCCTTTTTATAGATGGGCACTATATTTGCCCTTTTCCAGTCTTCTGGAATCTCTCCCGTCTCCCATGACTTTCCAAAGATAATAGCTAGAGGCTCAGATACCTCCTCTATTAGCTCCTTGAGTATTCTAGGATGCATTTCATCAGGCCCGGGTGACTTGCAGGCATCTAACTTTTCTAAGTGATTTTTAACTTGTTCTTTTTTTATTTTATCCGCTAAACCTACCCCCTTCCCATTAGCATTCACTATGTTAGGCATTCCTTCAGACTTCTCGGTGAAGACCGAAACAAAGAAGTCATTAAGCATCTCCGCCAAATAAATATCTACACATTATGTTGACAAGACTTGTATTAGTTGATACAATATTATAAATTATTCACTCAGCTCTAGACAAAAGGTCACAAAGTTCTAGGCACCCCTATGAATATGGCTAAGGTAGTCTAGTTGGGCACAACCAATCCAACCTAGGGTATTTCTTCACTGAAGAATAACTCAAGTTATCAACACTTGAGTTGTTCCCCTCCAGGTAGTCTAGCTGAAGTGAGAGTGGCTGCACTGCAAAATAATACTTGATCTGCTGTGTTGTAAGCATGAAAGGGGATCAATTTTTTTGTCAATTTGCCAGAGAGCTAGTTAGATTTTAAAGCTGAATCTAACAAACTAGGTTTGCCAATTGGATAAGTGTTATAGTAGAATCCAATAGGATAACCTCTTTTTATTGAGTCCCGGGAGTGTTAGCTTACTCGTTTTAATGCTGGGTTCTTTCCAGGTCCACTTTTAACTTGTATTTCTCAAATCAGAACAAATACTTTATTAATTCACACAGAATCACAATCCTATATAATCAACAGTTCACCATTCCAATGAAGATTCAACCAATGTTCTAGATGTGTACTACACACACAATACAGTCATGCAGACAATTATCACAGACAACAGTTGAGATTCAGCAGTTATCAAGGAACAATGCAAATTACCAAGATTTCTTATTATATTTACTTATGAACTTCAGTTCACAATTCTTAAGTACCTAATGTATGTATCACACTTCCAAGGATGCACTTGTCTTTATGGCACTTTGAACAGTGTGGTTAGAACAGTTTGAATGGATTGGTCCAAAAGGGATAACATTTAGAATATTAAAAGCAATTGCTTAAAGTTATTGTTTTCAGTCTCTCTTAGGCTAATTGTCTTGGACTTATAAAGCTGTTAACATATAAAATATAGCTACTTGAGGTCTCACTAGAGAAAGTAGACTTAGCAAGATAATGTAATATTAGAGAAATAGAAGGGAAAATACAATTTCTGAAATGGAATCTCAGTATTTCTTATCCTCTTAATTCTGGGATGTGCGGGGGGCGGTGGGGGGTCCTTTCCACAAGGCTGGTCCAAGCTTTGGTTGCACTAAAGTTTCTGCAGCTTCTTGTTGTGTTCAGTCAACTCTTCTAAACACATGGTGATCTCAGTTTTATATACACCCTACTATTGGGGCATGTTGGAGGTGGGTACCCTGTGATTTTTATTGGACATGTGTCAAATGAGTGCTCATATTTCAACTCTCTCTTTCTCTGTTACTTCCATATGTATCCAATAAACAGTATTGGCATATAACAAATTTCTTCAATCCTCTTATTATCAGAGGCTTTTTTTAAAGTTTGATTCATTTCAAGGATTGTGTTTCATTATTAGTCCCTACTATCCACTGAGTTCCCTGTTTTAAGCAAATTCTCTTAATATTCCAAAATTATACCCTAGTTTGTCTTTCAACATTTTTTCTTCCTTTTGCCAGACAATTCCTATTACTTCCAAAGTGAAACAATTATTTAAAATGAAAACCAACACAATTCCTCCAAATTTAGAAGATTATAAGGAATTTTGTTTCACATTATCTAGGATATACAGTAGAATAAGAGACACTTTCCACATATAGAAGGCTGTAGATCTGTAAGATTCCAATTTGGGGAGAAAGATAGATTATTGATGGTATTCAAGGTAACAATGTATAGTTTATAATTTGGTGTGAAAACATATGTTTCTTGGGGTAATAGTTTGCCCAATTTTACCTTCAATCCTACAGCCACATTTCTAGTTTTGTTTTTGGAGAACAAAACCAAATTGGAGAACACTTCAACCTCCCTGGTTATTCAATTACAGACCTAAAAGTCACAATACTCCAACAAAAAAACTTCAAAAACAGACTCCAACAAGAAACTGCTGAATTGGAATTAATTTGCAAACTGGACACCATTAATTTAGGCTTGAATAAAGACTGGGCGTGGATGGGTCATTACACAAAGTAAAACTATTTCCCAATGCTATTTTTTCCCCTACTGTTACTCACACCTTCTTGTCAGCTGTTGGAAATGGGCCATCCTGATTATCACTACAAAAGGTTTTTTTTTTCTCCTGCTGATAATAGCCCACCTTAATTGATTAGCCTCATTATAACTGGTATGGCAACAGCCATTTTTTCATGTTCTCTGTGTATATATATCTTCTATTGTATTTTCTATTGCATGCATCCAATGAAGTGGGCTGTAGCCCACGAAAGCTTATGCCCAAATAAATTTGTTAGTCTCTAAGGTACCACAAGTACTCCTGTTCTTTTTGCTGGTACAGACTAACATGGCTGCTACTCTGAAACCTGTCAATTTGCAATGGGTGCTTTTTCATAGGAAAGCAGGATGTGGCCACAGCTTGTTCATCAAGAGTTATTTTTAGCTAAGTTGGAGGGTGAAGAGGTTTTATTCCTCTGCAAATTATAACAGGTTATTTCCTAGGTGATTAATAATACTCTCCTTCAGAGAGACAAGGTGGGTGAGATAACTTCTTTTATTGGACTAACTTCTGTTGGTGAAAGAGACAAGCTTTCAAAATTACACAGAACTGTTCTTCAGCTCTGGGAAATGTACACAGAGTGTCAAGCTAAATACAAAGTGGAGCGGATTGTTTGGCATAAGTAGTTAACGAGTGCGCGCACACACACACACAGCGGGGATGGGGAGATTTAATGTGTTGTAGATTGTTGTAATAAGCCATAAAGCCAGTGTCTCTATTCAGTCCATGATTTTTAGTGTCTAGCAAAGTTATGATTTAAGCTCACAGGCTCATTTTTTGTAGGTGTTGTGCAGGTTTCTTTTGAGGATGAGGACCGAGAGGTCAGATACTTGAGGGGTCAGATAAATCAACAACCCCCCATAACACACCTTTCAAGATCCATGAGTCCTAAACATGCCTATCACATCATGTGGTGTACCTCATCCAGTGCACTAAATGCCCCAACAACAACTATGGATGAAAGTAGACAGTTACTATGCTCTGGAATGAACTCACATAGAAAAATGATAAAAGCTGAAAATACCTTATTATCTATGGATGAACACTTTTCACAAAGTGATCACTCTACATCTGACCTCTTAATCCTCATTCTCAAAGGAAACCTGCACACCAACCTCAAAAAGACGAAGCTGGGAGCTTAAATTCTTAACTTTGCTAGACACTGAAAATCATAGACTGAATAAATACACTGGATTTATGGCTTATTACAACAATCTATAACCCACTAAACCTGCTCCCTACCCATCCTAATGGTTGTTTTGTTCTGTTTTTTTCTTCTCCTTTTCCTCCATCACTGTAGAGGTGTTAACTGGCCACTTCAGCTTGAATGGTCCCTTGAAATATGTGTTACCTACTTATGCTAAACAATGTGTTCCATTTTCTATTTAGCTATGACACTCTGAGAACATTTCCCAGACCCAAGAAGAGCTCCATGTAAGCTCAAAAACTTGTCTCTCACACACAAACAAAAGTTGGTCCAATAAAAGATATTGCCTCACACATGTTGTGCCTCTAATATCCTTGGGCATAGCGAAAACAACACTGCATACAGTACTTTCATTTAGTCATTTTAGTTTCTACTCTTAGGGAGAGGAACTCTTGACTTTGGTTCATTTGTGGGTCTTTAGACAAAATGTGTCACATGATATGAAAGACTTATTGTCTTTACTTTGTAGGTGGATTCTATTTTGGGATAAAGAGAGATGGATTCCTTTTCTAATTACTGAGAAACAAAAGGAAGTATTAGTTACTAATTATTCAGGCATATCTGTGTTATATATCCCTTACAGTGTTCAGATTGACCTGCACTCATCCATACATGACAATAAGACTTCTTAGAACATATCCCAAAGTTTTCTGTGCAGCAGTAAGCTGAGCTGCTCCATGATTTTTTCCCAATGAGTTATGGGATAATCAGTCTGTCCTTTCCGGACACATGAGCGGAATTGTGGGAAGGCAATGGAGAATTTGAATGGAACTAACCAGCACCCACACTATACAGTGATTATGTTAGCAAATGATGAGTTGTGCTCACTTGAGCAGACCTCCCAACAGTCCCAGGTTTTGGGCAACTGTCCTGCTTTGACCTACAAAACCCCTGACCTGGCTGCAAAGGCTCCTGTTATGAGGGGTTGGCTGAGCTTGGCTTCCTGCTCCAGGCATTGCAATCTGCTCCACCTACCCCTCCTCCTCTTTTGGAAGCCTTCTCTTTCCTGCTCTCCACTTTCTCCTCATCTGCAGCCTCCCGCCCCCGACTTGGGCCTTTCCTAGCTCCTCCCCTCCCTGAACCTGGTGCATACTCAGAACACTGGAGCTGAGTCCAGCCAGCCCTGCAGGGTGAGTTCAAGGCAGTCTCGCTCTGCAACTCCCTCACATCTAGGACTTTCTTCCCCCAGGAATAGCAACTGACACCCAAGACCCATTCCAGTTTAGCCACTGGGAATGTTGGGAGGTATACTTGAGCTCTAGCCTATACCCCCTATCGGGCTAGCCATCTTGACTTAAAAGCACTACCAAACTCAAGTTAAAGGTGTGTGTGTGTGTGGATAAGATTCAAGTTAGGTGCAACACAAAAGTTATAAGTAGAGTTAACTCTGGAGTGAAGATAAAGCTCTAAAAGATCAAGGAAACAATGTGGTCTGGTGCTTAAAGCTAGGCAATAGAAATCAATAAACCTGAGCTCAGCCCTTGACTCTGTCAGTGATTCTCAGTGAGATCTTGGGGAAATCACTTAATTTCTCTAGGCCACATCCTCAAACAGTGTAAATCATCTCTCAGTAACATCAATGGAGCTATGTGGATAAACATCAACTGAAGATCTGATCCTCAGCTGGTGTCTCTGTTTTCTCAATTGTAAAATATAGATACTACCTAATTTTTCAAATCACTTTGAAATCCTGAGATGAAAGGTGCTGCATAAATGCAAAATATTATAAAGCCAAACTGCCTCACCTCATATCTTTTACAATTAAGGTCAACACTTCCCAACTTTTCAGTCTTTTAAAATAGTAAGTAACATATTTAATTGCCAAAAAGATAAACCTAAAAAAATAGCTGAGATTGGTTAATGGGGCCATACAAACCTTGTCCAGCTAAGGTGTCAGGGAGTCTGCTGCAGCAGGGTCAGTCTCCTAGCAATACACTGGGCTTAGCTGATCCTAACAGGTGTTGCCTGATTGACTGAACTTCCTGATCAATGTAGGGGCAGAGCTAAACTATTACTTGACCCCAGCAACATCAGGAGCTCACTGGCTGCTTAATGTGTAGCACAACACAGTTGTACATGATCCTTCTTCCTGTGTCTGCTCTTGCTCCCATCGAGCCCCTACCCCATCTGCTTTTGTGCCCACTACAGTTCCCGCCTTTCTCCATCCTTGACACCCTTGACTCTGACCCTTGGATCTGCTTCCTGACCATGATGCCAACTCCCAGCTTTGCTTCCTGACGATGTCTCCATTTTATCTATTGGCTCTCACTTTAGGCTTCTCATTCCTGGCTCTGACCCACAATTTTGCTCTCAGTCATGCCCCTTGGGTGTCCCATGGCCTTGAATCTTGACTCTGGCTCCATTCTGCTCTAACATCCAGGCTGGTCACCTCCATGACTCCGACCTTCAGGCCTGACTACCCATGTCCCTTTCATGATCCTGACATAAGGTATCCTTCTTTAGCATGCCTTCACCTCCATACACAACATACACCACTTTCAATGACACTCGGTTCCTTGATAAATAAATCCAATACATTTACAGCATGTACAATAACACGATACTCATAGTGCATTTTTCAGCTTCATAGTGTTATGCAAAACCTTACCCCAGCTTCAGGAATTTTAACATGCATGTCTCTTAGACATCCTTGCATTAATGAATTGTGTGTTGTTTGATGTGCCATTTCCTCACAAGGATGTCTGAGATCAGAGTTAAGGTTCTACACAGCTCGCCCCCTTCTGCCTGGCAATAAAACACCTAAACTTAGGGATTGTCTACTCTTGAAATGCTACAATTGCACAGCTGCACCGCTGCAGCGTAAACACTACTAGAGGGTTCTCCCATCAGTGTAGGTAATCTATCTCCCTCAAGAGGGTTGACTGAAGAATTCTTTCATCAGCTTTGTTATGTTTGCACTGGGGTCATATCAGTTTAACTGTGCGGGGGGTGGGTGGATTTTTCGTGTCCCTAAGTGATGTAGCTAAGCCAACTTAATTTTCAGTTTAGACCAGGCCTTAGCTGTAGTTTTGCCACAGGTTAGACTGGGAGCTGCAGCAGACTCTAAAGTAGTTGCTGAATATTCCTTTAAGTCAAAGGTTAATACCCTATTACATTGTATCTAGCAGTAGGATATCAGATCAAAAACACTGTAATACTAATCATTAACAAACATATAATCTATATTCTTGCAACAGAGGTATCAGATAATATCAGTTAACATTTAATAGGAGATAGAAATGCTTGTCAAGAAAAATGAATTCTCAAAGTCTTCTAAAGTTCTAGATTTTATTAGAACAGGAGTAAGAAGCTCTGCATTTTTAAATATATAATAATATTTAGCACCTGACTATAAAGTGGGCTTTTCTGTCTGTTTTTTAAAACTGGTATAAGTGAGAATTGCTCTGTGATCTGCAATTTTAGCATTTTAATCCATTAAATGCTAAAACTCTATTGCCAGCAGCTGAGAGTCAGAAGTGGATCATAATGAACAAGCAGGAGTGCAGATCTTTATCAGCCCAGACAGATAAGATGGAGCATTAGCTAATAAACAATAATAGACAGTTAATAAGAACTAAAAATCAATATGATGTCAAACAGAAAGCCAATTCAATGCAGCTAAGATGAAAAAATATGGGCATTTTTTTTTTTGTCAGAGTAAGTACTTAACCAACTGCATTTTAAATGAGTTATAATTTATGGACGGTATTCTGGGAGAGGCCTATAAATATAAAATTGCAATACCCCAATCTGTATAGCAAAATCCCTGGATCACAAGGGTGCTGCTTTGTGACACATTTTTCAGTAACAAAAATTAGGGTTTGTAGTGTAGTGTCACAATTCAAATCCTCTGGCACATGAGGTCTGGTCCTCATTATCAGAGGTCTTATATAGAACAATAGTATCACCCCCAGTGTAGACAGCATTACATTGATAGAAGAATTCTTCAGTCGACCTAGCTACTACCTCTGGGGTAGGTAATCTATATACCTCTGATTAAAGTATACACATACACAAACAGGACACAGTTAATATAGCAAACTCTGGATCTGATTCTAATTTCAGTAGAGGTGATTGATTGATTTTTTTTTTTTAATGAACAATCTATTCTAGGAAAAATGCAGTTTCTGTGAACCTGAAAGTGTTTGCTAATTTGACATGAATAACTCCTATCATTCACAAAATGGTCAGAGGAACACAAGGAGGAGATGCTGCTCTTCTTCCCCTCTGTTATAACCTTTAACCCTGGGGTTAGGTCACTTACCTAGGGTATGGTAGCCTGAGATTCAAATCCCCATTCTGAAACAAACCCAAAATGGACTTTATTGCTTCCCACAAAATTAAAAAAAAAATCCGATTAGTTTTGACCCAAAACATTTTTTTTGTTTTAATTTTCAGAACTACCACCAAACCGACAAATTAATTATTCGCCCAGGTCTAGATCTCAGTCACACCAGTGTAAATTCAAAGTCACTTCAGTAAAGTCAATAGAAATACTACAGATTTACACTATCATGATATACATCAGTGGAATTAGACCTGGTCAGAATTTTTGATTGTTTGTTTTGGTCAATCAAAAAAAAACATTAATCAGAATATAGGGTTTTATTGAAATATTTTCCCCACAAAATTCCCCTTGTTTTCAAAATGATTTGATTTTAAAAAAATATTTTAAATGAAAAATGTTGAGGGAAAAATTAAGTAAAATATTTAATTGGAAAAGAAACACTTTCAATTTTTAGATTTCTTTTTTGTTAGATTTAAGTGAGAGAAGGTCACACAAAGTAATATTTTGACTTTTCTTTTTAGAAAACAGTTGCAAAGTTTGAAAAATGCACTTTTAACACTTTGTTACTGTTTTCATTAACTGGCAACATATTAAAAAACTAAGAAAGTGGGGGGAAATCGGTTTCTCCACAATTTTCTATTTTTTTTCTTCAAATTTTCCCACAGAAAAACCATTATTTTCCAATGGGATTTTTTTTTTTCAAAAAATTAGTTTCCTATGAATATATCCAGGGGAAAAATTCCCATTTTCTAGCCAGCTCTAAATGTAACTGACATGAGAATCTGAAAACTTAAGATCAGTAATCTTTTGTAAAATAAATATTGCAAGGAAAATTTAAGATATATCCAGTGACTTTCACTCCCATCTCCACCAGAAACATCCATTGATCCTTAAGCTGATATTAACTATTAACAATGGCTTGGTTTACCCCTATGCTTGTTTGTTCGGAGGGAACTCTATTCAGCTACAACATACCCTTCAGGGTATGTAAGGAAGAAGTTTTGCATTTTTAGCTATATCCTCGAAGCTCCTGGACCTTTTAGGATCCCCTCTACAGGGGCTCTGCATAGAGACAACTCAGGGGCCTTGGAGTCTCCTCTCTTCACAGCACCCTCCCCTGCTCAGCCCATGGAACTACAAGCTGGAGGTGTACTGCCATATCAGGAGGGGCCAACAGTGCTCCACACAGGACAGGCACCCACACAGGATGGTTCCTTTCTTTGAGGGTATAGAGATGCACTTTCCCACAGATCCATGGGACTGAGCAACGGCTCCCCCATTCAATACATACCTAAATCCATTCAAACACACTGGAATGTTCTATGGAAACTGACCTTTGACCTTTACCATGGGTTTCTTTGGGCTAGAGGTGATCTGTTCCATTGTAACTCATGTATGTACCATCAGTTACAGAACGAATGATCAAGATGAGACATGGTACTTACAATATTGGAAAGTTTACAGGTATAGGAAAGATCTTGAAAAGACCTAATAACTAGAATGATCAAATCTTTACTTATAATAAGCAGAACAGTACATGGCTGTCCTCTTTCATTCCTTCTCCTTGATATTGCTATGTAGAACAGTTGCAATATTAATTCTCTGTCAATAAATCATTAATTTGGTCTTTTTTCCCCCTGTTTGCTAGTTGTCAATGAACAGATCATGAAATTTTCAAGTGGTATACTTTATTTGAAGATTTTTGTGAATGTTTCTAACAACAGTTCTTTGAAACTACAACAAGAATTATGACTATTCACAGACGTGGCTTGTTTACAGTACATAACACATTTGGTATTGA
This sequence comes from Malaclemys terrapin pileata, assembly GCF_027887155.1. Taxonomy (NCBI): domain Eukaryota; kingdom Metazoa; phylum Chordata; order Testudines; family Emydidae; genus Malaclemys; species Malaclemys terrapin. The sequence goes on from NC_071506.1 coordinate 181,277,920, forward strand.
TTTTGTTCCCTGACTGGATGAATTATGTAGCTAACACAATGCAAACTGAATTTTACAAATTAATATACAATTAGCCAGCTACTCAACATTAGCTGTTTAGTTACACAAGTCATCTAACAAGGAAACAGAAACAATATCACAGGACTAATGTAGCTAAGCAAACATAGTGGAAATTGTGAATAACAAATTTCAAATTTCAAAATGAAATATGCAAGTCATCATTGGCATTTGGGGAATATTCAAGCAGTATTGTTCAAATTTCACTTTTTACAAGTATTAGTGCCAGTGAAGCTCAAATTCTCAAATGGTCATGGGAAGTAAACAAGAAAAAATTGCAAATATAATAATATTTGTATATGTTAAGAAATATTTTTCATATGATTTGCTCAGTCTGCCTATGTAGCTCTTAGGAGCCAAAACGAGATTAGATAAGCTGATTAATATAATGCAAGTAGAGAATAAAATACATGAGGAGCTGATATTTGCTAATGACATTCTATATTCGTAACTATCCAAACTCAATTTAACTGCATTGAGAAATATGACATCATATCAGGGTACAAAATAAACAAGCAAAAGTCATAAATACAACTTTTTTCAATTCCATTTTACTAAATTAATTTTTAAATTATCTTCCCAAAGACTGTAGTACTTAGGCCTTCTAATAGCTACAAAATTAAAAGATCTCATTAAATTTAACCTATAGCCATAAACAGACACATCAGATTACATATTACTAGAGTTGAGCTCAGAGTTCAGAACTGGGACAGAGCTGCATCCAAAGTTCAGGGGGATGTTTCAACTCAACGTTTTAGTTCAGAAATTGTGACAATGTCAGGTTCTAGTTTAATACATTAAGGGAGATGCTAAGCTGTTCTGCTGACTTGTCCTGGAAACCAGACCTACTGGATCTCTTTAGTAGTAACTAAGTCTCATAAGGCAAAGGAAAGGTAAGGAGTCAGACTGGAATTAACCACCATCTCAAAAGGAAACTTCAGGTAAGGTTTATGTAAGTTTGTTATTTGTTAAGAGAAGAAAAACCCAAGAAGAGGGTAAGGGGAAGCTTTAGACAATAACCCAAGGCATGCTTGTGTGTCAGAAGTAGGATGAGGCTTAGAACAGGCATTATCTGTTACAGACAGAGGTAGATTTGAGTTATGAAATTCAGATTTGGCTATGAATGTTCTTAAAATGTTGTGGGAGGGTTTCAGAACTGGTGCTGTAATTTACTCCCATCTCTCAATATGGCAGACTTGATATTATGTTCAGATCCTTATTGGGAACAAATAAAATCATCTCAATTAAAATCTTCCCAGATATTAATAACTACATATGATTAATCAATATTTCCAAAATTATCCTTACTCAAAATGTAATTAACCAGAAGGGAGGTTTCAGATTCTCTCATGTCTTGATATATTTCTCCTCTTCTTACTATAACAGGAACTGCATTACTTCTTTCCAGAAATAGCTGAGACTCTCATTAGGTAATATTAAAAGGAAAGGAAGCCATTAAAAGATGGACAGCTGTGAAGAGTACATTTCTTAGAGGGAGCTTGAGTTTCGATGTTTATAACTCGCGGAGTGTATGACCTTGAGCAAGTCACATAATTTGTTACCATTCTGTAAAGGGAGATAGCAATGCACCTTTGTAAAAAAACAAAAAACGACAACCCTATTTGAAAAGTAGAGGAAAAATGCTATGCACATTGATAACATTACAATATCCTTTCCCTACGTAATTTTAGCTCAGTGATATGTGCAGGGAGGTAAAGATAATATACAGTTAATCAGGACACACACATACAAAACAAGCCATGACTTTTAGCCAGCAAAAAGTGAGTCCCATTTCCACGCATTCATCTTCATGTGCCCCAGATGGCCCTATTTCTGTGAGCCAAACAGAAATCTGGTAACCAAACTTTTCCAAAATTAGTGGATGTTTGGATCCATGGTTTTGCTGCAGGCCTATCTCTAAAGTTAAACAATATATCGTGAGTTGAGGTTCTTGGAATATCTACATTCTGAAATAATCTGTAACCACACATGCCTATCAAAATTATGGAACTGGTTCTTAATGCTTATATACCACATAACCAAGGAGGAGAATTTAAGGCTAAAATCTAAAAGTCTACAGCTGATTTTTGAATCTGTCCCATATGGCAACAAAAGGTGTGTGTGTATACCATGACAGCTGGAGATTTCATGAGAAAGGTACACATTTACATAAAATTTGGGAAGGTGAAAACAAATTTTCTTTTTTCTTTTCTTTTCTTGAGGTGGTACGGGGAGTCCAAGAAAAGCAGTATCTAATACTAAGAATACAGAACTACTGAATATCTAGCGTTATATATTCCAGGATTTCTGACTCCAAGGAAGAGTGTAATGGATAACCAAGCACAATGGGTTTTGAGAGCTCTGTTAATTGCCAAAAATCTAATATTTAAAAAAACAGAAGTACTCCCAAAATAAATGATATGAGGTGCCTGGTGGAACTGTACTGACAGGGCTGGCCGCTGCCCCTGGAAATTCTGTAAAATGGTCTGACTTCACAGCATAGAAGAGAATTGCCTATGAAGTTAACACAGTCTAATGGTATATTTGCTTCTGGGCATCTGTTGGGTTGGTAGGAAGATAAGATGTATTTCCCTCAACACCACCATATCCTGCCCTTTACCATCTGCAGCCCATATGCAAGCCAAAAATTCTTTGGAGATATTTCTGCAGGATCCTGGGAAGAGGGTGATGGTATCATCCTGGCAATTGTGCCACTGTGTTAGACAAAAAGAGGGAGATCTGACTATGGAGGGGCCACATGGTCAGCTGTGGCATTAATTGTTTGCATTACGTAAATTGTATTGGTGCTCAGATACTTTGGTCATAAGTGCATTAGCAAGAATAAAGAGAGATCACTAAAAATAAATAAATAAAAGATCATAAGGTAAAATCATCTTTAAAGAGGTCTTTTACTTTACCTTGGAAAAATAGAATGAAGTAAAAATCAACATTATCACACAGCATTACTTTTTATTAGAAACAACAATGTTGCCCAAGTTATGTGTGAGTTTAATTCAGTATAACCGGTAGCCAGATTTTTCACTAAAAACATAGAATTTAAAGCTTGGTATTGCTGTTAAAGGAAGGAACTAAGCATCGTGCAACAATCTTGTCCTACCAGCCATCCCTTTGAGCATTTATTTTCTAGTATTGATTATACTGAGCCAGATAGTGCCAACTACTGATTTCAATCAATGAGAGGAAGATACTAATCACCATGAGTAAAGATAGCAGAATCATGCCCTATATTACAGCCTGATCTTATGAGATGTTCAGCACCTTCAATTTGCATTGACCGATGATAATTAAGGATGGCTAGTACTTTGCAGGAGGTGCTCAGAATATTGCAGGACTGAACCTTATCTTATACACTGCAAAACAAAGTCAGTGATAGAGATGAATTTGAACCAAAACCCCAGATACGAACTCACAATTTTTCAATCCAGAGCCAAACTTGGAGGAACGTGCTTAGCTTAAATGATAATATATTTATAATATTAAAAGTATCAAGATTAAATAAAGAATATGCACTGAGATAAACATTCAAATAATATTATTTATGGGCTGAAGCCTGCTGGCATTAAAGTCAATAGAAAATTTCCATTGACTTCACTGGAAACAACAGCAGACCCCATTATGTGGACCACATTGAAAGAACATACAAAATATTATCTACCAATGGGACAACACTAGTTTCTTGTTGGAATTTCTTACAATAAGTAGAGTCAAGATTTTTTTTAAACTCGCTTAAACTATAAATGCAATGCAAAATAAGATAATAAATCTTAGAACAGGTTATTATAGTTAAGTCAGTATCGATTTCTAGGAGTAAAATTGCTATATTACATGTTGTAAAACTTTTTCATACCCAGGAAAATATTACATTAAAACTATAATAAATTGCAATCATTTAATAACTTGGCAAGTGATTTGACTCTTTCTGTTCAATTTATAGTATCGTTCCCTCAGTGCCTGCTTCATAAAATGTGCATATTACTGATTCAGCTCTGATAGCTTTTATAGGGATGATATTGGAATACCATATTGTTCTTTTTAACTAATTTTTTTCTCCTTAGGTAGATTCATTTTTTAATCTTTCACAATCTTTTAGAATATCACTTACTCATCAATTTCACCATTTCCAGTTGTTGAACTAATAAAGTATCTCTTAACTTAATATTACATAGGATAAGCAAAAGAAAAAAGTCCCAATTTTAATATTTCTAGTCTTGCCTTAATTATAAGTCATTTGAATACAAGTTTACAGAATGTGTCCCTGAGATTACATACATATTTGTTTCAAATCTAGTTTTACGGCACTGCATTCTTTATTTTTAATTAAGTTTTTATCGAATTTTCCATATAAGAGTAACAAACAATAAAATGTTAATTATACATGATCTGGAAAAATTAACATTAGTCAAAGGGCAAAAGAACGTATATTTGTCTAATATACATTCCCACCCCCCACTTCAGATTGTAGATATTACTCCTACCACATCATAGGTTTGAACTTCCCACAGCACAGATATTCAGTCTTGGCCTATTCTCCATATTCATAGATAGGAAAAGAGAAAATTTATGATGTAGGTATAACTCCATTCAGATTTAATTAAGATATTCCAGAATAATCTAAGCAATGCAAAACAGAACAAGGCAAGAGCAGACAAAACAAAAGTAAACCAAATAAAATAAGGCCACCCCAATGTCTGTGGAAGAAACAATGGTTAAAGAGGATTAAAATATCCCACTCTTTTAGGAGGTATTTCTAACTAACCATATTTCATATTGTTTACAAGATTTGAGAGTAATATAAAAATCACATCTAGGCCTAGCTGACCATTTTTCATTGAAGAATTTGTTTGAAATTTCCTATATTTTCCATAAAACAATTTAGACCAACCCACCAACCAAAAAAATAAATAACTTAAAATTTAAAGAAAAAAATTAGGAGATATTGGGCTCCACCCTTTTTCTCCCTTATTAGCTATTTCCTCCCCAGACCAGAAAAGGTGTGTGTGGGAGGGAGGGGGAGTAAAAGAGAGAAAACAAGCTTGGGGAAATTAAATATTTTCATTTCACCATATTGTTTTCAAAACATTTTTGGTTTTGAATTTATTATTCAAAAACTTGGAAAATAATTCAAATTTTTCAACTGTCTCTCATCAGATTTCAAGTAAAAGGGAAAGAAGGTATTTTGACCTCTATGTGGGGCTTGCTTTTCTGTTTATATGAGACTGTCTCAGGCTTTGCAATATACATTTTTTGTGTAAATCCATTCAGGGACCAGAGGGAGAGAAGACACAATACCTAATGGTGCTGTGAACAAACATCTATGTCCTGATTTCCAAAAGTGCTGAACACCCAGCTGTTCTCATTATTCTCTGGGGGAATGTTAGCTGCTCAGCATTTTTTAAAATGAGGACACTTATTTAGTTGTCTAAACACTGATTTTTTTTATTCTAACTATATTTTTGAAAAAATAGGTTCCAGTCTCAAATCCTCCAAAGTATTTAGGCACCTAAGGGGATTAGATGCTTACATACCTTTTAAGATCTGGGCCCCATTTACTTTACTTTGGTATTATTTACAATGTAGTGAAATATAAGAACTCAGGCCTGCATACATCTCTGTACTGAAACTCTGACCCAGTGACATTTTTCACTTAAACCAGATAAAGGCACCACAAATCGTAATGATCCTTGTTCAGACACACAGCTGGCTCTGCTGTAGCCTTTAATAAAATAAAAGGAAGAAAGGAAGGAAGGAAGAAAACATTACATAATTACATAACATGAGTTAGACAGTCATGTTCACTTGAGTAATAGAATCCTGAAGTACTAAGAAGAAAGTTCCTGTTATGCTTAGCCTAATGGGGGAAAAACTCATGATTCACCACAGGTCATATTTTGCTCAGGTTTACTCATGTTATATAACAATGGCCTAGGTGTGGAACCCCACATAAATAAGGGTTACAGAATAATGCTCACTTGTGATATAAGAAAAAACAAAATTCGGATAACCTATTCAAATATCTTACAGATAAGAACAGGTTTAAAAATGTTATTAACGTTAATGTTTAAAATTAAATATACACAAGTTAAGAGGGAAGGTAATGTACATCTGGGGTCAAGCTTGAGTTATGAGGGATTACAGGTATCGGTTGCAAGGGTGAAGAGATACATACATATCACATAACCAGCATAGACCCAGATTGGGGTGCAAGAGTTTTTAAAGTGTCAGTGGATAAGTGGGCTCAGGTACGCCACCCATGGAATGTATAAGGAGTACAAGTCAGTATCGGTGTAGCAAATGATACATGGGTGGGGTGCATCCCTTCGTTCGTCAGGGAAGGAAGTGGGTTATTTCCCTGGTCGGCGGTCTCGATTACTCAGGGTACGTCTATACTTACCTCCGGGTCCGGCCGTAAGCAATTGATCTTCTGGGATCAATTTATTGCGTCTTGTCTAGACGCAATAAATCGATCATGGATCGATCCCGGAAGTGCTCACCGTTGACACCGGTACTCCTGCTCCGGGAGAGGAGTACGCAGAGTCGACGGGGGAGCCTGCTTGCTGCGTGTGGACCCGCGGTAAGTTCAAACTAAGATACTTCGACTTCAGCTACGTTATTCACGTAGCTGAAGTTGCGTATCTTAGTTCGAAGTGGGGGGTTAGTGTGGACCAGCTCTCAATGTGGTATTGATGGTGTCCTGTGATGTGTTCTGTATAAATGTCTCTGGATCACCTGATGGTGCTGGACACCATGAGCTGTCTTATGAGCCGGGCATAGCATCGACCGACTCCGCACGCTCTCAGATATATTACAAAACCACTTAGTTCTAGAGCAGTGGTTCTCAAACTTTTTTTTTTTTTGTGGGCCACTTGAATATTGCTGAGGGTCTCGGTGAACCACTTAATGATCTTTGCAAATGTTGTTTGCACCATTAGCTAACTATTGTAAAGCACGTTGGATAAAAGCGCTATATATATTTAAAAAAACAATAATAATAAACTTTTTTTGTTCTACAAATAAAAGCACACAACTCATATTTTAATATCAGTAGTCTTACCTTTCTAATGCAGTGGATATGCCCTCTCTCCCCTGCCGTGGCAGCCCCCAGGATGGGGCTGGGAAGGAGGGCTGTTTCTCCCCAGCAGCCACAGCTCTGGAGCTGGGGAAAGTTGCCTCTTTCTCTGGCCACCGTAGCCCTGCATATCCCAAATTCCCACCACCCCCTCTTCTTACCCCATTGCCCCCTCCCACCTACCCCTTATTCCCCCCAAAGCCACCACCTCACCTTACATGTGCATCTTCTCCAAGGTCCAGGCACCTAATTAGTGGAGCCATGCCTGTGCAGCTCCACTAATTAGGTGGGTGGTCCTTCATTCTCTCATGTGCAGCTGTCCAGGCACGCACTTTAGAGGGAACTATCTGAGGATCATCTGAATGGAGCTCGCGGACCACAGTTTGAGAACCTCTGTTCTAGAACCTTATGTACATAAATAGTTGCATTAAACTCAATGGTATTATTCATGTATGTAAAATTAATCATGCATGTTAGTATTTACAGGATTGGAGACAAAGTGTGTATGCTCTGCTAGAAAATGCTGATGCTGACCAGAGTGACTGTCATAGATATATTCTAGAGATAATTCAATATACATGCAGAAACTATAAGCTCTTCTGGGTAGAGGCAATGTGCTTACTCTTTTGTAAAGTTCTGTGAACCCTTATCATTCAGCATGCAAATAATATTAAATGGATAACACCTATGAATGGAGGAACTTCTCACCAATAACTTGCCCAGTGCAAGACAACTTTCTTTCTGTAATCCATACCACCTAGGAGAGAGGGCTCCTGTTAGCCCCATTCCTCAACCACCTCCCCCCACCCCCAAATACACACACTCTGTTAACATAGTCCCTTGCTGTACCAGACATTAGGAGCTCCAAGCCCATTCCTCTCCTTCTTTAGTGGATGCTCTTCCTTAATCCTACTTCCAGTTCCAGTTTATCCGTGAACCAGACCCTTTATTCAATGAATACCTGCACTGGGCACCTGCCAAATTGTGACTAAATAAATTATACAACTTGGGTCCCCGAGTTGCTGAGGGGAAACTGAAACAATCCACCCTGCCAAAGCCAATCTGATGGTGACAGAGAAATTCCTTCCCAGCCCCAGAAAGTGATGAGCATAATGTCCTCAGCAAGGCCCAGAAACCCAGTCCTATTCTAATCCTAAAATGAACTGGGGGGGGGGAAGAGAAAGAGAGAGAGGCAAAGCATGCACTGATATTTCTGGGCACAGAATGGCTCCTGAGGCAGGAGAGAGGAGTTTTTAACTCGCCCCCTTGAGTGTGCAGGGTCCAGTGGGCTTTTGCTGCACCCATCAATTCAGCCAATCAGGCAGGCACCCCCCTTACCCCAAATACCCTCCTCCTCCTCAAGCTTATGAGGAAGCTGAGCTCCCATGAGGAGGCGACAGAGGAAGGGGGCAATCCTTAAAGGAACCCCCAGGGCCTTCTTTCGCCTGTTGGCCCAAACAGAATCTTCCCAGCTCCGAGACTGTGGTGATGGGGGCATTGTCAAGTAGAGTACTTAAAGAGAAATGTCAGCTGAGAAATCTCCTGCTATAATAGGTCCAAAGTTGGAACATAAATGGGTACCACTTTGCGATTCAGATTTGAATTCATGCATGTGAACCCTAGCCTGTTGTTCTGTTTCTGAGTTGTGTCCAGATTTGAGAGATATATCTGCAGAATTTTATAAAAAAATAAAATTAGTGCTGGCTTTAATATGGTCAAAATGTCACAAAAACCAGCTCATAAAAACTTGAGCCATCATATCTGAACTTTAACACACAAGACCTAATGTGATTTGATATCTTGAAAACCTAGCTCAAACCTAATGCAGAGCCAAACATTACTCTGTCAGTCCACTTCTAATGCTCAACTGTGGTAATACTCAAAATATGAAGGGTATAAGTGAAATTCACCCAAATGCAGAGGGACAAAATATGGTCCTAAGTACTTCTGTGTTAAAGGACTAAGCGAGGCTTGTTAGAAGGCTTTCCCTTCACCCTCTCCCCTTGGTTCGTGTCACGCAGACAGAAAGCAGAAGATCAGAAGTCCAAAGTACAGGCAATGCAAAGTTTATTGGGGTTAGTTCCAAGCAAGCATATCCATAGCTCTACATGCCGGCAGAGTCTGTTTCCCAGTGTTCCGTTCCCAGCTCTGACACTGCAGAGTGTTTACCCTGTGTCCCCCTTCCCAGCTCTGATATCACAGAGCCTTGCCTGTGTCTCCGTTCCCCATTCCCACTTCCTCCTTCTTAGCAGGCCCAAATATACCTGCAATGCACGCCCACTGTCCCACCCCTTACAATGTATGGTCATGTTCCATTTTGGGGGGTCATTTGGGGGTCTTCGTCCCACCTCTTTTGTATCCCATGGGAGGGGTGAGGAGTGAGGTTGTGCTATGGTCAGGGACAGGCATTTATTTGGCCTTTTAGTGTTTTATACCTTCCCCCAACCTCCACTTGCCCCGCCCGACTGGTTGCTTGACCCTGTCTTGAGACAGGAGTTGAGGCAGCCTTTCAGTGTATGCTCATATATTATACTCCCACCATGCCCCGTAACACTTTCACTGCTCTATCCCTTATCTCTTCCCATTATACTAACAAACCCATCTAGCCAGGCAGAAACAACACACACAGTGTCTTTGTCCTTTGTTCACACATATTAGTAGAAAATGTAAGAGTATCAAAAAGTCAAACCCAAAATTCTATCTCAGGCTGACAAACAAGCCTATATACTAACAAGGCTTTGCACAAAACATTGTATAGGCCTTCTGTACTACGGTGATTATCACCTTATATTTATAATAAAATAAAAAATACAGTATATCCTGGGGCTGGTTCTCCTCTCACACATTTGTACACTTATCTAACTCCATTGCTATTGCTGAAGTTGCTTCTGATTTATACATGTATAATTGAAGGAGGAATTAAGATCCCAGATCCTGAAGCCTAACTCTCCACTTTTGTACATCTAACTCCACCATTTCTTTCTCTCTCTAAATATTGGAATTTAGAGCTGCCAGATTTTGAATTAAGGTTGTCAGTCCCCAGTAACCAGCCCACAACAACAGAAATATTTTGAGTGGCTTGTTTGGTAGAAGCTAGTTTGGATAAGAGTAGACTACAGGGTATATGGGAATATTCATCTTGATGGGTAAACTCTAGAAACACATCAAGCCTGGTTCAACTTTAAGGGCAGCTAGGAATGTAAGCTTCATCATGCTTTTAAAATTGCTGGATCCATCTCTGATGATGCCAGAACTGTCAAGCGAGTCTTAATACTAAAAGTATGCAAGTTCTGACATTTATAAAGGTGAACACGTAGACCTTCCTCTACAGTTGGCTCTGTCCCATACTCCCGCTACTGTTGCTGCCGATTCTGGTGTCAGTTCTGACAGCAGTATTGATGATGACTGTGTGATGACAGCAGATGATGAGGGGCTAAAGCAAAAATGGTAATTTAGCCCTGAGTCCTGCAACACCTTACTATCTGAACTCTACTAACTCAAATGTTGGGGACATATATATTATAACTGAATAAAAAATATGTCTGTGGCTCAGGTTTGTAAATTATGCACTATTACTGTACATGCCAGTGAGATAATTAAAACTCCTCTTTCCTGCAGCCAAATATCATGTCTGAATAAAGTTTCCAATATTATTCTATGGGAAATCTGATCATAATTGAATTAGTAGACTAAATCCAACCCTACTGATTCCTTTCTCCCCTCAACCCCTCCCACAAAACTCCCCCCCCACACACACACAACTCTGCATTAAAATATCCTTAAGTTAAATAGTTAAAACCGCAAAGGAACAGGTTCTCATTTACATTTAGGGTAAATGAGAATCAGGCTCAAAGAATCAGGAATGTAAACGTTAAGGCTGCACTAGCAATGATGACATCCTCCATATTTCATACCATATGTTTTACAGCTTAAATAGTAGTATATAAAGCTACACATTTAATGAGTAAAGTGGCTCCTGATATTTGCAATGCTGCTGATCTAACATTGCAGCAGGAACCTTAAACTTTAGAGTTTCCTGATTTTTTGTGAGTTTTGCTGTGCAATTCTAATATTGCATACATGTCATTTGTTTACACTTGCTTTCCTTGGTTTCTGTTGTAAGGAAAGAAGAAAAAAAAGGCATGTACTTAATAATGTTAGCATGTAAATAGTCATAATTAGGGCACTAGTGCCTCATGCTAGCCTGAAGGGGCAGATTACTGCATCTGCCTAGAGCACCATTAGCTTCACTGGATCTTCAGGTGTGCACAAGAGCAGGCTACATGGATCAATGTGAAGAATAAGGGATCTGGTTTTGAAATGTACACCTAATTTAGATGAATTTGATGGGGATGGGTAAGTTTATTTCTTTCCTGCTGCTAATTGGGTGGGGATTCTGCTGCAGTACATTGTGTTGGCTATGTATTCACAACAGACTATGGTTGAAGCTTTGGGACACGATCTAAATTAATGTAAAGCAGCATAGCTCCATTGACTTCAGTGGAGTGGCACTGATTTGCTCCAGCTGATGATTAGGTTCTTTATTATCAAATGAAACTATAGAATTAGCAGAGCATTGTAAAATGGTAACAGAAGTTGCAGACAGCCCTTAGAAGAGAAGGATTTATGAGTCTGATTCCTCTTTGAACTGGATTTTCCTTCTGTCACTAATATTAAATCAATTTGAGAAGTTTACTATGTGTCTTTCAATGACACACTTGAAACTTCTTTCATGTAAATTATCCTAATAGCAGCCTAGGACCAGTAGCCCCATGTCCCTGATCAGATAAGAGAGAACATGAGCAGTAACATCACAAAATAGATAAGAATTTCACTAGATTCTTCTAATGCCTCAGAAAAAACACTCACTGAGCATGCTCAAAAACAATTTTTGTCAGTCATATATATATTACAAAAACACCATTCATCATAATCACCTGATTCCTATAAACTCTCCTGAACTACAGAGTTGTGCTTTTATAGAAAGTTTTTTTCCCCCAGCATGCCTTTCAGCTGACTAACTACTTCAATTTGGCAGCATCGGGTTGTTATAGCTCCCTGTATTTTAGTTGGTAAGTATTAAATTATCTTTAGAGTCTATCCTTGTTTTCCCTTTTATATTATTTATGAGATGGCATATTCTCACACACACACACACACACACACACACACACACACATATATATATATATATATATATATATATATATATATATATATATATATATATATATAAACGTCCACCAAAAATCAAGCACAAGGACTTATGCTTACTGAGGGTTTTGTCTTTGTGCAGTTTTAAATATCAGATGTCAATCACTGTTACTAGAGTTCTGTTCAGAAGAGGCCGCTCAGAATTTTTTATGATGGGAAAGGTACATTTTCTTCCACTCTTCTCTAACTCAAATCTTTGTGAAAGGATTTTGACCATGCATGGAAAATGTCTGCCTAAAGATGAACTTTTAAGAGCGTTATTAGCATATAAAAAGAGGGTGTTATAATGGCAACTGAGTTTCAGCCTTAACTGTAACAGGTGCTACCAGACACCCCACTAATACACTATAATTTTCTTTGTTTTCAAAATTGTAAATCCACTCTCTGTGAAATTAACAATATTCAGATGGAATACTTTGTAAGTGGTAATAATCAGCAGCAATTTGGAAGAACTATTGTCTAATGTTTTCTAAAATAGGTTTACTAGTCTACATACAGTATATGCAGCGTAACATGGATATTTTCCTGCTTATCATGGATACCATCTTCCATATTTGAAAGAATTTACATTTGGGTCTAGATTCAAAGTTTCTGTCTGTAACTTATACCTGTAATAGTCTGATTCAGAACCCTGGATCTAAATGGAAGTGAAATTAGGGCAAAGTTCTAACTAGGATCTTGATTAAAAATTTGAGGTTCAGGTACACCCCTATTTCCAACTAAGTTAAATAAATGCACACATATGTATACATATTAGTATACAGAATATAGTGTTGTCTCAATTTCTAGTGCTGTTGTAGGATTTTGCTCAGTATTTCACATGATCACAGAGTAACTGTGTAAAGACTGCAGTATATGATCATATTAGTAGAGGTTGGAATATATCAGATATATACACTCTGCCAAATAGGAGCTTTTTGTTTACAGTTCCAACCATACATATTTGTGTGTCTATGCTTTCTTCATGCACCATTTTTAACAGTAATATAACCACGCAGAAAGAAAAACTACCTTAGTTGGGAAACATACAATAATTATTCTTGCAAATTTCGACTGAGCAAAGTTTGTGTAATAGAAGAAAAGAATAATCAGATTTAAAACTAAATTAAACAGAAACCATTTCTTCCTTAATCGAAGCTATTCATTTTGTTTAAAATGTCATATTGCCAAGGAAACACTAGGGCAAATTCTAAATGAAAGCAAAATACAAAATATGTTCTTGCTTAATGTTTTCTGTCTATAACCCAGCTTGGTGGCAGCAGCATATATTACCTGGATGTGTCACTCTCTTTATCACATTGAAAGGAAAAAAGCAAGTACATTAATCACTACTAGATTTGAACTGTATGCAGTATGTGATTTTTTTTTTCCCCTTGCAGCATAACAGTTAAATGTGCTTAAGTAAGACATCTGGTTCACTGTTGAAAAGTGGTGGGGTTGTATGATTATTAAATTTCTCTAGCACTTGTCCGTCTCTCTCTTTCTCTCGCTGAGCATCTCCCGTAGAGCCTGATGTTCTGCACAGTGCATCTCAATGTGCCTTTGAACATCACACTTAAGATACTAGTGTTGCCCTGTGATAGTGGAGAGGTTATTTTCAACCATGTGACAGGATTTGGGGGACCTACTGTTCACCATACTTATTAATATTATATATTTATATTAAAGTAACAATCAACAACCTTAATATTCTGAGTGCTGTATATAGAGGCAAATAGATTGAAAATTCTTTGAGGCAGGCATTAAGCTGCCAAGCAATGTATGGAGGGTAGCAGAAAGGGATATAATCAAATATATACAGGCCAAGATTTTTCAAGTAACTAGTGATTTTGAATCTCTGTGTCTCTCTGAAAGTGAGTCCTCTGTAAAGGTATCTCAAAATAGATACCCCAAATCACGTGTCACTTTTGAAAATTTTGGCACATTTTTTAATATACATTTTTGCATTTTTTTTAGCATTGTAATTGTAAAAAAAAAAGTATGGCAGTGTTGCTAATTCTTGTGATTTTTTTTCTCAAGTGTCTCATGAAAGTTGTTGTTTTGTTTCAAACTTCAGCCTCTGTAAATATGAGAATCTCCTACAGGTTTTTTAAAGTAATTTTCTAGCTCTTAGAGTTGTAGAGAGAAGTATGAAAATATGACCCCAGTGTACCCTAAAGGATTAAAAAAGTAAACAAAGGGAATCCAAAATAGATTTTTAAAAAATACATGATTTTGACTCATGAATTTTGAGCACTTTGATTGACAGTATTGGCGTGGGATTTCCCAAAATACCCTTCAGCCCCTTGCTCAACCTACCACTCAGTTTAACTATTTGAATATAGGAGACTGGTGTGATATAAGTATTAGGGAGGGGAAGAGAAGGAAGCAGCAATAATGAAGAGGAGGTGATTAGGGCCATAATCACCTCCTCTTCATTCCTGAGAATTCTGGTTGGCTGGGCAGGAAGAGAAGATCATATCTTAGAAATGTCCTAGAGGGAGAAGAGGCAAGCTTTGGAAACAGCATGGCTGTGTGAGGTGGGAGAGAAAAAGGAGTTGAAGATGAATCTTAGGTTACTAGACTAAGAGGAAAGATAGTGGTGGTGTCAGCAGTGACAGAGAATGAGGACAATGGAGACCATTTCAGAGGAGAGATTAGTTCAATTTTTCCCATAATAAGTTTAAGTTGATGGTGAAACATCTGGCAAGAAATGTCAGGGAGACATGCTGAAATGCAGGATTGGACAAAGGGAGACAGGTCAAAAGTAGAGTGTAAGGTCGGGGAGGAGGTATCTCATCATTAAACTGCGGTTCAGGGAGGCACAAAGAAGCAGAGTGAATGCCAAAGTATCCTCCATCTTCATAAGCATCTAGATGCTATGGCTTGTTGAGTCCCCATCTTAATTTTGGCCACTTCAAATCTTTTCCTTCTATGGTACATTATACTTGCTTTACATTTATACTGAAAAATGGGCTTTACAAGACACCTGGGCTCCCAGAAATCTCAGTGTCTCAAGGATTCAAGCTGGTTTTCAAGCCATTCCCAACAGGTAGGCAAATAGTGCCTTCTTGCTTCCTTAAGAAATAACTATGGCCAAAAAATAATAATGAAAAAAGGGTGATGTCTGCTATTCTCCTATCCACTCTGTAAGTCTCTCTCCATGTCATATATGAGACCCATTTGTTTTAATGGCATTTGAGTCTAATGAGTCGCAGATATTTAGTTTTATATTTCTTGCTCTCTCAGCATTTGTGGTAGTCTCAAAACTGGAGGTTTTTAAACACATTTGCTCAGATTATCCAATAAATTCTTGGAATGTATTGGAGACAATTTTTAATTTCAAAAGATGGAGACAGCTACCGGGGAGAGGCTGTTCTTGATTTGATTTTGACAAAGAGGGAGGAACTGCTTGAGAATTTGAAAGTGGAAGGCAGCTTGGGTGAAAATGATCATGAAATGATAGAGTTAATGATTCTAAGGTATGGTAGGAGGGAGAACAGCAAAATAAAGACAGTGGATTTCAAGAAAGTAGACTTTAGAAAACTCAGGGAATTGGTAGGTAAGATCCCATGGGAAGCAAGTCTAAGGGGGAAAACAATAGAAG
The DNA here is from genome assembly GCF_027887155.1 of Malaclemys terrapin pileata. Lineage (NCBI taxonomy): Eukaryota > Metazoa > Chordata > Testudines > Emydidae > Malaclemys > Malaclemys terrapin. The sequence continues at coordinate 181,293,864 of NC_071506.1, forward strand.
ATGATAGTTTTTCAAAGATACATTATTAAGGGCACAAAAGCAAGCTATCCCACTGCGTAGAAAAGATAGGAAGTATGTCAAGAGGTGATCCTGGTTTAACCAGGATATCTTCAATGATCTAAAACTCAAAGAAGAGTCCTACAAAAAAGGGTGGAAGCTAGGTCAAATTACAAAGGATGAAAATAAATAAATAACACAAGTATGTAGGGACAAAATTAGAAAGGCCAAGGCCCAAAACAAGATCAAACTAGCCAGAGACAAAGGGTAACAAGGAAACATTCTACAAATACATTAGAAGCAAGAGGAAGACCAAGGACAGGGTAGGAAGGTTACTCAATGAGTGGGGAGAAATAATAACAGAAAATGTGGAAATGGCAGATGTGCTTAATGACTTATTTGTTTTGATTTTCACTAAGAAGTTCAGTGGTGATTGGACGTCTACCTTAGTGAATGCCGGTAAAAATGAGGTAGGATCAGAAGAGGCTAAAATAGGGAAAGAACAAGTTAAAAATTACTTGAACAAATTAGATGTCTTCAAGTCACCAGGGCCTGGTGAAGTGCATCCTAGAATACTCAAGGAGCTGATTGAGGAGATATCTGAGCCATTAGTGATTATCTTTGAGAAGCCATGGAAGATGGGAGGGTTTCCAGAGAACTGGAAAAGGGCAGATATAGTGCCCATCTCTAAAAAGTGATATAAGGACAACCCAGAGAATTACAGGCCAGTAAGCTTAACTTCTGTAGCCAGAAAAATAATGGAGCAAATAATTAAGCAATCAATTTGCAAACATCTAAAAGATAAAAAGGTGATGAGTAACAATCAGTATAGATTTGTCAAAAATAAATCATGTCAAACCAACGTGATAGCTTTCTTTGATAGAGTAACAAACCTTGTGGATGGGAGGAAGCAGTAAACATGGTATATCTTGACTTTAGTAAAACTTTTGATACTGTCTCGCATGACCTTTTCATAAACAAAGTAGGGAAATGCAAGCTAGATGGAGCTACAATAAGGTGGATGCAAAACTGGTTGGGAAATCATTCCCAGAGAGTAGTTATCAGTGGTTCACAGTCACGCTGGAAGGGCATAATGAGTGGGATCCCGCAGGGATCAGTTCTAGGTCTGGTTCTGTTAAATATCTTCATCAATGATTTCGATAATGGCATACAGAATACACTTATAAAGTTTGCGGATTTTACCAAGCTGGGAGGGGTTGCAAGTGCTTTGGAGGATAGGATTAAAATTCAAAATGATCTGGACAAACTGGAGAAATGGTCTGAAGTAAATAGGATGAAATTCAATAAGGACAAATGCAAAGTACTCCATTTTTAGGAAGGAACAATCAGTTGCACACATACAAAATGGGAAATGACTGCTTAGGAAGGAATATTGCGGGAAAGGGATCTGGGGGTCATAGTGGAGCACAGGCTAAATATGAGTCAAAAGTGTAACATTGTTGCAAAAAAAGTGAACATACTTCTGGGATGTATTAGCAGTAGTGTTGTAAGCAAGACACAAGAATTAATTCTTCTGCTCCTATTAGGACTCAACTGGAGTATTGTGTCCAGTTCTGGGTGCCACATTTCAGGAAGGATGTGGGCAAATTGGACAGAGTCCAGAGAAAAGCAACAAAAATGATTAAAAACATGACCTATGAGGGAAGATTGGGAAAAAATGGGCTTGTTTAGAATGGAAAAGAGAAGACTAAGAGGGGACATAACAGTTTTCAAGTATGTAAAAGGTTGTTACAAGGAGGAGGAAGAAAAATTGTTTTTCTTAACCTCTGAGGATAAGACAAGAAGCAATGGGCTTAAATTGCAGCAAGAGAGGTTTAGGTTGGACATTAGGAAAAACTTCCTAATTGTCAGGGTGATTAAGCACTCAAATTGCCAAGGGAGGTTGTGGAATCTCCATCATTGGAGATTTTTAAGAGCAGGTTAGACAAACACCTGTCAGGGATAGTCTAGATAATTAGTCCTACCACGAGTGCATAGGACTGGACGAGATGACCTCTCAAGGTCCCTTCCAGCTCTATGATTCTTTGAGAAGAAGAATTCTTTATCCTTCCCTGTCACACTCCCTTAGCCAAAGCCTCACTAATTGCTGATAGGTCAGTTGGAAAATTATCGTCTCTCTGTTGAGATTCCTTTCAAGAGTATATCGGGGTTTATACTTGGAAAGCTTTGTCAACAGTACAAGTCCTTGGGTCTTGATTCAATTTATGATCATATGAATTAGATAAGTTTAATTAGAAAACCACTGGTTTATGAAAACAACTGGGTTTTGCTGAAGGACCACAGTAATTCTAGTTCCTGAACTGCCAAAGACTTAAGCACATTCTTAATTTTATGCACTGTTAGTAGTCCCAAAGAAATCAATAGGACTATTATGGTGCATAAAGTTCAGCACATGTGTAAGTCTTTCTGGGATCAGGTTAATAGAATAATACAGCTGGACAAAAAAATTACAATTTTTATGCAATTTTTAACATTTTTAAGGTTACCTATTCTAGGCTTCTCCCCACCCATTGTCTTTCTTGGATTGAAATACAGGTCTGTCTCTCTTCTGACCAGGGTATTCCTAGACTACACAGTCCCCTGACTGTAGTGCGCTATCCCCAGCAAAAGCAAATGAAGCTTCCTTAGGCAGATTGGCCTTTTCTTCACAAGTGGCACACAGTGTAATTGCCATAGGTATAAGTTACCACGTGGCTCTTTCTAAGCAAGAACAGTTTATTCTTGAGGTAAAAACATTACAGACAAAATATATTAAAAACAATAAAACAACCTGTGTGCATGGTAATAAGCTGCCCAATTCCAGGAATGGCTCTGGCAGGTGGGCAGTCCTTCAAAACTCCCACACAGGAGTTTTCCTGTGATTTCAAGAATATAACAGTCTTTTGCCCAGAGCAGATGCAGATATGGTCACATAATCTCAAAAAAAGATATATTTTAACTGGAAAAGGTTCAGAAAAAGGCAACAAGTGATTAGGGGTATGGAACGGTTGCCATATGAGGAGAGATTAATAAGACTGGGACTTTTTAGCTTGGAAAAGAGATGACTATGGGGGGATATGATAGAGGTCTATAAAATCATGACTGGTGTGGAGAAAGTAAATAAGGAAGTATTATTTACTCCTTCTCATAACACAAGAACTAGGTGTCACCAAATTAAATTAATAGGCAGCAGGTTTAAAACAAACAAAAGGAAATATTTTTTCACACAATGCACAGTCAACCTGTGGAACTCCTTGCCAGAGGATGTTGTGAAGTCCAAGACTATAACAGGGTTCAAACAATAACTAGATATGTTCATGGAGGAGTGGTCCATCAATGGCTATTAGTCAGGATGGGCAGGGATCGTGTCCCCAGCCTTTGTTTGCCAGAAGCTGGGAATGGGTGATGGGATGGATCATTTGATGATTACCTCTTTCGTTCATTCCCTCTGGGGCACCTGGCATTGGTCACTGTCAGAAGGCAGGATACTGGGCTAGATGGACCTTTGGCCTGACCCAGTATGGCTGGTCTTATGTAACAAGAACCTAGGCTTGTGGGGCCTCTGTAGGCAAAAATCCTTCCAATTATTCCCTAAGGATTGGGGCCTTCTGTGGACTGGAGGTCCTGTTGCTTTGCTGGATTAGAAAGAAGGCCCTATATCTGTTTAAATTAACTAGAAGTCCTTTCTTTGTATGTTGGCACATGGAGAATCCAGTTCAAACCAGCATATGTAAGCCTCTCCAGGTGATGGTGCCTTTTGAGAGGAATTACAACCTGTGTGGATTTGCCCAATCACCATATGCTGTTCTTAGTTCCTGGAGGGCTGTAGTCCCCCTCCCCCATGGATTTACATACAGTCCCTGTCCCACAAAGATACATAAACCATTAACTTAATACAATGGACTCCAAAGATGTAAAGATGTTTAATTTAATTCAATAAGGCGTGTTCAGGATATTGCTGGATATTGTCATATCTGTTGCACCAAGTTCATGTTATATAGCATCACATTAAGGGTACATTTTCAAATAGTTTATACATGGTTAATAAATGATGTTTATCAATTGTTAGGATCCAACAGGTCAATAGTATGCTTATAACAATGGCTAATAATAATTACTCTTCTGCTTATAACCATTCGCAACACTGTTCATTTCTGTAATATACTTATCACTTCTAATAATTTATTAATCCTTTATATATTTTCTAATTTTATTTAGAAATTTATTATTATTTGTATTATTGTAGCACCCAGGAGCCCCAGTCATAGATCAGACACCTTGTGCTAGGAGCTGGACATTCATAGACAAAAAGACAAATATTAGTGTAGGTCTACACTTACCTCCGGGTCCGGCGGTAAGCAATCGATCTTCTGGGATCGATTTATCACGTCTTGTCTAGACGTGATAAATCGATCCCGGATCAATCCCGGAAGTGCTCGCTGTCGACGCCTCTACTCCAGCTCGGCGAGAGGAGTACGCGGCATCGACGGGGAGCCTTCCTGCTGCGTCTGGACCCACGGTAAGTTCGAACTAAGGTACTTCGAATTCAGCTACATTATTAACGTAGCTGAATTTGCGTACCTTAGTTCGAAGTGGGGGGTTAGTGTTGGACCAGGCCTTAGTAAAGTGTGGTTATATCTCTGTTTTTCCCTGCTAAACTATGCAATTATTGATGACTAAATCCACTTTTTCTTTATATGTTGTTGTTAGCTGGTATAGTAAATTGTTAGACCACACTTTGATTTGCTGTGAAATAAACTCAAGAGACCATTACGAAATGCCAGTCAAGTTTATTGCTATAAGCCAGTAGTAATAATATAGTACAGGAAAAAGGTTCCATATGATACTAGTCTCCAGGAAGCCATCTCATGCAGCTTTGTTACATTCACCTTATGCAAAAGATGTGCTCCTCAAGTGCTCCCCTCAAGCCATCTTTTTAAACCCTACCTGGTTACATGTAAAGGGTACTTCATATGTCATCTGAAACAAGATTTAACCAATCATCTTTCTACCTTGTATTTCTGGTACCATGTGTATCCTTTATCTCTTTGTTCTGAACACATGCATTCCAGGGACCAAAGGTTAGGAAGGCATCTTCTTAGGTTTGTACCAGTGTAGAACACTCAGATGTTTTGCCCTCTTCCTTGGGGACATTCCAGTACATGTTTGTAAGAATGTAAGAATGCCATACTTCTAGCTATGGTAAAATAATCCTGTGACCTGGTCCTGACAACTATCTACTTAAGCCAAAGCTTACTTGAGCTAATGCAAGGTGTTATGGGATACTTAGCATAAGTGAACAGGATTATAGTAAAGTTATAGGGCAGTTTAGCCTATCTAACTACTATAATGTTGGTGCTTAATTCTATTTTGCTTAATGCATACTTATACATAATGCAGATAATACATATTAATATGATTATATATGTGTTAGCATATATTGGTTTACAGTGTGATGCTTAATTGTTGTGGTCTGAATGAATGGGGGGAGGAAATGACAGACGGTAATATCAGTTGTTCAGCTGAGGATTTGTTGTCTGATTTTTTGTACTGTTTTCCTGAAATCTTTATGTTTACAGCTGTGCTGAAACTGCTTTATATATTAGACACTTGTATGGCAACAAGCATATGATAATTAGCTAATTAGTGGCTGATAAACTATCAAGTTTTTGGGCCTGATCCTGCACTTCACTCAGTTGAGTTGTTCTGATATATGTGTGTGTGATTATTACGTTGACAGAGGAGGCATTTATTGAGCTATAGTGAGTGTGTGTAATATACATATTTATTAGTGGTTGCATGTGAGCTTGAACTGTAGTTAATAATTCAGTTAGGCCATCTCTCATTTGTAAATTAGAACTTGTCCTGAATAGATTTAAATAGACCTGAGTAGAAAATAGAATTTATATTTTATGGGAAATTATTATATTTCAACCTTTGTTTACATCCGAAATGATGGATGAAAAGTAAAAATATCATTTTTTCCAGAACAATGAGTTCCAAAATGTTTTCATTTGGATATGTCTAAATGTTTCATTTTGACTTTTCCAATTCAAACAAAATGTCAGTTAGAATCAAAATGTTGAGTTTTAAAAGGTCAATTTGAAATACAAATTTTCATTTTGAATTGGCATTTCAAGTTAATGACATTTTTAGTTGAAGTGTTAAAATAAAATGTTTTGGTTTTAATCAACACTAAAAAAATAAATATCTTGGTTTGTTCGGAAAAGTCACTTCAGAATATTGAACAATTACAGGAAGAGGTCAATTTTAAGGAAACAGAATTTTCTGATGGGTGGGGGGTGGGACATTTTTTTTCATGTGCCTTGCATTTAAACTGGTCATTGACTGGCATCAGTCTCTAATGCTAATTGAATAGGTTGCTTACTCAGATCACAGTCCTGCACTTATGAATGGGTGTAACTTTTCTCAGATGAAGACCCAGTCTGACAACCACCTAAGTTAAATTCATGCCTGAGTGCTTAAAGACTTTAGTTCTTTCACATAGTGAAAAATTGATCCAGCTGGAGTTTTGTGATTGACTTCAATGGGGACTGGATTTCACCCCTGAAATAGACTGATTGTTGCTCCTGTTTGGCTTTTCTGAATGATAATAATCATTCTTCAGAACAGCAGATAACACAAAGTTTCAAGTTCACTTAACATTAATCCTTTGGCAGTCTTCAAATTCTGGTACACAATTATTGATGTGAAAGCACAGAAGTGTATGGATTTCAAGACAAAAAATATAAGCAAAAATAGACCACAAGTGAAAAACATTTAAAATTTCGTAAATTGTAGAATATAGAAACATGATTTTGTTTAAGATTTATCCTTGATTTAGAACTGACAGAAGCACAAACATGTAGACAGATGCGTTTCTGCATTTTTCAAAAAAAGTTCTGAAACAAGATTTTTAAAAAAGGCCTTGAAAAATGTCTCATTTTTGGGGAAACCTTACTGGTTGTCTATTCCATTTTTTCCTCTCTGAGACTTTAGGTCAAGGGGTAAGCGAATGGCTGGTTAAAAATTGAGAATAGTTGGATAGAATTATAAGTAGTGTTAATATTTTGATTAGTTCAGTCTCTGGTTGAGTTAATGTTTTGTGATGCATGAGTTTTGCATTTTATTTATAAATATTCTACTTAAAATAACTATAGCACAAAGATATATAGGTGGATCCTGAAGAAATTGAAATAAATGTTGAGATGGAGCACTTCCTTATTCATATTTGGGAAGAAACCAGACCTTGGCTTTAAAAAAAGAAGCTAAAATATAATTTAACAAACATACATTCAAATTGTGGATACGAATAGTAAGTGGCTCCTGAAATGGGAACCTAAGGTACCTATTACTATGCCCTGTTTCTTGTCCAATATCTTTTTCTTTCTGCCTTCTGTCTCATTTGTGTCCAGCTTAGCCAGCCAGGACAAATTTAACCTTGCAACTCTTTGCTGTGAAACAGTGAAATGCTAAAAATGGTACCTTAACAATCTGACTCTGGTAGACATTTGCAACATCATGGAGTTGCATGGATTAATATGAATGTGTACTGCTTAGTCTGAATGGATAGATTCCAGTAATTAAATTTAAAGTGTCAGTGGAAGAAGACTCATAGACTTTGAAGGGACCATCACGATCATCTACTCTGACTTCCTGCATGTTGCAGGTCACAGAACCTCTCCCACCAACTCCTGTAATAGACCCATAACCTCTGGCTGAATTAACGAAGTCCTCAAATCACAATTTAAAAACTTCAAGTTACAGAATATCCACCATTTTATTAGTTTAAATGTGCAAGTGACCTGTGCCCCATGCTGCAGAAGAAGGTGAAATGCCCCACCAGGGTCTCTGCCAATCTGACCCATAGGAAAATTCTTTCCTGACCCCAAATATGGTGATCAGTTAGACCTTGAGCATGTCGGCAAGACCAAGCAGTTGGGAAAGAATTCTCTTTAGTAACTCGGAGCCCTCCCCATCTTGTGCCCCGTCTCTAGCCGTTGGGGATTTTTGCAGTCACAGATCAGCCACATTACATTTTAGGCAGTCTCATCGAACCATCCCCTCCATCAACAGTCTTGAAGCCAGTTAGGTTTCTCCCCCCACTGCTCCCATTTGAAGGCTGTTCCAGAATGCTACTCTTCTGATGATTAAAAATTTCAAGCCTAAACTTATTGATGGCCAATTTATATCAATTGGTTCTTGTTTCACCATTGGTGTCACCATTGGTGCTTCACTTAAATAACTCCTCCTCCAACCTGGTATTTATCCCTCTGATGTATTTAAAGAGAGCAATCAAACCTCCCCTCAGCCTTTGTTTGATTAGGCTAAACAAGCCAAGCTCTCTGAGTCTCATCTCATAAGATAGTTTGTCCATTCCTCTGATCGTCCTAGTAACCGTTCTCCGCACCTGTTCCAGTTTGAATTCATTTTTCTTAACTATACCAGATACCATAACTGTACACAATAATCCAGAGGAGGTCTCACCACTGCCTTGTGTAATGGTGCTAACAATTCCCTGACTCTACTGGAAATACCTTATCTGCATCCTAGAACTGCACTTGTCTTTTTCATGGCCACATCACATTGATGGCTCTAAACCATCCTGTGATCAACTAGTACACCCAGTTCATTCTCCTCTCTGTTGCTTCCAACTGATACGTACCCAGCTTATGGCAAAAATTCTTGTTGTTAATCCCTAAATGCATGACTTTGCACTATAAAATTTCATCCTATTTCTGTTAGTCCAGTTTTCAAGGTCATATATATCTTCTTTGTATGTGTCATCCACAAATTGTATTAACTCCCACTTTTTTGCCAAGGTCATTACTAAAATGTTAAATAACATTGGTCTCAAAACCAATCTCTGAGGGACTCCACTGGTAACTTCCCTCCAGCCTCACAGTTCACCTTTCAGCATGACCTGTTGTGGTCTCCCCTTTAACCAGTTCCTTATCCTCCTTTCATTTCTCATATTAATTCCTATCTTCTCCAATTTAATTAATAATTTCCCATGAGGAACTGTATCAAATGCCTTCCTGAAATCCAGGTAGATTAGATCTACTGCATTTCCTTTGTCCAAAAGTCAGTTACCTTCTCAAAGAAGGAGATCAGATTGGTCTCTCACAATCTACTTTTGTAAATCCATGTTTGTATTTTATTCCAATTATGCTTTTCCCTAACGTCTACTTTACTTTTCTTTTCTCTTCTCCTTTTTGTGCGTGGGTGTGTGCCCTGCTTTTCTTAAAAAGGAAACAGAATCGGACTTTGAGTTACCACCTAAAATTTACTCTTTCTCAACAGTTACTTAATGTCATTAGAGGGACTGTCAAGAAAGTGGTTTGCCCTTCAAGAAAAGTCTATAAAATAAGAGAGGTGGATCAGGGATGAGTTTTAAAATGAAGCATTGCTTTTTTTATTTTTTGAACAATTCTTTCAGCAAGGCATATCTTCCACTTGGACCCTGTGTTCGATGCTCTCAATGAATGGATGAGCGTAGGTTATTCTGTCAGTGCACAAGAATTGTTTGGTAGCATTCTAGAAATTTTCTCAAGAAACAGAGTGTCTGTCAGTGGTAATACAGGGGGAGAGGTAGTTATGGAATTGTATGATCCAATCCTACTAGGTACAAAGTTTCCATGACTTTCAAGGGTCATTGAGAATGCTTATCACTCTGCATGATTAAACATTCAACTTAGAATGTCCTGGCTTTCTAACACTAATATTTTAAGGAGTACTTGTCTAAAATGTGTGATATAATCTTTCAACAACAACAGGCTGACTTTTTTTGTCCCTGGTAATAAATACTTGATCCCACTCAATTCAGAAGAATGCACTGTTTCATTCTAGGTTTACATTAGCATTTAGTCTGAGGGAACAGTCCCCTCAGATGCTGTACCCCTGTGTAAAAAGATATGCAAGTACTGCAGGTAGCATGGGTTGAGATGATAGAGCAACTTGTAATAAAATTAAATGCATCTACTGGTAATATGCAGGGTAATAGCTGTGTCAGCCCAAAATATGACAAAGACAAGGTGGGTGAGGTAATATCTTTTATTGGACCAATTCTGTTGGTGAGAGAGACAAGCTTGTGAGCTCAGACAGAGAGGGGGTGAATTTGCCAGGGCACCAGTTAGATTTTAAAGCTGAAATCTAACATACTAGGTTTGCCAATATATTAGAATCTAATAGGATAACCCTTTTGAGTTCCAGAGCTGTTAACATACTAGGGTTTAATGCTGGGTTCTTTCTGGATGAACTTTTAACCTAGTGGCAGCTCATTTTGTTTAAAATGACACAGTTCATGTTCTGGGCCTAAATAGCTTGCCCTCAGTGAGTGGTCTCATTAAATGACCAGAGCTCTGGCCAGGACTCTTGGGGGCTTCATACCATGGAAACTGCAGCATACATGTCTGTCGCATCTTATGCGCATTTAACATGCGCGATTTCAACTTTACGCGATCGGAAAAAAAAAAAAAAAAGAGAGAAAAACAAGTTTTAATACTATAACTATAGTGCGGGCGATTTAGCCCACCATTGAACTCAATGGGGTTTTGGTTATACGCAGTTTTCGCTTTACGCGCTAACCGCGGAACGGAACCCCCGCTTAAGATGAAACAGACCTGTAATATATCACAGAGATGCATGTATCTCATGAATTGTACTTAGCGTGTGAAGTATAAGGGCTAGAATGGAAACATGTATAATAGCTCCCACATACTAATTTTAAAATGAAGTACTGAGTAAATACTGAAATAGTCCTGTTTTCCATAAATTAATATTAGTCTAAAATGTTTGTGTGTAACAAGATAACCATAGGAACAACAAACTAGTAAACAAATGTCATATTTAACATTGATTTTACTTAGATTTTTTTCCTAATGTCAGTTATTTTTAATAACTAATTTATATTTAAATAATCTGCTAATTAAACATAAATATCAATGGGGTAAACTAAAAATCACTTCTATAAGTTAAATGTCTTTATATAAATACCATCCCTAATTGCCTATACAATACTAGGTTAATTGCATTGCTTTATGATTCAATTTTGGATTGTTCATTTAACCTCAAGCTTATTTTTTTTTTCAAATTGTGCTATTACATCTAAATGAAATGTTTGACACTATTTGTTTTGAATGATCTTGAACTGTAAATGAAACAAAACTGTTTCCCCAACTAACTAAATTAAATATTGTTCTAAAGAAAAGTGAAGAAATGGAAAATGGCTCTTGAAATATGATTTTTTTTTAAAATCTTTTTCTTTGGCTTTTTTTCTTTGGTCTTTTATTTATTTATTGGAAAAAGGGAATTGCACATTGGTGTCACACATCTAAATTGGAAGTGGGGAATACTACTGTGGACTAACTAGTACCCTATAACTTAAATCAACATCTGTACCAGATGACTGGTGGATAGCTAAAGTAATGCCAATTTTCAAAGAAGGCTCCAGAAGTGATCCTGGTAATTATGGGCCAGTAAGCCTATCTGCAATACCAGGCAAATTGGTTGAAACTATAATGAAGAACAGAAATATCAGACACATAGAGGAACACAATATGTTGGGGGAAGAGTCAACATTGCTTTTGGGAAGGGAAATCTAACAGATTTGTGAAGCATGAATTATTTAAAGGGGTTAACACATATGTGGAAAAGGGTGATCCAGTTGATATAGTGTACTTGTACTTTCCTAAAGCCTTTGACAAGATCCCACACCAAAGGCTCTTAAGCAAAGTAAGGAGTCATTAGATAAGAGGGAAGGTGCTCTCATGGATCAGATAGGAAAAGATAGGAAACAAAGGGTATGAATAAATGGTGAGTTTCATAGTTGGAAGGAGGTGGGATCCCCAAAGATCTGTACTGAAAAAGGTGGCAAAATTTTCAGATGATACAAAATAAGTCAAGATAGGTAAGTCCAGAGCTGACTCCAAAGAGTTATAAAAGGATCTCTCAAAACTTGGTAACAGCGCAACAGAATGGCAGATTAAATTCAATATTGATACGTTCAAAGTAATGCACACTGGAAAACATACTCCTAACTATATATATATATATAATGATGTGTTCTAAATTAGCTCTTACTGCTCAAGAAAGATTTTGGCGTCATCGTGGATATTTCTCAGTGTGCAATGGCAATCAAAAACACTAACAAAGTTAGGAACCATTAGGAAAGGGATAGATAGAAAATACCATGCTGCCACTATATAACTTCATGGTACACCCACACCTTGAATACTTGAATTCTGGTCATCCTATCTCACAAAAGATATATTAAAATTGGAAAAATTACAAAGATCAACAAAAAATATTAGGGGTGTAGAATAGCTCCTGTATGAGGAGAGACTAAAAAGACTGTGACTGTTCAACTTAGAATAGAGAATTAGAGACAACTAAGGAGGGATATAACAGAGATTTATAAAATCATGAATGGTGTGGAGACATTAAATAAGGAAGTGTTATTTACCCCTTCACATAGCACAAGAACTAGGGGCCACCCAATGAAATCAATAGACACCAAGTTTAAAACAAATCCAAGGAAGCACGTCTTATAACTCACAGTCCACCTGTGGAACTCATTGCCAGGGGATGTTAAGATCAAAATATAAGCGTGTTTAAAAAATATTATAGATAAATTCATGGAGGCTGGGTCTATCAATAGCTATTAGCCCAGATGGTCAGGAACACAACCCCCATGCACTGGATATACCTAAATTGTTTACTGCAAGAAGCTGGTACTGGAAGACAGGGGATGGATCTCTCTATGATTGCCCCATTCTGTTCATTCCCTCTAAGGCAGCTAGCACTGGCCCCTGTCAGCAGACAAGATATTGGTTTAGATGGACCAAGATATTGATCTGATCCAGTTTGGTCATTCTTATGTTGTTTTGTCCATTCAAAAAAAATACAACCCTTTCTTGAGAAGTTCTAGCACCTCCATGTTTTTGGAGCAGAGACAATGAAATTTGGCAAGTGGAGTAGCATTTGTATCAGGAATGTGCCTTTTGAAGATCCTGTGAAAAATCTGCCCAAATTTGGATGAATATTAAACCTTTGAAAAAGCTTAGTTTGCATGGCCTAGCGTCACAAAGGGACTTAGGTACTGCAACACTCAAAATTGCAATGCCTAACGTTTAGGAACCTAACTATCCTGTGAAATCCATAAAATCTGGATTGGCATCTAGGCTCCCTAGACAATGTGTGGTGAGAGATTAGCTGCCTTAATGGGATCCAGATATGCCAATAAGCTAGTTGAGAAGCTGCTTAAGCTAGCCAATGGAAGATACCTACAAGAGGGGCATGTCCCCCCCTCAGGGAGTTAGGTAACAATGTGGATACACTTGCAGATGTAGAGCACTGTGAATTAAACCAGCCCTTGGAGACCACAGCAGTGAAAGCGCTGCCATGTGTTCACACTGTCAGCTGCATGCTCAGTGGCGTGGCCACATTTGCAGCACTTTCAGCGGCATTGGGAGCAGTGTAGCTATCCCACAGAGCACCTCTTCCCATTCTGGCACTGTGGCTTGTGGGAAGGGGGTGGGGGCGCAGGGCATTCTGGGTCCTGTCCCAATGCCCTGTGATGCATCACTTCATATCCCAGCAATCCCTGTTGTTCCGTCCACATTTGGCAACAACTTTCAACATTTTTTGTACTGCGTGCTCTGTCTTCCCTTTCGGTCTGCGGGAATGGATCCTGAACTTGTGAGGAATATGCTGATGGGTCTCGCCAGCACGTCACAAATTGCAGTCGAGTTACTCCTTAAGCTACAAAGTGACAGCGAGGAGTCCGATGATGATGTCGAATTGTATAACACGTACGACACGAGATTGCTTGTGGCATTCACGGACATGCTCTCCACAGTGGAACACCACTTTTGGGCTCAGGAAATAATTACTGAGTGGTGGGATCACATCATCATGCAAGTCTGGGATGACGAGCAGTGGCTGCAGAACTTTAGGATGAGGAAAGCCACTTTCATGGGACTGTGTGCTGACTTTGCCCCCACCCTGCGGCGCAAGGACATGAGATTGAGAGCTGCCCTGCCAGTGGAGAAGTGGGTGGCTATTGCAGTCTGGAAGCTGGCAACTCCAGACAGCTACCAATCGGTTGCTAACCAATTTGGAGTGGGAAAGTTGACCGTTGGAATCGTGTTGATGCAAGTTTGCAGGGCCATTAATCACATCCTGCTCAGAAGAGCTGTGACTCAGGGAAACATGCGTGACATTGTGGCTGGCTTTGCACAATGGGTTTCTGTAACTGCAGAGGGGCGATAGATGGGACGCATATTCCAATTCTGGCACCAAACCACCTAGCCTCAGAGTACATAAATCAGAAGGGGTATTTCTCTATGGGTCTCTAGGTGCTTGTGGATCACCGTGGGCATTTCATGGACATTAACGCAGGCTGGTCTGGAAAGGTGCATGATGGGATCCAGATATGCCAATAAGCTAGTTGAGAAGCTGCTTAAGCTAGCCAATGGAAGATACCTACAAGAGGGGCATGTCCCCCACTCAGGGAGTTAGGTAACAACGTGGATACACTTGCAGATGTAGAGCACTGTGAATTAAACCAGCCCTTGGAGACCACATAGGTCTCCGAACATAGGTTTCGGAACATAGGTCTGTTCAGGAAGCTGCAAGCCGGGACTTTTTTCCCAGATCAGAAAATCACCGTAGGGGAAGTTGAAATGCCCATTGTGATCTTGGGAGACCCCGCTTACCCTTTAATGCTGTGACTTATGAAACCCTACACAGGCAGCCTTGACAGCAGCAAGGAGCGGTTCAACAACAGTCTGAGTCGGTGCAGAATGACTGTTGAGTGTACTTTTGGCCATTTAAAGGGCCACTGGCGCTGTCTGTATGGGAAGCTGGACCTGGCCGATGACAGCATCCCCACAGTTATAGCTGCATGCTGCACCCTCCATAACATTTGTGAAGGGAAGGGTAAAGCGTCACTCAGGCAGGGACCACGGAGGTTCAACACCTGGAGGCTGAATTTGAACAGCCAGAGACCTGGGCTATTAGAGGGGCCCAGCGCAGGGCTGTAAGGATTAGGGATGCCTTGAGGGAGCAATTTGTTGCTGAAAGCCACCAGTAATGTTTGGTGCCCTGCCCGGGAGTGAAGTGCAGTGGTTCCAATGCTAGTAGGCATCTGTATTTGCTACATATGATGCACTGACTTGGAGTGCCTGTTGCTTTCCTGGGCTACGGTATCTTTTACTTAATGCAATAAAGAATGTTTTCAAAGCCAAAAAAATCATTTATTGAAAAGAAACACAACTGCTTGGGAAACAGAAAGGGCATGATACATCTGTGCTGTGTGGGAGGAGGGAAAGGGGAGGGGTGGGGAACGGGACAATCATAGATTTGCGTATGTCCTGTTATCATATTCAGCCTTCCTGTCTGGAGTGCCGTGCAATGAGTGCTGCACTTCATGCTGGCTATAATGCATGGTGATGGGGTTGAGTGCACAGGTAAGGGTCGTAGTTAGCAGGGCTGGGTGGTGAAGCTACAGGTGTTGGAGGCGGCTGGTGGCAATAAGAAACCAGATGTTGGGAGAAGTGAGTTGGCGGTGACATGGGGGCATGAGGGGAAAAAGTTTTGGGACAAGGGCTGCGGGGGAGGGGGGAACGGATCTGCTCCATCTGCAGTGCTGTGAGTACCTGTATCGAGTCCGCTTGGCGCTCCATTAAATGCTTAGGAGCCGCTTCGTGCTTTGGTGCCAGCAATCCACATTCTGCTGGTGGAGTTCCTTTCAGGCTCCACCACTCCTGTACTTTTTGATATTCAGTAAGGGACTGCTGCATGACTTCATGCAGCATGTCCTCTTTGGATCTTCATGGATGCTTCCTGATTCTTTGCACTCTTTCGGCCGTTGATAACAAGGATGGCTGGGATCTCAAGGTTGCATCTGTAAAGCCAAAATGTAACCCTTGATAGAGGCAGCATTGCTCACACCAGACAGAGCAATGATTCTACCATACTTAAAGACAAGTGCAGTGTACACAATAGCAGAAAGAGCCCATTCCAAAGCGAGCGCACATAACCCTCAGGAGCCGCAAAATGGTGAGTAAGCACAGAGACAAGGGGGACTGATTGTTTCAGGACCGTATTGTCCTCTGGGATTCTGTGCCTTGGGGAGAGCCAACAGTTGCAGGGGGCCCCTATACTGAATGCTGTCCCCACGTTTTCCACAGAATGAGTTCGTCCTGGAAGGTATCTCGCTGCTGAAGGTGACCTGGGAAGCAAGGGAGCATCTTCTACTATAATGCGGATTCCACCCTGGCCCTTATGCCACTTGCCTGTGTGCAGCAATGGTCCCCCTGCCCCTCACGGCACAGTGGCGTGGACATGTTAGCCTTACTGGGACAAGGAGCACAGTAGCTCTGCCAAGGAACCTGCACAAGCGGATTGGCCAGCTTCTGCATGAGACCTTTGAAGAGATCACTGAGGCTGATTACCGCGATGTGAGAGAGCACATCAATGCCCTGTTCCACATCTAGGCATTCACACAGCCCTAAACCTTCTTTCTGCAACCCTCCTTGCCCCAAGAGCCCGCACCAAACAACTACCTTCCCAAAATAAAAGCCACTTACCGGGCACCTCCTCTGCTCTTTGTTCTTCCACAAGCACCATCTGCTGTGACTGTCTACCTTCCTCCTTAAAAACAGCTCCGGGCTGCATGCATCTAGGGATGCTGGGCCATCCTGTGGCTCTGGGGCCCCCACCCCCATCAGCACCCTCACTTCTGCTTTCTTCCTCCTGACTTGTTAAACTCTGTGCTGCTACGGCCTCTGAAGTGTCCATGATGGTCATTAGAGTGGAGATGGGGTCGCCCCCAAGTATCGCAGCCAGATCTTTGTAGAAACGGCAGGTCGTGGGGGCACCATCGGAGCAGCGGTTTGCCTCGCGGGCTTTGTGGTAGGCATTCCACAGCTCCTTCACTTTAACCCTGCACTGCAGAGCGTCATGGCTCCTTTCCATCATGGCCCTTGATATCTGCCCTTGATCTGTAATTCCTATGGCTGGAGTGCAGCTGGGACTGGACAGCTTCCTCCCCCCAAACACTGATGAGGTTCAGCATCTTGCCATTGCTCCATACTGGGGATCACTTGGAACATGAAGGCATGGTCATCTGGAAAGATATGCTGAGAGCACTCCACGCCTTGCTGAGTAAACAGGAAGGGGAATTTCAAAATTCCCAGTGAATATAAAGGGCGGGTCTGATGGTTGGTCACCTGAGGGCAGGGCAGTAGAGTTCAAAGTGATGACCAGAGTGGCTAGAACAGGCATTGTGGGACACTTCCGGAGGCCGATCAGAGTACATTAATAGACCAGGGTGTCCACACTGGCACAGCGGTGCTCCAGCCGGGGCACAGCAAGCTTTGTGCTTCTCATGGAGGTGGATTACCAGGAGTGCTCCAGCCGCGGTGCTCCGCCAGTGTGGACACCACAGGAGTTAGGACGCCCGGGGCTGGTTTAATGCGCTCTAACTTGCAAATGTAGCCAAGGCCTAAGTCGGCCCTGGAGTGAGGTACCTATCTCTGAATGTGAGCCAAAGCTGAGAACCCTCTTCCGGAGTCATGTGCCTAAGCCATTTCTTGCAAGTAGAGCAACAGCACATGCCTAACTCCACTCTAAACACTAGTGGTAGGGAGGATGGAACAGACTCCCTTATAGCCATTAGCCCAGTGATTCTCAGATGGGATGTGGTAGACCCTGATTCATTTCTCCTCCTTGCCCCAATTGATGAGGAAAATGGGTTTGAACAAGATTTTCCCATCTCTCAGGTGAGTACCCCAACCATTGGACTATCGTCATTCTCACTCTCCCTTGTGCCCAATGAATATTTAATTATTTATGCAAAGTGGAATGGCTTCCATGGGACAGATTGGGTGACCCACACCAGAATATCCCATAGCCCAGGGGTCAGGGCACAGAGCAGGACCTGTAACACATTCACCAGTAGGTTATACTTACTGCTGTTGTAGTATTTGGTACTCACCTTTAACTCACTGTGCACATGGGTTAATAACTTAACAACAAGCAAATAAATGGAGAATAACAGAGGAAGTTCTGGCAATCATTTGAATGCCCAGGCATGTCAAGTGGGTCACTTCTGTCTCTGTGACCCTCCTGTAAGCTGCAGGGTTCTTCATATGCATTCAAGTAACACGCAGAAAGCTGGGGGTGGGGGAAATTCCTACTTTTGAAAATATCCAAGCAATTAGTTTCTCTGTGATCTTTGCATATGAAACCCCCACTGAGAATGGTGAGGAAAAAACTGAATCTGCAAACATAGACACTGGCATTTGGAAAGCCAAATTTGATCTGTAGAGCTGAATGATCACTGACAGTCGCAATCAATAAAACTGAATTCCACTATGGGAGTGCAGAGTGAAGAGTGGGGGACCCTAAACAGGTACCCCTGAGGAAATCAAGTGGGATGGGAGGAAAAAAGCAATAAGTCTAACTCTAAAATTGGTTCCCTTAGAAGTACATGGATTCAAAACATACACTGTGAACCTTTAGAAATGGAGCTAAAGGCCACTGTACCAGAAAGCTTCTGCTGAATTCTGTTTAATGGATTTGCCTCTGTTGCCTCCCGCTAGGTAGAGGCAGCTGCTCCCTTTGTGCTGTGCAATATGAAGTAGCTATGAAAAAAGCTTCTTTTCAGAATGAACTGGAGTTGTGACTACACTGAAATTAGTTGGCAGTTGTGTATTATTTTATACTAAGTGCCCTGAGTTAAGTTGCTTACAAGGCACTGAAGTACCTGGGTGCATGGCCCTATACGCTATATTCTGAAATCAGTGTGGGAATAAGATGTGTGTCTCTTGATTAGGGCCGGCAGAATTATTTGCAGTACACAATTTGGTCATTAAATGTAGCTCTTTCTACTGTTCATGAAAAATTACCTGTAATTGATTACTGTTTCCACTCTTCAAATTTATTCAACTGCTGATTTATGTGAATGGAATTCAACTTATAGATTTCTCATGAATTGTTCATTAAATTGTTGCTTCAAGTATTTTATACTCACAATTTAAAGTTCAAGCTGTTTTGATAGGATACATAGGCCAATGGTATGTTTGTTTCCTGTTTTGATGAGTAAATTTTAGAATCAGATTGCTTAACTTTAAAAATAACTTGGGACGTATTCCGGCAAAGGACACTTAAGGCTTGATAAGGATATGTAATTTCATGGATGCTGATGGGAGTTTTGAGTGTGCATTGACAGCAGAGTCAATTCCACAAAATTGTTCCCAATAATAAAAATAAATCACTGAAAAATATCAAAATGTATCAGTTTCATAAAGAAAATACTGAATCCAATGTATTTGCATGTGTCAAATTTGTATGCTTTATGTGAGTTAGACCATCATTTACACTTGGAGAGAAATACTGTAATATTGTATTCATCCTTGGGTAATTAAACGTTAGGGCTATATTTCATATTTATTTGTGGATTATTTTGGGGGGGAAGTAGGTGAGAGGTTTTGACATATCAGAGGATTTTCATTTTTCAAAACATGCTTACAAATGTTTATTTTAAAACAAGTTGATACATTTTAACAGATAAAAGATAAAATCTTCCATAACTTAAATTTATGTACTGAATGAATCTTTGTAGTCCTTCAAATATTGATTAGCCACACAAAGTTTGGACATTTATTTGCAGTTTAAATAAATTGTTTAGGTCTAAGCATGTGTAGGATTTCCCAACAGACAACTGAATGTTAATATTAATTAACTGAATGTTAATACACTGTGAAAACACTAACCCTTTCCTAACTAAGGGAAAAGAGGTGGAGATTGTAAAATAACTTTCATCTGTCTCTGATGGCTGAGTTTTGTGTTTCACTCATTTTGTTTCCTATTTTTCTCTCAGGAAATGAGTACTTTAACTTGACTTAAAGATGTTTTAGCATAGATGTCTTTCTGGCATCAATTGTAGGGATTTAGAAAATAAGGGATAGTCTACATGACAAAGTTTTGCTGACATAGCTATGGATGGCTTGGAGTGTAGAAAAAATCACCCATCCCCAGCTGACATAGCTGAGCCAACAAAATCCCCAGTGTAGAGGCAACTATACTGACAGAAGCATGCTTTTCTTGGCATAACTAATGTCGTTCAGAGAGATTAATATGCTGGCAGAACGCCTTCTGTCGGCATATGCTATTTCTCCACTAGGGGGCTCTGCCAGCATAGATATGTTAGCATAGGCTCTAGTGTAGACAGAGCCTAAGAGGTGTTCTAGTCCAGACAGTTGGACTGGCTGAAGAGCCATGATCTCGTTAGTATTACTATGTATAATGTATTCAATGGCTACTACTTTCTGTTCCATATGTTCAGTTGTAGTAGGTAGAATATCATCTGTTTGAATAGCAGCTGAAGTGGAGATTTGTATACTTTGCTGGATTGAGGCAAGAGTCTCATGGCAAGCTTTCATAGAGTGATTAAAGAGAATGTAAAAAAGCCATCCTTATCAGCGCCAGTTGTGCCAGCAAGAGAGATCTGTCCCAGAAGCAAGGCTCTAAAAATAGTAACTCTAGCTCCTTGGTAGTCTTTGCTATGTTTAAAGATTGAAGACCTCAAGTGTATTTTATTTGTGTCTTGTTGTCACAGTGAAGCCAAAATATGTGGAAAATTCAGGCAGTGACACTGCAAAGGGGAGGGTGCTCCTCTGTGGTTGATAGGAATGATTGCTCCATGTGGGCCGGCCGAAGACAGACCACTAACAACTATTAACAAGACTGGCAACCTACAATGTTTTTGGGAGGTGTCATGTTAAAGAACCGGAGTGAGGTGGAGAAGTGCAGAGCTCATGCTTCTCAATCCTGAATTACCTTTAGGAGGAGAGAAATGGAGGCAGATATAAAAAGAAACAGCAGGTCAGAAGCAAGAAGTGTGTGAGGGGGCTGGGTTGGGATAGAAGAACAAAGCTAGAGCATGGGAGCAAGTTAGGGGTGAGGAGTTGGAGGAGTGGGCTGACAAGAGAACAGAAACAGTGATTTGAGTTGGGCAGGGGAGGTGACCCTGTGTTGTGGTGATGGTTCATCATGTAGATTGCAGCTTCAGAGTGTTGCTGTAGAAAAGTGTATCGATTCAGTGATCCCTTCCTATCTAAGTGTATAATAGAATGGGTGTGATGCCCATACAGCCCCCAACACATTCCAACAGCCATACAGGTTGAGGAAGAAAAGGGAGAAGCAGGCTCATGATCACACCCTAGCTGCACCAAGAGACACCCCTTCTGGGTCCATAAATACTTTCTGTAGCACTAGCACCTCCTTTCCATTCAAGGAGTGCTGACTGCCAAATTAAGGCCTTCTTAATGGGATGGGAAAGGAGTTCCTGTGTGCCCTCCCTTCCCCATTGTACCTGTGCTAGGGAAGCTACCATTTAGCCACAACTAAAGACAGAGGTATTGTTAAGTCAGAAGCTTTGAATCCTTTTCCTATCACCTTTCACTTACATGTATAGGTGGACTGATGTCACCTAGGACAATAGAACCAATTAAAATGGCTTGGGGGAAGAGATGCCACCCCACCTCAGAATAACTATCCATAGTTCAGTGATTAGGGTCCTTACCTGGGATATAGGAGACCAAGGTTTACATCCTTCTCAGGAGCAGTGACCAGAACCTGCCTCTTCCACATCCCAGGTGAGTGTTCTAACCATTGGCTGTTCTGGGATTGGTTGTCTGTCTGTCTGTCTGTCTCTCTCCCTCCCCCCCAGCAATTCCATCCTGGGTGTGAGAAACCTTCGTGATAAAAGTTTTGTCAGAACTGATAGATTTCTGTACAAAATTTTGATTGTGAAAAATTGCCATTTTCTGATTTAAAAAATTGTCTCAAATTTCCAGCCGGCTCTAACAGATACAGCTAGAAATAAGCTTTTCTCTAAATTATTTCATTTGATTACAGCAAATGGCAATATATTTAGTCTTCATATGCAAATGAATAACTCATTCCCCCTTGATTCTGCCAAGGAACAGTATTGCAATAAAACTGTTTACTTATGCCTTTTACTTTTCCAGCCAGGTTATCAACAAAGCAGTCAGTAAATGGCAAATATGGGGAGTCCTATCACACACAGTGTTTTTAAAGTTTGTTATTGCTCTACCAATAGACTTTACTGAGGTGAGAATGGAATTTCATCAGTTTTCTGTTCTATACAGTAACTCCTCACTTAATGTTGTAGTTATGTTCCTGAAAAATGTGACTTTATGCAAAACGATGTTAAGCTAATCCAATTTCCCCATAAGAATTAATGTAAATGGGGGGTGGGGGTTGCCAGACAAAAGACATTATATACATATACAGTATAAGTTTTAAAGCAATTTTTAACAAATAGTTTAATATTGTACATAGCAGTAAATGATTGTGAAGCTTGGTTGTGGTGGTGGAGTAAGAGGGTGGAATATTTCCCAGGAAATGCCTTGCTGATAAATGATGAACTAGCAGTTGGCTGAGCCCTCAAGGGTTAACACACTGTTGTTAATGTAGCCTCACACTTTAGGAGGCAGCATGGACTGAGGGATGAAACACAATAGATGCAGGGCAGTGGCTGCAAACACTTCGCTGCAAAACCTGAAGATTATGAACCCATGCTATTCAGCTGGAACGCACCACTCCCTCCTCCTGACTGCACGTGCACGGCTGCACATGTGCCGTGGGGGATGCATGCATGAATGAAAGAGGTGCATTGCCCCTTTAAGTACGCTGGCTCCGCTTCAAGTATGTTGCCCTTTTAAGCAGTTCTGACAGGAAGCATGGGTTTCCAGCAAGCTCTCTCCATTCTCTCCCTGAACCCTGTCCCCCTCCTCTGCTTTGTGGAGAGGGGGTACGGAGTGGGGGGGGCAGGAGCAGGGGGACATCCTGATATCAGCACCCGTCTCTCCCCTCCCTCTTACTCCCCCCCACTTCCCCAGCAAGCAGGCAGCTCCCAGGAGCAGCTCCCAGGCAGAGGGCAGGTCAGGAGCAGCACTGCACTGGGGGGCAGGGACAGTTGAACTGCTGCTGGGAGTTGCTGAGCCACATACCTTACAGGGAATTTAGGGGAGCTGTTCTAACCCCGCCCCCAGTTCTAATCCCCATGAGGAGGGGCTGCCCTTCCGGGGAATCCTGCAAACAGTGGACAAAGCAGGCAGCTGCCAAAGGCCTTATAAGGGAGTATTACGCAACTTTAAATGAGCATGTTCCCTAACTGATCAGCAACATAACAATGAAACAACCTCCTCCCAGTTAATATTCTTTAAGTGAGGAGTTACTGTAATTATAACTTAGGACCAGACACACACAATCCTAAATTCAGGCAACTGAGGCTAGTGTCAGAAAGTTGATACAAGTGCCTAGACCAGGGGTTCTCAGAACAATTTTTTTGGGGGGTGGGCTCAGAGTGCGGCCACCGACCTTTGCTGGTGGACGCTGTGCCAATTTTTCCAAGCCCAGCTACCCAGGGCTGAAGCCAAGGCCGGCTTTAGGACCTGCGGGGCCGATTCGAATACCCCGCAGCGGTCCAGATCTTCGGTGGCACTTCGGCGGCGGGGGGTCTTTCACTCAGCTCCGGGTCTTCTGTGGCACTGAAGGACCCTGTTGGGGTCACTAGGCCTGCCTGAGCCAGAGTTCTTCCATGTTTAAACTCTGTCCTTCCATGTTTAACTCTAATCGGCCTCAAAAGCCAAAGGCAGAAATTGGAATGTGTAAACAGCCAGTTAGCAATTACAACCTTGCTCATACCAGGTATCAATCGATAATGATGAGGTTTGCATGTTTCTAGCTGGAGAAGGGGTAATAAACCAAGGGTAAATAAGACCAGGTAACAGTTTAGAGAGGAGTGTTACTAACAAGCTAGATTTATAGCCCTAGAATGATTTAATTGCTTAAATGTATAAACATGCCTTCGGTAGAGGGGGTGGGGGAGTAGAGGGGGGTGGTAGAGAGGGGGGCTTAGTTGTAAAATGTATAAGAAGAGAGAAACTGTTTTTGCTGGTGTGCTTGATTTGAGACTTGCCTGTCTCCTTGCATCACTTTGAGATCTCAAATAAACTTTGATTGTTTCTCCACCCCGTTATGTTTATTGGCACGAAGCACACCGGGCAACAAACCCAGCTGTTGCTGTCCTCGGGCCTCTGTGCCGGTAACAACCCCCTGCCGCTGAAATGCCGCCGAAGACCCAGAGTGGACACCCCCGCCGCCGAAGTGCTGCCGAAGACTCGAAGCAGACCGCTGCCAGGTGAGTAAAAATAATTTAAAAAATTAAAAAGGTGCCTAAGGCACAGGGCCCTCTTAGGCGCGGGGCCTGATTCCAGGGAATCGGCCTAAAGCCGGCCCTGGCTGAAGCTCAGAGACGGAGCCCAGGGGCGGAAGCCTGAAGCCTGCTGAGCGCACACACTGTCCCCACATGTCTGCAGAGACACTGTTTGGAGCCCCCAGGAGGCTGCATGGTGCAGGCCAGCAGGGGGCCTGTTCGTGGTGCCAGCAAACACCACGACAGCCAGGAGCAACAGCAGGGTGCTGCAGGGAGACGTCGCTGCTTTGCCCTCCCCTCCCCACCGTCTCTGCCCAGGAGGATGTTGTGGCCGCTGAAAATTCCCCTGGTGGCCACATTTGAAGAACATTGGCCTAGACACATGCAGCCTGCAGTTTGGTGCAAACCTCCTTTTGCTTTTGGTGTGTCAAATCTTTGGAACAGCATATGCACAGCAATGAGAACATGAAGTACTCATTGGCAGTATTTGATATGTTGGCTCTATTCTTTTCTGCAGTAGAAATTTGACTGTAACCACTTAACTACAATATGACACTTCATGTTTGCAGAACGTCTGGACCTTTTAACAGTTACTTTCAATAATATATGAAATAGCTATTGCTAATTTATGTTCTAATATATAGAGAGCAACATTTTCAAATTTGGGTGCCTAAAGTTAGACTCCTAAATACATATTTAGACATCTAAATTAAAGTGGCTTGTTTTTTATTAAAGCACTGAACACGGCACCTTTCATTTACTCCAGCAGGAATTGGTGACGGTTCAGCTTCTGCTAGTCATGTAACATTTAACAAAGGAGACAACAGCACCAGTTTCCCAGAGGATCTTTACTGTCATGACTGGGCACAAAGTTCCCAGGTATCTCAAGTCTTTAACAACTAGAATTTCACCCGTAAGTGAATAGGAATCCAGTGAAAAGACTTGAACAAAGTCATTATTGGGGAGATTTTCAAAGACACAAATGCCAGTTGGGTGCCTAATTACCAACCAGCCCTAGTATAATCCTCTTATAAGAGGAGATCAGACTCCAGGTGGCCCCTCAGCCCTTTCTTCTGTAATCTTACTGTCTTATAGCTTCAAATCTGGGAGAACACTCAACATGAGAGGAGCCTTGTTATTTGAAGAAGGCTCATTTAGTTTCCTTCATGTGTTTTTAAATCTTTCTATCTAAGTTTCCCTAAGGTCACCTTTCACCCAGGTATCTGAACACTGTTGTTTGTACTTGTGCACCAAGCTGCCATACTGCGAGAGAAACCACATCAATGGTCATAAGCCATGTCGAGTGACCTCCAGGGACAAGAGATGATGAGGATGTGGTGAGCAATTGACAAAACTGAGACCAACCCTTGTTGAGCTCATCAACGCACCTAATGGAAAGGAAATTCAAATGTGACTTGCCACCCGTGAGCATCTGTAAAAATCCATTAGTCTCCACCTTTATTTTGAAGTAGACCAGCTTTAGTCTAATATAGAGGTGAAATGACCCAAGCTTTGAAACTTCTAACTGATGGTTGGACCAAACAGGGCTGAAGACTAGACTGAGCACTTTAAAAACATCAGTAACAAAAGACCAGAATCATAGCAATTTTCAGAGTGGGTATTCCCGTTCCCTGAGCTTCTAAATAAAGCTCACAAACATAAACATGAATTACAGAAAGGGGCACTCATTACAATCCACCCACCTCAGTAAACACTGACTCACTGCCATAGATATAAAAAATGAGACTGAGAATTCTTTATTGCCCTTCAGACACAAGCAATAAAGGACAAACTGAGGTAAGAGAACTGTCTCTCACCACTGATAAAAAGAAAGGGGCAGGCTGCTTCTCTGTGCAGGTCTGATAGCCCAAAGAGCTCATTAAACTGTCCTAAAGGCCAGGTTTTCAAGGGCTCAGCATCCACAGCAAAGGATCCTTTTCAAAGGATCTCTGTGCCCTTTCAGGCAGATAAATAAGGGGTGACTTTTGAAAAGTGATAGCACCCAGCAGCTCCCACTCTGATACTTATGGCCACAACCTAAGGAGATCTAAGTACTTTTGCTACACCTACTGGTATAAATGGGACAGTAGAAAATCCAGAGGAGGAAGTTGCAAAATGCTCTTTGCAGCTCCCAACTGAGCCCAGAGATCAGAAGTCAGCCCCAAAAGGAAAACAAACCATGAGCTTAGCTCACACACTCAAAGATGCTCTAAGAATGCAACCAGTGGGAATTGAGGGGAAAAGAGAGAGATGTGCATATATAGGACAAAACATATCTGCCTAACCTAACATGCAATTCTCTTCCACAAAAAGCTGGTGCCCTGTTGTATTAATTTAGATGTACTATATACACTAAAAAGATTGACATAACTCGGTCACTGCCCAACGTTAAATAGTGTTAAACAAGATCCAGGGCTTGGTATACAGATATCACACCCTGCTTCGTACCCTGGTAAGCACACTATTAAAAATAATTTTAACCTTTTATTAGAGATGCAGAAAAGAAGAAAAAAATAGAGCATTTGAAATTCAAAGTATTAAATAATGCTTTCACTTTACTGACATTCCTTGTTCCCTTTCCCTTTAGCTGGAGAGGGTTTTAGAAGGAAAAGACTGTTTGACAGTCTCTTACATGGTATTAAAGATAACTGTCCTTTTGGGGAAATTAGAAGACATTAGTTGAGATGGGCTGGAGCTGTCATTGCTATTGTAGTTGAAGTCTGATCCTGTTCCTAGAAAATAAAATAAGGTAAACACACACAATAGGAGAGAAAATGCAGCTTCTGTCTCTGGTGTTGACTCTCATTTGCAGCCTCTCTATGGAAAAAACACAGGCCCAGCCCACAGTCTTAAGAGTCACTCTGAGACCTGGCAAACTCATACTAGCATTGAGGTGTTTAGGGCATAGCTTTTAGCTGTCTCTTTCTGGTCATAGATTTACAGCTAAACCAGACTATTAGAGAGAAGGGAAGAAAGGAGAGGGATGAAAAAGAGAATAAATAAGGTAGGAATGGAAAATAATACATGGGCATCAGAGAGCAACAAAGACTGACATCCCAGGTGGTATTCAGAGTTCAGCTGGAGACAGTAGGGAAAAGACAAGAAGTTAGTTGAGATGGGTTGGAGCTGTTGTTTAAGTCCAATCCCATTTCATCCCAGCTGTCTTGGGATTCAGCTGGAGTGGATAGAGGTAGCAGTGTCATTTGGGTCCTTCTCTCTGGCCCGGCCCGGTCTGGTCAGGACATCTCTCAGGATCAGAATAATGAAGGCCTGGAGTCCCAGGAGATTGGGGATGGGTGGGTGGCACCCATGATGGGGAAGGTCACTTCAGTAGTCAATTTTTCCCCCCAAAGTAATTTTCTTAAAGGCTGACAAAGGGAATGGTGGGTGGGATAGCCCATCCCCTCATTATTTTGTCCACCAATTAGGCCTACTTGCTGACACACCAATTTTAGTTCACTGATTTCTGGTTCCACACTTTTCTTGTTTACCAAGCATGATCGTAACACAGCCCTTAAGTTATATCAGTAGGCTTTTTTGTTTGGATTAATTCAACCGTTGTCTCCCTTCTGTACCTTTTCTAATCAACATTTGTTATCATAGGTTATTGTGTCATCTTATGAACTTTTCATTCACTCCGTACATTTGTAGGCCCAATTATCACAATAATCCTAAAGGCCCACCCTGGAGGCTGCCATCTCCAAGCAAGGAATCTGTCTTCTATTGATTTCCCATAGCAACGGAAGTGGTGGAAGAGCTTGTCTCAAGGGAACCTAGGGAACAAACCAAAGCATTTGGTGATGTCTGTGTACGTCCTCAGTTCTTTACCTACAATGTGCTTTGCTAGTGAAAATTGTGAAGGGCTATACCCAATATGAGGCTATGTCTACACAGCTCCACAGTTTGGTCTATGGGTGTGTGAATTGCAGTGCACGTACGGTTGCCAACTTTCTAGTCTCACAAAACTGAACACACTAGCCCCGCCCCTTCCCTGAGCCCCTGCCCCCACTCACTACATTCCCCCTCCCTCGGTGGCTTGCTTTCCCCCACCCTCACTCACTTTCACTGGGCTGGGGTTGGGGTGTGGGAGGGGGTGAGGGCTCTTGCTGAGAATGCGGGCTTTGGGGTGGGGCTGGAGATGAGGGGCTTGGTGTGTGGGAGGGGGCTTCAGGCTGAGGGTGCAGTTGAGGGATTTGAAGTGTGGGGGGGGCTGCAGGTTGAGGCATGGACTTGGGGTGCAGGAGGGGGTGAGGGTTCTGGGGTGGGGCTGGGGATGAGGGGTTCGGGGGGGTCTGGGCTAGGGCAGGGGGTTGGGGTGCAGGAGGGGTGAGGGCTCTGGCTGGGGGTGAAGGCTCTGGGGTGGGGCCAGGGATCAGGTGTTTTAGGTGCGGGGGGGCTCTGAATTTGCGGGGGCTCAGAGTTGGAGTGCAGGCTTACCTTGGGCAGCGGTGCAGCCGGGCTAAGGGAGGCTGCCTGCCTGTCCTGGCACTGCGCTTCGCTGCGCCTACCCTGGAAGCAGCCAGCAGGTTCAGGTCCTAGGCAGGGGACCAGAAGGCTCCACAAGCCACTCTCACCCACAGGCATTGTCCCCAACAGCTCCCATTAGCTGGTTCCCGGCCAATGGGAGTGTGGAGCCGGTGGTCAGGGTGGGGCAGCACGTGGAGCCCTGTGTCCCCCTCCCCCCGCCTAGGAGCCAGATCTGCTGGCCGCTTCTGGGGCGCAACATGGTACCAGCCGGGACAGGTAGGGACTAGCCTGCCTTAATTCCACAGCACCGCCAACCAGACTTTTAACGGCATGGTCAGAGGTGCTGACCGGAGACACCAGGGTCTCGTTTTCAACCCAGTGTTCCAGTCCAAAACTGGGCACCTGGTCACCCTAAGTACACACCGAAGTGCTGGGCTGTAACTTCCCTGTGTGCATGCAGCAGGTGCAAACTAAAATATTTCTACTTCACATTAATGTAATCCTGTTTGAAGGTGTCAGGCCCACTTGAAATGTAAACATTTTATTTTCCTTTCTTTGCATACAGATTCTGTATCAAGTGAAAAAACGGTTGAGTGCAAGGTGAGGAAGGATCATCAACCATTATAGGAGAAAGGAAGAAGTATTTCATCAGTGACATCAAAATTTAAATAAAAAATGGGCTCATCTCAGTTATAGGAAAGGTGAGAAATAAATTGTATTTAGTATATGCCAACAGCTATTGGAGGCTGCTATATGGTGCTTAGATTTCTACATACTTCACATGAGTTACTAGTTGCAGATCAAGTCCATCAGAATTGTTTTGTATCCTATCAGCCACCTTTTATGTTTTTTTAAATAATGAGTTTATGTTTTATTTTTGAATAAGGATGACTGAACAGAAAACATGTCTCACTACTGCCAGATCAGATTTAAAATGGACTTGCATAGGATCTTAATATCATTTATTTTGCCCAGGCTAAACCAAAAGAGGCTATTGTAGCTAAATTCTGAAAAACTGTAACAAACACATTTCACCAATCCTTGCATAAAACACAGTGCATTAGTAAAACATGTATCAATTTCCCATAGCATTTGTCCAATCTACATACAAATTACTTTAGAGCATTCTTAGCCCATTAAGGGGACTGTTATGTAAAGTTTTCTTTTTATAATTTGTTAATTACTGATATTTTCTTGCGGGAGATTTATATTCTGTCTCCAGTCTTAATCAGTTGTGTTTTTCATATTCTCACTAGGTAACTAAGATGAAGCGAAAACAGTATTGCCTTGCCTGATTTCACCCCAAATGTTTGTGGTTCTAAATGTTGATGTGTTGGGTTTATTTTTTGTTATGGGAACTGTAAATATATATAAAGTGTGAAGGGTTTGTGCACTGGAAGCACATCAGTTCTGCTATTTCATTTAATTTTAAAACAGATTTCATTTATAATTCTTTATCCACTATATTAAGAAGTCACCAGCTTTTGCATTGCCTGGGAAATTCTGGCTCATTCAAGGACTTCAAACTCACCTAAAATATGTTATTGATTTATTAAAATGCATATTTCATAGTAGATTGCACAGAGTAGAAAGGTGATATAAAGCCATATCAGGATTGAAAGGCAAACCCATGGGAAGACAACTATGTGAATGTTGTGTAAAAAATTATTTATTATGAGATGCAGGAAAAAAAGCCAAAATCATTTATTTAGGCTAGGAAACTTTAGCCCATTCTCTTGGTTGGCTTTTCAGGATTTGTTCCTGTCTCTTCCACCTAAGGATCAGTGCAAGAAGAACCAGTACGGATAAAATAAGAACTGTCCTGAATGTATGTGTAAACTCAAAACAAACCTAAACCAAATCTTTTCAGAGATTTGGGAGAAGAGATGGGCAAATAAGAATCCTTGGTTGCCTGAGAGTTACAGAAAATCAAAATTCTGATTTGGGTCAAACTGAATTTTTTTCAGAATATTAAGTGAATTCAAAAAGTTAAAAAAAAAATGTTATGGGTCAAATTAAATATTTTGTTCAACCTGGAAAATGAAACATTTACTTTCCAGGCATTTAAACCTTTTTAAAGTAAAATCAAAGGGCCAGATTCACAAAAGTTGAGGAGCAGGGATTCAAATCCACAGAGCAGAGATTTGAACATCCCATATAAGTTCTCTAACTATTGGGCTTTAGCTAAGGTTAAGATTTTGTCACAAGTATTTTTAGTAGAAGTCAGGGACAGGTTGTGGGCAATAAACAAAAAATCATGGAAGCCAGTAACCTGTCCCTGATTTTTACTAAAAATACCCTGAGGAGCGGGGCACAAAAAGAGTGCTGCCAGGGCTTGACCCAACCCCAGCTTCTGCTTCAGTGGGCTGGGGACTGCTGCTTTGACTGCCCCATCAGTCAGCTGTTCCAGCAACCCCCCAGCTGATGTTCCAGTGGCCCCAGAGGCTGGCTGCCGGCCCGCTGTTCCAGCCTGGCCCCAAAGTAATCATAGAGGTCTTGAAAAGTCATGGAATCTGTGACCTCTGTGACAGAATTGTATCCTTAGCTATAGGGTATAAGGACATCATCACCATGAATCTAGCTCAAAAAATGGTTTTTGTCCAAAACTATTCTGCAAATTCAACACAAATTTGCAAATAGGTTTGGTCAACCTGAAACAGTATTTTCCAGTGAATATAATATTCCTCAAAAAAATGTCATCAAGCTCTATTTGAGTAGAACAACAAACCTTTTTAATTACTCTTTTTCCCTTCTCTGCACTCTTAGTTTTGGTTGGGACCAGAAGCAGAAATATTGCCATACAGTAAGGGAACCTATTGATATTTTTCTGAGCCACACTGAGTCAGGAAGCCATGGAAATCTTACTATGAAAGAATTACCTCAAGTTTTTCAACTCAATTTCTCAGTTAGTGGTTTGGATAAAGCATCTTGTGGTAAGGGTGACCTCTATCTTGAATTTAGATGCATAGGAAGCATGGATTGGGACATTAATGCTCTATGGGCCAGTGAAAAGAGTTCATTAGGAATCTAATGCCAATCAGTCTTGTGAAAATGGGAGAATGGAAACTCTCAATTTTCTTATCCTCCGATGATAGTTGTACCCAAGAGGAGCTTTTGTATCTAAGAAGAGCTATAGTCGCAAGAAATGATTGTATCCTTTCCCAGTTAGGGCTTCAGAGAAGAATCAAGTGATTTTCTAGGGGTAAAAATCTTCCTTGTTCTAGCAATTGTATAGTTCTGAACATTTACTTATGTGATCCTCTTGAGTGATTCTTTCTTCCTCTGAGCACTTGGGCTCCTAGTGCCATCCCTTTAGGCTATAGCTAGAAATAAAAGGGGAATGGAGAGGTGAGATCTAAGAAATTCAAAAACCTGAATAAGATAAAGAGCCCCTCTTTCCCATTGGTGTGGGACTCATAATGTATGGCCTGATTCTGCTACTGATACAATTGGAAGTATTTTACTCCACAAGTGACCATGCTGATTCAGTGGGACTGTTTGTGAAGTAAGGCACTAGTCCGAGTAAAGGGTTGCAGAACTTGACCCATAGATAATAGGTTAGTCTCTCCTGCCCTCCCTACTCCCCATGCCATTCCCCCAAACTGTATGACCTTATATGCTAGAGAAACTTGACATACTTAGCGACCTTTGGTCCCCCCAGCACACATAACACAGCACACATACAAAAATGGTGCACAGAAGATCGTATGACCATTTAGATTAGACTGGTTTTGAGTGGGGCTAATGTGTGGCCATCTTCACCATGTCAGTTTACTACTACAAATGGAAAGCACTGATGTGGTAGTATGGTGACTGCAACAGTTCCAAGCGCTTGCACAAGGAAGGAGCACAAAAGAAGGTGGCTTGCTCCATTCTACTCCTTTGGTTACATACTTATGGAAGGGAGATGAAGCATGGCCTAGTGGATAGGTCATTGGTGTGGAACTCAGGAAACCTTGGTTCAATTCCTAGCTTTGTGGTATCTATGTGACCTATGGCAAATCGGTTACTCTACATGTCTCATCTGTAAATTGGGGATAATAGTTTTCTACCTCACAGGATTGTTGAAAGGGTAAAATTCTACTAGTGATGGAGAGGTACTGTGATGATGTGGGTCATACAAGTGCCTAAAGAGAAAGGGACAATTTGGTCCGAAAAACAAAAAGTAAAGTGTACATTTTTACATATCATACACATACTCACTCTCAAAGGAAATATTTTCTAACAGCAATACTGAAGTCAATGAAAAGAAACCATCAGTTTCATTCTTAAGTATAACTTTCCTCTTTCTTTTCTCTAGTGAAGCCCAGACACCTTTTTTTAAAATGAAATAATTCTCAGACTCTGAGTGCAGATACTCTCCCTGTTGAATGCTAGGGAGTTTAATACTGGTGAGAACTCCCAGAATGTCCTTTCTTAAAAGGGCACAACATCTTCCTGTATTATCTCAGAAACATTAATATCAGTACTTTTCCCCATGTTTAATGATAACTAGATGAAACCTTTTGAAAATATCATCAGCCATATACTGAAGGATACATATGAGATACTGAGTGATTGTAAATAATGGTTTTATTAAACTGTTACAATACAATTGACATTTTTGAATCAATTAAAATGTGTCTGACATCAACACATTTATGAAATTCACAATCTCCACTGGAGTCATTAAATTTATTCTTATGCTTCTATTGTATGCATATTGGTCTCTTATTAAATCTTGAATTTAGCAGATACACATTCATGAAACACAAAGAAAACTGTTCAATATTTGTTGCATACATGTATTAACGGTGGGCTAAATGATGGCTTTGCCACCATTTGTCCTGGGCAAGGGGCAGTTCGTAGCTGCATAGCCCAAGGACCAGACCAGGTAGGGTGACCAGACGTCCTGATTTTATTTTATGGTAGGTCGGAACACTGGATAAACAAGCAAATGCTCCGGAGCCCGGAAGTGCTCGTGCCCAACCCCCCCCCCCCCCCAGCTCCGACTCCACCCCCTCCTTCCCCCATTGGCTCCCTCCCCAAATCCCCACCTCTTCCCCAGGCTCGCCATTCCTCCTCCCTCCACAAGCGCTGAAAGGAGGCCCCGGAGATGCACGGGGGGCGCAGGGCTGGGGTGAGTGAGAGTCCGGCCTGGCCCTGAGCACAGGCAGGACTCAGTCGGGTGGTAGGGAGAGGAGGGGGGCAGCCCGCCGGGCCAGGCGGTGGCTGTTCTCCCCCCATGGGCAGCGGGATGCGGGAGCAGCTGCTGCTGCAGCTCCCACTGCTGCGGGGGGAGGAAGCAGCCGATGGCCAAGCTCGGCAGCTGCGGCTCTGGCCCCCGCGAACCCCCCGGGCCTGTTGCGGGGACCCAGCAGCGCGCATGCTGCGCCCAGCCCCTGGCCAGTCGCATCTGGGCTGCCCATCTGGTGCACGGGGGCCCCAGGGCGGAGGCATCGGCAGCTCAGCCCCGTTCGTTCCCCTGCGGGACCCGAGCAGGATGGGGGGCTCGAGCCTGCTGTCCCCACTCCGGGGCCGCCGTGGGATTGCACCAGCTGAGCAGCCAGCCCAGATGCGACTGGCCAAGGGCTGGGCGCAGTGTGTGTGCTGCTGGGTCCCCGCAGCAGGCCCGGGCTCGGGGGGTTCAGGCCTGGGTGCCAGAGCCGCAGCCGCCGAGCGCCACATTCTTGTCCGCTTCCTCCCCCCGTGGCAGTGGGAGCTGCAGCAGCGGCTACTCCCGAGTCCTGCTGGCTGGGGGGGAGAACAGCTGCAGCCAGGCCCCGCGGTCTGCACCCCTATTTTTCCTACTGCCCGACTGAGTCCTGCCTGCTCGGGGCCAGGCCGGACTCTCACTCATGGCACCCCGCTCCCTCTGCATCTCCAGGGCCTCCCTCCAGCACTTGTGGAGGAGGGGTTTTTTTTTTTTTGCTCTGCCACTTTTTTTTTGCCCCGCCCCCTGCCTCACATCCCGATATTTGACCTGGGTGATCTGGTCACCCTAAGACCAGGAACAAGATTGACTCAGTCCCACTATCGTGCTCTGCTCCCCTTGTGTCCAGTGAAGAATAGCTGGTACAGATTCCTATCTCTGCTGCAGATTACTTTGCTTGCCAGGCTAGATCAGTGGCACTCTCTGCGGCATAGGGGGCAGAACGAAGGCTCCACCTATTCCTTGCTGCTGCCTGCCCACTCCAGATGCACATGCACAGGAGGTGGGGGATGGTGGCTCCTGGGAGACTGCCTCTTTCCTGCTCTGCTGTCCTGCATGTGTGCAACAAGTGGCTTATAATCTGAACCACTGTTGCTAAAAAGATTACAAAGCAAACTATGAAAAAGACCTCCCCAGACTCCACAAGAGAGTCCATCACACGACTGAGCTGCTTCAATTGGAGCTCGGTGAATAACGGATTTATCAGTTAGTGGGCAACTTAAAAAAAGTGTACAAAAATGTTTTGGGTCCACCCCAAAATGAAAATTTTCAGCAAATTGAGACATTTAAAAACAGAAAAATTCAGTTCAAGCAAAAAGCTTTGTTGAACCCAATGTTTTGTTTTAATTAGGATACATCTTAAAAATAAAGGACACTTTGAACTGAAAAATCCTTTCAAACAAACAAATCAAAATGTGCATTTCAAACATGTCAAAATGAAACTTTTTTATATTGTTTTTTTAATTTTTGATTTTTTTAAAAACAATTTGGCGTAACCACCATGAAATTGTGAAATATTTCTGGGTTTCTGAATCTGCGTGTTTTTGCTGAAAATGTTTTTGCCAGATATCACCCAGCTCTTGCTGCAATGTTGCAGGCAGGAAGAGACCTGCAGTCAAGATCGGATAGTGTTATGGGCTGGTGGTATAGGGAGCTGTGTAGAAGAAACTGTTTGCAGTGCACAGCAAGTAGTTTAATTGGTCCTATAAAAGCCAGGGCGCTTTATCCATTAATTATTCACATATAGAAAACTCTCATAGCCGATAAGTCCCACTAAAAATGTTGAAACCTCAGAAGGCCAACAAGCTAAACCTGCCTTTCTCCCTAATGACTGTTCCCAATATTATCTCTTATAGCCAGCTTTGTTCTCTGCCCCCATTATTTGGTGCTTTTATTTCTCATACTACACCAGAAAGGCACCCATATTCATTTGAACACCCACCCCGGCTATTATTCCTTTTCTGAGTATGACGCTGGGGGGAAGGTGGTGTCACGGGACAAGAACTGTCCCCCTGCACTTTACAGGAACTGTTAAGCATGAAAAGGAGCTGTTATGCTGGATGACCAATCTGGGAAAGAGGAGGGACGTGGATTTGAGGGGAGAAGGGTTTTCAGAGGAACTCTAAGGTGGGTTTGTGGCCCCCTGAACAGGGATCAAATGTGAAAGTGGCAGTAGTTCCTGCTGGAGATCAAAGCAGTTGCTGTTTTGTAATGGCGCAGGAGAGGAGCTCTCTGAGGCAGTAACAGCCAGCCAGAGCAGCAGCACAGACCTGTTGACAGAGGAACACATTCCCTCAGACCTGAGCCTAGGACAAATTCCCCTGCTGGACCTCTCAGTGGTGGCCAAAACAAATTGGGGAATTCTACACATTTTCACAAAACGTTTTGCGTGACCCAAATCCGCATTTGTTGTGGGGAAAAATGCTGTGTCTGAAAAGTTTCACCCAGCTCACTTTGTAGGAAATCTAGCTAATGGAATCTACCTTCTAATGTAAGAATACTTTTTTTTTTTGTATTTACTTTCCGAATATTTTTAAGGAAAAAGAAACTCAAGAAAGAGGAATTTTAAAAGCCCTCGGTGTGTTCCTGCAGGCATAGGGATGTTTCTGATTACAGGGCCATGTGTGTGGTGCTTATTTGCATTGTTACAAGTTTTACAGTACCATTAATATAAGCACACATTAGTGTTTACAAGAACTGCACCAGGGCTTCAGAGGAGTCAGCCAGGGAGTAAATTAGGCAGAGTGTTGTCAGCTCTCACTATTTTATTGTGTATTTTGTGATATTTGGTGTTATTCTTTAAGTCCCAACTCCTGGAATCAAAAGAGGACATGAGAATCTCAGCTTTGATTTCTTTTTTTAAAGGAAGCCCTCATGATTGTGGGATAAATCTTGGAAAGCTTTTAATGCTTTTTATTGCTCACATTAAACCAGGGAGGCACTCACGTTCATCTGAACGCCCAAGCCCACCATTTTCCCTTTTATGAGTATGACAGTGAGGGCAGCTGGAGCCTCTGAAGCAAGAACCAGAAACCATGATGCTCAAAAAACAGAAAGCAAATCAAGATATCAAATTCATTATTTTAAGCCAATTTCCTTATGTTTTGGTCCTGACTCATTGTCTGTGAATGATTGGGTTTGACAGTACTGTTGGACATCCCCCTCAATGTCCAGGATGTTTTGGAGCTAGGGGATTTCTTCTGGAATTCTTCCCTCTACAGAAAAAAACATCCATATAGGTTCTGGGTCCTTGTTCACAACCGCAAGAAAAGCCTGAGGATATACTGGCCAATAGAACAGGTTGGGAAGTAGTCAGAATGATTTTCCAATTGAAAATGCCGCAGGAAAATTTCCATTTGACTGGGAAATTTTGATTTTTCCCCCCATCAGGAATATCAAAATGACAGCTCTCTGGCTGCCCACTGGGAAGCCAGACCTGAGGGTTAGGGAGGAGGCTGAAAGTGTCCCAGCTCTCTGCTTCTCCAGAAGCAGGGCTGGAAGCCTCTTGTCAATTTCATTTCTGCCTCCATGGAGAAAGTGAAATTGAGAACCTTTCAGACTGCTGTTGGTAAGCTGAAAAATCCCAGTTAGGTCCTCCCAAAAGAGATTTCCACACACACACCCCATAATTCCCTGCTTCGGGGGGTGGGGTGGAAGGAATGTATTTTTGACTATTTGTCCCAATTTTGGCATTTTTTGTTTTCAAAAATATGATTTCCTTTTCCAGGAAGGGATTTCTATTTTCCCTCCAGCTCCTCTCTCTAGGTATGTATTTCACATTTCCTGATCTCTGGAGGCCTCAGTACATTCTGCTGTGCAAAGCTATTGTACCCAATGCTGACTACACATACGGATAACACCAGTTTTTATGAATTTGTGTATTCAACTGAGCTGTTTAATCCGAAACACCTTTGTTTCTTGCCTTGAGAATAAATTATTGTATGTTCTCTCATTTTTATCAATCCTTGATTTTTATAAGTGTTGGGTGTTGCCCTTCAAAACATTGCAGTTTTCCTTATATATATATATAAATGATAAGCATATGATTTCATATACGGCTGTTGTTCATTCTGATTCAGGGGTATAGCATCCTGGCTGCTTATCTATCAGTCTTTTCATATTCGCCAGCAATGCTTGATTCTTCCCCAGTAGACTATGTTTTATAACGGCTTCAAAAGTTTGCAACTGCTGTTCATGTTATTCTGAAGTTCCAAACTTATCCTTTCATCCTAATGTAAGCAGAGTCAGGATGAGCTCTACCCTGACATCTGGTGGTGAATTATGGCGAGTGTGGAAAAGAACTCCAGGGGCTGATCTTGTTTGCATAGGCACACCCACTCGCCTGGCATGAAACCACAGCAACTCAAAGTGGTTACTTTGGCTGGTGTGGGATCCCCAGTTTCTCTGTTATTGGGGCAGGAAGAATAAAGTTTTGTTACCCTGATTCTGTGAATCAAGGCCAGTGGAACTGTTGTATGACAGAAGGACTGAGTGAGTCATTCACCATTACCTAGGTAGCATTTGCTTGTCAAGGGGCATGGGTTACAAAACCCAGTGAATTGAGAGAGGATGGGGACAGGTATTGGTACCTGGTGGTGTGGGTCCCTTTTGTGGGCCTGAAACACCAATTGCACCTTCTCCTCTCTCCACTGTTGAATGTCAGAGCTAACTTTGATTCCCTTAGGAGTCTAGTTACAGACTGCTGAGCTGAGTTCGCTTTGGGCCAATAGTGCACCTGCACTGGGGCTCCCCTACTACTAGCTGAAATCACTAAGAACTGAAATCACTAAGAGCTAAAATCACAAAAGAGCTAAAGCTATTTAAGAGCTGAGATCACTGAGGCTGTGTTAACTAGTGGGGGAGCCTGAAGCTATATTGCTAAGCTAACTTAGCTTAGCGGGGGTGAGCGGAGCGGCTGGAGGAGCAGCTAGCAGAGCAGAGCCTTGTGGGAGCGGCCCAAGGGACGGCTGGAGCGGAGCGGAGCGGCTCACAGGTCGGTGAGCGGAGCGGAGCGGCACGGCGCGGCACGGCTCACAGGTCGGTGAGCGGAGCGGAGCGGTTCACAGGTCGGTGAGCGGAGCAGCTGCCAGAGCAGTTCGTGGGACGGCAGGAGTGGGACTGCGGGTGGAATGGAGCAGTTCGTAGTGAAGGCTGCGGTGGAACCCCACGGAGAAGCAGCCGGTTGGCCTCGGATCATGTAAGGTGCCCCTTAACACCCTGATGATCCATACGCTTTGTGCTGAAGCCTATAGGAAGATTGAGGGTGCTAAAAAGGAGACATCTGAGCTACCGATTGGGGCGCTGAAGTACATGGGCACAACCCCGTTAGTAGTGCCTGCAAGGACGGAGCAAGAAGTGCTTGTCATGAGTACTCGGCTGAAAGGCAGTAAAGGGGCATTAGCAATGGTGGAGCAGCCAGTTGAAGGAGAGCTCCCGGAAGGAGTGCTGGTCCCCAGTGGAGTCATAACCCTACCTGCTGAAGCCCAGGAAAAGGTGACTATACTGATTGCTAATGAAACAAGTCAAGATGTTGTTGTGAAGCAAGGACAAAAGATAGCGGATCTCTTTGAGCCTGAATCAATTGTAAAACCCCAGTGTGAGACTCAAGTTCTGCCAATAGACCCTGCAAAGTTTGACTTTGGAGATTCACCGTTGTCCGAGGAGTGGAAAGATCGCCTGAGGAGGAAACTTTGTGAAAGATCCAAGGTGTTCTCATTGCATGAGTGGGATGTGGGATGTGCAAAAGGAGTAGAGCACAACATCAGACTACATGACTCTCGACCTTTCAGGGAGAGATCTAGGAGGATTGCCCTCTCCGAGATGGAAGATGTGCGACAACATCTTCAGGAGCTGGCTGCGAATGGCATCATTACAGAGTCCCGCAGCCCATATGCCTCACCCATTGTGGTGGTCCGTAAAAAGAATGGGAAAATCCAGATGTGTATTGACTACCGCACCCTAAACCGCCGTACTGTGGTTGACCAGTACACAATGCCCCGAGTCCAAGATGCCTTAGACTGTTTGCTGGGAAGCCAGTGGTTCTCTGTGTTGGATCTTCGGAGTGGATACTACCAGATCCCTCTGGGTGAAGCAGATAAGGAGAAGACAGCCTTCATCTGCCCATTAGGGTTTTATCAGTTTGAATGCATGCCCCAAGGGATCTCTGGAGCACCTGCCACATTTCAACGTCTTATGGAGAAAGTTGTGGGAGACATGAATTTACTGCAAGTATTAGTTTATTTGGATGACCTGATAGTGTTTGGAAGAACCTTGGAGGAGCATGAAGAAAGACTTCTTAAAGTGCTTGATAGGTTAGAGGATTATGGTTTGAAGCTTTCAATTGACAAATGCCAGTTCTGCAGGACCTCAGTGAAGTATGTGGGTCACATCGTGTCCCAAGAGGGTGTGAGTACTGATCCCGATAAAATAGAAGCCCTCACTACATGGCCATGTCCAAGTAACTACAGAGAACTCAAGACCTTTCTTGGGTTTAGTGGCTACTATCGAAGATTTGTGAAAAACTATGCTACGATTGTAAAACCTCTATCAGGATGAGCTCTACCCTGACATCTGGTGGTGAATTATGGCGAGTGTGGAAAAGAACTCCAGGGGCTGATCTTGTTTGCATAGGCACACCCACTCGCCTGGCATGAAACCACAGCAACTCAGGGTAGAGCTCATCCTGACTCTGCTTACACTAATAATTCCCCCCCCACCCCCCACCCCAGGCCTATTTATTTTTAGGGGAAAAAATTAGAATGCAACATTCAGGGTACCCGCTGAGACAAAGTGTTCTGTTTCCATAGCAAAGAGTGTTTAAAGTTTGTTTATTTTTCAGTAAAGTTATAGTAATGAAACTATGAAGCTAAAAAAACTGTTTTACGCCTTCCCTTCTCTACACATTTCAGTTGCCCTTGGTTAAATGCCAGACTGGATTTTAGGATAAAATTACCTTCCATTTTGAAAAGTTATATCAAACTTCCCATATAGCGTTTTGTTTTTAATTAAAATTTAAAATGTATAAGCATAGCAATATCCTATTAGCACTGGTGAAAGCGGCCAACGTGTCAAGTCATTGGCGGGAAAGCAACACACTTACTCCCAGTCTGCTAACCATGGAGATATGTACATTTTAAAATTGAATAATTAAAATCAATTTAAAACCAAGTGTACATATCAGGAAGAAGTGGTAGTGACTCCTATATTTAGGTTGTCTCATGCGTTCCATTATAAAATAGATGGGGAGGAAACAGGATGAGACTGCTCTTATTCTCCAAAACCAACAGAACTGGCCAGCTGTGAAGGGGAGCATATTATCTATCTCTGTGTAGACTTACATGCCCCCAATTACTCGAGTGCCATGCAAAAGGAATTTGCTATATTGGGAGTGTTTCACATTATCCCAGAGGAGCACGGGGGGATAGCTCAGTGGTTTGAGCCTGCTAAACCCATTGGCCTGCTAAACCCAGGGTTGTAAATTCAATCCTTGAGGGGGCCATTTAGAGATCTGGGGCAAAAATCAGTACTTGGTCCTGTTAGTGAAGGCAGGGGGCTGGACTCAATGACCTTTCAAGGTCCAGCTCTATGAGATAGGTATATCTCCATATTGTGTGTGGCTCTTTTAGCAAGACACATTCTTTGCACACCTGTGCACAAGATATCCCATTATGTAAGTGGTAGGAAGTAGATCTCAGTTGTCAGTTTAATTGTGGAGAGAAACACCATAAATAATACATTTTAGCCTTTCAATTAGTGCCTCTATTGTTGCCGTTCAGTAGTGCTGATAATACATGAGTTTTTCATCATCCACTTTCTGGTCTGTTGCTACATTGAAGGTATTATTTCCAGCACAATGACTACCATTACATCCATGATCCTATCCTTGCGTATGGGTTATACTCTGGGGGTCGGGGGACTATTTATAAACTTGGCTGACACATTTGTGAACATAAAAGTTCCAGCAGGAGGAAAGATAATGACTATCCAGATGCAAAACATGAAGTATTATGTACGTATTATGTACTGGCTTTCATTATGATCTGTTCTTGCTTCAGTTATTAGTTTTGAGAAGCAGTTTGTTTTGAGAGGGCAATTTTCATGTAGAAATGAAAAAAAAGGAAAACATTTCTGGATTGTGATAGTGGATACCAGTGCACAGTAAATTACTCAGCTCCTTTATAAATGAAAAGGCTTTTGAAAGTGT
This sequence comes from Malaclemys terrapin pileata, assembly GCF_027887155.1. NCBI lineage: Eukaryota > Metazoa > Chordata > Testudines > Emydidae > Malaclemys > Malaclemys terrapin. The sequence continues at coordinate 181,335,975 of NC_071506.1, forward strand.
ACAGTATACCTATTTAATTAATAGTGGTTGCTATGGACAGGTTATTTTTCTTTTGGTCTTTCTTTGTGTGAGCTACATTCTGTTCCTTGAGCTAAATATAGAACACTCTTCAGCTGCTGTAACTCTTGAGTTTCCTTCTGAAGTCATATTTACAAATCTATTTTCCCTCTTTTATTTTCAAGAACACAACACCCAGAACACTGGGACTTAAGCCGTGAATACTACCAGAAAATAATTTAGACTGGAATTTTCAAAGGGTACTAAGGGATTTAGGCACCCAGATCCTATTGAATTTGAGTGGCACCCAACTCCTTTTGGTTCATTTAAAAATACCAGCATTAGTCTACAGACATTTTGATAGCTTCACAGCTATAAACGAATTGTCTTAGTATAGAAATGTTCTTAGATTTGATATCCTAAATAATTCTTTATGGAAACCTTCCATAGGGATCACAGCCTCACTTCTGTCTTGCTCCACCTAAAGGTCAATCCAAGGAGATTCCTCAAAGCACTCACTAGGCACCAGAATTGATTCTCATTTGTTCTGGTGTGGCTCCTCTAAATGTCAGGCTTTACTGCTAACCAGGAATCAGATAGCAGAAGCTGTAGGATGGTGAGGATGTAGCTACAACAGTGACTGGCGCAAAACATTTATGTTCCATAACCTGGGCAAATACTGGTCCCATGATGGATTTCAATAGATAATGGATCAGCTCTTAACGCCCAATTCCTATAAAATAATCCTCATATATGGCCCCTGTGCCCAAGTGGAAATTAATTGAAGTTGCTGCTCCATGCAGATGAGTCTGCTGGCACAATTCCTACACACACCAGACACACACACTCTAGCTCTCTCTCTCTCTCAGTTGCAGGGTTCTTCCTACACAATATAAATGAAGCTTACACTTTTGGATAGATTGTTACTTTGATTTTTGTGCTTGTCTGAGAGTTTGAAAGGCAGTCAAAGAGGCTACATTATAAAATATTTAGCGGTTTGATTTGAGATATTTTCTTCATTTTGCCAGTAAATTCTTGTGAATGATAGACATCAATGCCCTAATTTAATAAGGAAAAACAACAGCAGCATATTTTATAGCAATCTCAATGTAAAATATTTAAGTGCTCAGGAGTTGCCTAGAACTGAAGTTTACAGGGTGTTTATGTAGGAGCTGGATTTTATAATGTACTATGAGAATTAATGTATGATTTGATTTCGTGTCAAATCTTGTCAGCCACCCTTTTTGAATGGCAGAAAGGAATGACAGACTAGAACAATCCTTATGACTAATTATGGTCATCCTTTTGTTTTAGAATAAGTTATAAAGCTACTATGGTTTCCTATACATATTACAAATTAGGAAGTAAGAGACAGGATTCTCTATTGTGTCTATATTAAGTAGATTAGACATTGAAGGCCTGGGTCTCAATGTAAATTGTCTTGGTTATTGATTGTAAAACTTAGCAAGGTTTAATTTGCAATGCCCTGTTGCTCAATATAAAATACTACTGTTTGTATTCTCAATCTGTTTGTGTGAATGAGGAATGTATGCATTAGAAAAAGCTAAGTTGTGAAGCCCATTGTTATAGACAGTCAAGGAAGAAGGAGTGAAGAAACTTAAAGGACATCAAAGAATCATCAATACGCATCCATAATGAAGGGCAGATTGAGGACCCTGAGGTAAAGGCTGGCACCCCTAAAGACAATTGATTAAATCGGAACAAAGGACAGGATGACCCTCTCAGAGGTGTATTGGAATGTTTACACCAATTAAGACGTAACCGGTCACAAAGTGGCACAGCAAAATCCATAGGCTTCAACAGAGAAAAAAACCTATAAGAACAGGGTGCTTTTCCATAGGACTTTGGGTTTGTTTTGCCACACTCCAGGAGCATCGGATCGCGACCGATAGAACCCCGCTCCCCTCTGCGACCAATCTGGCTGGCCACTAGATTGATCCAGACTCTGGACTGGTAACTATAAACATCACTGCAGGACTGTGTGTGTGTGTGCGTGTCTAAAAAGCATATGCTAACTGTGGTATTCTCAATAAACGCTGTGTGTATTTACCTTCCTCTATAAAGATCCCGTGTGCTTTGTATGAGCATAACATTTTCAGATCAGATCCATGGTGCATCTCGCAGAGCTATAGGATATAAAGATAGACTAAAACACTAAAGCAATGTAATGCTAACTACTAAACTGACAAATTACAGTTCAAAGTTTTCAGGGGATGGTGATAACTGATGTGTATGAATGGTGTGTGTGTTTTATATTTTCTGATGGCGGTGCTTAAGTATGAAGTGTGGTATTCAAAAAAACGATGAGCACAAACACTGCTGACTAGCTGATTTACATATTAATAGTTTTTGGTGGTTGTTCTTTCATCCCAGGCATCAACCCGAATTTACCTGGCTTCCTGGATTTAATTGGCAATGTACTATTTTGTCATTAGGGAAGGGTTGTTTCCAAACAATTTTGTATTGTTTATCTATTAAAGAATCATGACATAAGCAACTGTGCAACAATATTTTGGCACATCGGAAATAATTTCACATAGCAAATGTCTTGTCTTAGCATTAATACATTATGTCACTATAATAAGTCACGGGAGCTTAAAAATAACCAATCTAGCAGACAAACTTTCCATTAAAATATATGTTTGTATTTTATACTATGTTTTGAGTCCAGAAAAAGAAAAAAAAATACCAATTAAATGAAAAGCAAGAAACATAAATCAATAGAGAAGTAAAAAATGGGGAAACTGGTACAGCAATTCCCATCCAACAACTCTCAATTGCCTGTGCTGCATTTCCTCAGGCAAACTGAGAAGTTAAAATCGAGTAAAGAAAGAATAACTAGGGACTGATTCTCCTCACTTACAATTGTGTAAGACTTCAGTTCAGCCAAGCACTTAACCATGTGTTAACTTGAAGCACATGAGTTGTCCTATTAAAGACATGCTTAAGTACTGGGGCTTAAATAAACTGTAACTCAAATTTCAGTCAGTTGGAGAGTAGAATCAGACCAAATATTTCTTAACTGAGCCAGGGGACAATTTTCCCTGGATGCCAAAAGTGTAGTTTTACTTGCTAATTAAGGCCTCGATCCTTCAAGGTGATCTGTGTGGGCAGACATCTGCATCTGCAGGGAGCTTCAGTGAAGGCAGCAGGGCTCCAGACAAGTGCAGGGATCTACCCACACAGATCAACTCGCAGGATTTGGACTGCCCTGGGAGCAAAACCAATTAATTTTGGTTGTTACTTGGCAACACACTTGAAGTGTTTTAATTTTATCTCTTCTCTTCGCCCTATGTACCCTACTTATGGGTGCAGACATATAAGGTAGGAATTGTTGATTGTCACAAAGTGAGGCCTAGCAGCCTAGAAGTGGGTGTTTAGCAGCAGGTGCAGGAGTCTGCCATTCAGATCAAACCCACATTGGGGACACTGAGTGGAAGGGTGTGGGGTACCTTTATATGAAGGCTAGCAGAAGAGATAAAGTGGTAGGGTTAAAAGGGGAAGTTGCTGAGCACAGATGCTGACAGGGAATGTGAGCCCAGCAGGACGCAGGGAATCAGAGGAGCATTTGCAGGCACCATGTGTTGCAAGTACATTTATATTCTAACTTGGATGGCATATCCCAGAATCTGCTCCGTTAGTTCCAATTTCCTCTGAATTTTCCTGAACCTGTTGCCTGGTGGCAGAATTTACACAGCTGTCATATGATTGTTTCCATAATGGTTTTGTATGGGTTGTGCCCTTTTAAAGGGTCACCATATGCTGTGACCTGAGAGTACTGGCAGCTGAGTTTACTACGAGAGCGTGCACGCTATTAACTGCTAACAAGAGAGAATTAGCTGTACCAGTCTGAGTGTCTGGATTTAATGTACGTTGGATTGCTGATTCTTTTACCTTTCCCTATGTGACACGTCTGAAGGTTGATCCCTGAATTACCTGTTTTTTACTTGTCAGCACTGGTGTCTTTGTGAACAAGATCTAATGCTCTGAGGATAATTGGAGGATGATCCCAGAGTACAAAACTGCAATAACAGTAGACAAGGAGTTAATTCTTAGTCACAGCACCAGTACATGGCCCACTTAACTCTTCCATGGGTATGCAGTTGCTTCTATGTTAAGAAGTACAGGCTATGGCCCAGGTTTTACAATTTATCCCTTTGTGAGATATCTAATCTGTTCTATGATTCAGCTGGACTTTGTGATACTTTGCCACTCAGCAGTCATTTCTCAGGTTTCTATGTCTAAGTATGAGCACAGAACATTTGCAAATGCACTGAAATGGAAATAAACGGATATGTCCGTATGTTATGTGGACACTAGTATATATGTGCTGATGGCAGCAGCTACCCCTGCATGTGCAGATGGCCCTGCTGGCAGAAGCTATTGCCCTCTCTGGGACAAAGCTAGCCCTGTTGGTGTGGGCTCACCACATACAGGGATGCTCGCATTATGGGGAGTGCTGTTCCTATACAAAATAGCGTTTGAGGTGGCTGTGGATGTGGCACACCAGTGCAATCAGGCATTATTTTCCTATGGCAAGTTCTCATCTTACTTTACCCTGTTTGTGGTGCCTGATCTAATGCTTATATACCTAAACTGAAGCCACTCTCTACTGGTCAGGATCAGAGGGCCTGCTGTCTGCATATAAAGTGCCCCTGCTGTGTTAATCCAGTGATGAACCAATGGGGATCTGCATAGCCAGAGATGGATTCACTGGAGACTGATGTGCAAGCTTATTAAAGGGTCTGATTTCCTTTTTGCTGTTTTAGTCGCCTCTTTGCAGCAGCTGTTACCTAGCTCTGGCTTCTCTTTGTGCTTTGCTTAACTTTCACCTGATAGCTGCCTTCTTCGGAGTACTAGGTGAGGCTTTCTGTTGAAGTTGGTTTCTGACCCTCACTGAATCGTGGCCTAAACCAGGACACGGAGGTGCTCAGTAGGACCTGAATGAATTTAGAATGGTGGCTTGCGTGCAAACATGTATAGGTTCCTGTGGGCAGCAATACTTTTAAATTAATGTCACTGATTAGCAGTAGCCATAAACGAATAGTCTACCTTTTAGTGTTGTGTTTTGCCTTCTTAATAACAGCTAGTAAACAGTAATGAAGCCTAATTGAGGCATTACATTAATCACATGAAATCTACAGAGATCCAGCTCCAATTTATTTATTTTAAATTGTTCTTTCATTCTGTGCAGTGCCTCATTTGCACTCAGGAAAAAGAAAATGCAGGCTGCTGCCATCCCACATCCTGTCACTTATATAGCACCTTGAAGAGTAAAAACCTACTGTAATAGCAGACTCAACAGAGTTTACCAAGCTGGGAGGGTATGCTGACTTTGAAAGAGTTAAACTGAATTCTATTTTACAACAGTTTGTCAGTGCTTTGTGATAATTTGAGGGAAGACATGGTTATCTGAATGCATAGGCTTTAACAGATCACTTCTAACATGAAGCTAAAAAGGCCATTGTCCCTTACCCATGATGCCAGACATACGGAGCCACCTTTAAGCTGCCGAGTAAAAGCAGGTGGTCTGCTGGGCAGAAGATCACTTTCTCTCTCTCATACCAGAAGCAGAGATAAGATAAAGACTTTCTGCTCATTTGGAAGGTGTCTTTTGACTGATTAAACTGGCCAGTATTGAGATCCTCCCTCCTCACCCACTGGTAAGCACCTTTGTTTTCAGTTTAAACCAATTTTTTTTTTAACTGAAAAAATTCACAGCTTTTACAAAAAAGTATTATCTGTTTTTCTTCCACCCTATTTTTGTAGCATTCAAATATATAAAAATAAATGGTTTTATTAGGAAAATACAATACATTGCATGAGATATAGGTATGACTATAATACATTAGTCTGTGTATATGCAAAGCTGCCTGTTGAAGTAAGACTATGTATTAGTCTAGAAGATACCCACAATAAACAAACAGGCACACACACAAGCTCTGAAGTGGTGAACATCTGAACATACTGATGAATCTCTCACACCCATTGTGTACACATTTCAAGCTGTTAGCAGATAACAGTTTAAAGATCTGACACACTAAAATTAAAAGAAAACAAAAATCTGTATCAGAATATGTTTCAGAACACAAGGAATTATTCAAAAGTTTAAAACAAAATAAAACAGGAGAAAAGGATGAAGTATGTGCTGCAAATGATGTGGCCCAGTTATTACATGTAAATATTGGTAGGCTAATAGTTCTAAGTCTACAACAGTGAACTGTTTATTCAAATGAAAAGATTAGAGATATATTGTTTTTTTTTAAACTCGTAGGTGGCATTGTGTTTTGAGTTCTGTTTTAGTTCTGCAGCGAGCCACATCAATGCTTTGATGACTGGAATTCCATCTACTGAACATGGCCGGCTCTAACTTTTTTGCTGCCCCAAGCAGAAAAAAAAAGCGCCACCCCCCCCGAACCTCCCGGCCGAGCGCCACGCCACCCCCCCCAGCGCCGCCCCCCCCGCCGAGCGCCGCGCCGCCGGAGCCCGCCCCCGCCGAGCGCCGCCAGAACCCCCCCCAGCGCCGCACCCGCGCCGCCCCCCTGCCGAGCGCTGTGCCGCCAGAGCCTGCCCCCCCCGCCGAGCGCCGTGCCGCCACAGCGCCCCCCCCCCCCGCGGAATGCCGCGCCGCGCCACGCTCCCCCCGCCGTCCCTTACCAGGTGCCACCCCAAGCATGTGCTTGGGTGCCTGGAGCCGGCCCTGCTACTGAATACTTTCCCCCCCTATCCTTCTGTCCACCAAAATAAACCTCGATATTTAACCAGAAAAGTTATTAATAGTTTTCCACTGATTTTTCACCTGTTTTTGTTGTTGTAGGAATAAACACCAATAAATTCCCAGAAAAAAATTAAATAAAATAAACATAGAAAATGAAATGCCCTACCCATTGGTTATAGTGGAGTGAGGGAATATTGGGGAAGTAGCAGCTTAAGGGGATGGGGACTGCGAAGCAGGAAACTGTTGATGTTGGAGAGTAAGGAAGAGAAGAAGGACAAGAGGCGAGGAGGTAGAGGCACTTAACTTGTGGACATAACAAAAATGTGAAAGAAGAAAAAAATGAGATACTGACAGAAAATTTTCAACTATTTTTTTGATGGAAAAGGACTTCTTTGACAAAAGTATTTTTCACAAACTGTTTTGTTGCTGAAATGTTGAGGGTTTTCATGAAAGAACTGAAAGTGTTTGAGTTTTCTGCAGCAGAAACTTAAGTTTTTGTTTTAAACTGGAAAAGATTTACCATTTTTAACAAAATCTTTACAGATCATTTTTGTTGACAATTTTCACACAAAGGAAAAATACAATTGGTTCTCAACCAGTTCTAGATAAGATATGTAAATTATTGTGATGTTTTATTAAAATGGCAATGCCAAATTGTTTATTGAAATTTGGCCTTAAACTATGTGGTTTTTCATTTTCTTCCTCCTCCAGCTTTTTATAGTTCATTTTTGAAATTTTGCAAAACAAAATCATATTCAATTTTTGTCATGCTTCACTGCAAATAATGATTGCTCCCCTGAAATTTGACAAATCACAGTTTCTGGGGGGGAGAGAAATGGGGCAGGAGGATACGGTGTTTAATATCTATATATACGTTCGTATACATCACCCATCACGGATGTATATACAACCTAACATTTAAAACTTCTAAAAGGCTTTAAAAAGGCCTTTGTAAAAAAACAAAAACAAACTATTACCTCAGTATTTTGTACTATTCCCTAGATATTTTATTCCCTATAAGTAAAAGTAAGTACAGGGAATATTTTGAATACTGAAATAATATTATTTAAGGCAAAATAGAAAGATTCTGAATGTGAACAGAGTGCATGTGTATAATCTGAACTCTCCCTTACATTTTTTGGGTGGGTAAAGAAGAGTGACTTGATAGCATGCTTTTTGGGTAACCTTTTTGTCCTGCTGTACCACTGTACTTGTGTCAGGCACAGTGTGGAATTTCAATCTTATTTAGAAGAGAGAGTGATTTGCTGTAATTGTGGAAGGTCCCAAGGATGGCATATAGAATGGAACTGCTCTGAAGTAGTTTATGGCTATTAGGATTTAATTACTTTTTATGATGAAGAGACTCTGCCAAGGTTCTAGAGAGGAATTATATGTGATTTAATTCTCAAACAGTGAGTTTTGCAGAATTAAGCATGAATCATTAAATTCTAAGACATGAATGAAACTGAGTCAGACCCCAGGTATCATAAAACCTCAATAAAGTACAAAGCAATTCTTCTATAAAAACTCAACTGCTGCAGCTAACTGAAGAGACTGCCAACCGTGAAAAGACATGTTGCATAAATACAAATTCTCGGCATAGTCGACAGCATCTCTCAGATTCTGAGGCCTGGTCTACCCAAGAAAATTAGGTCAGTTTAACTACATTGGTCAGGAGTGTGAAAAATCCATACCCCTGAGCAGCATTGTTAAGACAGCCTAAATTCCTGTGTAGGCAGTGCTAGGTCAACAGACTTCTTCTGTCGACCTATCTACAGCTTCTTGGGGAGGTGGATTGCCTATGCCGACGGAAGAATCCCTCCCATGGGTGTAGATAGTGTCTACACAGAAGTGCTACAAAGGCACAGTTGTGCTGCTGTATCATTTTAAGGGTAGATGAGCCCGGAGACTTACTCAATTTCTTTTTAATAACTTCAAAAAATACTAAATTGAGATGAAGAGAAATTTTCCTGTTTTCAAGTAAAACTTTCCAGAGCTGACAATTTTTAACACCCCAGTGAACACACTAGACTTTTTACTTCTATAATACTCTGAATCTGCTTTAAATACGCAGCAGTGTGTTATCTCTTCCTGCATTTCTATAGAAGCAATCTGATGTTGACAATACCAGAGCAGAACAGCAGATGGGAAAGTGAGAAGGCAGACGGATCATATTAATAAAGTTCAAATTCAATATGGGAGGGAAGATTATGAGAGGAGGACTATAAATTGTCATAAGTTAACATTATCAGCAACAGACTGATAGTCCAGAGCTAGAAGCAGGGACTGTGCAAGCAAACTCTAATGCCTGAATATTAATTTTAAGCTGTCAATAGTTTGCTATTTCCTGAGGCCTGGTGGGATGATCCCTACACATAGAGTTGGATCCAAAGGCCTTATAGACAGCAGGTCTCTATGTCTTTTACGTTTAAATGGGATAATCATAAACAGAGCAGGATCCTCTCAGATTTATTCAGTTTAATTTTTAAAATGTATTTTTGCAATTTCTTAAATTGAGATGTGATCCTTAGTTATGATTGGTTAGATAAGCCACATGGTACTGCTTTTGCTCCAAGATTGAATGAGTGTGTAAGCGCTTCCAGCAAAAATACTGCAAGTCACTTTGAAAGTCACTTTCCATGGACATGGGTGAACTTGACTGATTTGAAACGTGAACACTCATTTGTGGACTTTTGAGGGGGAAATGGTGAGGGTCGGGGGGAAGAGACCATTTAGCCACTTTGGATTACTACACATCAATCATTACTTGAAAAAACAAAACAAAAAACCCTCCCAAGAGCTGTTGAATGTTTTTCTTTTGACAAACATTAAATTCTTTTTTGTAATTGTCATATGGAGAATTTGTATTGTACGGGACTGATTCGAGATCTAATAATATTTGTAATGGCATAGCCAAGAGGGAAGTGAAAAATGGCTTTACTCATAAACTGAGATTATTTTTTTTGCTTTTAAGTGCTGAGTATCTTTTATTATATCAAATTGGAATACATCTGCAGCCACAGTAAGATTGGTTAATGAAGCTCAACTGATTATGCTACAGTTTTCCTAATAACATTATTACTTAAACATAAATCCTTGTGTATATTGTGGGGTATATATTAATGCAACTAATTTCTCTTCTGTGTATGGCATCTTTAATTTTGCATTTTGTGTGAGATTAAATGTTACAATGCCATAGTGATGAGAATGGTATAAATGCCTCATTTAGATTAAATTAATAGGTTTTTAAGTCAGAAGGGGACCATTATAATTTTCTGCTCTGACTTTCTGTATAACACAGGCCATAGACTTTCATCCAGTAATTCCTGCATCAAGCTCATAACCTCTGGTTGAGCTAGAGCGTGTCTTTTTTAGAAAGACGTCAGATCTTAATTTAAAGACTTCATGTAATGGAGAATCCACCACTTCCCTAAGTAAATTGTTCTGGTATTAATTACCATATGTGGACTTCTAGCCATAATTTGTTTAGCTTCAGTATGTGTATACATAACGTACCTGTATATGGGTGTATGTGCATTTACCATGTATAATTATATAGAATTGTGTGGTTCAGTCAGGGACAATGTAATAGCTCCGATGGCCCTTTCTGCTCATCTCATTTGCCTGTCTCTCACTATTTTTACTCATAACTGCTTGCAGAAGGGGATAGAAGCATTCATGCTGTAACTGTGTGACTGGGGGTATGGCTCTTAAATGAGTATCTAAAGAAATACCTATCTTAATGTCTGGATATTTATCCAAATATGATCTGATCTAATTTGAGCTGAAAATGACTCTGAGAATATCCTACATGTTCTGTTTATGAAAAAAGTCAATGTTCTGATAGTGACTATAAAGAATGAGGGTGGTGAGGTGTTTTGTTTTTTGTTGTATTTATAAAAATGCTAAGCCCCTCAGGTTATCTATATGGTATTAACCTGCCTGGCCGCCAGAAGTTAATGTAAAGCATGCTGTTAAGGGAGAAACCGATAGAAAACTAAACACTGGCAAAGATAAGACCCCTGGGGTAAACTGCTTCAAAGGAGTTATGATAACAGTTCCCCAGGTGCTGATTTGGAAGTAGACTCCTATCTCGCTCCATCCAGGCTGACATGCTTTACTCTTCTCAAGTGTAACAGTTTAAGATAAGGGGATCCTAAATCTTAAAAATGAGGGGTTCAGGAAGGAGAGATCGGGTGACTTGTCAGCAGACTGAAGCTGGCACCCAAACTGACTGAGCCATGGTCTACACGACATGTCACTCAGGAGCGTGGAAAATCCAACCTAACTCCCCGGTAGAGACAGCTTCTCCTGTCGACATAGCTACCACTTCTTGAGGTAGAGTAGCTACGCGGATGGGAGACGCTATCCCGTTGGTACAGGTACCAACTTCAATAAATGCTACACTAGCACAGCTGCAGCGGAGCAGCTTCACCATTGCAGTAGTGTAAGTATAGATAAGCCGTGAGATACAGTGACTGCAGAAAATAGGCTGGCTCTTAAACCTCTGAGGGAAATAAGGAGAACCTCCCTTCTCCATGAATAGAGAGGTTAAGTAAGGAAATGTGCATCCAGGCTCTTCTTTATTGTTGTTATTTTACTGTTTATTCTCCAAATGCCCTGTACCTTTGGGTGAAAGCATAAATAATGATTCTTTATAAAGAAATTATATTTGTGTCACTTAAATCAGCTGCTGTCACAGGTTCCTAGAGGAAAAGGGCTTACAGGTGCCACACACAGTTGGATCTGTCAGATCAACACATTGGTAACAGTGGGTGCAGCCCATACATCCAGTCTGAGTGGTCAGAAAATGTACTTCTACCCAGAAAGGGGGGATGTTAGCAAAACCTGTCTCCAAAGGGGTGTACTTGAGAGAGACCAAAAGGGATCTACAGTGAAGCTTGCCCTGTAACCATGACATTGGGGCTTTAAAAACCGATCACTCTTCAAACAATGATTAACATACTTAAATCGTTTCTGTTGATTGCTCTACAGTGCAATGGCTTACAAATGCCACACAATTTGCTCCTATCTCAATAGCTCACTGAAAATTTTAGCATATATTTGAAGCCACTCATTAATTCAGTGCTATCTGCATCATAGAAATTGTTTTCTTCCTCTTCTTGGATTAGCCAGTATAATCACTTATCTGGTAACAGTCAGGGTCCTTACCTGGCAGACTCGCTACTTAAATTCTACATGTGGCTCTGAAAAAGTCCATTATCTACCTCAGTGGCATGGTTGAGATTAGTGTATCCTCAAGAACATGATATTCATGAATATAACTGAGAAATTAATGGGTTTCTTTAAATATTAACAAATGATTGGTAGGCTACAGCACTTTACAAGGAAGCACCCTATGCAAGTTTTATGACACTTCCTCTCAAATTTTCTGAGTCAACTTCATATTGATAAAAATGAATTCTAGCCATGAGGCTTAGCAAGTGACATCTGTTCTCCCTGGAAGATTTAACTTCAAAGAGTATTAATACAGTGTTTTTTTCCCCCTCTTCGCAATTGTCATACATTTGACACAACCATAATAAGTTAGTGGAAACTTCATAAAGAATTTATTATGAAGAAAATGATAGGCAAACCTACCTCCAGTAGCTTGTATTTTCATTTCTTTCCCTTGTTATTGTGCAGAACATTCAAATTGACTTGAATTTCAATTCACAAATTCAGATGAAACCTGACAATTTTAAATGCTTAGTCAAATCCCAAACTACAAACAAAATCCAACTATCTGTAAAACTTGTGTCTACTAAAGACATAGGGCTAGATCCTCAGCTGCCTTGAGCTTAAACTCTGCATTAAAGGGAGTTTGGAAGGTAACTATATGCCACTCTTTTATTTCTTTGGTCTGGGGACTGCTCGTTGTCCTGACATAGAGCAGCCAAAGTGCTCCTTTAAGGTGTCCAGGCTAGAGGAGTCCCATAGTATCACTTAACTAGCTGAGGTTTGGGTGGGCGTTCTCTGCATTCCCACACACATTTCATCTCCCCATGACTTGGTTCTATGTGAAGGGTGGAGAGCATGTTGCATGAAGTCAACATTAGACTCTGAGGATTCTCCTTCACTGGAGAAATCTTCAGCAGCTGGCTTCAGGCAGCTGGCTGCTGGGACCACACAAAGCATTCTTAATCAGAACCTGGAATCTGGCTCGTTCAGTTTAAGTATATTCAAAATTAGAGCTGGTTGTGAATGGTAACCATCTTTCCCAGAAATAGATTTTTCTTTTTTGTGATCAAAATTTTCTGACTAGTTCTATTCACAATTCAGTTATCTTGAAAATTTCAGCACGATAAACTCAAAGGTGGTGGTGGTGGGGAAAAACAGGCAAAGAGAGAAAAATAAAAGATTTCACAAAATTATATCTGAAATTAAATTTTGCCCCTTGCTCACCTCTAATGAGCATGTCATAGCACAGGAAGAGAAATGGGGAAATAAATGCATGGCTTAACATGCACAATTAGAAAGAGATCTGAGTAGGAAGGCCAAACCTCCCAAAGTTTGGAACTAGGTTTTAATTCAGTCTCACGTTGCATTCTGCTATTCAGCTACTGGAGCCACTGAATAATTGGGGGAAAGGGGAAGTTCCCAAACAAATTATTCACAGAAAAATGCCAGAATTAATTGGATATATTATTCACAATGAATAATTCAACCAAGTCTTATATTCACCTACTTTGTTTTCCATGATTTGTAAGTGGTGCAAAATCTAATTTTTTTTTCTTGTCTGAGGGCAGCTGGCCTATTCACTTTAGAAGATTCAAGTGCTGAAGTTTGTTTCCAGGTTTGCCTCTCATTCTGCTATATTCCTCACCCTGCCCTTAATACCCAGGCACTTTCTCCCATTCTCTTCTTTTGATCTCATCCTCAGCACACCACCTTAGATCAACCTCCTTTCTGAGTGGGTGTCAGCTTTCCTTTTGCATTGCATCCAAAGTTCTTCTAACATTAATTTCTCGATCTTTCCACAGCAGTAACATCTCTCTACACCAGGGGTCGGCAACACCAGCTAGTCTTGTGAGCAATGTGCTGCAGACCTTATTACTTTTGCTTCTCTTTATCAATAAGTCGTCAAATGCAACAGTAATCATTTGAATCCTGTTCAGTAAGTGGTAGTGTAATAATACAATTTATTAGTGAAGCTTCATTTGATGAAGTCACATCACCTGTGTGCAAGGTATAATGCTATATATAGCCTCTGCATATGCAGGCTCATCACCAGCATCATCATCATCTGTTCACGGTTCATAGCAATAAATAGGCATATAAAATGGCATGCGCACTGGGCGGGCAACACCTGCAGTTATTTTTTTCATTAAATGTGTATCAAAACATGCACAATTTGCATAATATACTCTAATTGCTGAAAGTAAAATATAATGAAGCATATATCTCTTTTATATCTTTTATAAAGCCTAGAAATATATATACACACCAACATAAATGTGTTCTAATCCTAGGCTATGTTGTGAGGCATGTGTGTTAAATGTGAAGATGGGTGAATTTTAGGAGGTAATTTTTTTTATTGTTTTATCTGTTTCATCTGCCTGAACTTTGGATCTATGTATGACTATATATTCAATTTCTTTTTTTTTTTTTAAATAGAGCTATGGACACCCATCTGGGCATGGATCCTTTAAATTAAAAATCATCACATAATCCAACATCTGAACGGTGTGTGTTTTAGTAGGGCAATATGCTAATACAAGTTATGCAGCTACATTTTGGTATGTGTGTCAGAGAGAGTATCCCCCAATTTCATTTGAAACTAAATTTATCTTCCTCAAATTCCTCTCAGCTGTAGAAATAATAGACCCATCTCATACTTGGTTGTTTAGTAGATCTGGTCAGAAAATGGATTTTTCATCCTGTGAAAGAAATTGTGACTTAGAAATATTTTCATCTCAAATTCTGGTGTAAAGCCAAAATTACAAAATTTTTTCACAGAACAAAATTCTGAAATTTTCATTTTAGGTCAATCAAAATATTGTTTTGATAAATGCTAAATGTTTCATTTTGACTTTAAACCATTTAAAATTGCAACTATATAAAATAAAGTACATTTCTAAATGAAAAATGGAAACTTTTCTTTCCAAAAATGTCAAAACAAGTTGTTTAACATTTTTTAAAACAAGATTTCAGCAAAATTTTGGATTAGTTGAATTGGCGTGTCCTGATGCAAAACTGTTTTTTGATTAAATATTTCCAACCAGCTCTAGTATTTAGATACCTTCTTATTTTCTGTGGCTCATCCTGCATAGTAAGATGCAGCAGTAACTTCCATTAAAGTCAGGTGTCATCACTTCGAAATGGGACCATATAAGTACCTTAGATAGGTTTCTTGTGCATGGTATTTATATGGGTCCCCTTTACATAGTATTAGAGCATTTCACGATCTTTAAGGAATTTATCCTCATGAAGGAAGTGCCATTACCCCCATTTCACAGATGGGGAAGTAAGGCAAAGGGAAACCCGGTGTCTTACCAAGGTCACACAGAAAGCCTGTGGAAGAGCAAGGGGGGAGGGATAGCTCAGTGGTTTGAGCATTGGCCTGCTAAACCCAGGGTTGTGAGTTCAATCCTTGAGGGGGCCACTTGGGGATCTGGGGCAAAATCAGTACTTGGTCTTGCTAGTGAAGGCAGGGGGCTGGACTCGATGACCTTTCCCTTCCAGTTCTAGGAGATGGGATATCTCCATTAATTTAATTTAATTTAATTTAATTTAACTGAAGCTCTGTCTTCTGCATCCTAGGTTAGTGCCATAAGCCACTGGACCAAATGTGATGAATAGTCCCAGTTTGTGACAATACTCTTCAATAGTTTATCCATTTAAATTTACAACAGAAACAACTCTGAAGAGAAAGTAAAGTAAAGGGGAATAATTTCTTTCAAGCACTTAAGTGCTGCTGAAATTTGTTTTTATTTATATCAGCTTTATGAAATATCACAAAGAAAAATATAACATTTTCATATAAAGACACATTTTTGACACTACTGGATTTAAAGGGAAAGTTATAGGCAGAAGACTGATTATGTAACAAATTGTTGCTTATTGTCACATTTTAGGTCTGACAAGGAAGGAAGGAAGAAAGTATGAAAGAAAAATGAATCTTCTAGCACATACTGAAAAATAGCTACAAATATTGCATTATTGTGCATCACAGTATAATGATCCAGGCAACAAATATCACACTGAATATAAAGCAGGTGCCCAACTCATTACACTTTTGCCCTCAAGTTTTTTAACAAAACGTTTCCATGTAGTTGCTTGTTTGAATATAGTTTCAGAGTAAAAAAAAAAAAAAATCTTATGTTTTCCATCCAAATTGAAGGCCAACTTTACAGTCAGATAAACTTTTAAAAGCCCCATTTATTTTAATAGCAGACTTCTCAGAGCAGAACTTAACCCTTTCAATTTAAAGCAAGCCCAGTTGTGTAGTGGGTAAAGCAAAGGAATGGGGGTTAATAATTCCCAAGGTTAAACCTGTCCATATCACTGATTCTCTCTGTCTTTGGATGAATCACATAACCTTCATGTGCATTAGTAAAAAGCCAAAGCCCATTTAAGAGACAGATGATTTATTTAAACTGAACTGCTATTTGCATACATGATTGATATTCATTTATTTATGTATTTATTTGTAAGCAAAGCCCATACTAAAACCTCCTAAGTAAACATAGATATGTACAAGAGCTATTTCGAAATTTCATAGAAAAAGTTAAAAAGTTGGTTGGTTTGGAGGTTTGTAAGAAACCAAAACTTGATACACTCATCCCAGAGTTTCTAGATCTTTCAAGTGACCTTGGGCTGAGGTTTCTAAAGATTCTCGTGGGAGCAAATCTCCTTGGTTTTTGCACAATTCTGAGTTTACCTTTCACCAATCAAAATTGGGTGCTTTCAGTTGTTTTGCTTACATTCAATGGACACTAGTGACCCACATCCTTGAATCCCAACTCTCCTGAATTCTAAGAAAGTTGGATTCAAGTCTGAATCTGAAATCTGTGGCTGTTTAAATGAAAATTCAAATGCTGTCTCAAGCAGGGCTGCCCAGAGGTGGAGGGCAAGTTGGGCAATTTGCCCTAGGCCCCTGGCCCCACAGGGGCCCCCACGAGAATATAGTATTCTATAATATTGCAACTTTTTTTTATGGAAGGGGACCCCAGAATTGCTTTGCCCCAGGCCCCCTGAATCCTCTGGGCAGCCCTGGTCTCAAGGGAGACAAATCTGAGCAAGATAAAACCAGAATAAGAAGGTGACACCCTTGTATTATAGAATTTTTCTCGGCTCATAAGTGTGTTAATTTATGAAGCATGCTTGACACAATTTCTTGGCTAATATTACAAAGCAAGGAAGTAATATGCACATATCACAGGTTTCATTAAGCAATTTGCTTTCTGAAAATCAAAATACCTATAAATGTTCCTTTACAGCTGACATAATCTTATGGTGACAAATGAGCTGCATTTCATCAACCATGTCAGAAAACCGACAACTGATTTATGTAGGGGGATAGATACTGTTGTTTATTTTACATTATATTCATCTTTCAAGAACTTGGATACTGTAATCTTTCCCATGCTGACCTACTTGCATTGAAATTGAGTTATGGGAAGTCTGCACTGGGGACCCAATGCAGCAAGGTACTTCAGTACCTGTGTAACTTTCAGCATGTTTATGATGCCATGGCCATATTTTTGTGCTTAACATTTCACAGGCACTTAGATAACTTACTGAATCAGGGCCTTAATTAGGGCACAGTTCTGCAATATAATGAGTACTGCTGCAAAGTTCTCAGTTCCCATTGGGAGTTTAGGGGGCTTAGCATCTTATGGGAACTTGTAGGAGCTGGATTTTATAATGTACTATGAGAATTAATGTATGATTTAATTTCATCTTTTCTGCTATCCTTTTTGAATAGCAGAAAGGAATGACAGACCAGAACAATCCTTATGACTAATTATGGTCATCCTTTTGTTTTAGAATAAGTTATAAAGCTACTATGGTTTCCTATATGTATTGCAAATTAGGAAGTAAGAGACAGGATTCTCTATTGTGTCTATGTTAAGTAGATTTGAGGAACATTGAAGGCCTGGGTCTCAATGTAAATTGTCTTGGTTATTGATTGTAAAACTTAGACAGGTTTAATTTGCAATGCCCTGTTGCTCAATATAAAATACTACTGTTTGTATTCTCAATCTGTTTGTGTGAATGAGGAATGTATGCATTAGAAAAAGATAAGGTGTGAAGGCCAGTGTTATAGCCAAAGTCAAGGAAGAAGGAGTGAAGAAACTTAAAGGACATCAAAGAATCATCAACACGCATCCATACTGAAGGGCAGATTGAGGACCCTGAGGTAAAGGCTGGCACCCCTAAAGACAATTGATTAAATCGGAACAAAGGACAGGATGACCCTCTCGGAGGTGTATTGGAATGTTTACACCAATTAAGAAGTAACCTGACACAGCAGAATCCATAGGCTTCAACAGAGAAGAAAACCTATAAGAACAGGGTGCTTGGCCATAGGACTTTGGGTTCGTCTTGCCACACTCCAGGAGCATCGGATCACGACCGATAGAACCCCGCTCCCCTCTGCGACCAATCTGGCTGGCCACTAGATTGATCCAGACTCTGGACTGGTAACTATAAACATCACTGCAGGACTGTGTGTGTGTGTGTGTGTGTGTGTGTGTGTGTGTGTGTGTGTGTGTGTGTGTAAAAAGCATATGCTGACTGTGGTATTCTCAATAAACGCTGTGTGTATTTACCTTCCTCTATAAAGATCCCGTGTGCTTTGTATGAGCATAACAAACTGTCAGTATTTTGCAGGATGAACTCCTTTATGCACAATAATGTGGGTAATGTTGGCAGTGTATAGGTCTTCATGAGCAACTGTAGTAGAAGGGAATTATGGTTCCGTTATGTAGCTGCTGTTCACCAGTGTCAAGCAAAAATATCAGTCAGGTGCTAGTGATAAGTCTGCTCTGTAGACAAAGGGAGTAGAAATGTTTTGGCACAAGGGTCTTAATTGGGGAAAAAGATAATAGCCCTTAAGTGGAAAATAATGTGGCATTATTCCCCAGAGTATAATGGTTATGGCTATGTCCAGCAGAATGCCTTCGAAGGGCACTACTTATTACTAAGATATTGCATTTACAGAAATGCAAATCTTTTCACAGTGACTGTTATGATACTTATTGATAGAATAAGGTGAAATTCACTTCTCTGCAGCGGCCTAGCAAAAGGCCAACATCACTTAAATCTGTCTGAAGCCATCACTTAGAGCTAAAATGAGATTTAACTGAAGCATAAGCTTTGTTCCTGCCCTCTGCATATTGGGGTGAATGTCACTCTTAGGCCCTGATACTGCAAAAACTTATGCAAGCACTTAACTTTAAGTCAAACATGCATAAATGTTTGCAGTACCAGATCTTAGACGATAGTTTCAGTGTCCTTACTATTAATTTATTAATAGATTTTTTTTTTGCTAGTACAAGAATTTATTTCTAAACAAATCGTAGTGAGCTAATATTGTTTGTTCCTGGTACATAGATGATAATGTAATTTAGCTGGCTTGTGTTTTCATGAACATTCATTCAAACATCTGTGAGTATTAGGAATGCTTGTGTTGCAAATTTTCTTGGAGAATGTTCATTGTAGCTCTGTCTTATCATAAATCTTGCTAAAATGGAGACTAGGGCTGGTGGCAAATGCTCAGATCCTCAAAGGTGTTTAGGTTTTTATTTGAGGATATAGAGCAAGGTGTCTTGCATATTATTCATGAAATTTGTATTCTGACCTAGTAAGGCATTTGATACGGTCTTGATACGGTCTCGCATGATATTCTTATCTATAAACTAGGCAAATACAATTTAGATGGGGCTACTATAAGGTGGGTGCATAACTGGCTGGATAACCGTACTCAGAGAGTTGTTATTAATGGTTCCCAATCCTGCTGGAAAGGCATAACAAGTGGGGTTCTGCAAGAGTCTGTTTTGGGACCAGCTCTGTTCAATATCTTCATTAACGACTTAGATATTGGCATAGAAAGTATGCTTATTAAGTTTGCAGATGATACCAAACTGGGAGGGATTGCAACTGCTTTGAAGGGTAGGGTCATAATTCAAAATGATCTGGACAAATTGGAGAAATGGTCTGAGGTAAACAGGATGAAGTTTAACAAAGACAAATGCAAAGTGCTCCACTTAGGAAGGAACAATCAGTTTCATACATACAGAATGGGAAGAGACTGTCTAGGAAGGAGTATGGCAGAAAGGGATCTAGGGGTTATAGTGGACTACAAGCTAAATATGATTCAACAGTGTGATGCTGTTGCAAAAAAAGCAAACATGATTCTGGGATGTATTAACAGGTGTCTTGTGAGCAAGACACGAGAAGTCATTCTTCCGCTGTACACTATGCTGGTTAGGCCTCAACTGGAGTATTGTGTCCAGTTCTGGGCACTGCATTTCAAGAAAGATGGGGAGAAATTGGAGAGGGTCCAAAGAAGAGCAACAAAAATGATTAAAGGTCTTGAGAACATGACCTATGAAGGAAGGCTGAAAGAATTGGGTTTGTTTAGTTTGGAAAAGAGAAGACTGAGAGGGGACATGACAGCAGTTTTCAGGTATCTAAAAGGGTGTCATAAGGAGGAGGGAGAAAACTTGTTCACCTTAGCCTCTAAGGTTAGAACAAGAAGCAATGGGCTTAAACTGCAGCAAGAGAGGTTTAGGTTGGACATTAGGAAAAAGTTCCTAACTGTCAGGGTGGTTAAACACTGGAATAAACTGCCTAGGGAGGTTGTGGAATCTCCATCTCTGGAGATATTTAAGAGTAGGTTAGATAAATGTGTATCAGGAATGGTCTAGACAGTATTTGGTCCTGCCATGAGGGCAGGGGACTGGACTCGATGACCTCTCGAGGTCCCTTCCAGTCCTAGAATCTATGAATCTATGATGTGCTTTAATGTAGCCATGTCTATGAAATTCTTTCATTATTTCTAAACATTTCCTCTCTTTCTAATAACCTGGACTCTACACAGAATAATACAGAACTTTACATCCATAAGCCAGGTTAGCACTTTTATTATGAGCTTATTTTTGGCTCATTCTTAGTTTTTAGTTTCACAGCGTATGCTGTAGTGCCTCTTGTTCTCCTGAAGTAAGACTGCCTGAAGCCATCTTGGGGGCATCAGTGTAGACTCCATTTCTTTTGTTTGGATCAAAGAACATGAGTGTTAACTTAATGTTCAAACTATGCTTCAGCTCACTTCATTTGTGTTCACATTCTGCTGGCTGTGGCCATTCAGTTTGGCTTTGTGATAGAGTCCACAATGGGAAGGTCTTTTCTGCGTGTCAAGAGGCAGGCAATTGAAAGCAATGGAACAGACTCCCATTAACTTTTGTGGGCTTTGAATCAAACCCTTAGTTAATAACTCCTGGATGTTATACTTATTTTCATATTTTCCAAGCTTTACAGTTTACTTTGACCTCCATTTACTCTTTTACTGTATCTGGCTATGATTTCTCTTATTAAGAAGTGATTTTTCCTTTGTTAGCAGCAATCCATATTGCTTGAATTCTTTGCTGTGCTTTAATTAAGCTAATGGAATGTTCTTGTTTAACACAGCTTTGGATAATATTATGGTCGACATAAACCATCATGCATTCTAGACCTTCAATAATGTTCTTTGAAACTTTTCAGCTGTTGAAGTGGTCCCTAATGGCAATCTCTGAAAATAAAATTTACCAAAGAGCATTAAATGTGAACATCTTGGCTTTCTCACTGTCAAGCTTCAACTGCCAGGAGCCATGTGAAACTTTTAGCCTTGAAATAGAGCAGACACATGCATATTATCCTGATGAGAGGAAAACAGTAATTATGGATGATATCTTTTTATCTTAGACTTCATATCATTAAGATGAAGACACAAACAAAGTGCCCTATTCTTTCTGACAAATCTCAGTGCAATAGCATGCTTAATGTCACATGGTTTCATTGTACTGGTCCTATTTAATCTAATACTACCAAGTTTTTGCTGTAAAACTTCCCCAATGCGTAGTGGTGCTCTGTGTGATGGGCCGATCTCTGCTTATTCAATGTCATTTAGTTTATATTTTTTATGGTTTGGTGCCAGGTCTTTATACCCATGATTGATATTTGTGTCTAAAGTTAGTAGACAGTTTTGAAAATTGGACCTATATGTACAGACAGTTGCATCTTGGGGGAAATGCTGTGTTAGTTGTAGTGCTGTTTGTTTTAGAATGTCTGCATAGTAAAGTTGGATCTCTGAGTCTCTGACTGGAATATTTCCGCCAACAAGTTATATCCACACAAACAAAAGCCAAACTGTGACAGGTTGTATCATAGAAACCCCCTTGGGAACTGCCAACTGATGTGCTGAGACTACCTCTGAGCCCGTTTCTCCTGGCAGCTTGGGACTTCCTACCTGGTTTGAGCCAGATACGCTAGCCTGTTACAAACCCAGACCCAGCTCTGAACCATGTCCCCCAACGGCTGCAGGCTTACCTGAAAACAGCTTAAGAAGTGTTCCTGTCTCTAACACTCAGATGCCCAGCTCCCAATGGGGTCCAAACCCCAAATAAATCCATTTTACCCTGTATAAAGTTTATACAGGATAAACTCATAAATTGTTTGCCCTCTATAGCACTGATAGAGAGAGATGCATAGCTGCTCCCTCCCCCTCCCCCCGGTATTAATACATACTCTGAGTTAATTAACAAGTGAAAAGTGGTTTTATTAAATACAAAAAGTAGGATTTAAGTGGTTCCAAGTAATAGCAGACAGAACAAAGTGAATTACCAAGCGAAATAAAATAAAACACACAAGTCTACACCTAATACAGTAAGACAATGATTACAGATGAAATCTCATCCTCCGAGATGTTCCAGTAAGCTTCTTTTACAGACTAGCCTCCTCCTACTCTAGGTCCAGCAATCAATCACACTCCCGTGGTTACTGTTCTTTGTTCCAGTTATCCTTTGGGGGTGGAGAGGCTACCTCTTGAGCCAGCTGAAGACAAAATGGAGAGATATCCCAGGGGCTTAAATAGACTTTTCTCTTGTGGGTGGAGACCCCCTCCTCTCTCCTATCCAGAATTCAGCTCCAAGATGGAGTTTTGGAGTCACATGGACAAGTCACAAGTCGCATGACTGAGTTCCTTACCAGCCAGGCCACATTCCTGTAAAAGCTCAGATGTAGATTGGTGTCTACAAGTTCATTGTTGGGTTAAGTGTTTCTTGATTGGGCACTTACTGAGGCTACTTAAAATTAAACAAGTACATAGCCAATATTCATAAGTTCAAATACAAAAATGATACATGCATACAAATAGGATGAATATATTCAGTAGATCATAACCTTTACAGAAATATGTTACATGGCATATGTAGCATAAAACATATTCCAGTTATGTCATTCATTCATAAGCATATTCCCATGAAGCATTTTGGGGTGCAATGTCACACTTACAATAGATTTCTTTAAATAATAAAAATGTACACTTCTCAGTCTACCACATGGCAATGCAGCAATTCAACTAATTTACTTAATACTTTCCCTATGAATACATCTTCTTTGATCATTTCAGAATAATAGTTCAGAGTAGCTGTTGCAGGTAGTGGTTGGGAAACTCGGTTAAATGTTCTGGGAAAGCTTATTGTGTGAAATCCTGTCCCCTTCCAACATCAATGGAAGTTTGTAACTGACTTCACAGGGGCCAGGACTTCTTATACAAGATCTAGCTGGGCCAGGTTATTTGGGAGTGTTAATGAACTAGGACTAATATCCATTCAGTTTGGTTGTTTTCAAGAGAGCTACCTGTCCTTCACAAAAGAATCTTAGGGCTTGTCTACATGGGGAAAAGTACTGGCATTACTGTACTGCTATAGTTATACAGGTGTAACTCCCAATGTGGATGCTCTTACGCAGAATACGAGCCTTTTTTTTTTTTTTTTTTGGTTTAGCTTAATTTGCGATCCACAAATATTCCAAATATGTGTTCACTTGGGGAGTAATGGCAATATAACTATAGCAGTATAATTATACCGGTATAATAACACTGGTAAATTTTCCTGTATGGACAAGCCATTAGTTCATTTATCCCAAGATCCTACTGCTCAGAGGCAGTTCAGGAGGCTTGCAGACTATCCACTTTACCTATTTGCCCCCAAGCACTTCAACTTTAGAGGCAGGCAAAGCTTTCCAGAACAGTTTGTTCTATCCTTACTAAGGCTGTAACTACATTATGGCTCTGCCTTCAAAATACACCACCTACAGGAAAGTTTCTTCCTATAGCCCCTTGGCTGTTCTATTCAGCATTTTATTTTTATAGCTTTTTTTTTTTTTTTTGTCTGGGAAAATACTGAAAATCACTTTACAGACCCAGGACTCCATAAATCTTGTACATTATATTTAATAAGACAACTGTAGCCAAGTTATCTACCTCCTGAAATACTAAAGAGCCACATGTGGAATTCAATAGATACTCTGATATCAGTAAAAAATACCCACTTAGAATCTGAGCCAGCGCTCATGGGGACCAGGGGAAATGAGTAATTGAGAGATTTTGGAGCATCTCTGAGGCTTTGGGGGAGGTTGCAGAATTTAAACTATAGAGTGACTGGAGAGAGCGTTCATTAGGGTTCGTCCCTCTCCAGGGCAGCAGGGAACCACACCACCTCCCTTAGTCCTGGCACGGCCCCTTGGGGAATCAATGGGGCCAAAGGAATCCTGGCTCAAGCAGTCTGGCAGGGGGCTGAGCACACACAGATAACAATTAACAGATAACTAGCCCAGGCCCTGGGTTGGGACGGGGCGGTAAAGAGTCCAAGGCTTAGGCCCTCAGGCAGGGGCTGAGCAAACACAAGTAAATAGCACACCCAGGCTCCGAGTGGCCTGGGAGAGGGGAAGACTGCCACCCACATGTTGGCTGCCAGGGGGGGATGAAGGCCCTCCCACTCCACTGCGTCCCAGCCCGGGGCCCTAGCAGCAGTCAAAGGCCCGCTGCTGTGTCAGTGGGGATCCTGGCTGCAACACAGCTGTCTTGCAACCAGACTTGGGTCGGCTTCCCCCGGGCTACTTCCCAACTTCCCCTCTGGACATACCTGGGTCAAGGTGGTGTCCCCAGGAGGGTCAATCACATTGGATCCTCGGAGTAGCTGGCGAGGGGTAGGCTCAGTGACTCTCCCACACACTGGTCTGTGTTGAGTGTAAAGGAGAGTAAATCATGGAGTGAATCAACAACTGTCAAGGAAAAGAAGATCCGGAAACAGCAAGGAAGAGAGGACTGAGAGCAGAAGAGATGTCATTTGCATGGATAGACGAGAAGTCACATGGGAAGGCCAGGTGGCAGTACATCAGGGAAGGGACAGATGGGTGATGTTGAAAGGGACCAAATTAAAGCTGGAGAAAGAGAATTCAGGAATGGACAGATAAGGGATCAGGGTTTGTTGCACATCCTTTAGATTCAAAGCTACAGACATATGAAGACTTTTCATATGTTCGTTTATCAAACAAACAAGGGACAGACATGGCTACAACTAGACTGTATACATTTTGTTTTGACAGTTTTGAAACAAAATATCTCAATTTTGAATTCAAAATGATTTTTCATTCTAAAAATTTCTTTAATTTTAACCCCGTATATGACAGTCTGAGGTGTTAAGGTGAGAGACAGTTTTGTATCTGATAGAGACTGATATCTTGCAGTTGCATATGACTGTTCAGAGGGTTAGTCACATGGGGCACATCTAGATTAGGCCAGTTAGCTAACACATTTTATTTAATGTCTTTTTATATGAGACTTTGCATCTACTGTAGACAGTAGTGTCTGAAGTTATGTCTGAAAATATGTTAGCCAGTTGTGGTCAACCCAAGAGGTGAGCTTAGAGTGAACTACAACCAGCTAACCTATTTTAAAACACAACCAGTTTTCCTACTTGATGTATGCCCTTTGTATATGGAATTGTGTACCCTTGAGACATCAGCAGTTACATTCAACTGATACAGTAAGTTATGAACTAGATATAGACTAGTGGATCAGGCTTAGGCCTAAGATAGAGTTCAGAACTGAAATCAAGTGATCCCAATCAAACTTCCAATTATGGACAAAACATCCAAGCTAAATTTGGGATATTTAATAATGCAGATGAGGACTATTTACATATACACAGAAGTTAAGCTGATGCATTTCATAGAGTTAAAGATCACAGGAAGCTACAGGTTAGCATGCAGGTTGCTGTGTACATATGTTACTCCATTTATTGATGAAGCATGGTTGACTGACTGTGCTCAGAATCAGGTCTCTAGAGTTTAGAATTCTTATTCTGACCTCCTCTCCTTAAGCTAAACTAAATTCCAGTCACTACAGTGCAATAGCTTTGGCTTCCAGATAACAATTGTTTCCAGGTTAGGATTTACAACATTTCAATGCAGTTGTTTTACCTTCAGGGTAGAATCAATGTAGGACACTTTAAACTCCTCAGTGCTTGTTATGCATTGGATACGGGTTGCATCCTCTAAAGCTAGCATTTTATATTGAACATTAACAGTATATCATTTCCTCTCCTATTAGTGGCAATTTGTTTTATTTAATGACACAGTTATCCATGGCTGTTTATACTCAGATATGTAGAACAGTATATTACCTTGTTGTTTTTTTAAAATCATAAATTGTTGTCTTTTGAGACAGGTGAAATTTTTATGTTAAACAGATTAGTTTCAATTCCACACTTGACAGGAAAACATAAATATCACTCCATATACAGTAACCCCAAGATATTTGGAATTAGTTAATTACGATGTATCAAGTTCTGTCAACATGCTTTGTTACTTTTCATTCAGACAAGAGAGAGTGGTCTGCATTAGATCTGTTCTAAGCAGGTGCAATTCCAGATTTTAGTGGAGTTGACCTACTTACACGAGGGCTAACTGTGATCCATCACCTCTGATATGGGAAAAAATAAATGCAACTAGAAGAATATGCATTACTGAGAGAGGAAAATGTTCTTGGTTTAAATATCTTGGGTCTTGTGTCCCCCATTAAAGTAGTATCTGGTCTTCTACCGAATTTGTCTACTATCAAATACCCTGGAAGGAAATCACAGCCATTTCTCGAACCCTGTGATGATGATATGCAGAAATAATTACAGTTTATATGTTAAGAGGCAACTGCACATCACCCAAAGGCCCAATCTGGTATCCTTGAACACGTAACACGCAATGGAAGTTTGGAAAGTACAGGATCAGAGCCAATTAAAGCTGATTTCCCCCCCCCCCAAAGTGTTTGTTTAGTGTAAAGAAAAAATAGAGATTGAATGTGTGTAAGTGTTTAACTAGGCTATTTCATAGGGAAAATATCATTGAAGGCCATTTTTAAAGCTGCATGTATGAGTATAGAAGATGAATTTTACATTTACACGGACAAGCATCAGAAATGCTGGTAGACTCATCCACTGAAAGAACAAACAATGGGCAGATACTGGGATGTAATCACAACTAAGCAACTCAGTTTAAATTCTGGATAATTATTCAATGGTTTAAAATAATCAGGTATTTCTCAGCCTAATTCATACGACAAATGCAAAGAAATTGTGTGCAAGCTAAATTCAATGAAAAACGTTCAGTATTTACAAAGTGGGGGAAAACGTAAATACACTTTCACACCTTGGAACACTTATAACTATTGCCTTAACCTGTTTTAGTTATTAAAACAGTTACTTTTTAAAAAAACTGAATAACAACTCCTTATTCTGTATCTTTTGGAACCTATACAAGGAGAGTCAGGTAGCTAATAAAGTAGTCAATGGCGTATTCTCTTCATCTGTCATCCTGTCCATGAACCCTTTATTCTGTGCGTTTCAGGGTCTATAGTTTTAGTCTTTTAACAATATAATATGTCAGAGTTGATTAGATTATATTGATGTTTGTATCACAACCCACCTGTTCAAAATATTGTGACATATTCAGTACCTTTGTAATTTACTGGTTTATTCATTTGCACTCATTCATATGCGCAACATCTGTTCGAAAGGGTTTGTCCTTCAGCTACAAAAGGTATTATATCTCCAGGTGTTCCGTATCACCCCTTTCACTCATTTGCCATGTAAACATTGTGACTATAATAATATATTCACAGATTAGATTCATAGATTATAATAACAATTAGAATAACGAGTCTAATAGGAATTGCTATAGAATTTGGTAGTGTTCAGGAGTGACACTTTTAATTAGAACTAAACACTATTTATAGGTTAAAGAGGATGCACGCCATTTGGGGCCTGTTATGAAAACTTGGCCTGAGCAATAAATCCAATTGACGCTAAGGGGAGTTCTTCCTGAATAACATCTGCAGGCTGGAGCCTGGGGTATCTTACCGTGTCTGAATATTGTGGCCCATTTTAGGGCTGGATCTTGTTCACACTCAGGGCGAATCAGAGGGGTGGCAAGGAGGGCCATGTGGCCTGGGACTCAAGCTCAAAGGGGGGCTCAAATTTAGACACTTGTTAATTTTTTGGCATTTGATAAGTTTCACCGCTTGTTTTTATACGCATCCCTATCGGACCAAAATGTGACACACCCTCTCATCTTACAGCTGCAAATTTAAGCAAATAAAAGATGTGATTTGGTAAAAGACATACTTTTTCTGTTAACTGATATAGCTTTTGTCATATTAAAGAGTTAAAAATCTTCATAAATATTAATAAAAATATATTGGTTCTGATGGCACAAGATTAGACCATGTGTCATCATTTTTTATTTTTATTATGACGAGGGCCCTTAAAAACTGGAAGTGGCCCGGGCCTCTCTGGACCTCTGAGAGGGCCTGTTCACACTGACTTCAATCAGAGTTTTCCTAATGATACCAATGTAAGGAGGAACCGGTCCTTAGAAACCACATTAGTTTCTACTTGAAAAGGATTGAAACAAGAATGTTTGTTTGATACAATGCAGTTTTTATTATTTAGCAGGCAAACAATAGTTTCCTTTAGGTTTGCATCATACACATCCTTTTAAACAACATGCTATTTCTTTTGTGGCTTCAATTATTTATCATTTATTTACGGCACAGACTCTCCCTGCAATAAACAACCTCCAAAATAATTTTCTAGCTACAGTTTACATTGAACTACATTGTAGATAGCATGAACTCTAAGGGACATAATCATTTCCTGCATACTAACTCAGTGTGGAAAAGGTTCTTTCCCTTATACAGGCAAGCAAAGATTATTACACTCTTTTATTTTTTTAATCTACAAAAGAACATTCTCACCTAATCCGCTCATAATGCCATGTTTATTTTGGAATGTCTTGAAAAAGTACATCCTTGGGAAAACTCCCCTAAGAATCTCCAGTAACTTAATTATACTTCAAGGACAGATCTAAAAACCCAAGAACATATATTTTTTTTATCCTTTCAGGAAAACATTTGTGATACATAGTACACAAACAGTCCACTCTCTCCTTAAATTCTGCAAGGAACTATTTTTCAAAGGGTTATCTCATGACTCTCTTGATTAAAGAGCATCTATAACTCCCAAAGTCATGAAGAAATATTATAAAAACAAGATCTATTTACTCCAAACCAACTGTAAAATTAATGCAGTGCCATTGATAATCCCAGGTGACAAATCTGAACACACTCCAAGCCCAACTCCCTTAATGACAAATGTAGACCACACTATTTACTGTTCAGTTCAGGTCACTAGGCTGGCTATACTACTTATTAATTTTACAGCCTTAGACAAAGCTAGGAGTCCATTTTTATCTTATAACCATGTTAAACTATATGAAACCCGCCTTTGAATGCAAACAAAGAGAAGCAATTCATAGATGAGTACAAAGGGGATTTATCTACTGAGAGGAACTGTCCATCAGTTAAAGGAAGACAAAATGAAACACTGAGAAGAAAATGACATTCATGCAGCAGTATGTCTATAGAATTTTAATAGGTGTTTCCTAGGTAAGAAGTCACTTCATGTCATACTTTACTCATTATTAACTGCAGTTATAAGTGCTATATTTTTATGCTATGTGGATATAGTTCAATATGTTGTTACTCCCAACTTTGCTAACACTACTGGAGCTGAATTATTATTAGTAACATTGAATTTTTATTATTAATTTCACTAGCATAAAGGACAGAATCAAAAGCCAGAAAGATGATGTCCATCCAGGTAATATAAATGAATGCTTTACCCAGCATTGCTGTCTCTAGTTTACCTAGCTTACTGTGAGCTGGACAGGTGAAGGGTTGAGGTTGGGGGATGAAGGGGGAACAGAAAGGTCATATACTAGATTTTCAGCATTCAACTTGAATTTCCTGGCTTCTGGGACACAGCCAAGGTTTTGGGTGAGCTGTGCAGGGATTTGGCATCATGATTCTTTGTTAATATCCATGGTGATTATGCAACTAATCCTTTCCCCACCCCATCAATAAATGCTGTCCTCAACACCACCACCCACATACACACACACACTTGCATTGATTACAATAGGAGCTCCATCTGAACACAACTCTGGCCCAGTGTACTAAAAGTGTACCAGTCCCCAATATTAAAACTTACTTTTAACAAAGCAGCTGAATTTCCTTGGTTTTCAGTTTTATAAAAAGTGTTAGAAAGGCACCAGTAACATACATCAGAGGAGATTTTACTCCAGCGTCTGCATCACTCCGCACCTGTTTACAATCTTTCCCTGTATAGTATCCACTGTTTGTGATTTATTGTTTCATTCATTCTGGGCTCAATCTTGCAGTGTGTGAGAGCATCTTCTCCTTCCCCTGAAATTAATAGGAGCCGAGGGTGCTCAGTATCTCTCCAGCCTGAGCCTGTACATATTTGTTCACACACACGTAGCATTTGTATGCTTGTTCTTGCATTGCCATATATAGTGTTTGTCATAACTATAAAGGGAAGAGTAACAGCCCTCCTGTGTACAATACTATAAAATCCCTCCTGGCCAGAGACTCCAAAATCCTTTTACCTGTAAAGGGTTAAGAAGCTCAAGTAATTTGGCTGACACCTGACCCAAAGGACCAATAAGGGGACAAGATACTTTCAAATCTTGGTGGGGGGAAGGCTTTTGTTTGTGCTCTTTGTTTTGGGGGTTGTTCGCTCTTGGGACTGAGAGGGACCAGACATCAATCCAGGTTCTCCAAATCTTTCTGAACAAGTCTCTCATATTTCCAACTTGTAAGTAAACAGCCAGGCAAGGCATGTTAGTTTTTATCTTTGTTTTCTCAACTTGTAAATGTACCTTTTTGCTAGAGTGTTTATCTCTGTTTGCTGTAACTTTGAACCTAAGGCTAAAGGGGATTCCTCTGGACTCTTTAAGTTTGATTACCCTGTAAAGTTATTTTCCATCCTGATTTTACAGAGATGACTTTTACCTTTTTCTTTAATTAAAAGCCTTCTTTTTAAGAACCTGATTGATTTTTCCTTGTTTTTAGATCCAAGGGGGTTGGATCTTGATCCACCAGGAGTTGGTGGGAGGTAGGAAGGGGGATGGTTAATTTCTCCTTGTTTTAAGATCCAAGGGGTTTGGATCTGTATTCACCAGGGAATTGGTGAAATGGCTCTCAAAGCTACCCAGGGAAGGGAATTAGCACATTTGGGAGTGGTGGCAGCAAACCAGATCTAAGCTGGTAGTTAAGCTTAGAAGTTTCATGCAGGCCCCCACATTTGTACCCTAAAGTTCAGAGTGGGGAAGCAGCCTTGACAGTGTTTGTTTCTCAGTCTCCTCCATTTAAATATTAGAAACTTAATACATTCAATTGTTAATGTCCTTTTTGTGCCATGTGTGGCTGTTTAATTTATGACATAGTTTCCTCTGCACTGCACCCTTACATTTCTGGAAAGTCTATTTGTCTGTGGGGATAGCTACCATTTTGTGTTGGAGAGCTGATGGGGTTATCTTGAAGAGGCTGTACATGCTTGATGCTCTTTCCCAGAGACTTTACTTTTGTTCTTTCCTGTATTGTTGTTTCGCATAATCATGAATAAGTCATTCACATTTAACTTCATGATTGTGCTTTTGTAGGAAAAAACAAGTGTGCACGCACACACAAATACCTCAATACTTGCTTTCAGACTTGTAATTTTGTATTTGTGCCCCACAATTTACATAGCACAAAGTCCTCATGCAAAGTTTTGGTAACTATATACGCTTATATCTCTCCTGCAACCTAAACTTAAATACATATGCTAAGTAAATAATTTTTAAGTAGCCATTCTACAGTACCATGCTGAAACTGAGTCTGCAGTCCTTTTTCAAGCTGAGCCCCCATTGAAACCTCTGGGGTTGTGTAGTCAAGGGAAAATCTAGCCATCTGCTCTTCAAAAACAATCCAGAGAACTAGCAATGTTTTGAGTCCATATATTTGCTAACATTTATCGTATTGTTTGCTGATATTTTATAAAAGTGTATATGGACACTTCAAATCTAAATGACTGTAGGGATATGTGACAGCTCCTTTTAAAGAAAAAAAATCTTCTTGCTCACAAAAATGTTGTTTGTTTCTTAAACTATAGCAAATTGCTATTAATAATAGACTGTTGTAAATATGCCTTTCTTTAGATTACAGTTCATTTAAGGTCAGTATCAGTTGAGTGAACATTTTCTGTTTTCTCAGTGGACTAAAGACAAGATATGAAATGAATAAAACTTTTTTGATTCATCTTCAGACACTCTTAGAAAGTATTAAAATAAAAAGAATAAAGGACTGCTAAGCTCATGTTTTTAGTCCATTTGACTATACTTTATCTCAAGGCAAAAAAGAGAGCTGTATTGATGTGTCCTTAAGATCTACACTTGGACAAAGCAGTTCCTGCACCTTTAAAGAGAGGAAACCTATTGGGAGAAAAGGAAGTGAAAATGCTTTTTTGCATTTCATCAATGATTTTGTAAACCTTTCATATCTGCAACTGTTTTTCCTGGCATGAAGTTCATTGCCAGCGAAAGAGAAGGAGAACCACAGGCACCAAGGAGTTAACAAGCAAATAAAGCTTTTTAAAGAGCTGAAGAAAAAAAATCAAAACACTATTTAAAAAGCCTTATAAGTTATTTTCTCAGTCCTTTCTGTTCCCTTGTGATTCCACTGGTAGATGAGAGCAGAAACAGGCATAACTGGGCTAGAGTGAGAGACTGGGGAAAGAAGACAAGGGGTTTTTGTGGCATCCTCCACCAAGAATGCAGGTGGTCCTCTGTGCTGCGTAGGGAGTGGAAAGCAACAGGGAAGCTAACATTATCTGGAGAATACTTTCTTGGAGTGAGAGCAGGTGTCCAAGCTAGAGTTGATGGAGCTTTGAGTCCAGTGGGTTTTAGGGGAGGTTTCATAAGTGAGGGCCCTTGGATCCACAGGATATGACTGTGAAGAGCTATACAAGTAACCCTTCCTTTTTTGGTTTGCTGACCATTCCAAAAAAAAAAAAAAAAAGGCAGGGGGGAGAGGCGGAGAGGATTGTTTCAGAGCAAACTAAACATTTCATTTGACTGGAAATGAAATGAATCCTTTTATGATTGAGCTTTTTAAGGGTTTTTAAATTATTTTTTAATAATGTCAAGCTGTCTGAAGTGGCTCACGAACATGGGCTAGACTGTTACAAACCAGCACACAAACCCCAAATTGGTTGTGTGTCTGTCATAACTATAAAAGGAAGGGTAACAGCTGTCCTGTGTACAGTACTATAAAATCCCTCCTGGCCAGAGACTCCAAAATCCTTTTCCCTGTAAAGGGTTAAGAAGCTCAGGTAACCTGGCTGGCATCTGACCTAAAGGACCAATAAGGGGACAAGATACTTTCAAATCTTGCGGGGGGGAAGGCTTTTGTTTGTGTTCTTTGTTTGTGAGGTGTTCACTCTCGGGACTGAGAGGGACCAGTCATCAATCCAGGTTCTCCACATCTTTCTAAACAAGTCTCTCCTATTTCAAACTTGTAAGTAAATAGCCAGGCAAGGCGTGTTAGTTTTCCTTTGTTTTCTCAACTTGTAAATGTACCTTTTACTAGAGTGTTTCTTTGTTTGCTGTACTTTGAACCTGAGACTAGAGGGGAGTCCTCTAAGCTCTTTAAGTTTGATTACCCTGTAAGGTTAATTTCCATACTGATTTTACAGAGATGATTTTTACCTTTTTTTTTCTTTAATTAAAAGCTTTCTTTTTAGAACCAGATTGATTTTTCCTTGTTTTAAGATCCAAGGGGTTTGGATCTTGATTCACCAGGCGTTGGTGAAAGGAAGGAGGGGGAAAGGTTAATTTCTCCTTGTTTTAGATCCAGGGGGGTTGGAACTGTATTCACCAGGAGTTGGTGGGAGGAAGGAGGGGGAATGGTTAATTTCTCCTTGTTTTAAAATCCAAGGGGTTTGGATCTGTATTCAATGGTGGCAGCGGAACCAGAGCTAAGCTGGTAGTTAAGCTTAGAAGTTTTCATGCAGGCCCCTACATTTGTACCCTAAAGTTCAAAGTGGGGATCCAGCCTTGACATGGTGGTAGAGCGGTGGGATCATTTTAAACCCAAAAGCCAGTGAGATTTTTTTTTCCTTCTAGCTGCTTGGAAAGCCCAGCTGGAGGTAGATAGATGCATATCTTATCTCTCCTTGCCTGAAGGCAGAGGTGTTAAGTTTTTTTAACAGGTCCTTTGTTAAGAGAAGTGTTCAAATGGGCAAACAAAGGTAAAAGGAATTTACAAGCTGAATTGTGTTTTTTTTTTCCTTTTTACATCCTAGGGAGTAGCTAGTTAGAAAGTCTCTGTTAACTCAGCAGCAGCCAGAGCTGAGAGCTTCCCAGTTTCAGCCAACTGCAGAGGGGGTGACCCAGCACAAAAAAACAGGAAAATGACTAACAAAGAAGTAGCTAAAAAAATAGAACTGGCCAAACTAGAAGCAGAAGAAAATGAAAGAAAACATCAGAGACTGCTTCAATTAACAAAACTCGAGACAGAGCAGAGAGAAAGAGAAGAAAAGGCCAAAAAGGAGGCCCATGAAAGAGATGGAGCTGGAAAAAGCCAAAGAGGAGGCTCACAAGAGAACTATGGAGCTGAAAGAAAAAGAGATGGAGGAGAGAGAAAAAGAAAGGAAGCATGAACTGGAAGTAGCAAAGGCTAAGCAGGATGCACCAGCCAATGCTAACAACCCCCCTCCAGGTACCACTTCCCATCCCAGAAAATTCCCCACCTACAAGGCAGGTGATGATACTGAGGCTTTCTTAGAAAATTTTGAAAGGGCCTGCCTTGGATACAGCATCATTCCAGACCAGTACATGGTAGAGCTGAGGCCGCAGCTCAGTGGACCCTTAGCAGAGGTGGCGGCTGAAATGCCTAAGGAACACATGAACAGTTATGAAATTTTAAAAACAAGGCCAGACTCAGAATGGGGCTAACACCCGAGCATGCCCGTCGGCGGTTCAGAGTCCTAAAGTGGAAACCCGATGTGTCATTTACCCGTCATGCCTACCACATTGACAAAAATTGTGATGCCTGGGTATCAGGAGCAAATGTTAAATCTCTGGAAGATCTGCTTTCCCTAGTAAAAATGGAGCAGTTTTTAGAGGGTGTTCCTGAGGAAATAGAAAGGTACATCCTAGATAGGAAGCCCAAAACTGTAACTGAGGCGGGGGAGATTGGAGCCAAATGGGTGGGTGGAGGTGGCAGAAAAGAAAAAAACTAGTAGCAGTTGGAGTGAATATCAGAAAGGGCAAGCTGAAACAAAACCTTACCACCGGGGACAACCCCAGGCCCCACCCACATCCCAAGGGAAACCCCAGACGCCTTCTCAACCCACCACACCAGTCTCCACCAACCAACATCGCCCCGGTGATACCTTAGCAGGGCGATGTTTTAAATGTAATGAACTGGGACATATAAAGGCTCACTGCCCCAAGAACCCCAACCGATTACAGTTCATTACACCCCAATCACACCAAAGATCCCCAAACCCAGATGCCTCTCTCATACCCTCGGAGTGAAGGGAAACGTTGAGAGTGGGTGGAAAGAAGGTTACCACTTGGAGGGACACTGGGGCTCAAGTGTCAACTATCCACCAATCCCTAGTGGACCCCAAACTCATCAACCCGGAGGCTACAGTGACAATTTAACCCTTCGTGTCACAGTCTGTAACCTTGCCTACAGCCACGTTGCATGTCCAGTACAAGGGCTGGTCAGGAATGTGGACTTTTGCAGTCTATGACAATTATCCCATTCCCATGCTGCTGGGGGAAGATTTGGCCAACCATGTGAAGCTAGCCAAGAGGGTGGGAATAGTCACCCGCAGCCAGGCTAAGCAAGCTTTCAACGCCATCCCTGTTCCTGAGCCGTCCACCAAGGTCCCGTCTGGGTTACCAGAGACCCAGACAAAGGTGGTGGAACCGGATCCCCTGCCAACAACTGCAACAGCCATAGTGGATCCAATCCCAGTGACCCAACCAAAGCCAGTCCCAGAACTGGAACTGGCAACGCAACCAGCACCAGAACCATTGCCAGCACTGAGTCCAGCGCTTGCAAACCCGTCTACAACTCCAATGCCAGAGGGCACCAGCGAGCCTGACCTGGCGGAAGCAGCAGATAACCCTACCCAAGAGGCTCAGCCAGAGCCTGAGATACCACATAGTGCACCAGCGGACAGTGGATCACAGTCAATGGAAACAGCCCCAGCACCTGCATCGCTTCCAGAGGGATCAAGCCCCAGTCCATAGTCCAAGGAGGAACTGATGTCTCCAGCATTAAGGGAACAGTTCCAAGCTGAGCAGGAGGCAGATGACAGCCTTCAGAAAGCTTGGGTGGCGGCGCGGAGCATCCCACCGCCTCTCAGCTCTTCGAACCGATCCCGGTTTGTTGTAGAACAAGTACTTTTATAAAAGGAGACTCTTTCTGGTGGGCACCAGGAAGATTGGCATCCTCAAAGACAGTTGGTAGTTCCAACTAAGTATCGGGTAAAGCTCTTGGGCTTAGCCCATGATCATCTCAGTGGCCATTCTGGGGTGAACAGAACCAAGGACCGGTTGGGGAAGTCTTTCCACTGGGAGGGAATGGGCAAGGACGTTGCTAATTATGTCCGGTCTTGTGAGGTGTGCCAACGAGTGGGAAAGCCCCAAGACCAGGTTAAAGCCCCTCTCCAGCCACTAACCATAATTGAGGTCTCATTTCAGCGCGTAGCTGTGGATATTCTGGGCCCTTTCCCAAAGAAGACACCCAGAGGAAAGCAGTACGTACTGACTTTCATGGATTTTGCTACCCGATGGCCGGAAGCAGTACCCTTAAGCAACACCAGGGCTAAAAGTGTGTGCCAGGAATTAACAGACATTTTTGCCAGGGTAGGTTGGCCCTCCGACATCCTTACAGATTCGGGAACTAACTTCCTGGTAGGGACCATGGAAAACCTGTGGGAAGCTCATGGGGTGAATCACTTGGTTGCCACCCCTTACCACCATCAAACCAATGGCCTGCTGGAGAGGTTTAATGGAACTTTGGGGGCCATGATACGTACATTTGTAAATGAACACTCCAATGATTGGGACCTAGTGTTGCAGCAGTTGCTTTTTGCCTACAGGGCTGTACCACACCCCAGTTTAGGGTTTTCACCATTTGAACTTGTGTATGGCCGCGAGGTTAAGGGGCCATTACAGTTGGTGAAGCATTAATGGGAGGGGTTTACGCCTTCTCCAGGAACTAACATTCTAGACTTTGTAAGCAACCTACAAAGCACCCTCCGACACTCTTTAGCCCTTGCTAAAGAAAACCTAAAGAATGCTCAGGAAGAGCAAAAGGCCTGGTATGATAAACATTCCAGAGAACGGTCCTTCAAAGTAGGAGACCAAGTCATGGTCTTAA
Source organism: Malaclemys terrapin pileata (assembly GCF_027887155.1). Taxonomy (NCBI): domain Eukaryota; kingdom Metazoa; phylum Chordata; order Testudines; family Emydidae; genus Malaclemys; species Malaclemys terrapin. The sequence goes on from NC_071506.1 coordinate 181,373,558, forward strand.
AGGCAATCCAGGCCCATAAAATGGAAGCATCGTGGGAAGGACCATTCACGGTCCAGGAGCGCCTAGGAGCTGTTAACTATCTCATAGCCTCCCCCACCTCCAACATAAAGCCTAAAGTATACCATGTTAATTCTCTTAAGCCCTTTTATTCCAGAGAATTAAACGTTTGCCAGTTTACAGCCCAGGAAACAGATGACGCGGAGTGGCCTGAAGGTGTCTACTACGAAGGAAAAAAGGATGGTGGCGTGGAAGAGGTGAACCTCTCCATGACCCTTGGACGTCTGCAGCGACAGCAGATCAAGGAGCTGTGCACAAGCTTTGCACCAATTTTCTCAGCCACTCCAGGATGGACCGAACGGGCATACCACTCCATTGACACAGGTAATGCTCACCCTATTAGAACCCCACCCTACCGGGAGTTACCTCATGCCAAAACTGCTATACAAAGGGAGATCCAGGACATGCTACAGATGGATATAATCCGCCCCTCTAAGAGTGCATGGGCATCTCCAGTGGTTCGAGTTCCCAAACCAGATGGGGAAATACGCTTTTGCGTGGACTACCGTAACCTAAATGCTGTAACTCGTCCTGACAACTATCCAATGCCACGCACAGATGAGCTATTGGAGAAATTGGGACATGCCCAATTCATCTCTACTTTAGACTTAACCAAGGGGTACTAGATGAACCCGCTAAGGAAAGGTCAGCCTTCGTCACCCAGGCAGGGGTGTATGAATTCAATGTACTCTCTTTCGGGTTGTGAAATGCACCCGCCACCTTCCAAAGACTTGTAGATGGTCTCCTAGCGGGATTGGGAGAATCTGCAGTTGCCTACCTCGATGATGTGGCCATTTTTTCTGATTCATGGGCAGAGCACCTGGAGCACCTGGAAAAAGTTTTCGAGCGCATCCAGCAGGCAGGACTAACTGTTAAGGCTAAAAAGTGTCAAATAGGCCAAAACAGAGTGACTTACCTGGGGCACCAGGTGGGTCAAGGAACTATAAATCCCCTACAGGCCAAAGTGGATGCTATCCAAAAGTGGCCGGTTCCAAAGTCTAAGAAACAGGTCCAATCCTTCTTAGGCTTGGCTGGATATTATAGGCGATTTGTACCCCACTACAGCCAAATCGCCGCCCCGCTGACAGACCTAACCAGAAAGAAACAGCCAAATGCAGTTCAGTGGACTGATGAGTGTCAAAAGGCCTTTAACCAGCTTAAGGCAACACTCATGTCTGACCCTGTGCTAAGGGCCCCAGACTTTGACAAACCGTTCCAAGTAACCACAGATGCGTCCGAGCGAGGCGTGGGAGCAGTTTTAATGCAGGAAGGACCGGATCAAGAATTCCATCCTGTCGTGTTTCTCAGTAAGAAACTGTCTGAGAGGGAAAGCCATTGGTCAATCAGCGAAAAGGAATGCTATGCCATTGTGTACGCGCTGGAAAAGCTACGCCCATATGTTTGGGGACGGCGTTTCCAACTACAAACAGACCATGCTGCGCTACAGTGGCTTCATACCGCCAAGGGAAATAACAAAAAACTTCTTCGGTGGAGTTTAGCTCTCTAAGATTTTGATTTTGAAGTGCAACACATTTCGGGAGCTTCTAACAAAGTGGCTGATGCACTCTCCCGGGAAAGTTTCCCAGAGTTAACTGGTTAACAATTGTTCTTGGAATGAAACACATTGTTAGTTTATATAATTAGTAATATGTCTAAAGGTACATGTGTCTTATTAACTCTGTTTTCTCCTAGAACTCCAGGAAGAAATCACAGCCAGTGTGGAACCGAACGTCCAACACGATCTGTGATTTGGGGGGCGTGTCATAACTATAAAGGGAAGGGTAACAGCTGTCCTGTGTACAGTACTATAAAATCCCTCCTGGCCAGAGACTCCAAAATCCTTTTCCCTGTAAAGGGTTAAGAAGCTCAGGTAACCTGGCTGGCATCTGACCTAAAGGACCAATAAGGGGACAAGATACTTTCAAATCTTGCGGGGGGGAAGGCTTTTGTTTGTGTTCTTTGTTTGTGAGGTGTTCGTTCTCGGGACTGAGAGGGACCAGTCATCAATCCAGGTTCTCCACATCTTTCTAAACAAGTCTCTCCTATTTCAAACTTGTAAGTAAATAGCCAGGCAAGGCGTGTTAGTTTTCCTTTGTTTTCTCAACTTGTAAATGTACCTTTTACTAGAGTGTTTATCTTTGTTTGCTGTACTTTGTACAGTACTATAAAATCCCTCTGTATTCACCAGGAGTTGGTGGGAGGAAGGAGGGGGAATGGTTAATTTCTCCTTGTTTTAAAATCCAAGGATCTGTATTCAATGGTGGCAGCGGAACCAGAGCTAAGCTGGTAGTTAAGCTTAGAAGTTTTCATGCAGGCCCCTACATTTGTACCCTAAAGTTCAAAGTGGGGATCCAGCCTTGACAGTGTCTTTATAATTAGATTTCACAAACCAAGTTTCTGGTGTGAACTCCTTAAGCACTATGGCTTGATCTACACTAGGAACTTATGTCGATATAACTAGGTCGCTCAGGGGTGTGGAAAATCTGGTTAGTCTGATCTAACTCCTGGTGTAGACAACACTATGTTGACATGAGGGCTTCTCCCATTGACATAGCCACCGACTCTTGAGAAGGTAGAGTACCTATGCTGATCGGAGAAACTCTCCCGTTGGCATAGGTAGAGTCTTCACTAAGTGGCACAGGAGAAGCACTGGAAGAGTAGACAAGCCCTATAACAGCCTTAACATGGAGTCAGAAACAGTCCCCTGGGGCACTCCAGTCTGTCTTGCCACCCAGGCAAGCCTGTCTAGTACAACAATGTTCAGTTTACTTCCGGTCTCAAAGGACAAGTTGTTTACCTCAGGTCAAGTGCACACTAGATTTCTCAGCAAAGACAATGCTTACAGCCAGTCCTATAATAAACTAACTTAAGATTTATTAACTAGGAATAAGACCTATTTACAAGGTTAAAGCAGATAAATATACATACACAAATGAGTTACAGTCTTAGTTTTCAAAATGTAATAGAAGGTCCTGGGCCAGGGGCCTTGGCATGAGTTGGCATCTGGTCTGCCGGGGTCACAAACAAGGTTGATGGACATTTTGAAATTTAAAATTAATTTTGAATTGAATAATTAATATTTTACAGTGGAAAAATATTTTTTTGTTTTTTCTGACTGAAAAAAATTCCAATCTGGCAAATTTTACATTAATTTGCAACATTTCACCCAACTCCCCCTCCCCCCCACACACACCTGCAATTCTGCTTAGCTCCAGTTGTGAGGATAAATACATTAAAGATTGTGAGGTGCTTAAAAATTATGGTGATACAGAGCATATAAGTATCTTAGACTGAAAGTCTAAGATAAGGCTGCTACAGTTTCCACAAAGGATGGCCTTTTGAGAGTACATTTCAGTAAGGTTACTTGCGTAAGTAAGAGGAGCAGGATTCAGCCATGTATTTATTTAAAAAAGAAGAAATAATTCACCAGCATCAATGGCTACTGTTAAGCAAAAATAGAGATGTTGTTATTATCTTCATAATTTGGGTACCCTATTAACCCATGTTAGATAAGCTATTTTCACAGTCTATATTAACACCCACCCAGCAGAAACATGATGCAATTTATTGCGTTAGATGGATTGGCATTTGTACCTTGTTTTCTTCTGTGAGATCTTTCTACCTCAAGATTTTTAGTGGCCTTAAATAATATTGACAAGCTTTATTACACAGAACTTTCATGAGGTATTTTAATTGTATTATTTTTTGTACTTTTGTCTTAGATACTATTATGATTTTTAGACATTATTACATTAAATATTAAAATACATTAAAAGTTTATACATTCAGTGTCTACATCTTGTATGAAAGCTCAGGAGATGTATAGAGGTAATATTATTTTATGTGATTTCAACTATGACAATTCTGTAAATATGTTACAAAACTGTGTTTTATGATATGAGTCGCATTTGGCTGGAAGGTAGAGGGGGGCGTGTGTGTGTGAGCACATGCAGAAGGAAGTTCTCTAAGCAGGAATATTACTTAGAAAACCCTTCCAATTTTATACAGCCTTACTTGGTATGACCCAGTGTATGACTGTTTGGGGTTAGGCCTACTGATAGCAGTAACTCATGAGAGTGCTGCCTTTGCTTTGTTCTTCAGAAGTATTTGAATTTCAATTGTTTCTAATCAGAGGAGCTGAGACTTCAGCTCTGTAGAGGAGTAAAGGGCACATGGTCTGCTGCTGGAAATCATGTTTTTCTCAAATCCAAAGAAGCCTCTTGAGAAGTTGCATGATAGCATGTCCGTGTTCTAATCAGCATCAGATTGATTGGATTGGCCTTGACCTACCTTAATGAATTCCTTGATTAAAGTCACTGTTGTAAAATATAGTAGAGTCCTTCACACCTTAATCTACATGCACAGAATATAGTCCTGATGTTTGTCTTTGAAAACATACTCACTTTGGCCGAAACTACTGCATCTAGAGAGCTGATAGGGGTGGTGTGCAGCTGCTGCATAGCAGGGGGAGCACAGGGAGGCATTCTGCCTGGCAGAGGTACACCTCATGTCTTAGTTCATTTGACATATTGGGTATTATGTTCCTGATGCAACTTGTCCATGTCATTTTGGTAACCCTGAGGCACGTTTTTTGTTTTGTTTTGCAGCTGCTTTTGAGGACTTCACATTTCATTATCTTGCTAGTAAAACAACCCCTCATTCTGATATCATGAAGTCAGGATAAAGAACTGTCCTAATGGATTCGTCAGAATATGCTGTACCTGAAACATTTCTATACTCTGTAGATTGATAAGAATGGCCATACTGGGTCAAACCCATGGTCCATCTAGCCCAGTATCATGTCTTCTGACACTAGCTGATGCCAGATGCTTCAGAGGCAATGAACAGAACAGGGCAATTATTGAGTGATCCATCTCAGGACGTCCAGTCCCAACATCTGGGAGTCAGAGGCTATGGAATATCCAGAATATGGAGTTGTGTCCCTGGCCATATTGGCTAATAGCCATTGATGGACCTATCCTGGATGGGAAATTAATATATCAAGTATGAAAAGAAGGAATGTGATGCAAATGAAAAGAAAAAGGCAATGGGACAGCCCAAATGCAATGGCTGCTGTTTTCTCCATGGTAGTTTATGTAGGATAATGTTGGACTCAATTTCTTGTCTTTTGTTTAAGTTCTTTGGGTCTATATTAGAACTGGTCAAAATTTTTCAAAAGGATTTCTTTTTCTCTTCTTTTCTTTCTTTCTTTCTTTTTTTTTTTTTTTAAATGGCCATTTAAATTTTTTTTCAATTTTTTTAATTTTCCATTTTTTACTGAAAAAAAATTAGGTTTCATTTTTCAGTGTTTCCTTTCCTCCCTTCACCTCACCCTTTTAGTGACAAAATGGGGGGAGGGAGGAAAGGAGGAGTAAAAAGGAAAAATTCCTAAAAACAAACATTTAAAAAAAAACAGTTCTGTTTGAAAACTTCAAAATGCAAATGTTTTAGATTTTGTTTAATTATTTTCCTGGATATTTTATCTTTTTCACCCAGTTCTAGCTAAAGCCAAGATGCCACACTGAGGACTTTTCCATTATCTTAATTAAAGGTGAGCCCAATCGAACTCATCAGTTCATATTCTCTTGAACTTCGGGGCTATTCAGGTCTAGGCAAGCCAATTATTGCAACTGGATCCTCGCTGGAAAGTGATTCAAGACAAAATCCTCAATCTAAACATCTCTAAACATTGTGAAAGTTCAGAGTTAAATTCAGATCTAAGCTTTGCAACTCAGATGCCTCTCCTGTTAATCCATTGTTATTCTGGTCAGTTGATTCATAGTTTATGCTCTAACACTTGGTGGTTATTGATACGTGTAGTGTATATAGTCAAACCTATGTTATGTTGATGGCATACAAACTGAAAAGTTATATAAAAACGTAAATACTCGTGCTGGAAGGTAGCAATGTAACACTTCTTTATTTCTTAGAATTCCAAACTATAACACGCAAGAACTCCAAATCAGAGAGAGAGAAATCAGGCTGCACCCTTAAACACCTTACTGTAGGCCAGTTGTCTGTAGACTGATTTTTGATAAACCCCGTCTAAACATTTTGCAACTGAGCCCCCTATCCTTCAAGCAAGGCCAGGAAAACCAGAGAAAATTTGAAGTGATAGCTTATAATTTTCATATACCAGTAGTTTTTAATACAGTACAACCTAGAGAAGATGCGCAGATGGTGTAGACCTAGTGCAGAGTATGAATGATATTATTGTAGATTTATTTTCTCTGGCCAACTATTGAACTTACATTGAACTGGGTATTATTTTCTCTCTTTGTCAATGAGGTTTGCATTTTTTTTTTAAAGTGCAGTATCCAATACTAAAGTAGTCCATTTCCAGTTCATGAATATTTCTTCCATATATTGTAAATCATGGCTGACTGATTAGACAGCTGACATTAGATAATGAAAACCACCAGTTATATTGGTGATTTCTTCTGAAATTAAGACACATTGTTTCTTTTAACTGCAACTTATACATTTGTTATATTTTAATTAACCAAATCTTTCTATGCAATGTTGGCCTGGTGGCCAATGAGTGTGTTTTCTAGCAATCTGTCCTTTGTAAGAAGAGGTTTGAATGGGTGTCTGAAGTTAGGAGCAGGAAAGCAGTAAACTAACAAGTGAGAACATGGCAAGGTTGTGATATACACTCAGCTGAAAACGACTCTCTGGCAGCTAGAAGTAAATTCAGATTGCAAGAACTGGATCCAGAATTATTGTGAACATTCAGTTGATTGAACACCTATATCAAGCAGGTAATTCAGTGGATATTTTTTCTTCTAGCACATCTCTAATATAAAACATGCAGCAATACCTCAAAGGACATACAAAAAGTCAGTCTTTTGGAAATGGTAGAGGAAAGAGAATATTTTTTTCCTCAGGTACTGTCCTCCACATATATTATGTATCACTGCTTGGGGTACAGTGAAATGTTTATCCTTTGATGCTGAGGGACAAGGGACTTTTACCATCAAAGTATATAGCCACATTTCATCACTAGCCAAGCTCAGTGCAGAACAGAAGGAGCTTTTTTTGACCTTGCTGAAAATAAATACCACAGGTGTGAGTGCTCTGTCATATAAACACTGTTTTTTCAGATGCTGATTGCATAATGAAAGTGTATCACCGCAGTCAGTCTTTGCTAAGTACAGAGCTATTGGAAAAAGAAAAAAAATGAATCACAGAATCCATTCTCTTTGACCAGTTTAATTCTCATTGCACACAAATGTAGGTCAGGAGTAACTTGATTTTTGTCCAATGTACAATCACTCTGAGGGGATTTAGACCCAACTAGACCTAGTGGGTGCTTACAGATCTCTTTCGCTGCATTACCATAGAAATGAGAGGTGCTTTCAGAGAGACACCATAATGGCAAGACTTTTGGCTTGTCTACACTGCCACGCAGTTTGGACGTTGGGGGTGTGAATAGCAATGTGCACCAAAGTTCTGCACTGTGACTCCCCCTACCTGGTCACCGCAGATGCGAACTAAAAGGTTGCTAGTTTATATTAATGTAATCCTGGTCAAAGAGGATTACATTAATACAAACTAGGAACCTTTTAGTTTGCATCCACAATGGGGAGTCACAGTGCAGAACTTGGGTGTACACTGCTGTACACAGCCCCAAAGTCTGAACTGCAGGGCAGAATGGACAAGCCTGTAATATGGCTGTTAGCTAGGCAGAATGCACTGTAAGCATTGGTCACAGGCTCAGCATGCTGTTAGAACTTCTAACATCACCCTGGTATGGACTTTTCCTCTGCTTTTGCTAGACAATGCTTTCCAACAGTGGGTAGGTGCAGATAATGCCTAGGTCTCTGATGGGCTCCCTTCCAAGTATTCTGCTGTCTTGCAGAGGCTAGGAATATTCAAGCTAGAAAGTACATATATCTGTGGCTTAGTTCAGGGACCTTTTAATACCTTGAGCAGTGTCGTGGAATGAGTAGGATGTGTTGGCCCTCTCCACCCAAATAATGTTGTGGTATTTTACCTTCTGTTAAGAGAATTTAAGAAAAAGATCTGTCTTGTAAAATGAAAATCATCATTGATTTTGTTGTTCTGTAAAGGATTGATGTTGTTGTGTTTTCTAGGATTAGTCTTATTTTGTTTTAACCACGGTTGATCATAAATGTAAACAATCAAGTTAGGCTTAGCTGAGTTATGTACTCAGTACTTACAAGTAACTAACAGAACACCAAGGAAGCACAGTATGTGACAGTGGTAGATATTTTTGCTCAGTCCCTGTTTATATGAAATAACTAGCAAGAATGCTGCAAAATGTTTACTATTTGATGTAGAGGTGAGGGTTTCTGTTTTTTTTTTTTATGTCAAACATACAGCCACTTTTTATCATCAGCCAAGCGCAAAGCTGAATTAAAGGAGTTTTTTGACCTTGTCGAAAATAAATAGGTGGAAGTGCGCCAACAAACAAAGGTTTGCCATCTTTCCAATCACTGTTTGTATAATGCACTGTTGGTCTGTCTAAAAATCATATTACCAATGTCAGCAAGAAAACACATTCTAACTGAAGGAAAATAGGAAAAAATGAAGTGTGTTAAGGGGTTTTTTTTATGCATTTGCCCTCCTGTGTATTGCTGTTGAAATAGGTTTTACCAACATTATATTTTTCTTATCTAAGCTTATCTTTAAGATGACAAATACTCTCTGCCATCAGTACAAACCCATGAATAGCTTAAGGAAGCAGTTGATTTTAAGAATGAATGGTATGCTATTTGAGAATTTGAACAAGGCACTTGAAAAACTAATTACACCGCCTTGGATATTAAAGTAATAGAAAGTTGGCAACATTTATCTCGCTTTTTTAACATAAAAAAACAGAGGTTTTTCAAGCTTTAAGAATTGACTCTTTTGTCGGTGGCTTTAAAGTGTAAAAGGCCAAAATTGGAGTAGAAATAATAATTTTAACTGATAAAATGCACACGAGAAAAGTTACCAGTAGACCCTATCAATATTGCTCACATGAGACTTTTTTTCCCCACTATGATGGAAATGTGGCTATAATAAGAAAGATGAGTACTTACAGTGAGAAGATTTGTCATCATGAGCAGGAAGAGCTGAGTGGAAATCTGGTATGTGCAATGACAGTGGGAGTTCCGCTTCTGACACATTGGCTAGTAGACAAATATTGAAGTCACAACCACTTGTAATCTATCCACAATACATTCTAACATATGTATCCCTTAAAAATGACTGAGAGAAGGCTTTGCATAGGGAAATAGGACTTATGTTAATAAAAGACCTGCAACCAGAGCTGGTCAGAAATGTTCTGATAGAAAAGCGAAGTAGTTGAAATATAAATGTCTTGCAAAAATGTGTCAATTTCAACAACAAAAATTGGGTGGGGGAACCCCTGAACAAAACATTTCAATATTCTTTTAAATGACTTTCATTTCATTTTTTTAAATTAATATATCTTGTATAAATATAAATTTTCTAAAAAATCTAAATCAGAACAAAATACTTAGATTTTATTTAAACAAAACACTTCAATTGACGCCAACGATTTTTGTGCCAGAATTTTGTTTTTTTCAATACATCTTTTTTTTTTAAATTGTTCTATTTCGGAATGGAACAAAATGGAAATAATGGAATTTCCTTCAAAATGGAAAATCCATTTCCTACACAGTTCTACCTGCACATATTTCCTGACTTGAGTAGTTGAGCATTCATTGCTCATCCAAGTAGCGCTACTGAAACCACTGAAATGACTCATGTGTCCAAAGGGTTGTAGAAATTTGGTACTTTCTTATTTAGAAGGCAGAGATCATCAAACCACTGTAATATTGGCTAGTTTTATAAACATGACAAATTATTATGAGAGTCTTCTGTGTTTGAGCTCCTTTGTACAGCAATGTTAAATTCGGGATCTAGAGTGTACACATACACAACCCAAGTTATCAGGGAATTGCTTGCCTTGTAGAGAATCATTTGGGCATCTATTTTCATGGAACTCTAGATCATAGCTTGGAAAAATACAAAATGTATGCATATTCCTGCGGATCAGTGTTCTGGATTCACACAGGTATTTTTACCACCTCTGTGGCTGCTGTTGGAATTTTATTTCCCTTAGAAAAAGCTGAGGAAATGTCTGAATGTTTACTAATTATGAGAAAAACAAATGTAATAAGCTTTATTCAAATTTGAAAGGCCTCCTCATTCCCCTCCCCATCCTCTACCCAATCGCCGCCAGTGGAAATTTTACGCCTTTTCAATCAGGGCTTTTGTGCTTTTCAAGTGTACTCATTTCTGTGTTTCATTTGTGACTCCTGCTGCTTTAAATGGCTCCCCATCAGGCTGGCAAACTCCTGTGGTGAAAACAGCACTGCATATCCCATAAGTGCTTTTGCACCTACAAAGTAACAATGTTTTGTGAAATGTCTTGAGATCCATTTCTGGGCTTAGTACGGCATGTGGAATGTCATACATAAATACTGAGAACATTGAGTCAAATAAGCTTGAAAGGAATCCATAGTAAGATCTTCTCGGATATTAAGGAGAAAATATGGGACATCTCTCACAGTTCTGACAAATAGCAAAAATATGTTACAGAATGCTGATAATTATCTTACAGCATCTTGCATCTCACAGGATACCAAAGCACTTTAGAAGCATCACAAGCGAGTAACAACAATTTTATATGATTATTTCTAAGAATTTAACAGATTTTTGTTTTAGTTACATTATGGACTAACTTGGTTTAAATTGGTGCAACTCCATTGATGTCAATAGTGCTCCATCAGAGAATTTGACCTATATTTCGGTAAGATCCATACAAAATCTATTAATCAATAATGTGGAGACTCACTTTACTCCATACTTCAGGAGTAGTTGGGGTCAGATTATATATATTTCATAGACATTTAAAGGTAAATCCTACAGGTTATAATGAAAATGTATAGTTCTCAGTTGACATCATATATATATATAGCAAACCATACAAAGCGGTTAGCCATTCTCTGCATTGCAGATATAACAATGCAGAAGATGTATATAATCTATTACAAAGTACAGATCAGTATTTATAGGGGACATTATGAATACAGATGAAGATACATAAGGCCATTATATGAAATCTTCTGAGAAATGGGGTCACTCATCTCAGAACAATACTGACACTCTTTCCTTAGTAGTCTTGGCAGATGAACAGATACAGTTCTCTTGGATTTAGACAGTGAGTCTATATGCAAAGCATAGGGAAATCAGCTGTATGAAATATCTTATGGCCAAAGTTATGAGACTCTGAAGAGTATATGAATGGTGTATGCAGCTGGTGATCTATTTTTCTTAGGAGCTAGGTGACCAAATAATCTTTGTACTGTTTTCTTAGAGTACAGATTTTCTCCATAGAATTTCTCACATCTTGATAGCCACAATTTCAGTAATAGGGAGGGCTATTTTCCCAAAAAGAGCAGGCCAGAACAGCAGATGGATAAACAGAGAAGTATGGAAGCTTAGATTCTTTTTCTAAAATGTCATGCTTGGTCCAATTACAACTGAAACTAGGGACATGTCCTCCATATGTGACAACATTTAGATAGTTTGAATCTATTTGCCAAAATGTGGAATGTGGCCAGGAGCTTGAGGTTAGTGTCTCTGTGAAAAATGCCATAGGATTGTTGATATGACCACACATGCTCATGTGTAACCTGCCACTGTGATTGGTGTGAGGAGGCAAAGATAAGATGAAAATAGAAACCAAAGACAGAGATCCTTGAGGGTTTTGGAGTGCCTGTCTCCCTTTGAAATTAAAAGCTGGACTTGCATTAATGGCTCAACATGGCGGGGGAGGGGGGGAGAAATCAAGTGTCATGGATGATGCAGAATGTCACCCTTGCCATTTCATCACAATCTGGTTTGAAGTTAACAGGACAGGCTCTTGGGACATGAGTCTTGGAGCTTGTGTTGATCGAGTATATAGTTGACACACTCCACAATGAATAGTGCCTCTGAAATTTTCTACTTCGTCTATGAAAAAAAAAAAGGGATAAATTGTGCTACCTTTATTCACATTGGGTGTACTTCACTTAGCAGATAGCCTCACTGGATTCAAAGGGGCTGTTTGCAAAATAAGGTACTGCTCAGTGAGGATAAGGGTGGCACAATCTGGCTCTTTTAGATTTAAATTTCAATTTAATCGGAAACAAGTTTTGAATGAAATATTTTGCCACTGGAATCCAGCGAACTGTACAAATCAATTACCTCTGGACTCTAAGAACTGTATCCCTTTCCTCATCCGTGCAATAGTCTTACCCCAAGAGGACAGTTTGGTTTTGCCCACCCATAGATACATTTTATTTTTATTTTTTGGTAAATGGAGCCCCTGGGCAGGGACAGAAGCAGCCTCACATTCTGAGGATACAGCATTATAAGGTATGTGCAACGCCTCACTTAACAATGCTTCTCATTTCCAGTTTGCATTTGCATAGGACAAAATCCTTTTCTAGAAAGATTTTCACTGTACATTTTAGAGTGATCTCATCTTTTTTTGGGTGGTGATGGGAGCGAGAAAAGTAAAGTTAAATCAATCAAGTTGCTGACACTTGAGCTTCCTAAAGAAACATGCACTGGTGAGCAGATTTTCATAATACAATCCCAGTAGGACTTTACATCTTGTAAAAGTTTCAGTTTAACAGGTATAAAAAAGGGAATCCTATTCTTCTCTGCAGAACAAAACTGTCTCTCAGATGTTTTAGAAGCTGGTTTGATCTTTTTATTCTGCACATAAAATGAGAGTCTAAGGAATACTAACCGTTCCCAGATGTAGCTGTTTCTCTGACCTGGCATTGGGCAGGAAAACACCAATGCACTCAGAATCTTTTTTTTTACTAGAGTCCAGTTACTACTTTTTTACTGTGAGATTTGGAGCAAACTTTCTTTCTCACTTCATTAGGGTCTCCTAATATAAAGCACATACATTTTTCACATGCATCTGTGGTCAAATCTGGATTGGGACAAAGTTCAAATGCATCCCACAGAAGTCCGGCCATATGACCTCCTGCTCCTACGTCTTCAAGGGTACCTTGTAGTTCTTCTGACTATATTCATTGACTCCTGTACCCTCTTCCTATACTCCGCTCCATAGCAAAATCATCAGTCAGGAGTCCAACAAGAGATGTGAATGACCCTAGAGAACTTCAGACTCAATGCAGAAAAAGGGTGAGGGCCACACAGTTACCCAGAATAACAGAAAATGAATAAAAGTATAACAGAGCATATAGAACAGCAATTTTTAAAATCACCTTAACTTCAAACAGGTATTAAAAATACATCTCTGAGATCCGTAACAAATCCTCCAGGAGACAAGAGATTATATTTCTAAGGTAAAAATACAAAAAAGGGAGGAACACCTATCAAAACAAAAGCCTGAACTCTTTCAGTACCTCTTTATATACCAGACAAATGGGGGGGAAAGGCAAAAATTTCACTTACAAATTCTTTTCAGGTCACCTTTAACAGTAATAATATTACAATGTGCGAGCTGAGACATAAGACAGAAAGAGATGTTCATTTTAAAACCTGCAATAGAGCAATTAGCTGGAAAGGATGTGTCATGCCTTACAATAAAAGTCAAATGGCAGTAAAATACTTCACCACTAAAACTATCACCAAATGACAAAGCGCACACATCAAACCACAATCCACATCAGAAACTCTATGTCAGTTGTACTACTGTGGTTCCCTCACCTATATTAATTATAAAAATGCCAGGGACAACAAGGGCCTGATACACTACTTATCATGACCATATTATGTTGATACAAGTGTGTTGACTTCAGTGGCACTACACTGATGAGGTAAAGCTGGAATAATGCACTGGAGAATCAAGTCTTAGATGTCCAGATAAATCTCCAGTCACCGAATGATTCACCGAGTACTTGGTCAAGGTAAAATGAAAAACAAAGCAACAAAACCTTAGCCCATCTTTGGCTGTTAAACCATCATAGTAACTCTCTCTTACTTCCCTTAGGTCACTGACTGAAGCAGCAGGGAGACACCTCAGTCAGCCACTCCCAGCCCAGCTCTTCTCATCTGTGTTTGTTTTAGCTCTTAAACTTCCGTGTTGTAACACAATCCAGTCTCAAAACAGCTATGCTACAGACAGCACCAACATCCAAGACTGCCAGCTGCTTCTCCAGAAGTCACACTGCTCATTCTTATTATTCAACCAATTACTGGTATCGATCTCTTTGCCACTCTGCTCTTCATTGGCATCTCTCTACTCCATTACAGTTTCATCTTCTACTTCAACTCCCACTTAGCACCCCACAAAAACAGAGAGGACCACACAGTGCTCCACATGCCACAGATAACATACTCCATCAACTGCCACCACTTTTTGCTCAAGACCCAGTTCAATGAGGTGCAGGCATCAGAACCCATGTTTCACCTTGATATTCTATGTATAATTTCCAGTAACCAATACAGAACACTTGTTGGAGAATATTAGACAATGGCCAGATCATTTTAAAACTGTAAAATCATAAACATAATTAAAAATAAATAACCCCACAAACTACTTGGAGCTCAAATGTAGTTATTTTGCTATCACAAGAAATTGCCTGTGGCTTAACTGATATATCAAATGTGTCTTTAGTAATTTAAAAGTAGTGTCAGAATATATGTGATATAAGCCTTCATAATGCAACAGTATATTTATTTTGCAGCAGCTATGAGGTAATATATCATCCCAATTACTTTCCCAGAAATTAGGCTCTTTGAACAGGCAAATTATAGGGTTCTTTCATTGTTGTATCTTGGGTCGCTTATCAGTATTACATGTCTTTAAAGAAACAATTGTTAAAACATTCATCAAAGTTTGACTGAAAATCTGATAGTTTCAATAATTCAGCAGATTAACATTATCATTTGCAAAGGCTGTGATTCACTATCAAGCATTAGAGAATGAAAAAAGGATTAAATTATTTTAAAACATACCAAGATTTTGAAAGGGATATGAAAGTCTTCATGCTTAGGGCATTAGAAAAGGAAGAAATTAGCCTGTTGATGAGTTATTTAATAACAAAAGGATTTGTTACGTCTTTCTCTGAAGAATCTGGGTACTGCTGGTGGCAGAACACCAGACTAGATAGACCACTGGTTGGGTTTTTTTGGTAGAGGAATTGCTATATTTTTATTATAATGTTTGAGTATCTCAAACATCCATAAATTGTGTGTAGCTGCCATATACAGCCCTGCCGGTTGTAAGATAGGGCTTGCTTAATTTAAGATATACAATATAATCTCATTTTGTTTCTCATTTCACCTAAATCAGACAAACAAGGTTTGTTTGCACAGTCACCATACCATCTGGCCATGTCTGGAATTCCAGCTTTGAAGAGATTTGGTTTGATACGGCTGCATATCCAAGAAGAGATGTCATGCAAGCAGCTTGAGATGTGAATCTGGACAGAGAACTGTATTACTATAGCTGTACTATTTCCTGTGTAGTCTTGGAAACCAGAAGCTAATTTAAGTGAAAAGTAGTTGGGAGAGCTAGTGAGAGCTCAGTCTATAGTCTTCACTGTAAGGAAATATTATTACCTTAATTCAGTCCTCAGGTGCATCAGCTTCCTATGGTGTCAGGTGAAGAGTGTTGTGGCCGCGCAAGGCACTCACAACACCAAGAGCCAGCACACACTCAAAAATGAGCAGTGTTAGTAGGCATATACAGGGGAAATGAGATGCACTGATTCAGCATATTTCCCCGGCAGCCTAGAACCCGACTCCCCTTGAGGGAGAGCTTCAGTTCCTGTGTAGCTCGTCGTCGCCTGGGACAAATCTCTCTCAGAGCACTGCACCATAGGGAGGGACAAGTAATGAAGCCCTATGTAAGGATACTCTCAGTGGAGTCCTGTCTCTTCTATAGCTTGTGAACAACACAATCCCTGTGATCAAGATGCATTGCTTCCTGCCTAAAGGTAGTGAATTGCATCTCTTCCATCATCCCTCCATAACCAGCAGGTAATATTTACCAGTGATTTCACTCACTTGAGCTTGAGGTGTACTTTTCTCCATTGTCAGTTGTTTAATATCATGCACATTCTATAGCTTGTCTGCCTGCTATGGTCTTCTTGTAACACATTGATCTTGGTCTTTATGAGAGAGAGAGAAAGAGAACTCTTTTAACTGTTTGCCATTTGAAGGTTGGCTTTTCTTTTACTAAAAGTAGACATGTAAATTGGTGCAAATAATTTTGAGGGTGTTCATAGAGCATTATGTGCTATTCTACACACACGTTTTATTGTTTCTGCCCTTACAATAAAAGGAAGCTTATTCCTTTCCAGAGAACATGATGAACAGCATGCACACTCTTTTTAGTTTCTCGGGGCAAATTAGGAAACCATTTTCTGTGCTCCAAATATAAGGACTACCCACCTGTGCTTTCGCAGAATCTTTGAGTGGCTCAGCTAGTCTTTCACATTGAAAGCACAGATGTGTCACTACCCAGAACACTCTTTCAACTTGCAGTTATTTCAGAGCACAGCTGGAGTTTGAGCTCTGAGATTGTGCAAATTGGAGGGCTTTCTTCAGTTCTAGCCTCTGTGGACCAAACACTGCCCAAATTCAAATCCATTTACTTCAATGGTGGTGTATGAGAGGAGAACATGTGTTATGTATTCGGGTGTTTCTCCTGGAAGGAAAATATAACTCAGGGACTGATTCTGCCACCCTTAGCTCTTGCTGAGTGATTCCTGACTCTACACATAGTCTCAATTATTTGGAGAGGGAAAGGTAGAGTTAACATGAATCAAACGTCCCCCTGACCGACATAAGTTTTACCAACAAAAGTGCTAGTATAGACATAGCCTAACTCTCTTTGGGGAGTAGGATTGACACCACACCCATCTCCTCTCTTACTAGCTAGTTTAGGCAGCTCCCTGCTCTGTGTGCCAACTTCTGTGAATCACTTTTTTTTAGGTGCCTAACTCCCCATGCAATGTATAGGTAGCCTGGGAGCCTAGCTCAGGCTTGTGAATTCCATTAGGCAACAGGAATACTATCTCCCCATGTGTACTTGTGGCACCTTAGAGACTAACAAATTTATTAGAGCATAAGCTACTCTGAAATCTCCCCATGTAAGTATTCTCGCACTTCTTATCAAACAGTCTGTACTGGGCTATCTTGCTTATCACTTCAAAAGTTTTTTCTCTTACTTAATTGGCCTCTCAGAGTTGGTAAACCAACTCCCACCTTTTCATGCTCTCTGTATGTGTATATATATCTCCTCAATATATGTTCCATTCTATGCATCCAAAGAAGTGGGCTGTAGCCCATGAAAGCTTATGCTGAAATAAATGTGTTAGTCTCTAAGGTGCCACAAGCACTCCTGTTCGTTTTGCGGATACAGACTAACACGGCTACTACTCTGAAACCTGTCATTAGGCAGCAGGGTGCCTAAGGGTGCCTCTACCCTGAACCCATCTTTCAGCAATGAGTAAGAGCCTGTAGGGGTATAAATAGCAGTGCAGATGGGGAGGCATGGTTTAGGAGATTAGAGTAAAGATATGCCTGAAAGGTTTGGGTTTGTACCTTGATACATACCCTGCATGTCTCTCAACTAGCCCAAGTCGGGTTTCCCATCTAAGTTACAGATTTTAGCAGTGGACTGTCCCACTGCCTCTCCGCTTCGAAGCCTTTCCCTGAGACAGGAAAAAGCTCCAGCAGCAAGGAAAAGGTCTGGCAGCTCCCTGCTGCTGGAGTCCTTTCCTGCTGCAGCAGAGAAATTCTCTGGCAGCAGAGAGCAGCTGAAGCCTGTCCACACTGTGTCTCCTCTGCCAGAGCCTTCCATGGACATGTAGCTACACACTGTAATGGGGACACAATGCACTTTTCACTGTGGCATGTAGCTACATGTACACTATACTCCACTGCCAGATGTGTAGTGTAGATGTAACCTAAAATTTAACACATAACTTCGCCTTGTGAATCTAGCCTCAGATGTGATTTTTGGCCCATATCATTTTTGCATACTAGTTTTCTTTCTAGAAAACTGTTTTTATTTCCATGATTTTGAGAATTTTCCATTTTAGAATCACAGGATTTAGCTATTTCCATTATTAAAAATCCTTAACTCCGAAAACAGTAGGAGATTTTTTGACACTAGTTCAATTCTCTCAGTTCTCCTAACTCTTTTGCCAATTTAGTCAATTCAACAGATTAAGGAAGATTAATATCTTCTGACTGTTTCACTAATAATTGAGCCAATTCAATTATTTCTCCAGACTTTCTTTTCCTTGGTTAGCAACAGGAAGATAAATCTACTACAGATACATTCTCAAGGGACATGTATGAAGTTATGCTAAGGAGTTATACATTTCTGGAGCTTCATCTTTGATTTACCCTTTACCAGTGTGTTTTTAAGTTTTTCTGTATTTTTAGATTTGGACATTTGGGAGTAACTGCATTTTTATTTGAGTTTTTAAAATGCTGCTAATTATACCATAAATTAAACACCAAAGTCACCGGGGAGAATATATGCAATCTTGGATCACTTAAGAGTGGAACAAATGCAGCAGCATCTATTTTCAATACTGGTAGATCTTGGCATCAGATGAGTAGCTGACCTTTTGAATATCAAGATGGTGAAGGGGAAAAAACTGAAGAGCTGTCTCTGTAAGTCCTCCCCATTGAAAGAACTCACTGATTTTAAGTCCCTCCTTGTGTGGATGGCTTCCAGGATCAGACCCATGATCCTCTTTCCTCATGTGCATGAGTAAGTGCAATTTATGGACCAAAAATCTGGTATACTTATTAGAGCACGGGACTGTAGAAGAAAAACAAATCCTGGGTTCTAGTCCCAGCCGTGCCACTCACTCACTGTTGTAGGACATGCCAATTAAGTGCTTGGGTTATTTGCTGAATATACAGGGCTCATTTGTGGTAATTAATGGTAAATGTTTAGAAAAGTACTTTGAGGTCTGGAGGTGAAAGGTCTAGAGAAGTGTAGATTAGCATTAGTATTTCATTCAGGGTCACTTAATTTTTATCCATATGAAAACTGAACTTTTTTCCCTGCCAAACTATCTGAGGCAGAATTTCGATTAGTGAGTGTATCTGAGCATACACCCAGACTTTTACACACTTACCTTTGGATTTCCATTATGTCATAACACTGATTAATTACTAAGGCTGTAAGAAAGTTGTGGGTTTTTTTGTTTTGTTTTTTGGTTTTGGTTTGTTTTTTTTTTTTGTTTTTTTTTTGTTCAAAAGCTGCGGCCACAGTGTGTTAAAGTTCTGGGTCAAGGCATTCAGCTTACCTTCCAAAGCAGGCAGCAGCACAGAAGAGACTCTATGTGTCCCACTTGGCTCTTGAAGGCAAGCATGGTGGAGGGGCATCTGGGCCAAATTTGAGTGGCAGTGCAATTCTGTGAGCCAGCTCACAAAGGCCAAATTTGAGTGACTGTCAATCTGTCCTTTTGTGACAGAGGAGCATCTGGGTCAAATTTGAATGAATGGTGATGCAACCTCGTGCATCAGGTTTCAATATCACTCAGATCTGGGGCAACCATAAAAAGTTTCAGTGTGTGTTAAAAGCTTTTGTTTCTGTAACAAAATTGCTGCCCATGATTTTCTTACACCCTTATTAATTACTGTATTGATGCCATGAAACAGACTTAATAAATGTTACAGTCCATGGATCAGATTGTAAATGGCCGGTTGATCATTTCCCTGGTTTGGGGGAAGCAATCAGCTCACTTAAAGACAATGGAGCTGGTTCCAGTGTCAGTGTCCCACCCACACTCTTGATTGGATGCCTACTGAGAGGACAGGCCATGGTAGGAGTGAGGAGGGCGATAAATGAACAGACTCCATCACTGACAATTTTTAAATCAAGATTGGACATTTATTTTAAAAGAGTCCCAGAACAATTCCTAAAGTGTAAGCTCTCTAGCCTACAGGAGGTCAGACTAGATAATCACAATGGTCCCTTCTTGCTCTGCATCTATGAATTTATGTTGGGGGTGGGACAGAAATCATGGGGCTGGTCTAATTTTCACCAGAGCCAGGACTGGTGAGCCAGATGGGATCTCAGAATCAATGACCTCCTTGATGCTCCTTGATACACTGAGCAGACCTTTGCTACAAAGAAGGACTTAGCATAATTGTCTGCAGTGTTGTTGTACCTGCGTCAGTCCCAGGATACACTGCTCTACAGCCAAAATGCTTCTGAAATAAATGTAGTCAAACATTACTAATTCTGGGTCACTGAGAACGAAAATGATGCTTAAAATTGTTGATTGGCTCTAGTTTTCAAGATATGCTATTGGGTCAGTATATACAACTCTTGACTTGGGAATGGCGGAGAATAAGTGAGTTATAAAGGGAAGGGATCTTAATTTAAACCAGAAATGACTAAAATACATCTTTGACTGGATCTATGAATAAATCTATGACTGGATTTGGACAGTACTTGCTTTTTAGGCAAAACAATGAATGATGCAATCTGAAGCTGGTATTGCGTCATACATGATATGAATTGCATTATGTTATTCCTAGAAGTCATGGATGATGCAATCATAACGAAGCTTACATCACTCTGCTGAACAAATTGCCCTATATCAGCTCTAGAAATCATACAGTGTCGTGCTCTCTTATTTGTCAGTGTTTGATTTTGCAAAGGGACACGTTTCTGTTTAGCCAAAGTGAGCAGAGATGCCTCGTACTTGTGTGAACAGTGCAGATAACTTCTGCTATGTTTGTGGTGAAGTGACTTTTGCATCCCAAAAGCGCAGTATAAGCACTATGGTTAAGAAAGCCTATCACCTTTATTTTGGCTGCAAAATTGGAGATCAGGACAAGAGGTGGGCCCCACACATATGCTGCAACACTTGTGCAACAAATCTTCGCCAGTGGTTGAACAGGAAAAGGAAATCTATGCCTTTTGCAGTGCCAATGATTTGGAGAGAGCCAACAGATCATACCAGCAATTGTTACTTCTGCATGGTGCCTCCATTTGGGAAAGGTGTGTCAAAGAAGAAAAAGTGGACTGTGCATATCCAAACATTCCATCAGCTATACGCCCAGTACCCCACGGAGAAGGACTGCCGGTTCCTGATGAACCAAAATCATTCTCACTTGAGTCAGACGAGGAAGAGGAAGAGGATGAAACTTCTGGTCCTGAACCATCAATGTCACAGGACCCACATTTTCTCCCATCCTCCTCCTCTGAACCACACC
This sequence comes from Malaclemys terrapin pileata, assembly GCF_027887155.1. Classification (NCBI taxonomy): domain Eukaryota; kingdom Metazoa; phylum Chordata; order Testudines; family Emydidae; genus Malaclemys; species Malaclemys terrapin. The sequence goes on from NC_071506.1 coordinate 181,394,819, forward strand.
TCATAACACAAGGTGAACTGAATGACCTTGTCAGGGATTTGGAACTACCCAAGAGTAAGGCAGAGCTGTTGGGCTCCAGACTACAGCAGTGGAATCTCCTGGCAGGTGATGTTAGGGTTTCCATGTTCCGTGACCGTCAAAAGGATCTTGTCCCATTCTTCTTCATGGAAGGTGTGATGGGAGCCCTCAACATCGTTCTCAATCCAGATGAGTGGAGACTGTTCATTGATTCATCGAAGAGGAGTCTTAAAGCTGTTTTACTGCATAATGGCAATGTTTTGCCATCAATTCCAGTTGGTCATGCAGTCCATATGAAGGAAACCTATGACAACATGAAACAACTTTTGAGGTGCTTAAAGTATGACCAACACCAGTGGCAGCTTTGTGGCGATTTGAAGGTTGTTGCTCTCTTGCTTGGTCTCCAGACTGGATACACAACGTACTGCTGTTTTCTCTGCGAATGGGATAGTCATGCAAGAGATTCCCACTACATCAAGAAAGATTGACCACTCTGACAGTCATTGGAGCCTAGGAGGAAAAGTGTTCAGCATCCACCACTTGTTGAATCAAGGAAGATTTTGTTACCACCCTTACACATCAAGCTGGGTCTGATGAAGAACTTTGTCAAGGCCATTGAGAAAACACAAGCAGATTTCAAGTACCTCGGTGGAAAATTTCCAAGGTTAAGTGAAGCTAAGATAAAGGAAGGTATCTTTGTTGGTCCTCAGATTTGTGAACTTCTTCAAGATGATGCATTTGACCATGCACTGCCTGGCAAGGAAAAGACGGCATGGAAAGCCTTCCATTTAGTGGCAATAAATTTTCTCAGAAACAACAAGGCAGACAACTACAGGTTGTTGGTGGAAAACCTCCTCAAGGCATACAAAAGCCTTGGTTGCAACATGCCACTAAAGATACATTTTTTGCACTTTCATCTAGATTTTTTTCCACCGAACTGCGGAGCAGTGAGCGACAAGCACGGCAAGCGATTTCACCAGGACATTGCAACAATGGAGAAATGCTATCAGGGCAAATGGAGCCCATCAATGCTTGCAGACTATTGCTGGACAGTGACAAGAGATGCTCCATTTAATGAATACAAGAGACAAGCCAAGAAGCGCCGAGTAGACACTGAATAGGACTAACCTCTATGTACATAATAGTTTTTTGCCTTTTGTTTCGTAATAAATTTTATTTATATAACCCTTTTGCTGATTTTTAAAGTGTTACATAAACAGGACAGGTGAAATATTATCATGTAAAGCAGCCATAAACACATGAAAAGACCTAGGTTTACAATTTATGATTAAAACTCTGCTATCTACACAATATACATAGACATAAAATGTAAAAACTTAAATATCTTAGAAACAGTAGCCAATCAGTTGTTTTAATTGTCCTATTTGAATTCAGCACATCAAAATACATAATAAATAGCACATTTTATCTCTGAAGCAGACGACTTCTCAAAAATTGTAGACCAGTGATATTAGAGACAGAAGCATTAGGTAATATCTTTTATTGGACCAACTTCTGTTGGTGAGAGAGACAAGCTTTCGAGCTACACAGAGCTCTTCTTCAGGTCTGGGAAACCTACTCAGTGTCACAGCTAAATACAAGATGGAACAGATTGTTTAGCATAAGGAGTTAAAACATATTTCAAGGGACCCTTCCAGGTGAAGTGAACCCCTTGAAATAGATATGAATTGTGTATGCTAAACAATCTGTTCCGCCTTCTGTTTAGCTGTGACACTATGTTTCCCAGACCTGAAGAAGAGCTCTGTGTAAGCTCAAAAAGCTTGTCTCTCTCACCAACAGAAGTTGGTCCAGTAAAAAATATTACCTCACACACCTATTGTCTCTAATAAGCCTCATGTACTAATATAGGTTTTTATTACTTATGTTTGTATTCCTTTCTTCCCCTTTGAAGTCCTTGCACAGTAAAGATGGACCCATTTTCTTCACAATATGGTAGCTTCACAGACCTATTATTAGTAGTAATATTTGCATTATGTTAATCAGGGAACCTGTTGTGATAAGGCCCTCTCACCATTATTACCATTTCTAAAAGGAAGGGGCTACATAGGGCAGGATTAGACTATCTCAGCGAGACCTTGACTGAGTTAAGTTCTTTTATTATTTATCATATTTTATGATGTGGCAGTGCCTAGAGGACCCAATTAAAAATTATAGATCCATCATGTGAAGCACCATACAAAAAACTCACATTGTGCACTAATTATATTTGCAGTAGAACCTCAGTAGAAACACCTCTGGAATGGAGGTTGTTGTTAACTCTGAAATGTTCATAACTCTGAACAAAATGTTATAGTTGTTCTGTCAAAACTGAACATTGACTTAATACAGTTTTGAAACTGTACTGTGCAGAAGAAAAAATTGTTTTTAACCATCTTAATTTAAAAGAAACATGCTCAGAAAACAGTTTCCTTACCTGATAAATCTTTTTTTAAAATGTCCCTTTATTTTTAAGTATAACACAGCATTGTACTGTATTTAGTTTTGTGTGTGTGTGTGTGTCTCTGCTGCTGCCTGATTGCATACTTCTGGTTTCAAATGAGGTGTGTGGTTGACCCATCAGTTTGTAACTCTGGTGTTCGTAATGCTGAGGTTCTACTTTACCTGATCTGGAAGTCAATAGTATATTACTGCTAATCTACTTGTATTATGATTTGGTTTTTATATCCTTTCAGATTATACTGTATTGTCCTTTTCACTCAGAAGATTTCTCTCTCATCTCTATGGAAACTTTTAGGTATAGTGTGACTCTCCCACGTCTGTGGCTTAATTGGTCCTTTCAGCATAGTTTGTAGCCAAGTATTGCAATATAGTATCCCTTTGATGTCTGTCCTTCCAACATGTTTCAATAATGCTTATTGTATCAAGAGGTTGCAGTTTGTGTCTGTTTCTAGGCAGTGAGGGTTCCTGAGCTTCTGAAAATTATACTTGGGAGTGTTAGTGAATGGAGAAAAGAAGTGAAAGAGTTAATCCATTATTATTTGTCTTTACTTATTCATTCAATTGATTGAACACTACAGAGTTAGTTGTGCTCTCTTTTACGTCTAGCAGTTATACTACTCCTATTCTCTTTCTCCATTATGAGTTACTCAGGCATGAGTTTAGCCACGAGAAAGGGTTTTGTGAAGTCCTAATAAGGGTGGTTTTTTTTTTCTCTAAGAAAAATTTGGAAAGCCTAGTGAGAAAAGACAAGAGTTCTTTGGGTCACTTTCATCACTCTTCCTGGACCATTTGCATAAGTAACCTGTTATTTTGAATAACTAAGTGTTCTGTGTAAACATGGAGTCTGCACTAACATGCTAAACTCTACAAAGTCAGTTTTGAAAGGATGTTGTTTAAAAGAATAATCATAACTATGGGACCAATCTTGCACCTCAGGAACCAAGGCATTTTGTGTATTTGAGAGGTGTTGCGATACAAGAGGAGGAATAGCCTATTTAAGGTAGAGGGCAAAGACCCAGGTAGAGGCAGTCTGATTCTGATCACACTTTGGAATGAACTGGAAGTAATTTTACTTATTTACACAAGTGTAAATTCAATCAGAATTAGATCTGGGAGCTGCTAATCACCCACTGATCCTATGGAGCCATTTGGTTGGCCAGAGAAGTAGGTGGGTTTTAAAAACAGGATGAATTAATGTGCAATAATGTATATGTGTATGAACATTTTCCAGTGAGTGGCTTACAGAAGATAAAAGTTCTGTAACTATACTAATGGGAAGTTGTCCTTGAGTTCATGTAGATAAATGCTGTTTTTAGTGTGAATGTGCTGCATTCTATGTCCCCGCCTTGCATATATGTATTGAGCCATGGATTCATTATACTGGTAAAAAGGTGTGGATAACAGATACTACAAAATAAATGAAAGGAAATGAAAATGTCCTTTTTCTTTCCTTCTATATTGTGTACATAAGCCCAGAGCTAAGCTGTGAACTATTTGCCTGATAAATATATATATTTTCAAATTATATAGGAGCTTGTTGATAGGTGAGTCTAGGACAGGTTTCAAATTAAGTGTCTCTACCTGCTGTTAAGGAGTGGAGTGAAATGACAGAGCTCAGTTTAACAGCTAAAGGAAACAAAATCTCTTTAGTTTGTTTGTTTTTGGAAATCCAGTTCTTTGGCAAAAGAAACATTCATTTATATAAGAAATATGGACTATATTGGGGCAAAAGATGTTACTTCAGTCAGGAAATATTTTTTTAAAAAAAATATGAGCTTTCTGTTATCTGGGATATGATTGAATTTCAACCTTTTATTCTGTATTTTTTTTTTTGAAAAGTGCAAAACACAACTCATTAGTATTGTAGCCCACTATAGTTTCCCTAGTACTATACTTTGTGGCTTTTAAATACAAATAATTCATCTCTATCTTAGAGTCTGACATTGGTACAAATATTTCTCTATAATGAAAATTAGCCTGATCTTTTGAATAAACCATAAGTAGAGAATATTTCTTAAAATACTCACAGGAATTCTCTGAGAGAGTAAAAGTGAGCAGCTCAGTTAGAAAATGTTCCTTTGGTCCAGTTCAAAGGAAGTTTGATATTTGAAAAATAATTATCTGTTTTATAAGTCCATGACAGAATGTAGCTGTTATTACCCCTACATAACATAAGAACAAAAGGATGGCTATACTGGTTCAGACTAATGATCCATCTAGCCCCATATTTTGTCTTCCCACTGTGGCTGATGCCAGATGTTTCAGAGGGAGTGAACAGAACCGGGCAATTTATCAAGTGATCCATCCCCTTTTGTCTAGCAGTCAGAACTTTAGGGATACCCAAAGCATGGGGTTGCATCCCTGATCATCTTGGCTAATAGCCATTGACGGACATATCCTCCATGAACTTATCTAGCTCTTTTTTGAACCCAATGATACTTTTGGCCTTGACCACATCCACTGGCAATGAATTCCAATGTGTGTGTTGTGTGAAAAAATAAAAAAAAAAAGTTTATTTTTAAACCTCTGCCTGTTAACTTCATTGTGTGAACCCAGGTTCATGTGTTGTGTGAAGGGGTAAATAATACTTCTGTACTTACTTTCTCCATGCCATTCATAATTTTATAGACTTCTATGATATCTCCCCTTAGTCATCTCGTTTCTAAGCTTAACAGTCTCATTCTTTTTAAAATTTCTCCTCATAGGGAACCCATTCCATATCCCTTATCATTTTTGTTACCCTTCTCTGTGCATTTTCTAGTGTGGTGACGACGCAGGAAAGGAAACAGAACGCCAGGTCTGTGGTAGCTAGAGAGCTTTACAAGCCTCTTGCAAAAAGCCTCCCAGGAAAACTTTTCCTGGGGTTTTTATTTCTCTCCTTACTTTGTTTACAACTCTTCTTAGTGGTTACATTCTTGCGCATAGAAGAGCCAGGCAGTATACATGCACATAAGATAACGAACCCATCTCTTGAGCGCGTGAACACCAGCTGCGAGGGTACAATCAAATCAGCCAAATAAGTTTCCCAAACACAAACGCTGGATTGAAGGTCACTCCTGCCTCGTAGCCATGGGAGCAGTTTGCCGCGCCTGTGGACTGGCGATTCGGGAGCTATGCATCTCTACATCTCCCCCTGTTTTATTTTATAAATGCGGTGTTTAAACAAAACACTCTCGCAGGGTAGCATACACAATGCCACTAGATTGGGTATACATTAAACAAAGCAGCAAAGTAAAACGTCAAACATCAAAACTAGGACCCCATACTATAAAAGGGTCTTCATCCACTCTAAGGGTGGCTATAACTAAATATAATCCTACCAAGGAAGAAAAACGTCTTGGCGGATGACTTAAGCATAGCATTTCAGCATATCAATTTGCTATTGCATACAAAACTATTATCAGCAAGCTTAAAACAGCACATTTCTTTCACTGTCTCACACCCCAGATGTTGCTGGGTGGTTTACAGACAGGAACAAGGCAGGTACTTAACAGACCTTGCATTTCCGGGGCAACGGCCAGGCAGAAATCAGATTGATTTAATACTTCTGCCAGGTGGACCCAGGTGTTAAACTGCAGCCGCTGCTCCATCTGGGGTTCGCCTTGGCAGCTAGGGGCCAACAGGAAACTCCCCAATACACACAAAATAAGGAGTGAATTAGCATTAAGGCAAGCTAACAATGTCACAAGGTAATTTTCTGCGGTAGGTTCTAGCTGCTGCTGCACTCGCAGCTGCTCGGCCTGCAATGAAAGGGCTTTAACCTGTCCCCAGGTTATGCGCTGCGGGGGCCCCCGCGGGGGGCGCTGGCGAGGACGCTCGGGATCCTGCAGATGTAGGTTGAACTGTGGAATGGGGTTCGATAGTCCCTGGTGCCAGGCCATCGCCGTGCCACGGGCGGACGTTACGCGCCGGGACCCACAACGGACCTGTAGGAAGAGAAACGGCAGCATGCCCTCGTCCCCACGTTATAAGGGGCACTGGGCCATGCCACTGAGGGTCTGGGGCCTTGCGATATTTAACAAAGGGGCGGGGCAAGGCCTGGTAGCTGCGAAAATGACATTCTGCTGCAGAGTAGTTGTCAGTCAAATTCAAATGATTCAGGGTAAAAAGCACTGCAGCCAGCCATTCCTGGCGGGGAGGAAGGCCTACGGGAATCCCCCCTTTCTGTTTTTGGCGGACCAGGGCTTGTTTGAGCGCACGATTGGCTCGTTCCACAATGGCCTGGCCTGTGGGATTATACGGGATACCAAACGTGTGGACAATGTCCCACGTGGTACAGAAGGAGGCAAAGGCCGAGCTACAGTAGGCGGGGCCGTTGTCGGTCTTAAGATGGGATGGGTGACCCATGATTGCCATAGCGCGAATCATGTGATTAATAACATGACGAGAGGCCTCACCCTTCTGAGGGGTGACCCACACATAATGGGAAAAGGTATCTACACACACGTGAAGATACTGCCAGGGGGCAAAGGGAGGGAAATGTGTAACATCCATTTGCCAGAGCTGGTTGGCCGAGGTTCCACGAGGGTTAACCCCTACCTCCGGGCTATTGGAGAGAGAAGCGCAAAGGTCACACTGGCGAACAATGGCCTGCGCCTGATACAATGGGAGAGTGAACTGCTTGGCAAGGGCCTTGGCGGATTGATGAAAAAAGGCGTGGCTTTCGATTGGGGAGGAAAAAATTGAGGCCACCGATTTGACCGCCTGGTCGGCCACCGTGTTGCCTTCTGTTAATAGGCCCGGTAGTGTGGTGTGACTGCGAATGTGTGCCACAAACAGTGGGCTAGAGCGGGAGGAAAGGAGCTGTTGCAGGGTAAGAAAAAGGGCCAACAAATTGTCATCACAGGAGGGCGACACATAGGAACCTGGAAGAGACTTAAGAACATTAGTAACATAAAGACTGTCAGTAATCAAATTAAAAGGGTCATCCTGGAAGCATCGGCAGGCCAGGATGACAGCAGCCAACTCTGCGCGCTGTGGGGAGCGCTGAGGCAGGGTAAAGCGGACTTGCCAAGTGCCTTGCACCTGCCAGCTGACCGCACCTCGTGTTGGGCCGCCGTCCGTAAAAAGGGTAAGTGCATCCTTAATGGGGACGGTTGACAAGGACGGCCGGAGGTGAAGGCAACGTTGTTGTAGGAATGAAAGACGGGGGTCAGGGGGAATGTGATATTTAACTTCCCCAACATAGTCAGCAAGAGACAATTGGAGGGTGGCACTGCAAGAGACAGTACGTTCCCAGTCTTTAGCCGGGATGGGGACAATAATGGCAACGGGGTCCCAACCCAAGAGGGTACGGGACCGTTCTCGCACTTTAAAAATCAGCTCTGCGGCCTGTTGAGGGAGTGTCTGAATAGTATGCGGAGGGGAGTGGGTCAAATAAATCCATTCAATTAAACGAAGACGCGCTGCCGCCCCCTCCTGGGCGAGGACAGCTGTCGGTTGTGAGAGTGTGGGAAGCAAAATGGCAAAAAGGGGCTGTTCCCTTTCTCGGCGGTCGACCCACACCTGGGCCAGGGTCTGGTTAATGAGGGTGACCGCTTGGCGCTGTTCCTGGGAAACGGGAATGATATCTCCGGGGAGACGGCCCTGCCGAAGGCCAGAAAAAAGAGGGGACAGCATGGAGGTAGTCAGAGGGCAAAAAGGACGAATCCAATTAAGGGACCCCAATAACTGTTGAAGCTGTACAAACGTAAGAGGGTTGGGCAATACCAACTCGGGACAAACTGGACGGGCATATGACTGGAGCATGCGGTGACCAAGATACAAAAAGGGTGGCTGACGCTGGATCTTGTCCGGTGCCACAACCAGGCCACACGCCGCAAGCTGGTGGCGCAGTTCGTCCAGCCAGTCATCAGGGAGGACGGGGTGAGCCACCAGGATGTCATCCATGTAGTGGTAAATTAAGGCATCTGGGTGTGCTGCGCGGAAGGGCCGTAGGGCCTGCGCAACAAAATGCTGACACAAGGTGGGGCTATTCAACATGCCTTGAGGGAGCACATTCCACTGATAGCGTGGAGTGGGCTGGGAGTGATTCAAAACCGGAACAGTGAAGGCAAAGTGCACCCGGTCCTCAGGGTGCAAGGGGATGGTAAAAAAACAATCCTTTAAATCTATTACAAATAACCGGTAATCACAGGGAATAAGGTTGGGATTAGGGGTACCACACTGCAGGGGACCCATAGGCTGTATAATTTTGTTAATGGCGCGAAGGTCCTGCAGGAGGCGCCACTTGCCAGATTTCTTTTTAATCACAAACACGGGGGTATTAAAGGGGCTAGTGGACTCCTCCAAACGTCCTGCCTTCAGCTGGTCATTAACCAAGTGCTGGAGGGCCTCCAGCTTTTCTAAAGGAAGCGGCCACTGCGCAACCCATACGGGTTCGTCAGTGAGCCAACGGAGGGGGAGGGCCGTATGCCTAATCATTGATATGGATGGTGGCAGTGAACTGTGTCAATAAATCACGGCCCCACAGGTTGAGGTGGACGGGGAGAATGATAGGCCGGATACGGGCGCGGCGGATGCCTTGGGGCGCCCTAACCTCCAACCATCGGGCACTTCGTTGTGAGTCCTGTGCCCCGCCCACACCCCAAACTGCCGGAGCCTGCTCTGTGGGCCAATGGGCGGGCCACTGCGCAGCGGCAATGACGGTAATGTCTGCCCCAGAGTCGATAACACCCTCGAACGGCTGATCGTTGAGGCAGTAAATGCGTTTGGGTTGGGGTGCTCCAATGTCTTTAACAACTGCTGCCACTTGTGGGTGAATAGTGCGCTGGTCGGTGGACCCGAAGCCTCCGGTTCGGGGAACGTTTCTTCCCCCTGCCGGAAGGGAGTAGGGCACAAGTATGAGTTGCGCCCAGGCATCTCCCTGAAACAGCCGTTTCGGGAGATGACTCCACAGTTGAACATGGATAATTCCACCATAGTCCGAATCCACCACCCCAGGCACCACAAACAGGCCCTGCTTGCTGGCGGACGAGCGGGGTAGGACAAGGCCCACCATGCCCTCCGGCAGCGGGCCCTGAATCTGGGACGGCATGAGGAGGACCTCCCCGGGGAGAGTGATATCCATATTTTCCTGATTAACAAGGTCAATCCCCGCACTGCCCCTTGTGGCGGCGGGGGCGTCGTGCACGGAGAGGGGCGCGGCCTTGGGTCTCGGGCTGGTCGCAGGCCCGCCTACTAGTTTCCCGGGGGGTTGTCTCGGTTAGCAGCCAAGACCCGGCTGTCACCCCCGGCCAAGCGGCACTGCGCAGCCCAATGGTAGCCCTTTTTGCATTTCGGACACAGCGTGCGGGGCCTCTGGTCTGTCCGGGGCTTGGGTTTGTTTTTACACATGCCCCCCGCAGGGGCCCGACACTCCCGCCAAAAATGTCCGGGCTTCTGGCAGTTAAAGCAGTTCCCCTGAGGCTTCTGCCCCTTGTACAGGGCAGCTGCCAGCAGGGCCATCTGATGGGTCTGAGTGCCTACGTCAGCACACGCCTGCAGCAATTCTGCCAGGGTATACCCGGGGTGCCCGACCACTGCCTGCATGGCACGGCGGCAGTCTGCATTGGCATTTTCGTAAGCCAATTTTATCATTAGTTCAGTCTGGGCTTGCGGGTTATCAATCTGCCTCTGGACTGCCTCTTGGAGGCGGTCAATAAACTGGTGGAATGGTTCGGTGGCACCCTGCCGAGTAACCGCAAAGGACTTAGAGGACTCGCCTGCAGCGGGGACCCTGCGGAACGCGCGACGGACACACTGGCCAATGATGGGAAAAGCTACCCGGGGCGTGCCCGCCGCCTGCTCGGGGATGCTCGAAAACTGCCCTGTGCCATATAACTGCTCAGCAAGATAAGCCCCCCCACCTTGCGCTGCTGCTGCAAGCGCCTCTCGCTGGTACTCGCTATCCCACACAACGTATTGCGCGGGAGACAGCACCATGCGACACATGTCTTTCCAATCTTGGGGGAGCAAGAAGTAACCGTTTGACACACCTTCCAAGATCCCCAGGGTGAAAGTGGACCGCACCCCGGTCTCACGAACTGCCTTGCGGAGCTCGCGCAGAACTGAGTAGGGGAGAGCCTCCCAGTCCACTATCTGCCCCCCATTTCCATTATCCCGCCAAGAGACGGGAAACGCCTCGAACCCACACTTGGATTCCTCATCGGTCAAGAGACCGGCCTCACGCGCTTGCCGCACCGCCGCGGCGACAGCGCCCCCCTGCCCGACCGGTAGGCAGGGGGGCGCCGCCACGGGCGGCGGCGCAGGGAGGGTCAGCTGTGGGCAGGAGGGGGGTGGCCCATCACCTGGGGGCAAAAGGGGGACCGGCTTGGGGCTGTTGGGGCCGATCCCCTCCAGTGCCTCCTTACAACGCTGCCAGAGCAGCAGGCACTGAACTGGGGCACGGGGTTTACTATACAAGGTGATCCCAATCTGTATCCAATCAAAAAGCTGCAATGACCCGCAGTCTGGATACCAGGGGCACTGGCGATCTATTTCCCTTAGGAGGTCCTCAATATGAGCGACCGGGACAGCGACACATGATCGCTGTCGTATAATCTCTTGTAACTCTCTTGCGTGCTCCTTCTGGGCACTGGAAAGTTTCCCCCCCATACTCACGAATAAGGGGCGGCAAACAGCCGCGGGCGCGCTCGGCGTATCCAGCCGGTGAGTAGAGGGGTATCACGTCGGGGTCACCAGCTGTGGTGACGACGCAGGAAAGGAAACAGAACGCCAGGTCTGTGGTAGCTAGAGAGCTTTACAAGCCTCTTGCAAAAAGCCTCCCAGGAAAACTTTTCCTGGGGTTTTTATTTCTCTCCTTACTTTGTTTACAACTCTTCTTAGTGGTTACATTCTTGCGCATAGAAGAGCCAGGCAGTATACATGCACATAAGATAACGAACCCATCTCTTGAGCGCGTGAACACCAGCTGCGAGGGTACAATCAAATCAGCCAAATAAGTTTCCCAAACACAAACGCTGGATTGAAGGTCACTCCTGCCTCGTAGCCATGGGAGCAGTTTGCCGCGCCTGTGGACTGGCGATTCGGGAGCTATGCATCTCTACATTCTAGTTTTAATATATCTTTTGAGATGGGACAAACAGAACTGCATGCAATATTCAAGGTGTGGGTGTACAAAGAATTTTTAAAGTGGCATTATGATTTTTTGTCTTATTATATATCCCTTTCCTAAGGGTTCCTAACATTCTGTTAACTTTTTGACATTGAGCAGATGTTTTCAGAGAGCCATCCATGATGAGTCCGAGATCTTTCTTGAGCAGGAACAGCTAATTTAGATCACATCATTCTGTATGTATAGCGGGGATTATGTTTTCCAATTTGCAATGCTTTATATTTATCAATATTGAATTTCATCTGCTGTTTTCTTGCCCAGTAGCACAGTTTTGTGAGATCTCCTTGTAACTTTTTGCAGTCAGCTTTGGACTTAACAATCTCAAATAATTTTATATTGTCTGCAAACTTTGCCACTTCATTGTTTACCCCTTTTCCCAGATATATATGAAAATGGTGAACAGCACTGGTCCCAGTACAGATCCTTGAGTGACCCTGCTATTTACCTCTCTCCACTGTAAAAACTGTTTATTCTTACCTTTGTTTCCTATCTTTTAAACAATCACTGATCCATCGCTCTTACGCCATGACTGCTTAGTTTCCTTAAGAGCATAAGGAACCTTATCAAAGGCTTTCTGAAAGTCCAAATACACTATATCCCCTGGATGACTCTTGTCCACATGCTTGTTGACACCCCCAGAGAATTCTAATCGATTGGTGAGGCATGATTTCCCTTTACAAATTTGTGTTATCTCTTCTCCTACGTATCATGTTCATATATCTGTCTGATAATTCTGTTCCTTCCTATAATTTCCATCACTTTTACTGGTACTGATGTTAAGTATAACTGTCTGTAATTGTCAGGATCCCCTCTGGAGCCTTTTTTTTTTTAAAATGTGTCACATTAGCTATCCACCGCCCATCTGTTATAGATGCTGATTTAAGCAAAAAGTTACATACCACAATTAGCAGTTCTGCAATTTCATATTGGAGTTCCTCCCGAACTCTTGGATGAATACCATCTGGTCCTGGTGACATATTACTGTTTAATTTATCAATTTGTTCCAAAATCTCCTCGACTGACATCTCAAACTGGGACAATTTCTCAGATTTGTCACCTAAATTCACCTGCAGTTCATCAGACCTTTTGAGGAAAATCAGATTAGATGTAATGACTCTCAACTCACTTTGCTTTGAGATGTCACAGGGCAGTTAAGAATTTTGTCAATTTTGACACCAGTGTTTTCTCTTTGTTGTTGAATAAAAACATCTTGTTGTCCAATATGTGAAAGCAACAATGAACTAGAGATGCAGGACACTCTACAGGAGTTCTGTGTAAAAAGGGCTCACACACGGGGCCCCATATAGTTGAATTTATTAGATATGTCATTAAAGTCTAACCCTTTATATGGCTAGATCTTTAAGTCAAAATTCTCATGGGGAAATCAATAAAATGAATTGAGGATAATCTTAATCTTGAACTTGTTAAACAGTTCTCCCAATACTTACAGTGCAAAAAATATTTCACAATTCAGCATGCTTCTAACTTGGACCATGATCCTACAATTGCATCTGTCATGCAGGGCTGTGTGAGCAGATACCTTCAACTGCACAGAGCTTCCTGGATGAAGCTGTAGGATTGGGACCTTGGGCTATGTTAAGACTGGGGAAGAGCCTCTGTGCAGCAGAGGTTGGGTTTGGGATTCACAAATTCTCTGCTTTCCCTGCTGAGGTTTGAGGTTCTCCTTCCCTGGCTGGAGTAGTGCTCCATGGACACAGAATGCAGCCATGTTGCAGAGAAGAACATCGGGGTGAGGATTAGGGCAATTACAAAATGGCACGCAATCCTTGCCCTTCTCAAACCATATTGGATTGAGTAAGGACAGAAGGTTTGGCACTGTGTGTCTCAATGCCACAGGTGCTAGGTATGACAATTTGAGGAATAAGTCTGTGTCAATTTATGAATTTATTTTTGTTTTGTTAAATATTTGTGATTGTAGCCTTCAGTGTACACTAGAACCTGTGTTTTGTATCAAGAATAGACTATGGCTGAAAAGCTGAAACAAGGCCATGAAGGGCCCATCAACATGGAATAGCCTTATCCTGGTGGGACAATGGAGTTGCTACCATTGACTTTTAATAATCTTCTGCACAACAGAGAACACCCCAGGTGTGTGCTTTTAGAAATCAGAACTAAGAACAGTGTCTGGATGATGCCAAGACCCAATTGGCTGAAAGTACGTGGGACCCAAATGGTGTGTCCAGTACAACACACTGATGACCAAGACAAGGGGACTCAGCAGGACTGTGACACTTAGCACTCACTGATCCACCGTACACCAATAGGAACTGCAGCTGCTCAGCACCCTCGGAAACAAGTTCCCATGTAAATATTATGAAACAGCTTACATCAATTTTGGGGGAAAACCTGACTTAATTATGGTAACGGTCAAAGTGGCATTCACAACATAGAACTTACACCAGCATCAGTAAGTATAGGTGAACGTTATCAGCAGACAGTACATGCAGGTATTGTGTGGAGAACAGATTCCTATGATTGCAATGGAGAATATAAGTAATAGCGTGGGTCTTTTGTAATTCATCTCTGGCTTGATCCAAAGTCCGTTGAAAAGTCTTTTCTTTCATTCACTTCAGTGCACTTTAGATCAGGTTGAGAAAAAGGTGCAGCACTATAAAAATGTAGACTAGGCCAATATTAAAACATAGTAGGGATGGTTAGACAAATGTGCATCAAAGCTAGATGCCCCAAAATAGAGGCACACAATATTAGAAGCCACGTCTGAAAATTGGGGCCTATGATTGAGCCAGTGAAATTACAGTAGCCTTTTCTGGGGGGGGGGGGGAGGGGGAGAATATAATCAGACTTACTAATAAGTGCATAATCTGTTTATGCTATAGGGGAACAACAATCCTTTCATCTTTGTTTATTTGCTTTTGAAGTTGAAAACTAATTTGTTATCAGTGTGTGCATGCATATCTGTATGAATCAGACATATTTCTCTCTCATCAATACATGGCTCCCAAAGATTTCATGGGCATATAAGAGCAGCTGCCTAGAGATTTAATATTTGAAGCTTCAAGAACTTCTAATCTTCCAGTACAGGTTTTGCTTCTTACAAAGTGCTTTGCATATAGTATTTCTGAAATACTTAAAAGAACTCTAAGGTTAAGTTCCACAAGTTTCTGGGATTTGCTGTTTTCTACTTGAATATGGGTGTGTGTCTGAGAGACAGTGCACATGTCTGTATAATGTTGGTCTCTGTGCCCAGTCCACAGAGGGTGTACATCATTTACAGCCCTAGTTACAGATGTGAGGTCTTTAGCGAGGCTGTACAGCCATATGTTTTCTGTAGGTTCCTGATTCAATCCCCAGTATTTCATCCAAGCTGACAGCTGTCACAACTGTATTTAATTATATAAGCTATTAGATCTTGTCTTTTTTAATTTTATTATACACCTCTACCCCAATGTAACACGGTCCTTGGGAGACAAAAAATCTCACCACGTTATAGGTGAGACAGCGTTATATCGAACTTGCTTTGGCCCTCCCTGTTCCTTGTTCCCTGACTGCCCCCTTGTCAAGGCTCCTTCCCCACTCTGAACTTTAGGGTACAGATGTGGGGGCCTGCATGTGCATCTGCACTTTGTTAGAAGCTCCTGAAATGGGTTGTATTTCAAAATCACAATCTTGGAGAGCTAAACTCCACCGAAGAAGTTTTTTGTTATTCCCCTTGGTGGTATGAAGCCACGTTAGCGCAGCATGGTCGGTTTGTAGTTGGAAACGCCGTCCCCAAATGTATGGGCATAGCTTTTCCAGCGCGTACACAATGGCGTAGCATTCCTTTTCGCTGATTGACCAGTGGCTTTCCCTCTCAGACAGTTTCTTGCTGAGAAACATGACAGGATGGAATTCTTGATATGGTCCTTCCTGCATTAAAACTGCTTCCATACCCCGCTCGGACGTATCTGTGGTTACTAGGAACAGTTTGTTAAAGTCTGGGGCCCTTATCACGGGGTCAGACATGAATGTTGCCTTAAGCTGGTTAAAGGCCTTCTGACACTCATCCGTCCACTGAACTGCATTTGGCTGTTTCTTTTTGGTTAGGTCTGTCAGTGGGGTGGCAATTTGGCTGTAGTGTGGTACAAATCGCCTATAATATCCGGCCAAGCCTAAGAAGGATTGGACCTGTATCTTTTACTTTGGGACCGGCCACATTTGGATAGCATCCACTTTGGCCTGTAGGGGATTTATAGTTCCCTGACCCACCTGGTGCCCCAGGTAAGTCACTCTGTTTTGGCCTATTTGACACTTTTTAGCCTCAACAGTTAGTCCTGCCTGCCTGATGCGCTTGAAGACTTTTTCCAGGTGCTCCAGGTGTTCTGCCCATGAATCAGAAGAAAATGGCCACATCATCGAGGTAGGCAACTGCAGATTCTCCCAATCCTGCTAGGAGACCATCTACAAGTCTTTGTAAGGTGGCAGGTGCATTTTTCAGCCCAAAAGGGAGCACATTACATTCATACACCCCTGCCTGGGTGACGAAGGCTGACCTTTCCTTGGCAGGTTCATCTAGTGGTACTTGCCAGTACCCCTTGGTTAAGTCTAAGGTAGAGATGAATTGGGCATGTTCCAATTTCTCCAATAGCTCATCTGTGCATGGCATTGGATAGTTGTTGGGACGAGTTACAGCATTTAGCTTACGGTAGTCCACGCAAAAGCGTATTTCTCCACCTGGTTTAGGAACTAGAACCACTGGAGATGCCCATGCACTCTTAGAGGGGCGGATTATACCCATCTGTAGAATGTCCTGGATCTCCCGTTTTATAGCAGTTTGGGCATGAGGTGACTCCCGGTAGGGTGGGGTTCTAATAGGGTGAGCATTACCTGTGTCAATGGAGTGGTATGCCCATTCGCTCCGTCCTGGGGTGGCTGAGAACACTGGCACAAAGCTAGTGCACAGCTCCTTGATCTGCTGTCGCTGCAGACGTCCGAGGGTCGCAGAGAGGTTCACCTCTTCCACGCCACCATCACTTTTTCCTTCGTAGTAGACACCTTCAGGCCACTCAGCGTCATCTGTTCCCTGGGCTATAAACTGGGAAACCTTTAATTCTCTGGAATAAAAGGGCTTAAGAGAATTAACCTGGTATACCTTAGGCTTTATGTTGGAGGTGGGGGATGCTATGAGATAGTTAACAGCTCCTAGGCACTCCTGAACCGTGAATGGTCCTTCCCATGATGCTTCCATTTTATGGGCCTGGAGTGCCTTTAAGACCATGACTTGGTCTCCTACTTTGAAGGACCGTTCTCTAGAATGTTTATCATACCAGGCCTTTTGCTCTTCCTGAGCATCCTTTAGGTTTTCTTTAGCAAGGGCTAAAGAGTGTCGGAGGGTGCTTTGTAGGTTGCTTACAAAGTCTAGAATGTTAGTTCCTGGAGAAGGCGTAAACCCCTCCCATTGCTGCTTCACCAACTGTAATGGCCCTTTAACCTTGCGGCCATACACAAGTTCAAATGATGAAAACCCTAAACTGAGATGTGGTACAGCCCTGTAGGCAAAAAGCAACTGCTGCAACACTAGGTCCCAATCACTGGAGTGTTCATTTACAAATGTACGTATCATGGCCCCCAAAGTTCCATTAAACCTCTCCACCAGGCCATTGGTTTCATGGTGGTAAGGGGTGGCAACCAAGTGATTCACCCCATGAGCTTCCCACAGGCTTTTCATGGTCCCTGCCAGGAAATTAGTTCCTGAATCTGTAAGGATGTCGGAGGGCGAACCTACCCTGGCCAAAATGTCTGCTAATGCCTGGCACACACTTTTAGTCCTGGTGTTGCTTAGAGCTACTGCTTCCGAACATTGGGTAGCAAAATCCATGAAAGTCAGTTTGTACTGCTTTCCTCTAGGTGTCTTCTTTGGGAAAGGGCCCAGAATATCCACAGCTACTCGCTGAAATGGGACCGCAATTATGGGTAGTGGCTGGAGAGGGGCTTTGACCTGGTCTTGGGGCTTTCCCACTCGTTGGCATGCCTCACAAGACCGGACATAATTAGCAACGTCCTTGACCTTTCCCTCCCAGTGGAAAGACTTCCCCAAAAGGTCTTTGGTTCTGTTAACCCCGGAATGGCCACTGGGATGATCATGGGCTAAGCTCAAGAATTTTACCCGGTACTTAGTTGGAACTACCAACTGTCTTTGAGGATGCCAGTCTTCCTGGTGTCCACCAGAAAGAGTCTCCTTGTATAAAAGTCCTTGTTCTACAACAAACCGGGATCGGTTAGAAGAGCTGAGAGGCGGTGGGGTGTTCCGTGCCACCACCCAAGCTTTCTGAAGGCTGTCATCTGCTTCCTGCTCGGCCTGGAACTGTTCCCTTGTTGCTGGAGACATCAGTTCCTCCTTGGACTGTGGACTCGGGTTTGATCCCTCTGGAAGCGATGCAGGTGCTGGGGTTGTTTCCGTTGACTGTGAACCGCTCTCCGCTGGTTCACTACGTAGTATTTCAGGCTCTGGCTGAGCCTCTTGGGTAGGGTTATCTGCTGCTTCTGCCAGTTCAGGCTCGCTGGTGCCCTCTGGTGTTGGAGTTATAAATGGGTTTGCAAGCGCTGGACTCAGTGCTGGCAATGGTTCTGGTGCTGGTTACGTTGCCAGTTCCGGTTCTGGGACTGGCTTTGGCTGGGTCTCTGGGATTGGATCTACTACGGCTGTTGCAGTTGTTGGCAGGGGATCCAGTTCCACCACCTCTGCCTGGGTCTCTGGTAACACAGACGGGGCACTGGTGGACGGCTCAGGAACAGGGATAGGTGTGAAAACTTGCTTAGCCTGGCTGCAGGTGACCATTCTCACCCTCTTGGCTAGCTTCACATGGTTGGCCAAGTCTTCCCCCAGTAGCATGGGAATGGGATAATTGTCATAGACTGCAAAAGTCCACATTCCTGACCAGCCCTTGTACAGGACTGGAACCTTGCGGTAGGCAAGGTTAAAGAGTGTGACATGAAGGGTTGAATTGTCACCAGAGCCTCTGGGTTGATGAGTTTGGGGTCCACTAGGGATTGGTGGATAGTCGACACTTGTGCTCCAGTGTCCCTCCATGTGATAACCTTCTTTCCGCCCACTCTCAAGGTTTCCCTTCGCTCCGAGGGTATTTGAGAGGCATCTTGGCCTGGGGATCCTTGATGTGATTGTGGTGTAATGAACTGTGGTGTAATGAAGGGAACAAGGAACAGGGAGGGCCAAAGTAAGTTCGATATAACGCGGTCTCACCTATAATGTGGTGAGATGTTTTGTCTCCTGAGGACCGCATTATATCGGGGTAGAGGTATAGAATGAACATCAGTTGGACCTGTTAAAATTGGACATGGGTGCGAAGACGCTCCAATGAAAGATGGTTTTCAAAACAAAAAGCACACTATGGAATTCTGACTAGTTTTTAAACCCTATTTGATTATCTTCTTTCCTTATCACCTCTGAACTTTCATGTTCTACTAAGGACCAGAAGTGCCAACCTGTTGTTGGATAGGCTATTTTTCATGATGTTTCTGGCAAGGAAAAAGAAGTGATCTTATGAAATTCTTAGCCAATAATTTAAGACTGAAGAGGGATAGTAAACATGTTGGGTGCTTATGAACACTGAACTGGACAATGGAGCTTTGGCGGTTCACCTATTGAGCAGTAAATTCCCCAAAGCAAGTCTGTCATTTCCAACCCAGAATTATAGCATTATTTTTAAGTCTGGGCACATTTTGCAACACAAATCACTGACATATGCTTCTTTTTCTTTCTTTTTGTTTGTTTGAGTATTTCTTCCCACTGGGCAAACAAATAAATATATACACCAGCAAACTAGTCTGAGACCCTTCTATTCCCAATTGTCTATTCTGCTGAAAGAAATAATTGATTTTTGCCACTTGAAAACCATTGTGCACTTGCAAGCAAGTCCAATAACTGCAATTCTATTAAACCTACCTTTTTCTCCTGAATCCCAGGGCCAACAAGGGTTTAGAGGCAACATGCTTCAGTGCATATTCACAAAGGGACTTAGGTGCCTAGATTTAGGCATCTAAATCGCAGATGTAGTCATTACTGTGATCCACAACGCCCAGGGCCGGCTCCATGCACCAGTGCAGGAAGCAGGTGCTTGGGGCGGTCAATGGGAAGGGGCGGCACGTCCGGGTCTTCGGCAGCAATTCAGTGGTGGGTCCCTCAGTCCCTCTCGGAGTGAAGGACCCGCTGCCAAATTCCCGCCGAGGAATGAAGCGGCGCAGTTGAGCTGCCGCCGAAATGCCACCGATTGCGGCTTTTTTTTTTCCTTCGCCGCTTGGGGCAGCAAAAAAGCCTGAGCCGGCCCTGACAACACCTCTGCTCAGTTGCTACCTAACCCAGTAAGCACCTAAATGTTATGTGCAAGAGTCTATTAGATGTCTACATTTCTGCCTCTGCACATGCACCCAATGTTCAGAAATGACTGCCCCACAACTAAAGGTGGGGCAAAATTTGTCTGGGCTTACCCAGAGAAGGGCAGCTCTGCCTTGTGGGGGGAGGGAAGGAGGAAGGTCAGAAACTGCTGCCAAAGGTGCTTTGCAGTGGTGACTCACCCCCCACCTCACCCCAGCCCACCCCCCAGGAATGTGCATAAAGGTACGAAACCTGGGTGGGGCAAGTGTCTATGTCCAAGCAGAGAGGAAGCCAACAAGGCAGCAGCAGGTAGCAGAGTATGCAGGCATGCTGGGCAGCATGATGCCACAAGTCGCAGGAGGGTGAGAGCAGGGAAAAGGTGGGGGAAGCTCCCCACTTCCCCGAAGTGGGACAGGCTCATTCTGGGTAGAAGCTGCTCATAGGGACAGTGAGTCAGCTAGCATCCCAGCAGATCACCAGGCATTGGGAGGGAGAGGGAGAGAAAGTAGCTTCGCTCCCTCTCATCTCAACCCTGCTTTTTGCCAGACACATGGGGAATCAGGTTTCATGCTGTGGTCAGATTAGCGCTGTGAGAAATGGACCTGGGATGGGGAGGTAGCAAGGCAAGACAGGATGCAGGGGGGTAACAGCAAGGCAAAAGGCGGGGAGGGGAGTTCCCTACTTCCTTGCAGATAGGATGACCAGACAGCAAGTGTGAAAAATCGGGATGGGGGTGGGGGGTAATAGGAGCCTATATAAGAAAAAGACCCAAAAATCAAGACTGTCCCTATAAAATCGGGGCATCTGGTCACCCTACTTGCAGAGGGACAGGCTCATTCAGAGAAGCTGCTCACAGGGAGGGTGAGTCAGCTAGGATGATTGCTCAGCATCTGATCAGATCGCCAGGCATTGGGAGGGTTGCAGAGTTGTTGCCCTGGGGTGGGCTTTTTGTGTCCGGCTGGCAGCGGCAACGGCTGGCATAGCCAGACCACACAATTACATGCGAGTCACTACACAGTTGTAGTAAGAATTGTGGGTGTGGAAAAGTTTTCTAAGTCAATTTAAGGGGGTATCATTGTGGAGGTACAAATGGTTATTAATTTGGGGCTAATATACGGGTGTGCCTTTGGTGCGAGAACATGGCAGTGGTACAAGTTATCAGTTGCCAAACATCCAGATCGCATGGGATTGGAAAGTTGGTAAGGGCATTTGTTCTCCAATGCTTAACCTTCAACATATGTTTTTTCTTCCAAGAATGTGCTGGGCATGGATAATGGCATAGCAGACACCTTGTCTCATTTCCAGCTTGCCAAATTATGGAAGCTGTGGGCTCTCTGGAACCTCGGAATGTCATGAGGTTGGTGAAAGGCAGAATTTTGGCCTCAGCTTACAAGTTGTTTATTTTGTTTTCTTTTAAGGATCCAGAGAATGGGTCGCCTATGCGTCCCTCCGTTAAGGGCAGTTGCTGCAGTAACAGGTCAAGGACAATGCAGCTGCTGGTGCCTTTGATGATCAAATATGGGACAATGGGTTCCTTCTCCCCAGTAGGGCTGCTAGCCAAAAGGCCATTTGCATCTGGGAACATGGCGGGGTTGGGGGGGAAGCAGCCAAGCAAATGGCTGGCGCCTCCTTGTGGCAGATGTTCAGTGCAGGTACTCCATAGGGAGGGCAGCCATTGACCAGAAAAAAATGGCCTGGTAAAGGACTTAGAAGGAGGTCCTGGATAAAAGAACAGAATAGGGGAGGAGGTTCGGGGACTCCTATGATTGGTACGGCAGGAAGCCAACCCCTCCATTCTCATAGCCTTCCTTAACCCTCTTACGAGGCTGGTGGATGGTAAGGTCCAAGCCATGGGTTGGCTGGGGGACCTGGATGGGAACAAAAGGGGGCTGGTGAAAGCCCCGGAGAACTGATTTAAATAGGCATGGATTTGCCTGCACTGTACACTTTATCTGCTGGGTAGTCCCAGACATCTATATAATAAAGTTGCAGCCTGACTAAACCCATAACAAGTCTCCTGTTCTTCTTGCAGTGTACCCAGACAATAAACAGTGTTAAACACGGTTCAGAGTTTGGTGTACAAGACCCCAGTCTGCTTGCTACCATGGTAAGCACTCTATATTATTTTTTAACCTTTTAAATTGAATATACAGGGCGGGGAAACAGTTAAAGCATTTGAAATATAAAGTACTAAGTACGGCTTACATTTTTACACTATCCCATGTTTCCTTTCCCTTCAGCTATAGACAATCTTTAGGAGAACCCTCTGCCTTGTTTAAAAGTCTTAAATGTTACCAGAATAATAGCTGTCCTTTTTTGAAGAAAGGGGGGGGGGATAGTTTAGATGGGCTAGCGCTGCTGTTGTTGAAGTCCTATCCCATTTCCTACAAGACAAAACAAAACAAACACCCACAAGAGAGAAGAAAATTGTTCAGCAAAATTAGAAATTGCAGCTTCTGTCCATGGTGTTGACTGTCACTTGCAACCTCACAGCTGGGAAAATAGATACAGTATATGGTTTTATTAGCCACTCCGAGACCTGACAAACTTGTACCCACACCAGGCTGTTTAGGGCATTTTTTTAGCTGCCTTTCTGGTCACAGCCTTAGAACAGTGGTGCAAAATATAGTTTTGCCTGGCTAAACCAAACTCTCTATCAGACAGAAGGAAAATGAAAGCAATAGGAAAGAAAAAAAAAATAATGTGTGGAAGAAAAAGAAACACAGGAGGGGGGAAACTGAGAGGTGACAAAGTTTGACATCCCAGATGGTGTTTGGGATTTAGCTGTGGAGGTGGCAATGTCTCTTGGGTCCTTCTCTATGGCCTGGACATCTTTCAGAATTAGGATTACAAATGTCTAATTCCCTAGGAGAAGGTGGGGGTAGCACCCATCATGGTGAAGCTTGCTCCATCTCCTCCTTTCTGAGAGCCAGTATGTCTGTAGGCACCTTTTCCCTGGCATACTTTCCTGAGGACCCTAAAAGGGAGTGATGCTGTCATAACTATAAAGGGAAGGGTAATAGCTGTCCTGTGTACAGTACTATAAATCCCTCCTGGCCAGAGACTCCAAAATCCTTTTCCCTGTAAAGGGTTAAGAAGCTCAGGTAACCTGGCTGGCATCTGACCTAAAGGACCAATAAGGGGACAAGATACTTGGGGCGGGAAGGCTTTTGTTTGTGTTCTTTGTTTTGGGAGTGTGTTCCTTCTCCGGGAATGAGAGGGACCAGACATCAATCCAGGTTCTCCACATCTTTCTAAACAAGCCTCTCCTATTTCAAACTTGTAAGTAAATAGCCAGGCAAGGCGTGTTAGTTTTCTTTTGTTTTTCTCAACTTGTAAATGTACCTTTTACTAGAGTGTTTCTCTTTGTTTGCTGTACTTTGAACCTGAGACTAGAGGGGAGTCCTCTGAGCTCTTTAAGTTTGATTACCCTGTAAGGTTGATTTCCATACTGATTTTACAGAGATGATTTTTACCTTTTTCTTTAATTAAAAACCTTCTTTTTAAGAACCTGATTGATTTTTTCCTTGTTTTAGATCCAAAGGGGTTTTGGATTTTGATTCACCAGGAGTTGGTGGGAGGAAGGAGGGGAATGGTTAATTTCCCCTTGTTTTAAATCCAAGGGGTTGGATTTGTTTTCACCAGGGATTTGGTGAAGGTTTTTTCAAGGTTTCCCAGGGAGGGAATCCATTGATGGTGGCAGCCGAACCAGAGCTAAGCTGGTAGTTAAGCTTAGAAGTTTTTCATGCAGGCCCCTACATTTGTACCCTAAAGTTCAAAGTGGGGATCTCAGTTCTGACATGGTGAATAGCGGTGGGGTCATTTTAAACCCAAAAGCCAGTGAGATTTTTTTTTCCTTCTAGCTGCTTGGAAAGCAGAGCTGGAAGTAGATAGATGCATATCATATCTCTCCTTGCCTGAAGGCAGAGGTGTTAAGTTTTTTTTACAGGTCCTTTGTTAAGAGAAGGGTTCAATTAGCAAATGACTGGTAAAAGGTATTTACAAGCTGAATTGTTTTTTTTTCTTTTTACATCCTCGGGAGTAGCTAGTTAGAAAGTTACTGTTAACTCTGCAGCAGCCAGAGCTGAGAGCTTCCCAGTTTGTCAACTGCAAAGGGGGTGACCCAGCACAAGAAAACAGGAAAATGACTACCAAAGAAGAAAAAGCCAAAGAGGAGGCCCACAAGAGAGAGATAGAGCTGAGAGACAGAGAGGAGAAAGCCAAAGAGGAGGCCCACAAGAGAGAGATGGAGCTAAAAGAAAGAGAAGAAAAAGCCAAAAAGGAGGCCCATGAAAGAGAGATGGAGCTGGAAAAAGCCAAAGAGGAGGCTCACAAGAGAACTATGGAGCTGAAAGAAAAAGAGATGAAGATGAAAGAAAAAGAGATGGAGGAGAGAGAAAAAGAAAGGAAGCATGAACTGGAAGTAGCAAAGGCTAAGCAGGATGCACCAGCCAATGCTAACAACCCCCCTCCAGGTACCACTTCCCATCCCAGAAAATTCCCCATCTACAAGGCAGGCGATGATACTGAGGCCTTCTTAGAAAATTTTGAAAGGGCCTGCCTTGGATACAGCATCACTGCAGACCAGTACATGGTAGAGCTGAGGCCGCAGCTCAGTGGACCCTTAGCAGAGGTGGCGGCTGAAATGCCTAAGGAACACATGAACAGTTATGAACTTTTTAAAAACAAGGCCAGACTCAGAATGGGGCTAACACCCGAGCATGCCCGTCGGCGGTTCAGAGCCCTAAAGTGGAAACCGGATGTGTCATTTACCCGTCATGCCTACCACATTGACAAAAATTGTGATGCCTGGGTATCAGGAGCAAATGTTAAATCTCTGGAAGATCTGCTTTCCCTAGTAAAAATGGAGCAGTTTTTAGAGGGTGTTCCTGAGGAAATAGAAAGGTACATCCTAGATAGGAAGCCCAAAACTGTAACTGAGGCGGGGGAGATTGGAGCCCAATGGGTGGAGGTGGCAGAAAAGAAAAAAACTAGTAGCAGTTGGAGCGAATATCAGAAGGGGCAAGCCGAAACAAAACCTTACCACCGGGGACAACCCAAGGCCCCACCCACATCCCAAGGGAAACCCCAGACGCCTTCTCACCCCACCACACCAGTCTCCACCAACCAACCTCGTCCCAGTGATACCTTAGCAGGGCGATGTTTTAAATGTAATGAACTGGGACATATAAAGGCTCACTGCCCCAAGAACCCCAACCGATTACAGTTCATTACACCCCAATCACACCAAAGATCCCCAAACCCAGATGCCTCTCTCATACCCTCGGAGCGAAGGGAAACCTTGAGAGTGGGCGGAAAGAAGGTTACCGCTTGGAGGGACACTGGGGCTCAAGTGTCAACTATCCACCAATCCCTAGTGGACCCCAAACTCATCAACCCAGAGGCTACAGTGACAATTCAACCCTTCGTGTCACAGTCTGTAACCTTGCCTACAGCCACGTTGCATGTCCAGTACAAGGGCTGGTCAGGAATGTGGACTTTTGCAGTCTATGACAATTATCCCATTCCCATGCTGCTGGGGGAAGACTTGGCCAACCATGTGAAGCTAGCCAAGAGGGTGGGAATAGTCACCCGCAGTCAGGCTAAGCAAGCTTTCACCCCCATCCCTGTTCCTGAGCCGTCCACCAGAGCCGCGTCTGTGTTACCGGAGACCCAGACAAAGGTGGTGGAACTGGATCCCCTGCCAACGACTGCAACAGCCGTAGTGGATCCAATCCCAGAGACCCAGCCACAGCCAGTCACAGAACCGGAACTGGCAATGCAACCAGCACCAGAACCATTGCCAGCCCTGAGTCCAGCCCTTGCAAACCCGTCTACAACTCCAACGCCAGAGGGCACCAGCGAGCCTGAACTGGCAGAAGCAGCAGATAACCCTACCCAAGAGGCTCAGCCAGAGCCTGAGATACCACATAGTGCACCAGCGGACAGCGGTTCAGTCAATGGAAACAGCCCCAGCACCTGCATCGCTTCCAGAGGGACCAAGCCCCAGTCCACAGTCCAAGGAGGAACTGATGTCTCCAGCATCAAGGGAACAGTTCCAGGCCGAGCAGGAAGCAGATGACAGCCTTCAGAAAGCTTGGGCGGCGGCGCGGAGCACCCCACCGCCTCTCAGCTCTTCTAACCGATCCCGGTTTGTTGTAGAACAAGGACTTTTATACAAGGAGACTCTTTCTGGTGGGCACCAGGAAGACTGGCATCCTCAAAGGCAGTTGGTAGTTCCCACTAAGTATCGGGTAAAGCTCTTGAGCTTAGCCCATGATCATCCCAGTGGCCATTCTGGGGTGAACAGAACCAAAGACCGGTTGGGGAAGTCCTTCCACTGGGAGGGAATGGGCAAGGACGTTGCTAATTATGTCCGGTCTTGTGAGGTGTGCCAACGAGTGGGAAAACCCCAAGACCAGGTTAAAGCCCCTCTCCAGCCACTACCCATAATTGAGGTCCCATTTCAGCGCGTAGCTGTGGATATTCTGGGTCCTTTCCCAAAGAAGACACCCAGAGGAAAGCAGTACGTACTGACTTTCATGGATTTTGCTACCCGTTGGCCGGAAGCAGTACCCTTAAGCAACACCAGGGCTAAAAGTGTGTGCCAGGCATTAACAGACATTTTTGCCAGGGTAGGTTGGCCCTCCGACATCCTTACAGATTCGGGAACTAACTTCCTGGCAGGAACCATGGAAAACCTGTGGGAAGCTCATGGGGTGAATCACTTGGTTGCCACCCCTTACCACCATGAAACCAATGGCCTGGTGGAGAGGTTTAATGGAACTTTGGGGGCCATGATACGTACATTTGTAAATGAACACTCCAATGATTGGGACCTAGTGTTGCAGCAGTTGCTTTTTGCCTACAGGGCTGTACCACATCCCAGTTTAGGGTTTTCACCATTTGAACTTGTGTATGGCCGTGAGGTTAAGGGGCCATTACAGTTGGTGAAGCAGCAATGGGAGGGGTTTACGCCTTCTCCAGGAACAAACATTCTAGACTTTGTAAGCAACCTACAAAACACCCTCCGGCATTCTTTGGCCCTTGCTAAAGAAAACCTAAAGGATGCTCAGGAAGAGCAAAAGGCCTGGTATGATAAACATTCCAGAGAACGGTCCTTCAAAGTAGGAGACCAAGTCATGGTCTTAAAGGCAATCCAGGCCCATAAAATGGAAGCGTCGTGGGAAGGACCATTCACGGTCCAGGAGCGCCTAGGAGCTGTTAACTATCTCATAGCCTCCCCCACCTCTAACATAAAGCCTAAAGTATACCATGTTAATTCTCTTAAGCCCTTTTATTCCAGAGAATTAAACGTTTGCCAGTTTACAGCCCAGGAAACAGATGACGCAGAGTGGCCTGAAGGTGTCTACTACGAAGGAAAAAAGGATGGTGGCGTGGAAGAGGTGAACCTCTCCATGACCCTTGGACGTCTGCAGCGACAGCAGATCAAGGAGCTGTGCACAAGCTTTGCACCAATTTTCTCAGCCACTCCAGGATGGACCGAACGGGCATACCACTCCATTGACACAGGTAATGCTCACCCTATTAGAACCCCACCCTACCGGGAGTCACCTCATGCCAAAACTGCTATACAAAGGGAGATCCAGGACATGCTACAGATGGGTATAATCCGCCCCTCTAAGAGTGCATTGGCATCTCCAGTGGTTCTAGTTCCCAAACCAGATGGGGAAATACGCTTTTGCGTGGACTACCGTAAGCTAAATGCTGTAACTCGTCCTGACAACTATCCAATGCCACGCACAGATGAGCTATTGGAGAAATTGGGACATGCCCAATTCATCTCTACTTTAGACTTAACCAAGGGGTACTGGCAAGTACCACTAGATGAACCCGCTAAGGAAAGGTCAGCCTTCGTCACCCAGGCAGGGGTGTATGAATTCAATGTACTCCCTTTCGGGTTGCGAAATGCACCCGCCACCTTCCAACGACTTGTAGATGGTCTCCTAGCGGGATTGGGAGAATCTGCAGTTGCCTACCTCGATGATGTGGCCATTTTTTCTGATTCATGGGCAGAGCACATGGAGCACCTGGAAAAAGTTTTCGAGCGCATCCAGCAGGCAGGACTAACTGTTAAGGCTAAAAAGTGTCAAATAGGCCAAAACAGAGTGACTTACCTGGGGCACCAGGTGGGTCAAGGAACTATAAATCCCATACAGGCCAAAGTGGATGCTATCCAAAAGTGGCCGGTTCCAAAGTCTAAGAAACAGGTCCAATCCTTCTTAGGCTTGGCTGGATATTATAGGCGATTTGTACCCCACTACAGCCAAATCGCCGCCCCGCTGACAGACCTAACCAGAAAGAAACCGCCAAATGCAGTTCAGTGGACTAATGAGTGTCAAAAGGCCTTTAACCAGCTTAAGGCAACACTCATGTCTGACCCTGTGCTAAGGGCCCCAGACTTTGACAAACCGTTCCAAGTAACCACAGATGTGTCCGAGCGAGGCGTGGGAGCAGTTTTAATGCAGGAAGGACCGGATCAAGAATTCCATCCTGTCGTATTTCTCAGTAAGAAACTGTCTGAGAGGGAAAGCCATTGGTCAATCAGCGAAAAGGAATGCTATGCCATTGTGTATGCGCTGGAAAAGCTACGCCCATATGTTTGGGGACGGCGTTTCCAACTACAAACAGACCATGCTGCGCTACAGTGGCTTCATACCGCCAAGGGAAATAACAAAAAACTTCTTCGGTGGAGTTTAGCTCTCCAAGATTTTGATTTTGAAATACAACACATTTCGGGAGCTTCTAACAAAGTGGCTGATGCACTCTCCCGGGAAAGTTTCCCAGAGTTAACTGGTTAACAATTGTTTTTGGAATAAAACATATTGTTAGTTTTTATATAATCAGTAGTATGTCTAAAGGTACATGTGTCTTATTAACTCTGTTTTCTCCTAGAACTCCAGGAAGAAATCACAGCCAGTGTGGAACCGAACATCCAACACTATCTGTGATTTGGGGGGCGTGTCATAACTATAAAGGGAAGGGTAACAGCCCTCCTGTGTACAGTACTATAAATCCCTCCTGGCCAGAGACTCCAAAATCCTTTTCCCTGTAAAGGGTTAAGAAGCTCAGGTAACCTGGCTGGCATCTGACCTAAAGGACCAATAAGGGGACAAGATACTTTCAAATCTTGGGGGGGGAAGGCTTTTGTTTGTGTTCTTTGTTTTGGGAGTGTGTTCGTTCTCCGGGAATGAGAGGGACCAGACATCAATCCAGGTTCTCCACATCTTTCTAAACAAGCCTCTCCTATTTCAAACTTGTAAGTAAATAGCCAGGCAAGGCGTGTTAGTTTTCCTTTGTTTTTCTCAACTTGTAAATGTACCTTTTACTAGAGTGTTTCTCTTTGTTTGCTGTACTTTGAACCTGAGACTAGAGGGGAGTCCTCTGAGCTCTTTAAGTTTGATTACCCTGTAAGGTTGATTTCCATACTGATTTTACAGAGATGATTTTTACCTTTTTCTTTAATTAAAAACCTTCTTTTTAAGAACCTGATTGATTTTTTCCTTGTTTTAGATCCAAAGGGGTTTTGGATCTTGATTCACCAGGAGTTGGTGGGAGGAAGGAGGGGAATGGTTAATTTCCCCTTGTTTTAAATCCAAGGGGTTGGATTTGTTTTCACCAGGGATTTGGTGAAGGTTTTTTCAAGGTTTCCCAGGGAGGGAATCCATTGATGGTGGCAGCCGAACCAGAGCTATGCGCATAATAGCCTATCCCATATTTTGTCCATCAAATAGGCCTAATTTCCCACATGCCAATTTTGTGGTCATAGATTTGCGGTCCAATATGTTCTTGTTAACACCCTGCCTGGTAAACACAGTCCTTGAATTATATCAGCAGGTCTTTGTTGTTTGGACTAATTCAATCTTTCTCTCTTTTCCCATCAACATTTGTTATTACAGGTTATTGTGACATTTTATAAAAATTCACTTTTTACATTTAAGCTTACAGCTAAGATAAATTTGTAGGCCCAATTATTACACCTCTACCTAAGCCCCACCATCTATCTCTTGTGAGTATCTACCTGATCAGAGCCATACAAAATCTAACTGGAGGAGGCAAAGTTGGTGATTGTGTTTCCCCTTTTAGTACAGCCACGTCATCCAGGGAGACCTGGCTTGAATTCCCCGGTCTCCATGAGCAGGGAAGAAAAGATTTGATCAGGGGTCTCCTGCCTCTCAGGAGAGCACTGACCTATGGCATATTCTGATGTGGGGGTATCTGTCTCTACAGTTGAAGCTGTTCCACTTTGGATAAATAGCAAATAATCATTGGAGCAGGCAGACTGGACCCTGATCAGCCAGGTTGAATACTCTAAACCCAGGCTATAGAATCATACTCATTCTCTTTCTTTGTCCCAATGACTAGTTACATTTCTATACAATGTGGAACAGTTTCAAAAGGAGAGATATACTACAATATTATAAAGACCTAAAGTCTTGAGATAGACAAAAATATGAAATATATCTACAAAAAATACTTCCTTTGCATTACCTATAAGATGTACTAATCAGATTATGGAATAGGGAAATAGATATTTTTAAAAGTTTGCAATGGAAATTTTTCTAATAGTGTTTCCTTTACACAACACTATTAATCCTCTCGGTGAATTACTTTTCTAGGGGTAAAAGAAAGCTTACTCTGTGCACTGTGATCATAGCACAAGCTGCTGCCTTCTAGGTTTAATTAGATTTTGTTTTTTTTTAGCAAATACCATGTGTGTGTGTGTGTGTGTGTTTGTGTGTGTGTAATATGTGTATGTATAAAATTATGTAAAACAAATATGCACTCATTTGTTCTTATGCTTCTTACATCTAGGAATGCCCAAGTCATTGTGTATATGGAATTGTAAAGGGGAAAAAAATCTACTGCTAGTGACAAAACTTTTTACATGAAACTGTTGCAGCCTGTAAAAGCCTCTCATTATACATCTCATACATGTTCTCTAAGGAATGAAATGCAAATGCATTAGACAGAAACCCAGTTCCTTTGGAAAAGAAACCAGTGCTGTTTGTCATAACACATTTCTAGCTAGTGACTTAAAGTAATGAGCTAACTCTGTGATTTTGCAAGGCTCCAGCTCATTGTTTTTTTTAAATCAAGAAGCAGAAGACATACAGTAAATAGGAATATTTTTAAATGGATTAAAAAGATGTCTGTTATAAAAAAAGCTAGCAAATTGGAACTCTAACCTAGTCAGTCTAGTCTCAACTCTTTTTATTACAGTGGTGTAATATGGTTTATAATTTGAATTTGGGAAGCTTGAGAACACTCCATGGCTGATCGTAATAGTGCTAAATTAAGCACAGAAACAACTTCTTCACAGTGCAGAGATGACTAATTCTTTATGTATATGGAATTCATTGTCCTTTCTTAAGTCAGGTACTCTCTCTCATTAAGGACTAGAGTATGACAAGGGGAGAACATATGCCAGTTTCTTTTACTGTTTTTGTTTTTACTTTATTTTATGTATTTCTCTATTTGCTTTGAAAAATAACAATCTTTTAAAATTCAGGACACATCATTCCCTTTTCCAGCATTAGAACCACACATGGACATCTTATTCAGTTTATCAGGATTTGTGTGCAAAATCCAATAAAATAACATGAGCCAAATTCACTTCTTTTGTCACTCCATTGATCTCAGTAGGTGGGAGCATCCTTCCTCTTGGGCTTGTGTGGTTTTGCATCAGGGACAAGTTTGGTCCAATGGGATTTGTATGAGTAAGTCCCCTAGTCAATCTTGAAGTTCTCAACTTATAGATTTCCTGTTTTTAGTGAGCTTGCTGTTCTAAGGACACTTCTGGATCACCTGCCCCATTAATATTGAAGTCTCAAGTAGGTGTGTGGTTTTAGAGTGGTAGCCATGTTAATCTGTATCAACAAAAACAATGAGGAGTATTTGTGGCACTAACACATTTATTTGGGCATAAGCTTTCGTGGGCTAAAACCCACTTCATCAGATGCATGGAGTGGAAAATACAGTAGGTAGGTATAAATACACAGTACATGAAAAGATGGGAGTTGCCTTACCAAGTGGGGTGTCAGTGCTAATAAGACAATTCAATTAAGGTGGAAGTGAGAGGAAAAATCACTTTTTTTGGCCAATGAGGCCAATGTAATCAGGGTGGCCCATTTCAAACAGTTGACAAGAACGTATGAGTAACAGTAGGGGGGGAATTAGTTTTTGTAGTGACCCATCCACTCCCAGTCTTTATTCAGGCCTAATTTGATGGTGTCCAATTTGCAAATTAATTCCAGTTCTGCAGTTTCTCATCGGAGTCTTTTTTTGAAGTTTTTTTGTTGAAGAATTGCCACTTTTAAGTCTGTTATTGAGTGTCCAGTGAGATTGAAGTGTTCTCCAACTGGTTGGTTTTTGAATGTTATAATTCTTGATGTCTGATTTGTGTCCATTTATTCTTTTGAGCAGTGCATTTTTTCAATCTATCCTGGTGCAATAATTGAAACTATTTCTCTCCAATCTGGAATTTAGCACGGTCATTATGGGGCTACACTTGATGAATACTTGAAGGCTACAGATGGTGCCAAATATGGTAAACTTTTTAGTTCGTGGTATTCGTAACATGAAGAATTTTTCACCAGTGCTCCCAGACCTGCACTATAACTCTCTCTTCTCTTCTGGGAGCATCTCAAGTTGTTGTTCATGTCAATCTGTGGAGCCCTACAAATATGTGGTTTGAAACCCAGCTACAGACGATACCTCCTTTCTCTCTGTTCAATACTTGAATTCAGGCCACAATGATCTCTGCATTTGAATGTCTGAGGACTGTTGACAGGGCATTCTTAGTGGAGGGACCTTAGCTCTGGAATTTGCTGCACCATTTGTCTGGAACTGAATCTCATGATCCTCATGGTACTGTGCAAGGCTACAAGCTTATTTAACATACATGTTTATTCAGGCTTTTCCCTAATTAAGTGATGCTGAGATGTATTTTTGTTGATGACCAGGATATCAAAGTAACAAAAATTAACTTTAAGGCAGGGTGATTATGGTGGTGAAATTCTTTACCAAGAACAGAAACGATGAGCAGTGTCCAAGGTGCAAATAAGTTGGGAGCTATGGAACTAAAAAAACAACAGGTCTCCTTCCTCCCTGTGAATCGGCATGGAACATTAATGTTTTATTTTATGTATTAGGTATGTATGTTTGAGATTTAGTTTTGGAAACCAATTCCAGCCTGGTCTGTCTTGGGCACTAGGCAATTCTGGTGGGCAAAGGAGTGATGCATCTCGTTAACTACATCTGTTATATTTGGCAGTTGCTGATGGGTTGTTTCAATTTGTTAGTTTTGCCACATTTGCAGATACCATTAGAGTGAGTTGCCAGTACAAAAATGTTTGCACATGCTTCTGAAAACTGTCTGAGAACAAACAGCAATCTCTCTAATGTGCCTTTCATATAAATTAATCAATATGCTTCATGGTTTTCCACAAAGAACTAGCAAGTGAATATTTAATGAAAGGACATGCATCTTTTCTTATAAACTAAGCCATTGCCTTTGATTTCCTATTAATCATGTAGTGCAAACAATTTTATGTTAATTGTTTTGTAGTTTTCATACTTTGATTTTTTTTTAAAGCAAATGCCACCACCCTCACTATAACCACTTATTTCAAGTATCAGGGGGTAGCCACGTTAGTCTGTATCTACAAAAACAACAAGGAGTCTGGTGGCACCTTAAAGACTAACAGATTTATTTGGGCATAAGCTTTCATGGGTAAAAACCTCACTTCAGCTATGCACCTGAAGAAGTGAGGTTTTTACCCATGAAAGCTTATGCCGAAATAAATCTGTTAGTCTTTAAGGTGCCACCAGACTCCTTGTTGCACTTATTTCAGTGTTTTGGCTAGATATGGATATAGAAGGCCATGACCAAAAATACATCCATTAAAGTTACCATGTGATGGTTGGGAAGCATTATATAATGAGACTCCTCATACTTTTTTATGTCTCAAGAGTACTAGTGCGAAGTGTTGTAGCTGTGTCAGTGCCATTCCACCTTGCATTTAGCAGTGACACTCTTCATACCTTTCCCAGACCTGAATAAGAGCTCTGTGTAGCTTGAAAGCTTGTCTCTCTCACCAACAGAAGTTGATCCACTAGAAGATATTACCTTGTCTCTCAATAGAACTAGATAAGACCTTAAATTCCTTAAGATGCCAGTAGTTTGGTCATATGTGGAAGTGATGTATTTTCAATATTTAAAATGTCCTTGCAAATTCTTCTCACCCATTTGCCTGGGTCAAGTAATTATTTATGGTCAGCAAATAAAATGACCTTTTTGTGTCATTATTGTCAATTACCATGGTAAAAATTGAGATGGGTAGATTTCATACCTATGCTCGTAATTTTTTGACTATTTTATAAAGTTAATTTAAAATAATTGTAATAATTACTTCTCCATACAAATATAATCCAATATATAACTCCCTTTAGTGTGTAATGCATTTCCTTGCTCCAGAGTGCAAGTAGATATTTCCTTAATATCATTGTAGTTCATTCATTCCTAAGAAGAATGCACATGAGTAAACATTGTAACACTGTTGCAACAAAACAACCCAAACATCATTCTGGGATTTATTTGCAGGAGAATTGTAAGCAAGAAATGAGAAGTAATTCTTCCGCTCTACCCCATGCTTTTTAGGCCTCAACTGGAGTATTGTATCCACTTCTGGGCCCCACATTTCAGGAAAGATGTGGACTAATTGGAGAAATTCCAGAGAAGAGCAACAAAAATGATTAAAGGGCTTAGAGAACATCACCTATGAGGGAAGATTGAAAATATTGTATTTGTTTAGTCTGGAGAAGAGAAGACCGAGAGGGGACATGATAAGAGTTTTCAAGTACATAAAAGGTTGTTACAAGGAAGAGCGAGAAAACTAGCTTTCCTTAGACTCCGAGGATAGGACAAGAAGCAATGAGCTTAAATTGCAGCCAGGGTGGTTTAGGTTGGACATTAGGAAAAACTTCCTGTCAGAATGGTTAAGCACTGGAATAAATTGCCTAGGGAGGTTGTGGAATCTCCATTATTGGAGATTTTTAAGAGCAGGTTAGACAAGCACCTGTCAGGGATGGTCTAGATAATACTTAGTCCTGCCATGAGTGCAGGGGACTGGACTAGATGACCTCTCGAAGTCCCTTCCAGTCCTACAATTCTATGAGTCTATGATTTATGTCCTGATCCCACAAAGCACTTGAAGTCAGTGGGACTACTGATGAGCTTAATGTTGTTTGCTTATTTGCTTTGCTGGAGCAGGACACAAAGCTACCACAATGTGTATACAGTAATTAGGTCTGGCACAAGTCCCTTTTGTGTTTCCCAGTGCAACACATCACTGACAGAATGGTTGCTTCTTGATGTAAATCATAGCTATCCTAAATGTCAGGGCCTCACCCCATTCCTTTTCTATCACCTATGTGTCCAGGGGATAATGGGAAAACTAGTAGTGCAAGCAAATTCTATAAAACAGAGGGTATTTTTATTTTATTATTTATTTATTTGGTTGCAAAGTGTAGCTCCCTCCTTTTTTGCACTGATTAAAAAACATATTTTCATTCTAACCTAAATTCTGTTTCATACCGGCATTCAAAGTACAAACCCATTTTGTTAAAGTTTTTAAATGAGATGCTCATTATGCAGTTCATATACTATGTTAACATTTTCTACTGAGTAAAAAATGATCTGTCATTATCATAGGTTGAAGAAAAACATTATATATATTGAAAAGCTTGTTTGAAGGGTTTTAAAATATGTATAAGATCACACTGTTTATGTATATGTTGGGAAACAAAGGGCAACTTTGATCTTCCAGGGAATTTTAGCTACATAAGAAAATAAGAATGGCCATACTGGGTCAGACCAAAGGTCCATCTAGCCTAGTATCCTGTCTTCCGATAGGGGCCAATGTCAGGTGCTTCAGAGGGAATAACACAACAGGTAATCATCAAATGATCCATCCCCTGTTGCCCATTCCCAGCTTCTGGCAAATAGACAGCTTCAATACTCTTTATGTAGAATATACCCATTCCCTCCCCTCCCCCAACCCAATAAATTGTATAGAGCATAAGTTTTAGGCTTTAAATGGCTTTGATTTTCTACCATGGAAATGCATTTTTCTGAAGTGTAAATAATCAAATTATTTTAATACTCCTATTGTTTACTTCAGTATAAAGAAGCTAGACTACGTTATTGGTCCAGAGGGTTAACAGACATGTGATTGACTTGCTTCTGAAGAAGAGCTCTATACAGGGTCAGATGTAGGGGCAGGCAACCCAGGCAACCATCTGGGGTGCTGGGCATGTGGGGAGGGCTGCGCCGGGGTGCTGTTTTTGTTGTCAGCAACAAAAAGGGAAATAGAATGTGTGAAGTAACATGTTTCAGATATTCTGTATGTGGATTCATTTTTCATTAAAGTCCTAGAATGTTCTGAATGTTTGTAGAATCTTGTAAAACCTTCCAGACTTCCTGAGAACTGCATTTTCCTCAAACCACCTAGAATGTTATCAGCCATGTCCTCACAGGTATATAAGGTGCAGGGCATCTCTAGTCAGTCAGTGAGATGTAAGAATGAACTAAAGAAAAGTGATAGCACAGCTGAAATATTGGGAACCTTGTTTTATTGTGTAATTGTAAAAATGTACTTGTGTTTTAAGACTTGAAGAGTGTAAGTAGTGACTAATAAAGGACATAGTTAATGAGATGCCCGAGATAGCTATCAAATCCCTTAATACCCAACAATATAAAAGAAATACTCGTTACTTAATTTGCCATGTTACATGACAATGTTTGATGAATTTCTAAGACTGCGGAACATAGACATTTGCTTTCCCTAATATTGTCTGTTTTCCCCTGTAGAAAATAAAAGATACCCCCGAAGAAGCCTTCAGGAACTCAGTATAGGAAGCAAAAAGCTCAATTGCAATTTAGTTTGCAGCAAGCAGCAAATTTTATGGGAAAAATATCTGAAACAGAATGACATAGACCGGGCTTTAGGCAGTAGCAATCATCCCCGTGCAGAAGAAATTGAGGAGGAAAATGTAAACTATGAAAGTTTGATTACTAAGGATTTAGCAGATTTACCTGAAGATAAGGAATGGAAATGTAAGGAAAGTGATGGAGAATCATCCACTTTTCCTGGCGTCATAAAGAGGAGTGATGCTAAAGAATAATGTGGCTCTCGTGAAAAGGAGAGTAATGACAAAAATCTGGTTTACATGGAAAGGAGAGAAATGATAAAGGAGAGTCAGCCTCTCATGATGACAGAAACAGCAGTGAGAAAAATTGCACACCACAAATTGATACATCATATCCTGCTTTATGGCCAGAGATCCTAAACTCTGCTGATATTGATCGTAACATTTTGAATGGACCGGGCAAAGTCAAAGACATTTCCAGTAAGTGAGCAGAAGCGACACTTCTCAAAGTCACACTGCGAAAGAGTGCTCGAGAATGGTGAGAAACTAAATTGGCATTGGCTAGTTTACTCGAAATCAACTGACTATGTTCTGGTTTTGTTGCAAAATATTTGACAAGAATACCAAGTTGCTGCTTACACTTTCCAGGTACAATTACTGGCATAACTTAGCTAATGTTGTGAAACAACATGAAAAGTCACTGGGACATTTTACGGCCTACTCCAAATGGATGGAGTTCGAGTCCAGGCTCAAGCTGAATAAACTCACAGATGCAGAAAACCAGCACATTATTAATGTAGAAAAACAGCAATGGAGGGATGTGCTTGATTACCCTCTTCCTTGCAATGAATAATTTGGCTTTCCAGGGCTTGTCGGATAAGTTGTTCACTGAACATAATGGTATTTCCCTTGGTTCGGTTTGGGAAATATGATGATGTTATGCGTGAGCACCTTCATCAAGTAATTTGTAAAGAAGCTATGGACTGTTACTGCAGCAAAATAATTCAAAATAAATTGATTGAATTTATGGCAAGGAAGTTTGATAACATATTGATGAAGTTCAACAAAACGAAGTACTATGACGTAATAATGAACTGCACTCCCCACATTGTATTAGTCAGTGAAAAAATGTCATTTACAGTAAGATTTACTGGCAATGAGAATGGCTAATCCAAGTAAAGGAACACTTTATCTGTTTCCAGTCTGTGGATGACTCTACTGGCAAAGGCCAAAGAACTGTTTTTGAAAGAGCATAAAAGAAAGAATCATAGAATATCAGGGTTGGAAGGGACCTCAGGAGGTCATCTAGTCCAACTCCCTGCTCAAAGCAGGACCAATCCCCTGACAGATTTTTGTCCCAATCCCTAAATGGCCTCCTCAAGGATTGAATTCACAACCCTGGGTTTAGCAGGCCAATGCTCAAACCACTGAGCTATCCCTCCCCACATAGCTTCAGAACTGCCATGGCAATGCTACCACAACAGCACAAACATGAAGGAAAGAAACTGGCATCCAGGCAAGGAATTCTTGAGTTAAATCCAAGAACTTTCTTCATGCCTCGTGTCTGCCATTCCCTCAATCTAGTTGTGTCAAATGCAGCATCATCTACTTTAGATTCAGTATCTCTCTTCAGAGTACTGTAAAGGATATATGTCCTGTTTTCAGCATCAACTATCAGGTAGAATATCCTCATGGACAATGCTACAAATCTGACCATGAAGCTGTTAAGTGACACTTACTATTGAGCTGCACTGACTGTGGAAGACCAGTGAGATAGCAAGTGACTGAGGTTTATGACACCCTGATGGAACTGGTGTTGTCGAATAAAGCCAAGGCCGGAATGACAGGAGACGCAAAGCCTGTCAAACCAGATCACTGACTTCAAATTCCTGGTCTCAATTGTGGTTTGGCATGATATCCTGTTCTAAGTAAACTATTCTAAGCAAGGCATTAAAAACTCAGTCAATGGACATCGCAACCACTACTATTTTGATGAGAAGCTGTCTTGTTTTCATTGTGGCCTACAGAGACAATGGATTTGAAGATTCCATCACTGCTGCCAATGAAATGGTGGAAAGCTTAAGAGTTGAGCCTATCTTCAAGGAAACTCTTACTCATCAATAGAAGAGACAGTTTGGTTACGAGTGCAGAGATTAGGTGATAGGAAACTCTGAAGAAAAATTCAAGAGGGAAGTTTTTTTGCTCGCTTTTTGACAGTTATCAAGTGTCCATCGAAGAAACATTTGGACAATTACAACACTAAAAAAATACTTGTTTTTTTTGTTTTTTTGTATGACCTTAATAAGCTGTCCATGGACAGAAAAACATTCTTGAACAATTGTATGGACCTTAACTGGATGCTGACACATGGGGAATATTTGGACATCAGTGATAAAGGCCTCTAAGTTGAATTGGACAACATCCATCATATTTTGTCACACAGGAAGCACTTTCCACTCCAAGTTCCCCAATTCATTCATGATGCAGAGCTGAAGGACACTCTTCCTACTGTGTGGATAGCTGCTGGTCAGTCGTGAGTGGTCAGTGCAGCTTTTCGAACCTCAGGCTCATTAAAACGTATCATTGATCATTAATGGCTGATGAGAGACTGACATTGTTTGCTATTTTATTGCCTGAAAATGCCATTGGCCAGTCTTTTGCTCTCTTTGATGCCGTGGTTCAATTCGTGAGGGCAAAGGTAAGAAAAGAGAGCTTTTGAACTAAAGGACTAGGGTTAACATTTTAAGGCTGTCACCTATTGTAACACTGTTTAACACTGGTCCACCCAATGTAGGCACACAGTTTAATTTCTTGATGTTAGTACATTTCAGTTACTTTTAAAATTAAAAAGTTTGTATAAGCTTAAAGGAAACAATTTTTATTTGCTTATATATCACATGAATAAAGACAGATTTACTGATCCTAGCATGCACATTTGTTGTCTTATATGACAGGGATAAATCATACATGCAAATTGTGCATCAAAGTCA
Source organism: Malaclemys terrapin pileata (assembly GCF_027887155.1). Lineage (NCBI taxonomy): Eukaryota > Metazoa > Chordata > Testudines > Emydidae > Malaclemys > Malaclemys terrapin. Next base: position 181,434,705 of record NC_071506.1, read on the forward strand.
TGAAATGGGCTACAAAGGCAATAAAAATAAGATAGTGTGTGTGGGGGGGGAGGGTACACAGGGTCTCCCATAGCTCTAGTGTGGAGTAAGCAGTTTTGGAATGGTCTACTGACTACACTAGGCTCAATTCACTCACTCTGGAGGACAAATTGTACTCTCCTGAGCATGTGCAGTCAGCTGTAGTCATTCATCTCTGAGAACAAAACGGTGATGTTTGAGCCATCACTGTCTTGTAGGTTGCAAGCAAGGGGAAGATCCCTGAATTTAGAGATCCATAAGACCTTTTTCTGGAGGAGGTTGCCTGGGAGAGAAGCTGCTTCAATCCAACCCACTGTGACTCTGCTCGGGTCACCTCTTAGCTGGTGCCCCAGGCCCCTTGTGGTGAATTGGGAGTTGCACTCTCTGTACTCTACTACTGTATCCCTATAGGTGGATTTTCAACACAAAATGGTATATCCTATATTAAGGCCAAAATCTTTACCTATATAAACTAGTTCTGTACAGTATCTATAACACACATTTTACACTTTATCTGGTCCTGTTTCTTTAGGACTCTTCATAGTGGAGGCTGTCTTTTATTATAAGATCGGGGGGAAAATTTTTGGTGAAAAATGTATATTTGGTGACAACTGAAACTTTTCATGAATTCATGTTGATTTTGCAAATTTACTTCTGTAAAAATGTTTTCTTTTTTCATTTAAAAATATCCTTTAATTTTATTTTAAAAACTTTTTAAAATGTTAAAAAACATTCAAAATGAAAAAAAAAGTTCATTTTAAGGTGAACAAAATGTTTTGTTCAACTGAAATGTATTTTTTCTGTCCTTTGAGTCACTGAAAATGTCGGGTTTTGATTTAACCAAAAAATACAATTTTTTTCTTGGAATTGACATGAACAGAAAAATCCATTACTAGCTCAGTTCTACCCATGTGTTTGTCCATTACCTAGAAGACTGGGTGCCCAATCTTGGTTGAGATTGCAAGGTGCTCTTGCAATACAAATAATAAATAACAATATGCACACACGTCAATAAATGCTTAAAATAACTGGCATTAAAAATCAAAAATTTCCCAGCAGCTACCACAAAGAGGTATTTTCAGGTACCACAGTGATTTCCTATTCCAGTTGTCTAAACTATTTTATATTTCTCTGTGTGGTAGTTGCTGGTAAAGGTGGACCTTTTAATGGTCACCACTGCATGCTCCTTTTATCATCAGGAAAGGGCTATATAAAAAAGTGCTGGTACTTACTGTAGCTATACTGTATAATTTACTGCAAGTTATTTTATAAAATATTACCAGAAAAAAATTGAAAAGATGGAAGGTTGTTCAGCAAGTGCATTATGCAGTTTTATATCCTAGTGGTATCCATCCCAATCAAAGTACTTTTGACAGGATTTATTAGTAGTAAATAATCTTTATGGATTCTCTGATGAATACTTGATGTTCCCTATACTGGCAATTTTTCTTTGAAGGATAAGTAGAAAAGAGTTCACAAGTTTTGCATTATCTCTAAAATGTTAGTCACATACATACAGCTTATTCAGTAATGTGCAGCTTGTAGTTAATCACCTGTGTGCTGATCAGTTGGTGTCAATTGAGACACTTAGAATTACTGCAGTGGTCTTCACAGAGGCTATTTATAGAGATAATTTATCTGACCAGTCAAGGAGATGTAATTGTTGATCATTGAAGTGAAAAAAAAAACACGTCACCGTAAAGCTTTTATCATTTTTTATTTTTTTAAAGAATTCTCTGGCCTCTAGATGACACTGTGTACTAAATACTCTACTCAGTCACAGAGCCAGAAACACAATTTCATCATTTTCCCTTGTAATTAATAGCAGTTGATCTCTATTCACAGGTATATAGGTAAAATAAACATCAATAATCCTGGCTGAAGTAAACGGAAGAACTTTAAAACTGATGAAAAAATAAAAAAGTCCTAAAGGTAAAAGCTAAGTCTGCTGAGAGACATGGCAGATCATTGTAACTTGAGTGCTTATTTATAGCTGCATCAACAAGCCTGAGATAGTATTTCATGCTTTGGTTGACATTTCCCACAAGGTCTGGGACTGAGGCTAGAGCTAAGGGTCTCACAGCATTTCCATTTAAGTTTTGTTTACAACCTATAACTTGGCTGTAAAAATTCATTCTGGGCCAAAACCCAGAATTCGAGAGTAGAGCCTATATACAAATATTTTTAAAACTCATTTGAAAAAGAAAATCTTTGGGGCAGTATTTTTTAGATACAAGATCGGGCAAAAGTACTGAAAAGAACATATGGATTTTTGAAAGCTTCTATGAAGCAAAAATAGCTTTTTAAAAAATGTATGGACTTTCTGAGTCTGTTTCCCCGTAAAGACTAAGATGTTTCACTGCTGCATTACTAATCAGGTTAGGTGATGCAATGCACTGTTAAGAGTCTTCCCTCATGTACTTTGTACTTGTATCTGGCAGATAGTGATGGATTGCAGGGGCTGATACTTGTTACCACCATTCATAGATTATCACCTGGGACAACAATCCACCAGTTAGGAAGAGTGCTTGCATCATCTAATATCAGTGACATCATAAGAAGAGATACAACCCCAGTCCTTTTGTGGACACTAGAGAGTAACTGTAGTCTGGCTGAAAGCATTGTGAGATAAGGGAAAGAGAGAGAAGACATTTCCTGGAACCTGAAAAAATAGGCAAGGATTATTGAATTAGTATGTGATAGTGTTGGTGTATACAATGTAGTGCTAGGAAGTATCAGTTTATGGAAAAGAAAACAAAATCCTTCAAATATCCCTAAGAAACATGTTTACGATTTAACTTAGTTTATTATATAAGGCAAAAGCTAAAGCTATAGCTAATTATATCTCATATGGGGGGAGGGATAGATCAGTGGTTTGAGCATTGGCATGCTAAACCTAGGGTTCTGAGTTTAATCCTTGAGGAGGCCACTTAGGGATCTGGGGCAAAATCAGTACTTGGTCCTGGTAGTGAAGGCAGGGGGCTCTAGGAGATGGGATATTTCCATTATTTTTTTATATATACATCTCCATATAATTATGTAGTTAGAGTATTAATTATAGGTGGTAGTGGGCCTGAATCAAAACCCCAGATCTGAACACACCTGAATTTTTGGAGGGTTGGAAAATAGAGCATTTAGATATGCAACTTGGATCTAGATCCAAATCTCATATTAGGCCCCATTTTCTATAATGGAACAAACTAACTTCCCTGCTTCAAACACTACTAAACTCTGGGATGTGTGGGGGAAAGACGATCCTGCTCAGATACTGCACTGATCAAAAGCTAGGCAGATCGATAGGAATCCAGTTGTTAAATTGTAAATCTGATATGTTTTTATTATATTTAACACAGTGAAATAAACCTAATCTCAAAATTTCTCTCCCCCCCCAAAAAAAACCCCAGATGGTTAGCTATTTTAAGATAAAAATTGGTTAGCTATTTTAAAATATATGGTACTGTACCACATTCTATATTCTTACAACTTATATACGTTAGATCTGTCACAATATCTTACAAAATGCAAGTCTAGAGCAGGCTTCATAATGGGTTCTGACTCAGAGATGATTTGGTGGCTGATGAGTCAGACACTGATTCTGACCTCAAAATGACTGAATTACTAAACTTCCTTTTTTCTAAATCTGACTTTAATGAGAAAAATAAAGCAGACACTTTTTGGACATCTAGAAAGTAATATGAAGACTTGTTAAAATATATTGTTAAAACAGGTAAGGGGACATTTGGAAGATGTGAAAATGTGAACATATTCTAATCAACAGGTCTGGATGCCATGAATCCTGCAGTGTTAAGGACGTTTGGTAATGAATATGCCAAATCACTGTCAAGTATATTTTAAAAGTCACAGAGAAGTACGAAGGTACCACAAGATTTAAAGGGGGCGGGAGGGGTGGAACATGATAATTTCAAACAAGGGCAGGAGAATGACTGACAATCACTGTCCAATAATTTTACCTTCAGTTCCTATAACAACAATGAAACAAATATTAGCAGAAAAATCTAGAAACATCTGCTGGATAATAGAACCTGGAGCAATAAGTAACATAGGTTTATAAAAAATTAACATGCCTGATAATCTTTAGTTAGTTTTAGCCAAACAATATAAAATTGACTAAGAAAGGAAATTCAGTAAGTGTGATGTATATCAATTTTTAGGGAAGCCTTTGGTACAGTCTCATGAAATCTTAAAATTAATTTTTATCAGCTCTGATGTAAATATTAGCATCTATTCTCATGGCCTTGATTTAGTCAATGGGATTGTCCTCTTTGCATACAGAGAACAAAGGGGAAAGGCAACGTATGGAGTTGGAAGAGATGTCTAGTAGGTTCTACTAGAACTTGTGTTTCTTATTTATTATCTTTTCAATGATCAGAAAGAGGAAGAATCAGCAATTCAATGGACTGTATGAATGATACTAAATTGAGAGGTAGTGCAAATATCACTGAGTATGAAACATAATAAAAAGGGACTTAGAAAGATTAGAAACATGGGCAGGAAATAACAAAATGAGATTTATCTTTGGAAAATGCTGGCTGATACATCTGCAGGGGAAAGAATGCAATCGCAATGGAAGACAGTGATGCTGGATGAGATTTAGGTTTTATAATAGGCAGTAAATTCGACATGACTTTGCAAAATAAAAGATAAAATATGCCCATGCAACTTTGGGAGGCGTATGCCATGACATTGGAAATTAATAGTCTCTATCTCTGCCGCTCTCTGCTGCATTTCAAGAGCCATTGTTAATTTGAATTTACTTAAATTGAGCTATTCATTTTCTGACGGTAAATAGTAAGTCCTAATGATTTTTAATTCCATATCATTTTAGAAAGGTTTTTCCTGCTACACTGTTGATGTTTATAAGGAACTTCTGAGCACAGGAAAGCAGGTGAATCTAAGAGCAACACCATCAAACACGTCCTTCCTTCCCTCTTTTCTGATCATGTTATTTCTTCAGTTTCAGTTTTAACTTTTCTGCTGTATTACTGGTAAGCAATTTTTCCCCAATGTTCAGACTACTGGAACTTCATAAACTCCTATCTGTGGTTCTGCCCCTGGCATGCCTTTACCCTTTCCATTGTAGCCTCCTGCACTAGCCTTTCCAGAGGGTCTCTTCTTCTGTGCTGAGGGACCCCAGAGATATTCCACCCATAGTTCCCTATGGCACAAAATGAAGCATAACTGGTATCTTGTGATTACTCTCCATGGATAAATTTCAGCCTTAAAGCATTATAAGGAATAACTGATCCCACTGGCAAAACCCCTGGATGAAGGCTGCAAAGAGGAAAAACATGCTACTGGAGACCTGAAGTTACAGTAGCAGCAGACTTAGAACAACCTAATTGGTGCCTCTGCATTTCAGATTGGGAAGGATTCTGACCCCAATCAAAATAAGACATTGACATGCCTGTTGGCTTGACATTGTAGAGTATGTGCATGTGTGACCTAAAGATACAACTCCACGTTGCAGGGAGGATTCTTAGCTAGAGCTAGGCAGAACATTTTTGACACATTGTTTTTTGTTGAAAAACACCGATTTGTTGAATACAAAACTGTTTGGAAAGTAGGGTCAGGTTTGATGAATTTCCCTGGGGAAAAAAAAAGAAAAAATTAAAAAGTGATGAAACATTTATTTCAATATATTCTAAACAAAAAAAAAATCTGTTTTTCCAGTTTGAAATGACTTTTTGTTTAGAAATTAAGTTAGACTGAATTTATTCTTAAGGAAAGAAAAGAAAAAATGTCAAAATAAAACTGATTGGAAATTATGAAAACAAAAAAACTGTTTATAAATATTTTCCAGATTTTGACTTTTCATCCTGATTTAAGACTGGGATAAAATTTCAAACTCTCTAAAATATGCACAGGGATGGAAATCCATTTACCACCCAGCTATACTGCTAGCTTTGCAGCTTCCCCTAACTCTGTAATAAGTTAAAATGCTTTAAAAGGTATTTATATTTCTTATGGTCTGTTTTTACAGTTCACTGCTTTTTCAGTGTTTAGTCATAAGTTTATAACACAATATATTTTTATGCTGAGCTTGCCTGACTCCTTCTTTTATTGGGTTGTTAGCAATAAAACCGAACAATTGTAAGGAAAATCTGTTCCCTTTCACATTCTCATACTCACAAATTGAAACCTGTATTCTACATAAGTCCTGTACAGACAGCAAATGTCATTTAACACATTTTATACAGTGATATGCGGAAACGCAGTTTTGCTTATGCTGTAAAATTTTGAGACTAAATGTTTTTGAAACCATTCTTATATACAGCATTTAGAAGTCTAATATTTACTGTACATAATTTTGAAAATCTGGCCCTTTGTATCTGAGTACTATACTAAATCAATGTCATTAGAGGGTTATCATCTGTCACGTGAAAAGCCCCTGACCACTTCGCGACTGAAAAGGAAAGAGGGAGGATTATCTTGTGGTTAACAACCTGGCCTGTAATGGGGTTCAATGCTTGGCTGTGTTGCAGACTTCCTATAGATTTTTGAGCAAGTCATTAAATCTTTCCCTGGCTCAGTTTCCCATTTGAAAAATTGAGCTATTAATACTTCAATTCTGTCTGTCTTGTTTATTTATACTGTAATTTTAGTTGCAGAGACAATCTTATTATGTGTAGATCAGATCTGGTTGAAAAAGATATTTCACAAAATTGTTAGTGAAACAATTATGCCTATATTTAATCAAAAACAAAAATCAAATTTCCATGAGCTCCTATGTTAGTAAAACACCTAGAGCAAGGCACCCTAATCTCAGGTGGGACGTCTAGGTGCCATTGTAATTCTAATGATAATTTAAATGAACTATCATATAGTTACCTTTGCTAACAATTTGTCATATTTCTGCCTTATTCCTGATGTTTTTTCTGTCTTCGTTATGCTTCTGATCCTGTTCTGTTCAATTTTGGGGGTTGCTCAATCAGCAGAAACCTAAATGAACTGCTTTACATGGTATTCAAAAAGGACCCAGTCCACATTATATTTCATGAAGGCTCTCTTTACAGACCACAATTCTCGCTTTTTCACTTGGGTTGCTGGTGTTCCAAGTCAGGAAACAAAAATCTTTATCTGCTCCTCATCCACAATCTCTTTATACTATCAACAAATGCAAAAGGAATCTGGCTTGACAGGTAAATATGACATCCTACACCACACGTCTCACCTGCCTATTCATGTATAATGATGTACGCCACATTCCGTATATAGGCAGATCCACCAACATATCAGGCTGCTTCTTGTTCATAAGTTTGTAAAAGCACAAAGGGACCAAAATTAAGGTGGCACACACCAACTTAATTTTGGCATTTCCTAACTTTCTGAGTGCTTGACTTTGCAACTTCAATGTTCTTTATGTGGGTTTTTTTAGTTTGATTTTTAAAAACACCTAGTAAATTGCATAACAATCCCAGCAATTCCATCATGTGGAACCATATTAACACCTGCATGGTTCAACAGCAGGGTTGGAATCTTTAGACCCACCACACAGATCTCTGTCAATTGAGCTAACAGAGAAACTGATAGCACTAGCTGATTAACCCAAGCAGAGGATGACAAGCCACTAGAGGGACCTGAGGCACATGTTTTGCCAATGGGTTTCACTGATATTTGCTGACGGCCGAGGAATTTTGACACTCTGGAATCTGGGTTCCATTCCAGGTTCTGAGCGGAGTGTGCTATAACGGTTACAGACTTCTGCCCTGACTCAACAAGCCTGACACATTCTGCCCCATCCCAGTCCACCCACTTTGGCTCCTCATCCCAGCCTCCCCTGTTGGCTGAATATCCCAGGTCCACTCTATGACCCATCTTGGATCTATGTCCCACTCTCTGTCTTCCCTCACTCTCCCTCCCCCACACCCAAGTTCCCTGTCCAAGCCCCCCAACTCCCTGGTCTTCATCTCCGTCTCTTCCACACCACCCTTCTGGCCGCTTGTCTAAGTCTCCTTCTTTGCCAATCCCCTCTCCACAGCCCCTTACCTCTCTGTTGTCCCGTAATGTTGTTTGCTCCTCCTCCTCCTTGCTGACTGGGTGCCAGCAGGGTAGCAGCTAGAGCACAGGAGACAGTATCCCAGCTCTCTGTCCCTGTGCCCAGCACTACAGAGGCCTCTGACTGTTGGAAGGAGAAATTGCAGGGAAAGTCCTGCTCAGCCCCTGCAGCTCTGGGATGGTGCCTACCTGGTGTAGATAGAATTTTTCAGGGAATTTAGCCAAACTCTTAACATGCTCAACTGAGCATGTGCAAATGGAGCTTTTCAGAGGCTCATAACTTGGACAGATTTCCACAGGGATAGCAAAAAACACAACCCTGACATCAGGGTGACCCCTGCCTACCCCTGCCAAAATGTCAAGTCCCTGTTACAAAACACGCAAGTGCTAGTATATTGAAATGAGTGTTTTGCCTATGTTAAACAATTCTTACAATGTATTTTCCTATTCCTGTTTAGAGAAATAATTCCACCATTTTAGCTGAAATTTCCAAAAAACAATCAATCACACACAACAAGACAAACATACAAACAACCTCTCCCCCCCACCCAGACACACACACACACACACACACACACCATCCACAAACCCTTCAGCTTGAGGCAGATAACTATATGGAAAATTTCAGCCTAAATAGTTACAGTTCAGGAATGTTACAAACAACTGAAAACAGGATCTTATCATGGAAATTCTTGGACAGCTTTAGTGTTAGCTATCGCTATCTGCAGAGACGACCCGTAACTCTTGATGGTGAGGGTAGGAACATGACTGCCCCATGCATTACCTCTGGCTCCCTTTCCACTTGCCCTGTGCCTCCCACACTTGCTCTTAGCAGGCACCACCTTGCCCCCGCTCCCCTCACAGCTCCTTCCCCACTTGCTTCTCCCATTGCCTCCCTGCTGCAGGCATGGCACAGACTGTAGTGGGCTCAGGACATCTACTGCCAAGCAGGTAACTGTGACTGCAGGCGAGGAAGGGATGGGACGTAAAGGGCTTTCCTGTACCCCCTAGGTGCTGGTGCCTTTCCCAGGCATGTCCCCCTCAGCCAGACTCCCACCCTGGCAGAAATCTGGGGGGGGGGGAGGACACATGACCCCTGCTCATCACCTCGATCTGTGTTCTGTGCTCCTTTTTACACCCTCTACCTAGGTATACTCTGTGTACCGAACTGCCAAAGGACCTGATTCAGCAAAGGACTTAAGTGTTTGCTTAATCCTTTAAGAATGTGAATGGTCCCATTGAAGACAAAAAGATTATTCATATGCTTAAATGCTTAGCTGGAGTGGAGCCAAAGGGTAAATCCTGGCCCCACTGAAATCAGGGTGCGTTTGTACACAACTATGTATCTTCCTGTAGTAGCTTTTTTATTGCAGCTATTTTCTGATACTACTGTTACTGTTTATTTTTCTCACCATTACCTCCAGACCTTCTCTCTCTTTATTCATTAGATCTTGTCCAGATTTTTTTTTTTAAGTCATTCTCAGTGTCTGAAATCAAAGGATGAAATTGCATGGGTGAAGAAGCTTTCACACTGACTCTAGTTGTGGATAATTCTTAAGTGTCAGCATTTTACCAGTCAGTTACATTAGCTCATCTTTCTCAAGGTATCACCATTATTCTGGATTAATCCTAGGTGCTTTATGAACAGGACTTGGCAAAAAAGAGAGAGCTTCAAGATTACAAGTTGTTTTCCTCCCTTTCCCTTAATTATTCTTCTTACCTTTGTTACTATTTTCATGGTGCATGACTGAACATCTCTGTGAAAGGTAAAGTGTTTTTGTACAAACACTGTCAAAAAAGAAAAAGCCATTCCAAAGTGGATTGGGATCATTTTGGTACAGTCAGAACAGGAACTGTAATAATAACCATAGAAGAAACTTGTGGAGAATAGTTGTCACTTCTGCTTCCAAGTTGGGAGGTAAAAATCATTTAAAAGGGTCATTTATAATTAACAAGATAGAGTGTAAATTGCAATCAAGCATCTTGTTCAATCAAGAAATAATTATGATATGCCAGCCTGATTGAAAGCAGCATTTTTCTGTTCTAGTTTTAAGTGATAAGCATGTATAAAATGCCAATAAAATAGAACTGTCAGATAGCAATGTAACCTTCTAACATAAGTTAATGTGTGTCTAAATCACATTATCTTACTAACTATAGTAAATACTGTAAAACTGTGCACAGGTTATTTTTAAATTAACATATATATTTCTTTCACAATGATAAGCACTAACTGGGTGATCAGGAAACATATGTAAATTAATACATGTCTTTAACATTGCTGCTATAAACTCAGATTCTGTACAGTGAGACATGACAAATAACAGAAGGTGAAATCCGGAGCCTATCAAAATCAATGGCAAAACTCCCATTGACTTCAAGGGGACCCAGACGTCTTTAACTTAGCAGGAATAAATTATGAGACAATTCAATTATGGTGATATGTGTCGGTTATTTAATTTCTTTTAAAAATCAGCCATAACAAGAATGGTTCACCATTATGCAATTGGGGCAAACAATCACAAAACTCACATAGTAACTGGCTTTTCTATAGGTATACTGGACAGCAGAGGCAAAGTGCAAGGAACATCACCCCAACTTGCACACCCCATGAAAAAGCTGATCTCAGTCTTGGGCCTTGTGTTCAGGGGGCATAGAGACTGCTTTTGTGGTGCGTCCTCTTGGTACATATCTCCCCAATGAATAGGGACATGAAGAGGCGGCAGGATGATGGCACCATTTCTGCTGCACACAGGCACTCTAGCGAAAGAATAATGTGGTCTGGTGACCAGGGAGCTAGGGGTGGAATTCTATCTTGGGCACAATCCCTCCCCAAGCTCCTTCTCCAGTGGTACATCTCTGCATGGCCCCGGACCAGTCCTTAAATGGCACGGTTTGGCCCTAAATCTTTTGTGAAATGGCAAAAGCCCATTGAAGTACAAGGTTTGTGCATTATGGACCAGATCTTCAGCTGCCATAACTCAGTACAGGTCTGTTGACTTCAGTGGAGATATGCCTATTTATTCCAGCTATTAGATAGACACATCAGTTAAGCAACATAAATAATTGAGAGATACATATGTATCATCACCCAGCAAATCCTAAAATCTTACAATAGGAAGTATCACCCCTGAATAGGACCAGGGTATTAAAAATAAATAAAAATACTGTGGTATAAAACTTTAGGTAGTACTGTGGTCTGTGGATGGCATCATTACTTTCCTATCCTTCTACATTCTGCAAATATGGCTAATGAATACTGACTGAAAACTTTCCATTAAGATACTTGCAAATTAATGATATAGATTTGTTGTATTTGCTCTTGGCTTTTCCCTACAGGAGACATGTAAAATCAATGTTTGTGATATGCTTATCAATCAGTATTGTGACTTTAGGCAACTAGCACAGTTGTCCAAAATGGTTATGACCAAGATTCAAATGCTGCATCAGAACCTAAAATATGTAGTTTATTAAACTTCAATTATCCATTGCACTGGAGCTCATGTACTAAAAAGAATAACCAACAGTTAAAGCAGTGTGGTCTGTGGATGGACCCCTGAACTGGGCTTTGAGAAGTGAATGCTGTTCCTGGCTCTGGCACTGGCCTACGGTGAGCCTTTGTGAAAGTCAGTTCACCTCATGGTGTCTCGTTTCTGCTCCCACCCGTTGCTCTCACCTACTGAGGACGTAAGCTCTTCAAGCAAGAGACTGTCTCTTATTATGTGTTTGTACAATGTCTAGTACACTGGGGCCCCAACATTAGTCAGGGCTTCTAGGCACTACTGTAATAAAATAATTACATTCAGCTTCACACTTCAAAAACTAGAAGCTGATTAAACCAAGGACAAAAAACATCATGAAACTTATTTGTAACCCAGTGAAACTTAACTAGAGGTTGCTCTCAAATCCAACATCAAATCTCTCATCAATTCTTATAAGAGCTCATTATTGATGCGGATACTTCTCACTATGTCTGTGATAATGCTCCAGCTATTTCAAGCTTTTGTGATCAATATTAGATTCACTGACCACTATTATTGTGCTTTCATTCAGAGCAATACAAATTTAGACATATATTTCAAATTGCCATGAATGATTCACCAAATAATTGTTAATGTAAATAGGGGCATACATACAGCAACATCTGTTCTTTTCTTGCTGCCATTTTTCATTTAAGAAATAAGATTACTACAGATTATTATGAGCTTTTCTAAGTGAAAATACCTACATTAATCCAACATTACTAGCCAGAAAAGGCGTCAGAGAGTGCTAAAAGAGTTGGCGGATGTGAGTGCAGACCCATTGGCCATTATCTTTGAAAACTCAGGGTGATCAGGGGAGGTCCTGGATGACTGGAAGAAGACTAATGTAATGTCTATCTTTAAAAAAAGGAGGAGGATGTGGGGAACTACAGGCCAGTCAGCCTTACCTCAGTCCCTGGAAAAATCATGAAGCAGATCCCAAGGAATCAATTTTGAAGCACTTAGAGGAGAGGTAAGTGATCAGGAACAGTCAGCATGGATTCACCAAGAGCAAGTCATGCCTGACTAACCTAATTGCCTTTTATGATGAGAACTGACTCTGTGGATGAGCAGAAAGCAGTGGACGTGTTATTCCTTGACTTTAGCAAGGCTTTTGATATGGTCTCCCACAGTATTCTTGCCAGCAAGTTAAAGAAGTGTGGGCTGGATGAAAGGACTATAACGTGGATAGAAAGCTGGCTAGGTAATCGGACTCAACAAGTAGTGATCAATGGCTCCATGTCTAGTTGGCAGCTGGTATCAAGCAGAGTGCCCCAAAGGTCAGTCCTGGGGCCAGTTTTGTTCAATATCTTCATGATCTGGAGGATGGCATGGATTGCACCCTCAGCAAGTTTGCAGATGACACTAAACTGGGAGGAGTGGTAGATACACTGGAGGCTAGGGACAGGATACAGAGGGACCTAGACAAATTAGAGGATCGGGCCAAAAGAAATCTGATGAGGTTCAACAAGGACAAAAGTAGAGTCCTGCATTTAGGACGGAAGAATCCCATGCACTGCTACAGACTAGAGACCAAGTGGCTAGGCAGCAGTTCTGCAGAAAAGGACCTAGGGGTTACAGTGGACGAGAAGCTGGATATGAGTCAACAGTGTGCTCTTGTTGCCAGAAGGCTAACGGCATTTTGGACTGTATAAGTAGGAGCATTGCCTACAGATCGAGTGACGTGATCATTCCCCTCTATTCAGCATTGGTGAGCTGGAGTACTGTGTCCAGCTTTGGACCCCACACTGCAAGAAGGATGTGGAAAAATTGGAGAGTCCAGCGGAGAGCAACAAAAATGATTAGGGGGCTGGAGCACATGACTTATGAGGAGAGGCTGAGGGAACTGGGATTGGTTAGTCTGCAGAAGAAAATAATGGGGGGGGGATTTGACAGCTGCTTTCAATTACCTGAAAGGGGGTTCCAAAGAGGATGGATCTAGACTGTTCTCAGTGGTAGCAGATGACAGAACAAGGAGTAATGGTCTCAAGTTGCAGTGGAGGAGGTTTAGGTTGGATATTAGGAAAATGTTTTTTTTCACTAGGAGGGTGGTGAAGCACTGGAATGGGTTACCTAGGGAAGTGGTGGAATCTCTTTTCTTAGAGGTTTTTAAGGCCAGGTTTGATAAAGCCCTGGCTGGGATGATTTAGTTGGGGATTGGTCCTGCTTTGAGCAGGGGGTTGAACTAGATAACCTCCTGAGGTCCCTTCCAACCCTGATATTCTATGATTCATTGGCTGCTTATCCTTTTCCAGATTTAATTTAAGATCCTTTTCCTCCAGCACCCTCCAAGATATCTACATTCTATGGTGCTTCAACTAAATAGGACCTGGATATGACTCTTGGGTGCAGGGACAGACCATTTCAGCTGTGCTTCAGCAGGTGTAGAATACTTCACCAGAAGAATCCAGAGTTAGTCTGACCAAGACCATTCAGCGTTAGATACAATTAAGCAACCCCCACTTCTCTGATGAAGGCTTTCTCCAGAAATGGCATCTTCCAAGGACCAGCCCACAACTGGGGAGATAGGAAGTAAAAGTCATGAAAGAGTGAAGACGGGAAAACAAAATGTTGAAACTTGAAGACCAGGAACAAGGAAGGCTATGAAGATATAGCTTGCAAGGGCACAATCATTGCTGTATTTTAGTTTGCTGTGGGGCACTTAGCAAAGCGACAGATGCCTAAGAAAAGTTTAAGATGGATAAGTTAGCCCTGATGATTACCAGTGTAGAGAGCCTGGCAGATGCAAAGAGCATCCAGAATTCACACTGAATTTTATTGTACAATGAGCTGAGGCCCTCCTGCAGGGTGCTGTGTCCCCTCAGCTCCGATGTATGTAGGCAAGCATTATTATCCCCATTTTAGGGATAGATCAGCAAGGTTGCAAGGTACTGCACTGGAGACATTATGCCTGGAGACGACAGAGGCAGAGAGAATACTGGAGAACACAGACAGGAACAGCCACTGTTGTACCCTTTAAAAAAGGTGCTGCATGCTCTTGTCTTGGGGCTTGATCAAAAGAACATTGAAGTCCATAGGAGTTTTTCTATTGGCGTCAATGTCCTCAGCCCACCAAAAACAATAGTCAAATTTCCACCTCAACAAAAACAAACCAACCAGCTAAAATATGGTGTTCAGGTTAAAATAATCTTGTAGAGCCATATGAGCAGAAGACTATTTTGTTTCTTTCTAGCTGAAAAGAGCATTGTTAAAACAGATGTCCCAGGTCAGATGTGCTGTGTTTTATTGAGTATGCAGAGTGTTCTATACTGTGCTGAAAGGATGACACCGGGCTTGAAAATTTAAAGCAGCACATTCATATTTTCATCTGTGAAAAGCTTCCATTCATTCCGTATTATATGTCTCCCAGTTAAAGTGGCAGCAAACTTATTGAAATCAGGAAAAATAACAAAAAAGAAGCAAACAAAAATAGAAGGAAGTCAACCCATCTGCATTTGGCCCTCATAATGATACATATCCTGGTCATCTGTTTTTTCAGGTATATAAAACCCTTTTCAACAGTAATTTTGTTACTGGAGAAAACTTTCACGTATAATTCATAGAAACACAAATCATTTTATCTTTCAAGTTGTCATAACTATAAAGGGAAGAGTAACAGCTCTCCTGTGTACAATACTATAAAATCCCTCCTGGCCAGAGACTCCAAAATCCTTTTACCTGTAAAGGGTTAAGAAGCTCAGGTAACCTGGCTGACACCTGACCCAAAGGACCAATAAGGGGACAAGATACTTTCAAATCTTGTTGGGGGGAAGGCTTTTGTTTGTGCTCTTTGTTTTTGGGGAGAGTTCGCTCTTGGGATTAAGAGGGACCAGACATCAATCCATGCTTTCCAAATCTTTCTGAACAAGTCTCTCATATTTCAAACTTGTAAGTAAACAGCCAGGCAAGGCGTGTTAGTTTTATCTTTGTTTTCTCAACTTGTAAATGTATCTTTTACTAGGGTGTTTACCTCTGTTTGCTGTAACTTTGAACCTAAGACTAGAGGGGAATTCCTCTGGGCTCTTTAAGTTTGATTACCCTGTAAAGTTATTTTCCATCCTGATTTTACAGAGATGATTTTTACCTTTTTCTTTAATTAAAAGCCTTCTTTTTAAGAACCTGATTGATTTTCCTTGTTTTTAGATCCAAGGAGGTTGGATCTTGATCCACCAGGAGTTGGTGGGAGAAAGGAGGGGGGATGGTTAATTTCTCCTTGTTTTAAGATCCAAGGGGTTTGGATCTGTATTCACCAGGGAATTGGTGAAGACTCTCTCAAGGCTTCCGAGGGAAGGGAATTAGCACATTGGGAGTGGTGGCAGCAGACCAGATCTAAGCTGGTAGTTAAGCTTAGAAGTTTTCATGCAGACCCCCACATCTGTACCCTAAAGTTCAGAGTGGGGAAGGAGCCTTGACACAAGTACAGGTTTTTTTCATATTTTACCATCATGTTCTCTTGCAAAAGTAACTCCTGCTCTTGATCTGGTCTAATTTTGTTTTTGGATAAACATTTCTTTCTCTGAGATTTCAGATTGGATTTAGAAATAACACAGAAGGCAGCCTAAGTTCAATGATCATGACATGCAAGCTTGGCAAGCTTCTCTTTTGAACAAGTTCACGTATAAAACAGGTTTTCAATGTAGAATAAGAATGTATATTTTAATATCTCTGTGCAAATGATTGACACCTGTATATGTCAGTGGATGAAAACTTGGATGAAACCAAGGAAGTGAATGGAACATATATGGGGGTAGAAGTGTCCTTGGGTGCATAAAAGAAAACTTGAGTTATATTGTGATGAATCTGCGTAGCAATCATAGGTAAGCAGAGGGCAAAGTGATGAATCCACCACTGTGCTCTCTCTATTCTGGAGAGTCAGAGATTGCCAGGAGGAGAAGGTTTATGGGCAGTTAGAGTTGTCAGAGTCCTTACTGGGAAATGCCAGGTACTAGAATCTAAAGGGTGCAGTGAGCACTTGGACCAAGTCCAGTACCTGAACCACAGCATCCCAGTGAGTCCATGTTGGGAGTTAGTATGAACTGAGTTCAGTCCAGTTCTGCTACCCTTTAGTTTATTTCTGGGCTGAAAGTAACACAGGAAGCTCACTAATAACTGGATTTGTGAACTAGCCAATACGAGGGCTGGTGTATAATGTGGTGAAACTGCTGAGAGGTCATGGGCCTTTAGAGGGCAATATGGTGAATTTGCTGGGTTAGATTCTTCTGTTGCTCTTTGCCTATAGACAGGTAGGATGATGGGGCAGCAGAGGGAATATCCATGGCAGTTAGGAGGACATTTGGGAGGAGCAGGGCCATGGAGACAGGTTGTGTGAGGAAGGAACGTGGCATCTGAGGGCAGTTGGGGAATGGTACTTGGTTCCACTACGTTTTAGATCTGAAATGCCTTTAACAGCTAAGGCACCTCTATCACTTACCTCAACCATGACACATCTGGTGTGCTACAGAGGACTGTATCACAATGTGGCGTTTGGTGTCCCAGGATGCCAGAGAACATACTAGCCATGATCAAAGCTAGGTAATCTGACTCAAAGAGGAACTGAAAGGCACAGGAGAGACTTTTGCCGTGACAGACTGGCTGTGATGAGAAGTGACAGGACAGTTGTCTTTGCTAAGGATCTGGTGATGGGGTTTTGAACCAGGCTATAGGTCAGGGGTGTCCAAATTGTGGCTTGTGAGCCACATGTGACTTTTTTACAATTAAAGTGCAGCTTCTGGAACCTCCCACATCTGTCCATTCTCCTCCTACCAGACTGGGGTGCGGGGAGCTAGGGGATTCTGCCTTGTGGTGGGGCTAGGGCCTTCTCCAGAGATAACTGGGGCCTTCTGAGGGAGCGGAGCACAATTTAAAGGTTTGTTCCCCCCTCCCAATAGCTTGAGTCACACACCCCCAGGCACATATCCCCTCTTTCCCTCAGTGGCTCCTCCCTGCAGCTCCCAGGTGTTAGCTTTGCATGGAGAGGCAGCAGGAAACAACTGGGAGCTGCAGGGAGGGGTATGTGCTTTAGCTCCTTGGAGAGAGGCATCAACAAAAGCAGCGGTTCTCCCTGCAGCTCCCAGCTGTTGGCCGCTGACTCTACCCAAGTCGCAGCTCTCAGCTTGCTGGCTCCAGCAGCTGCCATGCAGGGAGGTGGCAGCATCATGTGACCGAGTGGGGCCAGCAAACCCTGGCAAAAGTCTGGGAGGGCATGTGATCCCATGTGTCCCCCTCACACATTGCCTCTGGCTTCTGCCCAGCAAGTAGGGGGTCTTGGGGCTTCAGACCTGCAGGGAGGGAGATCTCGGGGCTGAAGCCCTGAGCCCTGGCAGGCGCGCCCCAGCTCTCAAACTTCGGAAGGTTGTTGTATGCGGCTCAGAGGGTCAGTGAGTTTGGCCACCCCAGTATAGGTAATATTTCTTCCTTATAATGTATGCTTGTTAAATTCACAGTCCCAGTGATGGTCTCAGTAGTGTTAGTGTGGGGCAAGTTTCTGTGCCCCTTTTCATGCTTTTCTCTATTTTTTTCCTCTTTCAGACATGCTTTTAACTAACACAAGCATAGTATAAGATTGTCCTTGCCTTATGTGGCTTAAGGCACCCCCAGCATGGTGAGGAGAGCAGCCTCTACAGGGCTGTTAATCAAGCTACTGGACAGGTAGGTGGCGAGTGGGTGGAAAGGGGCAGGGGATGGGTGGATCTTTAGCTCTGCCTTTCTTTCCAATGCATGGGCCAGCACAGTTGAGACAGCATAAAGAGAGAAGAAGAAGGCTGGCCCACTGGTTAGAGCACTAGGATCTAGATTCAGTTCCCTTCTCTGTCACAGACTGCCTGTGTGACCTTGGGCAAGTTACTTAATATTTCTGTGTCTTGTCCCCATCTGTGAAATGGAGATACTAGTGCTTTTCATAAGGCTATTGTGAGGATAAATACATCCAAGATTTTGAGGCTCTCCTATATCACAGTAATGGGATCTAAAAAAGTATCATGATAGGAGGGAATTACTACAGTGGTTCATAATTCCCTCTTGGTCTGCTCTGGGATGGTGAAGCCTTTTTAAATTCACAGTCTATTTCTCAATTTGGAGCTTCTGGAATTCTTTTGCTCAAAAGCAGAATGTCTACGCTATTACTTTTTAGCTTTACAATAATTGTGGCATATGTCAAAACAAATACAATCTTGTGTCAGCATTTACCAACAGATGCCACCTAGTTATCATCTATTGTATTTTAGGGCTTTTCTACATGGTGCCATGGGACTGCACCAGCTGGGGTTTAAATTCTAATGTGCATCAGCATCTAAGTCACTAACTGGCACATGTGGACCCTGATTGTGTGCAATAAACGTTCCCTAGTGGACATATAGTCCTTTTTCAAACAGTATTGCAACCACTTCTGATGTGACCTTTTGTTGCAGTAAATGTTCATTGTTTACCACTTGAAAAATCTCTCTATTACGCTCGTAATTTCCCAACTCTCCCTAGTACAAACTGAAGATAAGTTACTCAGTTTCCCAGCCAGATCTTCCTTTTCTGTTCAACAGGTTCCCCCTTGCTACTCTTCAGAAGACATATAGTCTCTGACCACCCTTTTGCCCCTTAGATATGTTATAAAATATTGTATTATTTGCCTTTATTTCTTTTGCAACCCTCCTTTCATTCTAAAAATTGGCCATTTTGCTCATTTTCATACATTGCTTTAGTTTAATCATAAATATCGTGCTGTAGATTTACATCTATGTACTTTTCTCATCTTTGATCACTCCCTGCATTTGCTTGGTCATCTGCACGGTTTCCCTTTTCTGTCCCCACACCCACTTATTTATGTATTAATGGTATTCATGTAATTAGAAACACTGCAATCCCCATTTGAGAATTTCCCATTTCCTTTGCATGGTGCTTTCTGTTTCCATTGTCATTTTAATTTCCCAGTATATTTCTTTAGTAAATGAACACATTGCTTTGCAAAAGTTTAAGTTGAAATGGGCTCTAGCCACTGGTTCTTTTGGCAATTATTCAAACTTCCCCAGCATTCAGGGGTGTTTGCATCTAGAGTTTTAGTTCATCCCATTATGGAGATAGCAGTAAAGTTTAGATCCAAACCTTCCCAAAGTTCGTAGGTGTTCAGATCTGAGACTTTGATTCAGGCCCATCTAAGGTGTTTGATTCTCCCCTCACTTACGGAGCTTTAAATCAGTAGAATTAGACTGGTGTAAAACTCATTTAAGTGAGAGGAGAATGAGGTCCACGATCTTTGACTTTCCATTTACAGAATATAAGTTATTGACATTTTATTGGCTGAATTATTGGCTTTAATTTTCATTTCTGGACATCTTTCTCTCTCCTGGGACAGAGCGCTTACACATGGATCCTGCAGTGAGCAGATCCCTGCACCAATGAAGAGCCCTGCTGACATCAAGACAGGAACTTCACGCACTTTGAGGCCTCTGCATAGAATATCCTTCTCGGTTGTTTTTTTTCCTGCTGTCATATCACACTGCAAACCTGTTTAATTTATTCTCCTCTTTCATGCCTAGCTCCCATCCAGTGGATGACTGCCTGGACAAAGTGCATTGAAGGATAAGGATCGTATATAATATCTCACACTTAAAACAGGAGCATATAAACTATTCCTGTTGTTATAAGCATGGGTAAAACTCCATTTAAGTCTTGCTTTTCAGTATGATGTTAGTTTTGCAGTATGCCATTAGTTGTTTTATGCAATGCATACAATTCTTCCTGGCAGCTTAGCACTCTGTGGCAAAAATAATAAATGCCTTGGAAATTGTGGCTGAATCTCAAGTCAAATTGACTTCTGATTTTTTTTTCCTTCACATCATTGCATAACTTGGCTGCATCTGATGTTTTTTATATACATAGTTTCTTTTGAAAGAATTAATAACTAACAGGCTATGCTGAGCTATGGGGGCTATAAATGTGGCCAAGATTTTCAAAAGTGGTTAGTGATTATGGGTGCCTGAGATTTGGGGTTCCCCACCTTACAGGGACCTGATTTTCAGTCAGCGCTGAGCATCTGCCCTGTGAAAATCATGCAATGTAAAGATTTCTCAAATTGGGTGCCCAAAAACTGAGTCAATCAAAGTCACTAATCACTTTTGAAAATCTTGGAAAGTCTTTTTTAGCCTAGCAAATGTACCTGTAATGGACATGTGCCCTGATAAACCTCAGATACAGGATAAGCTTCCTTCTAAATTCCAATTACTGATCTCAACTGGGTTTTGTATCTGTTGCACTGGCCTTTAGATACGAGCTAGAAAGAAAGGTGATTCAACTGTAGTTTGTTTGTAGATGAATTATGGCAATATACCCAATGTCTAGGTGTTTAAAGATAAACTCCTAAATTTTGATTTGGTAGCTGACCAATTAATTAAGTATGTATCCATGAATAATTAATTTGACAGATACTGGAAAGCAATTTATCAAATAATATTATTTGCCAAATTCTATTCAAGCACTTATCCATACAGGTGGTTGAATAATTGGGCGGGGGATATTGTGAGTAATTTAGTCAAAGAAAAATGCCAACATTCATCAGATCATTTTGCATTATATAATTTGACCACCTTTAGTATTTAGGCACACAAATTCAAAAGATAAACCCACTAATGCTATGCATTTTATAGCACATTTTCATTACAAAAAAGAGTTCCAAAGTTCTGGCCAAATTCTGAAGGTATTACTTAATCTTTAGTCAGCGTGATCAGGTGTACAAACCCTGCACTGGAAAGGAAACGGTTAAAATGCTACTTTAGCCTCAGGTTGCCACACCTGAAAACCATATATGGGCTGGAAGAGGAGGAACTTGAAAGGGGAAGAGAGCCACTCAGGAGCAGGCAACTAGAGGAGGTGAGCAGTCCTACACTCTTAGGTCCTTGGAAGGGGCAATTTGAGTGGTCCAGCTGATTGGAGCCTCTGGCTATTTGGACTCTACCAGAACTGCTGAGGAGAAAAGGACTCTGGACATTTAGAAGTTCTGAAATTTACCTTGGATTTATTTGGGTTATTGTCTCTACTTTGCCCTTTTGTAAAAGGGGATGCTAGGACACCATCCAGGGAAGCAGTGGTAGAGCACCTTTGGGGTGAAGACCATTGCTACTTAACACAGGGCCCTGAATTGGAACCCAGTGGAGAAGGTGGGCCTGGATTCCCCTACTAACTTCTAGGCAGGGCAGAAGGCAGAAAACCTACTGCTGATCCAGGGGGATCTAGTGAGGAAAATATGCTGGAACCCCAGATAGTCAAGATCCTGAGATCTTAGCCCTGGGGAGGTCTGGGAGACCCTTCCCTGAACATTGGACAGACTCTTTATATATCTCCAAAAGGATGGATATTAAATATGTGGCCTGGCTGGAGAGCTGAATCATGAGAGGGATCAGATTATTCCAGGGTTGGAGCAGCTGTTGGCAGATGGCAGCAGGAAAGAAGAGGAGGGGAACCTGGAGAAACTTGCACCTGCTTTCAATGAAAATTGCTGAGTTTTCAAGTTTGTTCAGGTCTCATACTCTGGTCTAAATTTGCTTTTAGTAATGCTGGTGTGATGCAATGGAGTTACTTTGGACTTATGATGGGGTAAATGAAAGCAGAATTTGACTCTCAATATGGCTATTCTTCCTGCCCCAAACTGCTGTTTTGACATGAGGCTACCATGTGCCACAAGTCACACTGAGCACATGGGACTGGGTGTATGCAGATAGCAGCGTCTGCCTCCCTGCTGTTGGAAAAAATCACAGCAGTTTTTGTAGGGACCCAAAAAGGAGTTGGTGGGGGGGGGGTCACAAGGTTATTGTAGAGGGGGTCACAGTACTGCTACCATTACTTCTGTGCTGCTGCTGGTAGCAGCGCCCCCTTCAGAGCTGGGTAGCTGGAGAGTGGTTGCTGCTGTCCAGGATCCCAGCTCGGAAGGCAGTGCAGCTGCCAGCAGCAGTGCAGAACTAAGGATGGCATGATATAATATTGCCACCCTTACTTCTGCACTGCTGCTGGCAGGGTGCTACCTTCAGAGCTGGGCGCCCGGCCAACAGCTGCCACTCTCTGGCCACCCAGCTCTGAGGGCAGCGCAGAAGAAAGGGTGGCAATACTGCGATCCCCCTAAAATAACCTTGTGGCCCCCCTGCAACTCCCTTTTGGGTCTGGCCCCCCAATTTGAGAATCGCTGGTCTCCAATGTGAAATCTTAAGGTAAAAGCACATAAAAGACCAGATGTCATGGGAGGAGACCAGATTTCATGGTCTATGATGCATTTTTCATGGCCGTGAATTTGATAGGGCCCTAATCATGACACAGTGGGAACCCAAGATGTCCCTCCGTACTCAGGTATAACCCCGTGCTAGGGCTTGCAAGGGGTTTGTCAGAAGACATCCTGACAACTATCCTCTGCAGTTCCGCATCAGGAAACTCCTTCCACAACTGGATTTGGGGCTTTAAGAGCCCCTTACATTGCTCCTGTCCTTTTATCCCGGCTTCTTTATGTGGGGTGGGGATCTTTCCCATTTTAGGGGACTAACATAGGAAGAAACAAATTCTTTAAGAAGCACTGATGAAAAAACAAAACTGAATCCACAAGTCTCTTCTAGAAAGAGCTAATAAAGAACATCACTTTTGCTTTGCCACACAAGAAACTGTGGTAGCATAACAGAAGATAGGCTTTGTTTTGACTTAGCAGCATATCTGTTAGTCTTGTTAACTGACTGGTTTTTACATAGGTGCCCTGGGAAACTATCCTTTTTTGTAATTGTTGAAATACAAAATAAATACATTAGACAGTTGGAAACAGAAAAACCTTAAAGCTCCCCAGCTGCCTAACCTGCAGCAACTATTCAGAATGTCACTGATAATATTGTTAAGGACGGTAAAATATCATTCCCAGAATGAAATGTTGAACACCTTGTGTCCCCCAAGATGAACCCACACAACTATGCCAGCTGTTCACTAGCTGCAGGACATGATTTGGAGATGCATCTCTTGAAAGAAATGAGGATAATGAAAGGTTTTCCTATGGTGATGATAATAAACCAAGCTAGCTAAGGTAGTGTTCAGCTGAACAATTAAGTTGCTGCTTGTTATAATTAGTTTCAGTTGTAGTGGATTTTTTCAAGTCATTTTTCTTAAATACAACAAACATTAATTTAAAAAGCATAATGAAACAATGAAAACAATGTATACAGGGTCCAGTCCTGCTCTCATTGGCTTCAGCTTGATCAAGATTAGCCTCACCGTTGGTGCAGGGCAGTATTCAAGAAGAAAAAGCCAAGTATATTTTAAAATAAGAAAAATTGTAGTGTATATTGTTGACTTGTGCAGGGACTTCACAGTGGGAACATAGCAGTACAATGTATTAGGGATAAGGACCAGGTTAGACTGAAACAAGAACGGATCTGAAGATTTGTTCCGAACTCCATCTTAAACTAAATGAATGTTAGGTGTCCAACTTCCATTGACATTCAATGGGGTTGGACATCTAGGTGCACTTTGAGTTTCCTCCTAAATCTTTTGAGCATTATAAGAGATTAATTTAAAAAAAAAAAAATTCTCATTTGTGTGCATTTCTGTGCTTCCCTAGGATGGAAACAGCTATGCTGAAATAAGATAATTCCAAAACAGGTTATTTCTGTGGTATTCCTGGCTGATCATAAATAGGACAAACCAGAAATCTTACAGTAGAGTCTTTTCTTGTAAGATTTCCACTGAAATTTTGCAGACTCAAGAGGTGTGGGTAATTCAGATGAGATGCTTATGTGAATCTAAACTTTCAGATGCTTCTCTGAATGGAGCAACTAAACCTCTTCATATTTGGCCATCACAAATCTGTATACCATGATCATCTTTTTTTGGTATATAGAATGGTGGGTTTCCAAAAGCAATATATTGCATGCAGTTAGTGAACAGAGTAGACTTTTTACCCACCATTAACTTCACATGGTACTACAGCAGTATGATCACTTGAACCAGATAGGGTCAGATTCTGCAATCCTTCTATACTGTAGCTTGTGTCTCTTATCAATTAAGAGGGAATATAGGGCCTGACTGTGACTGGCCCTTGTGTAGGACACAAGGATGGGGTAAGTTAAAAGGAGATTTCTCCTACCTCTACATACTACTGCCAGAGTCCCTACATTACTTCCTGCTAGCATCTGCTTGCTGCTTGTGGCAAGCCAGCCCAAAGAAAGTGAAGAGGTCATTGCTCTTCTCTATGCTGTGCCAGTTGGCAGAGATGACAAACCACAGAAGGGAGAACATGTTAAAATGTGTCCCAACAGATGTATTCACGGGCACCTTACAGTGCTCCGAGCAGTAGTGTGCCTCCCTCAGGGACTGTTCTGGAGCTCCCTCTAGAGTGGTGTCATTCTATATTGTCCCACTGCAGACCTGTGCCTTAACAGCACAGTATGGCCCATTGTGTTATGAATGGTGCTGCAGCTCCATACCTGAGAGCATACCACTCCTGCACAAATTAGTGTCTTGTATTATTTTGCTTTGTCTTGTAGAACTGAGTAATGATACCCTTTCCTTCCTCGAGTTATTCTCCAGTATAGTGGATGATGTCTGTGCTGACAGTGTAAGCTTTCATTCCCATAATAGCCCAGAAGGTGCAATCCTGCTCACCTCAGTCACTTGAATGGTACCATTGACTTCAATGGAACGATTCCCCTGAACAAGGTGAGCGGGAGTTAGCCAATGTGTGTGTTTTATCTTCAGAAATCCTTGCCATATTTAGAAATGTGCTAAGCAAGGTATAACAGCTATGTCCAAATGGCATCTGGGAGAGTTAAATACTAGAAATCTGTTTTCTCTCACTTGCCTGTTGAAAAATGACATTCTCTAGGTAAAAACTGTATGTTAATATTTCTCCTTACCTATAAGAAATAAAATCTTAGTACATCAAAATTAGAAAGAATCCTAAACATCTATTTTACTTTTTAACATTAACACTGTCCATTTATCCTTTACATCACACTCAGACTAGACTAGTAGATTTCACTTTTTATGACAGTATCTTGTCAATTTCTCTGTCTATTTCCCATACAATGGTTCAGTGCCATGGTGTTTGTATATTGCAAAACCTAATTTTGGCTAATATAAATTGTCTCTGCCCCTTATCACAGATGGGAATTCCTTATGCACACCTATAAGGGCATACAACATACTAGATTCACTTTCCTGTTTTGTTGTAATCTCTGAATTGTGATTGTTTGGGGGCTGTTTAAATTGTATAGGTGTTTCTGCACAGCAGTACCCTGTGGTAATGTTAGCATTTGTAGCATAATACTGGGCCAAATCTTCTAGTCTTTAAACAATCTGTGTAGTTCCCCCTTGAGCCCTATTTGGAGGATCTTCCCATTCCATGCAGAAAGAGGAAGGGAATCAGCCATCTCAGATAGCATCACTCCATTTCTCTTCATCTCCTGGTACTGACAAATTCTCTCTGTGGATTTGGGGATCCACCTGAGGCAGGAGAAGATGCAGGTGAAGACTTGGCAGGCTGGAGATTGGAGTACACACCGCAGCCCTTCACCAGTCCCATAGAGATTACCTTGGAAATGTAATGTACAGTTTCCATGGCCATATTCTTTGCTAAGGTTCTCCCTTTAAGAGAGGTTTTGGGGGCAGCTGCCAGCTGGAGAAGTCCTAATAGCCCAGCTCCATTATTTCCCTAAGCCATGTACCCGAAGGCCTTTGGGTACAGTAACAGAATTGTACAAATTAGCCAATAAGGCGAAGTGCCATAATATATTACAGGTAATTCCAAAGAGAAAATAACATGGCAAAAAACTTCCACAACGCTTTTAATGTATAATTCCATTACTAAATCATCAGGGTGATGCAACATAGAACCATGGGCTTCTGCAAAGTAGGATAATGTGCCCATAAAACATTTACCCCCCCCCCAAAAAAAAAAGAAAAAAAAACCCTTTTAGCTTATATTTCTGACAAGAGGAAAATTAGGAAAGATGATTTATTTGGCTCTGACTTGTCTTTGGTTCCATCAATTAGAGGTAGCCAAGAAAAGTAAACCACTGAGATTATTCTGGCAGTCGCTGCCTGGCATTCACACTATACTTATGCAATCAGTATTTTCTTATTCATATGTCCTGCATTATTAGATCCAGTGGTTCAGCTTAAGCATGGAAATCGGTTTGATCTGATGATGAATGAGTTTACAGTAAAACACAAAATGAGGAGAACAATTCCACTCCCATAAATCTGAAGACTTCATTTCTGTTGTTTTCAAGATGTTATATTATGTAGGCCAAACATAATACATCATAAATATGTACAAGGTCTCTCTCTCTCTCTCTGTAAATTATTCTAAGCACTTAAAATTCTGTAGTATTAAAGATACAGGGGAAAAGGTCCCAAAGGATCAATGATTCATTGGCAGTGAAAAATGTAGGAGGGTTAAAAAATGCACATGCACTTATGCTAAGTGTCACAAACATAAAGATAAGATTAAATGTTTTTTCTGCGACTCACTTTTTAACCATAGAGTGGTGTGAAGAGTTCCCTAACTTCAAGAAGCACTTTTATTTATTTAGTCATTCAATTCATTCTTTTATGGAGGACTGTTTGAAAACTGCGCCCAATGCTATACATCCAGTATTTCAGAAGTGAATAGAGATTTTGGATGCCTGTTTTTAGCTGCCCAGCTGGAGACATATTAGAAAGGTCTGATTTTCAGAGGAGGAGTGCTCAACACTTTCTGAAATTCAGGCCCTCTAAGCTTTCCCTAGTTGGTGCACACACTCACTAGCCACGCCACTTTTGAAAATCTTGGCCTGAATATATTTCTTAAAAATTATGTATAGGCTGGATTGTAGAAATATGAACATTGTTCATCTGAAAATTGTTTGATGCATGCAACATAATCACAAGCACAAAAGTAAAGCAGCTCTGGGCTAAATACTCTGTTACACTGCTTAAGGACCATGTGCTGCAGTTGTGGTGGAAGGGCACAGATCAACAACAAATCCAGATTTAGGCTATGTCTACCTGGTCCTGCAGTTTTAACTACTGGACTATGAATTACAGAGCACACAGTGTGCTATGCTGTAACTCTCTGCTGGTGCAAACTAGAAGTAGCTGTGTTAGCATACTCCTCTCTCGAATGGGATTAAGTTAGCGTGAACTAGGAACCAGTTAGTTTGCACCAGCCGCGTCCACAAGGGGGAGTTACAGAGCAGCATAATAGTGTGTGCTGCAATTCACATCCCTGTAGTCTGAACTGCAGAGTCAGGTAGAAAAGCCCTTTGTAAACAGAGGAACAGATTTAAATCAGGCAGCGGTGCTGGAACTAGGAGTGCCGGGGATGCAGCCACATCCCTGGGTTAAAGTAGTAATAAACACTAAATACATGGTTTCTACCATGAACACCCCCACTATAAACAGTGTTTTAGCACCCCTGAAGTAAGGTACGATACTTACAGTGCAGAAGACCCATAGCCTAGCTCATGACTGCCCTGAAGGAAATACCTGTACTCTCAGACAGTTAAAGGCAGGCTCACAGAGGGCAGGCTTTAAAACAGACATGCCAAACAAATAATCTTATCACATGTAACAGGTCGGGCACTCACCGCCGCGTCGTTCAGGAATTAGCTCATCCCAGCCTCAGAGCACCTGCTGCTGGCCAGTGTCTCTCCTGCTGTCACTACTTGTCTTTCATTATCAATCTCCACCACTATACTTCAGGCCCCGCGTCCCTCCCAGCCCACAGTGCCCCTTCTCCTGGGTACTGCCCACAGCAGTGCTCCCACACTCAGGGTCCTCCCCTCCCTAAGGAACCCCAATCCCCTAATTCCACCTCACCTCAGTGACCCACTGCCAGTCTTCATGTAGCCCCTTCCCTCAGGGGCAAACTGCAGTCTGAAGTGGTCAGTGATCATCAGCAAGGGGGTTAGACCTGTTGCCTCTTCCTCCCCTGGCTGCCTCCCCACAGCCTTAGTACCTCCTCCGGCCCTGACAGCAAGGCCTCGGCCTGGGGATTTTCCAGGCTGAAGCTCCCACAGCTCCTCCTGCCCTTCCCCAGCACGGCTCTGTCCAAGGTACCCTTTTCCTCTTTCAGGCAGCCAGGTCTCTCTCTCTCTCTCTCTCTCTACAAGGCTGGAGAGAGACTGACTGCCTTCTGGCCTAGCAGCCCTTTTAGAGGGCCCAGCCTGGCCCTGATTGGCTGCCTCCCAGCCTTTTCTGATTGGCTCTCTGCCCCAGCCCTCTCCAAGGGCTGGCTTTCAGGGCCAGAGTGGGGTGACTACCCTGCTACACCACAGTTCCAAGGGAATTGTTGCACTGTAACTGGGAAGATAATTTAACGGAGTATTTCTAGAAATGAAGTCATGATAATGTTAAAAAAAAAAGTTCACTCCCACTAATCCCCATCAATTCTCAGTGTGCACAGGAAGTGTGGTGTGTGGCAAAAAGAGAAGTTAAGTTCATACCTAATACCAGCTGGTTTCAGAACTAAGACAGAACTGCAAACTAGAGGACCTGATTCTCCCCTTACTACACCAATCTTAGCTTCCTTGATTTGACTATTGTTATTCCTGATTTAAACCAGTGTATATGAGGGGACAATCTGGTCCAGAGACTACACAATATCATCTATCATCTTTCCTTTATGTCAGACAATAGTCGAGTGCAGCTGCCAACTAATATCCACTCACATAAAGTTTCATGCTGCTGCGATAATAGACAATTACAGCGGCAATTGTCCAAGTAGCAAAATATCTAAAACTCCTGTAGAAAACTCTGAGTCCCTCTGGACCTATGAGTAGAGAATAATTTCTTGTTTGAATAAATATGGTGTGAAAAGGTCTTACAAGGTTAGCATTAGCCCAAGATCTGTTGAAAGATTTTCTTACACTAGCTGCAAAGCATACCTGTTTCAGAACTGGAACAATACTGAGGGCAGCTGCTCTGTGTGTAGGTGGAATGCAAACACAAAAGCAGTCCTAATTTCACAATAGAAATTTAAAACAGAATTGCTGATGATTTTTCAACCATAAAACATTCCTTAGGACAATGTATAAAGGTGAAAAGAAAGTTAGTTCAGCATCTTTCCTTTTTACTTTCTAAATAGCCCCTGAAAAGGAATAATGGTGTCTTTACATTCAAGGTGAATTATGTATAATCTTCTGTTTTGCAGTATAGAAAAGTCCCTTCTTTTCATTATTTTAGTCTGCATCAGGGCTCCTGATATTTAGCACCACCAGAACAGCAGTGACAAGGACAAAATGTGAATGGTTTGCAGTCTGACTTCAGTTAGGCTACACAGTCAAAAGTTAAGGTGTTCATCTGAACCATGCAAATTGATTCTGCCAAATCTAATTGCAAATCTTCAAAACCATGTTGTCTGTGAGACTGACTGCATTTCTGATTCCAGTCTAGATCAGAAACCAGAAGTGGGGGAGAAAAACAAATTATTCAGAAACTCCCTAAACAGTTTGGTTCAAGTTTGCATCTTAAAATGAGCAGAACAGCCAAGGAGAGTGTGTCCATACTGCCCGTGTACTGGGGAGAGGGTCTCTGCACTATAAAATCAATGAAGAAGTCTATTTTAATGGTGGGCCAGAAGTTGCCACAATATCTACAGATCTGTGGCTCTAACACATCTCAAGTGGTACAAAGAGTCTATATCCATTATTAAAGCCTGTGTTTTGTGTAGGAGAGGGGGAATGTTTCCTACACTCACATCCACCCTAACAATGCGCATTTGACTCACCTAAAGCCTGATTATACTGCTCTACAGCCAAAATGCTTCTGAAATAAATGTAGTCAAACTTTACTAATTCTGGGTCACTGAGAATGAAAATGATGCTTAAAATTGTTGATTGGCTCTAGTTTTCAAGATGTGCTATTGGGTCAGTATATTGGGCTCCAGATTACAGCAGTGGAATCTCCTGGCAGGTGATGTTAGGGTTTCCATGTTCCGTGACCGTCAAAAGGATCTTGTCCCATTCTTCTTCATGAAAGGTGATCTTGTAGCCTGCAACAACATCGATGGTGTGATGGCAGCCCTCAACATCGTTCATGATCCAGATGAGTGGAGACTGTTCTTTGATTCATCGAAGACGAGTCTTAAAGCTGTTTTACTGCATAATGGAAATGTTTTGCCATCAATTCCAGTTGGTCATGCAGTTCATATGAAGGAAACCTATGACAACATGAAACAACTTTTGAGGTGCATAAACTATGACCAACATCAGTGGCAGCTCTGTGGCGATTTGAAGGTTGTTGCTCTCTTGCTTGGTCTGCAGACTGGATACACAAAGTACTGCTGTTTTCTCTGCGAATGGGATAGTCGTGCAAGAGATTCCCACTACATCAAGAAAGATTGGCCACTCCGAGAGTCATTGGAGCCTGGGAGGAAAAGTGTTCAGCATCCACCACTTGTTGAATCAAGGAAGATTTTGTTACCACCCTTACACATCAAGCTGGGTCTGATGAAGAACTTTGTCAAGGCCATTGACAAAACACAAGCAGCTTTCAAGTACCTCCGTGGAAAATTTCCAAAGTTAAGTGAAGCTAAGATAAAGGAAGGTGTCTTTGTTGGTCCTCAGATTCGTGAACTTCTTCGAGATGATGCATTTGACCATGCACTGTGTGGCAAGGAAAAGATGGCATGGAAAGCCTTCCAGTTAGTGACAATAAATTTTCTCGGAAACAACAAGGCAGACAACTACAGGTTGTTGGTGGAAAACCTCCTCAAGGCATACAAAAGCCTTGGTTGCAACATGTCACTAAAGATACATTTTTTGCACTCTCATCTAGATTTTTTTCCACCGAACTGCGGAGTAGTGAGCGACGAGCACGGCGAGCGATTTCACCAGGACATTGCAACAATGGAGAACGCTATCAGGGCAAATGGAGCCCATCAATGCTTGCAGACTATTGCTGGACAGTGACAAGAGATGCTCCATTTAATGAATACAAGAGACAAGCCAAAAAGTGCCGTGTAGACACTGAATAGGACTAAACTACGTAATATTTTTTTGCCTTTTGTTTCATAATAAATTTTATTTATATAACCCTTTTGCTGATTTTTAAAGTGTTACATAAACACGTATTATCATGTAAAGCAACCATAAACACATGAAAAGACCTAGGTTTACTATTTATGATTAAAACTCTACTATCTACACAATATACATAGACATAAAATGTAAAACCTTAAATATCTTAGAAACAGCCAATCAGTTTTTTAAATTGTCATATTTGAATTCAGTACATCAAAATACATAATAAATAGCACATTTTATCTCTGAAACAGACGACTTCTCAAAAACTGTAGACCAGTGTTATCCTCACTTTATACAGGTAAAGTAAATTTCATCAGTGGTGAAAAATAAGCAATGCTCCCATGCCTCAGGCAAGGAAGGGGAAGATGGCCGGAAATGGGAGAATTTCTGTAGCTCAGAAGTGATTCACCTGCACATGTCCACTAAATGATAGGATGAATGTTGATAATATATCCACATGTCCCCAGTGGGCAATGCAGCATACGTATTTCCATTCAGCCCAAGGTGTACATTTACATTTGCTTTGTTTTCTTCTTATTTCAAGTGCAATTTTACTCTGAAAAGTGACTTAAGAATGGGCTTGTGGGATTCCACATTTATTGTTTCTCAGTAATTTCATGTGAAATTTGCTTAGTTTTTAAGTAAAAATGTTTGTGCCTGGCCTATATTATCATCTAGAAATTTAAAGACAACCTGGGTTTGTTCTGGTTCATGCATCATCACCAGTAATAGATTTGTGCAGGCTGAGTGCTCCCTTCAGTTACATCTGTCCATCCCTGTTGCCTTCTGTAAGATTGCACAAGTGGAGGGGGTATCCTCTGCATCTGTGTGGTGCACATGCAGACGGCCATCGTGTTTGTGGCATAAGTCCAATGTCCATTGATGTAGACGTGTACCTCGTGCTTGGGTTTTCTGGTATTCACATATGTGCCATCCACTCTGCCTAACACATGGGGAAGGCTGCAATCTGGTAGAAATCTAGCATGTTTTGCCTATGGGTCGGTGGTACTCTAGATGCATTTCCCATGTGATTAACGATGACCCCATGAACTGTTGTTGTCCCTTGGAGGCTGTGGGCTAGGTGATGGCGGTAGTTTGGTTGGTTACTCATTGAAATGATCCTGAGGAGAGTATGGCCAGAGCTATGCTGGTCTGCATGGGAAGAGAAAGTGAGTGGCTTCTGCATGCAGCAATGATGAGATTGCTGTGCAGCACGTCACATAAGTGCAGTGGTATATCTGGGTCCAGGCATTGACACTGTATACGTGTCTGCTGCAAAATCCAAGTGAAGTTGTGGTGAGCTCTATAAGTTCGGTAGGGGACACATGTCGGGCTGCCTTTGTCCTTGGGCTGTGGCTCAAGGTGTGTCATTTCTGCTCCATTCACTTCTTTGGTGCTGCTGACAGAGAAGGTACCGCAGCATGAATATCTTTCTGTTTCATTGGTGTATATTTCTTCTCTCTGGGCCGCCCCCTCCCTGTCCAGCAACCGCTCTCCCTCCCTAGCTTGGTCCTAGACCTCCCTCTGCCTCCGCAGGATACCCCCTCTACCTCCCTGGCCTGGCTATCTCTGGTTCCCCTTCCCCCACTTTAGCTGTCTACCCCAGTTGTCCCTGACCTCTAATCTGTGTCTCCCTAGATGCCCAACTAACTAACCTTCTGCTCTGCTAACCTACTTCCCATCCCTAACATATACACCTACCACTATCTAGTCTACTGTTTTCCGGAATCACTCTCTTGCTCACTGGCTCACACTCGATAGCTCTCTCACACTCACCCCAGACTTAAATGTGGCCTTTTTGTGTAGACTGTGGGGCCCTAAACTTACTAGTGCCCTGTATTCTGCCCCCTGCGCTGGGGGTGGAGGTGATGGGCATCTGGTGTTAGGCATGGCCTTAGTACAACTACGGGATCTGGCCCTGGAGGGGAAAAAAACGGGCTCTGAGGCTGAGGTATGAGACAGGTGTCTGGATGCCTGGCGTGAAGCTGCCATGTTTACGCCCACAGGTGGAAACCAAAGTGCCTAGGGCATTTTACTGGTGAAAACTAAGGCACTTAGGGAACTTTAAGCATGACATTTGGGTGCCCAATGAGTTTAGGCACCTTTAGGGGTTGGCGGAATATTTCGGGCAATGCTGTGGAGTCAACAGTGCAACTTGGGTCCATAAAACATGGATTTAGGTTCCCAAAACCTATTGAGCATTCAGGCCTAAATTCTAATCACTTGAAGGCAACACAGGTGTCACTGTGAGCATAATATCTGTGTACTCGTGATGACACATGAGATGGAAGGAACCCAGCTTCAATGTCAGGTCTCGGGTTGAATTTTCATACTTAACAGTTTGAGAAAAAGCATTATTTAACTTGTAAACTGAGTACATAAGATCTGGAAATCATTGAAAGATAATAAACATAAAGTCTCACAATTCCATTGTTGAAGTAAGTCTTTAGACTACACTTAGGGCATATCTAGACAGTTAGTGCACTGCAAGCTGGAATGTAATGCTACAATGTACTAGCATGCTGCAAACTAACTTTGCATGTAGATCCTGCTACTGCTCACCAAATGTCACCTAGTTTTCACTGACCTACACCTGTTTCAATGTAGTGAAGATCAAAACACACTAGAGAACTTTTCATGCATGGTAGCAGGGCCTACACGGACACTTAGTATGCGGCATGCTAGTGTGATTTACACTCTAATTTGCAGCATGCTAACTATTAATGTAGATAAGCCTGTAGGGCTACACTTTAAGAGAACCATTTGCTATACATTTTAGCCAGCTACCATAACTGTGGTAGTTCCATGAAAGATTCTCCTCCTCCTCTCCCCTGTGCACTCTCCCCCATACCAGACATAATCCCTTTAGAATGTCAGTCCAGTATTGATTCTATAACCTGCCTGCTAGGAAACTTGATGGAATATTTCTTTCCCTCCTCTTTCTTTTTTCTTTTATTCTGTGCAATTTCCGAGCACTCCTATATTAGTTTATTTTTAAATGGCCTTGCCCGATGAATCATTGTCATCACATTACTCTGCCAGGCCAACAGTACAATACACCATGAAGGCAGATGTAAGCAGAGTCAGAATGAGCTCTACCCTGACATCTGGTGGTGAGCTGTGGAAAAGGACTTCAGGGGCTGATCTCGTTTGCAGGGGCACACCCACCCCACCTAGCATGATGGGATTGCTTGCCCAAATGGTCACTTTGGCTGCTGTGGGATCCCCAGTCTCTTTGTTATTGGGGCAGGACTAATAAAGTGTTGTTATCCTGGTTATGTGAATAAAGGACAGTAGAACTGTACTTGTTTTTTTATGATGGAGGGACTCGCCCTCAACTAAGTAGCACTCGCTAGGCAAGTGACATGGGTTCCAAAGCCCAGTGAACTGAGAGAGAGATTGGGAACAGGTATGTGCACCTGGTAGTGTGGGTGCTTTCTGAGGGCCCTAAATGCCACTTTGACCTTGTCTCTTTCCACTGTGTAATAACAGAGCTAATTTTGACTCCATTAAGAGTTTTGTTACATGCTGTAGAGCTGAAATCACTGATACCTAGGTCTAAGCATTAGACCTACTTTGGACTAGTGCTTCTGAGTGCATCAGCACTGAGGCTTCCCTATTCAAAGCTGAAATCACTGAGAATGGAAATCACTAAAGAGCTAAAGTTACTACGAGCTGAACTCACTGAGAGCTGTGTTAAGTTGGGGGGGGCTAGCAGGGTGGCTGGCAGACAGGCATGGCTAGCAGTATGGCTGGTGGAGCGGAGCGGCTAGCAGGACGGCTGGTGGAGAGGAACAGCTAGCAGGGCGGCTGGCGGAGAGGAGCAGCCAGCAGGATGGCTGGCGGAGAGGCGCAGCTGGCAGTGAAGACTGCAGCAGAACCCCACGGAGAGGCATGGCAATTGGCCGTTGACCCGAGCAGCAGAGCCTGTAAGATGCCCCCAAACCTCCCCCCACTTCCACCCAGGCTGGGCGGTAAACTCTGCAGGAGAACTTCTGAACTCTGGGGGCTGCTCTGACCAAGGACAGAAACTGTGGGAGGGCTGACTTTTGGGTTGCTGGACTCAAGAACCACTCTGGGGTGGTACTGACCAAGGAAAGAAACTGTGGGTGGGGTGACTGGTGAGTTGCTAGACTTAAGACCCTGAGGGGAAAAGGACACTGCCAAACTTACTTGGGGGTGAGTCTTTTGCTCATGGTTTGTGTAATGAATCCTGCTTGTGGTGTTTCCCCAACATAATGCCGCATTGTTTCCCTCCTATATTAAAAGGCTTTTGCTACACTCAGACTCTGTGCTTGCGAGAGGGGAAGTATTGCCCCCTAGAGGCGCCCGGGGGTGGTATGTAATTGTCCCAGGTCACTGGGTGGGGGCTCAAGCCAGTTTTGCATTGTGTTATTGAAACAGAACCCCTAGATACTGAACCCGGCCCTTGTTGCTGCCAATTCTGATGGGCAGAAGGGTTACACAAAGATCTTACCACTTTTTTTTTTCAAAAGTGTTTGCTAGTGTGAGGGTTTGGTTTTGTAGGTGGAAAAACAGTAAAAATAAACAGATTGCATACATGACAATGCAGACTCCCTTGCAGGTATTTGGATTTCTGCTACCTACATTCTAGCATCAGTGCATATTAAAATATTTGTTTCAAAATAATGGAATGTAAGTGCACTAAATTACCTGGCATGGCTTGTCGGTGTCAGGGAGTGTATGGAAAGTATCCAGATTTGCCCACACAGTGTGCATCTGAGCATTCTAGATCAAAGAGAACTTTACTTTCTATTTGTAATGCCACCTCCATTCAAATTCTATTTCTTTAGAAAGCTTTAGAAACATGTTAACAACTTTCAGCTCATGTTTTATGTTTATTTTCTTTTAATGTATATTTTAATGTGTCAGTTGGTCTGCTCTGGTTCCCTTTTACATATATCATGCTGGAAAGTATCATTTCATCAGAATCTTAGTCCATAAGGATTTTGGAAATCCTTTATCTGACCTGGTTAGGGCTCTATTGGCACATAACGCCCACCTAAATCAATGGAAATTAGGCACCTACATACCTTTGAGGATTTGAGAATAAATGTTATAGGGATGGGTTAGATGGGGAAAAAATGTAATACCTCAGACTGAAGGAGAAAAAAATCTGCAATCCTTAATATACAAAAGTACAAACTATGGAAGAAAACAGAATCAGAACTCTTTCACATATTTTATTTTTATCACTTTTTTCTATTCACTCGTAATAGCTTTCTTCAGGCCAACTTCAATGACTCCTCCCCTGGTTGAACATAAAAGGGCCTAACTCCTAAAACTGAGGTCATGAGTTCCCTCATAAACTGTAAAGATTGAAAAAAATTCTACCACCTGTGATCCTCAAAAACAAATTCCCTCAAACCCGGTCACACTGAAACAGACAATCAAAAAGACAGGATTCAGATTTCAAACATGCCTTCTGCAAGATCATATCAGTATTATTGCATCAATTGCTGGTGGAGTGGGGGCTAGCTAAGTACGAGTGATGTGCAGCTAGCATCACCTCCTTTCTTGCCCCAACACATTCCACCCCTGACAGTGTCACTTCACTGCTGATCTCACCAGCTGAATGCTCATGAGGGTGGAATTCTCAAATTTGAGGAACTTGGGCTTCACTAATTCCATGTTTCTTCAACAGTCATTTATACTAGTGCAAAATGGATGTAGAACATTGATTTGGTAGCAACTTACACTCACTTTGGTTTTGAGGAAATCAAGGCCTCAATTCCCCATATGTAGTCATCTACACACATTATTGCATACTGAATACGATGTGACAAAATTGGTGGGTCACATCAAATTTCCACCAATTAAGTCCCCTGGCAGGGTAAGAGAATCAGTGCAGTTCTGTTACACAAGAGCAATGAGACGGTTTTGGGAGGTTGTGCAAGAACCGTGCACCTCCGGCCTGGGGCACAGTTAGCTCTGCAATACCTCCCTATGCACTAGCAGGGAGCATGTAGAGTGGTCACATGAGAGATCTTACAATGGTACAGCTGCATCGGTGTAAGGTCTCTAGTGTAGACATAGCCTTAGTAAAAGAGACTCTTAGGTGGGAGGATGTGAAATTGGTGCCCAAGCAAACCAAGTGCAGAAACCCCCAACCCCAGTGATACTTGGTCCTGAATATGAACTGAGGACTTTACAAAAACTATTTAATACTTCAGACTGATTCTTTATGTTGTAGTTTTTTCAAAGTGTAAAATACATTAAAAAGTTGGAGAAAATGCTTTTAATATTGAGAAATCTTTGCTCCTTTTTAAAAAAAAAGTCTTGTTGAAACTTAATTCATATTCAATAAACTTGATTCTTCTGCAAAGATTCATTTCTAAAAAGTAGTGTTTTTTCTTCAAAATTACATTGCAGAAGGACCACCTTTTAAAATAATCAGTTTACAATTAATTTCAAGATGATGGCATATCTCAAAGTGTCTGTGTACCTTAGGCCATGTCTACACTACCACTTATGCCGGCAAAATTTATGACACTCAAGGGTATGAAAAAACACCCAACTGAGCGACATAAATCTCACCAGCATAAGCGCTAGTGTGCACAGCACTATATTGGTGGGAGAGTTTCTTCCCCCAACGTAGCTATCGCCGTTCATTAGGTTTGGTTTAATTAGGTTGATGGGAGAGCGCTCTCCTGTCAGCATAGAGCAGCAACATGAAAGATCTTACAGTGGCCCAGCTGCATTGGGACAGCTCAAACCAAACCAAATCAACCCAACTCAGAGTAAAAAATACTTGCATGAAGAGTAGAATGTTGGGGCCAAGTTGGAAATGGTGTAACTGGGCATGAGAAAGGATAGTCCAACACCTGAGTCAGTTTAACCCAAAAAACACAAATACCAAGTGCCGAAAGTTGGTCCCCTTTCTCTGAGTCGCTAGAAGCTGGGGGTAATTCCTAAGAAACATGATACCCCATTCTTTGAGAGCATTTAATCCAACAAATTGAAACTATTCAGAGAGTAGTTATCAATGGTTCACAAGTCAAGCTGGAAGGGCAGCAGGGTCCAGCAGGGATCTGTCCTGGGCCCAATTCTATTCAATATCTTCATCAATGATTTAGATAATGGCATAGAGAGTACACTTTAAAGTTTGTGAACAATACCAAGCTGGGAGGGGTTACAAGCACTTTGGAGGACAAAATTGGAATTCAAAATGATCTTGACAAACTGGAGAAATGATCTAAAATAAATAGGATGAAATTCAGTAAGGATAATTGCAAAGTACTACACTTTGGAAGGCATAATCAATTGCACAAACACAAAATGGGAAATGACTGCATAGGAAGGAGTACTGCAGAAAATGATATGGGGGTTATCATGGATCACAAATTAAATACCTGTCAACAATGTAATGCTGTTGCAAAAAAAGCAAACATTATTCTGGGATATTGTGGTGGGGCGACTGCCCCACCCTATGAGAAAGAGGGCTGGAACAGGCCAGAGAGGCTGCACAGGCCAGCAGCCAATCGGCAAAGGCCTGTGGAGAGCCAATCAGGGCAGAGGAAGAGGCAGCCAATCAGGGCCGAGCTGGGTCCTATATAAAGGCTGCCTAGCAGAGAAGGGATCAGTCTCTCCCTGACTAGAGAGAGAGAAGGCCTGGCTCCTGAGGTAAGGAGATAGCACCTTAGACACAGTAGTGCTGGGCAGGCTCAGGGGAACAGGAGAGAGCTCCAGCTCTCTTACCTGCCAGACTGAAGACCCTGCTACAAAGGAGGAGGTGCACAGGGCCAAAGGGGAAGTGGCCCAGGGAAGAAAGGTGGACAAGAAGGGAATGAAGGAGGGTAGAAAGAGGCTGCTGCTAGAGGGTCCCTGGGTCAGGACCCAGAGTAGCGGGAGGGCCTGGGTCCCTCCTCCTTCCTCCCTTATACTTCACCTGGCCACAGAGGACTGTGGCCAATACAGACTGCAACTTGCCCCTGAGCTAGAGGGGCTAGACTTTAGGGTTGTGGTTGGCCACTGAGGCAGGTGCAAGCCGAAAGACTGCTGTTGATCGGAATGGGGTGAGACTGGAGTAGTGGGCACTGCCGGAGAGCAGTGTCCTAAAGGGGACACTGCCAAGCGGGGAGTGATGTGGGTCCCAGGACAACAGAGCACACAATGGGTGAGACACCATGTGCAGAGGGCACTCTGCAGCTGACAAGAGCTAATTCCCATAGCTACCAGCAGGAGGTACCAGTGGTGGTGAGTCTTGACCCCATGACAGATATATTATCAGGAGTGTTATAAATAAGACATGAGAAGTAATTCTTATGAGGCCTCAACTGGAGTTCTGTGTCCAGTGCTGGGCACTACACTTTGGCAAAGAGGTGGACAAATTGGAGAAAGTCCAGAGGAGAGCAATGAAAATTATTTAAAATTTAGAAAACATGATCTATGAGGAAAGATTGGAAAAAACTGGTTTTGTTTCTTCTTGAAAAGAGAAGACTGAGGGGGGGACATAACAGTATTCAAGTATATAAAATATTGTTATAAATAGGAGGGTGATACATTGTTTTCCTTAACCACTGAGGACCGGAGAAAAAGTAATGGGCTTAAATTGCAGCAAGGGAGATTTAGGTTGGACATAAGGAAAAACTTCCTAACTGTAAGGGTACTTAAGCTTTGGAACAAATTGTCTAGGGAGGTTGTGGAATCTCCATCATTGGAGCTTTTTAAGAGCAGGTTAGACAAACACGTGTCAGGGCTGGTCTAGATAATACTTAGTCCTGCCATGAGTGCCAGGAACTGGACTAGATGAACTCTCGAGATCCCTTCCAGTCCTACATTTCTATGATTCACCTCAGTCATATATAATGAACTTGCATGCTATTGGTTGTGCTGGGGTACTGGGAGGCTGCCCAGAGAGGCAGGTGATATGGTATACTCCCCTTCTTCCTATATGCACCTTCCCTGATACAGGGAATTTCTGTCACTTTGCTGCACTCCATGGCTCACACAGCTGAGGTGAGCAAATATGAGGAGGAGAATCACGTGCTTTCTTGACTGATACATAGAGATGCTTCATGTAGTATAGATTTGCATACCTCTTAGGCTGAAGGTCTGGAAATCTAGAAATGTTTATGCTAATAATGGAATGCACTAATTTGAAATAAAGAATCATAAAACTGAAATTAGGGAGTTATTTTTGCCAAAGGAAGGAATCCCACAGCATTTTAAATATCCCATATACATAAATGTTTTGTGTTCGCCATTTGGGGTTTTGTCACACATTTAGACCTTGGCAGGTTGAGAAATATGCCTGAAATGGAGCTACATAGCTGAGGA
Organism: Malaclemys terrapin pileata; assembly: GCF_027887155.1. Lineage (NCBI taxonomy): Eukaryota > Metazoa > Chordata > Testudines > Emydidae > Malaclemys > Malaclemys terrapin. Next base: position 181,475,575 of record NC_071506.1, read on the forward strand.
GATAGAGTGTGTGTGTGTGACCAACTTATGAGTCCATGTGAGGGCACTTAAAATGGGGAATCTCCCAACAGAAATGGTAATCTTCACTACTCTCGATTTAGCTTTCTATTGCAACATGACCTTGTGGTCTACTTATTGATGGATGAGCACAAGCAGGCAGAATGCCATAATGCTATTTGGCCAAAAAGCTGAGTCAGGCCCCCCAAAAAGTCATTTTTAAAAATAATACTTTAGGTTCTTTTTATTTGCCTTCTGGCTTTTATTCTTTTGGGAGCATTTGGTTCCTATTTTCAAGTTTTACTTGGGAACCATTTTTAAAAATGAAAACTGATTCCAGGAGCTGGGGGCTTTAAGAGAACAGGATATATCATGAGACTCACAATAAAATCGCTATTGTTGCAGACACTGACAATGATGTAGGGGCAAGATCCATAAAGCACAGAAACATATCACTGTATTACAGGAGGAGGGTAAAGAGGCAGCTCCCCTTTGGGTGGTGCTGTTGCAGTTATCAAACATTTTTTTTTTTTTCCCCCAGTTAGGAACCAGAGATACGCCCCAGAGTTTCCTTGCAGTGTTAGTTCCTGAGACAGACAATGATACTCCGCATCTGGGAAGAGCCCCACCCCTTAGGGTGTTATATTCTGCAGCTGCCCAAGCGCATCACCCCCTTGCTCCTGGATACGCACTTGGGGAGCTAGCCCAAGCCGCCAACTTGGCGAGTATGGCCACACTTCTACTTTTAGTACAATAGCTCAACCAGAGCCAGTGTGTGTCTGCGTACCTGTTCTGGGAAGCTTGTTCCCAGCTGCGGTGTAGACATACCCCAGAGGTTGTTGGTTGGTGTGCCAAGAAACAGTCACTCACCCAGCCAGCATAGTAAATCTAATATGCTATTACTCCCAGAGGTTTTTGCCCCCCCTCCCCCAAGTATAGTTGTTAAGCCTTTGTTGCATTTATTTTCCCTGCTTTTTTTTTTTTTATTTTCCACTTTGCTGCTGTGGTTGCTGCTGCAGTAACTTTGATACAAATGTTCTGACAGCTGAGCCTTCCATCAGTTGCCATAATTCAACAATCCTGCAATTGAAACAGCTTGTCATAATACCAACATTTCTATACTGCCAATAAACTGGAGAATGGAGTTTGTGCTATACAAGTTTCCCATTTTACCACCCACAATTATCTATACTGCTGCCGCTCACTGTTTAAAATACAGATCACTGATTGCTTTAATTTTACCAGCCTAAATACAATCACTTGTTGTACAAAGTACATCATCGAAGAAAACTACCTGCTGTGAAAGGAAAGGCAGGAAATGTGAAGTTAGTCTGCATTTCCACTAGTGGAAAGAAAAGCTGAAATTTGCTAGTATTCGCAGGCTAATTCTAATGAAACACTAATGGAGATTACAGATTTATTCTCTGAGCATTTATAGATGCCTCTGAAAAGTTGAAATACTGGCAATGTTTTAAAGGATTAAGAAAACAGACTACTTTCAAATTAGCAAGAAACTCAACTAACAAAATTTTCAAAAATCTTCAGTGTATTGTATTTTAGTGTTTTGTATTGTTGCACAGCACCAGATGCCACAATGAGTGATTTACTAGGTAGATTGATAGATGATGCACATTGGATGTTCTTGAATAATAAAATTGTTATAAAACATGAAGCGCTATGGATACTTTTCTGGATTATATTTATGGTTTTCAAAGGCAAAGTTAAAACATTATCATGATTAATCATATCTTGATTCTGAGAGGATAGCATTTTAGTAAAGGCCTGCTAGCAGCATTTAAAAAGAAAACAGGTAAACTCAGATAAGCAGGAAGACGGAAAGAGCAAATTAGTAGCACATCCAGAATGGGTGTGATAACCACTAATAAGGGACTGAAGTATTGAAAACATGTGCAGTATGGGACTGGGCTTTTCTTGAATTATGACAATACAAATATCTTAAATTCTGGTAAAATAATGGAGGTTAAAAAAATGATCAAGTGCAAGAATAACCTGTGTCAGAGTGTGGAGAATTAAGTTTGTTCACTATTAACTATTTTTCACATAAGCGAGTGCAAGCTCTGTTAGTTTCAATTTACAGTAATTCCTTCTCATTCTTCTTTTGGGCCAGAAGGGGTTACTATCTGTGGAAGAGCTGGAGAGTTCAACCCAATCTCCCTGCACATCCGAGGGGGTGCCAAGAACCATCATCATGGGGATCCCTTCCCTTTGCACTGCTGCACAGTCAGGACAGGCTCTCAATAGTATCTTGATAGAATGACTCCTACAGAAATCTTGTTACCAGGGCTATCCTGAACACCACTGCCCCAAAACATTCTTCACACTATGAAGAGAGAACTCATTCTGCAGTAACTCGTGCCCTTGTTATGGGTTGGGTGTAACTATCACTTTTCATTAAGGATAAATGTAAAGAAGTCATTGTAACCAGGTGACTGAAACAACAGCAGTAACACTCTCAATTTTTTTTTTCTATAAGCCAGGGTGGAGTGGAAGCTGAACCATGTTTCCCAGGGCATTGTTAGCAAGTGCAGGGCCTAGGGCTTCGATTGGTGGCTTTTTCTGTGTGGATGTGAGACAGAGACAGAAGGGGCCAGCAAGCCAAGCAGATAGTAACAGAAGTGTTGGTAATATGGCTTTTGGGGCCCAAAGGACTGGCTGGGAGACAGGCTTGGAATAGAGAGGAAAAATACTGTTTCCTGCTGTTTGATTCCTACTTTGTTCAGGGAAACAGGACTTTATGTATTATCTGTCTAAATAAACAAGATAGAATCAAAGAAAATACCAGGCTCTGTCATCTATTTCTCCTAACTGGAACAACCCACAACACCTCAAATTTGGTGAGCCACTTGGGTCAGGAGTGGTAACAATCCCATGGAGAGTAGCTGGCCCACCAATCCACCCCACACCTTACCCCTTGCAAAGTATGGATACAACTGTATTGAAACTGTACTTTTTCTGGTTTCAGAAAACTAATGAGCAGTGGCACAGGAGCCAGCAAACAGAGCTGTAAACAGGGGAGTTTGAATGGGAGTTTACAGGGGGATTTTGGGGGAAGACTAAGAGAGGCAGGCAGAGGAACACGCAGGCTACTGAAGGGAGTGTGCAGAGTTCTAGCAGTATCTTGGTGCTTGTTAGGGTTTGTTTTGCTGTGGGGGGTGGTGTTTTGGGTTGGTTTGCGTTTCCCAGATTTACAGGATTTAGGTGGGAAGCCTATGACAGATACAGAGGCAGCAGTTGTAGTGACCCAAGCAGTGGAAGACACAATGAAGATGACTGGATGTGGAAGCTGAGGCATGTATATGATCCTGGAGGGGGTACCTGAAAAGAGTTTTGTCTGCATGAAGTGCTGCCTGAAGGAGCTGATGGAAGAAAAGATCTGAGGATTGGAGATGCAGGTGGAAACTCTGGTTGAGTTTAGAAGGGGGTTTGAGTGGATGATGGAGCAAAGACATGATGAGGCTGAAGGGAAAAGCTCAGACTTGCAGATGGAAGCTGGACCAAAGAACTCTGAGGGGAGACTGCTGGGTGAGGAAAGTGGATGGTGGAAGCGTGTGACTAAGTGAACCAGGCAGAGGAAAAGATGGGCTAGTGAAGGAGCAATAGAGCTCGAACAGGTTTACGGAGTTGGAAAATAAAGAAGGGGCACAGCAGGTGATTGCTGAAGGTGAGAGGGCAAGGAAGAAGAGAAAATCAGCTACCCCTATAAGGAGAGGGGAAGAGTCAATGGAGATGACAACAAATATGATCCCCAAGAGGATAGGGGATGGGTTGCAGAGGATTGCAAGGGTGAATAGGAATCAAGAGGACTTGCAAGCAGAGGGAACAGGGGATAGACCGGAGAATCGCACCATCACCAGGAAAAGGCAGGTCTATGTGATTGGGGACTCCTTACTGAGAAGAATAGACAGGCTTGTAACCAGAGCTGAGCCAGAGAACAAAAGGGTGTGGTGTCTGCTGGGTGTTAAGATATGGGATGTGGACCTGAAGCTGAGGAAGATCCTAATGGAGCGGTAAAGAATCCGCTGATTGTCCTTCATGTGGGAACGAATGATACGGCTAGATTCTCACTGGAACGTATCAAGGGAGACTATGTCAAGCTGGGGAAGACGCTTAAGGAAATCGAGGCTCAGGTGATCTTCAGTGAGATTCTGTCTGTTCCTAGAGAAGGACAACAAAGGTGTAACAAGATTATAGCGATCAACAGATGGCTCAGGCACTGGTGCTATAAGGCGGGCTTTGGGATGTATGGCCACTGGGAGGCATTCATGGACAGAGGACTGGTCTCTCGGGATGGACTTCACCTGAGTAGGGAGGGAAATAGACTTCTAGGATGGAGGCTGGCACAACTGATTAAGAGAGCTTTAAACTAGGAACTGGGAGGAGATAGTTGGGAGATGTCCAGGTAATCTCCACACCGGATTTTAACATTGAGAGGGAAGAAAACGAAGCAAGAAAGGATACTGTCTTGGGTAGGAGAATGGACATACGGAGGAAGGGTACTATAGATACAATTCAAATAGGTGATACTGGTGGTAGAATGTCTGGGCCTAATTGGGTAAAGAATGTGAGTGAAGCCAAACAGCAAGAATTAAGATGTTTGTACACCAATGTGAGGAGCCTAGGTAACAAAATGGAGGAACTAGAGTTACTGGTTCAGGAACTGAAACCGGATATTATAGGGATAACAGAAACATGGTGGAATAGTAGTCATGACTGGAGTACAGGTATTAAAGGATATGTGCTGTTTAGGAAAGACAGAAATAAACGCAAAGGTGGTGGAGTAGAATTGTATATCAATGATGAGGTAGACTGTAAAGAAATAAGAAGCGATGGAATGGCTAAGACAGAGTCTGTCTGGGCAAAAGTCACATTGGGGAAGAAAGCTACTAGAGCCTCTCCTGGGATAGTGCTTGGGGTGTGCTATAGACCACCGGGATCTGATCTGGATATGGATAGAGACCTTTTTAATGTTTTTAATGAAGTAAATACTAATGGGAATTGTGTGAGCATGGGAGACTTTAACTTCCCAGATATTGACTGCAGGACAAGTGCTAGTAATAATAATAGGGCTCAGATTTTCCTAGATGTGATAGCTGATGGATTCCTTCACCAAGTAGTTGCTGAAGCAACAAGAGGGGATGCCATTTTAGATTTGGTTTTGGTGAGTAGTGAGGACCTCATAGAAGAAATGGTTGTAGGGGACAACTTTGGTTTGAGAGATCATGAGCTAATTCAGTTTAAAGTAAATGGAAGGATAAACAAAAGTAGATCTCTGACTAAGGTTTTTGATTGCGAAAGGGCTAACTTAAAAAAATTAAGGAAATTAGGGAAGTGGATTGGACTGAAGAACTTGGGAATCTAAAAGTGGAGGAAGCCTGGAATTACTTCAAGTCAAAGCTGCAGAAACTATCAGAAGCCTGCATCCCAAGAAAGGGGGAAAAAATCATAGGCAGGAGTTGTAGACCAAGCTGGATGAGCAAGCATCTCAAAGAGGTGATTAAGAAAAAGCAGAATTCCTACAAGGAATGGAAGATGGGAGTGATCAGCAAGGAAAGCTACCTTATTGAGGTCAGAACATGTAGGGATAAAGTGAGAAAGGCCAAAAGCCATGTAGAGTTGGACCTTGCAAAGGGAATTAAAACCAATAGTAAAAGGTTCTATAGCCATATAAATAAGAAGAAAACAAAGAAAGAAGAAATGGGACTGCTAAACACTGAGGATGGAGTGGAGGTTAAGGATAATCTAGGCATGGCCCAATATCTAAATAAATACTTTGCCTAAGTCTTTAATGAGGAGCTTAGGGATAATTGTAGGATGACAAGTAGGAATGAGGATATGGAGGTAGATATTACCCATCCGAGGTAGAAGCCAAACTCGAACAGCTTAATGGGACGAAATCAGGGGGCCCAGATAATCTTCATCCAAGCATATTAAAGGAACTGGCAAATGAAATTGCAAGCCCATTAGCAAGAATTTTTAATGAATCTGTAAACTCAGGGGTTGTACCGTATAACTGGAAAATTGCTAACATAGTTCCTATCTTTAAGAAAGGGAATAAAAATGATCCGGGCAACTACAGGCCTGTCAATTTGACATCTGTAGTATGCAAGGTCTTGGAAAAAATGTTGAAGAAAAAAGTAGTTCAGGACGTTGAGGTCAATGGTAACTAGGACAAAATACAACATGGTTTTACAAAAGGTAGATTGTGCCAAACCAACCTGATCTCCTTCTTTGAGAAGGTAACAGATTTTTTAGACAAAGGAAACACAGTGGATCTAATTTACCTCCATTTCAGTAAGGCATTTGATACAGTTCCACATGGGGAATTATTAGCTAAATTGGAATAGATGGGGATCAATATGAAAATTGAAAGGTGGATAAGGAACTGGTTAAAGGGGAGACTACAACGGGGCATACTGAAAGGTGAATTGTCAGGCTGGAGGGAGGTTACTAGTGGAGTTCCTCAGGGATCAGCTTTGGGACCAATTTTATTTAATCTTTTTATTACTGACCTTGGCACAAAAAGTGGGAATGTGCTAATAAAGTTTGCAGATGACACAAAGCTGGGAGGTATAGCCAATACAGAGAAGGACCAGGATATCCTACAGGAAGCTCTGGATGACCTCATAAACTGGAGTAATAGTAACAGAATGAAATTTAATAGTGAAAAGTGCAAGGTCATGCATTTAGGGATTAATAACAAGAACTATTGTTCTACGCTGGGGACTCATCAGTTGGAAGTAACAAAGGAGGAGAAGGACCTTGGAGTATTGGTTGATACCAGGATGTCTATGAGCCACCAATGTGATATGGCTGTGAAAAAAGCTAATGCGGTCTTGGGATGCATCAGGCGAGGTATTTCCAGTAGAGATAAGGAGGTGTTAGTACTGTTATACAAGGCACTGGTGAGACCTCATCTGGAATACTGTGTGCAGTTCTGGTCTCCCATGTTTAAGAAGGATGAATTCAAACTGGAACAGGTACAGAGAAGGGCTACTAGGATGTTCTGAGGAATGGAAAACCTGTCTTATGAAAGGAGACTCAAAGAGCTTGGCTTGTTTAGCCTAACCAAAAGAAGGCTGAGGGGAGATATGATTGATCTTTATAAATATATCAGAGGGATAAATACCAGGGAGGGAGAGGAATTATTTAAGATCAGTACCAATGAGGACACAAGAACAAATGGATATAAACTGGCCATCAGGAAGTTTAGACTTGAAATTAGACGAAGGTTTCTAACCATTAGAGGAGTGAAGTTCTGGAACAGCCTTCCAAGGGGAGTAGTGGGGGCAAAAGACATATCTGGCTTCAAGACTAAGTTTGATAAGTTTATGGAGGGGATGGTATAATGGGATAGCCTAATTTTGGCAATTAATTCGTCTTTGACTACTAGCAGTAAATATGCCCAATGGCTTGTGATGGGATGTTAGATGGGGTGGGATCTGAGTTACTACAGAGAATGCTTTCCTGGGTGTCTGGGTGGTGAGTCTTGTCCACATGCTCAGGGTTTAGCTGATCGCCATATTTAGAGTTGGGAAGGAATTTTCCTCCAGGGCAGATTGGCAAAAGCCCTGGGGTTTTTTCGCCTTCCTCTGCAGCATGGGGCACGGGTCACTTGCTGGAAGATTCTCTGCACCTTGAAGTCTTTAAACCATGATTTGAGGACGTCAATGGCTCAGACACAGGTTTGATACAGGAGTGGGTGGGTGAGATTCTGTGGCCTGCATTGTGCGGGAGGTCAGACTAAATGATCATAATGATCCCTTCTGACCTTAACGTCTATGAATCTATGAATCCCATGGAGAGTAGCTGGACCACCAATCCACCCCATAGCTTACCCCTTGCAAAGTATGGATAAAATTGTATTGAAGCTGTACTTCTGGTTTCAGAAAATTATTGAACACACACCCATTGTGAAGCATATAGAAGAATGTTATTTTGATATGGTTCAAATTTCAAAAGAAAGGTAATTCTGAACTATGAAACATATTGGAATTTTGCAAGCCATGGGGGCTAAAATAAGATTTGGATTGGAACCAGTATGTAGCTATTGGCTCTCTATCATTTGTTCACAGTGAACTCTCAGTATTAGGTCCAATGTAAACAGATCCAGTCATGCTCCATTGACAACGGTGTATCAGGATTGAGGTCCGAGTGAATGAGGAATCTTGCAAAGGTTTCACAGTTAAGTTATTATTAATATCATTGACATCCTTCTTCCTGCCATTGATCTCCGCCTTAAGAAAGCTATGACTTTTCTCTTTACTTCTCCAGATTCTATATTTTGAAAGCCAGGAATGGAAAGCAGATTAGTTCAACAAGGACTGCTAAAGTCAGTTAAAAGGAAAAAAAATGTTCACTAGTCCTTCAGATTTCTTCAGCAGTTCTGGTGGCATTACTGGATGTCTTAGGAGAAAGAATAAAAGTCTTTAATGTCTTTTTCCCCCCCTGCTGTATAACCCAACAGCAATTTTTCAATCTCAAAATAATTTTTTTTTCTGTCTTCAACAATGCAGCCAAGAGCTGGCATTTTGTCATTTCAGGCTGTCATGTTGTTACATGGTGTGATGATGTGATGCATTGAAATGTCAGTTTCACCTAAAAATTGAAAGCTATGCCATACATCCATTTTCAGCTAATAAGCCTGCTATTAGTTCACATTGCAGCTTTCCAAGGCAATGTGAAGGGATGTATCCATCTAAACAGTAGGGAAGTTCATATTATTTAGGCATTTGAAAATCAAGTTTACCTTCATTGGGATCAAAATTGCTAGAAAACCATCCAACCCCTCTTGGATTAAAATTAATTTGAAATTTAAATTTTAGTGCTGGGGAAATCATTTTTTCTTCAAAATCACCTGCTGTCTTAATCTATTACTATATATATTTTTTTGGTCTGGGTTCAAAATAAACATAGGCTTTCCCTGAATTGTCTTGTGTGTCACAGGCCAGCATTGCAAGCCATCTTCAGAAATGTCCATTGTTACATGATACTAATTCTCCTAAAGTAAATAAAACAATGCTGAAGTTGGTGATGTTTGATTACATGCCATGTCTATACAATCCTTTGTGCGTATCACTGTCTAAATTTGTTGATTTGAAAACTCTCACATCTATTTTGCAATAGTATTTTTTTTTCTGTAAAATGTGGGGTATATATATAGCATACCTAATGGTGTAGTATAAATGTTTTATTGGTACTTGTTTCAGACTAACTGAATAATTCATCCATGATTTCATGAATTGGGAATACTGTGGAGATGCCAAATTCATTGCGATAAAATCTTCATGCCACCCTACCCTTGTGTACCATCTTGACAGTGTGTATGTGTGGATTTATATCTATGGTTTGCAATATATTATAATAGACACATACTGGATACTTGCTATATTAGATACTGGATAATTTGTCACTCTTCTAGAAATAATTCCCTGACCCACATTTCTCTAGTCACTATTAGAGGTGAGTAGATACTACAAAACATTGTCAGTAAATATTATTTTGACTTTGACTGTGCTTTTTTCCCCTTTTGTATACAAAGGTGGAAGAAAATGGTGGGACTTGGGGAGGCCATGATTAGGGGACAGGGTGGAGAATCTTTTCCTATGCAAACCTTCACATCCCATTTCTGTACTCCAATGTAGGGACTGTCAGTGCCTAAGAGGCTGGTTTATCCTTTTATTCCTCCAGTAGCCTAATTATCATGGGTGAAATCTATGGGATATTTGCCATTTACCCAATATTTCACCCATATTTCTTCAGCATACTAGCCAACAGTTTTAAACCTCACCCAGGAAGGCCAGAAAATAACATTACAGCGAATAGAGTTGTACCATTTCCCATCCTTTTTACAATCATTGTCTTAAGAATTGATCCATTTATGCCATTTTCCAGTCTTATGAATGAGCTATAAGAATATTAATCTGCACTAAGGTCTATAAAGGCTGTACTGCTCTTACCTTCAAATACTCTTTATTGCTTGTGCTGGTTATGAGAGCTGGTATAAGCAATGAAACCTCCAATGATCTTTAAAAGTCTTTTTTTTTTTCCACAGGATAACGTGGCATTAAAACATTTTCTTGTGAAAAAGGTTGCTAATGAAAACATAGAAAGATTCAGCAAATCGCTATCCTTGTGAAAATGGAACTTAAAAAACCCAACACCTGCTTTTGATTTTTATAACTCAAATACACAGATCATTGTTTGTCAAGAGAGAAAATATATAAAACATAATAGTGAAGGAGCAGAGAGACTGCAGCCAGGCACAGCAGGGGTTAAAGAACACCTGTCAATTCAGCCAATCCTGCCCCATTATACCTGCAGCCAATGACAGGCCTGGAGGGGGGAGAAAAGAAGGGAGCCTGGCTCAGTCAGGGGCTGACGGGTGAAGAGGCAGGAGCTCTCTATGTGCCTGCCTGAAGGCAGAGACCAGCAACCTGCCTGCCAATGCAGCCACTGGAGGCAAGTAAGTCTTCCTCTCCCAAAGGGAACCTGCAGACAAGCTCCAACTGCAGGAAAACTGGACTAGCTGGGCCATGCCCCAAACTAAAAGGACTTGCATAGGCAGCAGCCCAGGAAAACAACTCTCCTCATGACTGGGAGAAAGGTCCATATCCCCTGTTTAGGGGTGAGCAACACAGGACTCTGGGCCAGGACCTGAGGGAGAAGGAGAGGTCAGGTCCCCCTTCACCTCTCCTCCCCAACCAATGATCTAACCACTAGGCTGCCCCGCCACTGAAGACCCTATCACAATAAGGTTACTCAAATAGGTTATTTGGGGCACAGAGAGGAAAATTCTACAACCTTTAAATTTCTTGTTACAGTGTTAGGCCAGTGTCCTTCAAACTGCTCTATGCAGTCAGACCCTTAGACATGTGAGGAGCCCCACTGAAGTAATTGGAACTTTGCACTGGGTCCACCCATGCAGAGTGGCTTGTAGAGCTGAGACCTTGGAGTGAGACTTTTCTTTAGGGTCTGTTACCCCATTGCTGTACATCTGTCATTTCTTACCCAAACTTCTGGGAATTATGTCTGTTAACAGAGAAGAGGTTATAATGATTAGAGCTGAGCTAGAACACCTTACAAATATCCATAAATGTTCATCTCTATACTAAACTGAATTTGCTTTATCTCTGTTAGAGCCCCTTCTGTGTTCAGTCTCCACAAATGTTTTGAATGAGTTTTCTGGAAGGAATCTTCAAAAAAAAAATTAGTGAATTTAAGCAAATATGACCCACATATTCAAAATTATTCATGATTTCCTTCATGTAGCTTTTTCTTGTCTGAATAGCTGGGAAATAATTCATAATGGGCCTAATTCTCATGCCCTTATTTGTGGTGAGTAATACATTACTCCATGAGAAATGCCATCAGATTTATGGATTAAGGTTCTATTCAGTAGGAGTAACAGAATCTGGTCCTGTGACATTTCATATTCAATAGAGCTGGCCAGAAAAGGGAATTTCCATTTCATGGGAAATTTTGGTTTGTTTCTTTTTGCACCAAAATGAATTGTCAACACTGCAGAATTACTGACAAAATATAGCAATCCATTTTGATGACCAGCTCTATTTGGTGATCACCATCAGCCAGCCCACCTTCCACCTGGATGACCAGGCAGCTGGGGAGCTGGCAAGCAGGAAAGCAACCCAAGCATCCAGGAAACCAGGAAGCTGGCCAGCAGGTAAGCCACAAAGCCAGGTAGCTGGGGACCCACACATTCAGTAAAGTGGCTAGGCAGCTGGGGAGCCATGGACAGCCATAAGATGGACTGGTGGGCTGCCAATTAGCTGGCCAGTCAGCTGGCCAATGTCCCTACCTGTATTCCTGCCAGTGTACCTGCCTATTGTCTGTCTGGCTGGTGGGTAGGCAGGAAGGCTGACCAGTTGCACATGAGCCAGCCAGCCTCCTTGTGTACCTGCCTGATTTCCATCAACCTTTTTGACAGAATCAACATGTTCCAAGAAACATTTCAATTCTATCGAATCTGCATTTTCTGATGGAAAACTATTCCATCAGAAATTTTTCAACCAGCTGTAATATTCAGTCTTTAAAACTCATGCTGTATAAGGTAGTGACATAAGACAAGTGGAATTATCTCTGTTTTCTGAGTGGATATTATGTAACTAATCCGTGCCAAGCATTTTAAAATCAAGAAACAGGCCCACAAAACCCATGAGATTGTCCTAAAATTAATGAGATTTAAAACCCCACCCCCATCACCACCACCCCATTTTGGGTTTGTTGACTTGGAATTTGGTTTTGGAGGCTTTAGAGGGTATGTTTTCAAGTTTTTCTCCACAACCATGAGAGAGAGAAACTTACTGTATTTTAAATGAAAGCTGATATTCTCTTGAAATCATGAGTGCAGGAGATGGAATTTTCAGAAGATGTCAGTTATCACAAAGCTTGTGATAAAATTGTGAGAGTTGGCAACACTAAACTAACACCGTGTGAATTTCAATATTCTAGTCAAATACATTATTGGAAAACATATTTGGCAAATATTTATATATTTGAGCTCATAATTCATTTTTCTGCAAGCATTACTGCTAGTAAAGTTTGTATATTTACAGAATGAGAACTCAGAAGGGTCATGGAAACAGCGATATAGAATGTACTTTGTATTTGACCAAATATTTGCAGATTTTTCTCCATTATGTGGTCAGCTCAGCTGTCTGAAAATATTTACAGTTTACCTAAATTCACCCAGCAGCATAATAAATCATAAAAGTTCACACAGTTGAAGTGAAATCATGTAACATCAACCTGCAAAACTTTTTGATAGTATTGGATAAGCTCTATCCAATATCTTGCTAAGAATGCTAGATTGAAACTCAGCTTCCTGCCTTTAGACTGCAACCAGAGCACAGGCTACATCACCTTAGAGGCACCGGATATTTTCAGAAACAAGGTGGGTGAGGTCTTTTATTGGACCAACTTCTGTTGGTGACAGAGACAAGTTTTTAAAGTTACACAGAACTCTGTGTCAGGTCACTGCATACAGCAATGGATATTTTCAGCAAAGGCAGATAGAGAATCCTTTACTGTGGGGGGAAAAAAACCAAATCTGCAACTGAACTAAGACAGGTTAGACTCCTCATCAGTCTGCCTCCCACTCCATAGCTGATGCTTATGGCTTAAGAATAATTGGTTAGACTTAATAACAACTTATTTATCTTTGTCACTGTTGCAGCTGGTAATGAAAATGTTCTTTATGCTATAGTCAATGCAAACAAGCACTGGCTTGCTAGCCACCTTTCTCAACATTTCATGAGTTGCTGGTTTTCTGTAAACCATAATGATCTGTGGAGGATGGTGTGGTGGGAAGAGACTGTCAGCATTTGTTACTAAAACATTCTAAGATTTGCTGCTGGGGAGGCTGAGGTTATGAGTCTTTAGGCAGAGTGGGATGGGTTTATGCTGCTACTGTTGTAATTGTCTTATCACTGGTGAACTATTTTTGTGCCATATTATGCTGCTGTGTGAATTTATGTAATCTGCACATTGAACTGTGGTTAGGAGGCCAATATCTTGTATGTGGTGTTCTTTTATCTTTTCTTTATCTCAAATAAAATAAATTTTAAAAAGATGTACTAAGTAACCAACAGAATGGTTCAATTGGCTGAGCACTATAATCTACCAGGGTACAATTACACTGGAATAAAAAAACCGACGGCACGGCTGACTCTGGCATTTGGGCTGCAGGACTAAACATTGATGTGTAGACGTTCAGGTCCAGACTGGGGTTTAGGCTCTGGGACCCTCCCCCCTTGTGGGGTCCCAGAGCTTGGGCTGCACCCCAAGCCCAAATGTCTACACAGCAAATTTGCAGCCCCGCAGCCTGAGCCAGCTGACTTAGGCAGCTGGGGATATTTAATTGTTGTGTAGACATAGCCTTAGAGGTCTGGAACCCAAGTTAGTCAAACAGCTGCCTACAGCAGACAAGTTAAAATAGGTTCTATACCTTGACATGAGTGAGGACAGTTTGTCATGGTGATTTGTGGAAGTTGGGTTATTTGCGTCTATACTGTGGGGCGGTTTGGGGAATATTTATGCTCGTATTTAATTGTGGTAACACACGCAGAAGTTTGACTCTTGGGCTCTTCATCTCTGAATTCACTTCAGCTGTGTGCAACATTTGATAATCATAATAACATAATGATAACATTCCAGATCTTTAATTACTAAAGGGCATAATGTAGGTTGTAGCACCTAGAGACAGATTCTGAGAGGTGCTGAGTATCAACAATTTCTATTTGACTGCAGTGGAAACTGGAGTGTTGAACACCTCCTGAGATCAGGTCATTAGAGTGAAGTTGCAGTACCTAAATCCCACTTAAACTCTAAAGCCTATGCACGACTTAAGTTTCACTACAGCCCACTTAAGCAACACATAGGTCTTGGGATTTAAGTGGAATTACACAGTTCATAGGCCTGTTCTGCCTTGCTGCACAAGGGTACATTTCACCATTAATTATTTTTCTTATGAGTGAAAATGCAATAATCTGTGTCAAATATTTCTATCTCATACAAGTACCACATATGCTGTTCAATAGCTGTGCCTGAAGGAAATTATGCTGCTAACATACAAGGTCCAGTATCAATGTCCTGCAAATGAGGTCTAGTAAAGTAGAAACACAGTAAAAGCATATAGAATCACTACAAGCTTCGGGCCAAAAATGAAAACCAGTTGTACTATTGGAGCCATGATGTATTCTTGCTGTTTAGTTTTAATGCATTTGTAATATTATCTCCAGGATTTTAAAATTTAGCTTAAGTTCTTCTTTCAGCTGAGGTACAGTATTTCTAAAAGGTACTACTAGATGTAATTACATTAATTGAAGTAAGATTCTGAACTATAATTATAAGTTTTTTATTATGAAAATTCCTCAACTTTCTGACATGCTTAGTTTTATGATACAATTAAACATTGGCAGTGAAGTTTATTGGCATCTATATAACATTACTGTCTTTTTAAAACAATTTTATAATTAATGATGGCAGTAAAGATGCATGAAGTAGATGAGCAAAAATGTGATGTACATATAAACCTGAAGATATTTACCAGCCACAGGTCACAGATATACTATTTAACTGATCTGTAATCTACACATACAACATTTAGTAAAGGACACAGTGAAACCAGTAAGTGAGCAAAATGTCACATCAGGAATTTCAAAAGAACTCTTAACGAAAATACAATCATACTTTTTTAGAAAAGTCTTTCAATTAAAAAAAAAAAAGAACCTTGATTACCCTTTCAACCTTAATTCCTCAATCTGCTCCATATTCTGGTCTCAATTTAGTCTTTAACAGTCCTTTTCACTCCCATTACATTTTCCCAGCTTGATAATGAGATGCCTGTGAAGTGGGATCTTTCTGCTTGCTCTGATCCCCATTGAAGGCAGAGGGACTAAATACAGGTGCAGGGGCCTATCTGCATGGAACTCATCACAACATTCAGGGCTAAATCTTGACCACTCCAACAGGTACCCACCAAACCCAGTTTCCAACATCTTTCCAAATCCCATTGCATATTGTCAGCTAGTCTAGTTGCCAGCCTCCCCTGTTTCTCCACTCCTAATGAGGCTTTTACTCAACACTTTTCCAGTCTTCAGCTAGGCCCTCAGTGATAACTGTGGCAACCCCTCCCCCCCCCCATTATTTTAAATAGATTGACTCTCTGACTGGAATTTAAGAAACAAACCTACTTATGATCTAAAAGAGAGACTACAGCTCAGGTTCTCCTAGCTGGGTTGGGTCTTCAGACCTAAAAGGAGTCAAAACATTTTTGTCCCTAAACCAGGTAGCTATGATGATTAATACACATAGATCAGATCTGTTTAGTAAAAAGATGCTACCTTTACATAGTTACTACACTTGCATCATTTGTCTATCCTAATGTTGCCCTACCCCCATCCCTTTGAAGGTCAAAAGTAACTAGCAAGTCTGGTAACTTCTCTGTTGACATCTCTCCCTCTGCCCCCCCACCCTCCACTATTACTAGTCATGTCACACTTCCCCTTCATAGGGCATACTGTGCTTCTAAAGCCCTACGGCACGTGAGTTGAGTCATCTCAGTTTCAAGCACTGTAGGGCTTCCAAGTAGAGCCATGCTTGTGGGATTTCCTAAGGGTCAGGGCTTAGAGTGCTGGGAAGGTTGAAGTGAACTTGTGCTTGGGGCACAGAAGAAAGTTTTCCAGACTTAACAACATGTGTATTAACGCTTGTGTAAAAATTCTGCCTAACTTCCTTGTTTGCTTCTGGTTTCCTACATTTGAAAGGTAAGACTTTTATTTTTCACTCGTTCCCATTGTGAGCAATAGCATGATAGAGATTCATCTAAACACACAGTCTGAGAGAGAATCCATCAACTTTAGCACTCTGCAAATATCACACAGTATACGCTTAAATGTCTTAATATATCTAACCTACTGACCTACATCTCTCTCTGATGGCTACTGTCCACCTGCTTTTGTTTTTTTCAACAGGGCTAAATCAGTCCCCTCACTCAAAGTGCCTTCTGCTGATTACTTCATCTTATCTGGAGACACCATTACCATTCAATTATGACATGAAATTGTGGCAAAATTACACTACAGGTCTATGGGAGTGCCTCAGTGATGCCATATTAAGAGGCTAAAGCCCCTTTTATCCCCCCTTTACTTTTTATTGCATTTTAATATTTTAACATGAGTGACCAGTTGAGAATACAAATATGACTGAATTTTTCATGTGAGTAATGCTGCACAATCATATAAGTAGTCACACTGCCATGAGTGTGACTACCCACATAAACATGAACTCTCCAGTGTGAGCAAGGGTGACAGTCTAGTGCATAATGTGCAGACTTGCTACTCTCACTTGTTTATGATGCACAGAGTCCAAAGCACACTAGCTGAACTACCTTATTCAGTGACAAGAATTACCTTGACCTACATTAAATAGTATACCCTAGTGAAGCCTATACATCCTGAGCTGTCACTTATAAAACTAAAAATAATTGGCACTTCATATAGCTTAATGGAAATGAACAAATCCATTTTTCCTTTGATTGAATGTGGAAAGGGAAACAATGCAGCATTGTGTTACATCCATATAGAGTCCTCCTCATATAACCTTGATGAATTCACTTGATTAATCTATATAAAAACAAAGGGGAAAATAAGGATAATAAAAGCAGAGATAAGCCCATCAAGATAAACATTGTCACAAACAGAATATCATGAACCACAGATTATATTTAAAGTCAGAGAATCACTAATAGTTTGGAGACGCTCTGTAACTTATACTGAAAGCATCCTGCATCTATAATGCTACAAAGATTTTAGCTTATCAACCACTCCAGCAAATAAAATATACTAATGCAACTGCAACAGGGAAACGCTTAGTACAAATAAGGCATGAGTTTGCTCTCATGCTGTTGTAAATCAGGAGTAATACCACTAAAGTCGGTAGTGACCTCTTGATTATTTACTATTTATGTTATGTTAAGACCCACAAATGTCCTAGACACTGTCCAATCATATAGTGACACATGGTCCCATTACTAATATATAATGTAGCAGAGTCAGAAAAATATCTTCTGTGATGTACATTTTTGTTTCCAACTTAGTAGGCTCATCAGGGGCTTCCCTCCACAACCACGAGTCTCAGAATGGTCTTGACAGTGTCCCCCCCAGGTCTCGGTCTAAGATTTAGGAAGCTAATTAGAGCCCATCCTGTAGCTTAAATGGGCTTATTAGGTCCCTCTACATCATTCCCTAACAACCTTAGTAGCATCCTCAGAACCTACTAAGTCAAAATAGACTCATCAGCTTCCACTGAGCCAGAATAGGGTGCTGGGGAACTAAACATCCTACTAATGTTCGAAGGGGTTGGGATGGTCCCCAATGAACATAAGGTTCACAGTGGAGCACTGAATAAGCATCCTAAGACTCATTGGAAAAATGGGGACTGAGGAGCCTACTAAGATTAACTAAAGGTTTTCCACTTCTGCTTCCCAAAAAGGTTATGTCTACACTGCAATTACACACCGCGGCTGGCCCATGCCAGTTAACTCAGGCTCTTTGGGTTTGGGCTAAGGGACTGTTAAATTGCAATTTTCAGAGTAACAGCCGTGTTAGTCTGTATCCGCAAAAAGAACAGGAGTACTTGTGGCACCTTAGAGACTAACAAATTTATTAGAGCATAAGCTTTCGTGGACTACAGCCCACTTCTTCGGATGCATATAGAATGGAACATATAATGAGGAGATATATATATACACGTGTGTATATATATCTCCTCATTATATGTTCCATTCTATATGCATCCGAAGAAGTGGGCTGTAGTCCACGAAAGCTTATGCTCTAATAAATTTGTTAGTCTCTAAGGTGCCACAAGTACTCCTGTTCTTCTTTTAAATTGCAATGTAGATGTTCAAGTTCTGGATCCTAGAGCCTGGGCTACAGACTGGGCCACAAGCCCAAGCCAGCTGGCACAGGCCCACCATGGGTTTTTAGTTGCAGCGTAGACGTACCCAAAAGGTCCACAGATAATGGTGGCGAGTGATTCCCAAACCTCCACCTAATTCCTTCGCTCTCTCTAGCCCCTTTCCTGCTCCTTCACTGCTCTGCAGCACTCCTAAGGTCTGCTGGAGCAGGGATCCCTTCCTGTGGATCTGAAAAGATGTCATTGGGGGTGTATACACTTAGAAGTTTGATGGGAACACTGGTATTGGGAGGGATTCAGAAGAGCATGGGGCATGCCTCCCACTGTGCAGGAGGACAACTTCCCTCCCTCTAGTTACATTCTCCTTTTTCCCTCTTGTGACTCTGGAAATGCCAATTAGGCCAAATTAGCAAGCTCCAAGAGTAGCCAATTCTGTTGTTTCTATTACCCTGATAATTGTCTTATGAGAGTCTAATCACCTAATCTTTGGTCCTGTGCACTAGATTTTGATTAGATGAATCCAGTAAACTAAGTTTTAGCTCTCTCCTTCCTTCTGCACTTTGCTTTGTTTAGCTACAAAGAGGCAAAAAGTTGAAGTCTTTCTGGAATTTGGTGAACACTTCTGTTCTTATGGTGCCAAGAGACAGAATCCCCTTGTCTCGCCTACTTGAAATACTGTTGAAAAATTCTACCTCAGACCCTGACCTAACCTTCCAGCTTTGTATATTCCTTATTTTCTAGATGAAACAAAATCAGGTGTATGATGGAAATTCAGTTGAAATCAGTACCCATGGCTCCAAAATAATTTTAATAATAAACATTGAGGACACATCACAACAAGATAAATGTATTGCACTTATTGTAGGTACTGTGTTGCAGACAAACAAGCACTCGATAAATACAGACATTGTAAAAAAAAATGAGCAAACAGTGTTAAATAACATGCTTTTCACAGTGCTTGTTCCAGAGTATATCAAAGTGACAATAACAACCAGCAGAACCAAATGGCTCAAACTTTTCCTTAACAGTCAAAAGATTGGAATTACCACCCATTGGGACAAGTTGGATTTTTAGAGAGAAGATTATTGAGAGGATAAGTGTGTTTGTTGTGGTGAGTAGAAATGGCAACTTTTTTTTAAAATGACAAATTATTTGATGAAAAAATATTAACATTTGTAATGTAATGGTTATGTTAAATGTTGTTTCATGTCTTTAGGGCTGAGTCAAGTCTGTAATCAGTATCCCTCTAGAATAATTTGGTTGTTATTCAGTGCAATTGATCTTGGGTCATAAACCCTACCATTAACTAGCAAAACATCATCCAGAACAAAATTTTTGCCAATAGTTGCTGGTCAGCTTAATATTAAAATCTAATGACAAGAGAAAGGAAGGGGGGAATGATAAATAGGAGAATCATGATTAAATGCTATAAATATAGGCTCAAAAAAAGCCTTTCATTAGGGACAAATTCTGTCCTTGGTTGTACAGGAATGAGTCCATTTAATTAAATAGAGTTACTTTGCATTTAAACTAGTATAAGATGATCTGCAGGGTTTTTTAGCTGTCGCTACTGCCTTCGCTTGAGTCTTTGTTCATGGTCTGGAGTGACTTTTTCCATCTGGCAGGACATAGTGTGTGGATCATAAAAAAAAAAAAAAAACAGAAATTGGTTTTTAATCAAACTTGAAACTTTACTGAATAAAAAACAGACTCTTCTGGATTCAGCTGGGCAAATAAGATTTTTAAAAGACAGGACACCTACGTAGGCCAAACTCAATTTAAAACAACGAAGATGGAAATGGAAAGAGCAGAATAGACTATTGAGTCCCCTGTGGACATCTTCATGTAAAGCTTAAATTCCTGTATATGATATTCAGTCATTGTGATAATGGGCACCCTAGAGAGACAAATGGAAAAAGATGCATGGTAGAAGTAAAATTTGTTTCTATAGCTAAATTTGGAGTAACTACAATAATAAGCTGTTTGGTCAGGCTAGTCAGGGAAGATCTCTGGAGTATATAAGAAACTAAAAGCAAACAAAACAAAACCAACAAACAAAATAAAAAAACTTGAAAAAGGTTAGGCCTTTCTTAACACTGAAGTAAGACTTTTGCAGAATCAATCAGGCCTCATCCCTTATAGTAATTTACAACCTAGCTGTAAAATCTTTTGTGCAAATCTTACATTTCACTATGAATTATTAAAGACAAATAGATGCATACTGTACACTCAGCCTTCCAAGTCTTTGAAAGTAGCATTTAGTGTGTTGCAAAAAAACCCAAATGCTTGACACATCATAATTTCAGAGACAAAGGATTACAGCCTTTTTCTTTCCCCCATTCAACTACAGCTTTTTAGAAATGAAACATTATGTGTTAAGATCAAATCTAAAATAAAATATCAATGCATGATGAGGAATAAAAGGGGCAGTCCCAGGAGGATACTTAGGAGTAAATTAAAATCAGCACATCCTGTCATTTTAACCAAAATGGTTACTTTATTGAGATCTGTGAAAATTACAATGGAAAGTACCTTTTTCAGACCTTTACCTTTAAGTTTCCCAGATCTGAAGAAGAGCTCTATGTTGCTTGAAAGCTTGTAGCTCTCACCAACAGAAGTTGGTCCAATAAAAGATATTACCTCACCCATTTTGTCTATTTAATGGGAAATAACATGTCTTCAAAGTATGTAATCAGTCATTCAGAATGTGCTGTTAATTATAGCAGCACCTGTTACACTGTAGTTATTGTTATGTCAGCATTTCAAGTGAACATGATCTCTTTAAACCACATGTTTTGTGTGGCTGAAGCTCAGCTCAATCTCAAAGTGTTTTTTTTTTTTAAATAAATTAGTTCAGCTGTTTTTGAGAGTTTCATAAGATAGTACAAACTGTTTTTTTTTTTCAAATTCATAGATTTTAAAGCTAGAAGAGAACATTTTGATAATTTAGTCTGACCTCCAGAATAACATAGGCCATAGAATTTCACCCAGTAGTTCTTGAATCAGGCCCATAACTTCTTGTTGTGCTATGGCATATCTTTTAGACTTGATGTAAAGACTTCAAGTGACAGAGAATCCACTGCATCCCTAAGTAAATGGTTTAATCATGGCCAGATTTAGGGGCGGGCAACTGCCTGAGATGCCAGACATGGGAGTTGCTGGACTCGGGATGCAGTTTTTGTTATAAGCAACAAAAGGGAAAATAGAATGTTTGAAGTAAAATGTTTCTGGTGTTCCGTATGTGGATTCATTTTTCACTAACCTCCTAAAACAGTGTTGGGCAACCTGTGGGCCGCGTGCAGGAATGCCCCCGCCACTTCCCACAGCTCCCATTGGCTGGGAACGGAGAACCGCGGCCACTGGGAGCTGCGGAGCATCATGCCTGCGGACAGTCAACGTCAGCAAAATGTCTCTTGGCCCACAATCAGATTACCCTGATGGGCCGCAGGTCGCCCAACACTGATGTAGGTACTTATAGATGTGATTAAGTCACCTCTTAACCTTCTCTTGGATAAACAAAAGAGGCTGAATATGTTTCTCGCTATTTGACAGACGTCACCTCATTCTTGTAGTTCTTCTTTGACTCCTTTCCAATTTGTCATGATCCTTTTAAAGGTGGGAACACTGGAACTTGCTACAATATTTCAATAATGGTCCAAGGACTGTATTTGTTCAGTATACCATCACATGGCATAATTCAGCTGGTTATATTGATTATCTGCCATCAGCCCTGAGTCTCTTCTCTGGGCCACTGCTTTCCAACATACAGTCCTGTAAATGTGACCTACATTCTTCAGGTTATATGTACAAAGGAATTTATGTGTTGTGATGCTGAGCATCACAATGCCTAATTTGTAGGTGCTTAGAAGATCACTCGAACTCACAAAACATGAGTTAGGTGGTCAGGCTTCCTATACAATTACTGGAGGGAGATAGGTGCCTTAGAATAGGATTCACAAAAGCCAGCACATTGGGTAGCTCCCTGCCTAAGCTAGCCAAAGGGAGATGCCAGAGACAAAAATGTGTGCCAAAACCCTGCACCTCTAAGGGAGTTTAGTGCCTCCAACCTGGCTGGTGGGTAGTGCCTCCCTCTGTTTGGGATTCTCAGCTGTGAAAGCTCTCCTGGAGACAGACACATAAGTCATTTCTTGAAATGAGCCAGGGATGGAGGGGATGAAAGAAGGAGGTGGTTAGAGCACAAACCTAGAATGTCACCTCTCTATCCAATAAGGCAAAGGGTTTTGAATAGGGGTCTGCCACCTTTCAGCTGAGAGCACCAACCACTGGTATACAGAGTCATTCTCACTCTTTCTGGTCTAATTAATATTTAATTAAAGTGATACAACTTCACTAGGAGATATTGAGAGACCCACATCAGACTATTCTATATCCCAGTGGTTAGAGCACTCAGCTGAGAGGTGACAGATCCCTGTTCAAATCCAGTCTGGCATCAGGCAGTGTGGGGACGTGAACCAGAGGTCTCCCACATCACAAGTGAGTACTCTAATCACTGGGCTAAAAGTTATGAAGGAGTTCCTCCTCTTTCCCTTCCCCCCCTCATTTGTTTTGTGTGGTGGTAGGAGTGCTCAGACCACACTGGATTGGGCTCTGCTGGCAAGTTAGGTGGAGGAACACCGTTCTTCCCCGAGTTCATGACTCTCACTGCGGGCTAGGCATCCGGAGTAGAGTGAGGCAGCAGTGCACATGCTCAGTGGTTCAAACGTTGGTGCCCAGGTAACTACTGGAGTATGACTGCTCAGAGCTCCGGTATGATACTGCAGAAAAACCTGAGAGTCTCTGGATAAAGTTGAGAAGTGTGAGCAACAAGGGTGATGTCGTGGTTGGAGTCTGCTATAGACCACCAGACCAGGGGGACGAGGTGGACGAGGCTTTCTTCTGGCAACTAGCAGAAGTTGCTAGATCGCAGGCCCTGGTTCTCATGGGAGACTTTAATCACCCTGATATCTGCTGGGAGAGCAATACAGCGGTGCACAGGCAATCCAGGAAATTTTTGGAAAGTGTAGGGGACAATTTCCTGGTGCAAGTGCTGGAGGAACCAACTAGGGGCAAAGCTTTTCTTGACCTGCTGCTCACAAACAGGGAAGAACTAGTAGGGGAAGCAAAAGTGGATGGGAACCTGGGAGGCAGTGACCATGAGATGGTCGAGTTCAGGATCCTGACACAAGGAAGAAAGGAGAGCAGCAGAATACGGACCCTGGACTTCAGAAAAGCAGACTTTGACTCCCTCAGGGAACAGATGGGCAGGATCCCCTGGGAGAATAACATGAAGGGCAAAGGGGTCCAGGAGAGCTGGCTGTATTTTAAAGAATCCTTATTGAGGTTGCAGGAACAAACCATCCCGATGTGTAGAAAGAATAGTAAATATGGCAGGCGACCAGCTTGGCTAAACAGTGTAATCCTTGCTGATCTTAAACGCAAAAAAGAGGCTTATAAGGAGTGGAAGATTGGACAAATGACCAGGGAGGAGTATAAAAATATTGCTCAGGCGTGCAGGAGTGAAATCAGGAAGGCCAAATCACACTTGGAGTTGCAGTTAGCAAGAGATGTTAAGAGTAACAAGAAGGGTTTCTTCAGGTATGTTAGCAACAAGAAGAAAATCAAGGAAAGTGTGGGCCCCTTACTGAATGAGGGAGGCAACCTAGTGACCGAGGATGTGGAAAAAGCTAATGTACTCAATGATTTTTTTGCCTCTGTCTTCACGCACAAGGTCAGCTCCCAGATTGCTGCACTGGGCAGTACAGCATGGGGAGAAGGTGGCCAACCCTCTGTGGAGAAAGAAGTGGTTCGGGACTATTTAGAGAAACTGGACGTGCACAAGTCCATGGGGCCGGATGCGCTGCATCTGAGGGTGCTAAAGGAGTTGGCGGATGAGATTGCAGAGCCATTAGCCATTATTTTTGAAAACTCATGGCGATCGGGGGAGGTCCCAGATGACTGGAAAAAGGCTAATGTAGTGCCCATCTTTAAAAAAGGGAAGAAGGAGGATCCGGGGAACTACAGGCCAGTCAGCCTCACCTCAGTCCCTGGAAAAATCATGGAGCAGGTCCTCAAGGAATCAATTATGAAACATTTAGAGGAGAGGAAAGTGATCAGGAACAGTCAGCATGGATTCACGAAGGGGAAGTCGTGCCTGACTAACCTAATTGCCTTCTATGATGAGATAACTGGCTCTGTGGATGAGGGGAAAGCAGTGGATGTGTTATTTCTTGACTTTAGCAAAGCTTTTGATACTGTCTCCCACAGTATTCTTGCCACCAAGTTAAAGAAGTATGGGCTGGATGAATGGACTGTAAGGTGGATAGAAAGCTGGCTAGATCGTCGGGCTCAACGGGTAGTGATCAATGGCTCCATGTCTAGTTGGCAGCCGGTTTCAAGTGGAGTGCCCCAAGGGTCGGTCCTGGGGCCGGTTTTGTTTAATATCTTTATTAATGATCTGGAGGATGGTGTGGACTGCACTTTCAGCAAGTTTGCAGATGACACTAAACTAGGAGGCGTGGTAGATACACTAGAGGGTAGGGATCGGATACAGAGGGACCTAGACAAATTAGAGGACTGGGCAGAAAAAAACCTGATGAGGTTCAACAAGGACAAGTGCAGAGTCCTGCACTTAGGACGGAAGAATCCCATGCACTGCTACAGACTAGAGACCGAATGGCTAGGTAGCAGTTCTGCTGAAAAGGACCTAGGGGTCACAGTGGACGAGAAGCTGGATATGAGTCAACAGTGTGCTCTTGTTGCCAAGAAGGCTAACGGCATTTTGGGCTGTATAAGTAGGGGCATTGCCAGCAGATCGAGGAACGTGATCGTTCCCCTTTATTCGACATTGGTGAGGCCTCATCTGGAATACTGTGTCCAGTTTTGGTCCCCACACTACAAGAAGGATGTGGAAAAATTGGAAAGAGTCCAGCGGAGGGCAACAAAAATGATTAGGGGTCTGGAGCACATGACTTATGAGGAGAGGCTGAGAGAACTGGGATTGTTTAGTCTCCAGAAGAGAAGAATGAGGGGGGATTTGATAGCAGCCTTCAACTACCTGAAGGGGGGTTCCAAAGAGGATGGAGCTCGGCTATTCTCAGTGGTGGCAGATGACAGAACAAGGAGCAATGGTCTCAAGTTGCAGTGGGGGAGGTCCAGGTTGGATATCAGGAAAAACTATTTCACTAGGAGGGTGGTGAAACACTGGAATGCGTTACCTAGGGAGGTGGTGGAGTCTCCTTCCTTGGAGGTTTTTAAGGCCCGGCTTGACAAAGCCCTGGCTGGGATGATTTAGCTGGGAATTGGTCCTGCTTTGAGCAGGGGGTTGGACTAGATGACCTCTTGAGGTCCCTTCCAACTCTGATATTCTATGATTCTATGATTCTACTGCAAAAAATTTAGGAACCCGGTGAATTTAGGCAACTACAAGGTTTGGCAGCAGCTGAGCAGAGGTTTTATGAACCCCAGTGGGGCCTAATTCTGGTATTTAGGCACCTAAAATGGCAGTTAGGTACCTAAGTCCCTTTTTTGAATCTAGCTCTCTGTTCCTAGATGTATGATGTCTGGATTAAAACCCATCTTGTTCAAATTAGTCCAGCATACCAAGGCATTCAGGCCAGTCTTTTATAACTGAACAGTATCATTTTTTATCGTTCCATCAATGTTTGTGTCATCTGCAAACTTTACCAGCAATGATTTTGTGTTTTATACCAAGTCATTTATAAAGATATTGAATAACACTGGAATGCCCAATAGACGAGTTCTCATTACAATTACGTTTTTACATTTGTCAGTTGGCCATTTTTAAAATCTATTAGTATAAGCTACTTTGATTTTGTAATTCCCTAATTTTGAATCAGAAGTCTATGGACATTGCAACAGTTACCTTTATGAACCAAATTTATAATCTCATAAAAATGATAATGAATTTTGCTTGACAAGATCTTTGTTTTATAAAATCACACGAGTGGCATTACTTATGATACCATCCTTTAAACCTATCCGGATTGTAACCTATATCAGCCTTTTATGGTTTTCCTTGCCATTGATGTCAAGCTAATCAGCCTATAGTTACCCAAGTCTTCCTGTTTACCCCTTTTTGGGGAGGGAGGGGATTATTGACACATTAGGTTTTTTCCAGTTTTTCTCAAACTTCCCCAGTATTTCAAGATGTAAACAAACAAAGAATATGCTTCAGAGATCTTTTTGGTCAATTCTTTTCAAAACTCATGGATGCAAGTTATCAGATTTAAAAATATTCAGTTTTATTAGTTGCTGTTTCAATCCTGTCTAGTTGCTGTTGGAATAGAAAGTATTTCATTATCTCTTTAAAATGTGTCTATATCCTCCAGTTTCTTCTGAAATCAAGAGCAGAAATATTTATTCTGCTCTTCTGCTTCACTAATGACATTTTTTACCTTCTCTGTCTAGTAATTGTCCTATACCATTGCTAGGATAAAAATGCATTTTGCCATCTTATAACATGGAAATGTATTTGCATTTTAAAATGCAAATTTGCAGCCCTTTAATCCACAGTTCTGACTAATCATTAGATCTCACAAAGCAAGTTATGAAATGTTGAGGATAATTGAATTTCCCAACCAGATTTTATCTTAAATCTTAAATAGTATAAAGTGTGATAACATAATGAAAAGTATTAAACAAGTGATATTACATTCCTATGAAGTCAAATATATCTTAAGACCTTAGATAATTTTTTTTTTTTTAGGTATCACAGTAAGGGTATGTCTACACTACAAAATTTGTTCGATTTAATAGAAGTCTATTTTTTAGAAATCGATTTGATACAGTCAATTGTGTGTGTCCCCACTAAGCGCATTAAGTCGGAGGTGTGCATCCACAGTACCAAGGCTAACGTCGACTTTCGGAGCATTGCACTGGGGTAGCTATCCCACAGTTCCCGCAGTCCCTGCCCCCATTGGAATTCTGGGCTGAGCTCCCAATACCTGATGGGGCAAAAACATTATCTCAAGTAGTTCTGGGTACATGTTGTCAGGCCCCCCTTCCTCCCTCCCTCCCTCCCTCTGTGAAAGCAATAGCAAAAAATCATTTCTCGCCTTTTTCCTGGGTTACTCGTGCTGACGATATACCACGGCAAGCATGAAGCCTGCTCAGCTCACTGTTACCGTATGTCTCCTGGGTGCTGCAGCAGACGCGGTACTGCAGTGCTACACAGCAGCATCGCCTTGCCTTGCCTTACGGATGGCAGATGGTGCAATACGACTGCTAGCCGTCATCGTCCCGTGGGTGCTCCTGGCCGACCTCGGTTAGGTTGGCCAGGGGTGCCTGGGCAGACATGGGTGCTGCTGGCCGGTCTCAGTGAGGTTGGTTGGTGGTGCCTGAACAAAAATGGGAATGACTCCAGGTCATTCTCTTTAAGTTTTGTCTAACGGAGATTCAGTCCTGCCTAGAATATCATGCCAGCTGGAGGCTTCTGCCTCAGGCTGCTCTCCCAATTAGCAGCAGCACGTGATCGCACCTACCCCAGCCTACCCCTTGCTCCCATGGCTCATGAAGCCTGGACAGTAGTTAGGAGCAGTTTAACTATAGGCTGAGCAAGTGCAGAATGGTGGTAGAATGTGAATTTGGACATTTAAAAGCCCACTGGCGCAGTTTACTGACTCAGTTAGACCTCAGCGAAACCGGTATTCCCATTGTTATTACTGCTTGCTGTGTGCTCCACAATGTCTGTGAGAGTAAGGGGGAGATGTTTATGGCGGGGTGGGAGGTTGAGGCAAATCGCCTGGCTGCTGATTACGTGCAGCCAGACACCAGTAGAAGAGCGCTTTTGTGATGCAAAAGTCACTTCACCACAAACATAGCAGAAGTTATCTGCATTGTTCACACAAGTACGAGGCATCTCTGCTCACTTTGGCTAAACAGAAATGTGTCCCTTTGCAAAATCAAACACTGACAAATAAGAGAGCACGACACTGTATGATTTCTAGAGCTGATATAGGGCAATTTGTTCAGCAGAGTGATTTAAGCTTCATTATGATTGCATCATCCATGACTTCTAGGAATAACATGATGCAATTCATATCATGTATGATTCAATACCAGCTTCAGAGTGCATCATTCATTTTTTTGCCTAAAAAGCAAGTACTGTCCAAATCCAGTCATAGATTTATTCATAGATCTACTCAAAGATTATTTTAGTCATTTCTGGTTTAAATTGAGATCCCATCCCCTTAGAACTCACTTATCCTCCGCCATTCCCAAGTCAAGGGTCGTATATACTGACCCAATAGCATATCTTAAAAACTAGAGCCAATCAACAATTTTAAGCATCATTTTCGTTCTCAGTGACCCAGAATTAGTAAAGTTTGACTACATTTATTTCAGAAGTATTTTGGCTGTAGAGCAGTGTATTTGACTTGCATGTATTGTAATATTAGTGGGGATTTCCTTATAGTGGGTATTACAGGTGGAACTGGAAAATCATTTCATTTCATAAAGCTGTTAGTATATGAGGAATTAATCAAAATATATTTTGTCTGAGAACAATAGTCTCATTTAGCCACAGTTGCCAGGCAGGGGTATGTGAGATACCAAAGTATTTCCTCAATTTAGGACAGGATAGAAGATAACTATCTTTGATACCTTTTTCCCTCCCTGCCCACCAGACTTCTCCCTCCCTTAACGCCAAGGAGTCCATCACCCACATCCCTTCTTATTATAAAATAAAATATATTTTATTGTCAACCCTCAGCTCCGGGGTCCTGGTCAGGTGTGACCTCAGTGCTTCCAAATACTAGGGCTGGTTCTCAAGTATCAGAGGGGTAGCCATGTTAGTCTGAATCTGTAAAAAGCAACAGAGGGTCCTGAGGCACCTTTAAGACTAACAGAAGTATTGGGAGCATAAGCTTTTGTGAGGTAAGAACCTCACTTCTTCAGATGCAAGTTCCAAATTCCAGGGCTGGCTCTGTCTCCTTTCTCAGCACTGTCTCGGGATATGTGACCCATTCAGTCTCTCCCTGTCCATTAGGCAGGCTTGCAATGGTAAGCAAGGCTTCAACTTATTCTCTGTTCAGACATCAATGTAATACATGCATCACCTCCGAGGACTTGACTGACATATTTTGTTGTGCTGGGTGGAATCCATGTTCTACTTCAGGCTTTATCAGCCATGAAATTACAAGATGGGCACTTTGGGGGCTCTGGGTATATGGGGTGTACTTCCCTCTCAACAGGCAATTAATCTTGTGCAGCTATGAATTCCTTCCAACCACTTTAAGGAGTTGTCTTAACATTTCTCTCCCATGTTATTGCTTTAGTATTTCTATTTTTCCTTGCACAGTGTGGATTGTGTGAGTTTTGCCTGAGTAAAGACCCTGTATTCACAAGGCAATGCAAGTAGTACCAAAAGTTATATCCTGTCTGATCTGAAATCAGTAAAGATAAGCTGTACTGGAAATAAAATGGAGTTATTGAATCATTTATGGTGCTAAATAATATTCAGTGTAGGGCCTATCCCCCTTCTAGTTCTCTGAAGAATTTGGGACACCGTAAAAGATTATTTCTGTTTCCTTAACAACAAAAACAGGAAAGATAAAACACAGCCAGTGTAAACAGAAAGATAAACACTGAGATTGATCTGAAGTAATTCAGAATGGCTTTGAAACTAAAATCAAACATCTATCCCCTGAAATGGAACATTAGACCTGGATAAACTATTGAATAAACTACTGAATTCTACCTTATCTGATTTATCTGTAACCACCCAAACAAATAAATAACAGACAAGTTCAGCAGCTGATACAAGTGCTAATTAATTATGAGCTAATTAAGGAGGTTCAGAAAAATAAGAGATGCTTCTACCACATTCAATTCTTGATTCTATTTTCCACATCTTTTGCAGGCTCTCTTCCAACCCAAAGAAGACCTCATCCCATCCCAAACTTTACTCTACCTATTCAGGTTCCCTACAATCCCAGAAAGTTTCCAATCTGCCTTACTCCCATTGCATTTCCCATTACACGGAGTGCTTTATTCTGACCCAGATGAGACTTGAGCCTATCCACAATCTTCTTTTCTATTGTTTGCTCTTAGTCCACCCACCAATATGTTATGTGAATTTGGATACACGTTTAAACTCTGGATATGGAGCTAAACAAGACCATTCCAGGTTTAGCCATCCCTAACTTCAATAAGGAAACTGCTGATTATGTTGCTAAGCAACCAAAATCAAGCTCTGAAACTCTCAATCCAATAGTAATAGATTTAAAGGAGGGCATGACTGAAAGCAAAAGATAGAATTTGTCCATGAATATATCTATGTATCTGTGGTTTTTCATAGATTCCCTAGAATTGAAGGCTGGAGGAGATCATTCAATCATCTAGTTTGATCTGTGTATAAAAGACCATTACATTTCACCTGTTACCCTTGTATTGAGCCCAATAACATGTGTTTGACTAAAACATAACTTGTGTTTTGGCTAAAACACATTGTTATCCTTTTAGACCTAAGCAGCTAGTCAAAGGTCAGGGCGTTCCAGGAACTCCGGGTGTTCCAGAGGGGAGTATAAATTAATGATACAGTCTGGTATCTTTGGTGAAATCTTGTTTATTTACAAGGAATGTACAAAGTCCTGTTTCTGAACACAGTCAGAATCACATAGCAAGGGGCATTTCCTTTGTTTGCTGTTCCAAGCCTGCCTTTCCAGCCAACACTCTGGACCCTAAAAGCTTTTTCTCTTATCTTTATCTCAGAGCTACATTAGTGCCATTCCAGGCTGTGTCTGCTTGTCTTTCTCTTCACTCTCTCCCCCTGTCTCTCTCTCACACACATCTGGCCAAACAATACCTCACGGAACCCTCCATCTTCATGGTGTTAATTTCTGGGCAGACTCTATTGTCCTTGTTTTAAGTGGAGTCCCTTAAATGTCTTTTACAGGTATCTTAAAGGAAGGGCATGTTCACACTATGACAGATGTGGCAATCTACTGCCACATCCCTGGGAAGACTTTATTGAATTAGGTGTAAGTATCTTTGTGATCCATTGTATTAAATTAATGGTTTTATGTATTATTGAGGGCTGGAATTTTACTGAACCTCACAAGGGGGTGAACTGACAGATGTGAGGAATTGAAGTTCCAAAAATTATATTGAATAACATGCCAGACAAGAATGGACTTTTGGGACAATGTTTCCTGGGGAATAGATTAATGCAAATTTCCTACATCCAGTTATTCAAACATGCCTTGAGGAGAGGGTCTTTGCTGATTTTACCTGTTGGCTGGAGATCAAAAGTCCAACCTGTATAAAGAAACAAATGAAGTGTCCAACAGATTGTTCTGATTGAGACCGTTTTGAACTTGTAACCATGGGAAAAATTCAGTTGTGGGTTTTGAAGGAATGACACCTACCAGAACCTGAGGTTAGCATGGGATGACATATGGTAAGTTTTTTAGCATACATGCACGTTCTTTTAATGTTTTTAATGTGTTTTCTCTTTAATGCTTTCACCTTAAGAATAAATGTGCTTGTTTAGAAAGAGCTCTCTGGTAACTTGTAACTGAAGACAATTATATTGTTCATAGCCTCTGGAGAGAAAGCAAAGCACAGAGGCTGGCCTATTTAGGGAGTCTGGCTTGCTGGGAATATCACAGTGTAGACAGGGAGCTGTTAGCCTTGAAATACCCTGGTCAGGAGGGAGTGAGGTACAGGTCTCTGTCCAAGAGTGGTGACAGCTGGTAGCTGGAAACCTTTAAGTGGGTGCTCTTGGTGGACAACAGAGGGAGAATACAAGTGCAGTTACCCTGAACTGTCATATATTTGATGGCAGCATATATGGGATCTAGAACAGCATGAATTCTCATAAGCACCAACAGTAGTGAAGTACATTAGAAGGGAAAAGCACAGAGAAATGTTCAGTCTTTTGGAGAAAGGAACAGTGAAATGAGAGAGAAGGGAAAATGAATTAGGAAGAGCTGAAGTAAGATCAGCTGCTTGAATTTCTCAGAGAAATTTAGCTCAACACTGAGGAGTGGACAAAAATACAGGTAGTCAACTTGCTGTATTCTGACAACCAGAAGAGAAATAATGGTTCAAGTTCACAGGGAAGATCCAGCCCACTGGCTGAGAGTCCAGCAGGCCAGGGAAATCTTGGAGTCAGCTCCCTGGAGAGAGAAAGGAAACATCTGTGCTCTGTACAGACCAAATGTATCACTGCAACAGGGATTGATGAGAGATCTGCTGGTAGGCCAAGAGAGGATGCAGCTAAGGAGGGACTGGCTGCATCTGGAACCCCAGCTGCTTGAAGACCAGGAGTGCCAGCATCAGTACAAGAGAGAAGAAGAACCAGCGACAGCATGAGGAGAGAAAGAGGAGAAGTTGTGTTAACAGTTAGAGAGAAAGCAAAGCGCAGATGCTGGCCTGTTTAGGCAGTCTGGTTTTCTGGGAATATCACAGTGTAAGACATGGACCTGTGCAGCTTTAAACCTCCCTGTCTGGTGGAAGAGAGACCTGAGTCTCTGCCCCAAAGAGGTTATGTCTGGGAGTCTAAAACCTTTAGAGTGTGTGCCCTCAAGGGAACATGGAAGGGGAATGCAAGTGCAGTTACCCTGAAACTGTGACACATACCTATTAGTTTCAAGAAGGCTTTAACCCAACACCGAAGAACAACACTAACCCAACCCATAACAACATATTCCAGAAAGGCATCCAGTCTTGATATGAAGACATCAAGAGATGGAGAATCCATCACTTCCATAGTTTGTTCCAGTGGTTAATTGTCATCACTGTTTTTTGACTTTGTTTAAAACAAACAAACAATTTTCTAATTTTAATTTGTCTGGCTTAAACTTCCAGGGTATGTCTACACTACAAAATTAGGTCAAATTTATAGAAATTGATTTTTAGGAAGCAATTTTATACAGTTGAGTGTGTCCCCCCAATAATCTCATTAAGTCGGCAGAGTGCGTCCACAGTACCGAGGCTAGCATCAACTTTCAGAGCGTTGCACTGTGGTAGCTATCCCACAGTTCCCACAGTCTCCACCTCCCATTGAATTCTGGATTGAGCTCCCAATGCCTGATGGGGCAAAAACATTGTCGTGGGTGGTTTTGGGTACATGTCGTCAGTCACCCCTCCCTCCGTGAAAGCAACGGCAGACAATCATTTTGCGCCTTTTTTCCATGCGGGCGCCATACTGCTTTCAGCAGATGGTGTAATAGGACTGCTAACAATCGTCATTGAAAGACTGCTTCCACTGTCACTCTGCTCTAGCCGCAGACGGTGCAATAAAAACTGGTCTTCCAACCATCGCTTCTGCTGCCACTCTGCTCTCCTGCTCTTGTCTTGATCGGTAGCGAATTTCTCCATGTTGGCTGTCATGGGCTTCCGCTTCCACTGCAACTCTGCTCTCCTGCTCTCATGAATCCACCTCACAGGTCCTCTCATCGTTCTCTATAAATATCTGTTCTCATGGCATCTCTTTATAAATATCTATTCTTGTGGCATCTGTCATCAGCCACCGCTTCCACTGCAAATCTGCTCTCCTGTTTTCCTGCAGACGCCATACCATGGCAAGCATGGAGCCTGCTCAGTTCACCACGGCCGTTATGAGCATTGTAAACACCTCACGTGTTATCCTGCAGTATGTTCAGACCCAGAACCTGCAAAAGCAGGCGAGGAGGCAATGGCAGCATGGTGATGAGAGTGATGAGGACATGGACACAGGCTTCTCTCAAAGTATGGGCCCTGGCAATTTGGACATCCTGGTGGCAGTGGGGCAGGCTCATGCTGTGGAATGCCGATTCTGGGCCCGGGAAACTAGCACAGACTGGTGGGACTGCATAGTGTTGCAGGTCTGGGATGATTCCCAGTGGCTGCAAAACTTTCGCATACATAAGGGCACTTCCATGGAACGTTGTGATTTGCTTTCCCCTGCCCTGAAGCACAAGAATACCAAGCTGAGAGCAGCCCTCACAGTTCACAAGCGAGTGGTGATAGCCCTCTGGAAGCTTGCAATGCCAGACAGCTACCAGTCAGTTGGGAATCAATTTGAAGTGGGTAGATCTACTGTGGGGGCTGCTGTGATCCAAGTAGCCAATGCAATCACTGAGCTGCTGCTATCAAGAGTAGTGACTCTGGGAAATATGCAGGTCATAGTGGATGGCTTTGCTGCAATGGGATTCCCTAACTGTGGTGGGGAGATAGGGATATGCGTTCCATCTATCTTGGGACTGGACCACCTTGGCAGCCAGTACATAAACCACAAGGGGTAATTTTCAATGGTGCTGCAAGCACTGGTGGATCACAAGGGACATTTCACCGACATCAACGTGGGATGGCTGGGAAAAGTACATGATGCTTGCATCTTCAGGAACTCTGGTCTGTTTGAACAGCTGCAGGAAGTGACTTACTTCCCAGACCAGAAGATAACCGTTGGAGATGTTGTAATGCCTATAGTTATCCTTGGGGACCCAGCCAACCCCTTAATGCCATGGCTTATGAAGCCATACACAGGCACCCTGGATAGTAGTAAGGAGCAGCTCAACTATAAGCTGAGCAAGTGCAGAAGGGTGGCAGAATGTGCATTTGGACATTTAAAAGCACGTTGGCGCAGTTTACTGACTCAGTTAGACCTCAACAAACCAATATTCCCGTCATTATTACTGCTTGCTGTGTGCTCCACAATGTCTGTGAGAGTAAGGGGGAGATGTTTATGGCGGGGTGGGAGGTTGAGGCAAATCGCCTGGCCGCTGATTACGTGCATCCAGAAACCAGTAGAAGAGCACAATAGGGCGTTCTGTGCATCAGAGATTTTGAAAACCAGTTTCATGACTGGCCAGGCTACGGTGTGAGAATTCTGATTGTTTCTCCTTGATGATAACCCACCCCCTTGGTTCACTCTACTTCCCTGTATGCCAACCAAGCTCCTCACTTTGATCACCACTTGCAGAGGCAATTAAGTCATTGTTTCAAAATCATGCATTCTTTATTTATTTATCACACAAATAGGGGGATAATTGCCAAAGTAATCCGGGAGGGGTGGAGGAGGAGGGAAGCACTGGGTGGGGTGGTAGAGGAGCAGAGGAGGGAAGGACAAGGCCACACTGCACTTCAAAACTTATTGAAAGCAGTCCTCTGGGGTGGAGTGGTTGGGTGCCTGGAGCCGCCTCTTCCCCCACCCCTTGTTCTTGGGCGTCTGGGTGAGGAGGCTATGGAACTTGGGGAGGAGGACAGACAGTTACACAAGAGCTGCAGCAGCGGTATGTGGTCCTGCTGCCTTTCCTGCAGCTCAACCATACTCCGGAGCATATCAGTTTGAAACTCCAGTAGCCTCAGCATTGCAACCTGCCTCCTCTCATCACGCTGCCACCCCTCTCCTCTTGCTCCCGCCACCTTTCCTCTTGCTCGTCCCTGCTGTCCTTGTGCTCATTTTCTGCTTTCCTGGATTCTGCCATTGTTTGCCTCTATGCATTCTGCTGAGCTCTTTCAGTGTGGGAGAACTGCATGAGCTCAGAGAACATTTCATCGCGAATGTGTTTTTTTTTTTTTTGCCTTATCTGCACTAGCCTCTGGGATGGAGATGTTGGAGCGTAGAAACATTTACTGCTGTGGGAGAAAGAAAAGGGAGAGTCGTCTTTAAAAAGACACATTTTAGAGAACAATGGGTGGACTCTTTCACGGTGAACCAAGCTGTTAACATTATATAGCACATGTGTTTTGGTACAAGGTCGCATTTTGCCTCTTATATTGAGGCCCTGCTGGTTTTCTGAAGGGCTGCAGTTTTAGAGTTAACGTGCAGCACAAGCCCAACTAACCCCCCCAACCCAATTCTCTGGGATGATCACTTCACCCCTCCCCCACCGTGTGGCTAACAGCGAGGATTATTTCTTTTCAGCCACAGGCACACAGCCCAGCAGGAACAGCCACCTCTGAATGTCCCCTTAATAAAATTTCCCTATTTCAACCAGGTGACCATGAATGATATCACTCTCCTGAGGATAACACAGAGATAAAGAATGGATGTTGATTGACTGCATTCCAGTAGCTGTACAGGCCGTGAATGCATCCTAAGTCTTCAGGGCAAATTAATCATTAAACATGCTTGCTTTTAAACCATGTATTATATTTACAATGGTACACTCACCAGAGGTGCCTTCTCTGCCTTCAAGGTCCGGGAGCCCGCCTTTGGAGGGTTTGGAGAGTATTGGCTCCAGGGTGATAAACAGTTCCTGGCTGTCAGGGAAAACGGTTTCTCCGCTTGCCTGCTGTGTGCTACCCTCCTCCATCTCCTCATCCCCAAAATCCTCATCCCTGTTGCATGAGACTCCCCCCTTGCAGGAGTCCATGAACAGGGGTGGAGTAATGGTGGGGGCACCCCGTAGAATGGCATGCAGATCATCATAGAAGCGGCATGTCTGGGGGTCTGACCCGGAGCGGCCGTTTGCCTCTTTGGTTTTTTGATAGGCTTGCCTGAGCTCCTTAAGTTTCATGCAGCACTGCTGCAGGTTCCTGTTATAGCCTTTGTCCTTCATGCCCTTGGAGATTTTTTTCGAATATTTTGGCATTTCGTCTTTTGGAACGGAGTTCTGATAGCACGGATTCATCTCCCCATACAGCAATCAGATCCAGAACCTCCTGTTCGGTCCATGCTGGAGCTCTTTTGCGATTCTGGGACTCCATGGTCACCTCTGCTGATGAGCTCTGCATGGTCACCTGTGCTGATCAGCTCACCACGCTGGCAAAACAGAAAATGAAATTCAAAAGTTCCCGGGGCTTTTCCTGTATACCTGGACAGTGTATCTGAGTTGAAAGTGCTGTCCAGAGCAGTCACAATGGAGCACTCTGGGATAGCTCCTGGAGGCCAATACCGTCGAATTGTGTCCATGCTACCCCAAATTCGACCCGGCAATGTTGATTTCAGCGCTAATCCCCTCGTCAAGGAGGATTACAGAAATCGATTTTAAGAGCCCTTTAAGTCGACAAAAATGGCTTTGTCGTGTGGACGAGTGCAGGGTTAAATTGATCTAACACTGCTAAATTCGACCTAAACACACAGTGTAGACCAGGGCCCAGTCACTGCTTTTAGTTATGCATTTCTCTGCTAACTTAAAAGAGCCCTTTAGTACCTGGTATCTTCTCCTTTGAAGGTACTTATACACTGTAATCAAGTCATCTCTCAGTCCTTATTGATAAACTGAACAGTTTGAGCTCTTTAAGTGTCTTAGGGTGAAAAATCGGGACAGGGGGTGGGGGATAATTGGCGACTATATAAGAAAAAGCCCCAAATATCAGGACCGTCCCTATAAAATCGGGACATCCGGTCACCCTAAAGTCTCTCACTAGAAAACATTTTCTCCAGCCCGCAGATAATTTTGTGTTGCTTTTTTCAGTAGCCTCTCCAATTTCTTATGCATGTATGTAGTAATTCATTATCAGTCTCACCAATGCTGTGTATAGAAGTAAAATCTCCTCTCAGGCCCTACTCCTACTTACTACTCCCCAGTTTATACATCCAAAGATTACATTACCCCATTTTTGGGACAACATCACATTGGAGTTCATGTTGAGTTGCTTGTCCAATATGACCCATAAATCTTTATCAGAGTCACTGCTTTCTAGGAAACACTCCCTCAATCTGTAGGTATGGCCTGTGATCCTTGTTTCTAGATGTATAACTTTGCCTTTGGATGTATTCAAATGCATTTTGTTTACATAGGCTAAAGTTACCAAGTGATCCAGATCCCTCTGTATGACTGCCCTGTCCTCATTTATTTACTATTCCTTCAATCTCTGTCATCTGCAAATTGTAAGAGTGATTTTATATTTACTTCCACATCTTTGACAAAAATGTTGAATACCATCAGACTTAGCACTGATCCCTGCAAAACCCCACTAGAAACACCCCCATGTGATGATTGCCATTGACAACTATTTTTTGAGATCTGTTTGCTAGTTAACTCTTATTCCATCTAATGTGGTGCTTTATTCATATTGCATAGTGCTAATTTTTAAATTAGAATGTCATGCAGTACTAAGTCAAATGCCTTACAAAAACCTAAGGATATCCCATCTATTCAGTTACCTTTAATAACAAATCCTGTAATCTCATCTAAGAATAAAATCAAGTTTGACATAATCTATTTTCTATTCTCCATGAAACCATGTTGGCTGGCGTTAATTATAATCCTATTCTTAATTTTTTTTTATTGAATCTCATTTCAGCTTTTCAATTACTTTTACTGGTATTGATGTCAAACTTGAAAGCTTATAGTTACCTGGTCATCTTACTTGCTCTTTTTGAAAATTGGAATGACATTTAGCACTCTTCTAGTTGTCTGAAATTTTCCTGGCATTCCAAGATGTATTAAAAATTAATGTCAATGGGCCAGAAACTGTATGGCTGAGTAGATAGAGCATTGGACAGGGACTCCAGTGACCTGCTTTACAGTGTCAGAATGGCTGAGTGGTCTAAGGCACAAGACTCTGTCTTGCTCTCAAGTGGGTGTTCCGGTCTCTGGATTGAGGTGTAAGTTCAAATCTTTAATAGGCAGCAGGTTTAAAACACACAAAAGGAAGTATTTTTTCACACAATGCAGAGTCAACCTGTGGAATTCCTTGTCAGAGGATGTTGTGAAGGCCAAGACTATAACATGGTTCAAAAAACAACTAGATAAATTAATGGAGGATAGGTCCATCAATGGCTATTAGCCAGGATGGGCAGGGATGGTGTCCCTAGCATCTGTTTGCCAGAAGATGGGAATGGGCGATAGGGAATGGGTGACAGGAGATGGATCACTTGATGATTACCTGTCCTGTTCATTCCCACCAGGGCACCTGGCATTGGCTACTGTCAGAAGGCAGTATATTGAGCTAGATGGACTTTTGGTCTGACCCAGTATGGCCATTCTTATGTTATGTAGAAATCGCCTCAGCCAGCCCTTTCAGGACTACTAGGGGTAATATATGGGGAACCCATTTAGGACAATTGAGTGCAATATCACTCCTCTGAGGCTGATGATTTAAACAATGTTTATCTCTAGTAGATTTTGTTTAACATCCTCTTTGGTTACCAATGGACTGGAAAATACTTCATTTCCTCATGTGATACAAATATATCAACTTTCTTATTTACAAATACAAAATAGAATATTTATTAAAACTATGAGGACTCCGGTGGCACCTTAAAGACTAACATTTATTTAGGCATAAGCTTTTGTCAGTAAAAAAACCACTTCTTCAGATGCATGGAGTGAAAATTACAGATACATAATATATTGGCACATAAAGAGTAAGAGTTCATGATGATGAACTCAAACTGGAACGGGTGCAGAGAAGGGCCACTAGGATGATCAGAGGAATGGAAAACCTGTCGTATGAAAAGAGACTAGAGGAGCTTGGGTTGTTTAGTCTGACAAAGCGAAGGCTGAGGGGGGATATGATTGCTATCTTTAAATATATTAGAGGGATTAATACAAGGGAGGGAGAAGAATTATTCCAGCTTAGTACTAATGTGGATACGAGAACGAATGGATATAAACTGGCCGTGGGGAAGTTCAGGCTTGAAATTAGACGAAGGTTTTTGACCGTCAGAGGGGTGAAATATTGGAACGGCCTTCCGAGGGAAACGGTGGGGGCGACGGACCTGTCTGGTTTTAAGATTAAGTTAGATAAATTTATAGAGGGAATGGTTTAATGGTAAAACATAGTAGTCAAGGAAAACCAAACAATGGTAGGTAAATCGTATAATGGCTGACAGGGGTCAGGCTGGTGACTCTTGCCTATATGCTCGGGGTCTGACTGATCGCCATTTTTGGGGTCGGGAAGGAATTTTCCTCCAGGGCAGATTGGCCGAGCCTCTGGAGGTTTTTCGCCTTCCTCCGCAGCATGGGGCAGGGATCTCTAGCAGGAGGGTCTCTGCCGATTGAAGTCACCTAAAACAGGATTGGGGACTTCAACAGCAGAGTCCAGGGAAGGGGTAGGGACGGTTTTATGGCCTGCAGCATGCAGGGGGTCAGACTAGATGATCATAATGGTCCCTTCTGACCTTAAAGTCTATGAGTCTATGAGCCAATATATATCTTCATGTGCCAATATATATTGATGCCTGTATCTGTATTTTTCACTCCACGTATCTGAAGAAGTGGGTTTTTTTACCCATGAAATCGTATGCCCAAATAAATCTGTTAATCTTCAAGGTGCCACCAGACTCTTTTCTTTCTTTCTTTTTGGATACAGACTAACACAGCTACAGAATATTTATTGAACACTTATGTCTTTTTATAATTATGAACAATTTTTTACTATAAATTGAAGATTCCACCCCCATATACTTTAAAATCTCCTTTTTATTGTCCTAAGCCCTGCCAGACATGTTTTTACCCTAATGTCTTTAGCTTTCCTTATCACTTTTCTACATTTCATAACAATAAGCACTCATCACCATAGTACCTAAGTACTTCCCAGGCATTAGGTCTGCATGCTGAAGCACCTAGTAAATAGCAAGAATCTTTTGCTCTTTTCCTTTCTCTGATAGAAGAAGCTCTGCTTTGGATATTCATGTTTTCTCTCTTCTGCTGATGTAAATCCAGAACAACTCTGCTGAAGTTAAAGATCATAATTTAGTATTCTTTATCATTTGCTGGGAAACTAGGAAGAGAAATGCTAATACTATTTTAACCATTTGTACTATTCATTCTGTAATATTCCTCAACTTAATCCTCAGATTAATTAAAAAAGAGGTCAGCTCAGTATACTAAAATCATGATAAAATATCTGAAATCTTTATCTGTGATAGTAGACTCACAGAAGAGGAGTATATTGAAATAGAAGATTGTTTAAATCATTAAAGTTTGTCTGAGTGAATGATTCAAGCAAACTTCAGTTTATGAACAGCTAAGGGTGACCTGCAGGTGTATGTAAAGACCAACGCACTTTCAGTGTTGAGACTTAAAATAATATTTCTGAGAGACAAAGTAGGTAAGGTAATATTTTTTTTTTATTGGACCAGCTTCTGTTGGTGGAAGGACTGAGTTCTTGAGCTTCACAAAGCTCTTCCTCTGACAAGGTAACCAAAGTGACATAAACACAAGGTAAGACAGATAGTTAAACATAAGGGGTTCACACATGCAATAGGAGACCATTTAAAATAAAGTGGGCAATTAAGGGTAAGCAAGCAATAGTGTGTGTTACAAATTGTTGTAGTTAGCCAGAAACCAATTTCTCTGTTAAGTCTGTTTTTTATTGTCCAGGAGAGAGATAAATTTAAGTTTCCAGGTTCATCTTAAATTCTTTCTAGTATACATTCTGCCTGGTTCAGAATAACTATTCTACCAGTGCACAGAATGTCCTGGGGTAGATGTCCAGGGAAGTACTTTGACAGGGCTCACTTAGGCTCTTGAAAGAACCTGAGCCCAAGTCTCCAAAATGGCTTAAAAAATGCTAAAATATTCAAGACACTCAGAGTTCAGGACTGCATGAACTCTTAAAGTCAAACATTGATAAACGTATTGCCAAATAACTTTGTTTAAACACTTTTTAAAATGTCTCAATGTTAATTTGTGTAACAATTGCCATTTCCTTAATCTTAAATTTAGATACAATGCACATATGAGAACCATTACTAATTCACATTTACTTGGCTCAATAGAATTTCTATTACCTCCATTTCAGTAGTGCCATTAAATATCAAGTTGCTGCATTGCTAATTTCAAATTAGAGCTGAGTTAATAATGAAGCTTTTATTCTTAATTATATTTATTAGAAATTTTGAAATATTAGAGTAATAGCATAGCAATGAGGCAAAAGGAAGTACAGCAGGCATTTATATCAAGGGAAGGGAGTGTGTATAAGTTAAATATAAAAAAAGGCATAACTCCAGAGTCCTAACTCCATAGCTGAAGAATGAGGTACAATTCCACTTTTATAGGTCAGTGACCGTCACATCTTGAAGGAACTGACAGGTAACTCAAGGGATATTATTTCATTATTACTATAAATACACGGCATGAGTAGCTGTAAATGGGAATATGCTCTTGCCACTAGACAGCTTCTTCCCTCTGCACCTCCCTGTAGAAGCAGAGCAGGGAGCAGCAAGGGGAAACAAGTCACTGGCATGCTGCATCTCCAGCATGTGACTTCCCTCAGGAGGAAGAGAAAGGAAAACACAAAGGTCTGACTTCTGCTCCCATTGAAGTCAATGGGAGTTTTGATGTTGATTTAGGTGGGAGCAGAATAGAGCTGAGGGACTTTATAGTAAAAATTATTCTTTCATTGCACCCTGAGATCTGATTATCTCCCACTTCTTTGGTTAATGGTTATTGCCTCTGCCTATTCTAATCATATTCTCCCTTCTTTTCCTGTTTCTGTGGCTTGGCCAATTCCTGCTTATGTATCAGAGAGAATCTTTTATTCACTCAACAGTAAAGGTTCTTCCATATAAAATTGG
The DNA here is from genome assembly GCF_027887155.1 of Malaclemys terrapin pileata. Lineage (NCBI taxonomy): Eukaryota > Metazoa > Chordata > Testudines > Emydidae > Malaclemys > Malaclemys terrapin. The sequence continues at coordinate 181,518,443 of NC_071506.1, forward strand.
TACCACTTGAACATTTTTGTATGAACAGTTTTCCAAATAATCCACAGATGTGGGGACCATCTGGGGTTCTGTGCAGATTCTGGTGAACTTTATATTAACTTAAATGGATATTTTTATCATCAAAGTTTCATAAACAGTTGTTTTCAGGCTTAGAGCTGCTTTCCTACCAGCCCATAAAGGCAAAGAATGGGAAATCCATCAAAGCTACATCCTGTGACTGTTTTATTGTATCAGGATCTTGCATCAGGGCATGATGATGTTTTGTCATAATGAAGCCATATTGAAAAAAAAAAAACTTACAAGCATGTGCAACCTATGGTTCAGTATGTATTCTGTGTCCCTTTCTGTGACTGATCCACAGGGGATGATTCTGATACAGTTCCCATCTATGTGTCTTTCAGCCTAGATCCTCAGAAGGAGGAAATTATTCGGTGTTTCATGCCTTAATGCCTGTGCAGATCTAAAATTGTTGACAGAAACATTTTCCAGAGCTTAGTCTTTGAGCTCAAGCTGTAATGGATCAGGCTTTTTGCTCTAGAGGTCTCTAGTTTCAGCCTGGGGATGACAAAGACAATGTAATTGTGTATACAAACCCTGCCATCAATATGGCAAAAATATTTCTTAAAATTATTTGCAAGGTTTTGCAGCTGAGGATCAGTACAGATAAATTCACATGCTCATCTGCAGTCATGGAGGTGGGTACTAGGTCCCACAACCCCCGTTCCCTCTTTCCCTCTTGCTTCCATATAACTGCAACAGACCTATCCACCTAGCAGAGAGCTCCACATGCATGCCTGCCTTTCTCCTTAGCAGTCCAGCTCTACAAAATTGTAGGTGCACTTGGCTGCTCACATTTAGGTGATGATGCACATGCTAACATCGGCTACTTTATAGTCACCATAGATTTATCCTTTGATCTGAAGCCTCACCTGTAAATAGCAGTATACTAGCCTTTTTACATGGACTGAATCCAGCTGCCTTTTTGTGTATACAAAGGCTGATTGAATGCCCAGTGAAGTCAACAGAAGTATTTCTATTGATTTCAATGGGTGTCAAATGAGCTTTTGTCCTATGGCACCTATCATCTTTCAGTTTACTCACTTTTTCTCATATTCAGAAATTGGCCTTTCTTGTCTAAATATGTTCAATAAACTACAGCATGAACCAGTACTTAAGAGATAGTTTATCATTAGAAAACTCTAAAACACCTGTGAAAAACATATTGAAAAGGTATATTTAGCAATAACAGCCACTTATCTTCATTACAGTGTCTCTTAATATTTTCTATTGCCTTTTCACACCTTAAATCGCAGTGCTTGGAAGGAAACCATTGTTTCTAATTTCTGCTAAATTTAATTTCTTTTTAGGCAGTTTTTCAGTTAGAATTCTATTTCCCAGGAAACAAACATTAATCAAATTTGTGTAATGCCTCTTTCTTTTCCTGCACAACTCCTAGGACATGGAATCATCAAGATGATAAATCACTTGTTTTTTGTCAAACAAGGAGCAGGGTGGTTTGTTTTGCAGTTGAATAGTACTGTTAACATTCTGTTTTACATCTAGTTAAGGAGAAATAGTTTATATGTTTTTAATTATTATTACTCTTCAAAGAAAACTGCTGATGTAGCACAAGCAAATTCCTTTTTGAAGAGCCTCTGTTACATCTACCCCTTATTATATCTCTCTGGAAAAAAACATAATAGAAGCCTTTGATATGCTAGTAAAAATATTTTATAATGAGACAAATAGCCTTATATTGGTTTTCCTCAATTGTTTGCAGGTGGGGTTTCCATTAAAATCACAGATGCAGTGAGCTGTAATTATTGGGGTTATTCTGTACCCCCAAAACACTAGGGTGCAATAGCATACCTGGTGTACCGCTTCTCAGAGGCTAGGCGTTGTAGTTGCTAGCCCTGCTAGGTCCCAGTAGCCACTCAGACACATGGCTAAGGGAAAGGATTTTACTAGGGCTGGAAGGAAAGAGGAAAGGTTGCAAATACCGTAGGTGCAGAGGCTTGCACATGTACAGGTCAAAGGGGGTTATAGCAGATCTTTTTTTGGTCTCTGGGGCAGTCCAATTAATAGTCAGGCCTCTTCAGGGCTAGTGCCGGGGGTTTCCAGGCCCTCTGTACTAGCTCCCTGCCCAGCCACTGCTGCTCCCCCACAAGTCCCACATAGGCCTGCACCCAGAGCCATCCCTTGGGTAGGGCAAATCAGGGTGACCACTCCAGGCCCTGTGCTTTGGGGGCCCCCGTGCTTTGACATCACGGTGTCAGATGAGGTGAGGAAAGAAACTGTTTGCCATGAGCAGAGCTGGCAGAGGCAGCCAGCGAGCAGGAGGCACCGTGGTGTGTCTGGCCCTGCCTCCCTCGTCCTTGCCAGGCCCGGGACAGTATTGGCAGGAGGGTGCTGCACACGCAGTTTCCCCACCCTGTGTGCCCATCCAAGCCCCACCATTATTCAAATGCAGGAGGCAGCACCTGCACCCAGGAAATGGGGATCCCTGACCACCAGTGGATGTGCCTTGCTCCAGGTAAGCCGCCTCAGCCCACACTCCACAGAGCAGCTGGAACCTCATTGCCCCATCATTGGGCCCCCTGCCTCAATCTCCCCCACCAGCGCCCCTAGGGCCCCATATTGGCTAAGTTGTCCAGACCCCCACACCTCCCTAGGGATGGCTCTGCTTGCACCAAGCTGTAACATCCAGTGCTCACAGCCTGTTCCACACATGGCTCTGTGTCTGTTCCTGCTTCCAACTTTTCTCCAACTCTCTTCTTGCCATGTTGCTCAGTGGCTGCTTCTTTAGCTTCCAAACAGACCCTGGCCACTTCCTGTCCAGGACCTTTTCCCTTACTTGTCTGGGGCTAAGGGTAGTGTAGTGGGGAGGTTGCTGATGGGACCTGCCATTCCTTGCTTTGCAGATTGCTGTATTTATTTAGTGAGGAACACATGTAATCACTCAGTGGCAACAATAAACTTTTTTTTTTGGTCAGGAACAGGACCCAGATAAACTGCCTAATAGCCAGGAGAACACTGAATTCTTTTCCTCTATAGACAACAACTTGAGGTACTAACAGCAGCACGCCTGGGGAGTGCATTCATCTGTGTGAACTATAGCTCCCCTGCTGCATACATAACATCCCTTCCCTCTTAGCAACGCAATCGTCCAGCCATCATGGGTGATCTCGCCTGCACTGTGTTCTCTCTACAATGCTCTTTGTGATGCATGGTCTTTGTTGACTGTGATTCAACATGGACCTGTGGTGAGACAGGAGCATTGTCCTCCATGGGTAGCAACTTCAGCAAGCTCAGAGACTGGAGGTGGCACTGATAACAAAAAATCAATGGTTGTCTCTAAAGGAGACACATCTGAAGGCTCCTCTGGAGTAAGGTTGCTCAGAGATTAATGTTTTCTCAGCAGGTCGATGTGGCTACACCAAACTTGTCCATTTGTGGTCTGGACCTTATGAGATGGGACCAGTGATCTCAATGATTGTTGAAGGAATGCCCATTGGTCCTGTTCTGTAGCTTTTAGTGAATATGCATTCTTGTGGTATGAAGAAACACAGGGTAGATAATGACAGGGAGGACTCCCAAAACGGATCCTGTTTGTGTTGCAATTACTCAGAGATGTCAGGGTTGAGACGGTCAAGGCATGTCCTAAAATGTCATCCCATGAGAATCTTGGCTGAGCTAATTCCAGTAGTCTGGTATGGAGTGACGTCGAGTGATGAGGAACCTGGCAAGTCTTGTCAGCCAGTCTCCCTAAATGATTCTCGTTTTGGCAACTTTGTCTGCACCATCTATTCGGCCTGACTGTTCACTTGGGGATATCATGACACAATAGTGACAGCTCCAATGAGATTGTTTCTGGCAAAGTCTTTGAACTCATCAGATGTAAAAGCAGTTCTGTTATTGGACACAATAGTATCTGGGAATCCATGAGTCATGAACGGTTGACATAGAATAGTGATCATTGCAGTAGACGTTTGTAATGAGACTAATATCACTTTAATGAGGGGGGGAGGGATAGCTCAGTGGTTTGAGCATTGGCCTGCTAAACCCAGGGTTGTGAGTTCAATCCTTGAGGGGGCCACTTGGGAATCTGGGGCAAAATCAGTACTTGGTCCTGCTAGTGAAGGCAGGGGGCTGGACTTGATGACCTTTCAAGGTCCCTTCCAGTTCTAGGAGATGGGATATCTCCATTATTTTTATTTTTTTTTTTAAACCATTTTGAGAAATAGTCTACTCGATCTTTCCCTTTAAGGGCACCACAACATTAATATGGATTCTTAACTATGCTTTCTCAGTCACTTTCCAGGAGATGTTGGGGCTTTGGGTGGATTTTGTTGAGTAACTAGGCATGCGCTATGCTCATTTACGATTTTTCCTATGTCAACGTCAATTCCAGGCCACCATATATAACTTTGGGCTAATGTTTTCATGCTCCCAATTCCTGGATGTGTTATGTGTAATGTAGCTAAGATGACTCAGCCATCTCTTTCTGGAATAATGACATGATGTCCCCATAAGAGGCATCCTTTATGGGTGGAAAGCTTAAGTTTAAACATGACTGCAAGTGTCGGCTTGTTATTGGAGAGAATTTATAGAACTGGCTTGTGGTCAGTCCAAATCTCAAATGCATGATTGTAGAGGTAACTGTGGAATTTCTTGACTGCGGCACTGATAATGAGCACTTATTTATCAATTTGTGCATAGTTTTTTTTTTTTTTTTTTTTCTTGGTGGATGTTAAAGTTCTTGAATAGCAGGTGATAGGTGCCTGAGTTCCACCTGGAAAGAGAATGTCTGAGAATGGTGCTGACACTGTAGGGAAGTGCATCACAGGTAATGATCAATGGCCTCTGTTCATCATAGTGGACAAGGATGCAGTCAGATGTCAGTAACTTCTTGACCTTCTTGAAGACATCTGTATGTTTGTGAGCCCACTTTCATGGAACTCCTTATCAAGAAGGAAATGAAGAGTTTCAGTGACTGTTACCTTTCTTGGAAGAAAAACTGTAGTAGAAGTTGAGCAACTGAAGAAATGCTTGAAGTTCCTGTTTGGATTTCGGCTCAGAGGCATCATGGATTGCCTCCTTGTTTTCTGTTAGGTGCATGCCAGGTGCACTGATGTGATAGCCTAAGAGGGTGATATTTATAGCTCCAATTTCACATTGTTCCTTCTTGACTCGAATGACTGACCTCTCAAATCAGTGCAAGACTTCTTGAAGTCACTTGGCAAGTTCATCCTCAGTTGATCTCATTATCATGATGTTGTCAAAATATGGTACAGCACATGGAATTATGGAAAGTAGAGTTTACATGAAGCATTAGAAAATTCCAGGTGCAATGGAAATTCCAAACTGGAGCACTTAATTTGAAATGCTCTTTGATAAGACAGAATCATCTGGACATCTGTAGCATTGTTGTCAACTATCAGTCATTGATTTGATATGCAAGGTCAAGTTTTGCAAAGACTCCTCCTCCAGCAAGAACAGGGTAGTTGGTTAACAAAAGGCACTGAATTAGGGTGCTGTTTGAGTGCCCAGTTCAAAGTGCACTTATAATCTCCACAGATTCATACATTTCTGTTCAGCTTGAGTATGGGTACTATCAGCATAGCCATCTTCATATGTGTAACAGGATACAAGATTCCCTGTGCAAGAAGGTGCTCTAGGTCTGCATCAATCTTTGAATGTAGGGCAGATGGTATGTCCTGAGCTTCATATGGATTGGCATGACTGCCGAATCCAGATGGAATGACACCGGTGGTCCCTTGTAAGCTCCCAGTCTTCAGAAAAGATTTGAGGGAGTTTGTTGATGATCTTTCTTAATTACTATTTTTGAGGCCATGGATGCCATGCATGCTGATTCTCAGTGGTGTAAACCTGTTCATGCCTACAACGTTTTCACAATGACCTTTTTTTTTGACAATGACAATCTTTCACAGAAAAAGCCATAGCAAACATTCACATCAGAGCTTCTGATGAGGTCAACATTTTGTCCACTGTAGTCCCAAAGGCTGCATGATGGAGGTGGAAACTTGGGAGGACAATGTGGGGAAAAAAAACAACAATGTGTCTTCATTGATGATTGAAACTGAAGAAACAGAGTCAACTTCCATTTCTCACTCAGTGCCATTGATGGACACTGTCACGAATGTTTCAGAAACTCAAGATTCCTTGTTGTGGATGCTCTGAATGGAATGAAGATTCTTGACACCATTGTTGAATAAAGTGTTGAGGTTGTTTGATGCTTGAGAATGAATACTTCTCATGGTTCTTTTGGTTCACATCGTTCTTTGATAGTCAACCTAATTCAAGATGACCTTTGTTCTTGCAGAAACAGCACTTGATGTCTTTGAATCTGCAAGCAGAGTGTTGATACTATCCTCCTCAGCCTAAGCAGATGTTCGGACAATTAATCTTGTCCAATGTCCACATTAATGTGATTTGAGTTCCTATTCTTCCACTGAGTTTGTAGAAAGATGATCATCTTTCTGATCCTGATAGACAGCATTCACATTGGTTGCCACAACAGAAATTTCCTTATTTTTGGTGGCCAAAGACGTTTCCTGTGTAATGAAAAATGATAAATTTCAGCTCAGCAAGGAGACAGCACTGAAGTTCTTCATCCTGAACTCCACAGACAAAGCAATCTCACAGCATGTCATTGAGAAAATTACCAAAGTTACAATGTGTGGCGATGTGACATATCTTGGCAATCTAGGTGGTGAAGCCCTCATGAGCTCACTGATTTCATTTATGAAATTGAAATAGTTGAACACTGACAGATGACATAAGTGACAAATGTGCCTTCAACAAAGTTATGATTTCATTGTATGCCTTGGTCCGGGGCAAAGCAGGTGCAATGAGTGATCATATAATGTTGAATATCCTGGCCTTGCAGATGATCAGAGACCAGCCTATTTATGTCTGGAGTTGATTAGATTTGCTTCAAAATAATAAATACGTTTTTTCTGAATAAGAATACCATGATTCAGGTTGACTTGCATCAAAGTTCTCCATATGTACCAACATGGCCATTTCAAGTTGCAGGTGCACAACGTTGGTTCAGATTCCAAGATGGCAGCCTTCTAAATAAAATGTTTGCTAGTCATTCTTGAGATTATGATTTTCTACTGGGTGTGGTTCCAGAATCCTGCTGCTTGTCTTTAATTTTCAACAGGATCACATCCTTGTCACCAGAAAAATTATTTGTGTAGTGAAGGACACTACAGTCAGCGGCAACAATGAACTCTCTTATTTTGGTTTTGTCAGGAACAGGAGAAATACAGACAAACTGCCCACTAGGCAGGAGGATGCTGAATTGGACTCAAAGTGAATCCTTTCCTTTCTAGACAACAACTCCTGGGTACTAACAGCAGTGCCCCGGTGAGCTCATTCACCAACATAACGTACAGCGCCTTTTACGCATACATAACTCAGGTCAATCACAGAGCTTTCTTCAACCTAGAGAATTTTTTTAAATAGAGAATACAGTAAACTAACCAATCCATTGTCTTAGAACATTTTCAGGGGATTCTGAAAATATGTATGAAAAGCAAAATGACCCCATCTTTCCTATAATGATTCATGCTGGAAGTTCATGTTGTGTGGAATGCATTTCACCTCACTTAGTAGTTACAATAAGACAATTTACCTAGTAGTTACAATAAGATCTCAGACTTATCCTATAACTTCAATGTCATGACAAATTTACCTTTCTTAACATACTCATTCCTCAGACAGGTGCCTGCAGTTCTAGCATGTAGCGAGCCTTATTCTAGATTACACATGTTTGATGCCACTATAATGCCATTGACCTCAATAGAGCTACTTCTGAATTACACCAGTGTAAGTGAGAGGAGAATAAGTGGGTCTACTATTTTTATGTATTTATTAGCTATTTCATTCTCTTCAAAAATAAATAATAAAAAAAAAAAACCATACAGAACGGGAACATATGGACCTGGAAATTCTCTTGTAATGCTGTCAGCAGACCCTCCCATTCCTAAAACCCTGATCCTACAAAGTCTTACTCACATGCTCAAAGGCACTGAGTTCAGTGAGATTACTGACGAACGCAATGTTTTGTATGATCCTTTGCAAGATTCGAACCTTAAACCTGTTCAGAGTGCCGAACTCAGTGGAGAATGGGAGTTGAGCTTTGTATTTTCAGTTTATTCCAAAAGTTGATGTAGAAAAATGGAGTGATCTTTTCTTCTCCAGATTAATAATTTTACAATGAGCTAGTCCATTATTTGTCACTGAATTCCTTTGTACTGTGCACTTTCATCATTACCATGTTGTTTACCAATAAATCAAGGAAAGAGCTCATTTTGGTAATATAAGCAGCTTTACAAACTCATTTTGGAATAACTGTTTGCAAAATAAATAAATACGTTTAAAAAAAAGTGTGTTCCAAGTGCTGTTTGTTGGGATTAGTCATGGAATGTTTGGGAGCTTTTTGTAGTAATAAAAAATAGAATGACACTCACAGGAGAGGGCTTGCAAGGTGATCATGTAAGACAATTGTACACAGGGAAATATTGAAAGAAGTTAGGGGTGGAGGGAAGGAAGACCACAAGGGGTCCTTGTAGACCGCAGAATGACTATGAGTCGACAATGCGACGTGGCGGTGAAAAAAGCCAATGCTGTCTTGGGATGCATTAGGCGAGGTATATCTAGTAGGGATAAGGAGGTCCTGCTTCCGTTGTACAAGGCGCTGGTGAGACCTCATTTGGAGTACTGTGTGCAGTTCTGGTCTCCCATGTTTAAAAAAGATGAACTCAAACTGGAACGGGTGCAGAGAAGGGCCACTAGGATGATCAGAGGAATGGAAACCCTGTCATATGAAAAGAGACTAGAGGAGCTTGGGTTGTTTAGTCTGACAAAGCGAAGGCTGAGGGGGGATATGATTGCTATCTTTAAATATATTAGAGGGATTAATACAAGGGAGGGAGAAGAATTATTCCAGCTTAGTACTAATGTGGACACAAGAACGAATGGATATAAACTGGCCGTGGGGAAGTTCAGGCTTGAAATTAGACGAAGGTTTCTGACCGTCAGAGGGGTGAAATATTGGAACGGCCTTCCGAGGGAAATGGTGGGGGCGACGGACCTGTCTGGTTTTAAGATTAAGTTAGATAAGTTTATGGAGGGAATGGTTTAATGGTAAAGCATAGTAGTCAAGGAAAACCAAGCAATGGTAGGTAAATAGTATAATGGCTGACAGGGGTCAGGCTGGAGACTCTTGCCTATATGCTCGGGGTCTTACTGATCGCCATATTTGGGGTCGGGAAGGAATTTTCCGCCAGGGCAGATTGGCTGAGCCTCTGGAGGTTTTTCGCCTTCCTCCGCAGCATGGGGCAGGGATCTCTAGCAGGAGGGTCTCTGCTGATTGAAGTCACTTAAAACAGGATTGGGGACTTCAACAGCAGAGTCTAGGGAAGGGGTAGGGACGGTTTTATGGCCTGCAGCATGCAGGGGGTCAGACCAGATGATCATAATGGTCCCTTCTGACCTTAAAGTCTATGAGTCTATATGCAATTCTCCTAAGCAATAATAAATTGCCTATATAGAATTAATGATCTCCAGACATTTCTTTTAAAAGACTTGAAAAGAACTAATTAATGGAGCACATTTCAAGCTAAGCAAATTGCAATGATAAATGGCATTACTGGAAGCTATAAATGCAATTTGTAACTGGAGGAAAGGAGCAAAACATCACTCAGAACATTAAGGAACGCAATTAAGCAAAACATTTGGAAGCACTTAATTACATCTGCAGAGGATAGTTAAGTGAGATTTGGTGTCTTGCATTAGTAGCAATATCAAACCTTCAGTAAATTGCTTAAGCATAAAGAAAGTAGACTTTGCTGTGAAGATAACATTTGATTTGGAAAATAGGGAAAATATTCCTGTATTGATAAATTGTGCAGACCTCTGAAAAAGATAAACAGATTCTTAGTAATTATAAAGTTTTAAATCATAGGAAGAAAAGTTCCACTAAATGTCGTTAGGAATAATGAACACATGCCTAACCAGAACCAGTAGAAGAATATGGAGTGGATTCTCTCTGTTATGGCTTCAACCTGCAAAGTGCTAAGAACTCCGGCCCTAATCCAGCTAAGCACTTAAACGCATGGGTAGTCCCATTGACTTCACAATCACTTGTAAGTACACCCCTCCCTCCATGAGATTGTCTGCAGGAACTAAACCTGGGCACCCAAGAGGCAGTATAAAACTCATAAACCTTGCTCTATAAATGGTCTTACCACTAGAGGGGGACAAAGATCCACACTATGGCAGTGGGCATTAACTCTTTTCTGGTTTGGAGGCAGAGTGAACCTAGCAGGATCCAGCCCTTAAGAAGGTATAAACCAGCAATTACTCTATTGAAATCAGTGGGTTTATGCTGGGGCAAAATTGGTATGAAAGGAGATCAGGCCCTATGTTTCTGAGAACTAATGGAGTGATGAATGGTATATTTCTGTTTCTGGATAGTATTTTTATTAAAGATTGGCCTTTAAGGTTGGTTGATCATTATAATTCTTTGTCCTATTTTATCAGCGGTGGGGGAGTGAATTTATTAGCACATTGTATCATCTCATAAATTCTCTTTCAATTTATTTTTGTTGTATAGAGATTTTTCAGTTACACAAGCTTATGTACAAATATGGGTTTTAGTTGGTCTGTTATATGTACAAGTCATGATGGCCTTCTTCCACAGGAAAACTTGGTGAAGGGGACAAAAAGGGAGGAAAATTCCAGGAAGTTCACCTTGTAGCATTTTCATCCCAATTGTTCCAGTGAGGAGCTGAGATTCCATTCCCCACTCTATAGTGCATAACACACTGTTTGGCCCACCCCAGACCCCACAGAAGATCAAGCACATCTGCACAATGTGGGAAGCAAGTCTATTGAGTAGATGCCTGGGCAATCACTTGACTTTTCACTGTTTCCAGTTTCTCTGCCTATATTTTGTACCCCTTCTTTTTTTTGCTACCAAGTTATGACTCTTAAACTCCCTCTTAGGAATGGAGTTTAGCTGCTTCTTGATGTGAATGTCATTCTAGGAAGAAGTCAGCCAGGAAATCCTGTCCGTAGGTTTCATTGGCAGTAGTTTTTTTACAGAGACATTTTGTGACCTCTATCACCAGCCTTAAAAATTATAATCCTAATTCTAGTTCTGAATATCTCCGACTGATAGTATTGTTAAAAGAGAGAGAGAGAATCTCTCTTTCCCCCCCCCCCCTTCAGATTGTAATGATTATGGAAGGTACTGGTTTGACATGAAACATCCTTTGTGTAACCAGGCTCAAAAGCAACACAAGCCCCTTTGCAGCAGCTTGACAGTATGACTCAGTTCCTTTCTGGCGGAACCACATACTAGGAGCAGTACTGACAAACCAAAGTGTTCAAGCCTCATGAGTCACCCCCTCCAACCCTCACCCCTCAAAATTCTGAGATTAGCTTTAATATCAGAAACTTTTTTATACACATATTCTATCTACTTGAAAACATGGGTACCAAATTTTGAATCTCAGATATTGTCACTGATTTATAGAAGCCCTTTGCGCACTTTTGATATTAAGTATTTTTGAATCATAAGTGGACTCTCAAATAATGGTAATTTGTGAAGCTCCCCCCACACACACCAAAAAGGCCAAAATTCACCTAAAATTGTTTAGTGAATACCATACTAGCAGTTAGTAGCATACTGTCTAATCCTTGCTTCTCAAACTCCAAAGATTTACTTGTTGTTTTAACATCTTCTATTAAAAGTAAAATCATTAGACACTTATCTGATATAGTGACCATTTTGAAAATATCATTGTTCTCAATACTGGTCTTAAGACAATCAGCTGATCAACAGGGATAAAGCTGGTAACGTATTCAATCTAACTAGTGGGTTACACCTGAATTGGGGTATTGTCCCCCAGCTAGACACAGGGCTCATGGGACCCTTTTGTACCACTCCAGTGCTTTTACGTGGTATAAAGGGGCCAGAGCAGAGGTTGAGGCTCTGACTTTTTAATGACATCTAGTCAAATCCAATTTCTGATACAAAATGCTGCCCTATGGGAGATCCACATTAGAATCCTATGTTTGCAACCCTAGATTTCAGCGGTGCTTGTGAGGTGATGCTTTTAATTCCAAGAGGATGAAGGGAGGGAGGCAATGTTTTATAGTGTCTACCCCTACTGGCCAGATTAGAAGAGAAGCAGCTGTTTGAAGAGGACCTGGTTCCTTACATCGCACTGGGAGTTCAAGTTGAGATTTTTATCCACTCTGACTTCTAATTCCTTTTCTCAGTCACTGCTTTCCAAATCAGTCCAATCCTATGTGAATGACATTCGTTCTTTCCTAGATATTTCCTAGCTCAGAAATGTTGACCTAACATAGGCCTAGTACAGGAAATGCTCTTGCAGGAGTGTGGTTGCTCTGAGGGAGCAGTTATTGGTTGGAGAGGGATATATTTACAGAGAAGCAGAAGATAGTTTAACTTTGTAAACCATCAAACAACCCCATTATCCAGACCCTGAGGTATGGCTATACTCCAGTGTAAGCCCAGGATTAGTAGAACTCAAGTTAGAAGATCCTGGGTTTGTTAACCTAGGGCTTGAGCATCTACCCCCATTTGTAACCCCAGGTTGGGGATTGTTGAACCCTGAAGCCCCAGTGTCTATACTGCATTATGCGGATCTGAGTCCAACCACCCAGACTTCCTAGTGCCATCCCAAACTGTGGTTGCTCTAGCCCTTTGTTCATGGTGCAGTGTGAAAAAACTTGACTGTCCACCAAACTTGATTGTTCAGGGGAGAAAGAAAGTCAGCCTGTGGGATTGTAGAATACTTTTGGCAGACTCCCAGAGCACAAGTCCAGTGGAGCTATGTCTACATTGCAGAGCAATAGGACTTGGACCCTGGATCCCAGCTTGACTCAGGTTTGATTAGGTTTGAGCCTGGGTTTGAATCCTAGGCTTACATAGCAGTGTAGACATGCCCTTGGATGCTAAAACTGAAATGTGTTCTATTGTGGGAGACCAACCACAGGAGGAAACCAAATAGCAGTTGTGTGGCATTTGGAAATTCTCCCTAAAAAAAAAAAAAAAAAAAAATGGATGGGACTGTCCGTTTCCTTTGTTTCCAGTTACTTTAGATGTGAGCTTGGAGAAAGAAACTAGAGATGAAGGTCCTGCCCAGCTGCCTCTACTATGAGCATAAGTGGAGGAAAAGAAGGACAGGAGCCCATGAAAGTCTTGGAGCTGCTATCCAGCTGTGGAAGAGGAAAGTGCAGGGAAGGAAGCCACTCTGCAGTATATCCAGAGGAGCAGGAGGCGAGAGGAACCAGTGGGATGCATCTTCAGAAGTTCATATACTTTGCATAAACTTTAGATAAGCTTCCAAACATTTAGCGACTTTCATATATGATCTGAACTTTGAACCTTTGTGGGTTTATCTGCTTTTATGTAAAGTGCCCCTATGTCAAATATAAAATAGCTGCTGAATCTGATATCACTGTGCAATGACTGTGTTAAATGTTGACTTATAATAGTGGCCACTGTAAGATAAATATCAAGAAGCCGACAAAGTGAATAATGTTGACTAAGACCATCACATTATTTAAAGTAACTTTCCTCAATGAACAATGCTTTAAAAATATTTATTTTATAATTATTCTATATATTTACATTTAGTACATAATTATTTTTGCAGATACATAAAAAAGACATAGTGGAAAATATAAACAAATCATACATGTGAATTTGATCAGTAAAGACCAAACCACATTTCAGACACTTATTTCTTCTGAAACCCCGAATAACAGAATGTCTAATGGAAGTGTTGAAGGCAACTCTTTTTGTCTAAATCCTTTAGTTTATTTGTCCAACATTTTAGACCTCAGTAATGTTCAATATGTAAAGGACATCATAGATTTAACTTCTGGTGCTATTTAACTTCTGAATATATAATAAAAGGCCTCCATATATCTAAATATTTATCTTGTTCTTATGCCTGTCTTGATTTTCTGCAATCTGATGCATATCCGATACATTAGCAAGTCTATCTCACATTTTGGGTACCATTTTAATTTATGAATTTATTCAGATTTCTAAAATATTTTTGAAAAGTTGCTGTCTAAAATTCTAAGCATCTTTCACGTAAACTGCAAAAACAGATAATCTGGGGTTTACCCTGGGACTATAACAGTAGGTTAGGTTCAAAATGCTACTGCATAACTATATTTATAGCAGTTTTATGGGATTTTATAGTGATTAAGACACTTGATTGGATATTGTTGTGCATGCATTTCATAGATCCTACAAAGTGATGAATGCCCATCAGATGCAATTTACAATTACTGTGTATTTTCTTCTGTTTGAGTCATATAGGGCTCTGTAGACTTATTTGGAACTATAGAAAAATGACATCAGATTTGTGTTTTATTTCAAGTTTTTTGACACAAGCAGACAGGATCCAGGTTGACAATTAGTTTTAATTACTTACTAAGCTAATTCTGTAGTATTGATACCCTATGTTTACTTTCATGGTTTTAAGGACTTTGAATTGTTTTCATTGAGAAGTTTAGGTAGCCTGAAGTTTCTCTGAAAGTTGTCATAAGTACCAGCTGTCGTAAGCATTCATTCATTCTCTTCTCCCACCATTTTAACAGCCACATTTATAGAACTGGGGTTTAGCTCTCTGGTTTGTCAAATTGGTATTATAATGCACAGCCAATCAACAAATTAGTGCTTCAGGATTCACATTTAAAATCATGGGAAACTCTCATAACTATAATGGGATGAAGGTTTTATTTGTTTTAGCAATTATATTTTGTAATGCTGAACTAACAATAATTATTCTCTCAAGAGTTCATTTACTTTGGAAGGTATTGCAGATATTAAGTTGTGTTCTAGTTAGGGATAAACAGACGAAATAGTCTTGAAAATTTATCCTGTCATCTCCATCCTGATTTTGGTCCATGCTGATGTTTTGATTGCTGTAATTCGCCTTTGTTTGCCCCACTATCGTCTGTTACCTCCACATCCTACTAGTCCACTCAGTTCAAAATGCTTCTGTCTTGTCAATCTTCCTTTACCACCATTTTGATCATGGTCTCTCCTCCTGATACTTCTTCACTGGCTCCCACTCACCTCACATGCATAGATGTCTATAATTCTCCATCTCCATTCTTATATGCTCCTACAGCCTCTCCTATTTCCTACTTTCTGCTCATGCTTGTCACCTCCCTACTTCGTCTTCTTTATCCACTCATACTTCACTGCCATCGCTGTAATAGAGTGTGCTGAGCCTACTTTTGGCTTTGGGCCACTTTTGGCTAGTGGCACCCACCCTTAAAGCAGTGGTTCTCAAACTTATTTGATCACCCCCCGCCCTTCTTTGTGTCTGTAGTAGTTTGACCCCCCTCTGGGCTCCCAGACAAGAGCTGCCACTCTCCCACTGCCCAGCTCTTGAAGGCAGAGCGGAGACCGGCAGCTGCTGGTTGGGTGCCCAGCTCTGAAGGCAGTGCTGCTGTCAGCAGCAGCACAGAAGTAAGGGTGGCAATACCATACCATGTGACCCTTATTTCTTCATTGCTGCTGGCAGTGGCGCTGCCTTCAGAGCTGGGTGCCCAGCCAAAAGTGGCTGTTCTTCGGCTGCCCAGCTCTGAATGTGTGCAGTGCATTCCCCCCCCTAAAGCTTCTCATGCTGCCGCCCCAAATACATTCAATGCCAGCCTAGAGGGGCATGCCTCTCCCCCCCAGTTTCAGAAACTCTGCTTTAAAGGGCCAAGCATGCTCCACCACAACCCTATCCTTCTCATTAATGTACTGCAACCTTTGTCCATCTTCATTTTGGAGAAGCCACTGAAGCCTCCTCCATGAAGCATTTGTGCACTAGTAGCCATTCACCACTCTGTGTATGGCATATTTAGGCTTATTTGTTCTGCCTTCCTCCTCCTGTTATACTATAAAAACCCTTTGGGGAAGGAATCTGCTATCGATGTGCCACTTTCCTGGCATTGTAGGCACTGTGTTGATTTGCAGTGTTCTACACATGCATTGATATCATTATTTAAATGTGATTTTTATCTTTATAGGATTAAGTAAGTCAAGTGTTGTACACAAGAGCTAAAGTATAAAAACACACGTTTCAAGCTACAATGTGCCTCATCGTTAATAAAAGGAAATACTCTGAATAATGGTTAGCTTGTTCAGATAAGAGACTTACAAATTGGAATATTTATTTACACTTCCATTAAAACAAAACTCAGTGCACAGAATAATGTGTTGATCTGAAACCTATGATCTGGTAAGGAAATGTAAACACAAATTATATCCTATAAAAATGGTATTTAGTGCTTTTGAAATGTGTCAGACTGAAGATGCTGCAAGTCTAATTTAAAATTTGGGGTCTCCTTCCCTTGTTTTTGCATATGCTATCTTTCCCTTCCTCTTACCCCATTTATAGCATATTTTGTACCATTAAGGAATTGATCCCTTTCTCTGTGTCCTAGCCAACGCCTATTGAAATCAATGGAAAAGGTTGCATTACCATGAGTGGTGCAGGATCAGGTCCTTTGATGGTGGGCTTGTTCTGAGAGCTGTCAAATTTCTTTCTATGGTCACTTCCAGGGTTCAGTCTGATTGAGCATTTGAACTACTTGTGTTTTTTTGAATTATGTGTATTTTGGTTTTTACTGTATGATGCTTTGAGGCCTTATAACAGGCACCGTCTAAATTAATAATAAAGCATTAATGACTACTCAGTGGAACATCTTAGTTAGTGGCAGAACAAGGGATTGTCTTGTACGTACTGACATCAAATGGAAACAAATAACTTGTATTTAAAAAAAAGAAAAGGCAGCAAATTCAGTAGTATTGAGCTAATGGAAAGAGCTAATATGATTGATTGTTAAATGGCTGAAAGGTTTTGCTCTGAAAATATGAATAATGACAAATAAGGACTTCTTTTGTAGTGCATCTTGTTATTTCAGTGATTCATGCTGGAAAAAATTGTTCACAGGCACCTAACAAAGCTGCTGCTTGCTTCAAGCATTGAGTTGGTTTACATTTATTCCACATACTTGAGCTTGAGACAGAAAACATGTCACTGGTCTTTATAACTTGGAAAATCTGTTTTATTTGTTTTACTGGGTAAATATTGCCTTGTTTCACAGAGTACATCAATCAAGCATATCATCCGTTTTTATAACAAAGACTACACCCACTTTCCTGTTGGCATTTTAGATTGAAGTTCATTAACATTTTTATAGGTACAGTAATTAACATTTTATTAACTGAATTTCCTCATTCCCTTATTTTGGCTTCACTTCATTACGGAAGATGTACATGGTAAGGTTACAAAATTTTGGGACAGAGAAACCACGAAATTTTCATCTTCAATTTAAGGTCAAATCAAAGTTCAAAAGCTTTACTGAACTGCCAGATTAGCACTGAGCTCAATTTAAGCGGGGGAAAAAACTAAAGGAAACCCATGATGCCAGAAAAATGTGAGACACTCATTATAGGACATAATAAATGTTTATAAAATAAACAATACACCTAAAAAGTGAAAGAGGAACTAAGGGTAGAATTTTTAATTTCAAGTCTGAGTGTCAGGAAATAAAAAGCTAATACTCTATCCTCCCCTTTATATTAAACAAAAAGAGAGACAGTAAACAGTGGAAACTGATGCTAACAATAGAGGCGTTAAGAAATGTTTTTTCCATCTGTAGAAAATTTCACCTTTTCATCAAAAAAAGAACAAAATGTTATCCCCAGAACTACTGAAAACTGAAACAGTTTTTGCAGAAAGAAAACAATTCAGTTTTCAGCCTTATTTTTTTTTTTTATGTTTATCAGTTTTCCAGTGGAAAAACTGGAAAAAATTCAAGGAAAGCAAACTTTTTCCACACAAAAAAAAAAAAAATTTAGTCAAAAATTAAACTTTCTTATACAAAAAATCAATACTAAATTTCCCACCAGACAAGTAATATTTCATAGCATGAAGCTGTTGGACATATGAATGTCAGTGCCTTCACCCATACCAATGGGAACGTCACTTGGGGACTGCATGTCATGGACCAAATCCCTCCCCCAAAAGCAACAAGACTTCCAGCAGTAGCAGCATAATGCTTAAGGCATCCCTCTAGATAGAGCTTCTTGTATTACACAGCAGAAGTATTTAAAACATTGTTTATTTATTTGGACCCAATTCTGCAGCGCTTATTGATGAGGAGACATACCTGCTACTATGCAAGTAGTCTCACTAATTTCAAAGGAACCATGTGTGTAGTAACATGCTATTATTTTGTATTAGTGATATTCTATTGTAATAGTGGCTAGAGAGCCTGACCAAGATCAGGGTTCCTAATGGAGGAGAAATAAATTAGAAATGTATATTGAAGGGTTACCAATATACAGATCTTTTTGACTACAGGTAATATCATATTATTAAAGATACTGGTTTGCAAATGTCCACTGGGTGATGGCTGTTCTCCTTTAAGGCCTTCCCCATTACAACTATTAGTTTCTAAATCCATCTCTTCCAAACCCCTGGGCCTTGGTTGTTTTTGCAGTGAGTAGTGCAGTGCCTAGATGCTGTACATCCTCTGCGAGATATCTGTCCTCACCTGATTTAAGAGGGGAATGATCTACATGGAGAATACTCTTCTTTTCTTTAACCCTTTTCAAGCAAATGGTTTTCTTTATTTTACTGATAAGGTAAAAAAATGCAAAATAAAATTGCAAATATGTTATCATTATCCATTTAAGACTTGAAAGTTGTAACCTTTGTATTTACTTTCTTTTGCAATGTTACATCTTGCTGGAGTGCTGAAGGTTTGTTTTGCTACATTTGAGTAATGCAACTAGCATGTCTATTATAATCTGTTTTAGCTACCCCCTGATAGAGCCTGAACTAGCAGGGACCCAATATCTATAGATAGGTGCAGAAACTATGGCAGTAATGGAACACAATACATCTGCCTAATCTAGAGAGGTCATATAAAATGAAGCATTATGGCTGCTAAACTGCATAGGTTTGAGGCACTTTCAAAGCTGCAATATATGTCTCCTTTAAAGTGCCCTCACCGAGTGAAGCTTTCTTTCTCATAAGCTCCAGCAGGGTCAGACAGGAAATAAATGGAAATTAACAGTTGATGAAAGGGGGCTATGATATATTATTGAACTCAGTTTCCTTGTGGAAATACTGCAGAATGAAAATCAATATCTCCTACAATCTTACTTTATAGATGACATCTATAACTTAACTTTATGCGGAAAATGTGCAAAAAGTTAAGCTATAGGTGTCACCACTGATAGTACTGGGGTAAAATATTCCCTTACAAGCATTGACAAGCAATTGGAAATTTGGAGAACTGAGCTGTTTCATCTTGTTTATCCAAGTTGCAAAATCATCTCAAAATGTATCTTCTGAATAGGACATGTTGGACAGATAATATGATGTCAGGAGTAAATCAATGCCAATAATAAAGAACAGTGTACACTTAAGAAAGAAAACTAAACGTTTAGTAAAACAAAGAGAAAATATCATCAGTTACAAATAAAAAAATAAGAAGGGGAGGGGGAAAAAACAACCACCAGTGGTCTAATGCATTCCCTAGAGGTTTTGTTGTTGTTTACAATAACAATCTTCCATTTTCCTTTGACCTTACTTTCCATCAGGAGACTATAAATAGAACTCTAACAGTTTCCCTACATCTTCTCTTGGTGAAAAAGGGACATGAAAGCTGTGTATATCCAGTTATCAGAAAACATCACTTTAAAGGCATTCAGTACTTCCAACCAGCAGCTATTTAAAGGTACACATTATAATTATGTTTTTCTTTTGTTTTACGCTTTTATCAGCTTTACTAGACTTAGGAGCATTAGGTTACAATAAAAGAACAAACAAAAACAAGTTACTGATCACTAATAATCCAAAATCCCTTTGGGATAATAACAGTTCTTCCCGGAAAGTAAAAGGCAAGTACTGTATGTTCTCTGAATGGCCTTTGCTGTGGCACCCATTCATAATATGTCAGGTCTTTTCAAGGTAGTTTCTCCACAAAAGCTAATTCACTGATTTCCAATAAGGTAAGTGTGAATTTTATTGTGGGTTCAGAGATTTGGCTGAGCACATTATCATTGCAACCTTTTTCCCACTTGCAATTTCAAATCTAATAGTGCTAGGCATAGTAGTTATTATTATCATTATTATTTGTGTTCAAGTAGCGCCTAGAGGCCCCATTTTAGATCAGGGCTCCATTGTGCTAGCCACTGTACTAATACATAGTAAGTGACAGTTCCTGCCCTGGAGATCATTCAGTCCAAGTAGACAAGACAGACATAAGGTCGGAGAACAGAAGTATATCCCTAATTTACAGATGGGGAACAAAGGAACAGAGGGATTAAGTAATTTGTCCAATGTCCCACAGGAAGACTATGAAGGTTGGAATTTAGCCTCAGTCTCCTGAGATCCACACCATTTCCTTAACCACCATTATTCCTCTCATAAAATAGTTTAATGATAACCTCATCATTATTCTTAGTGATACCCACATAGTTGCTGATAACTGTTATATTGAAGATAGGGTGACCAGATATCCCAATTTTATAGGGACAGTCCCGATTTTGGATTTTTTTTCTTATATAAGCATCTATCACCCCCCCTCCCCGCCTCCATCCCGATTTTTTTATACTTGCTATCTGGTCACTCTAACTCCAGAAGTTGTAAAGCTTTCATTAGTGACATCCACACTTTGCTCATGAAAAGGAAGGGGCCAATGGAAGATAATTCTCCATTACCAAGCTTACGTTATGTATGACCGGAGTAGATCAAGAGAATTCTCATCACCATTTATACATTGCACTGTTGAACTGTGATCTCACATTTTGCATCTTTCCTCTAGAGCAGAAGAGAAGCACAACCGAACACAAGATCATAGTGCAGTGTCAAAGGCCCACATGACAATGCTGACTAAAGTAGCCAAACTGTCATCCATCAAGGGACAAGGAAGAATCTAGAACAGCTGGTCATGAGGGGAATATAAAGAGTTGACAAATTAAAAGTTGTCTCTTTAGACATGAGTTCTAGTGTAATTATCCCATTAGGATTCTGGAATTGAAACAAAAAGAGAACTGATGGGAATAAACAGCTTTTACAATCATTTGCTTTCTTATGTAAGAAAACGACTTGTATTGTCACCAGTTCTGTTTACCTTTAATTAAAGGGGAGGGGGGGGGAGGTAAAATATTCTTAAAACAAGTTTGTGTTTACTTCCTGTAATCGAGACTGAGTGCAGAGAATGACAGGGTGTTTGTGTATGTTTTCACAGGCTGGATTTGGAGAGAGCAAGTGGTGTAGCTGAATGTGTCTTTGCATAAAGAGATAGCAGTGTAGTAGACAGGAGTCAGCAATTTTTTTGTTCTTTTTCAACATATTCACTCTCTTTGGCATCAATCCTGTATTCCTTGCACACCAAAAGCACTCACCGAAATCAGTGGAGATTTAGGGGCTACATGGAATGCCAGTCCATGCCCCCTAACTTCCTATCTGTTTACTTTACTAACCAAACCAAATTTCTACAACTGTCAACATTGTAGATGCATGGCAACTCTGGAAGAGTGAGATAAATTCTTTCTTTCCATATTCACAGTCAACAAAATCATCATCAACACTAAATTCCAATAGCAGAATCCTTATTGTTGGTAATGATGCGAGAGCCAGCTTGATTTTCTACCAAAAAAAAAAAGCACTTAGATAAAGTAAGACAAAATGCGAAGGATGATTTATATATATATATAGGTGCTTATCAGTGTATTACCTAGGCACCTTCCAAGCTTTTTATTCTATTTCTTCCCATGTGGTAAAACTGTAAACTGAGTAAGTTTCTTCCAAAAGTTATTGATAAAGATTAAATACAAAACTACATTATCTCATTATTACAGATCTATTTCTCCAACTACAACCAAGCTTTACTGTTCCTTTAATCAGAGTATATTCAGTATATGGTATGTGAAACACTGTATATTTAATATATAGTTGGATATTATATTTGCAGCTAGGTGTAATACCAGAAACACTTATCCTTAGTTCATTAAGTCTAAAGACATTTTAATGGTCCTTTAAAGTCATGCCTATAATGGTTGTAACAACATTCCTGGAATTTATACCTTTTAGCTGTAGAATGAAACTGCCTCATCTAGCTCTGTGTATAGTTCTCGCTCTTCATTTGCTAGAGATTTCATTTTTTAGTTAAATTTCCTAATCAAGTTTGTTTGCTGTAAATTGTCAGTTATGTCACATCATACATAGAAAACTGCAGACTAGGTCACATGGTTTGTGTGTGGCGGGGTGGGTTTGGGGCTGTGGGATAGAAGAGAATATTACATATGCTAAAACTAGGACATGTATAATGAAACTTCTCTTCAGAGACTAGTGAAAGGACTGATGAAAATCAGCTGCTTAACATAGGGTGTCTTCTACTAATATGCTGAAAAAATCAGCTCAGTAAATTGGAGGGTATTTTGGGCTAATTCTTAAGGCAGGAATTTGCCTAATAAGAAATAATAGTTCTGTTTCATCTAGGTAAAATAAGTGTCTTTTGGGGGGAAACTGTATGTTTTGTTTTCCTTCAGTATATCCACTAGAATTCCTCATACTTATGGTTTACATGATCATTAAAAATGATCACTTTACCCATAAACATCTCATCCTATATTCCTTGCACACCAAAAAATCCCATTGAAGGAACAGAGGATTGGGTCCAAAGAACTCTGCTGCTTGTATAGGATTTGTTATGATTTATACTGTTAAATATTTTAACCAATGCTATTCTAGAGTAAAAGTGCAATGTGCAAAACTATGTTCCCTAATTCTAAATGATACTCAAATAAAACATTACAAGGTAGATATATTTTACTACCATTTATAGGGTAGAATGTATATTTTTTTCTTCTCGGGCTGCCTGTATAGAAAGGGTACCACAAAGACATAAGAAAATGTCACCATGAAGTAACAGTATAAAAAGAGTGGGATTCTTAAATGTGCTCTTTGTTGTCCCAACATTTCAGTTCATGTTGAAGTCAATGGAAGTTTTACCATTGATTTAAATGGGAGCAGAATTAGGTCAATGCTGAGTAATTTTGAAAATCCCACCTCTGCATTTTGCAAAAAGCAGAAGGAACAGAGTGATGGGATAAATGAGACTTTATTATAAACATCAGAATAAATTAGTGCAATTTTCCATTCTATCTACAACATCAAAATACAGATAATTAAAATGGATAACTGTGGTCTGAATCTGTTAATCAGGCAACATGGTGAAATATTGTCTTTTAATATTAAGCTTTACTTTTAAAAAACATAGTACCTCAAAGCTATCTAGAGCTCCACATCTGTCACTGTTATCCTGTATCTGCCACACAATTCATTTGTGACCTGAGGCAAGTTATTTAGGGCCACTTTTCTAGAAGCTGGCACAATTTTGCACTGTCAATTATTTGTGCCTGCAAAAGAAGTCATTTGAATGTTACATCCTTGATCTCATTTGGGCCACAAAAAATGAGATACCGTATGTTGAAATTATAATAAACAGAAGCCACCATTCTTAATGATTTATGACATAAAAGAACTAGGGGAAGCATAAAAACTATCAGATAGCCATAAAAGCTCTATAATCCTTAGCAGGAGGCTTCCTCTGATCCTCCTGCAAAACCAAACCCAGAGAACAGGATTTAAGTGACCCCAGATCCCCTATCACTTCCTCATATGAGGGATGAGGATTTACATTAGAGATACCCTATTCCTGTAGTGCTAGATATTGAAGCCATACCCTGGCCCTGCAGGTCACTGCAAGAGGCCAATGAGGTAGAAGAAAGGCAATTCCCAGGGCTGCAGTGGCAACTCTGGCTCCTCTGCTACCTTAGTGAACCCATGGGGTACCAAACATTGTAACACTGTCATATAACTGCCGGGCACAAATCCCACCCTGCTGTCTGGCAGTTATGCAAAGTCAAAAAAGTCCTTCCTGGCCCCTTGAAAAACTAAAGCTAAAAGCTGAAGCAAGGTGGGGAATCTAGCTTCAATTAACCAAACTCAAAGGAATGGCAGGTGCAGCAAGAAACAAACAGGTGCAGAACAGTGACCCATGCCCAGGGGAGATGTATAAGCTGGACCACTAAGGTGGTCTTGGGGCCCATGAATGGACCAGTTAGCTGTAGAGGCGGGGCTAAGAAGACTGAGGCTCCTCCTGTTTCCAGCACAAGGCTGACAGAGGTAGGTCATTGCTCCTACCCCTAAGGGCCAGACTTAGCGTCTTTATTTCCTGCTAGTCTGACCAATCCCCCTCATCCCCATGGGTGTAAATCTGAGTCTGGATGCAAATGGCCTCTATGTTTATAATCAATCAAACCAAGATCCTGGATGTAAATGCTGGCAATCTTTGGGGGTGTTCAGGATCTATATCTGGAGCAGAAATTTGCAATTCAAGTATTCTGAGCTATCAGTAAAATGCAGTACTAAAGGACCGTGTGGGTAGTAGATGGTGGTACCGTCTCTTTAAAATTAGTCATGTGTAATCACTAGGCGCACTCTCACACAATGCAGACACATTTCAGTTCTGCATGTGCGGAGTCTGCTGGAGCCATCTTATCATAATAAAGAGAGTGGTGGTTTAGGCATTATATCCCTGTTCTTACTCTGGCTCTTGAAGTACATGGGCTGCAGCATATTCACAAAGGAAATACTCTTGGCTGCCTGACCATGCTAGAAAGAATGACAAGGTGGTGCTGTGTATTGCCCTTTGGCTATAAAAAACAAATTGCTTGATGATAAACTTTAATACACCATTTCCATGGATGAGTTTGGAAGAATCAGTTTGTTTGTTGCCTGTCTACCCAAAAGCCTGTCTCTGGTCATCTTTTTTATTTTTCCTGCAACATTTATGTGCTTATTTGTTGAGCAGTACCTCCCACATACTACTTTCCATTGATAGCAACACATAAAGAGAACCAAAATTGCAGTCAAATTAACCTACTAGGACTATAATAATGTGACTCACTGATGCAAATTCCTGTTCACTGCACTGAAAACCTCTTGACGTTAATTGCTCTATGCACTTTCTGTTGGAAAACAAGTTTTCATTAGTGTTGTGGTTAAAAAATAAATTTGAAGATATTCCAGTCATAGAATTGAAAATTCTAGATTTTAAGAACTACCTTTAAAACATTTATAGATAGCTATACACACACACACACACACATATATATGATATGGGCTTATACCTGTTCCACAGGTTGGTTACATCTCTGGACATCTCTGTCTAGTGTAAGTAGTAATATTATCTACAGTTGTATCCCATTGACTGATGACCATCTCATTAGTATGCAGATAACATAGAGCTCTGACCTTTTTTGGCAAATCTGCTCCCTGCATGATGCTGTCTCTGTGCTTTGCAGAGATATAGCTATGGATGACAAGTTGACTGATGCTCAATCCACACAAGTGACAGTTGATGATAGGTTAGAAGACACATCTAGAGGATGTAGCCAGGATGCAGTCCATTATTGAGTGTGTTTTTTCCACTTTTTGTCAAGGAGCTTCATAAGGTGAAGTGCTTCTGGATTCCTGGTTCAAGTAGCATTTGAAGCAAGTAGCTCCTTTTTCGAAAAGAGATTAATCTGAACAAGATCAGAACCAAGATGGCAGGTCCTTCAATACATCTTAAAGAGAAGCTGCCAACTTCATTCAGTAAGGAAAACATTTCATTTTCTTAATGCTTCTATTTTTACCATCTGTTTAAAAAAAAAAGTGAGGAGACTCAGATTAAAATCGGTTTGTGCCATTCCAATCCCATTTATGCAAAAATTACTAGCAATAAAAAAAAAAAAAAAACTTGGTCAGAGGGAGCTCTCAATATTTCTTGTTTACTGCCCTCCATAAGTTTAGATAGTCTCATTATAGACTATGGGAACACAATAAATAGTCTTAATTTACTCTGCATGACCTTTTCCTTTTTTACATACTATTTCCTGTGGGATTAGATCCTGCAGCATAAAAAGGAAGGTATGCCTGTATGTGACCCAAGATAATGATTTTTTTTCAGGATACCATGGAGTTCATAATGCATTTCAAGTAAAAATAGAGGGTCAGTTTGATGCCTTAAAATGCTGGCTGAGAGGAGGGTCACCAGGAGGGGTTTCTAGAGGAATTATGGCTGATTCTGAAATGGTGCCGCAAGCAGTATCCTGACTCTTGTTGCTCCAGAGATAGGGGTAGGTCTGTGGCCCTGTTCTCATCCCATCTCTACTCCCTCGGAGGAGTGCAGCTATGACAGCCACTCTAGATTAGACCAGACCTGGCACTTCCCACCACAGTCGTGATTGGATTGGGACTCAGGGATTCAAAGAACATAGAAACAGCTATACCAGATCACAGCCGCAGTTCACTTGATCTAGTATCCTGTCTCTGACAATGGCCATTACCAGTGGTTTCAGAGGAAGGAGCAAGAAACATAGACGCGGTCAAATATGAAATTACCTGCCCAGAGAGGAAATATTTGTCTCATTGACTTCAATGGGGCTAGGATATCATCCAATGCTTTTAAGTGGACCTTACATGCGTAACACAAGTAGTTTCTTAATGCAGGTTTGTACTAAACTCATCGCCATCCATCTGAACAATCAAACACCTATGCTTGCATATAGTGTACTCCGTGGAAAAAAATGTGTTCAGCAATTTCACAAAGAGTACGGAAAATATATAAAATATTTATACATATTGTAGATTCAAGTTTAGAGAGACTAGACTGGGCTCCTTTATAATTGCTTCAATGGGCTCCTATATAGTTGGATTTGCTTTCAATAATCCTCATCATTCCATTCATTTTATATTATGCTGCACATTAAATATCCCATTTATCCTTTTAGGCTAATAAGAGTTGTTTCGTTTCTGTTTCTATGTTATATTTTTCATCATATTTACTTTTTTATTCCTTTTGAACAAACTATGGCAGAGTTTGCCATCTGTTATGATTTTGTGTTAGAATTTTGTTTCCCCTTTGCAACCTGCTAATCACTCGGATCTCCCTTTATGATAGTTTAATCATTTTATTTGTCTGCTTTAAGACTGGGAAAAACAACAACTCAGTTTGCTTCTCTCTCCCCCACACTCCACCAGTCACTGTGTGACCTTGGGCCTGTCACTTAATCGCTCCATCCGTCAGTATGGCAACTTGTAAGGTGTGTATCACAATAATAGCTGCCTCTGAAACATTCTGTAAGGTTTAATAAACTGATGTTTATAAACAATGTGCTGAACAAGAGTCTATATAAAGTGCTTCCCCTGAAAAGGTTAAATGACTTCACTCAGGGCTTGTCTACACTTAAAATGCTATGGCAGCACAGGTAGGTAGGTAATCCTACCAAGCATCAGCATAGGTTATCCACCTCCCCAAGAAGTGATAGCTAGGTTGACAGAAGAATTCTTCTATCGACCTAGTGCTGTCTACACTGTCAGGAAACTCTGTGGAGCAGCGGTAGAACTGGGACTGGAATGGTGTGCAGAAGTCCACAAAGCCTTTGGCAGACTGGAAATTGCTTTTCCTCTCACTCCCATTTAGCAATGTTTGGGGTCCTCCTGAAACCATGAAATATGAGTTAAGATTTGATCTAACAGGTTAAAACTTCATACTATTCAAGTTTGAATTTTGATATTGGTTTAATATTACCAAGATCTGGCATTCCATGATATTTAACCTCCCCGTCCCCAGTTATTAAGACTGTCAATCATGTGTTCCATGGCATTACACTTAATAATCCACATTCTGTGTGTCTGTTTTCCTTCGATTCCTATCGAAGGATTAAAATTAGGGCATGATGTAGGGAAGTGATCAGTAGGATAATTGTTTTTAATGTATGCTGAATTAAAAATGAAGAGGGGCTATTATTAACTTTCTTTTAATTTACTAGGGCACAATAGCTGTTTTTGTTATGATAAGCATTTTATACAAATTTATAAAATTATCATGATTCTGATGTTCCATTTGATATAATTAATAAGTGTATTTCTCCTAAAACGAATAATTTCCCTGCCCTGCAGAAAGACGTTTCAAATAGCGTGCTCATTTTGTATGCTTTTGATGACTGTGAGAAAAAAGCTGCAAATTAAACTTTTGCATACATCAAAGGCCAAATTCTCACCAACCTTCATCTCTGAGTAGTATCTTATACCATGGGTAGTTCCATTGAAGTCAAAGGCTTGCTGGAAGACTCCTATTGGCTTTGGATCAGTTCCTGAGATCCTGATCCTCAAAGATATGTAGGCATCAAACCCACTAAAATCTGTGGGAGTTAGGCACCTAACTACCTTTAAGGATCTTAGTCTAAATGCTTGCCAAGGTGAGTAAGGGTTGTACACTTAAGCCCTAAATCAGTATGATTTTATGTGGAAATTATAGTCAGTGGAGCTACTCCCGATTTACAAAGGTGTAGCTGAGAACAGAATTTAGCAACCCCAAAACAGCTTGTAGGATAAATTTAGAACTATTCTCAGTTCATCGGGAACTTAAAGGTGAGTGACAATGAGAACATCAAATTCATTTTGTTGCTGATGTTGCTATTGACATTTTGAGAACAATGTTAGGTTTTGTTGGTTTCTGATTCATATAACGTCTTCTATCTGAGAATGTCAGAAAATTCAGACATGAGTGAATTAACTCACAACATCCCACTGAAGTAGGTAAGTATTTTTTTATCATCCCCATTTTACAGATGGGGAAGCTGAGAGCAGAGAAAGCTTTGAATAAATGACCCAGTGCCACAGTTAGTTAGTGGCAGAGCCAGGAATAGAATCCATAGTTCATGATTCACAGTCCTGGACTTTAACTGCTTGACACAGCGTCAGATATGTCATATTCCTCACACTGATTAATAGTGACAATGCAAATGGGCATATCCAACACAACAGTGTGGATGAGTGCCTCTACGGTTACCATCTTCCTAATTCCTCCATATAGTGTGTGGAGATATTGGAAAGCATTCCCAAATGTGCCCAGGAGAAAGAGAGTAAAATATGTTACTATTTTAATTCTTGTGAAAAAATCACAGCTGCCAAAGCTTTTTGAACCTCAAAAAACATTTGTGTTTGGTTTTGAGTTTTGGGCATTTACAATTATGATTATATCAGCCCTCTGTTATTTGAAGTTGATTGAAGAATGAGGTGAGTAACATGCATATCTATTACTTGTTATAGACACATATGTTATAAATGGTCCCTGCTTTATATCAACCCTTTGATTATGGGGAGCATTTTCTAAAGCCCTGTTTCCTTCTTATATACAATATGTCAATAGAAGCAAAATCCTAATGAGTAAATTGCATTCTAGGTAAGAAGCGCTAGGTGGCATGAGTCGTTTTATGGGTACATCCATCTGTTCTGTACATTAATTATAACTTCAGCCACAAACATAATTTAGTCATATCACAAGAAAGTTAGCTGGAAGTGATTTATATCCATGTGTCCTGTATGTTCTTTATTCTGCACAGCATGCAGCTGTTACATTTGCTGAATGTTCCAAATTCAAATTGGGGGCAAAACAGTGAATTTCCTGAGGTTATTTATAGTAAACCAAGGATGGCATTTGTGGTTATACAAAGACAGAGAATCGGAACATTTGGAGAGCTGTTTGAAGGACAGGATTGAAGAAAGAATGCATTAATGGTGATTTGAAATCAACCAACAGTTATGGGTATGCAGATTTACTTCACAAAGTATGTTACTGTGTTTTATATAAAAATGTTTTATAATCAGTATCTTTATAACATTTTCCATTTGCAATTTGTTTAATTGTAATTTGCCTAATAGTGTAAACATTTAGATAATAACAGTAAGAGTAATGATGCTTTTAGTTAGAGGACCACAACACTTCTTACAAAATTGGACCTTTTTCACAATTTGCAGCTTGGGGAACAAAGGCATAAAGAAGGTAAGTAATTTGTCCAATGTTACAAAGTGAGTCAGTGACAGAACTAGTAATGCCCACGCCCCAACCTCATAATCACTAAACTATGATGCCTCCCTTTAAAAAATTCTAGACAATCCACTTTATGAGCCTATAAGATATGTCTGTAGAATTCACTTTTTTTATAATCAAACAATGTACATAACAAACCTTTAAGCTTCTAGGGCCAGTGCTTAGTGCTTAGCTTCCATGATTGGAAATAGATTTTCAAGGGCTTCCATTGGATTAAAATGAAGCATAAACCTTATTATGGCCCTCTGCACAGAGGTGATTTTCATCCTCATTCCATAAAATATTTGTTTTTAAATATGTTAATACTCATGCAGTGTTGTTGTAGCTGTGTTGGTTCCAGGATATTAGAGAGACAAGATGTATAAGGTCATATTTTTATTAGATCAACTTCTGTTGGTGAGAGAGCTCTGTATAAGCTCGAAAATTTGTCTCTCACACCAACAGAAGTTGGTCCACTAAAAGATATTATGTCACCCACCTTGTCTCCTTAAAATTCTTTAGAATGAGAGAAATTGCATCTCCAATATCAATGTTTTGTAGGAGATAGTAGCCCAGCAATCTCCTTCATTTTGTTGCCCGTGGCCCCACCCAATTTTTGTCTGTGGCTGTACTCTTGATATTTATTCTTCTGTACCACTATATGTTGATGTGGAGGCTACAAACATCATTCCTAAAGGTTTTATGCTCAACATAATAGGTCAAATTCATCCCTAATGTTACTTTACTGAAGTCAGTGGGATTACACCAGAGATGAGTTTGGACCAACATATCTAACTTTATTTTCCCCTCTTATTGTTCCCAGGTGATAACTTCCAATTCATTTTGCCCCCTCGTCTGATTATTGCTTTAGAGGCCGCAACATTTTATGACTCATTATTTACTCTGTTACATAACACATCACCAGTTAGATTCAAATGATCCCTGCAAAGAATTTCAAGTATTTCTTTAAGCATATGTTTGGTTATTATGTAACTTCTTTTCTTGTTTACATACACATTGTCATCCAAGCATGCAATAAACACAACTCTTATTGTATAAAATTAACCTCTGTGTCAAGAAAACTTTTCTTCTTAGGTGACTCATTGTAGTTGGATAGGCTGAATTGTCTAGTAGATAAGCCCAAAAACATTGAAATAGATTTTTATATAAAATGAAAAAATATACTTGTGACAGGCGTGGCAATTTTCTGCAATATCCTTGTAAGACCTTGTTGAAATAAGTTTAAGTATTTTGGAGGTCCATTGTATTAAATGAATGTTTTATATACTATTTTGGGCTAAGATGGTATGGGACCTCTTAGGAGGGAGGATGTAACAGATGTGAGTACTGAGGTTCATAGAACTATATTGAACCATGTGATAGTTCAAGTTCACAGGGGACAATCTGCCCACTGTCAGAGAGTCCAGTAGATGGGAAAATCTTGGAGCCAACTTCCTGGAGGGAAGCAAGCAAGAAAGAGGCTGATAGTGGCAGCAGCCCTGTCCCATGGGGATCTAATGCACCATTGCAAAAGGAATTGCAGACAGATTGACAACTAGAACAGGAGGAGCTGCAGCTGTAGAAGAACATACTGTGTCTGGAAATGCAGCTGTCAGTAGACTGGGAGCGCCAGTATGAGAGAGAAAAGAAGGAGAACCAGCACCAGTGTCTGCATGAGGAGAGATGGCACCAGCAGAGCTGTAATCTGGTAGGTGAAGCCCGACCCATTGTATCTGTCCCAGTGGGTGGCCTAGACAGCAAATTATTTCCTTGCCTTTGGGAGGTTGTTGATATGAATGTGTTTCTAAATACTTTTGAAACGGGGTGTGAATTAAACAAGATTTGACAGAAGGACATGGTTAGGTGTTTGGCTCCAGTAAGGGATAAAATCCTTAGTTATTTTCACCTTTAGGGACAGAGAAAACTATAAAGATTATGGGCAATGTAAACAAGCTTTGTTGCAAAAGTTTAAATTGACCCCTGATGTGCATAGGAGAAGGTTTTGGGAGTTCAGAAAAAAAGGAGATGTGACCTACCTACGCTGAGGTGTCAACTTAATTAAAGGGGTTACATAAGAAAGTGGGGAACTGGTTGGGGGCAGGGTTTTACCACATTTAGTGAGGCTTGCAAGTTAATGGGCTTAGAACTATTCTATATATTCTGACACCCTGACCTGAAATTATGGTTAATGGGTAAAGATCCTAGAGATGTAACTATATCTGGGAAATTGTGTAGAGAGTTGGTCTGGATTTGACAGAAAACCTAACAGGGAAGAAATGGCATCAGAGGACAGGGATTGTGCCTAAGTGAAGACCCATACCCAGGGGGGATGGAAGCTACCTCAAAGAAGCCCCAGGAAGGGTGGGGAAAAGAGGGGTTCCATATGTGGCTAGTGGGATCACTTTGCCTAGGACTGCCTTCTCTGCTCACTGAGGGCCAGTGCAGTGATAGAAAAGCCAGTTGCACTCCAGCCTCACAGAGTTATCTGTGTGACTGAATCTCCAAAGGGAAGGAGTCACACAGCCAGTCCTCCAATGGCATAGAATGTTCATGCTGAGCCATTCACGCCCCCAAAGCACCACCCACTTGTCATGCTGCACCCTTTTGGATATAGATCCATCCAGTTTTCAGTGGGAGCTGAAGGTAATAGTTAATGGGGAAACAATCATTGGCTGAAGACATACTGGTATTGCTAAGTCTATAGTTAAGCCCCATGTTGTGAAACCCTGTCAAATGCTCCCAGAGTGTGAAATTTGGGTTAATGTTCCTGGTGTAAGAGACTTCACTCTACCTACAGCACTGATGTCTATACAGACCCAGACCCAGGAGGTGCTGGTTGTAGGTCTGTTGTCAGCTATCCCATATTCTTTGCTTTTGGAGAATGATAGTATGGCTTTAAGCAGAAGGGGTGACTCAGACCCACTCAGTTAGCTCCAAACCTGCAAGGGACTGTGTTAGCCAAAATGCCAATGAAGCAGCTAACAGGGAGGATGGAAAGGAATGGGGTGGATTCCCTCTGCTAGTATTTAAAAGGGATCAGGTTACCTTTACAGTGTATACAGACAAATACCTGAGGAGAAGGAGAGTCAGACAGCCTCCGGCTCCAGGGGAGGGAGGACACCTACTGACTTGAAGGAAAATTTTGAGTCCTGAAGCGTAGGCCAGGGAGATAATCTCTCTGCTTACCCTTGCCAGGGAACCAGGAGGAGTAGACAACATGGTGATGGCAGTGACTCCAGCCAAAATAAATGACACCAAGGAAACTGCAGTGCACTGCCAAATCTGTGACACCCATCCCAAGGTGAGAAATGTCCAAATGAAGTGCCTGACAGTGGCTTGGGAGATGACAGAGATAACTGACCAGGAAGGAGGGAGAACATCTTCCTTTAATCTCTGACTGCTTGATAGTCTGTGAAAACATAAAGGACCCTAACCCGGGTGGGAGAGGAAATTCTTCTCACCTTGAATCAGTGTGCGAGAAACAAAAAATCAGCCCAGTGGGATTGGGGATCAATACTCCTTCCCCTCCCTCCAGAGAAGCTGAGATTAGGTCACTGGGGTCCCTAGGCCCTGTCCTCAGGGGAGGTGGAGCAAAGAAAGGAATTTGGCTATGGGGGAATTTTGAAGAATTGCTCTTGCCCGATCCCTTGGTTGTTAAAAGCAGTGCCTGGCTGAGACCTGCTTCTTAGTGAGGCAGCCCTAACATATTTCTTCCTTTGGTCCAAAGAATTGCTTCTTGTTATACTTCTTGGGGGTAGGCGTAACCTCAACCCATCATTGGGCAGCCGATCCCTTTAGGGACAAAGGAACAACACACACACTCCCTAGAAACTGAACGGGAGGGGAGAGTGGGAGCACCAGCTGGTTAAAGAATCATATACATTACAATTGATTTTCTGAGATTGCGGGTCAGGTTCATAGCAGCAATGTAAATTTGCTAGCTTGTAAAAAAAAAAATGGTTGGGGGTTATTCAGTCCCTTTGTTCAAAGCTTCCTTGTTAGAAATCCAGTCAAGAGATGTGAAGCAGGAAATGAAGATAAAACAATGATGTCACAGCTTCCACATATATATCTTCAGGCCATGTGTATGGAAAGTTACTGGCCCAAGATGTTCTTATCTCATGTCTTTATCACATGTTCTTACATGCTTTGCTAACTCACAAGGGTAGCCATGCTGTCTGAGGCATCCACTGGAAAGGCTTACAGGGTGGGATGAGTTTCTCCAATATACCATTGTGAGAGTGGAGTGTCCTTAATGGGCCATCAACACATAGCTCTCTGGCCCAGATACAAATCTATCTGAGCCTAGTCATTTCCATTAATCCTAATCTCATGTATTGTACCCAGGGCTCAGTTCTAAAATTCAAATTGAAACAGTTTTATGCTGCAGTATACTCAGAAATGTCGTTTTATGTCATCACAGTTTTTCAGTGATTCAAGAGGGAAGGAAATCAGTTTAAAGGTGGCCAGTGTAAATTGAGATAGTTT
Source organism: Malaclemys terrapin pileata (assembly GCF_027887155.1). Classification (NCBI taxonomy): domain Eukaryota; kingdom Metazoa; phylum Chordata; order Testudines; family Emydidae; genus Malaclemys; species Malaclemys terrapin. Next base: position 181,552,958 of record NC_071506.1, read on the forward strand.
TGAAAGGATAGCAGTGCAGTATTAAGAGAGTGAGTCCAATTTTGTTTTTAAAACTAGGTTCTAAATTTAGGTTCCTAAATCCTTATTTAGGCACCCGAGTAGGTGGATGTATTTCAAAATTGTTGAGCACTCAGCAATTCTGTCTCTTGACTTGAGTGGGAACTGCTGGAAGCTCATCGCTATTGAAAATTAACCCAGTTAGGCTCTAATCTTGGCATTAGGCTGCATTTACACTAAGGCTTTTAGAAATTATCCCATTTTGGTACAGCTCCACAAGAAGTATTAGGGGCATGGTGGTAAAAACAAAAACAAAAAACCCACCAGCATTTGGTCTATGTTAGCTGTCCCACAGTTGCTACCATAGGTGATGCTTAGGAGGGTATGCCTCCTCCCCCAATTTCTGCTTGGCCTGCCAAGTGAGAGGGAGAGGGGCTTGTCCTTCTCCCACTGCGCCTGCCCTGTGGCACTCTTGTCCCTTGTCCCTGGCAGCCAGGCCGGGGTGGGGAATGGAAGGGGTGGGACTAGCCACTTCTCAGGCAGGACACTCCAGGTCGCTGCTCTGTGAAGCAGGCAGCTGCCTGCAAAAGCCTGGCTGGGGAGGTGGCGGTGATGGGCTGCCCCCTGCCCAGCCCAGCTGCTGAGGACAGGGGTCCCCTCTGCTCCCAGCACATTTCCGGGTCACTCGGCACCTGTCCTCAGCAGCTGAGCCCCCATACTAGACCAACAGTGAGCACATTTCTTAAAAACCCACAATGCAGACCAGGTCTTGTTTGACACATAGTATACCAACATCATTTTAAAACACACAAAACAAGCAGATGTTGAATAACACCACACAACAAGTCAGTGGCCTAGTAAGGAACAGAATCTAGTGTTGCTGTTCTACTCCATGAACCTTATAATCTGAATTCATAGATTATAGGTCCTATAAAAAAAGCCAAAGGACAGACAAATTACATTTAATCCATGTAATTTGCCACATTATGTCTTTCTATTGCACAAGGTACAGATTGCATTTTGTGTAAGTTTCTCTTTTCTTTGAAACCCTAGACACTAGGTACTAGAGAGCAGAAGAACAATCCAAACCTAGATAGACCTCTGGGCATGAGCTCATATGAGTGGAGCAAAGGATATTGATAGACTAAGTCAAACCAAAGTGATGATATTTCTGTAGTTTTTTTCCTGAAAACGTAAGAACATTTAACCAAACTAGAGAGGGTGGTGGGGCAATTATACAAAAAGTGTTGCAGAAATATATTTTCAAATAAAAGTAGCAAAATAAATCCTTTGGTATTTGTGGTGTCATTATTTACTGTTCAGGAGGATTCATACTTATGCAAATGTTGAATTATCTCACAAATGTAATGAGGTTTTGTACAAATGAATATTTGATTGAAAAAATCATGTTGGATGTGCATTATTTGCTGGTCATTATTTCTCATTCCTCACTGTCCTATTTCAAAGGTTTCATTCACTCATTCAGGGAGCAGAATGAAGGCCATATGACCCATTGCATACCATAAAAGACAATCAATAGCAAACAGTCCAAGTGCACATTTTATGAAAAAATCACAAGCAGAAATGCATTGGTAATTAAACATTTGAAAAATGTTTATACAATGAATATATTCACAAAAATGTGAAGGAAGAAAAAAAGGGCTAAATTTACACTGCATGTTATTCACAAAGAATAATTTGACTGGCTCTGACCTACACACTGATTTATGGAAGATTTTTGAAGAGATTTGCAATATAAGAGAAAAGAAAAAATCTCTCAGGCAACCGGATTTCCTGCAGACAAAAGGAAAACTAGGATTTCAGGTTAAGTGTTGTACTAATGGCCAAGCTGGTCACAATGCTGTAATTACAGTAATCAAACACTATTTATTTATACCAAGTCTCTTTTGCACTAGTCTCATGCATACTCAATATTTACAATTCAATCTGCAGTTTATAGCCTCACATTGGCAGTGACTTCTTTGAATATTTAATAAACTACTCCACTTAGCAACTTATATTTATACATCATATGGGAATAATGCAATAGAATTGCTAGCAATTACACCACCTCCTGTGGTACTTCTTTATTCCAGAACAAACCTGACTGTTATTAGTGTAATCAGTTTTATAATTGTATGCAACATTTGAGAACATGCAGATTGTTTTTCCTTAGTACTATATTATGATTAGCGATGGAGTCGAGGCTGGATACACCACTCCATTACACCAGTTTTCCTGGAGTTACAGTGTAAAGCTGTATCAGAGGGGTAGCCGTGTTAGTCTGAATCTGTAAAAAGCAACAGAGGATCCTGTGGCACCTTTAAGACTAACAGAAGTATTGGGAGCATAAGCTTTCGTGGGTAAGAACCTCACTTCTTCAGTGTAAAGCTGGTGTAACGTGGTGGAGAATCAGGCCATCTGATTTGGCTCATGATTATATTTTTGTTCTTCAGCTGCTATTTGAGATGATTTTATTAAGTGACTTTAAAACAATTGTGAGGTTTTGGGATTCACCCAGGCCAAGAAGGGATTTGGTCACTGTTTGCCTTGTAACTGAAGGTGTGTTATGCCTGTGTAGCTTTGGTGCAGAGCTGTGACCCGAACAGCCTGCCAGCAGCCGACAAGCCTCACTCTGGCTTTGCCCAATCTAGTTACTCCTTGCAGGCTTCCAGTCCTGAATTTGCATTAAAATTGTACTGCTGCAGCAACCAGTCCCTCTCACTGGACCTTCATAGAGAAAGTGTTAGGTTTACTGCCTAAAACACTCCCACCAGTTAGTTTTCAAGAAGCGCACAATTTACTCAATTTACAAATCACTGATGATTTATAATGAAAGCAACACAATTTTATGAACAAAAGAGCATGGTTTAAGTGATACCAAGTGAAAGAGGTAAAAGTAGCGATGGTTTCAAGCAAATAAATGTGAAAACAAGCATCTGCAAGTCTAAAACTTAATCTAGCAAGATAACAGTCTTTGTTCAAGGTGGTTTCTTGCACCTCCAGTGTCCTTCACAGCTTTTTATTGGTCAGCCTGGCTAGGACCCCACCCAAAGAACAAATTGCTTAGTTTCTTTGTCTCCTAGGATGAAGGATAAAGATGGAGACTTTCTCTGTTCCTTATATCGGCAAAAGGATGTCTTTGCCTTAGGAAAAATAAGTGACAACCTCTCAATCTTATTTGTTGTTTTTCTTTTAAAAGCTATTTTTGCAAGTGGCAGAAACTTACTTAAAAAAAACCCCAGCAAACAGCTGAGTTGAGCGTTGATGTGTCTAAATCCCACAAATCATAACACTTTCTGAAGCTGCAGATTTCTTAGGCTCCTAAAATCAGTTTTACTTCTGAATAGAAAGCACCATATACATTAATACTATTGTTTAGCAGAGCTAGTTTTAAAATGAAAACATTTATTTGTGAATATTTTTATGAAAAGAATCATCCCTTTTTCTGTTGAAAAATTTTGAAATTTGGAATTTCCCCTCCAGCTCTATTGCTAATATTATAAAGAGCAAGAAAGAAATGTTGCTGATTGTTGCAAAGTCTCTTTCCATTACAGATCTTGCTCTCCAAGAGTGATGACTTTTAGCATTGGAAATGATCCTTCAGTAAGTTATGAGGAAAGTTTAAAGGGATTTGTGGACTCTCCATAGATTTTCACAAGACATTAGTACTTTCTAAAAGAATCATGAGCACAAAGAGGACCAGGAAGACTTGTAAACTAACTCAGACAAATTCTGTTTGTGAAGGGTAAAAAGAAACACACAAAACAATTCAGGGATTTCTTTTCATCTTTATGAACCAAGGAAGGCCTATAAATCCATTAATGCACAAGTTGAACAGTCTCTGTTGGCTAGAACACTATTATAAGGTAATTTAGCAGGACAAAACTCTTTCTTTAACAGATATAAAAACGTTTTCAGTTTTTTTTTCCAATCCAAAGGACAGATGTTTTGAGACATGACCAGAATGTTGACTTTCATTAGAGACTTACACAATAATGAGGCTGTTTCAATAAAGTAACTCTTAGTCAAATTGACCATGCATCTCTTGTTTCAGCAATGAGGCATTTGGGGGTTATGGCACTGTTTGTTTCTAAAAAATCATTAAAAGGACATTCTTTCCACTTTGTTGGGAGAAAAAAAATTCTTTTCATGGTTCATTTTCTGTCAGCTTCTGGCTCTCTTCCTTGGTCAGAAGGGATTTGTTGGGAACTCAGTGGAAGCCATTTCTTTGGACCCTAAAACTATGTGAAAATCAGCAAAGGTTTGCAAGAGGGATGTTCAAACTTCTGTTAAGTTTTAGCATGCAAGATTTTTCAAGGCTAAACCACAAAAATCAGGTTTGTCTAGATTTGGAATACTGGTCTGGCCCGGCAGATATCTAGGGGTCAGCCATGACATTTGGACAACTTTCCGAACACTAGAAGCATTCAGGGCCAGGCTTACAGTTCAGGCCTTTCTCTTGTTTTCTGTTTGAATGAACTCAAAAGCTCTGAATTTGACTTGGTTCCAGTTTAGCACCATAAGTCTCCCCAGGCTCACTCAAACACTAGCCCAGGTTTGCTTGATTTTCAACCCACATTCAATAACATCAGCAAATGTTTGAACAAACCTGGTCTGAGTTTCAGAATTGCAAAACAAAGGTTTTCTTGAATATAATATTTGTGTTATAATATTTGTAGCTTTAGCCATTTGTGAAAGGCACAGAACAAATTACAAGTACAGGCAGTGTGTGTATTTTACAGAAGGTTAAAATGTTATGCACTTGGAGTTATGTATACGATAGTTCTTGGACAGCTATTCCCCCTCTCGCCCAATTTTAAATGCACCCAAATAATTTGCTGTGTTTTGGAAATTCTAGTTTTACGTTGTCATTTGTTAGAGAAAACATCCAGGGTTAAATTCAGAGGTTATGTCCAGCAATGTAAAATGCTTGATACAGGGGTAACTGGGTGAAAAAGTAATGGCCTGTGATATATTATAGGAGGTCAGACCAGATGATCCAATAGTCCCTTCTGGCCTTAAACTCTATGAATCAGATCCTTGCAGATGAATTTAAAGACTTCTTGATATTCAGTGAGATATCTTTGGATCTAACCTCACCCACTCACCCATGTCTAAGAAGTGTAAATTGGAGTAACCTGCACACTGGGAAACCAGAAGACATTGTACATTAAAATAGAGAGGGGTATACTATGATTTACACCTTTTTACATCTTCCTTTAGCTTTTTTTCTTGCTATACTCTTCTCATCTGTCTTGGTTTAGGAGTGAAACCAGCTTTGGCTCCCTTACACTGAGACTGATTGAGCCAACTTCAGAATTGGTGTGTACGTTACATATTGATAAACTGATGAAAATTTAAATAAGTGAATAAGTCTAAGGGAGCCCATGGGACTCTAAAAACAGTGTAGAGGGGATTTAAATTAGTGTAATACTGTATACACATTAATGAGTTGGAAGAATGTACAAAGTTTACACTAATTTAGGCTCCTTCTAGATTCCTTTAGACTCATTTCTTAATTTGGGCCCCAGTGGGCAAAGTTAATTTAAGAAACAGAAAAGCTCTCCAGGTTCCTGAACAGAAGGAGAACACAATTAACCTCCCTTACTAAATGAACTTGCTTCTTCTTTTGAGAGTGCATTCCACTCTTACAATGAACCAAGTACGGGATGTGCACCTTGTGAAGTGCTGTCCAAATACAGTTCACATAAAACTAGTATACAAAAAACAGCATTAACACTTCTATTGGAAAAAGCCCACCATAATGTATAGTGACAACTATACTAGAGCTGACATTTTTTATATATACCATGCAGTTACCACAGTCATTTCCTATCCTGATAGTGAAAAGGTAGGAATCTGAAATCCTGCTTTAAGATAACCGTTGGCAAATATTGACTTAATAATGTTGGTTCCTGGACCTGCTATAGCAATAATGTATATTTAATTTTTTTAAAGCTCCCTTTTTGGGTACTGGCTGGCTCAGTGGATTGGTAATGGGGTTATAATTTTTCAACTCTTGGGGCAGGTCTTCACTACGGGGGGGGGTCGATTTAATATACGCAAATTCAGCTACGCGAATAGTGTAGCTGAATTCGACCTATCGGAGCCGACTTGCTGCCGTCCTCACAGCGGGGTAAAATCGACCTCCGCGGCTCCCTGTCGACGGCGCTTACTCCGACCTCCGCTGGTGGAGTAAGATCATCGATTTGGGGATCGATTGTCGCATCCCAACGAGACGCGATAATTCGATCCCTGAGAGATCGATTTCTACCCGCCGATTCAGGCGGGTAGTGTAGACCTAGCCTTGGTTACTACTTTCAACCTGGCTCAGAACATTGGTGGCTGAAAATTGTTAGCATCTGATGACAGTTCAGTGATTTATGAGAAATGAGTCTTAGTCCAGATCAAAGCTGGTAAAAATTATTTTTGATAAATCTGGTAAATTCTAAATTGCTTTTAGATTCAAGGCTATTTTGTTTGTGGCTCTAGAATATTTTTGTGAAAGAGTTTTTGTTCACATGACTGCTGGGGAATAGCTGTTTTTCATGTCAATACCTTTGTGTACATGAAAACCAGGGTACCTGAGTGTGAGTAAGGTAGTTTACCATTTGTGTACAAACACCCACTGTTTTATATAAGGCTTCAGTCATCCAATCAAGGAGCAGAAACAGTACCATGTGGTAACTGACTTGTAACATACCATCTGCAGCAAAAAGTAAATAGTCACAGATGCAGTTGAAACAAACAGTTTGCAACAGCTTCTAAGCTGAAAGGTGTTGCATAAAAGCATTTGTTGAACAATTATGAACAACCAATAAATGCTTGAATGTTTAGATTAGAAAGAAACCTGTTTGAACAGGATCTGAACATTTTTTTAACTTTCTTTTTAAATATTTTAACTATATGCTCTGCAGCAGACCTGCCAACTGTTTAGCAGGATTAATTTTAGAATGGTAAATTTAAGAGGATCTTGATGAAATTAGCTTGCTTTGCTAACATATGTGCTTTTAAACCAGAAAATTGTACATATCCCACAAGAACCTATAAGAAGCAGAAGCCAACAGTACTGGCATATCAACTTTATTAGAGGTTCTATCTAAAATCTACTTTAGACTTCTGGGCCAAATTTTTCAAAACAAGGCCTCTAAATTTAGGCTTCTAAATCCATATTTTGGTACCTACATAAGTGACCTAAATTTGGAAAGTGTTTGATACCTAGATGCTCCCATATTACAAATGCAGCAGCAGTTTGTAATTAGTAGGGTTTCCTGCCTGTCACTTCATGTTTCAATGTGTTTCCTCATGAGACACTGAAACAATTCTACTGCTAGATTGCTTTTTAAACTGCTTGTCAGTGTTTGTATTAACACAATTGATATACAGTGCAATTATTATTAAAAATTAATATTTTATGGGTTTCATCATTGCATAACACTATTGTTACAGCAATGTACATGAGTGGCTCTCTTTCAATAATAGTTATTGTGTTGAAAATATATTTCTCCTCCAGCTACATTCTATTTTCCTCAGTATTTATATTCCTAACTGTATTTATGGAAAGAAGATTGTAATACATATACATCAGCTGAATAGATGGAAGGATATTCTAAGGGACTGAGATTCAGGAGACCTGGATTTAGTTCCCTGCTCTGCCTCAGATTTCCTGTGTGATGTTGGGCAAGTCCTGAGGTTTACCTTGTGCCGCAATTCTTCATCTATAAAATGAAGATATTTCTCTATCTCCTAGCAGTGTTAGGCAGATAAACTCCACTAATGATTGTGAGGTGCTCAGATGCTAGGTGATGAAGGAAATTTAGATGGATATTATCTTCCCCTGTCTAAAGTTGTGCTTCAAATAGGACTTAGCTTTAAAAATTTCTGTACCTTTTATTTGTTCATTTTTAGCTTAATGAACAAGTAGATGGTGTTTGAATTCAAATTAATATAATGTTAAGTTGTCAAAACACACTGAAGGCATTTAGAAATATATACACTCCCACTTGAAAGCTGCTTTGAAAGCTGATGAGAAATTGTGCATCAGAGCAGGGGTGGAAATATAATTTATTGTATGATAGGTCTAAATAGGTTTATTGTACTGACTGGAATCAATATTCTGATGGCTAAACTTAAATTGTGTAATAGTCTACCCTTCATCTACCCTGAATAAGATTTCTTTGATGGCTGTGTTGGAGTGGGCCCTTGATCTGGACACAAAGCTAGAGGGGAACTTGGACTGTAATTAAGGGAGAAATTTAAACATTTTCAAGAATTAGTTCACCCTGGATAAGTATCCAAGAATGTGTATATTAATTTGAAGGATACCTGAACCTCCTGGATCAGAAAACATGCTGCAAATCTCACAACAGCAAGGTTTTTGTTTTTGTTTGTTATAGAAACAATTTTTCATTCATTGACAATATTTGCAGCAGGTTCAGTAAAACAAACATTTTGATTACAGACTATTTAAAACTCAGAACATACACACTTTGAAACATTTACATGCCTTAAAACAAACAAACAAACAAAAACTACAGTCTAGTATACCCTCCACTGCTACTAGTGCAGGACATGGGTATTCACCTGATCCTAGCCTGGAGAGCTTGGAAGGGGAACTGTCAACTCCACCACATCATTCTCTTCTTCCCTAAACCCTTGGAAATCCTTCCAAAGGATCTCTATATTTTGTCTGTGCTGCTGAGGGGACGGGGTGAACCAGGAGTTCTGTTAATAGGAAGACTGCTATCTGCAACAGCACGGCTCAACTCCCCCAGCCAACAGAGTTTTTGCAGGCATGTTAATGCTAAGTCAACAATCATTTCTCCACAACAGATTCCCTCTCCACAGGTGGGAACCCTTAGGGCTCTTTATAATTTACGTTGCCCTCTTTTGGATTATTTCCATTTCACTGATGCCCAAAATTCAATGTAACACAAATAGCCTAATCCCAGCCTCCCTTTTTATGCTCACAATTTGCTTCTGTGAGAGATGCACTATTATTTGTGGGTGAAATTCCACTGTCTTGTGTGACGTTAGTACTCATGAAAGCTGGTAGATCTGTATCCCTGGGAGCTGAAGACTGCTCAATCTGTGGGGCAAGTACAGCACAGAAAGGTGCAATGCGAGCTTCCATTTGTGATGCTACATTTTTGTCCACTGGACTGATGCTATATGACTGGCACATAGGCCTCTGAACAGCCATCAGGAGGTAATGACTTTTAATGGCTGCAGACCTGGGACTTGATACAGCCCCATAACCTGATTTAACTCAAGACCAAGAGAGTGTGGATTTGGAAAACCTAGCAGGAGGTTCTCACAACCTCTGCTCTGTGGGGACCATGACCAAAGTACAAAAGGGATGCATTAATTCAGTGCATTCCCTGGGCATCTTCTGGCAATCAGGCTCCTCTGGAGCCCTAGTTGTAATTTAAAACTACCCTGCCCTGATAGAACTCTGGGTAGCTAGAACTCTGGCACAAACACCACCTGCCTTCCCTTGGGGGAAATCTCCTTTGAAGTGCAAACAATTGAACCATCTGATAATATTGTAGACATCCACTGTACAGTCTTGATTAATACCTCAACCTTTTTTTATCTTAGTGCTGTATGCACAGAGTGACAGAAGCTTTGTGTAAAAGTCATTATTTTTCCAAATACAATATGTTAACATATGGCCAGATTATAACTTTTAGGTTTGTGAGTCCTGTTGATGTTGTATTGTGAAATCTAATGTATTTCAATTCTTATTTCACTGGTTTCTGAAGGGGAATAATGTAACCCTGAATATTACCATAAAAATGCATGATTAAACTCATAACAAAGCTTTAGTTGTGATCTTCATAAATCTAGTTAACAGAAGAAGAAATAATAATAGTAAATAAATAAAATGGAATTATAAAGCTCTGTATGTCATAAAATGCATAGAATAGAAAAAGGGGAGCTAAATGAGACAACTCCAAGTGTGTTAATATATATAAAGATAGGAAAGAGTCAAGCAGTAGACAGACGAATCTGTCTGTGTCTCATTAAATACTAGAAAAGGGCAATGCCAAAAAAGACTCTGCCAACTGAATTTTCAAAAAGCAAATGGGTGTGTCAAGTGACTCCCATTAAAATCAATTGGGTTCACATAGCTAAAAGTCCACACAATACATTGAGAATGTAGCAGGTGTGGGGGAGGTTACTTTCAGCTGAAATGTTTTGTGTGTAACGCCATTTTCAGCAAATCTCTCTCTCATCTCCATTAGTTCACCAGAAAGGATGGAAATATCTGAGGCTGTGACATTAAAGCTTCAAAAGTACATGTGCTAGATTAATTGCTGGCCGAATTCCATTGCCTTAAGTGAAACTCCATTGACAAAGGCATGGGCAACTAGCAATGACCACATCAGAGAGGAAAGAGCTCATGCCATCAATGAAAGAAAGCACTCTTGACTGCTAATTAAACATGATCCCCAAAAAACATTTAGGGACCCATATATACCAATACTCTGGGCAAACTAGTCCACAAGTATCATCTCCATTTTAGCAGGACTGAGCTTTGTTCTGTTAGCCCAATTCATCCAAGCCCCAAACTCAACCAGACAAAGCAAGGTGAAAGACTCCATATCCTGGATCTGGAGAAAAAGAGATGCACAGTTGAATGTCCTCAGCATATTGAATACATTGCAGCCTAATCTACCTCATTAGCTCATCCATCAGCTTTTCATATACAATAAACAGGAACAAGTCTGGACCAACGTGGAGAGAAAATTCCCAAATCAGAGCCCCATCATGAAAACTTCCCTGCTACCAACCTCTTCTCTTCTAAACAGAGGGGCCATTGGCTATAGCCCCTCCATTGATCTTAATTATGGCAGTATTGCTTGGGGCAAGAGGGAGTCAGTTTGCAGGCCATGTAAGATTTTTAGGTCAAAACCAACACCAGTGCAGAATACGGTTCTCACTGAGATACTCCACCAAACAAAATAGGAGGCTGCATTGCCCACTTGCCCGAGCTTCCAAATTGTCTTAAGGTTTAGCTTTATGTAGAAAGAAAACATGCAGTAGTCTAGTCTCAAACTGACAAAGATACAGATGATGGTGAATCCATGTCTTTTAGAAATGGACAGTCTCCTAGCCAAACACATATGGAATGAATCAGTCTGGGTCTCTATTGCTATCTGCTCATCACTGAACAGCTAAGGAGGCAACAAGACTCCCAAAGTACAAACACATGTCAAAGGATATGCTCCTTCAAATCAAGTGGGATGTTATAATCTCCCACGTCTTTTCCAGTGGCTTCCCCCAACCTATCAAAATGACCCCAGTGTTATGTAGATTAAGCCTCAATCAGTTGGGTCTTATCCATTCCACAGACACTGGGGGAATTCAGACAAGATGGCAACATAGATCTGATTGTTGCCTACATTTCGAAAGCACTGAAGTCCATGTCTCCTCTCTAGCCATCTTAACCAGAGCATATGAACACACTGAACAATAGAGGTGAGATGATGGTATTGTGTGGAACCCTAAAAGAGACTTTCTTCAGGACCCAAAACAATTGCACAATAAAACCCAATAGGATATTTCAGCAAGGAAGTAAAATTATTATTCAGAAGGATATTGTCCATCCTTGCTAGTCTACAGGTGAGCCAATAGTAGCTTCAGCCAAATTCTCTTGGGCCAGCCATGATGTTCACATCTAGATCCAAACAGCTTCCATTTTCCAGGATATTTGGATAGAGGGTTTTGCTTGGACCAGTCTATAGGCTGAAGTTCAGTCATATGACTGCAGAAAGCAATCACAGGAATTGGCCAGCTATCTCTTGTGAACATACCTTTTCTCCTCTCTGCAATTAGCTCTCATTGATATTGACTAGCTAATAAATGCTGTTGAAATTGCAATTGAAATAACATACGCAATCTGAGATATAATTTAACACAGCCCAATCTGAGACAGAAAAATAGAATACTGTTAAGATCTCTTTAACCACTCTTCAGCCCTTAGAATAGTCATGGTAATGAATGACAGAAATACTTTAGGTTGCTATCAGGCAGCTATCACAAAATATCAAGTATCAGGGGGTAGCCTTGTTAATATGTATCCACCAAAGCAACAAGGATTCCGTGGCACCTTAAAGACTAACAGATTTATTTGGGCATATGCTTTTGTGGGTAAAAAAACTCACTTCTTCAGATCCATGGAGTGAAAATTATTAAAATATCAAATTATTCTAAATATTCTATTCACTACAAACTTCCTCCTGACCAATATACATTATCATTATCCTATTACAGCTACTTGTTTGAGTTTTCAATATTGGTTTATGAGTAGCTAGATATTTGATGTGAGTGAGAATCATGAAATATATTGTTAGTGAACTGGTCAACATAACGTACTATGTAAACAACAAAATGACCAGTTTTGACATTACATTGAAATTAAATCTGAGAGCCAGATAAATCTTTAGATAGATAACTGAACTTTGACACCCAGAAAGCTCTCACAACATTCTCCCCATATTTGTATAAATCTTGTGTTTATTATTGCACAGTGCTTGTAAATGAAGGAGATATTATGCAGTGAATCTCATTAAAATGTATTGAAGTCTATAGAAGCTGATGAAAAATGAACATATCTGTGCTAGATGGAGATTGACAGATATCCCCATTCTCTGACTACCTCTGTTATTGTTTGGATATTTTAACTAATCTCTCACGATTTCCTGAATGAAGAGAGGAATGCAGGAAATGTACTGAACATGGGATATAAAGTATGTGAGCACTTTAGCCCATCAAATATCAAAAGCCTTTGCTGGGGTAACTGTCATTTGTTTTATGAATTACAGTAAGCCTTTAGGTTCCCAGAATACCAAAATGCGGAGCTGAAAAGACAATTTATAAAGTTAGCTTGATAATGCTTATCGGAATCAGATGATTCCCTTGATCTGGTTTTATGAGTAGGGCTGGAACACAGTCAGTGCATAGGAGTTTTAAATAATAAGTGTCAGCATAACTACTGTTCCTGTGCCCTGTCTTTAGCAAGAGAAACAAAAGTATTTATTTTGAGGGTGAGATAGTCGAGCCATAGAATGTTATTGACACAATTTCTGCGAAAAGAGCCTCATAGCATGCAAAGTAGGCTTGTTGTAATAATCCAGTGACCAAGAGGAGGCAGCAAATTTTAATCTCAGGATTTCCAGACTACATGCTGCTTAATTAACAGCTCTCATAGCTCAAGTAGTTTAAAAAGGGGATATTTTGGAGCAGGTTAGCTATTAATTTATTAATATATTATATCTTCCACACATAGCCCACAGATAAAAAACAGAGGGTTTTTTTGTTATGTTGTTTTGGGGAGGGAGTTGTTTTGTTTTGTTTAGCTCAAAGAACATGGTTTCATGGATAAAGGAATTTGTTCCAACAGCTGGATACCAAGCTATAAAATATCATGTCCATACTATGCAGTGATATTAAGAGAGGCCAGGAACAGGCCCACTGGCTCAACCAATAGAGATATGTAATAATAAATAATCAATATGTAATCATAAATAATCATACTTTTGTTGATAGAGTACCTCACAGATACCTTTATCCATGGTGCTTATTGCAATTTTAACAATTTAAAATCCAAATCCAATACAAATAATTAATCTAGAGACTGATATCACCATTATATCTTATTTGTGGCATTACATTGCAGAACAATCCTATGCAAGAGATAAAAGGAATAAAAGTGAAAAAAAACTCACCAAAATTGAGTTGTCATATACAGATTTTAAAGCTGTATTTTAAAAAGTATCAAGGGATGAACAGATGTTTATACTAAAGCAGTGTAAGTTCTACACCCTAGGTGCTATCACAGCAAAAGTACAATTACCTGCTGACTTAACTTGCACAAGCATCATATGTAAAGCATGGGTGGTGAGCACAGATATTCAAGAGGAGGAGGGTCTTGAATATAGGTCAAGGAGGAGGGTCTTGAATGTAGTCACGGCCTACACCATCAAGGACTCTAAAACCAACAAAGCCAGCTTCATGAAGAGCCAGTGTACAGTACTTAATATGTGCACAGAACATGGTGCTCTAGTCTCTGAGCAGTTGTGGAACTGTTTTCTGCACCAACCGCAAGCATCAGTAGAACCATACCGAGAGCCATACAATACAAATATTTCACCTTTCTGATAATGAGGGCTTGGGATGCTGTTTCAAGAGCATCATGGAATAAATAAAGACACAGACTCAACCAACCACACAGGTGAAAAGAAAAAAAAATCCAACCCTACATGGGTTTTTACAGAGAGAACATAATCAGAAATAATGGCAAGAGTCTAATGCACAAGGGGAGAAAGAACCTTCTTGCACTAATTACCCCTAGCCCTCAGTGAGACTCCTGTCTTCCTGACTGAAGACAAAGCCTCCTTAGATGCACTTAGGGTCAGGAGTGGTCTCTTGCTATGTCTTTTTACACTGTCTAGCAAAATGGGACCACTTCTCTGAAAAGATTCAAAATATGCAGTTCTGTGAATATGACTTTTGCATGTACTACATTGTACTCATGCACAACCCCCCCCCCCCCCCCCCCCCCGATTTCCAAGGTGCAGGCCAAAACAACAAATCCTGAGGGCCTTTTGATGCTATCACAATATAATAAATATGCCATAACTACAGTAATAATAATGATGTTGTCCAAGCATTCCTTTATAACTGAAGCCAAGCTAATAGGGTCCATGGGACAAAGAATGAAAAATTGTATATTATCAGCATACTGTGCCTTGTGATTAGAAATGATCATGCCAAGAGACCTCATGTATATTTATTATGTAGAGTATCCTTGCTCATTGTTAATTTAGACCGCAATTCAGCCAGCTACTTAAACATGTGTAGCTATAAGCTTCAATGGGCCAACTCACATGCTTAAAGCTACACACCTGCTTAGGTAGCAGCTTGCTGAACTGGTGCCACAGTATGTAAATATAGGGAAAGTCCACTTAATATGGATGTACTGGGCATAGATGATCTATGAATGAAAAAGCATCTAATTTGTCCTTCTCATCTGATAGTTGTTCTTTTGTAAATGGTTCATTTTTATATTAAAAGACAGTTTACAGGTGGGTGCCCAGAAAGATTGTTAATAAGGTGCACAGGTTGAGATCCACACACAATCAAAGATTGCTACCTAAGTAAGTGTTAGATAAATGATACACTGATTCTTTTGGTACAGTTACTAATGTTATATACAGTTTGGTACATAGACAACTGGGGCAACATTATCATGTTCCAGTATGATCTGGCTCTATGGCACTGGGGTCATGCTGAGCATACTGTATAGAACATTTTCATCATTTGTATTTATTTAAACATATTTTAATTTGGATATGTTCCAGATAAGCAATCAAAAACATGCATACATTTTAATTAGTTCTTTAAAATAGCACTGTTGATGTGGAGTAATAAATTTTTTATGTGCCAGCAAAAGCACAGAACACAATGACAGATGGTAAGTCAGAATGATTCTTGTAGCTAAATACTCACTGTCATTGTTAACCAAGAGAGTGACAACTTTGGTGTCATTTTGTACAGTAGGTGAGAGTTTTCTTTTAGATAAAACTAGCTGTTCAAAACTGCATGACTGACTATAATGTGGTACATTTGAACATGAAAATATCTAACTGACATATCAATGTGATATGTACTATAAATACTCCAATTTCAACAAGACATGACATGAGATTTGAGGCAATGTCACCATGCAATATCTAACTTGTTAAACAGCTCAGCTAGCACATATGTGTGTTCTTATCATTTCATCATGTCAAGAATAAACCATTAGCAGCCAGTTAGTCAGTTCAAACTCAGGAGAAATTTTAGTTACCCAATTAAGAGAGGGAAGAAAACAATTATTCCTGATAGCTCTGCTTCACATTCTAATTAAAGTAGCCTTATAGAATGGCTTCATTTTTAACATTGTCCTCTTTGTTTGGTAGATTATTTAATCTTATAAATTTGTTTCTATTAGAACCTTTTCAAGCAGTGAAGACCTTTGTTTCAGAACGTCTGAGGGAAAATTACACTTCAAACTCACAAGCCTTGATATGGCTATAGCATAATGAAACAGTGCACATTTTATTTTGAAGTCTTGTGCAGTACATCTAATCTAACTACAAATATATGTTATTGTTTCATTCTGGATGGCTCAGATGACTGGTAATAGGAAATGGAACCTGTCACATCTAGGTTACTTGTTCAACACCAGCCCACATTGGAAGACATTGAATGTCATTATCCTCTGATGGCTGATTGATGAAGTGCTTAAAATAAGTTTGGTGCCTTCAGTCTTTTTGCTGGCCAGGTGTCTACATCATTATGTCCCCGGCACTATCTGTAACCATATTGATAGGCTTGGTAACAAGGCCAAGGACTGAATGGGCATTGAGAAAAATCACCCTTCTCATCCCCAGAGGTGGTCCCTCAGGTGGCTCAGAAACAGCAGGCGCTCATATGATATACTGGCACTTCTATTAAGTTGCTATCTTGCGCCATAGAATCTCAGCTTTCCTTTTAAAAAAGTAAATCTCTAGCTGTCATGGTGACAATGAAAATATGAACCAAATGTAACTGATGCAGAGATCGTATCAGAGGGGTAGCCGTGTTAGTCTGGATCTCTAAAAAGCAACAAAGAGTCCTGTGGCACCTTATAAACTAACAGATGTATTGGAGCATAAGCTTTCGTGGGTGAATACCCACTTCATCAGACGAAAGCTTATGCTCCAATACGTCTGTTAGTCTATAAGGTACCACAGGACTCTTTGTTGCTTGATGCAGAGATGAGTCTACAGGGAGCCTGGAACAATAGATAGCTCTGAGAGTATCTCTACACTGCAATCACAGGGTGTGCTGCAGCTTTAATCTAGCTAGTTTGGATAGCAGGGAAGCCAGGAAAGCCATGGAAGCCTGCACTGAAATCGTACTGCCACTGCTTCATGGCTACTAATACATGAGCTAGCTAGACTGAAGCTAGCTCAGGTATGTCTACACACTCTTTAATCAGACCCTGGTTTTGCAGTGTAGCCATCCTCTGAGAGGTATGAGCTGCACCATCCATCTTAGGGGGGTGTTAACTGAGATGCTCAGTGATCATTTAAATATCAACATTGTTAACCATTTCATTCCTCATGTAAGTAAGGAGATGGAGGAGCACAGATCTGCACAATTTACTGCTAGTGAAGTCTTATTTTGTTGCCACAGGTGGGTAGAATTTGAGACATATCACTTTTTTGCCTTGTATTCTATAAAGAAGCAAGCTCAAGGTGCTTAAGAGAACCCATGGCTAGACCTGATTGGACAAATTTTGATGGACCCATATGCTAGCAGTATACATGGTTCTGTCCAAAATTAAAATGCTTTTACAAAATTGTGTTGATTTTGAAGCCATTTACTTTTGTAAGAAAACTGGGGCAGGGGGAAATCTGACACTGTCATTTTTGGCATGCAGCATTTCCATGGATCATTTTAATTAAACTTTTCATTTAGAAATATGTTTATTTTATAGGATACTAGATATTTTGTACAATACTAGGGTCCTTGGCCTTGACTCCCCTTCTGCGGGCTCAGGTGGTGACCACAGTACTCAGCTAATTAGTGTTAGTTTTCTGGCATGGGCAAAATACGTTAATTATCTGAATATAGTCCTAAGGACTTGTGACACATCCAATGTAACCAGGGCCAGGCCATCTATTTTCATTTAGACAGTCATAGCATTATAGCATTTAAGGCCAAAAGGGATCACCAGATCATCTAGCCTGACCTCCTGTATATCACGGGCTACCAACGTCACCCAGAATCTGCACACTAAACCCAACAACACAAATTAAACCAAAGTATTATAGCCCATAGAAGCCTAGATTATTATGTGCCACAGGCAGAGAATGGGAGGGATCGAGGTGCATCAGTTCTCAAGGCCCCGGGAAATGATTAGGTGAGCTATACCCAGATAATCCTGGCAAGAGAGCCACACCCACACTATGCACAAGAAGGTCACTGTTCCATGTGAGTATTGTAATTTTGCTTATTTACCTAAATATTAAAAATACATTACCAGCAGTCACAAATCCTTATAGTGCATGGAGTGACTGCCTAACCTTTCCCAGTCTCCAGAAACAATGATATTTCCATGATGCTTTTAATGGTCTTGTAACATGAGACAGCATGGTGGGTTTTTTTTTTTTTTTTTTTTTTTTTTTTTTAAATGGAGCTTATCTGAGGCTCTTTGTTACAGTTCATAGTAAAATAGAGATATTGGATGGTGGAGTGTAGAGAGGCGGTGGGATACCCCACAGCCCTGCTGAGGGCCGAACCTCCCCTAACACCAATGTGGGCGGAGCCACCGGGTCCGGTGCCCGCCCCTCAGAGGTCACGGCGCCGACCCGGAAGTATAAAAGCCCACCTGCAGAGCTCAGTGGAGAACAAGCTGGTGGAGAGAGCAGATGTCTGTGGCCGAGCTCCCACTTGGGAGACAGCAGCAGACTGCGACCGGCCTGCTGACTCACCAGGCCAGCCAAGCCTACCCCTCACCTGGTACCCTGAGGAGGACTGGCCGAGTCTGCCCCTTTCCAGTTACCCCAAGGAGGAGCCGAGTCTGCCCCTTTCCAGCTAACCCGAGGAGGAGCCGGACCTGTCCCTTTCCTGCTATCCCGAGGAGCGAGCATACCCTTCGTTACCTACCTCGAGCAACTGATGCTAGTGGAGAGCACCGAGGACAATAGTACAGCCCAGGTACCCTATGAGGGGGGGGTGTGGAAGTAGCCCGGGGGCAGCCGACCGCAATCTGGCTGTAGCACTGCCAGAGCCTATGTTAGCGTGTTGCGGCCAGGATCCCCACTGACAGCAGCGAGTTTCCGCCACTGCTAGGTCCCCGGGCTGGGACCCAGTGGAATGGGAGGGCCTGCGTGCCCCCTGCCACCCACTCCTTGGGTGGCAGACTCCCCCTTTCTCCTGGCCTAGAGAGGCTGGGACCTCTTGCTCCTTGACTCAGCCCCTGCTTAAGGGCCTGGGTTCCCGAACTACTGACTCAGCCCCTGTTTGAGGGCCTGAGCTCCAGACTGCATGATTACTGTCCTGCCCTGATTGAGAGCTCGGGGCTTTTTCTGACCTATTGGCTCAGCCTCTGCTTACGGGCCTGAACCCCTAACCGTGTGTTTGCTGTCCCAGACTGCCGCTGGACCCGGACTGACGGTGGACCAGAGCGAGGCGGTGGGATACCCCACAGCCCCGAACCTCGGCAGAGACTATAACATGGAGGCAGAGGGTTAATATCAGAAATAGGCTAACTAAATAATAATAGATGGCTGCAAAACAAAATATAATGTGGACTTCCAAAACATTTTCCGGACGATTGTCTGAATGGTTAATAAATTATCCTTTTTTCTTCATTTAGTATGTGTTGAGAGTCATACACAGTACTAGCTTGGACAGAAGTGGAAAGGGAACCAAAAATATATAAAATGGCACCCGGGGCAGTATATTATTATTCATGCTGTCTTGATAAAATGTTTCAAAATGAACAAATTGGCCCCAACATATTTTCTCCCTTTTTCCTATTTTGGATTAAGTCACCCATATACTGGTCACCAAAAACCAGATTTTCAGAAGTATTAAACACCAATATTGTTAGCTAAATACAGTGGAAGCTGCACTGATGAGTGGGATTGGAGAAAGAGGGTCAGATTTTGGGGGACCATCCTAGTTTATTGAGGCACCAGGGACTTGGGAATGCAAGCCAGAGCTAAGCTGGTACTAAACCAATGTTGGAGTCTCAGCTTGTGTCATGTGACTGGCCTCTCAGCAAGCTTAATAAAGTTCTATTTCCTGCAAGTCTCTCTGCCTGCCACATCACTTATTGCTAATGAAACTCTCAGCACCTCTGAAAATCAGGCCCTGAGGTATTATAGATGCTGATTGCAGAAAATGAGAGCGCTCCACACTGTCTTCGCAATTCCCAGACTTTAAAATCACGTCAAGCTTCAAAGAAAAGCCTGAAAATAATAACCTGTTTCATGTCAGACTTTTCTTTTGAATGTGTTTTGCAAAACTATCTCAGGATGTCATAATTAAAGACATAGATAATCACAATGTAAAGGGGATGATGCCCCTGGAATAAAAGCTGTTAGGTATATCAGAATATTTCCATTGTATACTATAGTTCTCATTATTAACATTTGCCCGCAGTAACCACATATAAAGCTTTGATATGCTGGTGTAGGATTCATTGAAGACCCTTGTTCCAGTTCTACCACCAAACTGGAGGGAAGGTTTGACAATTTCCTTGGTTCTCTCCTGGAGATCACCTCCTCTTTAAACACTGCTAGGAGATGGTGTCTAACTTTGCGGGTCATACAAATTACATATGCAGAGCAAACATTTTGCCTTAGGCATTTGCCATAATGCACCAAAAATCAGCTAGATCTACAAATATATCCATGGAAGGTATGAACAATTGACACCCCTGACCCCATTTTAAAATGCACAAGTTGACAATGGTGCCATACTATCAATACATTTAATATACTGTTCAAAGAGAAAGTATAAATATATCTACTTTTGCACCTGCACTTCAGCTATGCTCTCAAGAGCTAAGTCTTCATTCCTTGAGTCTAAATAATAATAATTGTTACTATTATAATTTATTTATTTACGTATATAGCTCCATAAATGTGAATGGCTCTTTAAAGATAAAAAGATGGCATGCGTTTGCCCGGCAGAGTTTACAATTGAAAGTATGAAGTAAATAATTTTGTTTAAATGGCAAAATAAAATTAGATTTTCCGCATTTCACCCCTCCTTTCTGCAAGAACACACGTGCCTGAAATTTACTAGAGTGTAAAGTGGAACATTTTAATGAAAGCCCCTTTTTGAAATATTGGCAGCACATTACTGTCACAGTGGTTGCTGAGAATTCAGTTTTTGCCTTTATTTTATGAGGAAATAATTGTGGAATCAAAATACCAAGTTTATAGATTCATAGATTCTAGGACTGGAAGGCACCTCGAGAGGCCATCGAGTCCAGTCCCTTCCCTCATGGCAGGTCCAAATACTGTCTAGACCATCCCTGATAGACATTTATCTAACCTACTCTTAAATATCTCCAGAGATTCCACAACCTCCCTAGGCAATTTATCCCAGTGTTTAACCACCCTGACAGTTAGGGACTTTTTCCTAATGTCCAACCTAAACCTTCCTTGCTGCAGTTTAATCACATTGCATCTTGTTCTATCTTTAGGGGCTAAGATGAACAAGTTTTCCCCCTCCTCCTTATGACATCCTTTTAGATACCTGAAAACTGCGATCATGTCCCCCCCATGTCTTCTCTTTTCCAAACTAAACAAACCCAATTCTTTCAGCCTTCCTTCAGAGGTCATGTTCTCTAGACCTTTAATCATTCTCTTTGCTCTTCTCTGGACCCTCTCCAATTTCTCCACATATTTCTTGAAATGCGGTGCCCAGAACTGGACACAATACTCCAGTTGAGGCCTAACCAGTGCAGAGTAGAGCAGAAGAATGACTTCTTGTGTCTTGCTCACAAAAAAACCTGTTAATGCATCCCAGAATCATGTTTGCTTTTTTTGCAACAGCATCACACTGACTCATATTTAGCTTGTGATCCACTATAACCCCTAGATCCCTTTCTGCCGTACCCCTTCCTAGACAGTCTCTTCCCATTCTGTATGTGTGAAACTGATTGTTCCTTCCTAAGTGGAGCACTTTGCATTTGTCTTTATTAAACTTCATCCTGTTTACCTCAGACCATTTCTCCAATTTGTCCAGGTCATTTTGAATTATGACCCTACCCTTCAAAGCAGTTGCAATCCCTCCCAGTTTGGTATCGTCTGCAAACTTAATAAGCGTACTTTCTATGCCAATATCTAAGTCATTGAGGAAGATATTGAACAGATCCAGTCCCAAAACAGACCCCTGCGGAACCCACTTGTTATACCTTTCCAGCAGGATTGGGAACCATTTATAACAACTCTGAGTATGGTTATCCAGCCAGTTATGCACCCACCTTATAGTAGCTCCATCTAAGTTGTATTTGCCTAGTTTATTGATAAGAATATCATGCGAGACTGTATCAAATGCCTTACTAAAGTCTAGGTATACCACATCCACTGCTTCTCCCTTATCCACAAGACTCGTTATCCTATCAAAGAAAGCTCTCAGATTGGTTTGACATGATTTGTTCTTTACAAATCCATGCTGGCTATTCCCTATCACCTTTCCACCTTCCAAATGGTTGCAGATGATTTCCTTAACCACTTGCTCCATTATCTTCCCTGGCACAGAAGTTAAACTAACTGGTCTGTAGTTTCCTGGGTTGTTTTTATTTCCCTTTTTATAGATGGGCACTAAATTTGCCCTTTTCCAGTCTTCTGGAATCTATCCTGTCTCCCATGATTTTCCAAAGATAATAGCTAGAGCCTCCTCTATTAGCTCCTTGAGTATTCTAGGATGCATTTAATCAGGCCCTGGTGACTTGCAGGCATCTAACTTTTCTAAGTGATTTTTAACTTGTTCTCTTTTTTATTTTATCTTCTAAACCTACCCCCTTCCCATTAGCATTCACTATGTTAGGCATTCCTTCAGACGTCTCGGTGAAGACCGAAACAAAGAAGTCATTAAGCATCTCTGCCATTTCCAAGTTTTCTGTTACTGTTTCTTCCTCCTCACTGAGCAGTGGGCCTACCCTGTCCTTGGTCTTCCTCTTGCTTCTAATGTATTGATAAAAAGTCTTCTTGTTTCCCTTTATTCCTGTAGCTAGTTTGAACTCATTTTGTGCCTTTGCCTTTCTAATCTTTCCCCTGCATTCCTGTGTGGTTTGCCTATATTCATCCTTTGTAATTTGTCCTAGTTTCCATTTTTTATATGACTCCTTTTTATTTTTTAGATCATGCAAGGTCTCATAGTTAAGCCAAGGTGGTCTTTTGCCACATTTTCCATCTTTCCTACCCAGCAGAATAGCTTGCTTTTGGGCCCTTAATAGTGTCCCTTTGAAAAACTGCCAACTCTCCTCAGTTGTTTTTCCCCTCAGTCTTGATTCCCATGGAACCTTACCTATCAGCTCTCTGAACTTACCAAAATCCGCCTTCCTGAAATCCATTGTCTCTATTTTGCTGTACTCCCCTCTACCCTTCCTTAGAATTCTAGGATTTCATGATTACTTTCACCCAAGCTGCCTTCCACTTTCAAATCTTCAACAAGTTCCTCCCCATTTGTTAAAATAAAATCTAGAACAGCTTCCCCCCAGTAGCTTTTTCAACCTTCTGAAATAAAAAGTTGTCTGCAATGCAGTCCAAGAACGTATTGGATAGTCTGTGCCCCGCGGTGTTATTTTCCCAACATATATCTGGATAGTTGAAGTCCCCCATCCCCACCAAATCTTGGGCTTTGGATAATTTTGTTAGTTGTTTAAAAAATGCCTCATCCACCTCTTCCACCTGGTTAGGTGACCTGTAGTAGACTCCTAGCATGACATCACCCTTGTTTTTTACCCGTTTTAGCCTAACCCAGAGACTCTCAACACTTCCGTCTCCTATGTACATCTCCACCTCAGTCCAAGTGTGTACATTTTTAATATACAAGGCAACACCTCCTCTCTTTTTCCCCTGTCTATCCTTCCTGAGCAAGCTGTACCCATCCATACCAACATTCCAATCATGTCTATTATCCCACCAAGTTTTGGTGATGCCAATAATGTCATAGTTGTATTTATTTATTAGCACTTCCAGTTCTTCTTGCTTATTACTCATACTCTCACATTTGTATATAGGCATCTAAAATACTGGTTTGATCTTGCCTCCCAGTTTTGTCCTGACCCTCCTTTCTCTCTGCCATTATAGCCCATGCTCCCTCCTATTTCCAACCCATCTCCCAGATCTCCATGTTCTCCACTTACCTGTGGGTTTTGCTTACCTGTCCCCGTTGAACCTAGTTTAAAGCCCTCCTCACTAGGTTAGCCAGTCTGTGTCCAAATAGGGTCTTTCCCCTCCTCGAAAGGTGAACGCCATCTCTGCCTAGCAGTCCTTCCTGGAATATCATCCTGTGGTTGAGGAAGCCAAAGCCCTCCTGGTGACACCATCTTCGCAGCCAGGCATTCACCTCCACGATGCACCTGTCTCTGCCTGGGCCCCTACCTTTGACAAGGGGGATCGAAGACAATACCACCTGCGCTCCAAACTCCTTCACCCATACTCCCAGAGCCCTGTAGTCACTCTTGATCCGCTGAGTGTCACACCTCGCAGTATCATTTGTGCCCACATGGATGAGTAGCATGGGGTAGTAGTCAGAGGGCTGGATAATCCTCGACAATGCCTCTGTAATGTCTCAGATACGGGTCCCCGGCAGGCAGCATACCTCCCAAGATGAATTGTCAGGACGACAGATGGACACCTCAGTCCCCCTCAGAAGAGAGTCTCTGACCACCACTACCCTACGTTTTCTATTTGCAGTGGTGGCAGCAGACCTCCCAGCCTTAGGGGTACAAGGTTTCTCCTCCTCTGCTGTTGGGGGTGATTCCTTCTCTCCTGTATCAAGAAGGGCATAACGGTTTCTTATTACCACGGCAGGAGGGTTTGGAGCAAGGGTGGAGCACTGTGTGCTGCCAGAAGTAACCAGCTGCCAGTGTCCACCCTGAGTCATCTCCTCCTCCACCAGTGGTGTATCAGCAGTCCTGTGTACTGGGACAGTTACCTCAGCTGTCTCCACATGGAGAGTGTCCAGGACTTGCTCATGGATTCTGATGCTCCTCAACCTAGCCACCTCCTCCTGTAGCTCTCCCACCTGCTGCCTGAGAGATTCCACCAGAAGGCACCTTTCACACTGGATGGTCCCCCCAGCCTGGATATCAGTAAGTGGGAATTGCAAGTCACAGTCCCTGCAAAACCACACCAAGATCTGGGTAGAAGCATCCATGCTCAGGCGCTCTGTCTGGCTACAGGCGCAGGTGGAGGAGACAGTAGCAGTGCTGGCACAGGTGTTGCGGGTCTTCCTAACAATCGTAGGCCTCCCTCTGTCAAACTCCCCTGGCTGCAGCCCCCTGCCTGCTTCGCTCCCCTGGTCTCTCTGCTTCTGGCTTTTAAAGTCTGCTTGCCTATGTCAGTCCTACCCCCTCGTGAGTCCCTGCTGTCCATGTGTCAGTATATAAGCCTGCATCTGTAACTTTCACTCTATGCATCCGAAGAAGTGAGGTTTTTACTCATGAAAGCTTATGCCCAAATAAATCTGTTAGTCTTTAAGGTGCCACCAGACTCCTTGTTGTTTTTGTAGATACGGACTAACACGGCTAGCCCCTGATACTGGGGAAGGCCAATCAAAGGCAATCAAGGGAACAAGGTCAGGCACTCAGTCTCAATTGCCACAACACCTGAAACTGAAACTGAAGTCACCTGAAATCAGAATCAAAATTAAAGTTCAAACAGTCGAGCAAACTCACTCACACCAACAGCTAGTACTCCCACTCTCACCTGGTAGCCTGTTCAGCAGCGGGATCTCTTGCTCTCCCTCTCAAACTCCCCTGTCTGGAGCCCCCTGTCTGTTTCAATACCAAAAATCTGAGTTTTTAATGGCAATCACTTTTTTTGAATGAATGGGTAGCACTTCCCTCTACCACTATCATATGAAACAGAAGAAGTCAAGCAGGTAGATACTGTCGGTGGATCTTTTTCTAAGACTTCTGTATAGGCCTAGGAAAATATGCTTTATCAACTTCTAGCAGTCCAGCTTTTTTAAAAAGGTAATAAATAAAGCAGCTTCTGAAGGAATACAATATTTTCCTCTTACTCGTCCAAAAATAACAACTGGGTTTGAAGACGAATTCACTTGACCCATACCCTTCCCCCCAGCTTGTTGATGACTTTGGTTTTTACAGATTACTTAATCTGCTAGACCTAAAAAAAAAAATCAATAGCTTCATATTTTACCTTTAGCTACACAGTGCTTTCCTCTATATATCTTCCTGTCAGACAGAAGGGTGAGGAAGTGATAAAGGGTGTTGAACTTGGATTAGTATGTTTCACAATGTAGATGTGTTATAAGGAAATGGCAAACAGGGCAGATTGTTCTCTTGCAGAGAACTAGACTGCCTTTAATTTTAAATTTGGCACAATCTTTCAGCTGACCAGTGTGGCGGGAAAGCATTGTCAGTCTGCAAGTTTTTGCGTTGGAAGGGGAAAAAAATGCAGTTAACATAATGGAAGGATGGTTACCAAACTTCATCTAGGCTAGATCTCTGTTGGTAGATAATTGTACAAATAGACTTGAAGGTAATAGCAAAATAATGACTGCAGAATATGAACTCACATGAATTTGGATGAATGTCCTGAATCTCTCTCTCTCTCTCTCTCTCTCTCTCTCTGTGTGTGTGTGTGTGTGTGTGTGTGTGTGTAAGAGAGAGAGAGAGTAAAAACATAGACAAGGTCCATTCCAGAAGAAACGCTGACAAAAGAACTATTTCAGATTTCCTAGGACTGCTTAGAGCAATGTTTTGCTGCTTGATTTATATCTGTCTCTGATGGCCTAATGGCAGCCTGTGTCCCTGGGTTGTGTGAATTACAAGACCCACAATCCAGTGAATCTATGGGACTGGTGTAACCTCTAGTTTCACAAAATATTAATTGAAAGTTGAACATTATTTAGGCTCAGAGGTCTATAAAATATGTAATGTTAGAGGTCTGTGGAACTTGTAATGATCATTGGAGTACACTGGACCCCAGGGCCTACTAGGAAATAGGTATGTGAGGAGGATAGAAGGACAACTAGACAAGTGAAATATATGGGTCCCTGAATGACTTCCTGAATGTTTTGAATAAAGGAATATTTGGGTTCAGTTTATATCATCAAACTTGGGATGTTCAGTATAAATCCAAACTGTTTATTATTTTATTCATTTGTATAGAACCTACCAGTGAAGCAGCTAATGTTCTCGTATTACTGGTGAATTTTAAATTTGTCACCAACAGTACAATACCCCCTCTATTTTGGGACAATGATCACACAGATAGCATTCTGACCAAGGGCAAGTTGGATGCCAAAATGTTTTTTCACACTTTGATCATCATCCATGCTCAATTATTTTGGTAAATACAAATAATCTTTTAGCAAATTAAGTATCTTTTTCACTCATTGAATGCAGACCATTTTCCATCTGTTTTATCACAGAAACAGAATCCTTCGTCCCAATTTTCAAACTTGGAAGTGGCCAAATCAGTATATAAGCACCTAGGATAAAATTTTCAAACATGGGTAGCTAAAGCTGGATGCCCACTGGAAGATTTGTAGAAGTTCGGCACCTCTAAAAATCAGGTAACTTCTATTTAGATGCTCAAATATGGGTTTAGTTGTCTAACTTTAGACAGCTAAATGTGGGGGTGGGGGGGAAAGAGCTGGGTGCTCAATACATATCTGCATGACTAAATGTAGACAATCTATTATGAACATTAGGCCCATAGATTAGAACTAACTGAATATAAATCACCAATTACAAAATGTACTAAATTTGGCTAATAGTGTTTTTTTTTTATCCTCATGAAACATTAGGTTTTTTTAATATATTCAGCATTAAAATATTCAAAATAAAATACAAGGGGATCGAATCATAGAATCATCGGACTGGAGGGGACCTCGAGAGGTCATCTAGTCCATCCCTGCACTCATGGCAGGACTAAGTATTATCTAGACCATCCCTGACAGGTGTTTGTCTAACCTGGTCTTAAAAATCTCCAATGATGGAGATTCCACAACCTCCCTAGGCAATTTATTCCAGTGCTTAACCACCCCGACAGTTAGGATGTTTTTCCTAATGTCCAACCTAAACTCCCTCCCTTACTGCAATTTTAGCCCATTGCTGCTTGTCCTATCCTTAGAGGTTAAGAACAACAATTCTTCTCCTTCCTCCTTGTAACAACTTTTTATGTACTTGAATAATTGGCAGCCTGTGGAGTATTTTGGTATATTTCACTTAAGCATTTCCTTGCCACTGCAGGGTTCTTTGGCATTGGTGTACCTTAGTCCCTCCTATTCTAAAGCCATGGCACATAAATGTTTAGTTTCCTGTGGGCTGTAATACTTTGGTATGATTTCAGTAGTTCGGTTTAGTATTTGGGCACAGGGTAATGTTGGTGACTTGTGATATACAGGAGGTTCAGACTAGGTGATATGGGGATACATTCTCATTTTAAAACTCTAATCATTAAATGCCCTGTGTTGGTATTCAGTGTTCAGTTTCACCTGAATCACATGACTTACACACCCACCCACCAATTGGATTAACAAACATTTATAAAGATCACTAGGTTGAATATGTGTAGCTGACATCAAATGTGTATTTAAATAAAGTAATCCAGACTATATGAACAGTGTGACAAATAATCATGAGTTGGAATACAATTACAGTAGTGTTCAGCCCCATCTATTCTCTAGTGGTTTAACAAGAGTTTATCAAAATTACAAACCATAAAATGTTGCCTGTTTAACTGCAGAATTCTGTCTTTCTCTTCCTCCCACCCCACCCAGAACACTGAGGCGATGAAGCATGATAACATCATTGAAATATTTTGTGCTAAAGTGTAGTGTCACAATTTTTCAATGATGATATCTGGAGGGAGTTTATTACTTATTGACAAACTAAAAATGCTTGTCCTCTTCAGGTGCATTGTGAATATGTATGTGGTCTTGCCATCAGGTTTTTACTACTTGTTCTAGTAACTAATAAGCTAAAGAAAAAAATAAAATGTTACAGAATTTTGAATTCTGGGAATTACAAAAATAATTAATCTAATTTTCTGAAGGCTTCTTGAGATAATGTTGCAAGTCTACAAATACACTTTTATATCAGCTACCATTTCTCCTACTATACATTCAAATACCAAGGAATGGTTCTTTCTGTATGGTTCTTACTGTTGATGCTCAAACCAAGTGGCTGAGAGCAGTTTAACAGCTAACACTTCCTGAAAAATCTAAACAGATATTTTAGTCACTGCAAACTTGCTTCAATGGCATATTAGTTTGCTAATGCTGTTGCAAGATATTGTTTTTCTTACCTAATACATTTCACAGCTATACAGTTCACAGATGCTGCACTTTTGTCTCTTTTGAAATACGAGGGGTTTTTTATTAAAGGAAAATAATGGCCTCCAACATTGGCGATGTAGCCAAATACAGTTCCTGCTGCTTTAAAAATATTTTTACAAGCATATTGTGGCTTTTCACTATGTGATCAATTCTTCAATATGGTGGTTCTCCAGCTGTGCATTTGGTTAATTTGTGAATATGTATACTTTGCCCATATTTTGATAAACACCTGCAGATATTTGACATTTTTCTTTCTTGTTATAGTATAATAACAATACTAACAATTCTCTGTTATTTAGTAGATTTCATCTAAAAATCTTAAAGTGCTGTACAAACTTTAATGAATGTTGCTTCACAACATTTTTATGTACAGGCAAGTGCTGTTATTTCGAAGCACTTAACACATGTGGAAATGAAGTCACAGACTTGCTCTAGGTCACAGTGAGTAGCAAAGCTACGAACATTATTTAGGAGCCTTGAGTTCTAACCATTAGTCCAGACTCTCAGATGATGTGTAGCTGCTGTACAGGTGTGCGAGGGAGGGATGGGACATAAGTAGCCTCTATGCTATTTTTTGATGTCACCATACGGAGAACTGTCACAATTACTGTTCAGCTGGCTGCAAAGATTGCTCCTGGTCAGCGTTGCTATGGCCCTGCCTGCTGGCCACAGAGAGGAGTACCCACTGCTCTCCTTTGAAGGGTGGCATAGCAGTCACACTCCTGTGTGCAATGGAATTGCTAGAGTCATCAGGTGTCCCTGAATTGCAGCTGGGTTAGAATGGTTCTGCGTTGCCCCCAGGAAAGGGCTCTACCTTAATAGTATAATTGAGCCCCATTTTGATGCATACAATTCATTGCAGGAAACACTAGGAAAAGTACACTAATGAAGAACAATTTATAAATAGACATTCTGTCAATGAACAATGCAGTGATGCTTGATTATAATGTAATTGATTCCATCAAAGAACCCCTTCTCTCCTCAAACAAATGTATTCTCTTTAAATGCCTGATACAAAGTGCATTAAAGTTAATGGGATATTTTCTATTAAACTTCAATGGGATTTGGATCAGGCCTTATATTAATATAAGAACAAGAATGCTTATTACCACAATTCCAACAATATTGTGCACTGAAGTGTGAGTATGAGCAGATGGATGGACAAGCTTCTCCACTGTCTTTCTTGGCCCTATCATATTGTCAAAGGTTGGCAAGGCTTAACTCCCATTATGGAGAAGATACTAATTAGCTTGTGATAACCGATTGAATGAACTAGTTCTGATCCATGTGCTTCTGTGTAGTACACAGCTTTCTGGACATTCAGATTCCAACTTCCTCTCACTGATCTAAGTCAATATCCCTTGCCCAGGCCATCTCCTTCTTTGAAATCCAAAGACCATTTTCTTCAGTTTTCCCATTCTTTGGAAGAAAGGTAACAATAGTAACACTTTGCATGTATATATATATATATGCACAGTGCCTTTCATCCAGAGATGTCAATACACTTCACAATTAACTAACTCTTACAACCTCATTGTGAGATCCTGTAGGTAACTACAATATTTATTTTACAGATAGCTGTGATGAGGCAGATAGTGATGACATGATTTTTCTACAGTCACATGACAAATCCGAGGTAAGGCCAGGACTGGAACCCAAGTGTCCTAATTAGCAGTCACCTGCTCTAACAGTCATCCTCAACTCCCTCCCCAAAAACTTCATATCAGATATTAAATGGCAACATTTTTCCCTTTAAGTTACACAAGCATCTTTCTTTCCAACAGTAACAAGATACTGATTCTGACTTGCACTCCTTACTTTCATGCAAACAGCAGCAAATGATGGGGTGAGAATGTGTCTCATGACACTTGATCAACAGCAGCTGGAACAGCTATCAACAGACAGAGATTGGAAATAAGACTGATTTATTCAGAAGGTTTAATAATTTCCTCAGTTACCTCTGTCTTAATACTCACGCTCTTACTGAGTTGTGATCTGACAGAGCTGCAACTAAAATTAGCAAAGAGCTGGAACTAGACAGTAAAAAATGCACTGGTTTCTTTGAGAGAAAAGTTAAATCATTAGAACCTTTTAATGATATAAATGGTATGCCTGGGCTCAAATGCAATACTAATGAATTCTGATAGCTAGATTTCTGTATGCAAAACAGTAAAACTGTGTTCCAAAAGAGGTCAGAATTCATAACGTGTTGCCAGCAGCCATTTGAGTACTACATTCTGGAACTGCACTGATGGCAGAACTTAGAAAGTAAGGTTTTTGTTTGTTTGTAAGCCATGAAACACAAGGCATGTCTGAAGGACCATCTGATTGTTGCAAATTCTTTGACTATAGAGTCTATGTTGTATGAGCCACTCAAGTGAGTTAAAAGCACACTGGCTGAGGACAGTTCAGCCATGAATACAAATTCTATACAAACCTTTAGTGCACAGGAAATGCACATTTGTCCTGCGTGCCCTGAAAATGATTCCTACATCCTCTTCTCTCAATCTGTTCTCTTTCCCGGAAGGGTACAGAGCAGAATTTATATATTATAGAAGATGAACTGCTGACATAAAATACCCCAGGGGTTTCACACAGAAAAGCTATTTTTTACATCTTGTGGTAAAATATCATGTAGTATTGTTCTGAGTTGTGTAAGAAGGTCCCTTTCTCCACATAGTGGTGGGCAAATACCCAAAATGTCATATGGTTTTCTGAAACTTAATCAAATTACCTCACATTTTGTAGAGGGGCTCCAAAATAATGCAGCTTTCCACCTCTAGTCCCCACACCAACAAGTTGACAACAAGTCACCTGTTCCTCTTATGGGGTGGTAAGTCTTTTTGTGGTCTGATTCTCCATCTGAGTCTCTTTTGAATTCTCGTTGACTGCTGCTTCCTCCTTTAACATTAGGAGGGCAACTGAGGGCTCATTTGTGTCTACTTTTATTATTGGGGGGGGGGGTGCTCCTCCTGGGACCTCTAGGCTCACTCCCCTGATTAGGCCTTGTCTCTTGTCATGACCAGCAATACCTCAAGAAGAGCTTTTCTTACTTAATTTCAGCACTTTGATTTCCAGCCCTAGCCAGAAACTGGAAATGTGGGGAGAAAAATGTTAACTGATAACTTCAGAAACTCAGGTTTAGATCAAATTTAGTTCTGAAAAATCAATGAAGCTTCAGGTGTGCTCATATGTTATCCTAAATAGTTCATCCTGCCCTCAGTCAGTCCATTCCAACTCTGTTCTCTTCTCTCCACTTACCTCTACACACACTGATTTCAATGGGAACCAACATAGGCTAACTCAGAGTGCTTTTGAAAATCCCACATATGTATATTTTAGTACTGTGATAGACCCAGTCCAGTTGGGTACAACAAAGTAGTCCTATTGGGATCCAGGAAGTGGGCGAGCGAGGCCCGCCCACTGCTAAAGTATCCCCCCCAGCATAAGGGGGGGTCCACAGGACCTGGAGACCAAAAAATTACGGGGGACAACTAATAAAAGAACAGGGACAGGAGTGAGGTCAAAGGGTCAAATGAAGGAAACCAGACAGGGACACCGAGCAGAGAACCCCGGACAGAGCCCACCGTTCCTCGAAGGTGTCAAGGGAGCCAGTGGACGCCGCCCAGAGGAACTCTGCCCGGATACGTGAAAGAACGGAGGACCTGAAATACGCCCCACAGTCACAGGAGATGCCATCGGCCCACCTCCTCACTCTGGTTTTATAGATGGCCAGTTTCGCTAGGGCCAGGAGGAGGTTGACCAGGAGGTCCCGCGACTTTGTGGGGCAATGTATAGGGAGTGCATAAATAAAAAGGTGAGGAGAAAAGTGCAACCAAAATCTTAACAAAATATCCATAAGGAGTGGGAATAGGGGCTGCAGCCTGGTGCACTCCAGGTAAACATGCGCCAGGGTCTCCCTCACGCCGCAAAAGGGGCATGTGTCTGGGATAGGGGTAAACCGCGCCAAGTACACGCCCGTGCTCATGGCTCCGTGAAGGAGCAGCCAACTGATGTCCCCGGTGGGCTTCGGGATCAGAGAAGAATAAAGGCTGGCTCACCGGGGCTCCTCACCTTCCAGAGGTGGCAGAAGGTCCTGCCACTTCGTATCGGGGCTGGATGCGAGGGTGAGGACATGAAGAACATGGAGCACGAGCGTGTATAGATGTTTCCTTGGCGCGGTCCGGAACAGAACCGGCTGCAGATCGTGCAGCCAGCTCATGGGGAAGGGACGGGGAGGAGGCCGCGTGGGTTCACAGGGCAGGGGCCCGATGAAAGAGTCTGGAGGCTCAGAGTGGAGGGTGGGAGGGGCGTGCCCTCTCGCAGGACCCGGTCGAGATAGTCCCGAGCAGTGGGCAGCAAAGCGGCCCTTACCTCCAGAAGTACACACCGGGGAGTACGAGTTCTGGAGAGCCCCATGCGCTGAGCGAGCATCATGGGATCCAGCCAGTCTCCCCGGTCGTAGTCCAGGAGGTCTCTGACTTCGGTGACTTCTGCCAGGACCAACCTCTGGCACACCATGGGGGACTCCGCCACCTGCGCGCGAAGCTGGGGGTTGTGTAGCAGGGGCTCCGTGAGGAGATCTGCCCCCACAATGGCCGCCATGGACCTGGTCACTGAGAACAGTTTCCAGGTCCAGAGGAGGTCCTGGTAGAAGACCAGCAGCCCGGAGAGGTCTCGCGGAAAACCTCTCGGATGGAGACAAAGGAGCTGCTGGTCATATCAGAGCCCTCGGAAACGGCGCAGGAAGGCGTGCGCCAATACGCTCCACGCCGGACTACCGGCACCATAAAGGAGCCTCAGCAGGGCCTGGAGGTGGAAGACGTGGACCTGAGTGTGCAGACATTTCAGGCCCTGCCCTCCCTCCTCCAGGGGTAGATGGAGAACCCCCGCAGTGCAGTCCTGACCAAAAGAACTCCAGAATCGACATCCGGAGGTTGGCCAGGAAACCCGGGGCTGGGACCAGGGTGTTGAGCTGGTACCAGAGCATGGACAGGACTAGTTGATTGAGCACCAGTGCTCTCCCTCGAAGGGAGAGACACCGGAGCAGTCTTATCCATTTCCAGAGCCGCTCCAACACCCTGCCTCTAAACCTAGCCAGTTCTCTGGCGGAGACGGATGCGTGTCAGAAAGGTAAACGCCGAGATAGAGCAGCGGACCCGTGCTCCACCGGACAGCCTGTAGTGCGGGTGGGAGTGAGCTCGCCTGCCACCCGTCCCCTACCACCAGGCCAGAGCTCTTGAGCCAGTTGACCCGGGCGGAGGAGGCTGCCAAATAGATGATCTGGCAAGCCTCCACTCGCACCAAGTCACCCGGGTCCTGGACCATGAGAAGCATGTCGTCAGCGTACGCCAACAGGACCAGCCACAGCTCCGGCTCCTGCAGCATCAACCCCGTCAATCTTCTACGGAGGAGACAGAGAAAGGGCTCGATTGCCAGAGCATACAGCTGGCCCGAGAGGGGGCACCCTTGACGTACTCCTCACCCGAAGCTGACCGGTTCGGTCAGGGTCCAGTTGAGCCTGACCAAACAAACACTCTGCGGAGGCATACAGCACCTGGAGAAAACCCACAAACTGGGGCCCAAAGCCAAATGCTCGCAGAGTGCCCAGGAGATACCCGTGGTCCACCCTGTCGAACGCCTTCGCCTGATCTAGGGACAGGAGGGCGAACGACAGACCATCCCTACACTCGAATTCCAAAAGGTCCCAGACCAGATACAAGTTGTCGAAGATGGTGCGACCCGGGATGGTGTAGGTCTGGTCTGGGTGGATCACGTCCGCCAGCACGTACCCTAGCCGCAGGGAGATGGCCTTCGCTACGACTTTATAGTCCGTGCTGAGGAGCGAGATAGGATGCCAATTCCGTAAATCGCGGCGGTCCCCCTTCTTCCGCAATAAGGCGAGCACAGCTCACCTGCACGAAAGAGGGAGGACCCCGCCCTGCAAGGACTCAGCCCAGACGGTGACAAGGTCCAGGCCGAGGATGTGCCAAAACACACGGTCAGCCTGTCCATTCCCAGAGATTTATTGGTGGGCATGCGGCGGAGGGCTTCCGAGAACTCGGCCAGAGTGAGAGGCAGCTCCAGCTGGTCTCGGTCGCCTGTGCTGACCGTTGGGAGTTCATCCCAGAGCATTCTGCAAGTGTTAGGATCGGTCGGAACTGGGGAGAAAAGGCCTGCATAGAAGGTCCTGGCCCTCCCGCACATCTCTGTCGGATCCGTAAGGGGGGTGCCGTCCTCTGCTAGAAGGCAGGTGACCTGCTTCTTGGCCCCCCTCTTTTTCTCCAGGGCGTAGAAGAAGCGGGAGCCACGATCCATCTCCCGAAGGAGGCAGATGCGGGATCGAACAAAGGCACCTCGGGCCCGATGGTCCTCGAGGGTCCGGAGCTCCTCCCGCTTCTCCCGGCACAATCCACAGAGGGATGGATCACCGGGGCTGGTGGCCAGATGCCTCTCCAGCTCTAAGACCTCCTGTTCCAACTGCCCTATCGCTGCATCCCTCCATTGGCTGGCGCCCCGGGTGTAGTCATGGCAGAAGAGCCGGGTGCGCACCTTCTCCAGGTCCCACCACCGCCGCGCCGAGGGAAAGGCACGCCACTGCCCTCACCAGGCCAGCCAGAACTCCCGGAAGGACGCCACGAAGCCTACATCCTCCAACAAGCTATTATTAAAGTGCCAATAGGCCGGCCCCAGCCTCTCCGCGCAGAGAGAGGCCATCACAGTGGCTAGTTGGTGATCTGAAAAAGGGACTAGCCGGACGCTGGAGGAGTGGGCCCGTGGAAGATGGAAGCATGACAAATAGATGCGGTCTAACCGGGAGTGGCGCGACCGATGGACCTCCACCCGGACAAAAGTGAACGTTGAAACGTCATCCGGGTGGTGGTTGCGCCAGACGTCCACCAGGGAGTGATGTTCGACAATCTCCTGGAGGACGTCTGCGGCGGCCGGGTGCTGCTCGGCCCCTGAGCGGTCCTGTTCCTCAAGGGTGGCATTAAAGTCCCTGCCCAGGACCAGGCACTCGCAAGGATCCAAGATGCCGAGGAAGGCAGGCGCCTGCTGATAAAAATGCAACCTCTCCGGGCCCGATGTCGGGGCGTAAATGTTGACAAGATTGACCACAAGCCCCTCCCGAAGGTGCAGCAGGCGGCCCGGCACAGCCTCGGCGACCCCCAGCACCTCGGGCCGTAGGTCGGGGGAGAACGGGGTTGCCACTCCAGCCATACGAACTGTGAGGTGGCTAAAGTAGACCCTGTCCCCCCACTCCAGCCGCCAGCTAGCTTCAGCGGCCGGATCCGTATGGGTCTCCTGCAGGAAAATCACAGAGTACCCCCCCTCCCGAAGGAAGGAGAGCACCTGGCTCCTGCAGAGACCCATCCTACAGCCCCGGGTGTTTAATGTTGCAAAGATGATCGGTGCCATAAGGAGGGCTGGGGGGGATCCTCGCCGGCAGAGTCGCCCACGGCCTCCGTCGGGCCGCACAACAACCCGTGACCTACCCCGTGGGCGATTAAGGAATCATGGAAGAGGCGGACCTGTTGGTAGGCCGCAGCGGCCTGCCTCCCAGTCCCCTTACCCTCTCCCATGAGGGCCCTCGTGGCCCGGAGGATCTGATGAAAATCCCCCCAATCGCTGGAGTGCAAGCTGTACCTTGTTGCGGGAGCCATGGACGTCCTCAAGGAGCTCCCAGAGCTCCTCTCTCAGTGTATGGGGGGGTGGGGTTACCGATCTATGGCTTTCCCCCAGTGAGGCCCCTGTCACAGCCCCGTGGCCCACCAAGATGGGCAAGCAGGGGGCAGACCCTCAACATGGCGTCCGATGGGCTGGCGCCATGTGGCCGGCCTCAGATCCCACAAATAGGCTCAGGGATTTGCAGGGAGGGAGGGGGGCCCTCAGTGATGCCGGGCTCATGCTCCAAGGCAGATGGTAAGGCCATGGCATCCATAGGTGGAGAATAAACGATGGGGCCCCTACCCGGGAAGGAGGTCGGCTGCCCAGTGGCCACAAGGGAGTTCCCTGGCGACTCGGGTCCCGGCCGCGTGGCATTGGCCGTCGCCTCAAGAGGCTCGGCAGCCGCTAGCAGGATGCCATCTGCAGCCGGGTTGGTGGAAGACTCCAGGGGCTCCTCCGGTACTGCCACGTTTTCCCCAGCCGGCAATGGTGGACAAAATCCACCCGGGGGCAAAGCGGAAGGCTCGGCAGCAGTGCCCTCTTTCTTGGTCTTCCAGGGGGCTACCGCATCAGATGGGAGGAGTGGAGCTTGAGCCTTCCGCTTGCCCCGCTTCCCCCGTGCTAAGGGCCAGCCCTCCATGGCATCATCTAGGGGCTGGCTAACAGGGTCGGGTCAGGGAGCAAGTGCGATGGCTCAGGGACTCAGGGAGGTAAAGGTGGGGCAGCATGTAGGAGAGAAGAATCCCCTTGGGGCGGGTTCTCTGCTATGCCCGGCGGTATCCCTACCTCTCCCTCCTCCACAGGCCCTGCCAGATCATCTGGGCGCACTGGGGGAGATACCCCTTGGGCCCGAGCGGGAGCATTGGTGGGTCGAAAAGGAGGAGGGGTGGCTTCGGGTGCTAGGCAGCCAGGGGTGCCGGCGATGACGGGGCCGGTGCCCTGCCGGGGCTCAGGGATCCCTGATGCCTCTTCGTGCTGGGCCAAGGGGCAGTCCCTCCGGACATGCCCCATCGCCTGGCAGAGGTAGCACCGAGCCTTCCCCATTGAATAATGCAGCCGGTAGCGGGCCCCCTGGTAGGGGACCAAGAAGGACCCCTCGAGCACCTCACCATCACGCGCCGCCAGCAGCAGTTGTAACTGTACCTGCCAGCGGAACGAGAGGACATGACGGAGGGCGGGGTCTTTGCAGCCCAACGGGAGAGGGCTGACCACAGAGATCGGCCTCCCCAGAGTAGAGAGGGCGGGTAACAGGGTGGCATTAGGAAGGAAGGGAGGGACAGAGGTCAGTACCAGTCAGGTGCCCAGGTCTTCTAGCGGCGCCAGGGGGACGAACACGCCTCCCACCAGCAGGCCCTTCTCCACCGCCTCCTGGGCGGCGCCCTCCGATGCTAGGAAGAAGACAACCTTTCTGTACATCTTGGAGGCCACCACCATGGCCGTGGGCCCCACCACCCTCACCAACGCCCGCACGTAGGTCTCCATGTGGGGCGAGGCGGGTACCAGGAGGCAACAGACACTGTGCTTCCTGGTCAAGGTGGGGAAGGGACCCCGGCCACTATAGACGGTAGCAGAGGTGGTGGTCGGTTGAGATGATGATGCAGCGGCAGGTGGGGGGGCCGCTGCCACCTGGGCATATGCCCTGGGGGCCGGGGGAAGGACACCTACAGAGCTGGTGGAGGGAACAGCAGGGAGGGATGCCGTGGCCAATAGCGGTGCCGCGGCAGTGGGGGCAGCCCCCGCCATGGAGGGCCTGGCCTTTTTGGCGTGGCTTTTACCTTTCTTTGTGCCCTGGCCCTTCCTGCCGGCTGAGGGGGGCTCCCCCGGAGTTGGAGGGGGCGAGGGATGTGGCAGCAGCCGAGGTCACCTCGTTACCTGCTGCTGCCGGCGCTCCAGCAGGAGCGGTAGCAGGTGGCACGGCAGTGGCGGTTGAGGTAGAGGCTAGGGGGGACGATGGTGGGGCGGGTGGAGGAGGGGCAGCAGGGTCTGCCTGAGGAATCTCACTCGCCTTGTCCCCTGCCATAATGAGGATGGGGGAAGGACAAACATTGAAGGAGGGGGGCAGGGAGAGGGGAAGCAGGTCGACCACTCCTCCCCACTAGGCTGCAGGTAGGGGAGAAGGGAGCCAAAAAAAGAGGTGGGCTGGATGGGGGGGGCTATCAAAGGCTAGGTGTCAGTCACCGACTCAGGGAGGGTTTCCGGCTCCTCTAGTCGCACCAAGGAAGGGGGGATATAACAGCATTGGGGGGTGCAGTGAGACAGGTTCAAACTAAAACGGGGAGGGGCACAAGCACATGGGAGGGGACATGGGCGAATGAGGGGAGGGGCTAATCAGGGCAAGGAGATCGCAGGGGGAGGGGAACAATCAGGCTGGGAGTGGGGCAGAGAAACCACGGGGCTAGCTTCAGAGGCTGGGGCGGGTCAAACAGACAAAGGCTGCAGAGGGAAAGGGCGGGGCAGG
This sequence comes from Malaclemys terrapin pileata, assembly GCF_027887155.1. NCBI lineage: Eukaryota > Metazoa > Chordata > Testudines > Emydidae > Malaclemys > Malaclemys terrapin. Next base: position 181,592,184 of record NC_071506.1, read on the forward strand.
CAAACAAACTGGTGCTAGCAAGGGGCTGGGGCAAGGGAAAGGGGAAAAAGGCTGCAAGGGGCAAATGGGTAGGCAGCAGGGGCAAAGCTGGGGGCTTGCTGCAGGGGGGAAGAGATTAGTCCAAAAGGGCGGGGGGGGGGGGCACATGCACCACGTGTGCTTGTAACAAAAAGAAAGTCTTTTTAAATTGGCTGCTGCTTCAGGCCCAATGGTGGCAAAAGGGCATGGCAAGTCTAGGTGAGCAGCTGAGTCCCAGAGGCAGAAGCTTGAGGCAGATGGTGAGTAACCGGTGGGGGAGGTGGAGGGGGCAACGATGATGGTGGGGGTTGGGGGGGGGGACACAGCTGGATCAGGGGGGCAGGCTCCCCACCACACCTCCTGTGTTCCCACAAACACAGTCAAGACCCCCACCACAAGAGCACAGTTCAAAAGTTACTCAGTCCATGAGAATCCCCTCCACGGTGGTCTGTAGAATTCCTACACACTCCTCCACTGGTAGATGGTCCTCTTCTTCTTCTTCTCCTCGGGGCTCTAGCAGCTCCCCAGCAGCAAACACAGCAGCCTTAGGCAGCAGTCTGGTGGCCAGCAGGAAGGACCCCTCTTAGGTGTTGGTGGTGTCCACAGCAGCAATGACTGGGGTCCCTACCTCCCCTCATTTGGGGAGTGAGCCAGAAGCCCCAAGGGGCTGTAGCTGGAGCAGCAGCAATTAAGGGTGAGGGGGTCTAGCAGCAAGCAAGCAAGCAGGCTGGTAGCAGAGAAGAGGAGAGGGGGGGTCTGGCCTAGCCAGTGGAGTAGCTGGAACAGTAACAGCAGCTGCAATTGTAGGGAGAACCCAGGGCCTAGTAGCAGGAGGAGCAGTCCCCTTCCTCCAGGCCAGAGAGCTATAGGAGAGTGATCTATGAGAGAGCTCTAGTAGCCTCCGCTTAAGCAGGTTTTTTGTTCCCTGAGTGACCAAAGCAGGGGTGGCTCTAGACTAATGAGAACACCTGACTCTAACCTGCAAAGAGTCAGGTGAGGCCACTAAGGGAATGTGAACACCTGACTCTAGTTAAGGCCCGTTTGATACTATAAAAGGGCTCACTCCAGGCAGGTTGGAGGGAGCCATGGGAGAGGAAGTGTGGCTGGTTTATGAAGATACCTGTTTCCCATTAGCAAGGGAGCCTTAAGGTAAGGGAGAAGCAGGAAAGCTGTGGGGAAGTGGCCCAGGGAAATGTAACAACTCTGGCAGTGAAAGGTTAGCTGACATTAGGGTCCCTGGGCTGGAACCTAGAGAGAGGGTGGGCCTGGGTTTCCCCTCAACCTGCTATTACAGAAACACCTCCTGGGAAGGGAAGACAGGCCCCTGTCAGGACAGGAGGCTAAACTGTTCTGAAATAAGCCCTAGAGACAACAGAGACTGTAGGAATTCTCTCACCAATCTCCTTGCTGGCTTATGATGAAAAGGGCTCAGTAGACTGTAACCTTGGCCCAGGGCTGTCTCTACCTTTTTTGCTACCCCCTGTGGAGTGCTGCCAAACCTCCCCCAGCCCCCCATGGAGTACCATGCCACTGAATATGCCAGCCCCCCACAAAGTACTGCCAAACCCCCCTGCTGAACCCCCAGCCCCCCATGGAGTGCTGCTGAACCCCACCCCCTGCGGAGCGCTGTGCCACCGAACCCTCCCGCTGCTGCACACACCTCCCGCCGAGCGCTGCTAAACACCCCCACCACCGAGCAGTGCTGCCGAACACCCCCCCCTCGAGCGCCGTTGCTGAATCCCACCCCCAGCTGCCAAAACAAAAACAACCCACCCCAGTGCTGCCTGACCGAACCCCCCCAAAAAACCCTGAGCACCCCCTGCCACCCCAAGATTGGCTGCCCCTTACCAGGTGCCACCCCAAGCATGTGCTTGGTTGGCTGGTGCCTGGAGCTGGCCCTGCCTTGGCCCTAGAGAGAGAAGGGCTACGTGGAGGGTTGTAGTGAGCCACTGAGGCTAGCATAAATCACCTAGAAGCACGGGACCCACGGGGACAAGGTCAGAGCTCTGCCACAGTACATATAACATTAGTTTTGTGTTAAGGTTGCTAAGGGGCATGTCCTGCCACGTTAAACTGTAGAAAGCCAGGAAATAAGTAGTTTTGTCATGAAACAGTCTATCTACGCTCCCATTCACCACTTTAATTATATCCTTCTACCATCACAGTCCACAAATTTCCACCTTCCTCCTGATCCATAGCTGGTCACCTCTCCATGCGCTGTTTTAATGGAAACTCATGTAGCTAGGGGCTGGTTAAATTATGTTCTTAATTAAACCTTTCCCAACAGGTTCAGTTTCTTTTGAAGGGTGGATGAGTTTCTGGCCTGGGTCCTTTTTTGGCCAAGACTGGTTCTTCCATTCTTTGCTAAAGATCCAAGATGGGAACTACTAGCCAGTTGTGAAGATGTGAGAAAGAAACCTATAATTATACAGCCTTCATTTTCCCTAAAAAGTCTGGTTTCTGCTTGAAAAGAGAGCAGGGAGGGATATATAACATTCTATATACTATTAGGAAAATCTTTTAAATAAATTGTTTAGCTCTTGGAAGAAGAGATATTTTTAACAACTACTGAGGCAGACTGCATAATGTTTCAATTTTATCCAAATGAAGCTTTGATCCAATAATTTGCAACATGTTTTCAGTTAACGTCAGTGTTTATAAATAAGAATTTTGTCAACTAATTGAAGTTTATGAAAATGCACATTGTTTCCAATTGAATTAGTCTTGTCAACTTGTATTTTTGTCTTTTTCCCAGAAATTTAGTCACTAAAGAAACTTGGTTATTATATCAAGGAGGGTGAGGATGGGGGTGAAGAATTACACTCCATTTAAAAAGCCATGTAAAATAATAGATTGTATACATTTATAAAATGGTTGAAGTTTTGTTGCCTTTGGATTTTCCAGTTATTTTTTATCAGCTACTATAGTAAGTATAATGTGTACAGTTAATTCAGCTGAAAGAGGAAAACACTAACATATTTTGTACTTTGGTTTCAAAAGTTGCAAAACTGTAGCTAGTGCTAATAATGAGAAAACAGTTTAATGTATTATATTGTGTATAGAGTGCTAGCAATCAGTAGATAAAATTGTAGAGCAAGGTGCACTATGTGTAGACAGATAGGGAACAGTGTGAAATTCTGCTTTTTAAGGACCAGATTATGATAACCTGAATCATGCTGAGTTATAGCTTATACCACAAGTCCCATTCACTTCAGTCGGACTACATGCAAAATGAAGGATTTCTCAGTATGAGTAAGGGTATCAGAATCTGTGTTAAAGATGCATATGAAGTCATAGAAATCATAGAATTGTAGGACTGAAGGGACCTCAAGAGGTCATCTAATACAGTCCCCTGCACTCATGGCAGGACTAAGTATTAGATAGACCATCCTTGACAGGTGTTTGTCTCACCTGTTCTTAAAAATCTCCAATGATGGAGATTCCACAACTTCATTAGGCAATTTATTCCAGCACTTAAATACCCTGACAGTTGGGAAGGTTTTTTTCCTAATGTACAACCTAAACTGCCCTTAAGCAAGTTAAGACCATTACTTCTTGTCCTAGCCTTAGAGGTTAAGGACAACAATTTTTCACCCTTCTCCTTGTAATAACCTTTTATGTACTTAAACCGTTATCATGTCCCACCTCAGTCTTCTCTTCTCCAGAATAAACAAACCCATTTTTTCAATCTTCCCTCATAGATCATGTTTTCTAGACCTTTAATCATTTTTGTTGTTCTTCTCTGGACTTTCTCCAATTTGGTCACATCTGTTCTGAAATGTGGTGCCCAGAAATGGACACAATACTCCAGATGAAACTTAATCAGCACAGAGTAGAGTGGAATAATTATTTATTGTGTCTTGCTTACAACACTCCTTCTAATACATCTCAGAATGGCGTTTGCTTTTTTAGCAACACTGACTCATATTTAGCTTGTGATCCTCTATGACCCCCAGCTCCCTTTACGCAGTACTCCTTCCTAGGCAGTCATTTCCCATTTTGTATGTGTGCAACTAATTGTTCCTTCCTAAGTGCAGTATTTTGCAATTGTCCTGGCTACTCCCAACCCAGAGCAGCAGGGAGACTGGGAAGGAGATTCTGACTTGGGGTGTCACAATCTTCTTCTCAGGGTGATTCAGCATTAGCACAACAAGAGGCTTCCCTGTAGTATAGGCTGGATCACAAACTGGTGATGTAGTCCTCTACACAGTCATAGAGTTCAAGGTCAGAATGGACCAACAGATCATCTAGTCTGATCTCCTGTATATCACAGGCCGCTAGTGCCACCCTGCACCCACACACTAAACCTAGCAATGCAAATTAGACCAAAGTATTACAGCCCACAGGAGATTATACTGGCAGAGAATAGGAAATACTGAGGTGCATCAGTGCCCTAGGCCCCTGTAGTGGCAGGAAATGATTAAGTGAGATATACACAGCAAGTGACCCACACTCAGTGCTGCAGAGGAAGGTTTAAAAAAAAAAATGTTCACTGACTATCTTACTTGGAGAAACTTCCTTCCCAACCCCACATATAGTGATCCATTAGACCCCGAGCATATGAACTGCCAGCCAAGCATGTGAGAGAAAGATAATGCTCGTTGTCACCCAGAGCACTGGCCCACCCTGTCCAGTATCTCATCCCCAGCTATAGCCATCCCTGATGCCTCAGAGGAAGGAGACCCCCCCACAAAAAAAAAACCCACAAAAAAACAACAATTCCGGAATATATTGCGGTGACTCCTGCAGTGGCCCTCTGACATGCTGAGGCATGAGTTTTTAGGAACATAAGACAGAAACTGGAAGTAATATCCGGGACTTTTCAGTCCTGTTGCCTACCACCACTAGCAACCCCATCATACATATTATTTATACCACACCATAGTTGTTCCTGGCACTATATAAACAAATAAAACTGGGAGATTTGCATTTTACAGTTTCAATTGTATTTACTCCTATTTCTATATAATTCTTCCTGGGAAGAGGAATGGAGAAGGAATCACACATATGAAGGTTGCTAGTCATGGGGCTGATTTGAAAAAATGTCTAAGGGATTTAGGCACACCAGTCCCATTAAAAGATAATGGGGCTGGCATGCCTAAATCCCTTAGACATTTTTAGATATTAAAAGATAATGGGACTGGTGCATCTAAATCCATTAGATGCTATTGAAAGGTTTCCCACATAGTGCTTAATGCATCACTGGAAGGTGCTCAGATATTGTGTTAAGGGGTGCAGTATAAGAACTTAACTAAAATAGAATAAAATGCATACATCTATCTACATTGTATATTTAGTGCAGATTAAACTGATATAGTAGATATTATACAAGTCCTTTGTAATTAAATCTACCCAGATTCCCCATTACACAAATATAAATACATTTTTGTTTTAACAATGAAAAGGTTACCAAGAAAATATCTATTATACACACTTACACCTACTCCTATCCTTTTTGCTCTGTGTTTAAATCAGTGCACTCAATTATTTTTGTTTAGTGAAAATGGTATTGGGTGTACTATCAACAATTATGACAGAGAACTGAATTTCTCATGGATTGTTGTATAACTTGTGTATATTACAGTAAAAAGCCCAGACTAGACAGGAAGACATCTCATCTGAGAGAACAGCTTAACACTTTCTTAAGGATGCTTAGACAAGAGAAATTAAATGTCACATTTTAAGGCATATACTGATCATTGCAGGAGAAAGGGAGAAATTCCCCATTTCCCATATCCCGTTCCACAACAGCATTGAACAATCAGTGCGTTAAGTGGAGGGTGTCACAGACCCATTAAAAAAATGAGCTGGTTTGCTAAGGGGCACACTTCAATCACTGTCTGACTACAACAGCTGTTCCCAGATTAGGATAGAACACCCCCCCCCCCACTCGTGCGCACACACACACACACACACACATACTCTTTTTTTCAGACCACTGTAATTACTCTGAACAATTGACTGGGCTCAGTCTGGCAAGGTGTTGTGCACTGTGCCCCAGGTCCAGTGAAACATTTAGGGACTGATCCACCTCTCACTGAAGTCAGTAGAAGCTTTTCCGTTAACTTCAGTGGACGTTGGATCATGTGAATAACTTGAAGCAAATGGGTAGTCCCATTGATTTCAAAAGTTTAGTACCTGCTCAAGTGCTTCACTGGATTGGGGCCAGACTGCCCAAAACCTTGCAGGAAGGATTGCATTAAGGAGACACTGGACTGAATGGACCTATCCTCCTATCCAATATGGCTAATCCAATGATCCAAGAAGAGCAAAAGGGAGTGTTGTCTGACTTGACATATATCTAGAATGACTCCAGTGTCATTCTGCCCTCATTTACACCTATGCAGCCCCATTGACACCAATGGCCTTGAACCAATCTAACTGAGGGTAGAATCTGGCCATTAACCTCTTGTATGTCTCAGTTCACTCATCTACAAAATAGATATAATAATTCATATACTTTTTAGCAGTTTTGTGGGACTTAATTAACTAGTGTTTGGGCTCCTCAGAGTAAAGACACTCTGTGGCACAGATCCAACTATTTGGCTCCACATGGACAATTTCTTGTGGCATCCCCATTGACTAAACTGGGCTCTGCACAAGTCTGGGGTCTTCCCACACTGATTTAATTGCAGATTGGTGCCTATGGCCAAGAATTTCAAAAGTGACTAGAGATTTTTGGGTGCCTCAAAATTTTGGATACCCAACTTCAGATCCCTGAAATTACTGAGCACCCACCATCTGAAAATCAGATCCCTCAGAAGTGTCCCAAAAATGGAGGACCCAAAATCACTAATCTGGCTTGGAAATCTTAGCCTGTGTATGCACATCATAACAGGATAAAACAGCACTGAATTTATATAGTAGTTATAAGAACTACTAAGAACTATATTTAGTATATATATTAAAAGTAGAGTGTAACCATTGATTTCTTTTATTCACAGACCTTACACCGGTCACAAAACTAGTTTCCCCTTCCAGGGTAGAATCGCATAAAACTAGTGACTGGTGTAAGGTCTGTGAATAAAAGAAATCAATGGTTACACTCTACTTTTAATATACTAGTATTTTGCGTCAGTTATTAAGCTGCTAAAAAGACTTTCAAATGAAACTCCCTGCTTTTGTTTTGCAAAGAGATTACAAAGGCTCTTAAAAGCAATATACACTGTTTGGTTGTGTGGTCCAGACATTGGGCAGCAATTCTCTTGCTGCACTATTAGAACTGATCTATGAAAGGGCTCTTTGGCTTGAAAGGTCTATTTACCCTTGGCAATTGTAGGGCTTCTACTATGAACAAAAATAGGAGTTATGAATGCACACCAATAGGAGGATATACTCCTCGTCCTTAATGAAAGGCAGAGCTGAGTGTGTCCCAATGAGAAAACTAATGACTGCTATTGGCAGCCAAATAATATATCTTCTAGATGTTACCAAAAAAGCTAATGAAATGTTTGAATCCCTAGCCAAACTATTGACTCTCAGGGTGGTCACAGTTAGTTAGTTTTCTGAGCAAAGATAAACATCTTTGCAAAAGGTATAGATTTCAATATATATTTTATCATTCTGATTCAACTGGCAATCACAAAAAACTATGGGATCTTGACAACTTCCACGTATCTTAAATGTATAAGAAAGGTAAAAAGAAATTGTCTTTTTGTTATAAACTGGTAGTGCAATGGCAGAGGAATTAAATAAGATAAAACTTAGAGAATTTTTTCACTTGACCAGAGCTCAGAGAGCTGGGAAGCCTTTATCTGTAATAGAGCTTATAGCATTAGACAAAGGAAGGTAAACATAAGTAGAATCATGTGATGTGGCAGACTCACCACAATGGCCCTGAGAAAATTGAATTAGGCCAAGCAGGCCCAGTCAACCAATTAAGCAGCAAACAGGGGGAGAGATTTAGGCTCTGGGGAAGCTGCTAATTGGAAGAAATCTTGTGAGGGAAAAGGTGGGCCTTACATAAAGCCAAGAGACTCACAACAGAAGAAGGCTGCAAGGTGAATAGTGATAGACTCTCCCTCAAGTAAGGGAGAGGAAAGGAAGGGTAGGAATCCATGAGAACTAGTAGACCCTAGGACAGAAGGCTCTTACTAGGAAGAGTAGAAGCAAGGTAGGAAGTCCTCCAGGGGTGAAAACAGTGAGGTTAGGGAAACTGCAGACCTTGACTGCTTGGCACAGGGACCTGGACTGGAACCCAGAGTAGAGGGTGAACCTGGGTTCCCTTATCAACTACTTCAGAGTGGTATTGCTTGGGGTAGTGAATTAGAAGACTGACTGGATCTCTGCAGGAGTGACAGGGTCAGGGTGGCAAGCATGAGGACTGCCTGATTCCTCCTGAAGAGAAAACTTTTGAGGATTCCACCCTGGAAGGGGAAACCACTGAGTGACCTGGCTGGAGGGCTGACTCACAAAGACAATGTTGCATCTCCTGGAGCAAGAGAGGTGCTGCAGAGAGACCAGGTGCAACAGCCAGAAGGAGGTGCCTTTGAGTGGTGAGTATAAATGGAGCCCCAACACACCATTTTACAGATGAAGAAACCATCTCAGAGAGGTGAAGTATCACATAACAGGTCAGTGACAGAACCAAAAAATAGAACCCAAGTCTCTGGAGTCCCAATCCAGTGCATTATCCACCAGACCATGCTTGCCTCTCTTTATACTTCTAAAGGAAATATTTTTTATGAATAATGGACGTGAAAAGCAAAAAAAATGGAATGCATAATAATGGGCATAATGAATCTTACCAATGGTCCATCTAGCCCAGTATCCTGTCTTCTGATAGTGGCAAATGCCAGGTGCTTCAGAGGGAATGAACAGAACATGCAATCATTGAATGATCCATCTACTGTCATCCAGACCCAGCTTCTGACAGTAATAGGCTAGGGACACCCAGAGCATGGCGTTGCAACCCTGGCCATCTTGGCTAATGGTCATGGATAGATGGACCTTTCCTCAATAAACTTATCTAATTCTTTTTTTGAACCATGCTGTAGTTTAGGCCTTCACAACATCCTTTGGCAATGAATTCCACAGGCTGACTGTGCATTGTGTGAAGAAGTGGTTTTTTTTAACCTTCTGCCTATTAATTTAATTGGATAAGCCCTGGCTCTTCTGTTATGTGAAGGAGTAAATAACACTTCCTTGTTCACTTTCTCCACACCATTCACAATTTTATAGACCTCTATCATATCACCTCTTAGTCTCTTTTTCCAAGATGAAAAGTCAGTGTTTCTAATCTGTCCTCATATGGAAACTATTCCATATCCTTAATCATTTTTGTTGCCCTTAGCTGTAGCTTTTCCAGTTCTAATATAACTTTTTTTTGGAGCTGGGGTGACCAGAACTGTACTCAGTATTCAAGGTTTGGGTGTACCATGGATTTATATAGAGGCATTATGATATATTCTGTTGTATTATCTATCCATTTCCTAGTGGTTCCTAACATTCTGTTGGCTTTTTTGACGGCCGCTGCACATTGAGTGGATATTTTCAGAGAACTATCTACAATGACTCCAAGACTTTCTTTTGTGCTGTAACAGCTAATTTAGATCCCATCATTTAGTATGTATAGCTGAGATTGTTTTCCAATGTGCATTACTTTGCATTTGTAACCCCCTTTTCCTCCCTGGGTTTACTCAGTAGCAAGCAACACTCACCTTTGTGCCCAGGAACCTGATGTGCACAGGAAAGGAGATTCTGAGTATCCCAGTGGTGATGTCGGATAGGTGGGAATCCTCTATACACCCCTCTTTTAACCCCTCTATACACCCCTGCAATCTTTTAACTTTTAAAGGAAACTAAAATGGGCAGCGCCTCCACCTGGCTGTACCCTGTACCTACTCAATGGCCTGCCTTGGAAGCCTCCAGGAATAAATCTAAACTAATCTGAGCAATGCGTCTAACTCTCAAATGCCAATTATAAACAGTATGCAATCAATATACATTTTGATTAAAGTTAGCACACTTTTATTTAACTTCAGGAAACATGGCATAAGAGATTGAATGTCACCACTAATTTAAATCAACAGGGGGCAGTTCAATAGATCAAATAACATATACAATTTATAGTAGTACAGTAACTCCTCACTTAATATGGTAGATATGTTCCTGAAAAATGCAACTTTAAGTGAAATGCTGTTAAGCAAATCCAATTTCCCCATAAGAATTAATGTAAATGAGGGGGTTAGGTTCCAGGGAATTTTTTTCACCAGACAAAAGACATACATACACACACACACAGAGAGTATAAGTTTTAAACAAATAATTTAATACTGGTACACAGTGATGATGATGATTGTGAAACTTGGTTGAGGTGGAGGAGTCAGAAGGTGGGATATTTCCATGGAATGCCTTACTGCTAAATGATGAACTAGATATTGGCTGAGCCCTCAAGGGTTAACTCTCACACTCTACTGTACAAGGCTGCAGGAAAGGAGGGAGGGCAGACAGACACACACTGTGTGTGTGATGTGCATTTCCCCTTTAAGTATGAAGAGTGGGGTCAGAAGTACACTGCCTTGTTAATTAGATCAGCAAGCTGAGACCGCAGCTGCCTGAAAGCTCCCTCTGTCATGTGCCCCCCCTGCTCTATGGAAGATCGGGTAAGCAGGGTGCAGGGGGAAGGGGACACCCTGACATTATCCTGACATTATCCCCCCCTCTTCTTCTGCCCCCACAGCAAGAAGGAATCTTGGGGAGCAGCTCCAAGGCACAGGACAGGAGCAGCATATGGCAGTGGGAGGAGGGACAGCTGCAATTGCTAGCCTGCTGGGCAGCTGCTGCACAGGGACCTTAAGGGAGCGGGGAGCTGATAGGGGGGCTGTCAGTCCACCCTGGTTCTAACCACCCACCAGCTAGCTCCACTGGGCTGCTTCCTGCAAGCAGTGGACAAAGCAGGCGGCTGCCAAACGACGTTAGAAGGGAGCATTGGACAACTTTAAATGAGCATGTTCCCTAATGGAGCAGCAATGTAACAACAAAACAACTTTAACTGGAACAACTTTAAGTGAGGAGTTACTGTAAATCTAACTTGCATTTACACTGCCACCATTTACCCCACCCTTGAATATACACTCCTCTGGATTTCAGAGTTCTAAATACGTTCTTGCATGGGCACTCTTGAAGATGTTGAAGCACTTTGTTGGTCCAGTGAATCAGTCCAGTGAATGCAACAAGGGGGCAGAACAATTCTAATTTGGGATCATGCCATGTTGTACATCCCCTCTTGCAGTTGTTTTAAACAGGTCAGTTCTGGTTTGATGAGAAGACCACGCCATCTCTTCTCAGACTCAGACAGCCTCTTAAGGTCTCCTGGCTGTCTCCCTTCCCTTGTAAGCACTTTCCCAAATGGAGGGTAGTGGTTACTCACACTGACTTCACTGCAGGCCCATCTCAGTTAGCTCTAGGCACAGCAAAAGGGTCTGCTCTGGCTCCAGTGAAGCCACCAACCACCTCTGAGGCTCCCTGTTTGATCAAAGACCCAGCAGTTTTTGGCTTCCTAGGCAGCAGTTTAGCAGCAGCTCCTGGTATGGCCAAAGCTTCACACACAAGCAATCTCAGTTCCTCTCCAAAATGGAGGCCACCACGTGCTCCCCCTGCACTCCTTGGAAGAGGAAGTCTCTCTCTCTCTCTTCCCCCCCCCCCCAAGGCATCATGGGACTTGTAGTCTCCAAGGCTGGATTGCAGCACCCAGGTTCTTCCCAACTAAACACTTCCAATTCAGTTAAAAGTAAGTGGGCCTATATTCTCTCCCCACCAGAAAAATCCTTAATGTCCCCACTAAGGAACCAGAACAAAGAGAAAAAACAGATTAATTTAGAATCTAACACATACATTCTTAATTCCTGCTGCTATCTGGGGTAACATTCAATGCAGGGTAAAAAATAGGTCCACTAGAATAGGCACAATTTAGGCATCTAGCCTGAGATGAGCACCACCATGACAAGCACTTGAGCCCATCCTTAGAGGATACGCATCCTGGTTTGGACTCTACAGGTGCTCTAAAATCTTTCATCACAACCACCCCACGATGTACTGTGGGGATGGACATCTCACTGCTGACTCCAGCTATGTCATATATTAACTGCTGCGGGGGGCTGGCCTTTTGCTGGGACCTCCTTAAGGACTGTGCCATCCCTTCTTCACTCTCTACAGGAGGTGTTAATAAAACTTCTTCACCCTCAGAGTTCCCAACATATTAAGCAGGGTCCAATTAAATTGTTTAGGCTGTGGGTCTCCTGTGGATGATAAGGTGGCATTCTAGATTTTTTTTTTTTTTTTTATATATCGAGCATAGTTAGAGGTTCCTGAATTAACTGACTCTCAAAGTCTTGTCATTGATCAGAGTGCATCCTCTTGGGCAGCCCATAATGCACAAAGCACTTTTCCGGAAGAGCTTTAGCTATAGAAGAGGCTTTCTGAGCTTTAGTTGGAAAGTCCTGTGCATACCTTGTGAAATGATCAGTTACAACTAACAAGTTACAAGTATTTCTGCTGTCTGGTTCAATTGTGACAGATTCCATAAAGACCAAATCCATAGGGTCTTCACTGTTTCAGCTTCACAGTGATCAGCTCTTGTGGGTAGAGTCCTCTGTTGTAAGAACTGTGACTAGTTTATACAATACTGCTCAACATCAGTCTTCATCTGTGGACAGTAGAAATGGTCTCAAACAAGCCCATAGGTCAACAAACCCAACATACTCGTGGTTATCATGTAAAAATTGTAGTACAGGTTTGTGAAATTGTTGAGGTAAAATCAGTTGGGTTTTTTGTGTGTTGTCCAGGCTGGTTAGTGATTCTATACAAAAATCCATTCTCCAGAGAAAGTTGATCCCCATTCTTTCATTGGGGAGGAATCTCAGTGTCTGCTTTTATCCACAGCAGGCGGATTCCTTTAATCAACTGCCAGCCAAACCTCTCCCACACAGGCATCGTCCTTTTGCATGGCCTGAAGCTCAGAACAATTCAAATGGGGAAGGTGCCTAAAGAAGCAAGGCTGCAGTAAGCTTGAGGAATAGCTTGGGTTGTCAATCCTAAAAGATCAATAAGGCTAGCAAATCCTATTTAATTGGTTTCCCATAAACCGTAGAAACTTGACACACAGCTTGAATCTAGGGGGCAGGTACCACCTTCCCACTCATCCACAGGTGCTGATATGATGAGGTCATCTAGGCCATGCATCAGTGTCCAAGTTCTTGCTACCCAGTAGTTTAAGCTGAAGTTGTAGGTGGACAATACTGCTAACCAGTGGTGACCAGTAGCATCCAGTTTGGCTGATGTAAAAATATAAATCAAAGAATTGTTATCCGTGCACACCTCTATCCTTGCCCCAGATAATTATGCAGCTTGTCTACTATAGCCTATTTTACAGCCAGACATTCAAGTTTGTGTGCAGAGTAGTTTTTTCTCAGTGAGCGACAAGCTTCGACTGATGAAAGCAATAGGTCTCAACCCCTCAGAGTGTTCTTCATATAATACCGATCCAAAGACATCCATGCTGGCATCTATGTGCAAAACATAAGGCTTTTGAGGATTGGCAAATGCCAAGATGGTTGCTTTGGCAAAGCATGCCTTAATTTTCTGAAAGGCCTCTTCACACTGATCATGCCATCACTTTCCAAATGGAGCAGCTAAGGCTGTAGCAGGCTCATCAATCTCTAAGGGGCCTATCCACTACTAGAGGGGGAGAGAGTGCCACTCCAAGCAAGCAGGGGATTATATATTTATCAACATTGAATTTCATTTGCCATTTTGTTGCCCAGCCACCCAGTTTTGTGAGATCCCTTTGTAATTCTTTGCAGTCTGCTCTGGACTTAACTATCTTGACTAGTTTTGTATTGTCTTCAAATTTTGCCACCTCACTGTTTACCCCTTATTCTAGATCATTTATGAATAAGTTGAACAGCACGAGTCCTAGTACAGATGCGTGGGGGACACTGCTACTAACCTCTTTCCATTCTGAAAACTGACCCTTTATTCCTACCCTTTGATTGCTGTCTTTTAACCAGTAACTGATCCATGAGATCTATGCAACATTCTATTTATGGGGATTATATGCAGAAAGATTTAAAAAGTAAAAGTAAGCAGGTAAGTGACAGCAGCAAAAGAGGCAGCAATCTTTGGGCTATGTGATGGTGGTTTTAACTGCAACAGCAGTGGTGGGAGCGGAGAGCACTGCAGCAGTACCAGTCCATGGAGACGTTCCACTCTAAAGAAGGTAAGGTATTTTGAGGTGGGGAAATTTCTTTCACCAGTCACTTTAGAAATTCCACTTTACAAGGCTCTAAAAGTCTACAATGTGTCACAGAAAATTAAACTGATAAATTAATGTTTCTGTTAATTATTATTATTTTATTTAGGCCTTGGCTTTATTAAGAACTGGTGTAACTAAACCCATTAGAGCTGTTTGAAAAATGCTAAGTATATTAAAGAATTCTGAATTTCATTTTTTTTATTTTCCCCTAATACTTTTTTTGTGACGAATTGTGATTCCCTCCCCCCCCCCAAAAAAAAAAATTGGTAGGGGAAAGAAAAAGAAAAGAAAGAAAGAAAATGTTTTAATTTTCAGTTTTTGAGCTAGCAGTTGTCAAAAATGGGGGGAAAAAAGGGAGGAAAGGGGAAGACAGGAAAAGGGTTAATAAAACAACCTGATTTTTTTCTGTTTTTCAATTTTTATGTTTTATTGAAAAAATAAACATTTCAATGAAAAATTTCACTTTCAAAAAGACTGTTTTTCACTTAAAAACCAAGTTTCCAATGAAACATTTTCACCATCTCCATTGCTTTAATGCAAACCCCTAATTTTACAGATGTTTCATGCACAGGACTTAAACTGGGCTAGATTAATTTGGAAATGTATGGGTTTGCATGTGGGTAACTAAATCAGTTGTGAAGGCTTCCTTAATGTACACAAAGCCTTGGAATCTTTAAAAATAATTCCCTAAATATTGTTTGGCTACATCTTCAAAGGAACTTTTTAAACTGTAAAACAAAACAGATGAGGAAAAATGGGAATTGAAACTGTTTATCCAAAATAACGAATAGCCTCCTGAATTGATTTAGGACACAGACAATGAGAACAGCAAGAAACACACCAAGGGACACCTCTATTGGAGTTTTTATCTAGTATGATAACACTGCTCTACAGCCAAAATGCTTCTGAAATAAATGTAGTCAAACTTTACTAATTCTGGGTCACTGAGAACGAAAATGATGCTGAAAATTGTTGATTGGCTCTAGTTTTCAAGATATGCTATTGGGTCAGTATATACGACCCTTGACTTGGGAATGGCAGACGATAAGTGAGTTATAAAGAGACGGGATCTCAATTTAAACCAGAAATGACTAAAATACATCTTTGACTGGATCTATGAATAAATCTATGACTGGGTTTGAACAGTACTTGCTTTTTAGGCAAAACAATGAATGATGCAATCTGAAGCTGGTATTCATAGAAGTCATGGATGATGCAATCATAATGAAGCTTACATCACTCTGCTAAACAAATTGCCCTATATCAGCTCTAGAAATCATACAGTGTCGTGCTCTCTTATTTGTCAGTGTTTGATTTTGCAAAGGGACACATTTCTGTTTAGCCAAAATGAGCAGAGATGCCTCGTACTTGTGTGAACAGTGCAGATAACTTCTGCTATGTTTGTCGTGACATGACTTTTGCATCACAAAAGCGCAGTATAACCACTATGGTTAAGAAAGCCTATCACCTTTATTTTGGCTGCAAAATTGGAGATCAGGACAAGAAGTGGGCCCCACACATATGCTGCAACACTTGTGCAACAAATCTTCGCCAGTGGTTGAACAGGAAAAGGAAATCTATGCCTTTTGCAGTGCCAATGATTTGGCGAGAGCCAACAGATCATACCAGCAATTGTTACTTCTGCATGATGCCTCCAGTTGGGAAAGGTGTGTCAAAGAAGAAAAAGTGCCCCGTGCATTAGCCAAACATTCCATCAGCTATACGCTTAGTACCCCACGGAGAAGGACTGCCGGTTCCTGATGCACCAGAATCATTCTCACTTGAGTCAGATGAGGAAGAGGATGAAACTTCTGGTCCTGAACCATCAGTGTCACAGGACCCACATTTTCTCCCATCCTCCTCCTCTGAACCACACCTCATAACACAAGGTGAACTGAATGACCTTGTCAGGGATTTGGAACTACCCAAGAGTAAGGCAGAGCTGTTGGGCTCCAGACTACAGCAGTGGAATCTCCTAGCAGGTGATGTTAGGGTTTCCATGTTCCGTGACCGTCAAAAGGATCTTGTCCCATTGTTCTTCCTGGAAGGTGATCTTGTAGCCTGCAACAACATGGATGGTGTGATGGCACCCCTTAACATTATTGACAATCCAGATGAGTGGAGACTGTTCATTGATTCATCCAAGACGAGTCTCAAAGCTGTTTTACTGCATAATGGCAATGTTTTGCCATCAATTCCAGTTGGTCATGCAGTCCATATGAAGGAAACCTATGACAACATGAAACAACTTTTGAAGGTGCATAAACTATGACCAACATCAGTGGCAGCTTTGTGGCGATTTGAAGGTTGTTGCTCTTTTGCTTGGTCTGCAGACTGGATTCACAAATTACTGCTGTTTTCTCTGCGAATGGGATAGTCGTGCAAGAGATTCCCACTAAATCAAGAAAGATTGACCACTCTGAGAGTCATTGGAGCCTGGGAGGAAAAGTGTTCAGCATCCACCACTTGTTGAATCAAGGAAGACTTTGTTACCAGCCTTACACATCAAGCTGGGTCTGATGAAGAACTTTGTCAATGCCATTGACAAAACACAAGCAGCTTTCAAGTACCTCCATGGAAAATTTCCAAGGTTAAGTGAAGCTAAGATAAAGGAAGGTGTCTTTGTTGGTCCTCAGATTCATGAACTTCGTTGAGATGTTGCATTTGACCATGCACTGCGTGGCAAGGAAAAGACGGAATGGAAAGCCTTCCAGTTAGTGGCAATAAATTTTCTCGGAAACAACAAGGCAGACAACTACAGGTTGTTGGTGGAAAACCTCCTCAAGGCATACAAAAGCCTTGGTTGCAACATGTCACTAAAGATACATTTTTTGCACTCTCATCTAGATTTTTTTTTTTTTCCACCGAACTGCGGAGCAGTGAGCGACGAGCACGGCGAGTGATTTCAACAGGACATTGCAACAATGGAGAGAGGCTGTCAGGGCAAATGGAGCCCATCAATGCTTGCAGACTATTGCTGGACAGTGACAAGAGATGCTCCATTTAATGAATACAAGAGACAAGCCAAGAAGCGCCGAGTAGACACTGAATAGGACTAAACTATGTACATAATAGTTTTTTGCCTTTTTGTTTCATAATATTATTTATATAACCCTTTTGCTGATTTTTAAAGTGTTACATAAACAGGACATTTTATCTCTGAAGTAGACGACTTCTCAAAAATTGTAGACCAATGTAATCAAGACAGACTGAAGAGACCTAAAAGAGAATAAGAGAGAAAGAATCAGGTTGGGAGAAGAAAAGTCTGACACAAGACACCTTAAACTAAACACTATGTCTCTGACAGGCTGGTCTGCTGAAAAGGTCAGAAGGGAGAAAGTAGAAATTATGCAGAAATATACAGTTTTCTTATGCCGTATAATTGGACCTTGATGAGCTGTCTAGATGCGCTTTCTATATAGATGAGCTTTTGCAGAATTTCAGTCTATAAATCTGATTCTTGCTTAAACTGAGGCTTATTTACATCACTCTGGCAATGTAAAGGGGACTTAAAGTAGGCAGAAATTACATTTACACTCATCCTTCTCTAGCATGCTTTAGAAGTAGGTCTTACATGCATAATGTTTCCCTTGCTTTAGTTAGAGCTGACCAAAAAAATGTAATTTCCATCCTGCAGAAATTTCTGAGATTTCAAAATTTGGTTTTCTCCCAAATCAGGATGAAAAATCAAAATATCAGTATTTTTCACTAAATGAAACATTCAAAAATATGTAACTTTGATATGCATTGAAATATTTTGACTATTATATATTAAATTAAGATTTTTTCACTTTTACATTATATTAATTGTAATATAACATAAAAATCTTAATGATAAAGTTAAACAAAATGTTTTGACCATCAAAATTTTTCATATTGATAATTTACCATGGAAAAATTGAGATCAATATGTTCTTGCGAAACTTTCTGACTTTGGAGAAACCACATTTTCAGATGGAAAACTATTTCATTGGAGAATTTTTAAACAGCTCTAATTTTAGTCTGATTTTCTGTCAGAGCATCAGATTTTCAACTAATGCGAACTGGCATAAAAGCTGTTTTGACTTCCATTCAGTCTGTTCCAAAGAGATGGAAAGTCAGCCTCACAACGCGTGATGAAGGAAAAGTATCCGTAGGTTAACTTGCCTGTGATCCTCAGTGAAAGAGGAATTGACTCAAGAGTATTCTCTTACAAGGTATGTTCACTGCAGCACTGTGGTTTGATGGACACATTAGGAAATGCCTAAAGGCTACAGATGAGAATCAAGTTCAAGCAGGGCCGGTGCAACCCATTAGGCAACCTAGGCAGTCGCCTAGGGCACCAACATTTGGGGGGTGGCGACCGAGGCGGCCGGGTCTTCGGCCGCCCTGGTCGTCTGTGGTATTTCGGGGGGGGGGGGGGGGGGGGGACCTTCCACCGCCTAGGGTGGCAAAAAAGCTGGCGGCGCTCCTGAGTTCAAGTGGATTTAAGGTGACAGAACATGATTCTTCATCTCTTTTTCTGTGGTACTTTCAGTGCCATCTATGTATGATCGTTCAATTGGAATGAACCAGGATTCTAGAACCGTATTGGTTCAGGAGGGTAGCAAGTATTTTGACTGTAGACTACTTCTGTACAGCTGAGGTACAATGGTTAAACTCAAAATGTTTCTATAACTTGGGAGAGTTGTCATGGCCCAGATCCCCAAAGATATTTGGGTCACGAAGTCTCATTGATTTAAATGGAAGTTAGGAGCCTAAATACCTTTGAGGATCTGGACCTTTCTCTATATACAATGAGAAATACCAGTAACACTAGTATAATTTTTCAAACCAGTAGAAGCTTTTTATGTATATGCCTACTGTTTAAAGAATTCTGCCTTAACCAATCCCAAATTGTATTAATGACCTGGATGAAATACTGGGAAAGTAGCTGACTGAATTACTGCTAGTTTAAAATAGCAAATATACCTAGTGAACACATTTTTGATAAATGAATAGCAGCTTGTTTCCATAGTTTGTATCTAAGGATACAGAGAAATCCAGAAATATTCTTTAACAATGGCAATGATTTAGATATCCTATTTTCAAGATTTAAAGCAATATAAGTCAAATCACATAAGGTTTTAGTGAAAATAGCCAGCATTATGAACATGATTTATGTACCTGAAAATATGTGTTATATTAGACACAAGAGCACACAACTAATTCTGCTGGTACTATCTTTCATCAAAAGATTCTCATATTTGTCCATAAATTACACGGGAGACTTTTGTTTCAAATGACAATATAATTGAGATTTTCATTTCTTAGATATTCTGTGGTTTACAGCTTCTATTATATTTTGACATGGTGCAGGAAAATAAATGTCACTTAAAGGATATATTTATGCTAGATTTCAATCACTAATATATATTGAAAGATGTAAACAGAGATGAAAGCACAAAGCCTATTGTTTTGAGACACTTCAAGACTTCAGTGACAGAGAACAAATTGTAAGTTTGCCTCATAGACTGTGTGGTAGCTATCACTATCATAACAGTATTTTAGGGGTTGCCGGGGGAGGGAGGGGAGTGTTTTCCTCAAAACCAAAAGGATTAACAGCATTTTGTGAGATTAACAAATTCATCAAGGATGGAATTTTATCATATTCTAGATTGCCGATAGCTCTCTTTTTCAAATGTCCTGCGATTGCACTGTTGAACTTCTTGATGGATAACCATTTATCTGATTTATAAGTTGCTTGTCACTTCTAAAGTTCTATGTAATGTCTGTCCAAATAACTTGAACTGGCAGGTATGGTGCAAACTGCTTTCAAAGGTTTGCCAGATTGGTGTCACCTGAAATGATTTTGGGGGGCACAATAGGCTAGCCCCCAAGTTTTACTGAAGTCATTAAAACAAATGCCTTTATAGGCAGAAATGGAAGGAGCTGCTAAAATGGTCTGTCTAAACCAGGTGCATTCACTTTGACAGTAACATCAGATGCACATAAATGTCAGATGCCTTGTTTGTCCCTGAAATGTTGCAGCATGTATATACTACAAATCCTCCAACCATTACTGTACTAGTACCTGTGGGTGATCTGTGTAAATATCCCAGTAAGCCCCAGTTATCGACACCATTACCAGCATTGAACCCTCAGCGTGCAGCCCACCTCTCAGGAATGTGCTTTTTTTGGCACTGGAAGATTTTTTTTTCTGCTGATTGGTTGAGGCCTGTGGGCATTCTTATCTGTTTTGTGAACAGAAATAATGACCTTGGATCACTGTACTGTCAGAACAAAATGCAAAACTCAGTTGACTTAGTTTCCCTCCATACATTTATCACTCATAGGGTACATCTACCCTGTCCCTGGAAGCATGCTTCCTCACTCAGGTAGACAGATGGTAGCCTGATTCTTTTTAATGGTTTATAATAATTGCATTGATTATCAATTGTTACTAGTTTAATGAGCTGGGGTAATTGAGTTCTTGTCTAAGAGCCAGGCTCCACAGAATTAAAACTGACAAGTTCAATATCTTTAAGTGAACCTTGGGGTGTATGGCAAAGACACTCAAACTGAGGGCAAAGCCAAGCCTCGGCTATTTTTATTAAAATGATCAGGAAAGAGATAGCAGTAATACAATCTTAGATATCTTTGGAGTCATTCCCTGCATATGCTCAAATATGTATATATTCACAGCCTTCTCGCGGTTGGAGAGAGATAAAGAACTGGCCCTGTCACTGGCATGCCAAATGAGTTTGATGATCCAGGTTCACCAATGCCCAAAGATTAGTGGTAGATAATAACGAAGAGCTGAATGGTCAATGATGGAAAAGCTAGCTCCTGCTACATAGTGGCTTGGCCTATTATAAGGCATGGGCACTGTAACGAATATGCATTCTAATACCCAGCCTTCCATGTCCAAATCTAATTTCCTCACCCTCATAATATTGGGGTGCACTTATCCTATAGGATAACATATTAATGCTATTTAGATCAATATATATATATATATATATATATATATATATATATATATATATATAATCACCTATTGTTCAAGCAGGTTTATGACTAGACATCTGCCAATGATTCTATCCTAAAATATCCAAGCCCAGTATGAGTTCAGTGTTCCTGCATTTGCCTGGTATTATTATGTACCAACTCCCTCTCTTGATCAAGGTATTCCCAGTTCCCCAAAATCTAGGGTAACTGTTGGGCCATGTATGTATGCTAAGGATCATAGGCCTACTTCACGTATGCTAACTTGCTTAAGTCAATGTCTTACAGGATACAAAACTGTAAGTCCTTTGTGTTACTGCTGATTAAAATAAAAGGCTAAGCTAGCTCTATGGCTACAAGACCCATGTTAGTTAAGCTCGAGTTAGTGCACTAAAAATAGCAGTGTAGCTAGAGGTAGCATGCTCTGTAGCTTAGGCTAGCCTCCTAAATGCAAACCCATCTGTACCCCCTCACTGCATACTCGGGCGGCTAGCCCAAATCACCACTGCTATTTTTAGTACACTAGCTCAAGCAAAGCTATCATGTCTCTGTCTCCCCAATTGTGAAGGAAAGCTCCTAGCTGCAGTGTGGACATACCCATAAACATACAGACAACATGAGCACTCGCACATAGAGACACAAATAAACTATGAACTAATCATGCTTTTACATCTACATGCTATAGGAACCTCAGGAGACAGACTCTGCCCACACCTCTTCAGGCACACAAGGAATGGGAGGGGACTGAACAAAATTACTGTGCTAGTCATTAAGACACTGCGACTAAGGAATCCCCAAATTGAGCAGAGACCTGGTCCTGCCCCCACACCTCTGTTTGAGGAAAGTCTTTATTTAACTCCATGTATCTTATTATTTTATCTGTTTAACAAACTCCATTTAAGAGAGCCCGAAATCCAAAGCTGTAATAACTATTAAGTTAATGGAGCCAATAACTGCTACTAGGAACAAGTGCTGATGGGAGCCTCAAGAAACAAAGGAACTGACTTTAAACATCAAGGAAGTTATGATCAATAGGGAGAGGATGGGGTCAAAGGTGAGGGAACTCAGAGAGCCCACCCCAAAGGCTGCTGCAAGGAGGCTGGCTGTGGTCAGTGTGGGCACAGAGAGCTAAAAGAACTTGAAAGCTGCAAGTCCTGGTTAAACCTTCCTTTTTCCCTATTTCTGAGAAGCACATACTATATCATGCATATCAAATAAGGTGGCTAACATAAACTATTCCTTTGACGAAGCCAAAGTCCAGTTCATTTTAGGTATAATGGTGCCATAACTTGTGAAGTTTTTATTAATACAGAATATCATTGTGACACTCTGTACCCTGGGGGAACACTGTGCACGCCCATGTTCATCCTTATAATATGATTGTGTGGTATCCAGTGCAAAGTTTGTCATGTCAGATGTCTTCAGAAGGCTCATGATGCACTGAGCATTGTTGTTACAGCAATGTTATAGTAATGTTTTAGGTTGTAATTTCATGTATATAGTTATGAGGCTGAAAATGTGTCCTCGTGACTTAAAAGAAGCCCAGGCAAAACTCTCCAGGAGCAGAGGGGCAGTTCACACCTCATCAGGGCATATATGGGACAAACCCTGCCCAGCCTCACAGGAACAAAGGACATTGGCCTAGGCAGCAACCACGGATCTGTTGGACTCTCGAATGAGTCACTCCCCTTCCCTTGGTCAGTTTGGGACTACAATAAGGTAATGCTCACCTGACTTTGAGGTGGGGGGGGGAAGCCAAGAGGGAAGAAAGAACATGATAAAAGGGAGAGACATTTGCCATGCTCTTTCTCTTCCACCTCCACCAAGCAACTGAAGCGCTGATCAAAGGGGAGAGCCTGGCTGAAGGGCAACCAGGCAACCTGTGGTGAGAAGCACCTAAGTTTGTAAGAGCACTGAAAGTGTTAAGATCAGTGTACAATGTGTTTTGCTTTTATTTCATTTGACCAAATCTGACTACTTGTGCTTTGACTTATAATCACTTAATCTGTCTTTTGTAGTTAATAAATTTGTTTGTTTATTCTACCTGAAGTAGTTTGTTTGGTTTGAAGCATGTCAGAGACTCCCCTTGAGATAAGAAGCCTGGTACATATCAATTTCTTTGTTAAATTGATGAACTCATGTAAGCTTGCAGTGTCCAGCGGGTACACTGCAAGACCGAGGTTCCTAGGGTTGTGTCTGGGACTGGAGATATTGGCTGGTGTCATTCGGTTGCACAATCCACGCAGCAGCTGGTCAAAAGTGCTCACTCACGTAGCTGGGAGCAGGTTACCTGCTAGAGGCTGTGCATGAACAACCCAGGAGTGGGGGTTCTCACAGCAGAGCAGGGTAAGGCTGACTCCCAGAGTTGAGGATTGGAGTACCTAGCAGATCACCAGTCCAGATAACACCAGGGGAATGTCACAATCATCCGCTAACACTTATCACTGTAATATTCATGCTAATAATGTCATTTTAAAGAGCAGTCGAGAGGGGACAAATATTAACATCAGTGGGGGTTTTCCCCGAATAAAAACAGAGGGCTAAATTCTGCCTGGCTCATAAGCCAGAGTGCAGGGCATAGAAGGATCATGTTTTCCCTCCTTTAAGGTCTGGCAGAATTGGAGTCCATGGGCACTGTGGAGTGGAGGGAATACTCAATCCCTGCACCATGGGTGGCACCCAGTGTCCCTTTGGGAACAGGTAGGTAGGTAGAAGCTGAGACAGCTCCTTATCTGCCAATCAGGAGAGCTGTTCATCCAGGCAAATGGTAGTAAGTTGCAGCCCATGGAGTGATGTAGTAGTGGATGCACAGCCTTTGCACGCTCAAATAGAATGTCTCTGCTCAGAGCAGTGTAGCCTCCTTACTACTCCTTACTGGCTGCACCTCTAAGGCCCAATTGAGCCCAGAGTAAGGGCCACTATATGAATACTATTATATGGTAACAATAACAATTGTATGTTATTAAATGCAATTATAATACATATATTAACAAACTTGCCATTTTGCTGATAAAATGTAAGAAGTCAGAAAGGGAAATAAATGAGAAGAGGTTGTGTTAGCAGTTAGCGCACAGAATGGTCCACACAATGTCTGTATTCAGCTAGAGAACAAAGACAAAACACAACACACTTGACACAGAAACTGCAGTAGTGAACTAACAGTGAAGTGAGTCTCTTTATATAACTATGGCTAGGGCTGCTGAACTCTAGATTACCATTTATATGCTGGTAGAAAATGATGAAGCACTTAGTTACCTACCATCAATAGAAACTAGCAGCAGGACAATATGGAATTACTGGGTAATAGCTACTCTGTTGCAAAAATCATGTTACAATATTGTATGGCTTATAAAGAGAAAAGTGAATTCCTTTATGCAGTGGTAAATTGTTGACCAAATGGCATTCAATGTATATTTTTCCACTTTACTCATTTACAAACCCAAACATTTAACTTTTAGTAAAACAAGGTGTTCAACTTGTCAGGAGCTTTTTTTACATGTGACTTTGTAGGGGTATTATTACATCTATTAATAGAACATTTAATGAGGCAATTTTTATGAAACCCATGCGCAGACTGATTAATATATTTAACATGTTTACCAAGAGCAGACGAAAAGAAGAGGAGATAATAAATGCTTGATGAAAATGCTCAGCTGCAACAATCAGTGTGATTATTTCAACTTCATTAGATTATTTTTCTTCATATGCTTAGTACCCAAATAATTTAAGTGCAAATTATATTTCTGATTAATAAAGGAAGTAGTTAAAATAGTTTAAAAGATTCCCCCCCTTACTTTCTATAAAAAACTAGAAAAGAAAAAAAGGAAAGGTCACCTAAAAGGACATAGCATTTTATTCAATCAGGAGAAACTATTATAACGTGCTGAAAATGTGAACTTTGAGAGAAAGCAGGAAGAATAAAACTAGCAGGACAAAGAAAAGATCATTATAAAGTAAATTAAAATCTGCACCCAGTATCTCCGTTACCATTCATGTGGGTTTAGAGATGTGTAGAATTCCATGCCTTGATTTTGCTTTACAAATACTATTATGGTAAACAAGACACTTGACAAAAATGTCAAATTTAGTCTACCTTGAAACGTGTGTGTTTTTTTTTTTTTTTTTTTTTTTAGTATTTCCCAGCAAAACAGATTATGCCCCTTGTGGTTGCAAATACCTAGATATCTATATAACTTTACTCATCCAAATAGTCCCATTGTAGTCAATACACCATTTGGCTTAAATGGGGCTTTTCACTTGAGTGATGTTATGACTATGTTAAGTGTATGCAGAATTGTGGCCTAAACTCTATCAATCGCTTAAATAGAAATGATACCGAGTGTGGGCTCTGTAGACAAGCATGACACAAAAGTGAGACCTTTTGGGAAGGGCTTATGGTTTTCTTTACCTACCATCAAAGAACCTCAGGACAATGGGAGTTTTGCCACTGGCTTCATTGGAAAGAAGATTAGGCCACAAATTTCACTTTGTTCTTCCAGTGGTAGCTCGCTTCCTGGAAGGCTAAAGATCAATTACAATAGGTACTGAGTAGTTCCTCAAGCACCTTTAATTTTCATTGCTGATGCTTATTTTTGTTATTGTTGCTGTTATTATTATGAAGATTTAAATAATACAATTAAATCAACATTTTAAAATCAGAAAAGTTGGGGATTATACAGTTCATTTGCTAATCAAATACATTCAACAAATCTGACAATTATATCAGTAAATGTAATAATATATGTTTAAAGTTGAGTAAAAATAAATATCAGAACTATAACCCCACATTCATGAAAGCTTAGTATTTAATTTTCTTAATGAATGTTACTTTATACTAAATAGGTATAGGAATAAACCACCTATTGATATTTTCTGTTTCCACTAACAAGATACCCATCATGTACAATCATCCACTGGGAACTACAAAGAAAAGTGGCTACTCTTACAATGTTTCCACAGATATGAGAGCTTGTACTGGTTTGAGAAATATTTTGTCGATCCGCTCTACCTGCTGAGGCCCAAATGTGGAGCAAAATGTTTGACAAAGGTCCAAAATAAGGAACATAAACAAGTATAAACATAGCAAGCTTAAAACACTTTAAGAATCATTAATTTAATTTACATAACTCATTCTCTCACCTAAGTTTCGTGACTTTTTTTATTTCTGATGTAGATAATTCTCAGCAATAAATGTGAAAGGATACCAAAGATGTATGGAACATAGGTAACTTTGAGAATCAAATTAGTGATGTCCCCTGAAATGGGGGTACATATGAGGAATATGATGTTCTATGCATATAACAAAAAATAGTGGTAAAATTAGTACAAAGTTTCAAAGTGATAGAAACTGTCAAAGTGTGCCCACTTTTTCTTGGCTTTATAAACATTTTGTAGTATTTACGAATTCTAGTAAATAGAGAACATGCATCAAAATATGCCCTTCATCTCCAGCATTCACAAAGTCACTTAAGAGGTGTGTGTGTGTGGACTACAGCACTGTTTCCTTTCTTAGCCTTTCTGGCACATTTGTCTGGGCACCATCTCTGTCAGTTATATCTTCATGGAAATGAAGTCCCTGAGCCCTTCTGATTAGACCCTCAGGTCCATTGCTAACCCCAAGATTCCCCAATCACTTAAATACACTTTCTCAGATAATCCCATCAGAGGTATGAGACTTCTGGGTTACAGCTTATCTCTCTCAGGAGACACGTGGTAGTTGTAGAACATAACAAAATGACACTTTGCACAGAGCTCTATATAGCTCTTTATTTAATCACATGAGAAATACACAGATCTTTACAATAAATAATAAACCCTACAAGCATTTTCTTTGACCCCAGATCACCCTTCCCTTAGAAAACCTTGGAGGACCATCTGTATTCAGGTAGGAAGGGCCCCCCTCCCATTGCTTCATCTGGCCCAGGCACCAGTGTCACTCATCCTAAATTGGTGAAAAATGGCTCAAGAGTGAGCAAATAGATCAGCTCCTGCCCAGTCTCCTTTATCATATGAGTCCTTGGTCAGTCTCAACAGGTGATCTCAGACCCTTACTAGATGACTTCATTGCTAAGTGACCTCTCCTTTCATAAAGTTCTCATGGTAGCCAGTCAACATTTTGTCTATAGCAATCACATTTCAGTGGTAAGGCGATTAAGTCACTGACCCTCTTTTGTTAGCCATTTGCCACCAGCCTTTGGAATTCTAGTCCAACATGGAGGTAACAGGATCTCAAAGAAGGGAAAGAACCTCATATCCAAAAAGGATTCTGCTGACTGGTAAAGATACATACAGAGAGTTCATGGTTTCACACGATTAATACATTTTACAGACAGATTTCCCCAAATCATCACAGAGGGTCCACAACATTTCACAGTAGACACTCAACACC
Organism: Malaclemys terrapin pileata; assembly: GCF_027887155.1. Classification (NCBI taxonomy): domain Eukaryota; kingdom Metazoa; phylum Chordata; order Testudines; family Emydidae; genus Malaclemys; species Malaclemys terrapin. Next base: position 181,619,810 of record NC_071506.1, read on the forward strand.
TTCAAAGGTAGAACCACTAGTGTGTGGTCCTGCTTAATCCCTATGGCAAGTGGTCTACTAGAGATGATGGCTAACTCGAAAAATAGCCAAAAAACCTTTGCCCAATGCTGTTTACAACCTCAATAAAGTTTTGAACACTCTGCAGATAAACAATGCAAAGCCCAGTGATTATAAAACACATACACTTACATGCAAAGAAATTATGAAAAGGCAACAAAATATACTCTATTGCAGGTGGCCTTTTCCTCACTCTCCATTCAAACACTACCTTGAACTATGGAGGCTATGAGCTCTTGATGGGCTAGTGAGGAGTCCTGCAGCAACCTGGTTGGTGGACCCTTATGTATCCTACCCATTAGTCCCAGGCCTTCATGTTACTTAAACACTCACTAAAGGGTTATGTTCAAGCTGGAAATTGTAGGATTTGTTTTAAAAGAGTAAAGTTATACATAATCCAAGATTAATAATAATGTGTTCTTTTTTACATTTTAAAATTGAAAACGTTTTCCGGTACTGTATGCAAACACAGTAACATGGGTTAATACACTAAAAGGCAACAGCAGAAGTACAATTCTTTACAGGGTGTGGAGGTAGAATGGCCACATAGAAGTACATGAAGGCCTGCTCAAAGGTGCACTAGATGTGAAAGGATGGGGGGAAATGCCACTTGACTGCTCTTGACAATTCTTCAATCCTCTAGTTAGCACCAGATTAAAGTAATCTCCGTAAATAACACTTTTGTCAGGTCACCCTCTAATGGTTGGTTGACAGAAAGAGTAGGAGCTTACTACTGCTACCTTCTAATGGAGTTACTTCTTTGACATAAGTGGCAGCAACCAATTCTTTTAATGATAAAGGACTGAAGTTCAATACCCACAGTTCAAATGGAACTATCCTGTGCCTCTGGGGCTGAAGACCTTGGTTTCTGTCCTTGTTGACAACCCATGAAGATTGGTGATTACAGAGAGCTGGGTGGACTAGTGGAGAGGACTTCTCCTTTCCATGGATTGCCCCATGGTTCTTTTGAGATACTGGAATGTGGATTTACTCCTAAGAACTGAAACAGTCTATTTTCAATAAACCAAATGTAGTGCAAAAAAGTAAGGGCAAGATTGTTTTAAGGCAAAGCTCTGTATAGAAGGCGCACATGTAGAGTAGACATAAGTAAATAGTCCTTTTGGGGTTGGGATCATGGTCTTTGTCTTGACAGTGTTCCTTTAAAAATTCCATTTTAGGACTCCCCTTTGTAATATTTCAAAATTTGTATTTGTTAAAGGTGATATAATAATGACTGCAATGTGTGAAAAGTAAATATAAACTATCTGAAATGAAAAAGTAACTAAATAAAATATAATAAATATATATTCTTCAAACTACTGCAAAAGCACACTATGGATGCTGCACAGTATATACTATTGTAACAGATTGGTGAGAATGTACAGCCCTCAGGATGACTTCAGAACATCAATACTATTTTCAGAATCAGAAATCCATTTTTGGAAGAAATTAGGTTGATTGATATGACACTTTCTTTGACCTTGAAACTGTATAGAAGGAACAGGGAAATTAATTTTCTCTGTACCAAATGAAGCATGCAGTTATCAGTAGTTGATATCTCCTTAAGAGGAAGGGGAAATAAATTTATTGAAGGAAATGAGGTGGTGTTGTCATAAAAATATGTATTTTTAATAACAGTAACACACGTCTACAAGGGGGGCACTAGACCCTGCACCTTAAATAACTGACCCCATTGTACAAAGTAACTGTGCCTAGTTGGATGTAATAGTGTAAATATATGAAAGAGAATAGAAACAAAAAAGAAATTTTCTCCTGCTTTACAAGCATGAGAAATCCCATTTTGGGTGTTAAAGATAAGGGTTTATGAAGCCTAGAAAGCTAAGTGAGCAAAGAAATAATGTGGCATGGCTGCATGAACACCCCAAATAACTTGCAGGAAATTTCTTTAATTAGCAGTGCTGGAGAGAGAGATGGTTATAACCCATGGCCTTGAACATCTTTTCATTCATATGTAAAAACATTTTGGCTGTAAGTGTTTTTCCTCACTTTTAATTGTATAATGGCTTTGTGGTCAGGGACCCTCTAAATCTGAGGTCCTCTGAGTTTTGATGGGTTTCTTTCAGGTCGGTTGAAGTAAAAGGTGCTTGGCCAAGCTGTCTAAAGTGCAATGGAGATTCTGAAAAGCTCTGTTTTCTTCCCTCCAGTATAAAGTATCAGAGGGGTAGCCGCGTTAGTCTGTATCCACAAAAACAATGAGGAGTCCGGTGATACCTTAAAGAATAATAGATTTATTTGGGCATAAGCTTCCATGGGTAAAAAACCCACTTCAGATCCATGCATCTGAAGAAGTGCTTTTTTTACCCATACCCACAAAAGCTTATGCCCAAATAAATCTGTTAGTCTTTAAGGTGCCACCCAACTCCTCATTGTTTTTCCATTGTTTAAAGGTACTACTATATTTTTAATTGCACATAAATGTCAGTGAAAAATAGTATGATGAGCCTGTGCTTTGACGTTATGACAAAGGAGAGACCTTCCTAAATTGATTGGTACCTATGACATGGAAGAAGTACTTGAGTATTTAGTGAACAGATACAATAATACCCCTATATATGTGTTTTTAGGTAGTCAGTAAGAGCATGCAATGACAGTAAGCAAATCTAATCCTTCAAGACATAAACTGACTGGCACAGTGGGGTTAAGAAGGATTTTTCTCTCCATACACAGATTGTGACCAAGTCAGATGGAGAGCTGTAAAAAAGTGGTCGTATTGGGTTCCGGAAGGTGGGCGGGCCTTTTTCCCTGAGCTGAAAAGAGGTCAATTAGGGACACCTGAGTCCAATAAAGGCTGCATGTGATCTTTAAAAACACCTCTTCTGGTGAGAAGGAGAGATGGGAGATAAGCTGCAACTGTGAGAAAAGGCTTTGCCGGGGTGGATAGCTTCTTTCTTCCCTGCTGGGGAAGCAACCAAGCTAACAGACTGTTTGGGGGAAGGACTGGCATCCAGAGCTCAGTGTAATGAGACGATACCCTACAGAGGAGCCAGGGAGAAGTATTCCCCTTTTGTGTTATGAACTTGTGTGTTTGTTTTGGATGAAAATTACTCCTGGGGCACACCTTGTAAATACTGAAGAATTTAAACCTGAGTGAGGAATAAAAACTCTGCGGGGGGGACTGATTTACTCTAGCCCCCCACTCCACTCCACTCCCCGCCAGAGGGTGAAACACTGAGCCTGGTGAAGTGAAGGAAGTGCCTTGCCATCAGACTTTTATTGTTGTCTAGGCATGTTATGTGTACGCTTAGGAGCATTATGTGTCAGTCTCCACTGATGCATTTGGTGTTTTCTACAGCTGGATGTAGAACAGGAGACTTCATGATTAGATGGCCTGGTCTGCTGTGCTTACAACTGTCATGATTTTATTGAGTCTTGTGGTATTTGGTGTTTTCTGAAGGCCCCAGTTTGTGCAGTCAAACTGATTATGAGAAAATCTCATCTTTCATTTACCCCATTCCTCCTCCTTTCCTCCCCCCCCCCCCGAAAAAATAAATTAAGGTTTTTAAGCCCTCATAATTGAAGATGAAAGCTTAAAAATATGATCTGTGTGTACTGTTGAGGCTGAAAAACCAGCAGGCAAATAAAAAGAACCCAATATATATTATTTTAAAAAATATTTTTAAGCCAATCTCACAATTTTTGAACACTTGGGCTTTGCAATGCTGGGTCTGATAATGGCAAAATCTTTCTTAAAATGCTGTTAAAAGGCTGGAATATCAGACTGTTACACTCTGAAAACAGTTAGTCTACCTAATGATGCCTTGCAGTAATAGTCTAGTGTGAAAGAATTTAAGCCTTGATAAACTGGGCTGACTGGTGTGCAAAGCCATGGAGAGGGAGTGTTCCACTGAAGTTTCCATGCCATGTTATCTGATTTCAAGAGGCCCCATTAAGTACACACACACAAAGTTTCTTATGGGCCAGACAGCTTTCTTGATAGTATTGCATAGAGACCTATTTGAAGGCTTTTTGTGGCTATATATTCAGGAAAACAATGAACCCTATGTTTCCTCAACAGAATACTAAGGGTCCATTCCTGCTTTCTGACATGGGGTTTTGATTGTCATAAGAAATCAGACTACGTGTTTTCCTGTGCAAGTGTGGTAGCTTGTGAAGACACCATGTTTTGAGGACACGATGTGCCCTAAGGGGCTGATTCAAAGGCCAATGAAGTCGTTGAGAAGTCTCCCTTAATTTTAATAATCTTCGGATCTAGCTCTTTATAACACTTTATTTATAACCATTATTTATTTGCTAATTGCAAACTATTCATACATTAAACAGTGAAGAATTCTAGGGAGGTAAAGTTACTGATGGCATTTGCTTGTTGTTGCCCTGCCCTTCATGTTAATAAGTCAGTGAAGGCTTATAAACCTATCACACCAGGAGGAACTGATGTTACTGCTGATCAGATCTGTCATCCGCTCACACTTTAGCACTGATTTGTAGAAAGTTCCTAAAGTCCCCTGATCACCAGGGTGGGGCTGTTGTTTGGACTTTTTAATTCCTAACTTTTCTGGGAAAGTGAGAATTTAACCCTGCCTCATACTTCCCTAACTAGTGACATAAAGATTTTTATAGTTTTTACAGCTTACTTATTTGTATGTATAATTTTGTAGTTCTGACACTTTACAAGGTATGCAATTGATAAATATTGTTCATTATTTTGGACTGCTGATAGTTTTAGATTTATTTTTAAGTTCCCTATTTTTTTATTAGGATGTATCTGAACGAGGACTTTTTATTCTACTTTACTTCATCAATATCCTCCAAGAGGAATTTGAAGTAGGACAAAGGATAAAGAAAAGATATTAGTGTGATGAAGTGGGACTGTTCTTTGAATACTGAGTGGGGAGTATTGGCCTGGGAAGGTTGCAGGGGAGTTTTGCTGGGGCTGTCTGCAATGGGGATGGGAGACTTTCACTGAGGGAGGATACCTGAACATGTAACATGAGAACCCAGGAAGGGGGTTGGAGGTCAGGGGACACCTCTGCCCGGGAAACTGGACAAAGGCTGGGGGGAGGAGCCGGGGGGGAAGCTAAGTAAGACGGCTGGAGGGAGTTGCAGTTTGGAGCTGGTTGGGGAAATGGAGAGGAGCCCAGATGGGCTCTGGTCTCCCAATGGGGCTCTGGCCTCCCTTCCCTCCCCTCCTCCCCCCAATGGACCTAACTGAGGGGGTCCTGTTGTCTGTACCTGCAAGACCTGTCTTGGACTGTGTTCCTGTCGTCTAAATAAACCTTCTGTTTTACTAGCTGGCTGAGAGTCATGGTGAATTGCAGGAAGCCAGGGGTGTAGGGTCTTGTCCTCCGCGACACTCCGTGACAATTAGTTCTTGATACCTGAAGGTGACGGAGTTAAATAAAAAAGATTTCCCTCATAAGCTAATCATTACCACAATTCCCTTTATTCACTGCTACCTTGTCATCTGTTCATAATATACACAGGTTGTTCTATGATCAGTTTAGTCCCTCATCTTCCAATGTAGTGTTAGGTTTAATTTTATCAGATGCTTGGGATTTCTATTCTCTCTTTGATCTTTAAAACAACTTATTTTTGAAGACGGTGATAAAATTAATGAATTGCAAATCACCTTTGATAGTTTTAATATTCTCTTTGCTATATTAGCAAAGGATAACACAATATTCCACAAGACGTTAGAGTTTTTTGAAAACTGCTGTAAAGCTTCTTACGTCAGAATAATAGGTTTACAGAAGATTTGTCTCTCGTCCATTACTTTTGGGAATAGTATTGGGAGAGACATTTCTGACATTGTTGCATTTCAAGTACCTTGAGTTCATCTTTGATTTTTAAATTCATCATTATGTCAAACATTTAGATTAACACCTGGTAAGGATAATGTGAAAAATATGGGATCACTGAAAGTTTGCAAATGACACAAATTGTAGGAGCAGTACATAATGAAGACAACAGATCACTGATTCCATATGATCTGGATCCCTTGGTAAACTGGGAGCAAGCAAACTACATGTTTTCCTATGGCTAAACAAAAAAAATATACGTCATGCTGTCTAGTATGTCTCATGACCCTGAGCGCTAATCTGAAGGCAGACTGCCAAGAAGCAGGGCAGAGACCCCGAACTGGTGGTGCATTCTAGAATTAGATTTCACCAACCCAATAACAAGTGTGAACTCCTAAAGACTATAATGGTCTTACTATGGAGTCACAGACAGTCCCCTCGGGTATCCTAGTATATCTTGTCCCCACGCAAACTGCACTTGGTTATAGAGGTTGCTATACATCAAAGATCTACAAATATTCAGGTTGCCCCCAGTCTGAAGAGACCAGTCACGTACCCCAGTGTGTACCTTAGACCAGTGGTTCTCAAAGCCGGTCCGCAGCTTGTTCAGGGAAAGCCCTTGGTGTGCTGGGCCAGTTTGTTTACCTGACACGTCTACAGGTTCAGCCGATCACGGCTCCCACTGGTCACGGTTCGCTGCTCCAGGCCAATGGGGGCTGCCAGCACATCCCTCGGCCCACGCCGCTTCCCACAGCCCCCATTGGCCTGAAGCGGCAAACCGTGGCCAGTGGGAGCCACGATCGGCTGAACCTGCGGATGTGGCAGGTAAACAGACCGGCCCGGCCCGGCAGGGGCTTTTCCTGAACAAGCAGCGGACCGGCTTTGAGAACCACTGCCTTAGATCTCACACCTCAGTCTTGCATCTGAAGAAGTGAGGTTCTTACCCACGAAAGCTTATGCTCCCAATACACCACAGGAGGGCAGACTAGATGATCACAATGGTGCTGTCAGGGCTTGGAATCTATGAATCACAAAGGTAGCCTGTCCAATTTAGGAGATTTTATTTTATTTTGAAACATGTTACTAAAGCTACATAAAATCAGAGGGGAAAAATGTTGACATTACAGAATGAGGCTGCAGTCCCAAAATAAGTCCCATATTGGTGAGGACCCTAGAAGTCAGTGGGGCTCTGGGACACTTTTCAGGGTGGCCCAAGGTGTCCAGGATGAATCACTACCACCTGCTCATAGTGGGAGAGAGCTTTATCTGTGTCTACAAGCAGAAACCTTTCCCAACTACTGGCTGCAGGTAAGGCAAGTGCACCACTCTGGATGTTGTAGTAATCTGTCCCCATTTTCTCTCTCTGAAGGCTAACAATTCACACACCCCACTATGTTACACATAGGTGCCAGTCCCTTATCTTCTGTATACTCACAATGTACACTGATTTGCTGCCTCCATAGAATCACTGTACCCCAGTTCATTGACTGTACCTCAGTTCAACACTCTCCTTAGCGCAAGACATGTAGGCAGATTTATAGTAAAACCAAACTGAAGTTTATTTAACAGAGCTTGATATAAAGATTCAAATAAAAGTAAGTATAAGATTTGGAAACATAAAGTGACAGGTAAAAGAAAAACTTGAGATGTAAACTGTAGCCTAGGCTTATTATTAAGTTAAATTTGTCTAATCTCTCTCTCACCCAAAGGTCAGTCCTTGCAGCATTGGTCTAGTTCAAAGAGCTGGTATCCACCTTTCATGAGACACCCATGATGGCAGAGTTTCTCCTCTGTGTTGGATTAAATCTTGTGGCTGTTCCTCTTCACTTATAGAGTTGCAGACTATTGTCTCTTACCATAGGGGGGTCCCCTATTCAGAGACTTTTCTTGAAGTTCTTATGTTTTTGTAAATTCTCTAGCTTGCATCTGGTCTGGACAGTAAACATAGACTGTCTCAATGGATGTTGATTGTTCCCAGTGTTGACTTAGATACCTCTGAGACCCTGCCTCACCACAGGTGACAGGTTTCACTTCAACAATTTTGAAACCCAATATTCAACATTTTACATAAATTATTTTCTGTGCAAACATCTCACAGTAACCATCAGCTAATTCTTAGCCTTCAACAGAGACCCTACACAACCTTTTTGAATGAAACAATGAGAAGATTGTCAGGCACATGGGTAATACACATGTCTCGGCATGTCTGTTCTGCCCTCAAGTATGAGATGGCAGGATAAGGAACTTGAGTGTCCATCTATTGCTCTGGTTTGTCCTAGTGAGACTTAACGTGGTTCCAGGCAGAAAGATTTATTTTTCTTATGATTATGTGAAAATATTTTTCATATTTGACCAGAATCCTGAAGCAGATAAGTATAACGATGATCCTCTACTCTAGGTAGACCAGAGGACAAAGCTAAGATAGATTCTATACTTCCAGATTTCAAAGAGTACACTTGACTTTTCTGAACTATTTCACTTTATATTAACTAAACAATTTTGTCCTCTTATGTTTTTTGTTCATAAAATCCTTTAACTGTAGTATATTTTAAGTGTTCTAGAGTAGCCCAAAGTATTGTTAAGATTTGTCTGGACAAATGGGTGTATAATTTGCTATATTTTTCTTTTTTATATTTTGTTAATTGATGCCTTGATTCAGAAATGTTCTTAAGCATGTTCATAAATTTGGGCACATGAGTAGTCCCACAGGATCTGCTTTAAAGCCCACTGAAGTCAATAGGAAGACAGCCATTGACTTCAATAGGCTTTGAACCAGACCCAAAATGCTTAAAGTTGTGATTAAATAGCTTCATAAAGGCCTTTGCCTTTGTTATTTGGATGTTAAATCAATACATTAATTTTGATGGATTGTTCTGATAATTCTAAATGAAATATCTAGAAATGTTAAGAGCTCATTGAATCAGAGTGCATCTAATACATTGATTCAATTAAATATCTGATTTATCTTTAACTGCTAGTTGTATTTTCATTAGATCCTCATGATATATTTTCAAATTGGGAAACAATCTGCTGCTGATAAAAGGCATATCACACTTATCTAAATCAGGATTCTTTAATAAGTGGTGATTTTACTCCAAGTTCTGGGTTCTACTCTGCAATCCCTCCACAGGTAAAAAAAAAAATTATGTCCCGGAAAGTCCTTCATTTAGTGCTAATGCAAGTTCTCTGAGTATAAGAGCTAGCAAAACTGTTTTCTTAGTTAGTTTCATAGTGCTGATGTTAAAAGAAAATCTTGAATAGCAATGGACAATTAGACTTGAGATAGTGTTAGCTACTGGATGAATTTTGGTTCTTTCTCATTTCCTCTACATTTCTTTAGCTGAACTAAATTGGTTGAATAATTTTACTGAATGATATTGTCTTAACACTGAACCTTTATGTAATGTTTCTTATAAATGACTTTACACTATGAAATTCACCAGAGGTCAGTGGTACAACCATTTAAATGCAGCCTTTATGCATGTTCAACAACTACTGCCAGCTTTTCACATCCGCAAAATCACAGAGCGAGTTGAATTTCCTTTGTTTTTTGCAGCCCAAATAATTTGTCAGTGTTCTATTTATTTTAAGATTTGACTCTGCGTTTTGCAGACTTTCACATAGTGAGAAAGATATTGCCACGGGCATTCTGCACTTGCACCTAGGACTGTTGACTGTTAGTGGTTGCAGCATTTTTCAAGACTCGGTATGCTATGAGGCTGAGACCATGAGCAATGCATCTCACCCATTTAATTAGAACCTGAAAGAGCTCGTGTTACTTTGCTGTTTGCAAGCAAAGCTGCCTGTAACTATGGAACTGTCAAACCCTATAAAGTGCCCAAACCCTCTCCAGTGCCTATTAAATTTAGGCTGTTCTTTATATATGTGAGAAATGGCTTATCTGCAAGCATAGTCTGTACCTAAAATTTTGACCCATGCAGAAAGAGAAAATGCTATCTAGGGGGAGGAATAAAAGTGGCAGTGTACTTTTCACAACTGCTTTAGCTTCATACATTTAAACAACCTGATCTTATTTAGACTTTCAGAACCAATATTGAAAAATGCAAGTCCTAATTTAAAACACAATCAGTAAAAAACTACAAAGAATATTAGTGTGAATCTATATATAGAGGTGAAGAGTAAAATCGGAGAACTGGGATTTGCAGGACAAGAACAAAAAGGTCAGAGAGGAACAAAATGCCCTAATCATCTGATCTCCCCCCGCCATCGGTGTGAGAGGAAATTCAGGCCACTATTTTTAAATATTTAATGTTCTATTAATATAAAATGTAAATTTTCATCCCTCATACATAAAAAACAAAAAACAAACAACACAACCATATAAAATCATTAGATACCTCCTAAGATTTTTTTTGTATCTTTAATGATATCTTATATAAAAGGGCTCCTGGTACAATACAGTTGTGTTGCTGGGCAAGGCTATTTCTGCACAGAAGCTGGGAGGTATAATTCTAATCTTGGGTGGACACACATGTTAGCCTGTGAAGAGCTAGTTTGCTAAAAGTAACAGCATGGCTATGGTAGTACAACAAGTTAACCTCTTACCAGTCTGCCAGTCACTGAGAGATGCTCTGTAGGTCAGTGTTTCCTAAACTTTTGAAAGCTGAGGCCTTTTTCAGGAATATGAACCCAATCAGACACTAACTGCAACCCCACAATGTGTGTTGAAAGCCTTTGTATTTTAATTGATACTTCCATCTCACTGCCCTCAACTAATCCTTTGAGTCCTTCTCTCCCACATGGGCTTTGGGATGCACTGGTTGTTAATCTTCATTATATGATCCTTCCTCTCCTGTCTTACATGCTTTGATGAGCAATGAAATATTTAAGAATGTTGACATTTAAAGTATAACCACTGGCATCTGAATTAGCACCCATTGAGCTATTAATTGGGCTGTCTGCAAACTCAGGCAAATATTTCTGCATCAAATATTTCTATGCTTCAAACGTGTTCTTTGCAACTATAAGAGCTAGAGACTCACTTTTAAAAAGGAAGGATGTTGGAGAACAACTGAAATGTTTTTCCTTGTCTCCTTCCCAGCTAGCCCTTCACATTCCTGCCCACCATGGTCACCCTGAAGGGACACACCCCACACGTAGGGAAACACTGCTCTCGGTGATTGCTACAGTATTAAGTACATATTCCTTTCACCAATAATCCTCATGGATATGGAATGAGTTTCTTTGGTAACAACACTTAATCACAGTCTTGTCTTAAAAAAACCTGCAATTTTGGGGAAAAATATATAATGGCTTTAGGCTTTTATTTAAATATATCTCCATTATGTTATATTATCTGAGGCACACTTAAATCTACTCCTCTACTGTGGTTACCTGTTCTCTACAATATTGCTCTGCCCAGTGTTTGCAGAGAGGAAAGCATAGCAAAGCTCATAACAAAATTGCATGATATGCCACATTTACTGTTAAAGACTTGTTTAATCCACCACATGGTCGACTGCCCTCATGTCACTCACTGTGGAAAAGTTTACCGGGTGAAAAATTTCAGTAGAGGATATGTGGCAAGCTTTGTGGTCTGCAGAGAAAGTGACAAATTATTTTGTCTTGAATCCCACTCAACATCTACCCGGGTTTGATTTACCATGAAGGCAATGAAGCCTACTGAACTGGTGTCATACTGGACATGAAATTAGTGCTGCAACAGACTTTGGCGGCATTTTAGAAACAGTCCACTATGTCAGTGTGGACAACAACAAATCGTGACACATATTGTTGAGGCCTGCAAAATGACTCAACTTCCTGGAGGTCTTTGTGGCTTCAACATCATTGCTAAGAACAATGTGGCTTGGCTTGACCAGATTGCACATGCCAAATAAATATTTTATTAGTCATATTATTTATATAGACAAACTTGTACCAAGTCCTGCTTCTCAACATGAGGAAGTGGAACTTAACTCTGCTATGAAGAGTCAAAAATCAGATCCCACTTGGATGTGAATTTTTCAAGTAGATCCCACATATAGTTATTTATTAAATTAGAAAATGGGTCGTAGTATTTCAAGAGTGTTGACTAGTGAACCTTAAAATCTTGAATGCTGCTATGTCTTATGCTGCATACACCCAAACATACAGTACTCCTACCGTTTTCTGATATTCCATAATAAAACACTGTGCTTTTGGAGGAACTTTAAAAAAATCACACTGCAAAAATATATAACCAGTGCAGTGACATTGAAGGCTATCACCCAACTTCAAAGGCAAGTCTGACTGGAGGTTATATTTGCTTGTACAGTCAGGAAGAACAGATATGGTAAAATAAACAAGCCTTGTCACATTATATTTTCTACAAATAAATCACAATATTGAAGGCTTGTCTTTCTTTTTGTCTGACCCAGAAAAAGGTTTATTGGGAGATCTGGTCATCACAGCAAATGTCAAGTTAAACATTAAATATTTTGTTTGGGGGAAGGGGAACTGCATAATTTCAAGAAGGATTTTCCATACCCACAGCAGCCAATTTCACTGTTAATAGCATACTCTCTATCTCAGTGTTGTGGTGAAAAGTTCAAGTGTACTAGACATGATTTCAACCAATAAGCTTAGCAAATGTTCTGTGTTTCTGATAAAAGAGAGCTTAAAAGCACCACTCATTTTTTACTTACAAAATATTAGGTGTGCTCCTGGAAGGTCACTCAGATATCTTTGCTCTAAGCTGTCAGATGTGAGTTTCACAGTGACATACTAAAACCTTGCCCTCTCTTTTCAAGAAATGTTCTGCAGTACAGCCTTGATTTCACTTGCTGCAGGTTCATTATATTAAAACGTAAAAACATTGGCAATTTCTTCTAAGATGACTGCATTTCAGATGGCATCCTATTTTAGTCTTAAATGTATCATAATGGGCCTGATTCTGCTGTCACTTGCACCAGCATAAAACCAATATAAGTGAGAGAAGAATCTGGTCTACTATAATGCATTTTCACTGCTTGAGCTTAAATGTTATTTCCAAGACATGAAGATCATAACATCTCATGACCCATGTTAATGTATTGAAGACTCCTTATCATCCACAAAGAGAAATCTTTATACATTACTTCCACCAATCCCAGCCTGGCCAGGGGAGAACATCTTCCTCTTCCACTTACCCACTATTCTAGTTAAAAAAAAATATCAAGGAATGATGTGGGGAGACAAAAAACTATATCTGTGATTGGACAGCAAGAAAGTGGGACAGAGAAAGAAGGTACTAAAAGATTCACTCAGCTAGGAAGGAAGAAGGACAGATGGCCCAACTCAGGGAACATGGTAGAGCCAAGACCTAGAAGAGAACATGCACTGTAGCTGGAGAGAAGCTACATGGGAACCAGTCAGAGCAGAGGTAGGGGTACTATCTCTGAAGTTAAGTTGGATTCAGTTCTTGGTTTTCCAATTCCTAGAGAGGATGTTGACTTATGGACTTGATAAACAGGGGTATATTTGTGTAGGAGGTCATTCTCTAGCTCTCTGCATAATCACAGGTTATCATTTACCTCTGCTTGTACAACATAGTGTCAGAAGCAGCTGAATGCCTCTCTCCAGCTATGAATGAGACCACAGGGAAAGATGGAACATGAGCAGGTATGGTCAAAGGACACTCATAAAGTTTGCAAAGGATACCAAGCTGTGGGGAGGGAAGGGGGGTTGCAAGTGCTTTGGAGGATAGGATTAAAATTCAAAATGATCTGGACAAACTGGAGATATGGTCTGAAGTAAATAGGATGAAATTCAATAAGAACAACTGCAAAGTGCTCCACTTAGGAAGGAGCAATCAGTTGCACACATACAAAATGGGAAATGACTGCCTAGGAAGGAGTACTGCGGAAAGGGATCTCGGAGTCATAGAGGATCACAAGCTGAATATGAGTCAACAGTGTAACACTGTTGCAAAAACAGCAAACATTATTCTGGGATGTATTAAGCAGGAATATTGTAAGCAAGACATGAGAAGTAATTATTCTGCTCTACTCCATGCTGATAAGGCCTAAACTGGAGTATTGTGTCCAGTTCTGGGCACCACATTTCAGGAAAGATGTGGATAAATTGGAGAAAGTCCAGAGAAGAGCAACAAAAATGATTAAAGATTTAGAAAACATGACCTATGACAGAAGATTGAAAAAAATTGGGTTTGTTTAGTCTCGAAAAGAGAAGACAGAGGGGACATGATCACAGTTTTTAAGTACATAAAAGGTTGTTACAAAGAGGAAGGAGAAATTTTTTTCTTCTTAATCTCTGAGGATAGGACAAGAAACAATGGGCGGTTTAGGATGAACATTAGGAAAAACTTCCTAATTGTCAGAGTGGTTAAACACTGGAATAAATTGCCTAGGCAGGTTGTGGAATCTCCATCATTGTGGATTTTTAAGAGCAGGTTGAACAAACACCTGACAGGGATGATCTAGATAATACTGAGTCCTGCCTTAAGTACAGGGGACTGGACTAGATGACCTCTAAAGGTCCCTTCCAGTCCTATGATTCTATGATAGGGGAACTATGTTGGACAAACATCACAATGATTTCAATGGGACTGTACTACAAATAAGGCACTCCCTCCCCCCATGCATAAGGATATCACAATCTGCCCCCCCCCCCTTTTTTTTTTTTTTTAAGTTTTAGGCACCCGTTTTGCTCTAAAGAACTGTGTCACCAGGTTGGGTTTCTCTCCAGTTTCAAAACATGTATTGCCTCACCCAGTGTTTTGGGAGGAGGTTTATTTCTATTACACAGGTTAGCACACAAACAATAAAACACTTTTAACTCATTCCTTGGCTTTAAGGCCACCTCTCTCAGGGATCTCTTGCACTTCTACTCCTAGCAGCATCTCAGTTTCAGTCAGCTCTGCTCTCTTCTGGGTGCAACAGCCCCAAGGTTGCTTCCCTAAGTCTGTAGCCCCTTCTTCAAGGGATCCACAACAGGAGCTAATTCTGCTCAGCTGTGACTATGCCTCCCCAGACTGCAGCCTACCTCAATTCCTCCACTAGCAACCCTTTATAGGCCCAGGTGTAGCCCCTCCTTCTTTAATTGGCTGGATTGGGCTCACCTGCTGTGTTCTAGGGCACTGGGCTTAGTCTATCCACAGGGACCAGCTACCCTGTGACAAACTGCTATACATGGTAAGTGGTGGATTTATTTCTTGGAGGCATTTTTCCCACTTGGACTAGTCAGGGTGAGAAAGAGAATTCTAGACGTTATTTGTGAAGACTGGCATTGAAGAGCATAATGATGGAACTTATAGGGCTATACGTATTTGGAGTTGTTGAAAACACTTGACATTTATCATTCTGTATATCTCTTTTCCTGTATTTTATTTTTAGCTGTTTTGAGAATGCCTGTTTGCTTTTTGATGATGGTTAAGGGAAAGATTGAAGTTGACTTCTTCAGTCAGTAGGCAAAGCCCACCCTTGGTAACTCAGAAGCTAACATGTTCCACTCTTCCTAGCTGTGCTTTTACCATCTGCCTGGAAACTCTTAGCATGACAATGCTTTGTGAGTTCCTTTCTAGCACATCTGTATTAGCAGTCAACATGTCAGATGAGATGTAATTATTTCAAACTTCTAAGCACCTTTTCAGTCTGTGCAGAGTCGGATGTGGCTAGGATTTGAAGCAGTAACCCTTAAATCTAAATGGAAGTAATCTACTGAACCATAGGAACTAAAGGAACGTTTCCAGAATGTAGCAGTATGTTGAAATGTAGGAAGACCATTACAATTCAGTGCTACAGTAGGTAATATGTTCAATCTGAACAGCACAATTGTATTCCTATGGATGTCTTAGAAGTCCTCTCCTTTCTTACATGCTTTGATGAGCAATGAAATATTTAAGAATGTTGACATTTAAAGTATAACCACTGGCATCTGAATTAGCACCCATTGAGCTATTGATTTGGGCTGTCTGCAAACTCAGGCAAATATTTCTGCATCAAATATTTCTATGCTTCAAACGTGTTCTTTGCAACTATAAGAGCTAGAGACTCACTTTTAAAAAGGAAGGATTTTGGAGCACAACTGAAATGTTTTTCCTTGTCTCCTTCCCAGCTAGCCCTTCACATTCCTGCCCACCATGGTCACCCCGAAGTGACACACCCCACACATAGGGGAAACACTGCTCTAGGCGATTGCTACTGTATTAGGTACATATTCCTTTCACCAATAGTTTTCATGGATATGGAAGTCCTTTTTCAGAAATGTTTTATTGTTGTCATTCACACCAGAATCACATTAAGAGTGCTGGGACTGTCAATATAGCTTGGATGTCCCAGGATTGTGTCTATGGCATTTCTGCAGTACCAGAGAAGTTTTCATGATTACAAAATAAACCCATTTAAATTCCGTAGGTGTGCCCAAGTAGCATGGTAGTCCATTACCTCAAGTACTCCTTTTGGCTAATGCATTTCAATGTGTGTGTTAATTCCACTGATCTACCAATAGATGTAATGGGGTAAAGGGATTTAGAAGTAAAAGAAACAACAATATTGTGAAAGAAAATAGTATCAATGTTGAAAGTCCACAATTTATATCTTCCTTGTTATAGAAAATAGGAGCAAGTTTATCTCATGTTAATAAAATTTAAACAAGTCACCTAATCTCTCTGCATCTCTGACTACAAAAATGAGGCTAATGATACTTATATATGTTTCTAAAGTGTTTTGAGATCCACAGTGTAAAGCAGTGTTGGAATGGTATTATTATTATGTTATTAATTATTATTTATTTATTTATTATTCTAATATATGGGGTTAGCAAACGCTCCATGCCAGGAGATATAGATAGATAACAAATACAGTTTAATGAAAAATTATTGTGCTGCTACCTCAGTAAGATTTTTCTCTAATTTGAACATAAGTGGCCATTGAGCAAGAGCATTACAAAATGGTAAATTAGTGAACATATCTTGTGTTATGTACTGGTGGATTATTTTTCCAATAATGATGACAGTAATAAACATCTTTCATGAAAAGATATGTGCAGCTATTCTAATAGTGGCCTGTAGAACCGTTAGTCAAAACCACGAACAAGCTACTGTCGGAGAAAAACTGAGTTCTCACTGTTTTTGTTTAGGTGCAGCAAGTCAGACGCTTTATTAACTCTCACATGTGCAGAGGAGAGAGCAAGTAGGTCTCTCTCTGGTAACTAATTACAGCAAGCATTTATACCTTTCATTACAGAAATAATGAGGGACAGCTGCATTTTGTTTATACATAGGCCATCTTGATATCTCATTTCCTTACTTGTTTTGACTCTTGCCTACATACAATTGGTTTCTATACCTTATCTACACAAGGTCTTCTACACCTTATCTATACTGAGGTCACAATGACTTCTTACACAGCTCTTTCTCACCCGTCTCACACAATCCTCACACAATCCTCGCTTCTACAAATCTCGCGTTATCAGGGTTATCAGGGTCACAGCTAGCTTGACTCTTGCTAACAAAGACTGTCTCTTGCTAACGAAGCCTGACTCTTGCTAACAACCATCATGCATTGCAGTTCCCTTCTGTCAGTTCTTTTCTCTGCTTCCACAACCCCCCCCTTTTGTACTTCTAGTACAACAAACATTCTCAAATCTCTATTTGCATCAAGTCCTGGACTTCAGATTCTAAATCAGATGCTTCAACCTTTGGGGTTTTGATTGGATGCAATGATAATGCATGATTAGCATGAACATGAAAGGTATTACTATTATTACGTCTTTTACAACAACAATAACATAATCCTAAACTAACTAATAACAATACAAGCAATAACATTCCCATAGCAATACTATAATGGGGTTGTTGTACAGCCTTTGTCATAAAGCACAATACATCATATTTAGTACATAAGGTAGATACTCTATAAGCAGTGTGAAAGGCATACTTTTCTACTTGATATACATTTTGAAGCATGTGAATTTGCCCTTGTACCTCAGAGATTTTCTGAATCTCAGGTAACAATGAAAGCAAATTTTGAAATCTATCAGATAGTAAGCTAGTCCAATTAAAGGGTATCTGGAACCTAAGGGCTACTTGAAAAACTCTATCTGCGGGCCAGTAAATGATATGATTGCCTGCAGTGGTAGTGAGATTAAAATGTATGTCTTGTGATATGGTGTCATTAACATACACACAGCTATCATTAGCTTGGAAGAGTAAGTGTCCTGTCAGGGTAGTTCCTTGTCCCCTACCCTCCCAGCAAACGTAGTCATAGACAGTGACAACTTCTCCTGGCTTCAGTTTACGTGTACACTGAAGCTGTGGGGGTTCTAATGGCCAGAATGTCCACAGGTTACCTAACCCCATCCAAATGTCAGGTGTAATCCTAGGAGCACTAACTAAAAATCGATTGGGCATACCAGGTGGTCTAATTTCCCAGATGTCTCGATGAATTACCCAATCCCATATGCATCCTCCCCATGGACCTGGCAGGATACGGTATGTGGGAGCCCACACCCCCTGTACCGGTTCATATGCTTGGAAGGAGCACTGAGAACGTCCACACTTCCACCCAGAAAGTTTCCAAGTATGTCTCCATGGCCACAGGTCAGATGGCACTCCTGACGTGTCTGTAAGGGCAGTGGGCCAAGCCTGGTGCTCTAGATCATTCCGAATGGCCATTAGCTGGTCATTCAAGAAATCCTGAATCTCTGAGCATGCTAGATCCCACTGCAATGCCTTCCCAGCCTCAGTGATATTCAATACCATCTCTGTCAGTAACTTCTGGGTCATAGAACTAAGGGCGGAGATAACATGTAACTCACCAACTCCAGCCTGTACCTGGGTTAGTTGTGCTCCAGAAACAAGGCCTATGGCCTTCTCTAGTTGGCCCAATTTTTCATCATTGGAATGTGTAGTACTGTTTGTATCTGGATAAGTTACAGTGGTGGTGGCAAGGGTCAAGGGACTAGTGGTAGGTGTAGTCTTTGTAGTGGCAAGGCGTTTTTGATATTCATCATCTGAAAGCCAATTAGGGAGGGCAGTGCATCCTGAAGGTATCTGTCCATAAGCACAAAGCCCTGATCCTG
Source organism: Malaclemys terrapin pileata (assembly GCF_027887155.1). Lineage (NCBI taxonomy): Eukaryota > Metazoa > Chordata > Testudines > Emydidae > Malaclemys > Malaclemys terrapin. The sequence continues at coordinate 181,638,664 of NC_071506.1, forward strand.
GAAAGAATCCACCCCACCACTGGACCCCACATTCCCAGGAACGTTCCCCACAGTTCCCTCCTTGCCAATAAACAATACTTCGTTTCTTCCACCAGGGCCAGTTCTTAATGTCTTTTGTAGTTAGAAAGTTCTGGACTTTGGTGGTTTCAGCAGAGCGAGTGTTTCTTCTTTTCTTCTTCAAAAACAGTTGTGATTCACCACAGTGCAGGGGAGAGGTTACTAGCACTTCACCCTGTACTGGTGTGGTTCCTGTAAAAGAATTCAAAGGCACAGTAGATCTGTCAGTGGACAAGGGAGAGGTTACTAGCACTTCACCTTGTCCTCTTTCCCTGCTGTCCAGGAGGCACAGCAGAGTTAGCAGGAGAAATAGGCTGATCAGCAGCTGGAGAATCCTCTCCAGGCGGAGGGGTCTTTTTGCAGTGCGAAGCATGGGTCCAGGTGGGCAGTCCTTGGCACTTCACAGCAGTGTTGGTAGTTAACAGGACTTGGAAAGGGCCTTTCCAGCATGGAGCCAAGGCAGTCTTTCGCTGATAGACCTTTATGTAGACCCAGTCTCCTGGTTCAAGCGAGTGGCAGGGCTGCACAGGATCCTTGGGTAGTGCTTCTTTCACCTGTGTATAGAAAGACTTAACACATTTCATTAGTGCCTGACAATACTTAAGCATTGTGTCATCCATTAAATGAATGTCCATCTGAGCTAGGGTTAGTGGGGGTGCAGTTGGTAGTCTCATCGGGCGCCCTGTCAGACTCTCATGAGGGCTGAGTCCAGTCTTTCGATTGGGAGTGGCCCTCATACTCATTAGTGCCAGAGGAAGGGCATCTGGCCACTTCAAGTTTGTTTCAGCACAAATCTTGGCCAGTTTATTTTTCAGAATTCCATTCTGGCGTTCCACTGTCCCAGCAGACTGCGGATGGTGGGGACAGTGAAGGTTGTGTTGAGTCTGCAAAGCTGCACATAACTCCTTTACAATCTGTCCAGTAAAATGAGTTCCACGGTCACTGTTGATACTCACAGGGATGCCAAATCGTGGTACAAAATCTTTAAGCAGAAGTTTCACAACAGTCCTGGCATCTGCTTTCCTGCAGGGAAAAGCTTCAACCCAATTTGAAAATACATCCACCAAAACCAATACATATTCATAGCCACAACATTTAGACAGTTGAATAAAATCAATCTGAATATTTACAAAAGGTCCCCAAGGGGGAGGGTGAGCTGCCTGCCTAACTTTAACAGCTTTACCAATGTTATGCTGCTGACAAATCACACATTGTTGACAGTAGTGATGTGCAATGACTGGGAACCCGAACGCACACCAATCTCGGTTAACTGCAGCAACCATCCCCCCTTTGCTCACGTGAGCCATTCCGTGGTATACACGAGCAAGATAGGGCATTAGCATCTTCGGTGCAACCAGGCGACCAGCTGGGGCACGCCAAAGATGATCAGGGTGTAGAATACAGCCATTAGCACTCCATAAACGTTTCTCAGCTGCCGGTGCTGCTTCCTGGATCTTGGCCAGATCCTCAAGGGAGGCTAGTGGAGGCTGTTCAATCAAAGCACAAGTATATTCAGCCTGAGGTGCAGAAAGGGCTGCTGCTTTGGCTGCAGAGTCTGCCAAAGCATTTCCACGGGTAACTTCATCATGAGGGGTCTGGTGAGCTGTACATTTCACGACAGCTATAGCTTTGGGCAATAAAAGGGCATCTAAAAGAGCAGAGACATACAGACTGTTCTTAATAGAACCAGTGGATGTAAGAAAACCTCTATACTTCCAGAGCAACCCATAATCATGTACCACTCCAAAAGCATAACGAGAGTCTGTATAGATTGTAACTGCTTGATCCTGAGCGAGAATGCAGGCTCGAGTTAAAGCCACAAGTTCGGCCACTTGAGCAGAAAACACAGAAGGAAGGAAAGCACTTTCAATAACAGCATGTGCAGAACACACAGCATAACCAGCAACCAATTTGCCCTTAGAATCTCGCAAGCACGAACCATCTACAAAGTAAATAAGATCAGGATTTTGCAAAGGCACATCTAGTAAATCATCTCTTGGACGAGAGAGAACCGATGTCACAGACACACAGTCATGTGGGTCTCCGTCTTCGGGCCCAGGCAACAAGGAGGCAGGATTTAGAACAGGGCAACGAGCCAAAGTAATATGAGATGAAGACAACAAGACAAGCTCATATTTTGTAAGACGAGAAGTGGATAGATGCTGTGTCTTAGATTTTAACAAGAGAGCAGCCACAGCATGAGGAACAGCAACAATCAAAGGAGATCCTAAGACAATAGATTCAGATACCTGAACAGCAAGAGCTGCTGCAGCTACAGCACGCAGGCAAGGGGGAAATCCAGCTGCCACAGCGTCTAGGGCAGTACTGTAATAAGCAATGGGACGGTGTTTGTCTCCGTGCCTTTGCGTTAATACAGCCAAAGCAAACCCATTACGCTCATGACAGAAAAGAGTGAATGGTTTAGCATAATCAGGAAGTCCCAGGGCTGGTGCACTGGACAGACTTTGCTTGATAGCAACAAAAGCTTGTTCAGCCTCTGGAGACCAAGGAAGAGGCTCAGGGGTACCTGACTTAGTCAGATCCTGTAAGGGTTTAATCATTGTTGCATAGCCTAAAATCCATTGTCTACAGTACCCAGTCATGCCAAGAAAAGTACGCATTTGAGAAATAGTTCCAGGCCTCTTAAAGGAACCTGGAGTGCATGTGCCACACTTCTAGTAAGATAACGGGTACTTTCCTCAGAGGGATTAGAATCAGGGGAGCTACTGGGAGGCTCAGAATCACCTCTTTGTGGTGAAGAGGAGGCTTCTCTCCCAGGGGAAGAGAGAACAATGTGTGCAGCTGATACATGCAGTGGTGAAACTGGCACTTCCGGGTGAGATTCGTTAGCAGACCCATGCTGTGCAGGGGGAGGAGGCAGCACGGGCTGCTGCTGCTGAATGTTACTGAAGAAATCTAAAATATCCTCAGCAGTTTCCTCCTCACTGTCAGATCTAACTAATTGGGGATAAAGGGGAGCAGAAGGAATTGCTTGAACAGGATTAGGATACACAGGAGCAGAAGGAATTGCTCTAGGGGTTAAACAGCTGGATGCCTTGCATTTAAGCTGTAAATGTTGCACTTGGGCTTTTAACTTTTCCTGGGAGTCCTTTAGACTCCGCACTCGAGACTCGTGGAGTCTCTTTGTTGCTTCCTCCCACCAACAGACAAATTGCTCCCACTGTGTATCAGAGGCTTTTGGTGAAGCCAGAGTTTCTTTAAGGTATTTAAGTTTGTCTAAATCAAAGGTACCTTCTAGTGGACATTGTTTAGATGGATTTGCACGCGTGTAAAGATTCCAATTATCTAAATACCTGCAGGTTTTCGGGCCATAATGTACGTACATGAAATAAGCTGGGGTACCCTTAGGGGGTGAAAGGGAAGACTTAGACTGTCCCCCACCCATTTTCCAATCACACACTCAAAGGGGGAAGGATGCCCTGTCCGCGCTAGCGGCTCATAAATTAAGGACTCTCCCTACAGGGTATTCACACAGGAGTGACTAACGAGGATAGCCATGACCCCCTACACCTCCCTTCAGCAAAGAGCGTCGGCTAATCTCAGAGAGAAAGCGCCGCTTACTCTGTTGCATCCAGTGAGATGGTCAGACTGTCAGTGGCTCACACGGAGAGGAAAAGGGGAGGGAAGATGGGTGCACACACTCCTAGACCCAGGTAGCCTCCTCGCCGGACGATGCCAGGCCGAGTCAACCTACATGGGTCGGATCTCCTAAAAGATCCTCTAGTTACCGGGCTTGCGTTAGAGTAGTTCTGGTCATGAGCCAAAAGACTTCGCAGAGTACTCTGGGCGTCTTCCGGTAACACTCAATTCACACTGTGTACACACACACACACACACACACACACACACACACACACACACACCACACACACACACACTCCAACATACCAAGGCCTTATACCAGGTACTACTCCTGAGTACCTCCAGGTACTATTCCCAAGTACCTTGATGCATCACTTGAGGCGGTAAAAACCCCTCTTGAGGCAGTAACAACTCCTCAATACAGGTGCAAACCCTATGCACCTAGCATATGCTTACAGGGGGCGGCAAACAATTCCCCTATTACGCCGCTCAGCATCTGACCTTGCTGCACAGTCAATAAGTTCGGATGGCGTGAGCCCAACAGGGGCAGACGGCCCCACGGACAGTCCTCCTCCGACACCCCAATAGAGATTTCAAAAGGTCTCTTACCTCTATTGTGGCGCCATGGGGTTCGAAGGGGAACGATCCGTAGCAGCTGCCGTTGCCTCAGTGGGCGTTGCCATCCCGGACGAGCCCCCAAATTGTCGGAGAAAAACTGAGTTCTCACTGTTTTTGTTTAGGTGCAGCAAGTCAGACGCTTTATTAACTCTCACATGTGCAGAGGAGAGAGCAAGTAGGTCTCTCTCTGGTAACTAATTACAGCAAGCATTTATACCTTTCATTACAGAAATAATGAGGGACAGCTGCATTTTGTTTATACATAGGCCATCTTGATATCTCATTTCCTTACTTGTTTTGACTCTTGCCTACATACAATTAGTTTCTATACCTTATCTACACAAGGTCTTCTACACCTTATCTATACTGAGGTCACAATGACTTCTTACACAGCTCTTTCTCACCCGTCTCACACAATCCTCACACAATCCTCACACAATCCTCGCTTCTACAAATCTCGCGTTATCAGGGTTATCAGGGTCACAGCTAGCTTGACTCTTGCTAACAAAGACTGTCTCTTGCTAACGAAGCCTGACTCTTGCTAACAACCATCATGCATTGCAGTTCCCTTCTGTCAGTTCTTTTCTCTGCTTCCACACTACTAAGGCAAGCAGAAAGTCTCTAGATGGCAATGATCTTATCTTTCACAAGCTAGGAGACCAGTTTTTATTTACTTATGCAGTTGGACATTTACAATGCACTGGTGAACACTCTAAGTACATGAACAGTAATTAAATAAAAGCAAGTACAAATTGGTTAAGTGCCAACAAAGGACTCTTCTGACTATCAGCTCCAAAGTCCCATAAAACACTCACATCTCCCATAGTACTGATGTATCCTGAAAGTCATCAGATTTGGATTCTAGCAGAGCAAAGATGGAAATGAATTCCTGAGCCAAGAACTCAGTTCCTGTTGCTTAGATCAAGAGATTACAAGTTCAGCGACCCCAGTTGATCACAACTGCCGTGGAATCACAGGAGAAGACAGTGACCATTTAAGATGTATAGGTTAAAATCAACATTTTAAACTTCGTTCAGAAATCTAGTGGATGCCAAAGCATATTGCACATCACAGGTGGATGCTTCTTATGGGAAACTGCTTAATAGGTGAGCAATTATGCAGAGCTGCAATTTTTGAAATGTCTTAATGTGCAAACTCATGTAGAATGCATTTCAGCAATGCAAACTTAAGGTGATAGATACAGTTGACTGTGGTGAATTCTACATCTGAAGGAGGAGGAGGCAACCATTTTGCCAAGCTCAGTTAATGTAAAGTATTTTTGGCAACTCTTGGTTCCTGAATATGCAGCAGTAACTGGGTTTCCTAAGATCCCTATATGGCAGAACTGTGCAATAAATGGTGAGTATTAACTCTCATGTGGGGAGTGCTGGTATAATCTGATCCGCTTCTTCAGGTTGCTTACCCTTCCCTGTAATCTTCCTCTTTGTCTTATCTGAGTTGAACCGCAAGGATCTAGCCCTCATCTACACCCCACTCGCTCTTAGACAATAGGTAAGTGACTCAACCACACCAGACAGGTTGGAAAATATGGGGGGAGGGATAGCTCAGTGGTTTGAGCATTGGCCTGCTAAACTCAGGGTTGTGAGTTCAATCCCAGAGGGGGCTATTTAAGGGTCTGGGGCAAAAATCTGTTAGGGGGTTGGACTAGATGATCTCCTGAGGTCCCTTCCAACCCTGATATTCTATGGAAATATAAAGCTATAAATATACCTGCTCTGGTGGTGAACAGGAGGAGGAGTAGAATAGAACATCATGAAAGCTCATATGTGAGAGTCCTCTGAGTTTATGAGAAATTGGTCAGTATACCCTCTGGATTCTCTTTGGAAATAAAGGGATGGAGACATTTAGTAGCCTGGGATGGGAGGGAGGAGAGAGAACCATTGGGAGTGGCTAAGTGAGAGTCACTGCTCTACATCCCGTTCTGGCCCAGTGGTATCTGGAAGAATCAGAATGGAGCAAGTAGGGAGCAAGCAATGTTACTTACACTGCTGAGAAGAAGGCTGTGGAGATGCTACTTTTGCAGCTGCTGAGCTGTGCTATTGTTGGCCAATGCTCTCTGTGGCTCAGTATACAAACAGCAAGAGCCTCTTGACAATATGTCCTATGGCTGAGTTAAAAACAGGGATTATTTTGGCTTTAGTTAATACAACCAGGAACTCAGGATTATCCCCCCAATACAGGATAGTCCTGGTAAATCAGAATATATAGCCACATTATTCTTGCATGTGGCAGGAATGCATGTCGGAGGTTTATGTACCTTTTCAGAGTAATATTGACAGATGTCGTCTGAATGTGGTTTTATATAAATTTACTGAACACTAAATAAGAATGATCCTAACACTTGAAACATATAACTTGTGTATATTAGCAAGGTGAAACAAAAGATGAAAAGGTAAAAGAGCTAAAAAGTAAAACTTGTGAGTATGTAGACCAAACAGATCCTTCAACAAAGTGCAGCTTAGTTTGTAGTATTTATATGATATGTTTGAAGTTGCAATTGATAAAAGATCCAGGATTAACTTTAACTAAAGCAGCAGATGTATGCTGAGCTCCAGAAGTTAGTACATCATAAATAGGAATCCTTATAAACCAGAGAGAACATAAAGATATATTTGGTGTGTATGCCACTAAATACACCTTTTACAAAGACTGCATTTGAAAATAATTAGCAAAACCAGGAAAGTAAAAGCTTGGCTCTGGGAGATGTGGCACTGGACAGCCTATGAACAAATTTCCTGTATATGGGCATGTTTGCAAAATTCCAACAGAACAATTTTGCAATAATGTAAAAGTAAGGATTCACATGGAATAGCAGAAATTGATGAAGTGAGTGCAGCTTTAGATGAATTATTTATTGGTACAGTGTCCCATGTCAGTTCTGCAGAAAATAGAAATTGCAAAGTAACTATGGAATTGAATGGATGGGTTGTAACCATGAACTTGATACAGGAAATCAAGCCAAAGTATTACCAGAAATGTCATAACAGAGAATCAGGAATAAAAAGATGATGATTTTACTTTAAAAAAAATAGCATCCACTGGACAGAGATTGTTTGCACTGTAAATCACACATAAAGTGTGGGAAAATATATATAAAGGCAATGTGAAGTCACTTGCTTTTGTGGAAGTTCAGTTTATATTAAATACTTTACTTTGTAAAAATTAAGCCTAATTAAATATACAATTAATGTCATATTGCCTAAATGAAAACAAGGAATTAGAATAATTATATGTTTGATTAAATTGGTTGTACTAAAGACTCATATCTCTCTTTAAAATGTGTTTACCATTGCATTTGTTTAAAGCCTGAAGTTCCTCTACCCAGCAAAATTCATCTTCACTGAGACTAGGTTTTACTGTAACTAAAACACATTATAACTAACATGGCTGCTCAGTGCTGTGATGCCTGAAGCTGGTTGGAACATTTTTGACAAAATTTATTTTAGTCAAAGCTTGAAATGTTTCACCGGACACTCATTGATTTTTATAAAATTTTTGTTGGTAAGGTTTCTGAGTTTCAGAGCTCACTTCTGACTAGAAAGAGAGATCTGAATTGAAAAACTTGACTTTTTTGATCTAAAAATGGACCTTTCAACACAATTCCAATTTGTAAAAATATTTGAAAGGTCTTTGCGGTTTCAAAACTTTTAAAGTTGTTATGAAAGTTGTCATTATCTGGACAGCTCTAGTGGGAACCGAATCTCTTAAGGGACCTACTAGGGTGCCAGGTAGTTCATGACTCAGAGGCAAGTGCTGAAGACACTTTAGCTTCTAGATCCCATATGTGCTAGCCGGGGAGGGTCCCAATAACCACATGTCTAATGTAAAGGAATATTTTACTAAGCGTGGCAGGAAAGTGGAATATTACAAATGCCCTAGGTGTGTTAGCTTAACCAGTTATATTTCAAAGTATTAACAATTATTAGCTTAGCCCCTAAAAGCAGTCCAATCATGTGTTAGGTGTCCTCAGCCATAGTGCCTCACCAGTCTAATCTTCAGTTAAAAGCATGTTGGTAACTCACAGGTTTTCTGGCCAGGATCAGTCTGTGTTGTGTCTCATTGAGGGACCTTCTGCACTGTACACCTGATGCTGTGGTAACACTTCTTGTTCAGCCCCTGATAGGAGGATGCCCCAACAGCAGTAGTAGCTTGGCTACAAGTCCCTGCTCCGCCCTGCATGCACCAACACATTCAATATCTCTCTATAGTTATCCTTTACATGGACAGTAGCCCCTTCTTGTGGGTCCAACAGCTGTTCAAAGAAAACTGACCACTTCCAAAACTAGTCCCCTGTGTCAAGGACATTTTGTCTGCAAAAGCATTATTCTGGCTCCTGTCCCTTTAAGAGCCTGAGTTAGTCACTGGCTCTGTGGCCCTAGAGTTCTGTTCAGGCCCCTGTCTCCTCAGCCTTCCAGGTGCAGGGCCCCACCCAGTCTCTGCTGTTTCACCACAAGTTCTCCACAAGTTCTGAGGAAATAACTGGGTCTGTAGATGAGGGGAAAGCAGTGGATGTGTTATTCCTGGACTTTAGCAAAGCTTTTGATACAGTCTCCCACAGTATTCTTGCCAGTAAGTTAAAGCTGGATGAATGGACTATAAGGTTGATAGAAAGCTGGCTAGATCGTCGGGCTCAACGGGCAGTGATCAATGGCTCCATGTCTAGTTGGCAGCTGGTTTCAAGTAGAGTGCCCCAGGGGTCGGTCCTGGGGCCAGTTTTGTTCAATATCTTCATTAATGATCTGGAGGACGGCATGGACTGCACTCTCAGCAAGTTTGCAGATGACACTAAACTGGGAGGAGTGGTAGATATGCTGGAGGGTAGGGACAGGATACAGAGGGACCTAGAAAAATTAGAGGATTGGGCCAAAAGAAACCTGATGAGGTTCAACAAGGACAAGTGCGGAGTCCTGCACTTAGGACGGAAGAATCCCATGCACTGTTACAGACTAGGGACCGAATGGCTAGGAAGCAGTTCTGCAGAAAAGGACCTAGGGGTTACAGTGGACGAGAAGCTGGATATGAGTCAACAGTTTGCCCTTGTTGCCAAGAAGGTTAATGGCATTTTAGGCTGTATAAGTAGAGGCATTGCCAGCAGATCGAGGGACGTGATCGTTCCCCTCTATTCAACATCAGCGAGGCTTCATCTTGAGTACTGTGTCCAGTTTTGGGCCCCACACTACAAGAAAGATGTGGAAACATTGGAAAGAGTCCAGCAGAGGGCAACAAAACTGATTAGGGGGCTGGAACACATGACTTATGAGGAGAGGTTGAGGGAACTGGGATTGTTTAGTCTGCAGAAGAGAAGAATGAGGGGGGATTTGATAGCTGCTTTCAACTACCTGAAAGGGTGTTCCAAAGAGGATGGATCTAGACTGTTCTCAGTGCTAACTGATGACAGAACAATGAGTAATGGTCTCAAGTTGCAGTTGGGGAGGTTTAGGTTGGATATTAGGAAAAACTTTTTCACTAGGAGGATGGCGAAGCACTGGAATGGGTTACCTAGGGAGGTGGTGGAATCTCCTTCCTTAGAGGTTTTTAAGGTCAGGCTGGACAAAGCCCTGGCTGGGATGACTTAGTTGGGAATTGGTCCTACTTTGAGCAGGGGGTTGGACTAGATGACCTCCTGAGGTCCCTTCCAACCCTGATATTCTATGATTCTATGACCTCAATCTGGCTGCAATGCCTGCCTCCCCCCAGAAAAAGAGTTTCTACTGAGTGAGAGTATTGCATAGATTTTATGTCCCTTGTCTCTATTGGCTGGGTGAGAGGGGTGCACCCTTCTGTCCATCCTGGAGCATTTTAGATCAGTGGGAATGGGGGTTGAAGGGAATGGTAGTTTCTTGCTTAGCAAATTAATTGCATCATGTTGAATTTTAAAGTTTAAAAAAAAAGAAGCCAGTGAATTAAATGAGTGGGCACATCCAATGGCAATAATAAGATAAGATAATAATAACATAAGATGGTCAGGAATTTTTGCATGAAATGTTTTGGTTTTTTTCCCCATTGGAAAATGCCAATGTGGTTCCTTCAGAAGTTCTTTAGTGACCTGAAAATCAAAAAGGAATCCTCCAAAATGTGGACATATGGACCAATTGCTGAGGAGGAGTACAAAAGAATAGCACAAGGATAGAAACACAAAATCAGAAAGGCTAAGGAACAAAATGTGTTACACCAGGGGTCGGCAACGTTCGGCACACTCCAGCACATCGCTATCCCGCTGCCCCCATTGGCCCGGGACGGCGAACAGCAGCCAGTGGGGGCCGCGATCGGCCGAACCTGCCGCGTAGCAGGTAAATAAAGCTGGCCCAGCCCGCCAGGGTGCTTACCCTGGCGAGCCGCGTGTCGAACGTTGCCGATCCCTGAGTTACACCTAGCAAGGGACATAAAAGGCAAGAAGAAGAGGTTCTTTAAATATATGAGGAGAAAGATGAAGGAAAGTGTCGATAGTCTGCTTAGTAGGGAAGGAGAGCTACTAACTGATGACATCAAGAAGGCGTAGATATTTAATGCCTATTTTGCTTCAGTCATCACTAAAACGATTAATGGTGACCAGATATTCATACAATTAATATTAACAACAAGGGGGAAGGAACACTAGCCAAAATAGGGAGAGAACAATTAAAATATTCAGATAAATAAGACATATTCAAGCTGGCAGTGCCTGATGAAATTCATCTTAGGACAGTCAGGGAACTAGCTAAAGCATTTTCAGAATTGTCAGCAATTATCTTTGAGAGCTCATGGACTTTGGGTAAGTTCCATGAAGGGGAAACATAGTACCTGTCGTTAGAAAGGAGAACAAAGAGTGTGTGTGTGTGTGTGTGTGTGTGTGTGTGTGCACGCACATGTGCGTGGGGGGAAGGGGGCAAATTACAGACCAATCAGCCTAACTTCGATGCCTGGAAAGATACTGGAACTAATTATTTAAAAAATCAGTTTGTAAGCACCTAGAGTATGATAGGATTATACAGAATAACCTGCATGGATTTGTCAAGAACAAATCATGCCAAACCAACCTAATTTCCTTCTTTGATATATTTACGGGCCCAGTGGATAAGGGGGAAGCAGTAGGTATGATATGTAAGGCCAAGATTTTGTCATGGATATTTTTAGTAAAAGTCACGGACAGGTCATGAGCAATAAAGAAAAAAACCTTTGGAAACCCTGATCTATCCATGACTTTTACTAAAAATATCTATGACAAAATGGGGATCTATGGGTCCGCACACTGGCTGCAGCTGGGCAGGAGTGGCTAGGAGTTCTGGGGGCCCCCCACCACAGGTTGGATGTTGGAGCTCCTGGGTCGCCCACAGCTGTGAGCTGCAGAGCCCTCCACCACCTGCAGCATCTGGGGGGGTCCCTTTGCAGAGACCAGGAGCTGTGGCTTTCCCCCACTGCCCACAGCTCTGGGGGTCCGTGGTCACAAGCTCAGGGGTTCCCCTACTGCCCATAGCTGTGGGGTACTCCCACCGCCCATTGTGGCTGGGAGATGAAGAAGTATCCCCACCACCCACAAGTCTGGGGGGCCTCACTGCCTGTGGTGGCCGGAACCTTGATGCTTTCCCCACCGCCCACAGCTCAGGAGTTCTCCTGCAGCTCAGGGGTTCCCATGGCAGCCAGGCACTTGGGGGTTCCCCCATGGTGGCTTGGAGCTCTGGGGGCTGCCAAAGGCAGCAGGGGAACCCTACAGCTCCTGGCCCCAGTGAGTGGCAAGGGACTCTGCAGCTCCCCAACACCACAGGCTGGTCACAGAGGTCACTGGAAGTCACGGATTCCATGACTTCTGTGACTAAATCATAGCATTAGTGATCTGTTTTGATTTTAGTATGGCTTTTGAAACAGCCGTATATGTCATGCTCATAATGAAACTAGGGAATTGTGGTCTAAAAGAAATTACTATAAGGTGGGTGCAAAACTGGTTGAAAGACTCAAAGAATAGTTTATCAGTGGTTCACTGTTAAACTGGGAGGGCATATCTAGTGGGGGGTCCCACAGGGGTTAGTCCCAGGTCCAATACTATTCAATACTTTCATTAATGATAATGGAGAGCATGCTTATAAAACTTGCAGATGGGAGGAGTTACAGGCATTTTGGAGTTCAGAATTAAAATTCAAAAAGACCATGACAAACTAGAGAATTGGTCTGAAATAAAAAAAGATGAAATTAAATAAAGACAAGCGCAAAGTATTACAGGAAAAATGAAATGTGCCTCTACAAAATGAGGTGGTGGTACTGCTGAAAAGTATCTAGTGGTTATAATGGACTACAAACTGAATATGATCCAACAATGTGATGCAATTGTGAAAAAGGCTAATATCATCAGGGATGTACTAACAAGAGTGTTGTATGTAAGACACAGAGGGTAACTGTCCCACTCTACTTGGCATTGGTGAGACCTCAGCTACAGGACTGTGTCCAGTTCTGGGTGCCACATTTTAGGAAAAATGTAAATAAACTAGAAAGAGTCCAGAGGAGAGCAACAAAAATGATAAAAGGTTTAGAAAACCTGACTCATATATTTGAAAGGGCATGTTTAGTCTTGAAATGAGAAGACTGAGGGTGAACCTGATAACTGTCTTCAAATAAGTTAATGGTTGTTATAAAGGGGAACATGATCAATTGTTCACCATGTCTGCTGAAGTAAGGACAAGAAATGATGGACTTAATCTTCAGCAAAGGAGATTTAGTTTAGATATTAGGAAAAAACATTTTTCTAATTAAAAGGGTAGTTAAGCTCTGAAATAGGCTTGCAAGGGAGGTTGTGGAATCCCCATCATTAGAATTTTTCAGGAACAGATTAGACAAACCTTCATCAGTGATGGTCTAGGGTTACTTGATCCTGCCTCAGTGCCAGGGCTGGACTTGATGACCATCACAACATAGCTAAGATTCTATGAAACAGAATGTTTTATTGACATGATCTGATTTTCATTTATTTATTTGTTTATTGGAAAAAAAGAGATTTCAATTCTTTTTTGTCATAAATTGGATTGGGAAAAATCTTTTAAATCTCAAATATTCTCACCGGATGGGAAGACAGTTTCCTGGCCAGCTCTACTGATAAGTTAAAATAACCAAACAGCTCTGAGACCATGGCTATATCCAAAGAAACATAAAAACCATAACAGCAAAGCACATTCAGCTGCTAGCTGTGGGAGAAATAAGTAGCAGAGTGATTGGAACTAACTTCTTCTCTACTTTCGGAACATTCAAAGGATTTTAGCAAATATAGCTGCGTAAAAGAAGTTTGAAATACAGTCCATTTGCCTGGCTATTGGACAGAATGTATTTTTTCCCTTAAGTTATCTTTTGGCGAGCCTGTCTAGAGAATTGTGGGTATATCATGGTAGCTGTGACCCCACCCCTTCCCATTTCACTTTATTTACACACATGTTACAGATATTTTGGGGACTCCTTTGATCTCTGGGGTCCAGTACAATTGTACCCTCTACACCCCCCCACTGCCATCAGCCCTGCCCTTTCGTATATCTAGGGTACCAGAATTGTCTGCAGTATAGAAGCTGAGCTGTTGAAGAAACAAGATAGTGCTATTACTTAAACTGATGATGTCTTGATTGTTGACTGAACCCTCCACAAAAACATAGGACTGGAAGAAACCTCCTGGGTCCATCTAACCCTATATTAACATACCATTAGTCTGAGAACGTTGAGTGCTTGAAATGTAATATAAGAGAATGTCACACAAATACACTAGAGGTAAAATATTTATTAAATAAATATATTAAGCAAAAAAGGGATGAAACAGGATGACACTAAAGTGGAGGCTATGGTAAATATCCCACGACCTCAGAGTAAACAGGAATTGTGGAGATTTCTAGGAAATATTGTTTTGTGCCACAAATGTCCTCACTTAGAGAAATGGTGTCATTCTACAGGGTGCTGAATGACTCTTGGTACAGATAAGAACCTTTTATTCCCATTGAAGGCAAATGGGAGTGGAGTGTATTCAGCACCTTCTGGAAGGTGCTCAGAATCTTGCAGGATTGGGTCATCTATTGTTTGTTTGTTACCAAAACAAACTTTAAAAGCAGAAGAGAGAGAATAACAGCAAACGTGTGATACACATTATCATGATGCTGCTAGAGTTTCTGTGTAATGGAGTCTGCCTTCCAACCCACTCACGTTTTGAAACAGGAATGTGACATGGATGACCAGATCTCAAGAGTGACATACATGCTGCTGAAGTATTTAGAACACAAGCTACCCATAAGCAGCCAGTTTTGGAGGTGGTGACAGAAGGAGAGGAGGTATGTGCTAGCTTCACTGCGTAAATCTACACTGCATTTAAAAACCTGCAACTGGACCGTGACCGCTGCCCCAGGCTCATGGGTCTTGGGAAGGGCATGTTTAATTGTAGTGTAGATGTTTGGGATCGGGCTGAAGTCCGGGCTCTAGGACCCTGCGGGGTGGTTTACATGACAATTAAACAGTCCTTTAGCCCAAGCCCTGCAAGCTCGAGTCAGTTGGCCTGGGCCAGCCACAGGGTTTTTAATTGCAGTGTAGATACACCAACTGAGTCCCGGTCAGGTCAGTGTTTATGACTACTTCTGCCATTCCTATCACCCTCCTTCTGTGATCACTAGGAGAATCTCCATGCTGCTCTGCTTCTGGAATGGAATATAAATTTTGAATTTGATGGCATCATATACCTTACAAGTGACAAGTAAAAGATCAGGCAGTGGGTTCTTTTGCTCCTGCCAAAAGGCATCTTTTACATGTCATTGTTCACTTATCCGCATTTTTCCTAATATATTGGGATGATTTCCACAGAAGCAATGGGAAACAATTTGAAGCGCTTGAATTCACAAGCTAGTGATGCAGGTTGTTTTCTGGTACTCAGATAAACAGTGACTCACACATTGTTTGGTTTTGCTTTTCAGTGTGTATAATAGAAATTATCCCTGAATAATGCCTACGGGCTTTTATATTCCTGGCACAGAGTTTGTCCAGTCAGGCTTCCCCTGGTATTACAGCAATATTAATATTTCACTTGTTATCAAAAGATCAATTGCTAATTAATAAAGATTATACTATAATCTGCCTTAATTTCTATATTGGTTATATGAAAGGTACTTAATAAGAAATATAAATGTATAGGTTACCTAAATAATAGCATTCACACTCCCCAAAATGCCAGTGATTCCCAATTGCTAGTTTGTAATAATTGCAAATATTAATCTACATTGCCAATGGAATTGCCACTGTAATAAGATTTATTTTAGCTGTCTCAGAGAAGATGGAGTCAACGCAACAGTAAGCACAAATTCATTTCCAACTGTGATGTGTCAGAGGATTTTTATTTTTAGTTCTTCAGAATATATTAGCCCTTACTGACTGGTCTTTTCAGTGTAGTGTGTCTGAGATGCTCTGGATTAGAAAGGATTGAGATGATTGGGAAAATGCCTAAATTCTTCAAAAAAGTTTGTTTTGTTTATTACATGCAGATTAGGGTTGCTCAACCTAACTGGCACAATCTGTTTTCAAATACAGACTTTAAACCAAAACGTTTAAATACAATGTAATCTGAGGACATCACAGAACAAAAACTTTGATAATTGCATTTCTCCTCCCTTCTCCCCAGGAAGACAAGACCTTCATGTGAACGCACTCCATCAGCTTGAACTCAAGGGGAAAGGAGATAAAAATCCCTAACAATAAGAAACTATATTTCTATGCTACTTGGATTTTGGGAGAGCAAGATTTCTAAGCATAAGCAAGGGATCCACAGCTACTTAGCCTGGGTTAGACCTAAAAGATGTATCTTTTTTTTTAGTTAATCTTTAGTTAGTTTCTTATAGGATTCACAAGCATTGTCTTTGGTGTAAACTCTAAAGTGCAACTGGCCTGTGGTAAGTAACTAGCCCCTTAGGACTGGAAGTAATCTGAATATTGTTTTGATTTTTGGTGTAAGGTACCGTCTATCACAAAGGCAATCTTCCTGGGTGGCAAGATAGACTGGAGTACCCAAAGGTGATTGTCTGTGACTCCATGTTAAGGCTGTTATAGTGCTTGAGGAGTTCACAGCTGATACTTGGCTAATGAAATCCAAGTGTAGAATTCACAACCAATTTGGGGGTTTTGCCCTGCTTCTTAACTGTCTTGCCCCGAGGTTGGTACTTACATTTTTAAGCCAATGCAGGATTACTTGACAGTGGCCATATCTTCCTGTGTGTGTGTGTGTGTGTGCACAGTGTGCAATGAAGTCCATATCCTGATAGGGGCCTCCGGGTGCTATTATTCCAATAATCTCTGCCCTTTCAGAGTACAGATTGCAATTATGATGGTGCTGTACCAGATCCTATGAAAAAATAGTGCCTGATGTTTGCACCATAGAAAAGAGTGACCTGAACCTTCATAAACCAATCATCACAGTAGGAATATGGACTGTGAGGGGTATGTATGAAGGGAAGTGTGCCATTGTGACCAAGGAATTGGAAAGACACAAAATAGATATATGTGGAATCTCAGAGCTGTGATGGAATGGTAAGGTCACTTCTGATGATTGACGGCTATGCAATGTACTACTCAGGCTCAGAAAAAATGGAGTTCCATTGATCCTGTTCAAGGAGACATGAAAGTGTGTATTGGATACAACCCAATCAGCAATAAATCATTACAATTTGCCTTTGTCATTTTGATTGGCTTATCTCAATCATACAGGACTATGCTTTTGTGATAGCCAGTGGCGTAGCCAGGGTTGCAGCTGAGGAGGAGCAGTAGTGAAAAAAGGCTCTGGTCCTTCGGTGGCACTTCGGCAGCCCTGTGCATGCTTCCCCATCGGAGCGCTGTCCGGGGCATCGAGACCCCCGGCCACGCTCTCAGGGTCTGAGTCCCGGCTTGAGCGCTGGGAGCCCGCGACCCCGTTCCGCCGGCCACCCGGAGCGCCGTGAGCTGCAGGCCAGCCCGCGGCCCCGTTTGCGGCTGCCTGGAGCGGCGGGAGCCAGCCCATGGCCCCGTTCCGCTGGCTGCCCAGAGCGCTGGGAGCCAGCAGGCCAGCCCATGAAAAAAAGAAAAGAAAAACCCGGAAGCAGCCGAGGAGGAGGGGGGTCAGTGCACTGCTGCTGTTGCTACTCACTTCATCAACAACAAAAGAAGTCTACTCCCATGACTGGAACTCGTCCATCTTTCCTCCGGCTCGGACCGCAGCAGCTCACGCCGCCAGCCTGTAGCGAATGCCCCGTCCCCTGATAACACCTCCGCCATTATCAGGGACAGGGCGTTCGCTACAGGCTGGCTGTGTGAGCGGCTGCGGTCCGAGCCGGAGGAAAGATGGACGAGTTCCAGTCGTGGGAGTAGACTTCTTTTGTTGTTGATGAAGTGAGTAGCAAGAGGGAGGAGACAGCGGAAGGACCCGGAAGTGGCACTGATTGTCCACAAGTGGACATCACCATTAAAACGAAAGGACCCAGAAGTGGCGCCGAGTAAGTATGAAAATTAAAAAGGTGCCACTTTTGGGGAATGTGGTCAGGGGAAGCAGCTGCTTCCCCTGAACCCCCCCTAGCTACGCTACTGGTGATAGCAGCTGATGATGTCGTGATTGATGAGTTTTATGAACAGCTTGCGGAGATATTCATTAGAATACTAAGCAAAGGTATCACACTTGTAGCTGGGCACCTGAATGCTAAAGTGGGGTGTGTAAGATCTCATAAAGAAGTAATGGGAAACAATGGTCTAGACTTACAAAACGAGAAAGGAAGGTGTCCATTTGAATTCTGCAGCTCTAATCACCAGGTCAATACAAACACTAGTTTCACCCAACATCATAGGCATTTATACCAACAACAAAGAACCAAATCAACTATGTAATGATATAGCAGTGCTGGAGATTGAACGTACAATAGAGAAAGACTTTTGACCATCAACTGTTTGCTTCAAACAAAATTAAACCTTAAAAAAGAAGATGTGCGGACTTCTCCAGAATCAATCAAGACTACAAGGTTTCTATTCAGAAGGTGTTTGAGGCATTGTCAGAGGCGAAAGAGGAGAACAACGCAAATTAATTTTGGAATAAAAATGAAAATGATCATGCTCAAAGCCACCAAAGCGCACATTCATTACAGTCAATATCAGACTGCACCATGGTAACTGAGAAGGTGTTTGAATTGGCAAAAAAAGATGCAGAATGAAAAAAAAAATGTCCTGGAGATCAAAGAACATAGGAAAGAATATAAGGAATTGAGCCTGCAGACTGATCCAGAGGCAGACTAGACAACATAAAAGTGAATACATAAGGGCAAAATGTGCAGAATTTGAGAATTACAAATACCATAATAATACAAAAGGTATGTCTATAGTGGTCAGACTTCTTACCAAAAAGTTTTCTGTGTAATCGAACATAATGAAAGATCATGATTGCAGAATCCTCAATGAAGGTGATGATATCAAATGTCAGTGTAGAGATTACTGTGTGCCTCATTAGAACGACTTACAATACAGAATAACAGAAAGGAGAGTACAGAGTTGGAGCTATCAATCCTACAAGAGGAAGTGGTATGCGCTATTACGAAAATGAAGTCAAGAAAGCACCATATGTAGATAACATACCAGCAGGGCCAGCTTTAGGACCTGCAGGGCTCGATTTGAATACCTGGCGGCAGTCCGGGTCTTCGGCAGCACTTCGGCGGCAGGGGGTCCGCTCCATGTCTTCTGTGGCACTGAAGGACCCCCCGCTGCCAAAATGCCGCCGAAGACCCCGGAGCGGCCCCCCACACACACCGCCGCCGAAATGCCGCTGCCGCGGTGAGCCTTAGGCGCGGGGCTCTCTTTGGCATGGGGCCCTCTTACCCGTGGGGCCCGATTCCGGGGAATCGGCCTAAAGCTGGCCCTGCATACCAGCAGAATTGTTATAAGCACTTGGTAACTACAGTATTGATTTCACATGGAAAATTTGTAACAATGTATGGGTAACTAGAAATTGGTTGGATGACTGCAGAAAGGGAATCTTTCTGCCCTTACCAAAGAAAGGAGACATAACAGAGTTTATTAACAATCATCTCCATGATATTGGACATAAGCAAAATTCTGCTTTACATTATTCAGGGTCACATTAATTGAATGATAGAAGTATAACAAGCTGACTTCAGAGAGGGCAAGGCACAAGATTAAATTGCAAACATCTGTCACATCATTGAAAAATGCAGGGATTATAATCACCCATTGATCATGTGTTTCATTGACTACTCAAAAGCATTTGACACCATCTGACATGACGTCTTTGGCAGATACTGGTAGACCTAGGGATTACAAAATACCCCATTGAACTCATTCAAGACTCTACTGTCAATGGTGCAAACAGCAGCACACAACAGCGAGTGGTTATCCACTGGGCAGGGTGTGAAATAGATGCATTCTGTCACCAAATTTTTTCAACATGTTTCATAATAAATTCTGCATACAAGCCCTGAAAGGTTTTGACAGAGGGGAAGGAGCTAGGATTTCCACACTGATGACACAATGCTTTTAACTACAATAACTGATGCAATGCAAAACATTTTTGGAATCTATTTAAAAAAAAAGGTGAAGAATATGGACTATCCCTGAATGTGGTAAAAAATTAAATGCAAGCACGCTGACACAATTAACAAAAACAAAATGCAAGTGGACATCACCATTAAAGGTTGATTTGTAGAGGCGGTAGATAAATGTGATTATATGGGCTCATACATATCCAAACAAGGGGGCTGTTCCATGGAAATCAGACAATGACGAGAAATGGTTCATGCAACCATGGCCTCCTTTACAAAGGTTTGGAAAAAACTATAGCACCTCAAAATGTACGAAGTTTTGATTAGTGAAAAGTTTAATTTTGTCCATAGTGACTTATGGATGTGAACTGTGAAAAGTTCTGTGAAAAGTTTTCTGAGGATACTTATTATTTTTTGCAAAAAAATTCATTTAGTCCACAATCTAATTTTCTGCCTAAAAACACTTCAAATGGAAAAGATTAAATCAGCTGTAATAAATACGTACAGGTGAAATACCCATCTCATGGAATACTTGACTGAGAACCACTTTGAGTACAGAAGGAGGGTTAATTTGATTAAATCTATGTAAAGCAACTTAATTTTAACTTCCCATAAATAAACTCTCCACAGCATGCAAAAACTGAGAGCTAAAAGAGACTAGTAAACATAAACTCAGCTGTGATTGCTACACTAACAAATAATGTATCGCTGGGTATTTCTATAGCAGTCACAGAATTTGAGAATAATCTTGAAAAACAGGATGCTTTAGAAACAGAAAACTCCCTTATGAATCATTCAAATGGACAGATATAGGAAATAACAATAAGAACGGTAATGAAAACAAAGAAAAGACTCCAGTTTGATCGTTTCCAAATGATTCTACTGTTACCTTAGTTTAGGTAAGGTGATTCTGCTGTAAGAATTATAGCTCAGATAAAGATAAAACCTTCAGCCTGTATGTCAGAGATAACATAACAGAAAGGTAAAGATTCCATTAGCTGAACAAATCTTAACATCAGCTTCTAATGCGACACTATAAAAGTGGAGAAAACTTGTTCCTGATAGAATGATGTATTCTACAGAGGGCACATTATATAGAGGATCCAAGATATTAAATGAAATTTTTGCTACCGATTTGAGCCGTACATTTTTATATATATATATATATATATATATATATATATATATATATATATATATATAAAAAAGTAAAATTCATAGCCTATTGTCCCACTGTCAGATGCATTCCTTCTGTGACTACAGTATTTTCTGTAGGAAGGCCTGTGTCTGAGGAAAATACTGATGAGAAATAAACCAACCACAATCTTGTTTGGTTTGTTGATACTAAGATGTGATCTGATGCCAAAGTCACATCTAGTATTTCTGATTCCTGATCATTTTAAATGAGCTATAAGACCTCCCTTAGTCACAGTGCTCAGTATCTCCTGTGATATGGAGAGCTCCCTCAGTTCCCACAGAAGTCCATGGGAGTTGATGCTACCCAGCACCCCATAGGAGATGTTCTGCATCTTGCAGGATCAGATCCTACACTGGTGTTTTGCTTTAACAGGGACCAATCCTACTTCCATCTAAATCAATAGCAGTTTTGTTAATGATTCCAAGAGGGATCGGACTCTTACACTGAAGTACCCAACCGTCAAGCTCTTTCTTCTGCAGGTGGTTCTTGGTTGCTTGGCTTAGAGGGTTTGAGCTTTCTTCTGCAGGTGGTTCTTGGTTGCTTGGCTTAGAGGGTTTGGGCTTGTATCAGAGAGATTTGTTTGACATGCTTGCTTTTTCAGAAAATTGGATGTCAGTTCAATCAGCTAAAAGGCTTACTCTTCTGTTCTGTAGCGAGCCCAAAAATGATGTTCAAATAACAGTAAGAGCTAAGGGTAACATTCAGACATGTCTCATATGGGTGTGGAAAAGGCAAAAAGGGGTGCAGGCTGACTCATTTTCTGCTCCTCTAATGGCAGGAGACTGATCTAGCCATTCAGGAATTGTTTAGCTTGGGGCCTGGCTAAAACACTCATCAGCACTTTGCAGCCCCAGGGATCAGCTGGCTTGGGAGCATGCTGCTGTTGGCAGCAGATGCTATGGAGGGACATGCCATGCTTCTTTTGAAAGAAGGATTTGATACAATGGTGGAAGTTGCCTTATAAATGAGTCAGATGAAAGGCAGGGAACAGCCAGATTCAATTTCCTCCAAACTATGTTCCCTGAGCCACCCTAAAATATCCTCCACTGATGTCTAGTTGGCTGCTACTTTTCCATGCCTCTTTCAGCCACTCTACATCCCTATCAGAGGGGTAGCCATGTTAGTCTGAATCTGTAAAAAGCAACAGAGGGTCCTGTGGCACCTTTAAGACTAACAGAAATATTGGGAGCATAAGCTTTCGTGGGTAAGAACTTCACTTCTTCAGATGCAAGAAGAAGTGAGGTTCTTACCCACGAAAGCTTATGCTCCCAATACTTCTGTTAGTCTTAAAGGTGCCACAGGACCCTCTGTTGCTTTCTACATCTCTAATATGCCTCACACTCCAAAAGGCAAAATTTGCCCTACATCTTTTAGAATGCATGCTTAAACTGTATATACAAAGCCTTCAGTCACACACACAAAACAAGTAATTGAAAATTAAACAATGGGAAATTGTAAATTGCACAGATGTTTGCCTGTCAGTACATACAATTGAGTTATCCTTAGCTGTCTGATTTAACTGTGCACAAGCACAGAAAAAAGGCTGATAGCATGCCCTTAACTCATTCTAACAGGTGCAGGTATTTCAAAACACAAAAGGCCCCTGAAATTACGAGGCAGCACTGGGTAAACTAAGAAGGATTTTTCATTTTATCTTTGAATTTCTTTCCTTTTGTATGATTAAGTTAGACTCTTGGGAGTAAGTGTTCTACACAATGCATCAAGAATTAGATAAACAACTGCTGTTATACTCAATGAGAGCTGTGTAGCTCATCCCCTGTGTTCAAACTGAAAATATAACCTGTAACAAGAACTAAAATGAAGCACTGATTCCAGGTAGCAGCTGCACAGCAAGGTTCCACAATTCTCCCATAATTGCAGTCTGATTGGGTCAGTGTAGATTCAACACAAGCCAAGGAGGATTTGGTCAGCCCTACCTTCTCATTGGACTCTGAGGGACAGATAAAGAACAAGTAGTTACTGCTCACCTAGCATATGTCCAGAAGACAAGAATCAATTTCAAATGCTGATCCCAGGCAGACGTGGCGCTCAAGAAGCACCAAAGATTGACATAAAAATGGTCTTAAAAAAAATCCTTCAAGTGGCATTGTTTTTAGACAATATGTATATTCCCAAAGCTCAGTGAGTAACTTGATCATTATTACTGTTATATACCATAATATATTATAGGTATTCTAGCAGTGCTTGCCACAATCAGGAATCAGAATCCTGTTCTGCTAGGCTCGGTATACATAGAATGAAAAGACAGTGTCTGAGCCAAACAGCTTACAGTTTTAGTTTGTGTGAGGCATTGCTGTCTGCTTTGTTAGGCCTTGACATGGAATGTCATTACAATCATAGCTTTTATTACATGTTATTTTATTTTTAGTGCATGAGGCTGACATAGCTTATCACAGAAACTTGTTTATATTCAGCAAAGAGCTTTAAATATGCTTATTTATCAATTTCTAATAAATGTTTTGAAGCTGTTGCCGTATATCATATAAAAACATTGGAGTTAAACCTGCAAAGTAGGGAGCATTCTCAAATGCTCTTTGATGCTCAGCATCTGGGTTCCCACCCTTAGTCAGATGATATTTTAAACTGAGGACTGGAGAACCAGTTCAAGAAAAATAAAATCCAACAAAGACCTTGCCCAAAGTATGAACTGAACTGGAATTATTTTGACAATTAGAAAAATGCGTATATATATATTTTAAAATTTTTGTGAATGTCTGCACTTTCCTCACACCCTCTCCAGAGATAGCTAAGTCCTGCACAGCACTGTGTAATGTGTAGAGAGGTTTAGAGATGCTTGGTTACTCAGCACCAGGGGTGCAAGTAGGGTGGTACCCTCCAGTATGCAGTACCGGCAAGAGATTTTTAGTGGGTACGGGGTACTGGAAAAACTTGGGGTTAGGGGGAGGATTCACTCTGCTCCTTAAAGGAGCAGAACAGGGCTAGGGAGGACATTCATTCTTTATATGGCTTTATGCACGATACATATGCTAACAAACTTAAACAAAGGCTTCATTTAAATTTGTTAGCATATGTATTATGCTGTTGCATTGGTCAGGAGTCCTCAAGAGATGGGGGTGAGGGCAACAGAAGGTGTTTAAACGGTGTTTTGGATTCTGTTTCTTCCCATTGAGCTGAATTATCCATGACATCCATACTGCATCACATCAAGTCCAAATCATTAGAGGAATGCCTCTGCTTGCACTGACCAGAGCATGTTTGGATTCTGATGTTCTGCAGCCTGATGGGAATCAGGTGTTGTCCCCAATGTATCTAGAATTCTTTTTTGCCACCAAACTAGTCTAACATGCATTTTGTTGACTGAAACTGGAGCAGCAAAACAAGGAAAACAAATGCCTCATTTTCCAATGTTGTGGGTCAGAACTATAAGTGACGATTATAATGCCGGACACTGACAGCCTTAAACCAGCCAGCTGCCTCAGGAACCTGCCAAGAATTTTGCTGAAAATATGTTCCTCATCTTAGCAACGGAGCTAAGACTCATCCCATAGCTGCCCACCTTTATTCGAATGAAGCTCCTTCTGACCTGACAGCTCAGGCATTGTCAGTTTCATCCAGAACAATTCACAAACTTGGAACCTAATCGTGTAAACCCTTATCATTTGATCAACCCCACTGAAAACAATGGGACTATTTGCATGACTATGGACCACTTTTGTGAGCTGGTAAGCGTTTCAGGAGTCTGTTCCTATAAAGGAAGTTGAATCCCCATTGAAATGCAATGTTTGGGTACAATACGATAAATGCAGTTTAGGATACAGTTCTACTTAAAATGTTTGTCTTTTAATAAGCCATACATATGCTGAAATGGCTCCTCACCCAATTTCCATATTCCATATAAACAGACTGGACTGAAATACTACATATTTGGGGGGGAAAGTGAATAGTTAAGCATGTTGATGTTTGTATATACAAATGGGGGTATCTGAGGGGACAGGAAGAGCGTAGGGACGCTGGTCTGGGGTGGGGTGGGGAGGAGTCACATGGGGAGGTCATGTTAAACCCCCCCCCTTGTGTACCTCCCATGAGTGCAGTACGGGCAAGAAATGATTTCTACTTGCACCACTCAGCACGGAATCACCAGGAAGTGTTCTCAGCAGGCTTCTAGCTACACCAAGGCTGTCCCAAAATCTAGAGGGGTACTAAAGACCAAAATTGGTGCATCAGTACCTGAAGTTGGTATTCTATTCACTAATTCTTAAGTGAACTCCCGTATTTAAACTAGGTGTATTTAAAGTAGCAGTCATATTGATCCATAAAAGTAATTACAGGTAAGCCCTGTAATAATCCTCTGAAAGTGTGTTAAATAGTGGCAGGACATTGAAGTTCTGCAAAGCACAGTGAAGAACCCAACACAGTGTGGACAGACTGGGCCATAAGCAAACATCAGTCTAGCCCATGTTGATAAAGAAAACCAGTGTGGCTTCTTTCATAATGTGCATACGTTTTGCATCAAAATTGACAATTACTGTCTTTTAAGGTCCAATTTGTTTTCTTCAGTAACCACAGTCAGAGTGAGTGTGCCCAGAATGTTTTGGAAGAAATATGTTGGCATGCAACCAGGGGTATTAGTGACTGAACAACTCTTGTGCTGGTGAGCATGGGATACAGAGGGCCCAAACTTATACATGAGCCACTAGTCTTCCAGCAACATTGGTGATACTGACATAAGTCGCAGGTCCATAAACATGCTAAGGAACATGGACGATTGTTATTCTAGCTTCTTGGATCAAAAGCCTGTAGGCACTGCACTCCGCATACTCGACAGCTGCTTGACTTGCTCTATCCACTGCTTTGAGTCTGTTGGGTTCTGTTGTTAGTATCAATCCCTAACACTTTCGGGGTAAAATGTTACTCGTTACCACACAATTGCTCTTTTGCCCAATAATCTGCATTATTTATACAGAATACCCACTATCTCAGGATTCTGAGAATGTATGGAGAAATGAAGGTCATAAGAGTCCTGAAACCAGAATGGAAACAAAACAGTTCATACTATAACAATGAGTTCAGACAGTATGAACACCAAAACAAATTAAGAACCTCCAGTACCATGGAAAGTGAAACCTGTCAATAACAACTTGAAGCACTTCATAATTAAAAATATTTTCCAATATAGGATACTGTAATTCAGCTATTAATTCAGGATAATTAGACATATAATAAACTTCTGGTACAATAACTGATTCTGTTTTTCTTTTTGTTTTATATAGAGATGGATTCTAAAGTTACCCTCCTGAAAAGTTATTCAGATTCAAGTCACTTACGTGCTCTGTAGCTGACACTGAAAATGAAAGCATGTGTACTTTGTCCTACATTCTGATGTGATGTCTACAATAATAATAATTCTGTATTACTAACATGTTTTCTGGCCTTTTTACCTGTTTTATCTGATTTGATGAAGCATTTTTGAATTCATTTAAGGCTATTGTTGGGTGTGAATTAATGATCTTGATCATGTGAAACTTATTTGGACATACAGTTGAATAGGTATTTAAAGTTAATCTTCCTTGAATAATTTTCTAAGGCAAGTTTTAGATGATGTAAAATATCAGATGTCATAGCTAGCAAGCATGTTTCTTTTTTCCTTTTATCGTATAGGCAAACTAGAACTGAGTCAAATTACTTGCAAGAAAACAGAGTTCATTTCAAAATGAGGCAGTTTAAGGACGGACAGATAATGAGATTTTTTTCATGTCCTTATTTAGTGATATTATTTATCAGAAGAGGCTTTAAAGAATTTGAGAATTTTTTAACTGCATCTCACACTGAGATTTTCAAAAGAACCAAAGAGGGTTAGATGCCCAACTGCCATTGGATCCTAGTGGGATTTGGGCACCTAAATCCCTTAGGCTTCCACTGTGACACTGTGGCCAAAAGAGCTAATGTAATCCTGGAATGCTTAAACAAGGGAATATTCTGGTGGAACACTGGTGGAATATTGTGTCCAGTTCTGGTGCGCAACGTTCAAGAAGGATATTGATAAATTAGGATGATTCAGAGAAGAGCCAAAAGAATGATTTGAAGGATTATAAAACATACGTTAGAGTGTTAGATTGAGCTCCTTGAGTCTATTTAGTTTAACAAAACTCATGTTAAGGGGTGATTTGATTAGTCTGTTAATACGTACCTGGGGAACAAATATCTAATAAAGGGGACTTTAGTCTAGCAGAGAAAGATATAACATGACCCAAAGGCTGGAAGTTGAAGCCAGATAAATTCAGACTGGAAATAAGATGTAAATTCTAAATGGTGAGAGTAATTGACCATTGGAACAACTTACCTAGGGTTCTAGTGGATCTTCATCACTGACAATGTTTTAAATGAGGATTGCATGTTTTTCCAAAAAATGTGTTATAGGAATTATTTTGTGGAAAGTTCTATAGCCTGTGCTGTACAGGAAGCCAGACTAGATGATCACAGTTGTTCCTTCTGGCCTTGGAATCTATGAATCTATTAAAATTCCAATTTTAATTTTTCAGACGTTCCCTATATGACACAGTCTGTTGCAATATCAGGGGTATCCCTGCATGTTATCCGACATAACCTTGCGATCGTTTACTCATGTGAATAAGGACTGTTTATTTAACATACTTACATAGGTCCCATCACTGCCTCACAGTTGTTAATGTATTTTGTCTCACAACACTCCTGTAAGATATGGAAGTACTATAGTCCCATTTGACAGATGGGGAACTGAGGCACAGTGGTGCTAAGTGACTTGCCCAAATTTACTTGTGGAGCAAGGAACTGAGCTTAGGTCTTCCAAGTTGTAGGCTAGTGCACTAACCTCTGAACCATCCTTCCTCTCTCCCATCAGCCTTTCCTCTCCCTCCTTCATCTTACCTCTTCCTCACATGATTCAAATTTCAACGATCAAGAATTTATTTTATAATTCATTTAACATACAAGTTTAAAAAAAAGTATCCTTTCATCTGCTCATCAATGTATTGTATTTATTGAAAAGAGGGAGTAAAACAGTTCCCAAATGCTGCTTGCTTTTGGCATTGGCCACCCAGATATTATGGTAGAGGCCCTTTAATGATTATTATTATTTATTAGACTAGATTATGCTTGGCCCTTATGTGGGTTTAAGGTGGGGAAATAAGATGTCTTCCCCACTATCATTCCAAGGTCTGTGTAAGGCCCAAGGACATTTGCATTCTCTATGTTCTAAGGGGATTGTTCTCTTGTCCCCTTATACTTCCCTGAAACTGAGCAGTGCTTCAAGGGAACTGGAAAGCATCAGAAGTGGAGTCCTATCCCTCCTACGCACTCGCCAACAGGGCCGGCTCTAGGCACGAGTGCTCCAAGCATGTGCTTGGGGCGGCACTTTCCAAAGGGTGGCACTCCAGCTCCTTTTTTTTTTTTTTTGCTTGGGGCGCAAAAAGCTGGGAGCTGGCCCAGAGCGGAGGTGAGCTGCGGTGGTGGGGGGCGTGGGGAGGGCCGCAGGAAGTAACCCTTGGGTTGGCAGAGGATCCATACACTGGGAAACTCAAAGGCAGGAATAACCGGTGTGTGTATTTGTTTGTTTCACTGTTTGTGAGCATTGCAGAAGAAGTGAGTCTTTAGGAGGAACATGAATAAGGGAGGGTAGTGTCATAGCAAACTGGTTTGTATGGAAGAGGGGTTGCATGTGAAGGGTTGGGGAGGACAATTGCACAGAGATAAGAGTGGGAGAAAGAAATAATAGGTCATCAAAGTTGGCATCATTGGCAGAGCAGAGAAGACTGTAGAATGCGAATGAGGGAGGAAGGATGGAACAATACGTGAAATCAGAGGTGTAGAACAGGGAGTCATGTTGTGTCTTGAGGGAAGGTCTGCATTTTAAATGTGATATTGTGGCCAAGAGGGAGCTAAAGGAGAGCTCCAAGAGAGTGTGGCATGGTTTGATTGACTGGCAAGGAAAATAATTTTAGTGGCTGCATTTTGGATGGACGGGAGGGAGAGGGTGGGCAACCTGCAGCCCGTCAGGTTAATCCGCTGTCAGGCCACCAGACAGTATGTTTACATTTGCACAGCCGCCTGCAGCTCCCAGTGCCTGCGGTTCACTGTTCTCGGCTAATAGGAGCTGTGGGAAGCGGTGGCCAGCATGTTTCTGTGGCCCACGCCATTTCCCCGCAGCTCCCATTGGCTGGGAATGGCAAATCGCGGCCACTAGAAGCTGTGGGTGGCCGTGCAAATGTAAACAAACTGTCTGGCGGCCCGCCAGCAGATTACGCTGATGGGCCACGTGCAGCCCGCGGGCTGCAGGTTACCCACCACTGATCTAGATATTGTGGGTAGGCTGTGGCAGCCAAAATGAGGGACATATATAAAAAGCTTTAATACAACCATAAAAATAATTTTGTATGAGTGATAGCTATATGCTACTATCTGTCTCTTCAGTCTGCTTTTGTTTCCATGGGTGTATATGAATGGGTGATTCCATTGTAGTCAATGCAGTTACACCAATGTAACATATGTGAAGAATCATCGCTATGGGTTATAATTTTGTCTTAAATTTCTGAGCCTATTGATATAATTTCTTGGGGTAAGATTGCAGCTGGCCCTGAAAAGGCATGAGGAAGGAGGGAGCTGGAGAGAAAAGATGCTCTCAGCCACAGCCTTCAAGCCCTTTTTGATGTGGCTAATTTCACAGGCAGCGGGAGCAGACTGAAACTGCACCTGACCCCTAGACAGGTGAGGTCCAAAGAAGGTGAAGCCTCCTTATAGCCTAGTCCTCCCTTGTATGCCTGCAGAGGGGACAGAAAAATCTGGCCCTAAATTCTTATTGAAACATCCTCTGAGTCATTCCAGAAATTGGCTTGGGGCGGGGAGAGTGGGAGAATTACTTGAAATTACTTGAAAACTCCAGGATGGGAACTGGCTACTGACTAGAATAAACACTGAGAAAGAAAGACACACTGCTGGACTGAGCTATGCAGTTCAGATGCAACCAGTTCATATACAGTCACCGAAAACCAAAACAAGTGCAGTTTTGGGCTGTCGCAAATCAAAAGGTGTTTGAAAAATTTTGGGCAAAAATCAAAACTGAAATTTCTCAATTTTTTTTTCAGCCACAGCAAACCAAAAACAATTTGGGTTGGTGGCTTCCATTTTCTTAACAAAAAATTTAAAACATCTGAAGAAAAATGTAGACAATAACTGTTCATTTTCATCAAAAATTTCTGGGGGAACAAATCATATTGACCAGCTCTAAAAAAAAAAAAAAAAAAAAAAGGTATTTTCAATATACATTTCTTATTCCTGGTCAGTACGTTCAATGCTACAAGCCTTGTATGTATTTTTCTATAAAATCAAGGTGACTTTTGATGTCAGATCTACCCCATTTCTACAATATACCCAAACCATCTTTTACGTAAGTTAAACCAGACATACTGTTCTGCCTTGTAACAACGAACAGGGATGTAATATTGTATGGTTAAGAAAGCTGCTGTCATTTATTTCTTTTTCATTTGTTTCCTGCAGTTTCACAGCTCATTTCTAACATGTGTCTACAAGAGCCTAGAAAACTTCTGTTTAAAACATGTTAAAACCCCCACAGGGATACATTTGAAAAGAAATATTTCTAGCTTATATTTGGCTCTAGCATCCTATCTCCATAGATAAACAGGGCAGAACAAGGTTAACAACAATAATACATTATAAATAAAAAAGCTTGAATCTGACATTTAGACTAATGTGACAATTTGTGGATAGTGGCATCATTCCATTGGACCTGGGATGACCAAAAAGAGGATAAAATGCTACCTGTTCTAAGCTGAAAATGTCCTCAGTAGGAAAGTAAAATCTAAAGAGGAGACTCGAGCCACAAGTCAGAATGAATCTAGCTAGCATCAGAAGTTACAACACAATCTTTGCATCACGTCAGTCTCTGTCCTGACAGTCTCTTGTCATTCATGTCAGTAAATGGTATTTCATATTAAATTGGGACACTAGGATTTTAAATACAAAGTTGCTTCATTTAGAGAGCAAGGAATGGCGAGGGAACATTTTCCAACTTTGCTGGGTTATCAATGGGGCTAAACCATCTCTTGCAGTTTGCTCAGAATGCAGCTGCATGCTTGCTCATGGGTTTGAGCTATGGTGATCAAATTCAGCACGCTTTGCATACTTCACGTTAGCTGCCCATTAAGTGTCTGATTCAGTTTAGATTCACTTTAATGGTTTACAAAGCTCTGAATGTGACTGGCCCTGGGTATATCTGAGACTTCGTTCTTGAGCTCCACCTTTTTGCACTCACATATCATCCAGGGTGTAGGGGTTCCTTCCACAATCACACCTGAAGTCAGCAGGCGAGCAAGCTGTCTCTGTGGCTCCTTGAAAATGTAGAACTTGCTCCCTCCTGAAATGTGGGTTATTTAATCTCTTCACAGTTTTAAAAAAGTGCCTGAAAACAAACATGCCCCCCACACCGATGTTTTTTAAATTGCTGCCACTTCTGCTGTTTTGTTTTTGTTGACCTACTTGTTGGTAATTTTGTCGAAGTGGGGGTGTTCTTTTTATTTAATGAGAAATTGTTTTATGATTGCTGTTCAGCACCCCAAGCACTTGGGGGAGGGGAGTTTTATCAGTAAAAGTTATCCATATTAACTTCTAGAATGTGGCAGAAGAGATGTTGCAAAATTCAGAGGGACAGATTCTAACACCCTTAGTAACGTTGAGTGGTACCTTATTCCACAAACAGCTTCACCAAATTCAGTGGCACTGCTTGTTGAGTAAGGCACTATTCAGCATGAGAAAAATATACGATGGTATACTATTATATGAAGGTTTTATTTGAATACATGTGGAAGACACTGAAGCACAGGCTTAACTATCATTTACTTCAAAGGGGCTTAAAATCATGTTTTAGGTTAAACATGTTTTGCTGAATCAGGGCTTAGGAACTTGTGCTACCACTTTAGGGCCAGATCATGGCACTCTTAGTCACACTGAATGGTGCATTACTTGTATACAGCACCACTGAAATAAACTGTATACTCATTCCATTCTGAGTTACAGCAATAAAAAAATCACTCTGGTATAATGAATCATAAAAACGACTCCTGGAATAGCTGCATCCCAAGTGTGATTCAGCACTTGGCTTTGGGAATGATTTTCTTTTGGGTGAAATTGGAATTCTCAGTTCTATAAGAGACAGCAGTGAATTCTGTAGGCATAGATCATGCTGGGCATGAGTAAATTTTCATGTATCTTGATCTGAGCGCAAGGTTAAATGTTAAACAAGGGTATGGCAGGCATGTGTTGGAGATGGAGTGTTTGGGCTATTTGAGAACACCCTGAACTGCTAAACTTGAAATGTAGGTAAGGTGACACCATAAGTGATTGGTCCTTACATGATCTCCAAAGTGATTGAACCTTACAAGATCTGTAAAGTATTTAGTCCTTACATGATCAGTACAATGTCCAAACATCCATTTTCATCCTCTTTGTCCTTTTCACAGTAGTTGATATGATCAACCATGAGATACTGCTCTCCTTTCTGAGAAAAGTTTCAATGGACCAGGGGAACGAACTAAAATGGTTTAAGTCCTTTGTAGAGGAATGCAGCCAAAGAATATTGAAGGGAAAGTAGCAGTGTTCCTGGATTCCTCATTGATGCAATGGAATTGCAAGGATAAAATCCATTAATTGATTGTGGGGCTCTCAGATACTATGATAATGAGTCCTTAAGTTTTCATTGAGCAGCACCTCTAAATAATACTATTATCTCCAATTGTTTAAAGGATTGCATCCTATACTCCCAGAGGATGAACTTGCCTTGGCTTTACATGCCTTTGTCACCTCCTGTCAGGTCTACAGCAATGTCATAGCTAAGCATGAAGCCACCAGCCCTTTGGAAACAGACTGCAGCACATCTACTCAGAACATGGGCTATTGCAAGCATATCAGACCTGTATCCCTTGCTCTACCATAGAATATCAAGTTCAAGGCCTTAGTTATTATCTTCAAGGCCCACAATGGCCCAGGGCCAGATCGCCTAAAGCTCTAAAATAAGGATCATGCTTGAGAATGCCAATTTTTAGGCACAATGGAACTTTATACAGCAAGGATAAAACTCATCTGTGCAGGAGATAGAGATTTCTTAGAGGTCAGTCTGAGACTATGGAACAAATTCCCTCCGGAACTAAGGACTCATGCTCCACTGCAAGCACAAGGCATGCTTCTTCAACCTGCCTTCTAATATAAAGACATAGCAGTGTGTACATATTTATATAAAATCAAAAACCCTCCCATAACAAAACACTCTATGGTACACACAATTCTCTCTCTGGGGAAAGGGCGAGAGAGAAAAGGGAATCGTGTGATGAATGTTAGTCGTATTGCTTACTGGAATGAAGCCCAATTTTGAAATCTCACAGTCCTTCATGAAATAGAACTTCCATCTTCCACACAGCTGTAGTATTCACATCTATAAATAACAGTTAGCCACTCAATGTCTGTATGCAGTGAAAAATTTCAATGGGGCTAAGAGGATATTTCCATAAAGAAAGTAAACTAAGCTGCTATGGAAGCCTGTTTGTTTCCTGCTGTAGTTTGTAGCTGTTTCCTTTAATAAAACACCTTCAGTTTAAGACAGACTGTGATTTCAGATAATCATGACACAAATCAAAAATCTAAAAGCTAACTGATTTTTCTGTATATTAAATAAGTGAACTTTAGGTACGTTTCAAGTTATGGGAAGAAACTGACTCTTATTTTTATCTAAACTACTGCACATACACTAAATCATAGAGTACGAATATCAGTTGACTGGGTCACAAGTCAGAAATGGGGATTAGTTGGAGCCCTATGTGGGTGGGGTAGATTGGATTAATATTTTGGATGCTAATCTGAAACAAATTTAAACCCGGTTGTAGTTCTGCTATTTGTGTACATATTTGTGATTTCTGAGTCAGTTTAATTCAGCTTTTACTTCAAAATGACAACAAAGCAGGCTAATCTCTAATTATTATCCTTCAATATTATGTCTGAAAAAAACTCTGTATTTTAATTTGCTGTATTTTAATTAGAGGATACTGACATTCTCTAATATTTAAGAAGGAGAGAAAGAAATAGTAGTTTATTTTAGATTAGGCTCTGCTTCTCTTACTAATGGTGAACTGTACCTTACTTTTCTAGTCCCATTGATTGCAGTGGAACTACTCATAGAAGGCTAGATTGTCCAGGGTATGGACTAGAGAATAGAGCTGAGCTGTAACTGGATTTTCCATGTTGCAGGAAAACCCACTATTTTGATTTTTTTTCCTGTTCCAAGATCGAATGAGAACAAAAAATTCCAAACTTCCTGTGAACTCAAAGGTTGATCAAACAGCCATTCTTAAAATTCTGACCAACTTTACCAAAGAATTAATTGTGACTCAGACAGCTCTACTCTTTTTCTGGGATAAAAGTACATTACCTCACCTTCTTTTATGGAACAGCTTACTCCCCATCTTCACCTGGCCAGTTATTCTGACTGATGAGTAGAAGAGTGGAGCCAGAGGTCCTTCCACTTCCTGCTCCTCTGTGTCCCCTCATAGCGGGGAATATTGAGTGTTTAGCCCCTTCTTCTCTTTAGGGCTAGGGTCACAGTCTGAGCAGGACCAAGCAGGGCTGCTATGGAGGCCGTGCTCCCACAAACAGCTGAGTATGGAATGTGAAATTCTAGCTCAGAATAAGGTACTACTCAGATTTAAGGCTGTCAGATTTTATGAGACACTGACTTTCCTTAAAAAGTAGTTCAAGTATACAATTAAAAAGGACTGCTAAATATAGTAATGTGTCAATAAATACCTGCAGATCAGAGCATAACAAAACCTATGTCTGGTGGTAGGGCTATCAAGAGAAAAAAGAGTAAAATTGATACCACTTACAGCTACTGTATCTTAATTAGAATGGTAAACTCTCAAAGCAAACATAATAGGACACGCAAATGAAATTATATCAGGGTGGGATGTGTACATTTAAAAGAGAGCAGTTCTTTTCAGGCATGATGCCAGCTATTCATTCCTAAATAAGTGTCTGATCTCAATTGACTGGAGAAAGTCACAAATACTAGTTTTCAAAGCTTTCGCCAAGAAGCAAATGAAGACATTGCCTCCAGCTACTTCACCGAGATTACTTTAGTAGATACTGAAGTATGTTTAATTAGAATTAAAAAAAAAAAAAAAAAAAAAAACAGGAAGGCAAAGTAGTTCAGCAAGAGAGAGGAGGAGAGATGTGGGGATGTAGGGTCTGCTTCCGTTGAAGTATATGGTGTGATGATGTGTGTCCTGTTTCTTTCCATCTGTAGCAGGAACCAGAGGAGTGGGGAGGGGTCTAGAAATGGTCTTAAGCAAAAGATCCACAATGAAGCAGAGAGAGAGAAAGAGAAAGTAACTTTATGAATAATATTGTTTTTTTCTATCTTAATAAAGTTTCCTGTTCAGTGGTAAAAGAGATACTATTTCTGTGATTCGTTGCCACTGTTGCATGCCAAAACTCTGTCATTTCCTTACTTGGAACTGGATTGAGACCACAGTGTTGGCATGCATAATAAAAGAAATTGCAGTAGGATTTTTTTGTTTGTCTTTTTGTTTTTTTTAAGATTTGAAATGGAGATAAGCCTCAGCCACAATGTTTGGCTGCAGATCCAGATTTGGATCGAGACTTTCCCAAAGTTCAGGTTGATGCAGATCCGGGCTTTGGTTTGGCCCCTAATAGAGTCATAGGTGCAAAGTTTAGATGACTCTCTAGACCTGGATCTGAATTTTCCCAATGTTTGGGTGTGTTTGGATCTAGGTGTTGCCGGCCCAGAGGGTCCCGAGGGGGCAACAGGGTTCGTTACCCGGTGTGTGTCGCACCAATAGACACACCAGGGTGGAGAAGCAAACCAAATTTATTCGAGAGCTCTGAATAGGCACTAGGAGACCAGCATGTCTCAAATCAAGCGCAGCAAATACAAGCAAGTCTCCCATTTTATAGTCCAAGCTGTTTGTATACAAGCCTTTGTTCTCTTCCACCCTTACCCCTCCCTGTCCAACAGCGGTTACAGCAGGCATTACACTGTGGCGTGTGAGAAAAGCTCTCGTCTGCATGCTTATCTTCGACCTTGCAAACTCTACGTAGTAGGCCTTTCCCTCCTTCTTTTCCCCTCGTTATCACTAAAAGTTCTGCTAGTGTGAGTGAAACTGCAGCTGTCTGCTAAAAAGCTGACCATTACATATTCTGCTTTTAGGCTGTCAGCATGTAGGTAGGTTAAAGTTCACAAGATGGAGTTACTGTGGCTCACTTAGACCTAGAGCAGGGAGGTTTCATTGGCACTTATGGCCTTCCAGCCCCCCGAGTTACCTGGTAGCTATGCCTAGTGACGTCAACATAGGCTTTGAGCTTTGTCTAATTCTGTAATTTCAACTAATAAATAAATATTTCCATAAGTGAGCATTTGGAGGAAAGGGGGAGATTAATTATAATTCCTTTAATGATAATTATCAAATTTCAATATCCGTGAAAAAATATTATACATACTTTAGTGTAAATATATGCTGTATATTTGGTTGTCGTGGTAATAGAACCTTGTTGTTGCTATGGCAACTGAGTTAGTTAATTAGGGGTTAGCCCAGCCAATTTTGGCTGGTTTGGTTAGTTCAGTGTGTGGCAATAAATGGCTGCTTTCAAGATTTTCAGCTCTCTGTTTCTCAAATGATTTCTTCTTAAAACTGCTACCCCCAAGGATACAACAAAGTGGCAATGAGGATGGAATTCCTGTGCTGCCCTAGCAACAGAAGGAAGTAGAAGTCAAGGTACAAAACAAAACCCTTTTGCTGTTGGAAGGGGGTGAGAACTGGCTTGTTTTCACTGACTATGCTAGCTTGTTTTCACTGACTGTGCAACCTGGAACTAAAACTATGGCTACACTTACGGGGCTGCTGGAACCTTTTGAGGAGACTATAGTACAATGGCACATATATACTGAGCGTTTTGAGCTTTTTGTTATTGCAAATGACATTACAGAAGAGAAGAAGGTGCCAATATTCTTAAGTGTTGTAGGGGCTAAGACCTACTCCCTGCTACACAGCATACTGCACCCTGTTAAGCCAGAGACCAAATCTTACAGTGACATTGTGGAAATCCTGGGGTCCCATTTTTCTCCAAAACCATTGGTAATTGCTGAAAGATATAGGTTCCACAAAAGAGACCAAAAAGAAGATGAAACAGTTGTACAATTTGTAGCAACTTTGAAAAAACTTGCGGAACACCATGAATTTAAGGAGATATTAAATGCCCTACATGACAGGTTAGAGTGTGGCCTGCACAGTGAAGCTATATGGAAGCACCTATTGTCAGAGGCTCAGCTTACCTTACAGAAGGCTGTTGATATTGCAGTCTCCATGGAACTGGCTACAAAGGAGGCGCAATACATCGGTGCATCCTGTAGGGTGCATAAGGTGTCACAAGAACCTACCCACAAAACTGTGCAGAGTCAGGAGTGTTACCACTGTGGTAAGCCAGGTCACCATGCATCAGAATGGTGGTGTAAGGACCTGGTGTGTCGACACTGTGGCAAAAAGGGACACATGGAGTGTGCCTGCAAACAAAAGAAAAAAAGGCCTGTGGTCTGGCCGACAAAAAAGGGAAACCTGCATACCCTAGAGAAGACCTATGATGACACCTCCTCACAAGAGGAAGTGTCACTCCACGCTTTGTCTTTGGCAGTGGGCTCACATGAATACTGGGTAACCCTGTTGTTGGACAGCAAACCTTTGCGCATGGAACTGGATACCAGTGCAGCTGTCTTGCTGGTCTCTGAGACTGGGTATAAAGAAAAGCTACAGTATCTTCCACTTAAGGCAACAAAAACTGTTCTGAAGACGTATACGGGAGAAGCTATGTCCATGTTGGGCACTATTGATGTTAAGCTGGAGCTCAATGGACAGGCTGCTAAATTGCCACTGTTTGCGGTGAGAGGTAATTACCCAGCCTTAATGGGTAGGTCTTGGCTTAGGAAGATTCAGCTGAACTGGGCAGAAGTGCACAGAATGATGAAAGAAGAAACCAGTCTGACCGCTATACTAAAGAAACATGCTGCTGTTTTTGGACAGGATCTGGGAAGTATGAAGGGAATCACTGTGACATTGAACATTAAACCTGATAGTCAACCAAAATATCTGAAAGCCAGAACTGTGCCATATCCCATCAGGCCAAAAGTTGAAGCGGACCTGGAGCGCCTGGTCATAAATGGAGTCCTAATACCAGTTACGCATAGCCCATGGGCAACTCTTATCATTCCAATAGTGAAGAAAGATGGCTCTCTCCAGATTTGAGGTGATTTTAAAGTCACCGTCAATCTGGTGTTGTGTGCAGAGCAACACCTGCTTCCCCGCATCAATGACCTCTTCACGGGCCTGGCTGGGGGACAAAAGTTCAGTAAGATTGTGTATTTACAGATGCACGTCAATGAAAAGTCCCAAGAGCTGTTGACTATTGTGATGCATAAAGGGCTTTATCGATACTGTTGCCTACCCTTCAGAATAACGTCTACTCCCGCCCTGTTCCAGATGGCTATGGAGCAGACCTTGTGTGGCTTGCCAGGATTCCAGTGTTAGCTGGATGACATCCTGGTCACTGGAAGGAATGAGGAGGATCACCTAAAGAGGCTACCCTACGAAGACTGGAAGAGTTAGCCACACTGCTAAAACCACACTGCTAAAACCACTTCACAAACTCCTTGGGCAGAACAAGGCCTGGAAGTGGACTGAAGCCTGTGATGTTGCGTTTAAGAAAGCTAAGGGTGCATTGCTAAATTCTGAAGGTCTGACGCACTTTGATCCATCCCTACCCCTACAGTTGGACTGTGATGCCTCCCCTTATGGAGTGGGAGCGGTCGTGTCACACATTATGTCTTCGGGAGAAGAAGGGCCTTTTGCTTCACGCACTCTAAGCAAAGCAGAAACTAACTATATGCCCAAATCGAATGTGAGGCATTGGGAATCGTTTTTGGAATTCGGAAGTTTCACCAGTACCTGTTTGGGCAGAAGTTTACTCTTCTCACAGACCATCGACCTCTGACTTCAATTTTTGGACACCACACAGACATTCCCCCATTATCTGCTAGGCATATGCAACTTTGGGCATTGTTGTTTTCAGCGCACACATATGAAATCAAATATCGGAAATCCACTCTGCATGGCAATGTGGATGGTCTCTCAGGGTTGCCTTTGCCAGTCAAACATCAAAATATTGCCCAGAAGGAAATCTTTTATTTTGAACAGGTAGAGAATACACCCATCACCACTACTCAGGTAAAGAAGGCAACTCGCATTGATCCAATATTGTCCCAAGTTATGGACCTGGTGATGTATGGAACATCTCATTGAACCTCTTAGGTATCCCCAAACCTTGTTACCTACATGTCCAGGAGGACTGAGTTATTGATCCAATCTGGGTGTTTGTTGTGGGGGAGACGTGTCATTATCCCACCACCACTGAGATCACAGATGTTAGAACAGCTACATTATGGTCACTGTGGAATAGTGCGCATGAAGGAAATTGCACGAAGCTATTTTTGGTAGCCTGGATTGGATTGTGCTATTGAAGAGAAGGCAAGAGCTTGGATGTTATGTTAGGGTGTGATGAATGCACCCCAGTGGGCACCCCTACCACCATGGGACTGGCCAGAAAACCCCTGTTAACGTATTCATGTTGACTTCGCTGGCCCCCTTGAAGGAAGCATGTTCTTGGTGGTGGTAGATGCCCATTCTAAATGGCCAGAAGTCTCTATAATGCAGTCCACTACTGCAGAGAGTACTATCCAAAACCTATGGGGATTCTTTAGTCATTTCAGTCAGCCAGAACAACTTGTAAGTGACAACGGACTGCAGTTCATCTTTCAGGAGTTTCAAAATTTTATGAAGGCAAATGGGATACACCATATCACTTCAGCATTATATCATCCATCCATCAACGGAATAGCTGAAATATTTGTGCAGACAATGAAACAAGCTTTGAAATTGGCAATGGGACAATGACAATTATCCATTCAAAAGTGCCTGGATACCCTCTTACTATCCTACAGAAACACACCTCATGCTACGACCAAGGCATCTCCGGCCTTTCTAATGATGGGACGACAGCTGCGCACTTGCTTTGATCTGCTGAAACTTTCTGAACCCCAACAAATTGTGCAATGTCAGCAGCAAGATCAAGTCATCAGGCGTGCACCCAGAGCAAAAGATCAATTTTGGCTCAGAATTATACTTCCGGAGCTAAATGGGTCCCTGCCACTGTCATCGCTCAAACAGGACCTGTTTCCTACACAGTCCAGACTGCAGAGGATCTCACCTGGTGGCAACATGTTGATCAGCTGTTGCCAGGTCATAGCAGTCCTCAGGACACATCTTCTGTTGAGTTGCCTGACTTCACCACTTCCGGCAAGATACCGAATCAAGACTGTTCCCCTCCATTACTGCCGGCGACTGAGATGCCCCTGCCTGGAACGAGCTGATACCACATCTTCACCCATTTGTGCTACAAACCCTGAGCCCATTGTTAGGACTCCGCCCAAGACACTTTCTGGTGCAACAACACCAGAAGTCCACCGTAATCCACCAAGAGGTGGAAGGCCTCCTCAATGGCTGGATCTTTAGCTAGGGCGAACCCACGGTTATGGGGCAAAATAATCCCTGGGGTTTAGCCGGGAACGGAGGCAGTCTACTCTCCTTCTCTAGTTTAGTGTTTGTTTTATTTAGGGGATGTTCTTATTAAGCGGGGGGGGGGGAAATATGTTGTGTATTTGGTTGTCGTGGTAATAGAACCTTGTTGTTGCTATGGCAACTGAGTTTGATTATTAGGGGATAACCCAGCCAGTTTTGGCTGGTTTGGTTAGTTCAGTGTGTGGCAATAAATGGCTGCTTTCAAGGTTTACAGCTCTCTGTGTCTCAAGTGATTTCTTCCTAAAACTGCTTCCCCCAAGGAAACAACAATATATACCACTGCTTTATTACTATAAAAATAATATAAAAATGCTTCTGAACAGAATCTCAAAAGCAGCAGGTGATTAGTGGAGGAAATATAGATGTTATAGATAGATAGATACAAAACTTCTTGCTTGCCCATGTAAATCGGCATTTGTATCTAGGTATTAGCTAACTGAGAGGCTATCTGCATAATGTGTTTGCACAAATACTTGAATTGCACATGCAGAAGTGTGGCTTTATAGGCACACTAATTGTGTGAGCATTTTGGGGTAGAGATGCATCCATTTACAGCTTTTGATTGTATAATTATAGTCCTATGTAAGGCCGGACTTTCCCTCCACATTAAGGCAGCCACCATTTTTCATAGAACAGAATGGCAAATATCATGTAACAACATAGTTCCTAAAGAACTACTTTAATGGTCAATATCAATAGCAATCTTCATATGATGCGAGAAATATTTCAGTTCCATACCAAAAGAAACAGACTGACTTACTTTTTTACCTTGTTAATTTACTTTCCAATATTCAAAGGTTAATTGTGTATTACAAACAAAAATCACAACAATTTCCAATTACATCAACTTCTTCAATTTTTTTTTGGAAATTTTATTGAAGGAAAAGTAAGATTTTTTTTTTTTTTTTTGCTTTTAAATTTGTTTTCAGGTTTCTATAAGAAATCAGAACTGGGTTATTCAGAGCATTGAAAGAAACACTAGCAAAATAAATTCTTCCTCCATAATTGAAAAGAACTACATTTCTTCTTTCTTGTGCAATTGTTTTTGTGCCAAAGAGTCTTTTCACAGTCATCTGATTTCATGCAGAGCATGGTGCAACAGAATCGGGTTCAGTTCTTCTTGTGTCTAGATAGTGATCAAACTTTACTTCTCTTTTAAGTTTCTGATAAACTGAAAACATAAGAATAGCCATACTGGGTCACACCAAAGGTCAATCTAGCCAATATCCTGTCTTCTGACAGTGGCCACTGACAGGTGCCCCAGAGGGAATGAATAGAACAGATAATAATTCAGGCCATTGGTCGGAAATGGCGAACCACAGCCACTGGGAGCTGCAGGGGGCCGTGCCTGTGTATGGTCAACGTAAACAAAATGTCTTACAGCCCGACAGTGAGATGGGCCACGTGCCAAAGGTTGCTGACCCCTGATCCATCCCTTTCTTAATGATTCCTAAACTTCTGTTAGCTTTTTTGACTGCTGCTGCACATTGAGCAGATGTTTTCAAAGAACTATCCACAATGACTCCAAGATCTCTTTCTTGAGTGGTAACAGCTAATTTAGACCCCATCATTTTATATGTATAGTTGGGATTATGTTTTCCAATTTGTATTACTTTGCATTTATCAACATTCATACTTCAGAGACCAACATTTGGCAGAAGTGCTTTCCACTTACATTCTGCTCAATATTTCCTGTATCTTTCTGTAAAGTCCATTAGGCTAAAGGAACACATTCTTCAATAGGAAGAAGAATCTGCTCACCCTGCTGGAGACTAAACCCTCAGAAGTGAAGTACACGAAAATACATCAAGAACTTGGGAGAATGGGATCCCCTCTGGGAAGACAAAGGTAGCTTTGGACCATCTTTATGCCCTGCTGAT
The DNA here is from genome assembly GCF_027887155.1 of Malaclemys terrapin pileata. Taxonomy (NCBI): domain Eukaryota; kingdom Metazoa; phylum Chordata; order Testudines; family Emydidae; genus Malaclemys; species Malaclemys terrapin. The sequence goes on from NC_071506.1 coordinate 181,681,244, forward strand.
TCTGGGTTGCTCCAGCAGCAGGGGAAGAGGCTCTGGGAGGCAGCACTGCCCAGAAAACTCATAATGCTTCATGCTAGAAGCACTGTACCAGGGCTTGCAAGGTGAACTGTTCAGGGCAGTCTGTCTTTTACCATTCCTTTAATAGGGGAATTCCTCCCAGCTGTCTCTGGAGCTTTTATGGCACATTTGCTGCCACAGTGGCACACTAGGGGGTAAAAAACTCACCCCTTCAGTTAGGGTAATCCCATTAGGACTCTGGTCTGATCTGTAGGCATGTGTCTTGTATCAAGGAGAGTTATGGGGGAGAAAAGAAGAGAAGAATGTAAAAGAAAGGCGACCCAGATTTACCTTCATTGAGTGAGTCAGCAACCCTTTCTTCTAAGCACATGTATTTTCTTTCACTTTTTCCCACTGCTGCTCTCAGTGGTCTGTTATGCAGGCTCAGCGTGAGAGAGTCCAAGACCAGACCAATCTGACTACAGTCAATGGCTTATCCCAACCTGTGTCCTGCACTGGCATTACAACCTGAGAGAGACTAATCACTCAGTCACATCCTCAGCCTCAAGCTTTTCTCTAGGTAATCCGTGACAAACTTGCAGAAAGCTTGAAATTCACATTGCTCAAGACTAAGGCTATGTTTTAGTCGCGGATATTTTTAGTAAAAATCATGGATCGGTCATGGGCAGTAAAGAAAAATTAACGGCCCATGACCTGTACTATATACCCCTAACTAAAACCTGGGCTGGGGCTGCTCTGGGGGCATCGGGGGGCACCGCAGCCAAGGACCTCCACCTGTGCTGCGGGGGGCAAACCATGCAGCAGTGCGCGGCCTGGGACCCCTGCTGGTGCTGTGGTGGGGAGGGTTGGCAATGCTGGCAGCCTCCCTCCTGAGCTCTGCGCAGCTCCCCGGAAGTGGCCGGCATGTTCTTGCAGCTCCTAAGGGGAGGGAAGGCCAGGGGGGCTCCACACGCTGCCCCCGCCACGAGCTCCTGCTCTGCAGCTCCCATTGGCCAGGAACTGCAGCCAATGTGAGCTGCAGGGGTGGTGACTCAAGACAGGGCAGCATGCAGAGCCCCTTGGCCCCTCTGCCTGGGAGCTACAGGGACATACTGGATGCTTCTGGGGAGCCCTCCACCCCACACAGGTAAGCGCTGCCCCACACCCCAACCCTGGCCCTGAGCCCCCTCCCATACCCAAACTGTCCCAGCAACGGCTGGCGCGACTGGCCCAGGGGCTGCCTGATCTGCTCAGGGAGCCCCAGAACCAGCTGCACCGGCTGCTGCAGCAGTTATGGAAAGTCATGGAATCCATGACTTCCGTGACCTCCATGACTGACATGGACCCTTACTCAAGAATTAAGGGTTCTCACAGCAAAACACCAATTTAACTCTTTTCATGAAGTCTGTGACAAGCATGAAAACAATCCAGCATTGCCCATGCAAATCTCTAACTTGAAGGAGGATAAGTAATATACTTCTATTGACTGCTTCTTGCAACACTCTAGATTTATTTTGGTAGAGAAACATTGAGAACTTTCAAAGCTGCTGATGATTTACACAAAACAGAAAATTTCAGATATCATAGAGGATGAGTTTGGTATATGCTATAACAATCTACTAACCAATATATATGTATATCAATTTATGCTGCTAAACAACAAAACAGTTTCTGGCTAAATTCTGTGGAGCTCACTCAGGTAAAACTCACATATATTGTTATTGGGAATTTCATCTAAGGCAGGACTTCAGGTTTAGATTCTATGTATCTAAGTACAGGGGATGCATTACCATAGTATCTGAAAGTCTCCCAATGAATGGATTTTATATTTGCAACTCCTCTGTGAGATAGGGAAGTATAATCCCAATTATACAGATGGGGAAGTGATACACAGGCTAGATTAAGGCTATATCTGCGGTGCAGTTCCAATAGCCATGCCTGCACTAGATTTAATGTAGCTGGCATGGCTCAAAAATGACACTGAAGACTCAGCAGCACATGCTGTACAATCCTACCCAGAGCCCTGGGTAAATACTTGTATTGCTAACCCACCTCAGGGTCTGTGCTGAAGCATCTTCTGGCTATTTTTAGAAATGTCAGCTATTATTAAAGCTAGCGTGCCTACCCGAGTTGCAATCACCCCTCGGATTGCAGTGCAGATATAACCTAAGGGTCTGTGACACAGGAAGTCTGGGGCTGAATTGGATGGTGTATGCAGGCTTCCTGAGTCCCACCCAGTCCAGTGTTCTGTCCACTAGACCATCCTTCCTATACCCTTTACAAATGTTCAGCAGTAGGGTCCAGATGCAGTGTCTGAAAGTAGTATAATTGGGTAGGAGTGCTACTCCAACAGCCAGGTATTCTTTTTATAAGAAAATTTCAGACAGCTGGCGTAGGGGTGACCTTGAATGTTCAGGGATTCAAAATACAGTTCTTTTCAAAGAAAATAAACACATTATCCAATTCTTTGCACATTTAGACATGCTGCTACTCACTAGGAGAAGCGTTGGATCCCAGAGAAGCCACACATCAAATACACTCCCCGCTAAGTCGTAAACTCCTGTGCTAGATTTGGGATATCCAAGAGCAGGAGCAGATGAGCTAAAAGAAAGAATAGTTCTTTTGGGAGCATTGTTTGCATTTGCTGAGCTCAGTTTTGGGCACAGTATTGTAGAGTTGTGGTGTAGTAAACCTTATCTAGACTCAAAAACATGTTCTGTGTGTTAACCCTCAGGATGTTCAAGATGCATATTCTCACCCTCAGTAAATGATTCTGAGATAATGAGGATGAATGTAATTGCTGCTCATGGGCACCCGGAAGGCCCTTGAGGCCTTTCTATCACCAACATCCCATTAATTTTCTCTCTCCTTCCCCTCTGGCAATGAGGTGTCTCTGCTGATCTGCTGAAGCTCAGGAGCTTGGTCAGAGTATTTGGAGGTTTTAGGAGATTTCTCGGTCTTTTGGAACTGCCTATAAAACCTCAGGACTTCTCGTGAGGGGGGACTCAGCCATCTGTGCCACAAGTGCCATGAAAGCAGGAGTCACAACCATGAAAGCAGCATCAAATTGATTAGAGAGAGAACAGAGAATTGCATTCTGCAAAGATAGGCTGCAAGAAGGAAGCTTATGAATCCTTGAAAAAGTCACAGCAAAGAAAAGATCTTTACCCATCTCTTCCCACCAGCAGCCACGGATCCCACCTCTCCCTGAGCATAGTGCCCCTAGAATCCTATAAAGTAGCTAGAGTCCAGGTAACCAACCACTTGTGAACTAAAAAAAATTCCTAATGGTTAAGTTATTGTTAAATATAAACACATGTGTGGTGTTAGAGGGCTGTCCCTTCACTTCCTCGCCTGGTTCTTGTCATACGGACAGAAAGCAGAACACCAGAAGTCCAAAGTACAGGCAATGCACTGTTTATCTGGGTTAGTTTCTAGCAAGCATATCCATAACTCTGACACCACAGAGACTTGTGTCCCACCCACACCCTTCCTTAGCAGGCATAATTATATCTGAAATGCACACCCTCGGTCCCACCCATTAAAATGTATGGTCATGTATTCTGTTTTGGGGGGTCATGAGTCTGGGGCATTTGTATCCCGTGGGAGGGGTAAGAAGTGAGGTTGTGCTACGGTCAAGTACAGGCATTTCTTTGGCCTTTTACTGTTTTATACCTTCCCTCCTTGTCCCTCCTGACTGGTTGCTTGACCTTGCCTGGAGATAGGAATTGAGGCACTTTTCAAGTGTGCACTCATATATTATACTTCCACCATGCCCAATAGCACTTTAACTGTTCTAATCTGTTCCCATTATACTAGCAAATCCGTCTGGCTAGACAGAATCAACATGACATATCAATGTCCTTTGTTAACACATATTAGTCCGAATATAAGTATATCAAGAATCAAATGGGCAAACAAGACCCATAATTCTATCTCAAGCAGGGCTGGCTGTAGGCATCAGCAAAGCAAGCAGGTGCTTGAGGTGGCACATTTGCAGGGGCGGCAGGGATCCAGCATGGGAGCTGAGAACCAACAGGGGGCCCTGGGAGCTGTAGTTCCTTGGTTAGCTCTCTGCCTATAGAGCCAGCCCTGGAGCAGGGAAAGAACTACATGTCCCAGCATTCCCTTGGCAGCTATCAACAGGAAAGGGAGGGGGAGGGAGTGAGGTAGCTGGGACCTCATGCTGCAGCTTGCTGTGAATGGAGAGCTCACTGCTAGAACGGGGTGGCACTGGAAACGGTAGGGAGACCATATTTTAACATTCAAAAAAGAGGACACTCCATGGGTGGGTAGCCCCGCCCTGCCCCCATCCACTCCCTTGCCCCCTGACTTCCCCCCACAGAACCCCCAACCCATCCACCACCTGTCCCTGACTGCCCCCTCCTGAGACCCCCCCACCCTAACTGCCCCCCTAGGACTCTACCCCCTAGCTGTCCCCTGACTGCCCCAACCCCTATCCACATCCCTGCCCCCTGACAGACCACTGGGACGCCCACGCTTATCCAATTGCTCCCCGCCCCCTGACTGTCCCCCTGAACCTCCGCCACATCTAACCCCCCCGCTCCCTGTCCCCTGACCCCTCTCCACACCCCGCCCCTTGACATCCCCTTCAAACTCCTAACTCATCCAACCCCCCCTTCTCCCTGTCCCTTAACTGCCCCCTGGGATCCCATGCCCCTTCTCCAACCCCTCCCCCCCAGGTCCCTTACCGTGCCGCTCAGACCAGTGTGCCTGGCTCCATGTGGAGCCAGACACGCTGCTGTGCTCCCCCACGGAGCGTGCAGCCCCATCCCTCCAGAGTGCTGCTGGCGCTGCGTTATGAGACTGAAGGGGAGGAGAGGAAGGGAGCAGGGGAGGGGATCTTGCTGCTGGAAGCCCCGATGCGAGTGGCTCAATCCGGCCGGGCCGCCTTGTCAGCCACGCCGCGCTCTGCATTGGGAGGGAAATCCTCTGGGATTTTTGAGAGTTTTCCAAATTCCTCCCGGATGGCTATTTAAAACCCCAAAAGCCGGACATGTCCATGAAAATACGGACTTATGGCACCCTAGAATGGGGAACAAGTATGCACAAGGAGTAGAAGGCTTTGGCCCAGATATCCCCTTCGGAAGACATCCCCAGACTGGATTAGGGATACTGGTGTGACCTCACCTTGCAGTCCCCAAAGAAAGAATTGGGTGGACTAAATGGACAGTGCACCTCTCTATCTGAAGCCTAGCAAGGGAAGCACATGGATCCCACTAGAATTTAAAATGAAAAGTAAGGGAGGGGAGGCTGTACTAGAGGACCTGGGCAGCTTTAGATACAGTACCAGGCACGTAGGAGGATTTCCGTTTCTGAACCATGGAAGCAGAAATTGACTTTTTCTTTCCAGATTTAGCTAATATTCAGAAAGGAATCTAGCACCTGCCTTCTAGATTTGAACACCCTCAAAATTCAGGAGTGCTGAAGCTCAGTTTGGGCAGCTGTTACTTCATTTCTCCCAAATCAAATATATTGATCCACTGTAACTTGCTGTAGAAAAAGTAGGATAAAATTGAGCAAGAAATGCTTCCCAGTGGTTATTAGGACTGGAATTGCTATTTTCAACAGCCATTGCCTTATTTTTTTTTTTTTAGTTTGATTTGTTTAAAAGGAAGACAATGATATTGCACTGGCAAATTCCCCATAGAAACAAAGATTGGAACCAAAGAATAATAAAGGGACGTCAGCTTTTCCTCATTTATGTAGGACAGTCTTATAATATGCATCCAGATAGCCTTCAATCACACAAGCTGAAAATTGTTCCACTTTACTGCAGTTCTGTAACCATATGGGAACCAATCCTGTCTGTGTTCTGTGCACATCCAAAATTCCTGCTGAATGACCTGCCCTGGGAGCAAGTTACCAGTGACCTCCTGGGGCGGCAGGAGGGTGCAGTTGGGGTGGGGGAGAGCTCAGGGCTCGGACGCAGGAAGGTGTGGGGGGCAGCCAATTTTTTTTTTTTTTTGCTTGGGGCGGCAAAAAACCTAGAGCCGGCTCTGATCTCAAGTGAAAATACAGGCTTGCATCCAACATTATCACTAGCACTCCCAACATGCAGCACTCAGGGCAAGTGACTATTCCTTCAAAACAAGATGGTGGTCTGTGCGTGTTTTCCAGACTGAATTTGATTTATGGCTGAAGTCTGAATAGATCCATGCTTTTCACAGCCTGATACAGGGGTCAAATTGCAAAACAAAAAGTTTTGGTACTCGTGCAAACTCCTCCTTGCAAAACATGTTCTGTCCACGAGCAAAGTCTTGCCCATTTCAGACCTGAAATCTGATGGGACTTGCACTAGATTTTGTAGATCTTTATATGACCACATTATGAAGATATGCAACATCTAGTATGTCAAAACACATTTCATTCTTGCATGCCCTGATCTTGTGACATCAGCTGATTGCCATCCTGCTTCCTTCTTGTATGTTGCTCAGTAAACAATGTTGACATGTGAATTATCATTCAGGTTCAGAATCGACACCCTGCTGAGATCCATAGGGACTGTTCATGCTTCCCTTAATTATATAGTCTGAGGCTATCTACAGCCTTAGGTCCTAATCATTTCATCATCTTATGCTCTGATTCACATTTAAAATATTATCTTTGAACAAAGTAGTAATCTCTGGGGGGGAAAAAGTACTGACTCACCAAGATGCTGCATGCTGAACCAGTTTGACAACTAGTATGATAGCATACTGACATAAAACCTTTCCATAGATCCCTAACTGTCACAGGGATGACAAAGAGCTTATGAACATGGAATTGTTTGTTAACAAACACATGCCACCTTGTCCCTTCCAAAAGGCTCGGAGGATGTTCTACAGAACTATTTTTATTACAGCTAATTTATTCTAATTTCTGTGGGCCTGGGATGGGGTGTACAAACCCCCCAACAACAAGGGGTTAAGAAGCTGCTATGGGCTCAGCCGGCTCAGTCACACCACACCTACAAGCCATGCACAGGCTGGGGGAGGAGCATAAAAGGGGGAGCAGAATAGCCTACCAGTTGGCAGAGCAGAGAAGAGAACAGACCTTTAACCTGCAGTGCCTGAGGAAAGGGCTGAGGGAAGGCAGGATCTTTCCAGACAACCACTGCCTGATAGTACCTCCTGGATACACACTGAGTGGGAAGTGTCCTTCTCTCTCATACTAATTCAGTTTGCTTGTGTTAATTCAGTTTGCTTTTTGTTTATGGGTTACCCCAGAAGGGGAGAGACTTGGAAGTGTCCTGGCTGAGGGCCCCTCCCAGAAAGAGGCTGGCTGCTGCATAGGTGGAGCTGCTGGTATCTGCAGACCAGGAGAGAGAGAGAGATGCCATGCCATGCCATGCCACATATGGCCATGAGGAGGCTCCAAATAGTGAGATGACCCCTTCACAAGGCCTTACTCCCTAAGAATTTCTGCTACAGATGAAAAAATGGGAGAAAAAAATCGCATAGTCCTTGTTCCCCAAGGAGTGTTTTAACTGGTTCTGTATGTTACTAGATCTTGATAAAAATTAAGAATGGGATTGCCAGGGATAGCAGGAGACTGGAGTCAAGAATCTAGGTGCGTGTTCCCTTCCAGTCCTATGTTCCTATATGACATGTATACAGCACTACCTATTTCTTTCGTTTCATCCAGTGCAAACTTAACAACAAAGTAGAAGAGAGGGCAAACTAACACACTAAGCAAGCTAGTCTTAAACTCTGATGTATTCACAATGAGATTGAACACCATGCATTATGCTACTGGAGAATGAACAAACAGATAAGAGGAGAGAGTTTGTTTAGAAATGTACGTGTACTACTCTGGTCACTTGTTTCTCAAACAAAATCTACCATTCTCCAGACATCAAGGCTTTCGGCTGCTTTCCTTCCTGAGGCACAGTAAGTGTTTAGATTAATCTCCCTTATGGTTGTCCCTATGCTTTTAAAATATACATCTAAGCACCAAGGAACCACTTTCAAGAAAGACCTATTCTGCATGGTGCTAAGCACCTGCAATGAAGTGTGGAGAGCCCCCAGCTCAAAGGACACATCAATGCAGGGGGGAGGGATAGCTCAGTGGTTTGAGCAGTGGCTTACTAAACCCAGCGTTGTGAGTTCAATCCTTGAGGGAATCGTTTAGGGATCTGAGGCAAAAATCTGTCAGGGCTAGTACTTGGTCCTGCTGTGAAGGTAGGGGACTGGACTTGATGACCTTTCAAGGTCCCTTCCAGCTCTGTGAGATAGGTATATCTCCATATAAAGTCCAGAGCACAAGGTGTTCAGCACCTTGCAGTAGATACTCTGTAGCTTGCAGGATCTGTATTCAGCTCAGTGACAGACAACTAAATAACAATATCTTCATAATGTAATCAATCTCTACTTAGCTCACATCTCACTAGCACACCTTTCCTCTGTGATATCCCAGCTGTTCAACTTGGGTCTCTAAACCTAGTAAATGCTACAACATTCATTTTTGTGACGTATTTATCAATATTCTCGTGCTCGCAGCACACAAAGCAGGTTTTGCCTCTCTCTGTCTCCAGGGGCCAGTCAGACTCTTCATGCTAATTTGAGTCATACTGCAGATGGGGTTTACTAAAATCAAGAAATGGGCAACCATTACCCATAGTATATGATCCCTGACTCTGTCAGAATCAGTTTATAGCCTGACATCAGGCTGAAATTTTCATTTATTTCAGCAGCTTGGGAATTGATTGCCTGGGTTTTGTGACAAAGACCAAGAGCTCGTTCCAATATTTTTTATGCAATGAGGTTATATATTCTTTTTTAGCAACTTAATTCAAACTTCACTACATTAACAAATTGCCATCACCTGTTTTCTCCCTCTTAATTCTCTGTACAGGAAAAAGGAACAGCCAAGGTGCATTAAAATCAGGTGAAATAAATACATATTCAAACAAGCCACAAATAAGAAAAAAATAGAGCTATCTGATATATAGAAAGATTTTCCTCAATGCAAATGGCCTTTGAAACAAAATGTGAATGCTTTGTTTGTGAATCCACAAGAGGCTGTTATTTGAGTACAACTTAGCACCTGTCCGCCTGCATACATGTTCTTTTAGTCTCTTGGCTGCCTAACTGCAGGAGAACTCATTTGATGCTGGAGTTCTGTCTTTGATTTGAGCTGTCCTTGATACACAAATCCATAGGAGGAGCTATTTAGAAACGTACTGCAAGAGATCTAATATCTGAAGGAGAATTTCTCAACCTATGGGATCCCTAATGAGTCATACTCCATGGACTGAGAAACAAAACAAGTAAAAATTGAGGAAAATTTCTCATGTACTAGGATGCAGAAGGAGTGAGGGAGAAACTTCCTGCCTCACCTTCCCCTTTGTTTCTACTCTGTCTCCTTCTACCTCTCCTACAGCACTTTCCCCTTCTACCTGTCAGTACCAGCATCAGTTCTTGGCTCTGCCTCACTGCAGCAGGGAATAGAGTGAAGTGGGAACCAGGAGATGGTAAGGGCAAAGAGGATGACCTCATTTGTCCAGTGACCATATCAACTGCTACACCATCTCCCTCTTTTCAGCCCTCTCACCCACTGCCTTGGTCAATCCCTACCTTCTCCGCCTTGCTCAGCCTGCCCTGCCACACATTGTCTCCACCAGGTCACATCACCAATGCACCTAGCCCATTTTCCAATGTCCCCAGCTCTCCCCATGAGCACCAGACACCATAAACCATTACCCCCAGAACAGCCTGCCCAGAGCCCCCCAATAACCTCCACACCAAGTTCAGCCATCACCCTCAACTATCCTCCCCTTTGCCACCACCCACAACAGCCCCTAGCATCTCTTCCCAGAACACCCAAAAGCAGCTATGGTTTCTTGCTCTGTCCTCAGTCCCACAATTCTCTCAGTAGACTACAGCAAGAAACCAACACAACATTTTCAGGGTTCTTAATGGGGAAACTACATTGGGAAACCCAGTGTAAAGAGTGTGAAGTTCTGACTTGTAAGGTGTATAGAAAGTGTAAGTCAGAACTTTCAGTCTTTTTTATTATCATTAATAAATGGAGAGGAGCTGCAAACACCACTGAGGAAAGAAAAATAAAACAAAGGGACCTAGCAATATTAAAAATAGTCCTAACATAAGAACATGAATATCCATTGGGTAAAATGACAGCTAATACATCCAAGGAAAAGAAATCTAAAGAGTAGATATTTAATGGTAGGGAACAACCTGGAAAGCAATGATACTGAAAAAAGACTTAGATGTGACTGTGACACTGCACCCCATATTCTTCACAGAGATATTATTATGATATGAGTATGGCATAATTATAATGTTTTTTATGCAAGATAAGTCATGTGAGGTGTCATTGGAAAAGTTATGATTTGCTGAATATGATTATCCTATTTCTATGTATGTATCATTTTTTGTATCTGAAGTTATGAATATTGACTAAGCATCTGTATTTCAAATATAGTTACACCTGGGTAACTCCCAAGATGCTTTCAGTCTAGATAGAGGGTGGGGAAGGGCCTATTCAGGGCAATGGGCCATTAGGGAAAAACAATCGGCCTTAGGAGAAGCTTATCTCCCATCTGGGGAGTCTTCCAGAGAATGCTACAGACAGCCTTTGAGTAATGGCTTCTATGACTCTACAAGGACATGTGATGAGACCATATTTCTCTGCACTCCATTTTGGGATGTCAGTATTTTTCCAGAGACTGGTCTGGGAACCAGGCTTTGGGAGCAAAGAGTTCCCGCCCTATGCAAAAGCTATATAAGGGAGGGAATGACATCATCTGTGGTTCTTCAGTCCCCACCCAAGAAGACGTCTGGAAATACCTGAGGAACAAAGACTGAACTGGGGGAAGTGCTGGACCCAGGCTAAAGGAATTTTTAGCCTGTGAATGAAACCCCTGGGTATTCCAAGCTGTAAAGCAAGTGCAGCTTGCTCCTTAATAATCTTCAGCCTGCTTGTATCATCTCTTAGGGTGAGATTCTGATATTCATATCTAATCTATTTAGTATATTAAGCTTAGTTTGTGTTTTTTGTTTATTTGCTAGCAAATAGATCAAAGCAGATTACCTATCACTTAAAATTTACCTTTTGTGATTAATAAACTTGTTTTTGCATTATCTAAACTAGTGAATTGGAGTGAAGTGTGTGGGAATCATAACTCAGGGGAAAAGGCTGTTGCATATTCCTCCCCACTTTGAGGGAGGGGGCGGATTTTATGAGCTTACACTATACAGTTCCCTGTGCAGCACAAGCCTGCATAATTTTGGGTTTATACTCCAGAGGGGGTACACACTTGGGGAGATGGGAGTTGCCTTAATTGTAGCCTTCCTATGTAAGGGCTGGTCAGAGAGCCTGCATGTAACTGCAGCTGGGTGTGTCCTTACCTGTATTTATGCTGTTGAAAGTGAAGGCTGGAGTGCAGTACAGTGTGATAGGGAGCCCAGGCTGGTGCGTCAGGGGGCTCAGTGATATCCCAGTTCCAATTGGTACCCTGGAGGGGAACCTGTCACAGTGACAATATGCAATAAATTAAACATGAGTTTGCAATGAATTATGCTAGCCAAAGGCCAATTAAATTTGGGGTTACGGTAAAAGATTTTCATTATGAAGTGGAGAAGCAATAGTTGCTCCCAGTATGACGCTGGGGCAACTGCATCTGGTACACTGCAATCAGTTCTATGCCCTTCATTGCCAGAAAATTTAATTGGGTCCCACAAAGTTTCACAAAGGCTATGAAATAGCCTTTTCATATTGTCTATGTTATCCAATAGAATAAAAAACTGCCTATTCGCTAATGTTATTATTCCAGTGTACTTTCTAGTACAGCAGCAATGGTGTATTCTGGAGCACTGCCACAACTTGGTTGGTGAGATTTTTCAGGGCCTACAAAGAAAGAGGAAGGAAGAAATATGGACTAAATGCTGTTCATTCCTAAATTTCTTAATTTTGAGAATTTGCCACATACACATAGCATTAATCAATTTTCCAAAATCACATATAAATCACCTTCCAAGAAATTTGAAAACTAGTGACCTGGGTACTTTCACAGAAACAAACAGTGAAAGGCAGCAGAAGTGTATAAACCAACATCATATAACAATCTAACCATTAAATGGTTAACGTTATTAAGTCCTTCTTAGCTTAGTGATGCATGTCATGATAATAATAGCAATGAAACTGTATGTAAATGAGGCAATGGCGGGAGGAAGTTGCTAGGCAACTGGGACGGATTGGAAAAGCACATGTTGTTAGGTCGGGGTGGCAATTGGACTGAGGAGAGGCAGTTTTGAAAACAGGTTTTGTGGTATGTTGGTAATGTGCAGAAAAAAAAGGCTCTGTTTTAACCCAGAATAAATAGACTGAAAAGGATCAGCACATTTCTCAGCTGTTGTTAATTCACCCAGATAGGCTTCCTATACCACTAAGCCCCATATAAGGGGACATATATTTCAATCTCACTCCTTTAAATTATACTGTAATTAATAGAGATTTTGCAAATAGGCAATTTCCAACTTTTCTAGCTATGGTATGTATCATGTACTACAGACAGATCAACAATGCTACACATAAAGCTGACATAGAGGCTCTTTGGCAAAGGGTCCCCTGTGCTTTGCAAACAACACTCACCTAAGACCTGACAACAAACTCCCTACATCAAACTTGCCTTGCAGGATATTTATTCTTAAAGAATAACATGCAAGATACCTACAGAAACCTTGTAACTTGTCAAGATTTATAATCATTGAGAGATGTGTGTCAGCAATTGCCTATTCAGGCAGATGGGAGTTGCCCCTCAATCTGATTGACTGGTGATGTGATGCAAGGCTTACATCTAGCTTTTCTCCATCCCAAGACTTTCAAAGTAAAACCACTAGAGATAACTTCAAACAATCAAAACTGCTTTACAAGAGACAGAGAATCATCCCACTTATGAATATAGACCAGTGGTGGGCAACCTGTGGCCTGTGGGTTGCATGCGGCCCATCAGGATAAACTGCTTGCAGGCCGTGAAACATTTTGCAGATGTTGACCGTCCACAGGCACGGCCCCCCGCAGCTCCCAGTGGCCACAGTTCACCATTCCCAGCCAATGGGAGCTTCGGTCAGCACCACTGATATAAATTGTTTTGGTATACCACAGAATGGAGAAAGGCACACTAGATCCATTCACCAAAAAAGTGTTTTGTGTAGTATGGGTGTTTAATGAAAAATTGGATCTTGGTTCCTGTGAAACCAGCCAGTCATATATAGGTCATACACTATATTTAGGTCATTACAATGAAAAGTAAACAATAGAAAATATGTCCCGAGTTCTCTCAATAGGGTCAGAAAAAATAATAGATTCATATGTATGCCAAAAAGGAGCATTATGATCAATTAGTCTGACCTTCTGTATAACACAGGCCATGGGATGTCACCAATGGCTTGTCAACATGAACATCTAGTTTGCAGCAAGCAGAGTTGCAAATGAACTTCACAGAAGCCTACTGCTCACTGTCCATGTGGTCCCTACTCCCAGGCACTAACAGTTCCCTAGTGTGCTTTGATCTACACCCATAAGTTTTGTAGTTGCACAGTGCCTATCACAATGGGGTCCTGATCCATGACTAGGGTTCCCAATTGCTAGAGTTGCCAACTTTGGTTGGCCGTAGTCCTGGAGGTTTTGTCACATGACAATCTTTAATTAAAGATTAATCTTTAAATCCTGAAAACTCCAGGATAATCCTAGAGGGGGGTTGGCAACCCTACCAATTGTTACAGAGATGTAAATAAATAAAATAACAAAAACTGAATATTTCCTTGTGTGTGTGTGTGTGTGTGTTTGTTTTAAAATTTGAGTCAGGGGAAGAAGAATTCAAAGCACTATAGTTTATAGCAGGGGTATGCAACCTATGGCATGCGTGCCGAAGGCGGCACGTGAGCTGATTTTCAGTGGCACTCACACTGCCCAGGTCCTGGCCACTGGTCCAGGGTGCTCTGCATTTTAATTTAATTTTAAATGAAGCTGCTTAAACATTTTGAAACCTTTTTTACTTTACATACAACAATAGTTTAGTTATAAATTATAGACGTATAGAAAGAGACCTTCTAAAAACGTTAAAATGTATTACTGGCACGCAAAACCATAAATCAGAGTGAATAAATGAAGTCTCGGCACACCACTTCTGAAAGGTTGCCGACCCCTGGTTTATAGCAAAAAAAGTTTTTTATGGCTATTTTACCTGGACTGTTTTGCATATCCTTGATATTTATAGTTGCATGGCCGATACTGGATGAAGGGGCCCAATTCTGCAACTATTTTTCCATGTGAGTAGTCTTTATATTCCACAGCACGACTTACGTGAGTACCACTGGGCCCCGTGATTTGTTTTACCATATGCAGTAACTGGTTAGTCTTTAATTTCAGTTTCTGTTATTAGTCCTTCCTTGAACATTTCCTATTGTGGAGGTGTTTCCTGCGGTATTTCACTCTGACCCCAATCCAGTACACATTGAAGTCTATGGAAAGACTTTGACTTCAAAGGGAATTAGATCAGGACCTAGATCTATGTGATTTTCTGGAACATTGATTATTATTAATGTTATGTACCATTTTAGTTTTAAAGAACAGTATTAAGGCCCTGATTCAGAAAGACACTTAATCATATGACAAAATGTAATGGGATTTCTCATGTGCTTAAAATGAGGTATGTGCTAAAGTACCTTCCTGAATCAAGGCCTCAGAATGGAATTAAGTAGTTTTATTAAATGTTTTATGTTTCAAAGGAGTCCGTGTTTTAACTACAGACTTTCAACCTCCCATATAAAGTACTTTGATTCCAGAATTTGAAGTTATTTACTCAGCTGGAAGGTAAACATTTTTTTTTTAAATTAGCTGGTGGATTTGAGAGGGAAGAAAACATGTAGACCTAGGAAAGAACCCCAGTAATACTTCAAATCACTCTTTATTGCCATAAATCATTTTGCCAGAACTTTCATCATGTTCTTTAATGAGTCTGCTTTCCCCTTTCTTTTAATGCCACCAAAAGGCTGTGTCTGTTTTTTTCAGGGTTCTGCACAAACAGGAACAGTAATATGCAAATATTTTGTGGGATTCTTTCTTACCTGTTTCGCTCAGAACAGCCTTTTTCAGTAACTTCACCACTTTAGCCATGGGAATGAACAATGTTATGTCGCATACTACATATCTTCCCAAGCACTGTTGGGGCTTAGCTATTTTACTTTACTCCCCTTGACCATGAATCTGGGGCATATTTTGGTGCATGAAGTCAACAAAAAAACTCCTATGGAGCTTGAGCCTGCAAGGCCCTGAGCATTCCGGCAAAGTTCTGGCTGGTCATCTACTCCTAATGACTTCAGTAGAGTACTAAGCACTTTGCAGGTGTGCTCAAAAGACATCCCAAGATGGAGTTCAGACACTTCTATGGGAGCAGGATTAGACCATATGGAGCAAAATCTCTGCTGGTATAAATGGATGCAGCTCCACTGAAGTCAATGAAGCTGCACTCGTTTATACCAGGAAGTTGCACACTTGGTTGTTTCTGTAGGCTGAGCTCATTGCACACACCAGGGTCTCCTTGCAATCCTCCACTTTCTCATATGCTCCCTATGTGCCACCCTCCCATCCCTGTCTATTGCAGGGACTCTCTGCAAAGATTCTTGACAATGGTATTGATCCATTTCTAGATGGAAATCTTAAAATTAACAATAATATTTCAGAAAAGGCAGAAATGTTCAAGCAATATTTCTGTGTTGTATTTGGGGGGAGAAAAACATGATGTAAGCTCATTTGATGACAACACACTTTCCATTCCACTGATATCTCAGGAGCATGCTAAATAACAGCTACTAAAGTTAGACTTTTTTAAAATCAGCAGATCAAATAACTTGCATCCAAGACTTAGGAAAGAGTTATCTTAGCTGCGGAGTTTGCTGGACCAATAATGTTGATTTTCAATAAATCTTTGGACACTGGGGTAGTTCCAGAAGACTGGAAGAAAGTTAATGTTGTACCAATATTTAAAAAGGGTAAGCTTGATCATCCAGGTAGTTACAGGCCTGTCAGTCTGAAATTGATCCCAGGCAGGATAATGGAGCAGCTGATACGGGATTCGTTTAATAACAAATTAAAAGAAACTAATGTAATTAATGCCAGTCAACATGGGTTTATGGAAAATAGATCTTGTCAAACTAACTTGATATTTTTTTTATGATATTCCTAGTTTGGTTGATAAAGGTAATAGTGTTGATATAATATACATAGACTTCTGTAAGGTGTTTGACTTGGTACCATACACATTTTGATTATATAAATAGAATGATATAAATTAACATGACACACATTAAATTGATTTTTGGTAGTCCATCACTGATGATCATAACAATATTGTCACAATTCTCATCTATGGCTATGTATATGACTCTGGAGTCCAAATCCTGATGCACAGAGTTGGCCTCACTGAGGGCATGGGAAGTCCGTATCTATGATGTTTGATGATACAGCTCGGTGGAGCCTTTCACGTGCAGCCTGGAGACAATTTTGTCAATCCCGCTCAAACCTGTCGCATGCTGATCTTGTCAGAGACCACCAGTGAGCCCTGTTCTGAGCCATTTGCTCAACTTCTTTGAGATTGATGCCAGCCCACTGGAAACTGCTCTTCAGGTTACCTTTGAAGTGCTTATACAGACCACTCTGCTTTCTTTTCCCCTGCCTCAGCTCCCCGATACAAGATCTCTTTTGGGAGATGGTGGTCTTCCATCTTGATGACATGTCCGGTCCACGCACGTTTTGCTTTCAATAGCATTTCTTCAAGGCTGGTTGTGTTTACTCTCTCAAGAGCCTTAATATTGGTCAATCTGTCCTGCCAGCGAGTGCTCATTATTGAGTGGAGGGAACGTGAAATTGCTCAAGCTGTTTAATGTACCATTTCTAAAGAGTCCATGTTTCAGATCCATACAGGACAGATGTTAGAACCACTGCAATATAGATCTTCATTTGGTGGAGAGACAAACATTGTGTTGGTTAAGGACTTTTTTTCAGAGTCAGCCAAGAGCCTGGCTAGCTTTACTGATTCTGGAGGCAATTTCCTTATCAAGGGAACCATCGCTCTAGATCAGTGGTTCTCAAAGCCGGTCCGCCACTTGTTCTGGGAAAGCCTCTGGCAGGCCGGGCAGGTTTGTTTACCTGCCGCGTCTGCAGGTTCAGCCGATCGTGGCTCCCACTGGCCGTGGTTCGCCGCTCCAGGCCAATGGGGGTTATGGGAAGCACCGCGGGCCGAGGGATGTGCTGGCCGCCGCTTCCCATTGCCCCCATTGTCCTGAAGCGGTGAACTGCAGCCAGTGGGAGCTGCAATCGGCCAAACCTGCAGACACGGCAGGTAAACAAACCCACCCGGCTCGCCAGGGGCTTTCCCTGAACTAGTGGTGGACCAGCTTTGAGAACCACTGCTCTAGATGGTCCTGCATAAATACTTGAACTGATGCACATTTTTCAATTGTATACCTTGGATGAAGAAGGCTAGTACTGAGGCATTGGAATGAGGTGCTGGTTGGAACAATACCTCTGTCTTATCGAGGCTGATGGTGAGGCCAAAGAGCTGGGATGCTTCAGAAAACCTGTCAATGATGACCTGAAAGTCGTTATGTCTATGATTCATCAAGGTGGAGTCATCTGCAAAAAGTGCCTCAACAAGAAGTCTCTCCACCCATCTTAGTCTTAACATTGAGTCTCCGAAGATCAGAGAGCAGATGTATATCCCCTGATCCAAGTTCCTTGTAGCATGGCTGAGGACACAGGCAAAGAACAAGTTGAACAGCATGGGAGTAAGTATGCAGCCTTTGAGATTTTGAATGCGCCAGAAAAGTCACCTTTGGAGAGCACTTGCACTGTCATGTGGCTATGGAACAGACAGATTATTGGTATGAACCTTCTTGGGCAGCCGAGTTTATGTAGAATGGCCCATAGACCCTACCTGTTGATCAAATCAAAAGCTTTGGTCAAGTCAATGAGGACTGCATATAGGTTCAAGTTCTACTTTAAATACTTGTCTTGGACCTGCCTTATGACAAAAATCATGTCCATAGTGCTATGACCTGGTCTAAAACAATACTGCGCTTCTGGCAGATTCTCCTCAGATATGTTTGCACTGAGTCAATTCAGTAGAAAGCATGCTAGTATTTTCCCTTCTTTACAGAGGACAGAAATGTCTCTGTAGTTTCCACTGTCAGCTTTGCTTCCTTTGTTTTTGAACAGTGCTACAATTATAGCATCTTTGAAGTCTTGTGGCATTTATTTTTCCTCCCAAATGCTACCAAAGATGTGAAACACCTTGATAGCCTTTGAGCCTGCTACCTGATACATTGCTGTTGGAATACCATCCTTTCCAGATGACTTGACAGAGTTCAATTGTTAGATGGATTTCATGACTTTAACGATTGAAGGGAAATCGAGGTCCTCTTTGATGGATTTCTCCAGTAATTGGTCAAGGACATGCTGATCCAGTATGGATGGTCTATTGAGTAGACTACTGAAGTGTTCAGCCCATCTCTGTATGATTTCCTCCCTGTCTTTGATGAGGGTTATGCCATTTGCTGACTTCAGGGGTGTTGTGCCAGATTTAGATGGTCTGTGGACTTCTTTGAGAGCCAAAGAACATCTTTGTGTTGTTTGTATTCATGTAATGCTGAATTTCTGCTGCTTTCCTCTCCCATCACTGCATTATTCTGGGCCTACTTAAACCTATCTTTCCTTGAGCTGGAAGTGAGATCATTCTACAAATGCTTTCTGATTGTCACTTTGGAAATGTCCTCATTCTGATGAAACCGATCCTGGTGTATCCTTTCCTTTGGCCACAGCACTGATTTAGCTGTGACAATGATCACATCTTTGAACTGCTTCCATTTATCTGTTGGGTTGCCAGTGAATGGTGAGCATGAAAAAAGCTGGTCATCAAGTGACTGCTGAAACTGCACCTGAGAGTCAATATGCTTGAGTTTTGCTATGTTGAAGGCCTTTCTCTTGAGCTTGGGGCACTTGTGTTGTGAGGGACTATGAGCAGGTTGAGCACTGCTCTTACCAATCTGTGGTCTGTCCAGCACTTTGCACCATGCATGTCTCTGGTAATTCTGATGTCCCGGATGTGTGATTGGTGGGTGAAAACATAGTTGATCAGGTTCCATTGTTTGGACCATTGGTGATTCTATTTCATTTTATATTTATCGTTTTTCTAAAAGATGGTGCAAGTGATGATCAGACTATGTTATGCACATTTACCCAAGAGGAGGAGTCTGTTGCTGTTCATATTTCCCATTCCATATCATCCTATCACACCTCTGCTGCCACTGCTGTCTCAACCACCTCTAGCATTGAAGTCTCCTAGCAGGATGAACTAGTCATATGAAGAGGTTGATCTGAGGATGGGGTCCATGTCAGAGTAGAACTGCTACTTGCTTTCCTCTGTATTTGTCAGTGTAGGTGTGTAGGCACTGATGACAGTGACATGCTGTAAAGAGTTCAGATGGGATCAAAGTTTCATGAGCCGTTCATTCAGGCCAACAGGGTGGTCAGGAAGTTGTTTCAGGAAAGACGTTCTAATTGTAAATCCAACTCCATGGATCCTGTCTTTATCCTTTCCAAAAGAAAGTGTAAGAAAACAAAATAATCTGTGATAAATTTTGGAGATGGCATCAAATTTTGGGGAGTTGTAAATAATAAAGAGGACAGGTTACTGCTACGGAGCAATCTGAATTGCTTGGTAAGCAGGAAGCAAGCAAACAATATGTGTTTCAATACTGCTAAATGTAAACATATACATTTAGAAACAAAGACTGAGCTGTACTTCCAGGATGGGGGACTGTCCTGAGCTCCCAGTGTAATGCTGTGGCCATCAGACCTAATGTGATCCTCTGATTCAGAAATAGAGGAACCCCAAGAAGAAATAGAGAGGTTATTTTACTTCTGCATTTGGCACCAGTGTGACCACTGTTGGAATACTGTGTTCAGTGCTGGTGTCCACAATTCAAAAAGGACTCCAAGAGAATCAGGGCCGTCAAGGTGAGTGTCAGAGAACATAGCAATTGATCCAGTGTGTCTTAAATGAAGAAGGTGTAATTATAACTTTAAATGGTGTTGGGCACAGACAGCACAGATGACTACAGTGTCTCTAAGATGTTGGTTGTAGTCAACAGCAACCACTTATATAGGGATCTCGCCATGAAAGTAGACACTAGAGTATTCTGATTTTTGCAGAAGCATAAAGAATCTTCAGCAATTAAATTAAATTCAACCTACACACAACTAATACTAAATGTACAATGTGCGAGGGAATTAGTTCATTTAGTCTGGGAGTCAGGACTTCAGCAAAACACATGCTTATAAGGAATGTGTGTGCATCCAAAGTGCACACAAGTAATTAAACTCTACCCTAATTTTCTTAAGTGTAATTGAATTTCATGGTGCATGGAGTATTGTGGAGTTACCTACCAGGGGGTTTCAATAAGCTTTGGCAGCATTAGAGACAGCATATTTATAGCATCACAGTGGGAAGTTTAAAAAGTCACTAATTCCCTACATGCTAAAACATAGAACACACTTTTCTTTGGGTTTGTTTCAAGCAGTCAATTTGCTTCGCTACACAAATTCCCTTGGTGTAACTATGCCTTTTTCAATATCTTCTCTTTGCTTAAAAAAAAAAGTGACAATTTCACTTCTGTAGAGCGACATTCCATTTACAACTGGAATCGTCAGCAGACGGTAATTCTTGGGGGATTTCAGTGCCCTTCTCCTGGCACCTCACTGAAATTGTATCTATTCTCAAGGAGCCACATAAAAAGCTGGCTATGAAATGATTTATTTATAGACAGGAGCATTCCATGTCTCCCCCAAAAATCTAAAGGGAGGTTTCACCTTCTTTTTTATGAGCCATTTAAAACATGCTTATACAATTTATGATTTTACGAATTTCATGAGACAAAACCTATGGACTTTGGAGTCCTAAAACATAGCCACAATGTTGTAGTATCTTCACTGGCTCCTTTGACTTTCAGCCTTTTAATTGTGAAAGTCAAAACTTTGCCACTAAAGTCTCATCTTTCTTTTGGCTTTGTCTAAAATGATGCTGGACATGAATTAGAAAAAAAGGGATTACAAGGTTTTAAGGATGACTGTAAGTTGAAATAATTTCTAAGCAGCCTGTAAGGCTATAGTTTCAGTAGGCATGATTAGCACATCATAGAGAATGGTAGCCACAAAGTAATACAATAAAATAAATACTACCTTATTAGTACTACTATTAATGATATTTACACCTGGACAGAGTGAATATAAAATGCTATTAGATAAACATTTAGCTTTTAAAATCTGCTTTATACAGTTGAAAATGACTTTTCAAGGTGCAAGGCAATGGAGAATCATCTATATACAACTATATCAAAATGTTTGACAACCCACTGAAATTTTAAAAGATATTTCAAATATATAATTATAGCTGGCCAAGAATTTTTGGATCACATGTTTTTTTCTCTAGAAAATGCCAATTAATTGAAACTGAAACTCTTTGGGGGGGAACATACTAGTTTCACTGAAACTTTCCTCAAGCCCAGGAGAAAATTTCTGGGAAGAGAGAGAGAAAGATATCTCAGAATAGCCAATAACCCCAGAATAGCCAAGAATAACTTGGGTTTCTCACATCCCAGGTGAGTGTCCTGATAACTTATAGCCTTTGATTTATTTGTTCCCAATCAATAGTTTAAAAATAAGGAATAAAACCAAACTGAATTCTTTAAATTTGCAGCCTCCAGGGTGGATACAGAAAACTTAATTTAGTAGAGGACCATGAATGACTCAATGAGTGATAAAATTAAAGACTTTGTCAGATTTTATATTAAATACAGGAATTATAATATAACCATACACTGCATTTATACTCAGGTTCTAAGATGAAACATTTCATTCAAGGGTAAGCAATCCCCAAATAAGGTGAATGGGTACAAATACTTTCTGTAATGTTACCTTGATGGTGGATGGATGCACCTAATCTGAAATTAATGTACTGCCCTTTTATAATCATGCCTCTTAATTAACATTAAATCCACCTTTTGCCATATCTATCTCTCCACTGCCATTATTAAATATTTTCTGCTTTCCAATTGTATATTTAACAGTAAACCTTATCTTAATTAATATCTGCCTGAATGCTATAACTATCAATATAGATAGAATTTACCAAAACATTAACATCTTATTTACAATACTTGGAAAAACCAGTTTTTACTCAAACATGTTTATAACATGATCTAGGGTTATGTCTACTCCTCTTGGCCATAGATTGGTGCGAGTTCTTTAAGCATATCACAATGACGGATGTACTGGAGCCCTTCTATGGTGCAACAGGCAATTTGCAGAGGTTTTAATGTTTGTGTCTCATAATGCTGTACAGCCCAGGGGGGTACTCAGTCTTTCTTTAAAGAGGTCTTCTTGGAGATGGCCTATAGACTGAGTGATTGCTGTATTAGTAAACATATCTGTGTCTAAGCCAAATACTGGTAGTGAAATCATAAAAGACACAAATAATGATGTAGACACAGTGCAGGTATTATTTAAATAAGGAGAATTATGGTTAGGATGAGGTGTCATTAATCATAAATTCCTAATTGCCCCAATGGACAATTTCTTACACATTTTAAGAGATTCAGCCTTTTCTCCTTGATATTTTTTAGGAGAATCGAGATTGTGATCAAGTCTCAAATTTGTCATATCTTAAATTCATTGCTGATAAATAGTTATTTTATCCACAAAGAATACTGAAAAAAATGAGGCTACTTTGGGATTCTTGTAATAGGAAAATTCTACTATCTTCCAACTAGAAAAATGTAAAACCACTGGAACATGCATAAATTGAATGTGATTAATCAATACTCCAGGGATTGAAGTGGATATATAACCCCTATCTGGACCTTTGTCCATTTGAGGAAAAATTGTTTTCCTGTGTTATAATCATATTCAACTAAAGGCAATTTGACCTTTACCCAAAATCAAATATTTACTATTTAAACAAGATTTGGAGAATTTTAGTTTGGATACAAGTCTCATATTCTCCTTCATCCTTGAGTTTTAATTGATTAAAGGTTAGCATTCCACCTTTAACAGAATTTACATATTGCATTTGATTCTCCCCAGTACCATAGGCAATACCATGAGTCAGAACTTGTGCATTTTCCCGAGACACACATTTTGCAAACTCCCCCCTTAGGATCATTGAAGAGAGGGAATATTCTTTTCTAGTCTGCAAAAGGCAGTTCTGTTAATTCCACTAGCTCATAATGGAGATTAAGGCTTTCTTCCAATTATTTTGGAAGAATCACCTATTTTTTGATCTCTGGTAGTGAATATAGGTAAAGTGAGAATAAGCATCCATTTTTACTACCTCAATTTGAGTTGGACTTGCTTACTACATTAAATATCTAGGAAGCCTAATTTCCCTTCCAGTCATAACTTTAAATTCGGAACAATCCATAAAAGTTGCTGGAGTAGCTCACAAAGCCATCAGAATCATAGACACTAACAAATCCCATTTTTTTTCCATTCAGTTCCACTAATTTCATCAACATGATTTTGATTGTACAATTTGTTTGTTCCACCAGCCCAGATGACTGAGGACGGTAAGGGATGTGAAGTTGCTGTCTGGCTCCCAACAGAATCTTACAGGATTCAAAACATCTCTGGTGAAAAAGAAGATCCCCTGGCCTGACTCCACCTGGTAATTCCCAGTGACAATACACAAGTTCCATCAAAACATTAGGTGTTGGTTCACATTGGAACCTTTTTAGAAAAAGGATCAATAACAACTAACAATTGTTTTTCTTTCTGAGTAATTGGTAGGGGGTCTTACAAAATCAAAAGTATTCCAAGGACCTTCAAGCCTCTGTGGCCTTAAAAGAACATTTTTTTCCTATTGGATTTTTTGGCGCACAAACCAGAAAAGTCTGGCCTTACTCATGCATTTGAAGGGTGAATTACAGACCAAAGATTATTCCTAATCCAATCTCTTACCTCAGCTCTTGGGCACATTAACACATGTGTTTGTTGACTAGTCTAACTCAAAACATGATCCTGCTTTTTCAGTTCTCTTCTATCTGGAATAAGAGTCTGAACCTTTTCCTCTCAGGAGGTCACAGGTTCTGGATGTGTTTTACTGTAATCTGATTACACACCTACTGATCTTTTCCTGCTGCTCCTTACTTAGACAACAAATCAGCTTTCAGATTTTGGATGGCAAATGGATCAGTTCCACTGTGAGCCTTAACTTTTTTAACCAAAGGAGCTTTTGTAAATAAACGGCTAACTTCACTATATAAAACACTAACACAGAGTGTTTTACCATGGAGCCATCGGTAGAGGTAAAATCACTTCTAAACCAGAAGGGTAAAAATGCTACTAAGAAGTTTCTGACCCTAACAGCATCACTCTGTAAGAGGGCAAGGGGATTGCTGGTATCTGGTAGTGAGTTTCAGCTGTTCTGATCTGTTCAGTGTACCTAACTCACTGTCATAACCTCTATGTAAAAAGTGCCATGGAAGATATCAATAGAAAGCTAATAACATACTGATCATTAATATTATTGAATGGTGTATGTACAGAGGACAAATTCAAGATAACAAACATTGGAAATGATGTTATCAAAGTGTGTCTGCTAGGCAGGACTAAAGTTACTCCTCCCTAGATAAAGGAATGTATTTCTGCCACCTGGAAGGCATCTCCAAGGTACATTAAGAGAATGGGGATGCAAATTAGAGAGAAGGTAAACAGGGCCATGAAGAAGACAGCAGGGGGAGGCAATTGTAGGAAACAGGTCAATTTGCATTTTAGCAAACACCAGCAGGGGAAAAAGCAGCATGAAACTTCCTTCACCAGGAAGCTCTATGTTGTCTTCCTCACAGCTTGAATGAACTTTACATGGAGGCTGGGGGGTTGTAACCTTCAGAATAATCCATTTCAAATGTTCACTGGACTATAAAAGAGAGGAGCAGAGAACCCCAAGTGATCTTTCACCTAAGAAGACAAAAGAACCAAGCACTTTGGACATTGTGAGAGCTCTTGATTGGAGGGCATTGGTCAGACATCTTGCTAGAAGGTAGCTTGGTAAAGAAACTACCTTGAAGACAGGCTGTAGCTTATTTTATTAAGTTTTAGCCTCTAGAAATCATTTTTACTTTAATTTGCTTGTAATCATTTCTAACTCTTTTATACTTGATCTCACTTAAAATCCCATCTCCATTTGTTAATAAGCTTGTTTTATTTTTAATCTAAACCAACCCTGTGCTGTTTGATGTAAAGTGAATCAATTAATGTGGCAAGCTGGTGGGTATTGTATCTTTAAAGGAACAAGCAGACCTTAATATCTCTCTGAACAGTCCAGGAGAGGGCTGGATATTGCAGAACACACAGTTTGGGGAAAATTTGGGATTGGGGGGTGTTGGGCCATCTTGCTAAGTGTAATCAAATTTGGTGGAGGCCAGGGTGCAGCGATGGCGTGACAAGCAGGCTGCTGGAATCAGAATTGCTGAGTCAGATCTGCTTAAAAACATCCAGTGCATGCTTGTATGCTGTCTGGTAGCATCCAGACAAGAGAATTACAGTAACAGAACATTCTGAGGCACTCAGGGTTACATGGCAGGCTGTGACACAACCCCTCTCTGGTCTGGATTGCACCCCAGAACATAACAGATTTGCACACCCAAACAGGGCATGCCTACACTGCAATTAATAACCCACAGTTGACATGTGACAGCTGACTTAGGCTCATGGGGCTTAGACTAAGGGGCTGTTTAATTGTGGTGCTCAGTCTGTAGCCTGGGTACTGAGATTTTGAAAGATGGGAAGGTCGCAGAGCTCAGGCTGCAGCCCGAGACTGAATGGCTACACTGCAATTAAACAGCCCGTTAGCCCCTTGAGTCCAAGTCAGCTGGCACAGGCTCGCCACGGGTGTCTAACTGCAGTGTAGACATACTCACAGAGTCAAAATACAGTATAACTACATAATCTTCCAGCTGTGCATAACTCTTAGGGATACGGCTCATGTAATTCTGAAATCACAAGGGATTCTTTCCCACCATTTTTTTACCACGGTTTAACAAACAAGAAAATATACTCCCAACAGGTTGTGTGGTTCTGGTAACTTAGCCAGAGCAAACACATGAGTCCTGCATAAGTCTCCTGCAGATTATCAGTGGGTGTGACAGCCTTGTTTTGTAAAAGTCTCAGGAGACATGACTCCTCTTCCTGCCAAGGGTGGCATGGCTGGATGAGTGTCATATAATTTAGGTGACCTTGCCTCTCTATCAACAATAAACATTACCTCATGGACCCTTATGAGAGCTGATATAGTTTGTGTCCTTGATCTATCTGTACCTAAGGAGGCCTATACATGATACAGTGGGGTCTGGTGGAATCTGGTGAACGTGTATCCTCTCCCCTGCTTAACCTGGTTTCTGGACTCGGGGGCCTGATAAACCAATTCAGAAAATTCAGGCCTCACATTCCTTTAGAGAGGAGGCAACTACTGGATTTCTTTTTGAAATTTCTTTGGACTTGACCTCATCAGAATCCAATTGCCTGTGTAACCACTTCAGTTCCTTCCCTTGAGTTACAAAAGCATCGTTCATCATGCAAATTTTTGACTCCATATTATCCCATTGATTCAATTAATCATATTGGATAGGAATTCATGGGCTCCCATGACTTCCCCTCAAAATGACTGAGGAGTTTTTGAATCTTGATTTCAGGAAGGAAGGGGTTCAGCAAGCCAAAGGACTTGATTAGGTGAATGAAAGAGTTTCTGTGCCCTCAATCCTGTTTTTTAAACCTTGGCAGGGGCTTGCACAGGGGCTGACTGTGAGCATTCCCTCTAGATTGAGACTGAGAGGGGTCAAACCTCTGCTCCACTGTTGAGGTTTTGGTTGCAGGGGCACAGCTGGGTCCTTCAACCTGGACACCGCCTACAGCTACAGGAAGCTTTCTGTTCTTACCCCTTGTTGACTGCACTTGTCTCAGCAGCTTTAGTCATCAGCTCCAGTGCCTGGTTCAGTATTGATTCCTTGTTCATGTGCAAATCTGCCTTCTTTTTAACAGCAAATGATTAACTAATAAATCCACATATTGAGGACAACCAACATCTCCTTGTATGTTAGTGCTATCCCAGGCTGCAGCTAACTTTTGATGATAGGCATGAGGAGGCTCATCTTTCTCTTCTTTAATATTGCTAACTGTGCAATCCCTGCCTGTCCCGATATAAAATCTGTTCCCTTTTACCTAGTGTGTCAACAAAACCCTTAGCTCCTGACTGACAATCTGATCTGGATGGCATACCCCCAAAAGGATACACTGTTAACTCCAAAGCCTTTATATGGTCCCTATTGTCCAATTGAAACATACAACTATTACTTTCAAATTGCCTAGCATACAAAGAAATTAAATCACCCTTTTTTAACTGACCGGCTTTTTTAGCTACTAAAGCTAATGTTTTAATATCCACTATATACACAGGACAAGGTTCCTTATCTGATCCCTCTGTATCTTCACCATCAGCTTTTGAGGTACTGCTGTTTAATACCCATCTGTGGAAGATAGACTAAGGGTCTGAAGATGAACTATCTGTCTTGCTGTGTACCAGATTCTGCATACAAAGGGTTAGGAAAGCCACTTCTGTTCTGACCGTGCTGTTCACAAATAGTAATGTATTGCAACATACCTGTTGTAGCGGTGCTAAAAAAAAAAATTAAAAATCTTTATCCTTTGAAAGGAAGGGGCATTTGGCATTCCCGGGGTCCAAAGACTACCCTGTTCTTGGTACTGAGGACTCTCCACTCTAAAATGTGGAACAAAGACTCCTGATGGTCCAGCTGCAAAACCAGAGGTCTTCTCACAAACCAAGCTGTCATGACTAGGACTTGAACTACTCTCTGTGTCAGAGTCTGCTTGTTCTCAATCTTTGTGTGCTGAACATTTGTCCCTGTATTTCTACCAGTTTATAGCTTGGTGAAATCATAGCCACAGGTCTAGTCTCTGACAAAGTCTCCCTAAAAAAAATATCTTCCTTTATATCTTCCTTTATTTCCAAAACCATCAAATCAGCTTCTAAAAGAGGAGTTTCTGTACTAAAACTCTGGTTCCTTTCACATAAAGGATCATGAAGCTCACCAACTCATTCTGCGTATCTGTATTATGAATCTCCAGTTTTGTATCACAATCTCAAAGTTCCTCATCCTTATCTTCATATGGCAAAGCTTTTTCTTTCCATAGCTGGGCACTGCTTTGGAGATGGAAGGCAACCCTTCTAAGTCACTGCTTCCTATTCTGAACCTGCTCAAGATCACCTAGTAGTGAGGTCCTTTGCCTGCTTTGCAATATTCTTGATTTCCTTTATAACTAGTTCATGCTGCTCTGCTTTTCAGCTGTGCTGTGTCTCTAAAGCATTGCACAGTAATAGCAAACAATTCATTGCTGTTCTCTTTAAATCTTTGCTGTTAACTTGCTGGTTATTAGCCTTCTGTTGAAACAAAGTACATGCAAACCCAAAGGGATCTTTCTGCTCTGCTACAATGAATGTGATATACAGACTCTCCCATGACTGGCAATATAAGACTTAACAAAAGTGATTACAATTATTTATTCTGCAACTCAGACATATTAAGTCTGTTAGTGCCCCTTAGGTCTCTTATACCACTCATCCCTGAGGAGGCATCCTCCTTTCTCCCATTCAATTACTATGTAAAAAAACAGTTTCTTCAATATTATGTACTCTTAGCACAATAAAATTTGACCTGGCTCCAAGCCTTATTGCTGCAGGCAGAGTGGGGGAGTTGTGTGTTTGGTTTTGCCACCAAAAAACAAAAACAAAAAAACCTCAATCACTTCAATAGGTTTCTGTTTCATCCAGATACAGACAAAATCTTGAAATGTTTTGTGGGATGGGAAAAACATTTTTTTCCCTCTATAGAACTAGAGTCAGGCAAATAATTTATAATACCTACACTACAGTAAGACCACCTATGTATTTTAAAGGAACTAGAAGGCAGTTATCAGGTGGTAATAACTATCATTCATGACTGATATGGACTAGATCTGAATTAGCATGAGGCTATGGAAAGGTATGGACAGCTTCTGGTCACTGGAAAGATGTGGAGACGTAAAGAGACTGGAAAGAAATGGAGAGCACTGGTGATAAGAAAGGCCATTAGCAGAAAACAGAATGCATGTACACCTGTTCCAGCTACAGAAAATTATTGAAATCCTTTACCCCTGCCATATTAAACCATTTAGCTACCTAGAGAAACTTGTGCTGCTGTAGCCATGCTAGTCCTTGGATATTAGACAGACAAGATGGTTGATGTAATATATTTTATTGGACCCTGTTGGTGAGAGAAGCAAGCTTTAGAGCTTACACAAACCTGAAGAGATATGTGTAAGTTGGAAAATGTTTCTCTCTCTCACAAACAGAAGTTGGTCCAATACAATATATTCCCTCACCCACATTGTCTTTGAAGAGAAACTACTCCATTCTTAGGATGAACGAAAAGGAGAGAGAGCATTTGTTAGCCAAATTACTTAGTGTAAAAATTTCTTACACGGTCTCCTGTCAAAAGGAACCACTCTCCCATTTTCTGAAGGGTATCATCTAGGGTGACCAGAGAGCAAGTGTGAAAAATCGGGACAGGGGGTGGGGGGGTAATAGGGTAATAGGCACCCATTGAAGACAAAGCCTCAAATATCAGGACTGTCCCTATAAAATCGGGACATCTGGTCACCCTAGACTATCATCCTCTATTTTGATTGTAAGTTTTGTCACTAAAGTAGTGCTCAAAATACAAACTTCAGAGAGAGTGGCCTTGAGCACAGGTAATATCTTTGTTTCAATTGCATTAGTAGCAGTTGGTTTGAATTAACTGCCCTGATAAACAAGGGAATCCAAAATGCTCCCTCTAATGTTCAAATATAGCAATTGCATGTTACAGTTTTTTTCATTGCATCCAACATGCTATATTGGCCTTTATAGCATTCCAAGGGTGACAATCTTTGAAGAGCTCATGGTGACATGTAACCAGTTGCTCCAGTTTATGTCTGGAAAGTTTATACTGAAAGTTGCTACAGTTTATGTCTAAGATAGTTCTACTTTCTAATCATTCTGAAGATAGGCTAACATTTAGCATATAGAGTGTGTGTGTTTTCCCTATGATCAGCTTATTCAGATGCTGTTTGGAACTGTAGTTACAAAAGCTATTTTGTCCCAAGCTAGTGCTTTTGGTAATGTGAAAATAATAATTGTTTTAAAATGATTTAGATATTTGGAATTGAAGAATGGTTACTTAGTATCTACATTACTTATTTTTCCATACAATTTTAATAATGATAAATGGAATGAGTGCATAGTCATCAAAATTGAATTTGTGCTTCATATTATAATGGCTCTGAATATGGCCTTGTAATTACAGAACCACTACAAATTGCAATTGGACAGTAATGCCTATTATTATAAAACAGAAGCCTGAATCCTTTTAACCATAATGGGAGTTTTAGAGATAAAACCCTGAATACTACTTTGAATATTTAAGGTTAAAAGTCCTACACAAGTTACATACACTAATGAAGAGAAAACAATCTGTTTTAACTATTGTCATCCAAATGGACATCTATAAAGAGAACTTCATAAAATGGAAGAATATTCCATACAAGTAAAAATATTATTTTAAGGAGGTTTTATATGGAGTTACATTGATACTGTAGAGGCCGGACACAATTTTTATTGAACCTGGGGAACAACAGCCTTAAAACTTCTTGATGCACTCAAACAACACTGTCATCATGTGCTGCTGGTTCCTTTTAAGATGAAAATACTTCTTACTGAAAAAAAAAAAAAACAAAAAAAAACACAGTTGCAATATATATGAATTCAGGTCACAGATCCTGCAAAGACTTATGTACATGCTTAACTTTACATAGTGTGGCTAGTACCATTCAGTTTTGGCGTGTAACTTTTCGCAGGATTGGGGTCTCAGATAGTAGCCAAAGGGCATAATGGTCATCTTTGAAAACTTGCTGTTGCCTCATAGCTAAATAGTATTCCCTCCAGATTTGTAGTATTCTATATAGTAAATATAAGGAATACTGGAAATACTGAAGTAAGTGTATCTGTTACTTAATGGAAAATGGCAAATCTTTAAAGGTAACTGCCAAATAAACAATTGTATTAGTACTAATAATTCCTGGAAAAGTCCAGTGAAATATAATAGGAATGAAATGTAATAGGATTCTATAGAAATTACTCCAAAATTCTACTGAGTTAAATAGAGAATGATATCCTATAATGTTTTTTCTTAGCCATCTTATCGAATTCTGTAGTAGGGATATCATTTTCTGATAAATTCTATAGAATGGGACAAAGAAACTAGAGACAGATTATCATTTTCTATTAAATCCCATAGGATTTTCTATAAAGAGAGGAGCAGTGAGTTAAATAAATATTGTAGTAATGCAAAGTGAGAGACTGGCAGCTTTTAGGAACAGAAATCCTCTCTTCATAGACCAGATAGAGCACAAACAATAGCAGTGCAAATCCCTTCCACTCAGCCCAATCAGTAGGCCTATAGCTTTCACCTGGAATGACCAGATGCAAACTGGGATGGCAACCCAGTCTCTTTGTTCATGCAAACTTTGCTCTTCCTGCTGAGATTTCCAATTAGAATGTACTAAAGCAGTTCAAGCTATTTATTTGGTTAATACTATTAAATTAATCAACATTTTTTTTCCAAACACATGCTCTACTCTAGTTAGCACCAATCATGTGTTCTTTTGTAATTACTTATTTAATTGAATAATGTATAATGACATGCTATTATGGCAAACACAATTCTGTTTTACTGGTTTAGTCGACATTGCTACTTGGGCCCACTTTTAGTTATTACACAAAAGTAAGTCTGCAGCTGGTGTTGTGTGATGCCAATTTACACAAGTAAATTTACACCCATGTGTTGGAAGAAGGTACTTTCTGTCCAGGGTTAAGGACTAAGCTTGCTGTCTGATTAGAGAGCAGTTGTTCTATGTCCTGATCTCCTTATGTCATAGAATATCAGGGTTGGAAGGGACCTCAGGAAGTCATCTAGTCCCCTGCAAAAAGTAGGACCACTCCCCACACAGATTTTTGCCCCAGATCCCTAAATGGCCCCCTCAAGGGATTGAATTTACAACACTGGGTTTAGCAGGCCAATGCTCAAACCACTGAGCTCTCCCTCCCCTTAGTCATATAAAATCTCCAATGATTTCAGTGAGGCTCTTGGCCTGAGAATGTGTTCAGTGAGAACTACCAAATTTGGCCCATGTTTGGGGGACATCAGATTTCACTGATAAAAGAATCTTAGCATCAATTAAAAAATAAACACATATTAATAAATAAGTGGGATTGTAGTGAATGAATCCAATTCCTCACTGTTTTGCACTTTTTGTAGGCACTGTGCAAAGTAATTGGTAGCATTTTACAATCCCTTTGCATAGGTGGAAATGGTATTGCAAAGCAGTGGAGAATCTGGCCCGTTGTCTTCAAGTTTAACAGCATAGACCTTTATGGATTGAAATTAACCTCGAGAGCCCCCAAGACTCCAAATCCAAGAATATTTGATTATGCTTACAGATACTAAAGAAAGAGAGAACATAACGTATGTGAATATGCACAAAAAGCTGGACACTGGAAATCACTATGTGTGAGCCATGCCATGGTCAATGACCCTTTGGTCCTTGAGAGTAAATATTCATTGCTTCCTTTGTGCCTCCAGTTCAGTGAGTTAGGAGAAAAGCTTGCTGAGGCCACCTCACATGCCAAGACCCTAGGGCTTGCAGGACTTGTTAGACCCGTTGTACAGTGGGGAAATAAAATTAATTATGACAGGCTTAGCCATAGGGGCTTCAAACCTAATTAGCAAGGACACCCTTTCATATATTTAAAAAAAAACACAATATGTTTTGGCAGCCAATTGTCTGAACATTCCAAATAGTTCTATGCCAGCAAAATTCATATTCCATTAAGTAGGAACCCATGCTGTACTGAGGGCTCTTAAAAAAATAAACAACAACAACAAATAAACACCTGATATCTGTGCATTCAGGTTTATTTAGCTAGAATGAATCACAAGGCAACCACATATACATACTTCCACTAATTTGTTTTCATTAATCATGGCTCATAATAATACTTTGCAGTTCTATAGTGCTTTTCAACTTGAATGTCTCAAAGCACTTTACAAACATTAGTTGATTAAGCCTCACAACACCCTTGTGAGCTAGAGATTGTCATGGGTTATATTATATAAAGAGAAACTCCAGGCATAGTGAGGTTAAGGCCAACATATTTCAAAGGGGCATACTAATATTGTATGCTTCAATTTTTGGAACCCCAGCTTAAGACCTCTAGGTATCTCCAGTTTGTAACCTGAAAACCGAAAGAGCCAAAATTAGCAGGCACTTTTTAAAAAAAATTCTGGAACTAAGGGGAAATTTTGAAAAGTTCATAAGTGATTGAGCTTGTCTACATGGGACCAATCAGGAAAACTAATCTGAATTAATTAAAGGTGTGAATTTAAAGTGGATTAGTGAAACTGCATGAAACCCCTCGGGGACACTCTTATTCAGAATTGAAGAGGTTTTAATTCTGTTTAGCTTAATTCAGGGCTTGTCTAGATAAACATTTGGGCCTGGTTTAGACTAGAAAATTAGGTCAGTTTAGCTATGTTGGTCAGGGGTGGGAAAAATCCACACCCCTGAGAGGCGTAGGTAGGCTGACCAAACCACCAGTGTAGACAGCACTAGGTCAATCGAAGAGTTCTTTTGTTGACCTAGCTACCACCTCTTGTTGGTGTAGGTAGTTCTACGCTGAAGTGCTACCACAGATAGTTGTGCTGCTATAGCATTTCAAGTGTAGACAAGCCCTAATCCACTTTAACAGCTAATTCAGATAAATTTCCCTGAGTGTCCCATACAGACAAGCCCTATGTCCCATTATCAAAAGTGACTTAGGAGCCTAAGTCATCCAAGTGTGTTAACTCTGAAGGTCGCAAATAAAGCTGGGAAAATAACTATTTTTTTTCACTGGCAATTAAAAAACAATTGTTTGGGTAACATTTTCAAAGTAATATAAGTGTATTTGAAAATGTTACCCTAAGTGACTTGTCTAAGCTTACACAATGAGTTATTAGCAAGCCAGGAATAGAACTGAATGTCATGTTTTCTGCACAAGTTTATCCTGTGCCCACATGGAGCCCCATTGTCTTCAGTGGGACACTGCACAGGATAAGTGTCTGTTCATGTAAAACAGATTGCAAGAAGCATGCCTAAGAGTCCAGGCTCCTAGTTGTATCTCATGCTACCTAATAAATCCCTGATCCTACACCTTTGAAGTCAATGGGGATTTTGCCACTGACTTCAGTGACAATAGGATCAAGCCCTAAAATAGCCATTGTAGTGAAAGAAGAGAGCTGGTTAGCTAATGTGCTTTGCACCTTTGTAACCAGTGGCAGCCAGCCAGTTTGCTACTTTATTCCTCTTCATACTTTTAAACTTGTGAAAAGGAGTTAAAAAGATGGGGAAAACATCTTTAAAATATTTCTCCAGCTACATTTGTTTAATCTGCTTTGTTTCTAAAGTTAACTCAATACTAAGTTTAGGAGCCAGTTGGATGTCCAAGTTTGCAACTACTGTTAGATTTGCATCAGCTGAAATGTCTCTGCTCCCTCAAGAGGGCTATTTAAACCTGTTAATTTCTGGATGCCACTGCCATGAGCACTGAAATAAGGTCAGAAGAAAAATACCAGTGGGCTCTAAACTGCCCAGCATTTCACAGGGACAAGGTGGGTAAGTGAGGTAATATCTTTTACTGGACCAACAAGCTTTTGAGCTTATGCAGAGCTCTTCTTCAGGTCACAGAAAGACTTTTTTTCTTATTATTATTTAAAAGACTTTTGAAACAATAGATATTTAAAAAATACCTTATATATTTAGGTACAATGATCTCTGACACCTCTGTCTGTGCCAGAGGCAGCCAGTAGTTGATAGAGT
Source organism: Malaclemys terrapin pileata (assembly GCF_027887155.1). Taxonomy (NCBI): domain Eukaryota; kingdom Metazoa; phylum Chordata; order Testudines; family Emydidae; genus Malaclemys; species Malaclemys terrapin. The sequence goes on from NC_071506.1 coordinate 181,716,323, forward strand.
GCCAGCTGATTTCAAAGAAGAAGACAGAATTGAACTGCTGCTTTCCTTTAGTGTCTAATGGGTTACAAAAGTATATGTTGCATTAACATTAAAAAAGTGAACACATATTCCTGAGAAAGCTTTAAAAAATTGGAACAAAACCAATGAAACACTTCACTATTATTTCTGGAGCATTATCTTCTTCTAATTGGTGTTTTATCCTAGACGTTTGAAGGCAATGGATGGTAGCTGCTCTAGCATCTTGCCCAGAATGTCTGGTATAATCATGCATCTTCTCATGTTCTACCGTGATGACCATCATCATGGCCATGACTGGGACTAAGCTGGGCAAAATCTTTTGTCAGAAACTTTTTTGGGAACAAAAAATGCAAATTCGGGTACACTGAAATGTTTTATGAATTCCTGTCAGTTTCATTGAATTGTTTGTGTCAAAAATAGATCCTTTTTTCAAAACATCAATTCAAAATCACATTTAGTTTTGAAAATCCCTTCAATTTTATTAAAAATAATTTAAAAGTAAAAGTAAGTAAATAAATAAATAAAACAAACCTCCCCCCCCACCAAAAAACAAAACAAACAAACAAAAATAACACATTGAAATTTAAATAAAATTTTTCATTTCAGATAAACCATTTGTTTACTTCCTGTGCAAACATTATTTTTCATTTATATGGGTCACCAAAAAAAAAAAAAAAAAACCCACAAACCTGTTTGGGGTCAACACAAAACAATTGTTTTTTTTAATTGCCAGTGAAAAAAATCATTATTTTCCCAGCTTTACTTGCGACCTTCAGAGTGAGCAGCTTGTGCCAAGGGCAAATTCCTATAGCTGGGAGTTGTATAAGACTCATATACTCTGTGAATTGGGTACAGAAGGGGATGGGAGGAACAAACATTTCAAGTACTGAGCAGTGAATTTCATCACCACGTAGAAAACACTAATACAGACTTGGGGCTAGACTTTGCCCTCAGCACCACCAGACATGACAGAGTACAGTGTGGAAGGGCAGTATTGCTGCCAGAGTCTCCAGGAGGAATTCTGGGTGACACAGCAAGAATTCCTCCTTCAGGTTCCAAGACAGTGCTGCACACACCCTCCTCCATGACTAGACAGATTCCCTGGCTGGTGCAAAGAAATGATAGAATACTAGTTCCACCCTGTTTCCATCCTTTTGCAGGAGCCTAATACATATCAGGGTATAAGGCGGGAGAGGAACTCTGCTCCCTATTGCGATCCTAATCTGTCCAGGGACTCAAAAGTTACAAATCTCCTTTTGCCCTTCCCCATCTTTCAAACCACCATAAGAATGGCCCTACTGGGTCAGACCAATGATCCATCTATCCCAGTATACTGTCCTCTGACAGTGGCTGGTGCCAGATGCTTCAGAAGGAATGAACAGAACAGGGCAATTTATCAAGCAATGCATCCCCTGTTGTCTAGTCCCAGCTTCTGGCAGTCAGAGGTTTAGGGTCACCCAAAGCATAGGGTCTGTGACCATCTTGGTTAATAGTCATGGATGGACTTATCCTCCATTTACTTATGTAATTCTTTGTGAACCCATTTATATTTTTGGCCTTCACAACATCTCCTGGCAATGAGTTCCACAGGTTAACTGTGTTGTGTGACACAGTAGTTCCTTACATTTGTTTTAAACCTGCTGCCTATTAATTTAATTGGGTGACCCCTGGTCCTATTGTAATGTAAAGGGGCAAGTAACACTTCCCTATTCACTTTCTCCACACCATTCATGATTTTATAGACCTCTATCATAGTCCCCCTTAGTTATCTCTTTTCTAAGTGGAACAGTCCCAATCTTTCTAATCTCTCCTCATATCTCTTTAATATCTTCTAATATCCTCTCCTCCCTTAATCATTTTTGTTGACCTTGTCTGTTCTTTTTCCAATTCTAATATATCTTTTTTTGAGATGGGGCAAGCAGAAAAGCAAACAGTATTCAAGGTGTGAGCTTACATGGATTTATAAAGTGGCATCATGATATTTTCTGTCTTATCATCTAACCCTTTCCTAATGGTTCCTAACATTCTCTTTGCTTTTTTGACTGTCACTGCATATTGAACAAACTATCAATGGTTCCAATAACGTTTTCTTGAGTGGTAACAGCTAATTTAGACCCCATCATATTGTATGTATAGTTGAGATTATGTTTTACAATGTGCATTACTTTGCACTATTGAACATTCTGAACCCTTTACCTTACACTCCACTGCTGAAGCTGCTCCCCCTGCTGATCTGTTCTGGCAGGAAGACTGCCATTTATTGCTGTGAAAATATGATGTCAGCAGTTCTGGGAGCAGTGAAAGAAGAGTGTGCTAGATAAATCACTCAGTGGATTATGTCATTGTCAGGCATCCATTATCTTGCATATATAACAATTTAATTTTCTTTCTTGCTCTCCTGAGCTGCCACTGATGACTGATGAATAGCCCTGGTACAGTGGGTAGCTGTTTTGAACATTATTGTTTTATTACAAATCTTTATCAATGTGTTATCTAGGCACATATTACTCAAATTTAAAAGACCCAAACTTCATCACTGTGAGCCACCACAGCAGTAGATTCTTTCTTATGTGCACAGCAGGAGGAAAGAGCCTGGCTTTCAGATCACAGGCTAAGTTTTCAATGTGAAAGTTGCAGCTACATCCTGTTAGTTGTAAATTGAGCAAATCTGATCTGGAAGTAACTGAGACACAGTAAATATGGAACTGTGTCATGCCATGTGGAGAGTCACTTTTCTGAGCAGAACTATCCTTTCAAGCAGTGAGCTAGGTATATGACTTTATTTAACAGGCAGAGGTCTCATAAGAGGTTTTAAATAGAAAAAGGAAGAGTCTTGGTTCACTATTATTCCTGGTTTACATTTCTACTCTGAGGGCCAGATACTCCCCTGGATGAGATCGATATAGCTCTGTCAACTGCCCTGATCAGTCAACTACTTTGATCTATGTCAGTTGAGGTTCTGACTCTTAATGTTCATTTCTCACTTCTACTTAATAAAAAATACAATTCGGTGAGAAGTCCGCACAATGACTCAGTATTGGCTTCATTGCTGCATTTACTATACTTTGGATTTATAACATAGGAAAGTATTATTCTATGCTGTAGTAAATGCTTACATTTTATTGGTGACCTCTTCTGTAGAAGAACCAGGAGAGGGCAGAGCTACAGGAGCCAAGGGAGGATATGATTTCAAGAAGAGCATGATGAACTGTGCCAAAGGCTGCTGACAGGTCTGGGAAAATGAGGATGGAGTACTAGCTGCCAGCTTTGGTTAGGAAGAGATCATTAGAGACTTTGGTATGAGCAGTTTCAATTGAGTGAAGGGGCAGAAATTAGGGGAGGGCCTAGAATGGAACTGGAGGAGAGGACCTCCAGATAGTAACTGTAGAAAGCATGGCCAATGATCTTAACAATGAAAGGAAGAAGAGAAATGAGGTGGTAATTGGAGATAGTTGGCAGCTTTTTAAAATAGGAAAGACTAAAGCATGTTTGTACTGTGAAGGAAAGAGCTAGGGGAGAGTGAGAGATTAAGGAGGAGTATCAGGGAGGGGATGAGAGTAGACATGAGGGAGATCAGGAAACAGGATGGGGTCACTAGGGCAAGCGGAGGGTTTAGAAAAGAAGAGTAGCCAAGAAACTTCTGTATCTGAGAAGATGGAGAGAGTTGTCAGGGAGAAGGGAAGGCAAGCTGAGTGAAGGGGAAGATCACATATCTTGTTAACTTTCTCTTAGAAGAAATTGGTAGAAGCTAGTTGTGATGATTTGGGAAACTTACATAAGACTTGTGCATTTTGGTTGAAATTATGCAGTTCTTTCTATGAATATTGCTGTATCATTGTCCGGTCTATGTGTATACACCATTGCTGACAAGCCTTCGAGCATGTACTTCCCAGACCAGGCATAATAGCTGATATTTAAGAAAGATCAGAACCTGAATAGGCCTTACGTGGAGGGAACAAAAGAATAACTGAGTCACTGAGAAAACCAGTTATCTCCAACTTCCCTCAGTTGTGGGCGACTGTGGGGGAAAAAGTCTCCATGTTTCAGAACACAAGCCAGGCACTGTAATAGAAGCCACAGATGACTCAGACCACAGCCCAAACAATGTTTCGAGTTGTGAGGAAATTGAGATAGGTAAATGAATGTAGGGTTTATTATAGTTGCATAGATCTGTGCATTTCTCGTGGAATTAAAGAAATAGCAATAATGTGTCAGAATCCTGTGCAAAATGTCTGTGCAAGCCTACACTTAAAATGCTCTCCCAGTGCAGCTGCATCACTGTAGCACTTCCGTGAATCTACCTCTGCAAGAGGTGGCAGCTCCAGTGATCAACTAGTTACATGCAGTGTTGCCAATTTAGTCGTAAATTCAAACACCTCTTCTAATTTTAATTACTGGGGAAAGTACCTGTGTCGTTCAGGGGTGTGGATTTATTCATACCCCTGTAGTTATACTGATGTAAGTTTATAGTGTAGACCTGTCCTGTGTGTTTCATGTGCTACACTGCACATGCCCTGTGAGAGTTAAACTTGTAGCCAGAACTCCCACATGGCTGGAGTTCTGGCAGAAGTTGTGTTTAAGCTACTAGGGAAAGTTAGTCCGAGGAGTCAGCACTGGTAATAAGGACTAAGTAGTTCTAATGATGAGGTGTCCGCTCTCAGGAGGGAGTGCCAGAGCAAAGATCTGCACATGGGAGTGTGCCTAGACAGGTACAGTGCCTAGACTCTGTTCAGACTCCAGTGACTTAAAACACATGGTATCCAGCAGCTGGACCAGCCCCGGCCCACAACAATCTGGTGAGCAGCCAAGTGCAGGCACCTGACGGGAGCTGTGCCACCTGTGCAGAGAGAGAAGTGATGGGAGGGTTTGAGAAATGAGTCAAAGACAGCAGAAGGCCGCTGCTTTATGGGCATGGGATTCAATCAAGTTAGAAGAGTGGAGTTGTTTCAACAGGAAGATGGCAGAGAATGAATTTGCAGTGGAAGAATTCAGTGGGTCACAGGATTTCTGCCACAGATGCTCCACAGAAGCAGAGAAAGCATATCCTGGGGATTGTCAGGGAACACCTTGCAGTGAGAGAGAGGGTCAAAAGAGTTAAAAGTGGAGAAGAGTGAAATATGGAGAGAATCAACATAGCATATCAATGGAATTTGTTCCTCTCCTTTCTTCCACAGTGTTCTGAGTGATGCAGGTCTCAGGAAGCCTTAGGTACTCTCAGATAAATTGTGGCTTTGATTAGGAAAGCGATTTTCTACAGCAAGTTCTCAGACTGGTCTCAGAGTGAATGTCCTCCAACACTAGGGGACATTATTGTGTTTGCCACAGATTATCACAAAGTGGATTATTGAATCATTCTTTCATTTGCATGTTCACTATAAATGCATTTAATGAAGTCTGACCAAGATAAGTATGCAGTTTACAATACCATATTTATCAAAAGAGCATGTCTAGGAATCTGAACAAAAGTCCAACTTTCGTATCTTTTGCCAGCATAAATGGTTAAAAAGCAATTTTTTACAAAAGTACAAAATTTAGTGATATTTGGACTCAGATTTTGGACTGAATCCATCTCTAGTTTCCAACTAAGTATTTGTTTTTGTTTCTAAGAGTTCTAACAGAAAATAATTTTTAAGAAGTATTAAAACAAACAAGTAGAGACCAGAAAAAGAAAAGGAATAAAGATTTCCTTTACGTAGGTTTATAAGTTGTTATTTGTGCTGTGGTATTTGGACAACACTTAAACCTCTGAAGCTAATCTGTTTGATTTTTAAAGATAAACATGAATGGTTAGCAAGAGCTCACATTTGTAAGCTTTCCTGCTCACTTTTGCCAGCAAGTCTCAAACTTTAAGACCTAACATTCCACATCTAAATCTCAAAAGAACTTCCCATGTCACCTTTGCAATTTTAAACAGTGTAGTCCTATGGACTATTATTTAGATAATCACAGTATCTTAAACAGGTGGAGCCCCACAAATGCCCATCCTTTGAGTGCATCTGTGCATATTTTGATTTACTGAGCTGATTATTAGGGCTATGCTAATAGAATCCTAGAATTGTAGGATTAGAAGGGACCTTGAGAGGTCATCTCGTGGGACACAGGGCAGGACTAAGTATCATCTTGCCTAGGGGGAAACCTTCTGTGTTTTGAATCTGATTGATTGCCTGTGAGATTATCTTCCATTCTAATCTTACAGAGGTACTCCTTTTACCTTTTTTCTTTCTAATAAAGTTCTGTTGGTTTTTTTAATCTGATTGGGGTTTTTTTTAGAATCCTAAAAAAATCCAAGGCTGGTCTGTGCTCATCTTGTTTATTCTCAAGCCTCCCCAGGAAAGGGGGTGTAGGGCTTGGGGCGATATTCTGGGGAAATAGGACTCCAACTGGTCCTTTCCCTGATTCTTTGTTTGAATCACTTGGTTGTGGCAGCGTTTACCTAATCCAAGGTACAAGGGAGAATTTGTGCCTTGGGGAAGTTTTAACCTAAGCTGGTAGAAATAAGCTTAGGGGGTCTTTCATGCGGGTCCCCACATCTGTCCCTAAACTTCAGAGTGGGGAGGGAACCCTGACAACTCATATTTAGCTTGTGGTCCACTATGACCCCTACATCCGTCTCTGCAGTACTCCTTCCTTGGCAGTCATTTCCTATTTTGTATGTGGGAACTGATTGTGCCTTCCTAAGTGGAGTACTTTGTATTTGTCCTTATTGAATTTCATCCTATTTACTTCAGACCATTTCTCCAGTTTGTCCAGATCATTTTGAATTTTAATCCTATCCCTCAAAGCACTTGCAACCCCGCCCAGCTTGGTACTCTCTATGCCATTATCTAAATCATTGATGAAGATATTGAACAGAACCAGATTCAGAACTAATCCCTGTGGGACCCCACTTGATGTCCAGCTTGACTGTGAACCACTGATAATGACTCTCTGGGAATGGTTTTCCAACCAGTTATGCACCCACCTTATAGTAGCTCCATCTAGGTTATTTTTTCCTTGTTTGTTTGAGACAGTATCAGAAGCCTTACTAAAGTCAAGATTATACCATACTTGTCAAGATTATACCCCCTGTCCACAAGGCTTGATATCCTGTCAAAAAAAGCTATTAGGTTGGTTTGAGATGATTTTTCTTGACAAATTCATGTTGACCGTTACTTAGCACATTATTATCTTTTGGGGGTCTGCAAATTGATTGCTTAATTATTTTCCCCATTATCTTTCCTGGTCCTGACTCATCTGTAATTCCTTAGGTTGTCCTTATTTCCCTTTTGTATAGATTGGCACTATATTTGCCCTTTTCCTGTCCTCTGGAATCTCTCCCATCTTCCATGACTTTTTAAAGATAATTGCTGATAGCTCAAATATTTCCTCAGTCAGCTCCTTGAGTATTCTAGGATGTATTTCATCAGGCCCTGGTGACATGAAGACATCTAACTTGTCTAAGTAACTTTTGACTTGTATTTCCCCCTATTTTAGCCTCTGATCCTCCCTCATTTTCAACATAGTGAATGCTATGTTAGATATCCAATCGTTACTGAACTTTTTTGGTGAAAACTGAAACAAAAAAGTCATTTAGCACTTCTGCCATCACCACATTTTCTGTTATCGTTTCCCCCACCTCATCGAGTAACAGGCCTACTCTGTCCTTGTTCTTCCCCTTGTTTCTAATGTTTTCTTCTTTATGTCTCTAGCTAGTTTAATCTTGTTTTGTGCCTTGGCCTTTCTGATTTTTGTCCCTACATACTTGTGTTATTTGTTTATATTCTTCCTTTGTAATTTTACCTAGTTTCCACTCTTTGTAGGACTCTCTTTAGAGTTTCAGATTATTTCAGATAATTTCAAATCAATAGTTTCCACTGAAATTGTTTTTTGACAGAAAATTGGGTTTTTCACTAAACATTTTCCCCCAAAAGCATCAGATTTCTGTGGACTACTTACATTTTTTATAATTAAAAAAACCCTAAAAATGTAAAGCTTTTCACCTTGTAACTGAAAACTAAAACATTCAGCTGAAAACATTTAACTGAAAATCAAAAATTTTGATTAGGTTATGGTGCCTTATTGCCTCATTGGATTTGTAGTACAGATGCCTCATTCTCCCATTCTTTATGGGCCATTTTGAACAGATTGATTATAAATCTCATGATGCACAGCAGTAGTGCAGCAAGAAGGGAGATTGTGATGTATCATGGGAGTCCAGTAGGCAGCCTAGTTTATAGAAAAGAATGAGGGCATGAGGCACCCAAATCACAATTTCCTTGAGTCAGTATATTTAAATTAATTTTTTGGTTTTCAACTGAAAAGTTAGTTTTTGGTTTTTCACAAAAAAGGTGGGATTTTTCACAGAGGCAAAAAACACCATTTTTGATCAACTTTGCTGATTAGAAAATCTTTTTTTTTTTAAAGCCAACTAGCATACCACTTTGTTGCAGCCAGTGTACTTGTTTGAGAACCACAGTTTTTGGCAGATTTGGAAACTATTCTGTGGTCTTCTTTTTTACATTCTCTGGAAGGATGGACTTCAAGAACAGAGTTATCTTTCTATTAATGTCTATAGAGTCTTAGTAGATGCGTAGTTTATTTGACCATTCTAATCTACCATCCCTCATCCTTTCCATTTATCCCATGTTGCACTCTTGAACGACAAGGAGAAATTCCCTTTCTTTTCAAGTCTTACTGTATACACATGTTGTCACCGATGTATTGCAAAAATCAGTTAAATAACACCATTTGTGAATGTGCCTAAAGTTGGATGACCTTTCACTTTGGATTGTATACTGATAAAATCCATGACATTTTGTAATTATGTCCACATATGTTGCAGAATTCTTATGAGGCAAAAGACAGATGATTCGCTCAGCTCCAGTTTTAACCATTTACTCAAAGCCATCACTTCATTTGGCTTCAGTCTTTCAATATACTTTTTATTGCCAAGGGATTGATAAAGTAAAAGATTTTTTCCCTACATGTAATGGGAGGTCACTATACCCTGAGAGCTCTAATATAGGAAAGCTCACTTTATTCCAGCACAGACTCCTCTCTGCCAACTAAAGCACCTCTATGGGCAGCAACTGCATCTTTTCCTGAATGCATCTTTTAAATCACATTGGGTAGCAAGTCAATGGAGCTACATCAGTTTATATGAGCTGTGTGTCTGGCCCAAGTGCTTCTATAAAGGAAGCCTTCCCAGGAACCAGGGATTACAATTAACATTCTGATCTATGACCCTGGAAGACAAGATGCATTTTATTCACAATGAAGGAAGAGGAAACCAACTGAGGTACTTAATGTGAAGCCAATACCACAGGTACGCAATGTAAAGCCAATACCAATTTGCTTCAGTTGAAAACCTGTCCATTGTTTTTTCCCTTATGTGTTCTTATATCAAAATGTATGTGGGTCAGAGCATAAATAAAATGGTAACTTCTGAAATAGGTACACTTGTCATATTTATCTTGGTCTTTTTTCTTAATTGACAGCATTCCCTGTGTGTCATGTCTCTGTAGCTATAGTTCAACTGATAATGTTGCAATATTTCCTGGGTCAGGACTAGGTATGGGCTGAAATGGGATTTCATCCTCTTTGAATATAAGGACAATCCATAAAGTGGGCCATGTAACTTGTTACTTCAGGATTTCATTACCTCCCCCCCATTACTTCCTTTGCTATCAGAAAAAAATTATCACCAATGGTCTTTCCATTGGCTATAATGGGCTATGAGAAGTTCTTGTTATGCTGTATTGCTCTTGCACCATGATGCTAAACTATTTCTGATCATCACTAGAATAAAGAATAAACTTATAGAACAAGGAACAAAGCAGACAGCTCATGTTGTACTCTGTTAATTCATTGTTTATGATCAAAAGAGCGTATATACCCTCATTTGAAAATATACCCAAATATCATTATGCTATTGATGGGTATCTTGATGACTTGTAAAGATGTAAAAAATATATATATGCCATTCACTGTAGGTAGAAGAGCTTCAGAATAACAAAGATAACCTTACTTATGTAACATAAAAATGATCAAGGGACTGGAAGAATTGACTTAAGAGGAAAGATTAAAGGAGTGAGATATGTATAGTTTGCCTAAGTGCTGACTAATGGAGAACATGATAACAGTCTATGGATATCTAAAGGATGTAAATGCCACGTCTTGAGAGAAATTATGTAGTGTTGCTTTCAGAGGTAGAATAAGGAATAATGGGATGAAGCTGAGAAAGGGAAAATTTAGGCTGAACATCATAGAAACAGAGAATTGCATTAGGCTGCAGAGTAGTCTCTCAAGGGAAGTAATGGAAGCGTCTGATGTGACATTAAAAGTTAGTCTGGGGTAAACAAGAGAAAATGTACTGTAGGAAGCACTCCTGTATTTGTAAGGAGATTGAGTGAAATGGTCTAATAGATCTGTCTCTAACTGTGCATAATAAAATAAAAACTCGAATAAGAAATTCCACTCTTTCTAACAACAACAAAAAAGTTTTAATTGTAACATTTAAGATGAAGGCTGGGGGAAATAGTTTGGATTAAATAAGACAGGCCCTTAAACTAGAACCGAACCGAAACTTTTTAGTACATTAAGAGGATTAGTTGATGTTTATATAGCACATTGAAGAAATCTAGGTTACATCTACACTATGGCTAGGCAGATGATTCCCCTTCTCAAGTACACATCCTCACACCAACTGTCATAAAGCTAGCTTGCATATAAATAGCAGTGTAACTGCAATAGCATGGGTAACAGCAGCAGAGCTATGGCTGAGCTGTGCTGAGTACATACACACTGGTTTTAGGTGGGTTTTTGCTGCTGCCCTTGCTACTATGGCTATGCCGCTCCATTTATATTCACACAAACTCAATAAAAGCTTGTGTGAGTATGTATACACAAGCAGGGGAATCACACTTCTATATCAGAGTTTAAATGTAGCCATAGACAGCTACATAGTTATAGGGTGTCACTATTTATAACTATTATTTACCATTATTTATATACTTTCTGAATTTAGAAAATGTGGGTGGATAAGGTTTCTGTTTTTTAAATGTTTGTGTGCTCCTGAACTACCTGGTTTTGTATGTATCCATATAAACATAAGTACCATCTCATGGTTCTCATGGTATTCCCAAGACAGGCCTATTTAGCTACCAGAGCGGGTTGAAAATTTTCTGATAGAACATTTCTGTTAGAACATTCGGATTCTGCTGGAACATGTTGATTTCAATTAAATTTCATTTAAAACATCAAAACCAAGTTTTTTTATAAGTTCAAAAGAATTATATTAAAATAATGAAAAAAGAAAATGAAATATAAAACATAAAATATACATATAAAATATGAAATAAAAATAAAAAACCTGAAAAGTGAAATCAAAATTAAATATCTTGAGTTTTTTCGGGGGGCGGGAGGGAATCAAAAACAACAACAGTAGAACCTCAGAGTTATGAACAGCGTGGGAATGGCAGTTGTTCGTAACTCTGAACTGAAATGTTCGTAACTCTGAACAAAACATTATGGTTGTTCTTTCAAAATTTACAACTGAACATTGACTTAATACAGCTTTGAAACTTTACTATGTACAAGAAAAATACTGATTTCCCTTTATGTGTTTAGTAGTTTACATTAAACACAGTGATGTACTTTATTTGTTTTTGTGGCACCTTAGAGACTAACAAATTTATTAGAGCATAAACTTTCGTGGGCTACAGCCCACTTCTTCGGATGCATATAGAGTGGAACATATATTGAGGAGATATATATATATATACACACATACAGAGAGCATGAACAGGTGGGAGTTGCCTTACCAACTCTGAGAGGCCACTTAAGTAAGAGAAAAAAACTTTTGAAGTGATAATCAAGATAGCACAGTACAGACAGTTTGATAAGAAGTGTGAGAATACTTACAAGGGGAGATAGATTCAATGTTTGTAATGGCTCAGCCATTCCCAGTCCTTATTTAATCCTATATTGATAGTATCTAGTTTGCATATCAATTCCAGCTCAGCAGTCTCTCGTTGGAGTCTGTTTTTGAAGTTTTTCTGTTGTAAAATAGCCACCCGCAGGTCTGTCATTGAATGGCCAGACAGGTTAAAGTGTTCTCCCACTGGTTTTTGAGTATTATGATTCCTGATGTCAGATTTGTGTCCGTTAATTCTTTTGCATAGAGACTGTCCGGTTTGGCCAATGTACATGGCAGAGGGGCATTGCTGGCACATGATGGCATATATCACATTGGTAGATGTGCAGGTGAACGAGCCCCTGATGGTATGGCTGATGTGATTAGGTCCTATGATGATGTCACTTGAATAGATATGTGGACAGAGTTGGCATCGGGCTTTGTTACAAGGATAGGTTCCTGGGTCAGTGTTTTTGTTAAGTGATATGTGGTTGCTGCTGAGTATTTGCTTTAGGTTGGGGGGTTGTCTGTAAGCATGGACAGGTCTGTCTCCCAAGATCTGTGAGAGTAAAGGATCATCTTTCAGGATAGGTTGTAGATCTCTGATGATGCGCTGGAGAGGTTTTAGTTGGGGGCTGAAGGTGACAGCTAGTGGTGTTCTGTTATTTTCTTTGGTGGGTCTGTCTTGTAGGAGGTGACTTCTGGGTACTCGTCTGGCTCTGTCAATCTGTTTTTTCACTTCAGCAGGTGGGTATTGTAGTTTTAAGAATGCTTGATAGAGATCTTGTAGGTGCTTGTCTCTATCTGAGGGATTGGAGCAAATGCGGTTATATCTTAGAGCTTGGCTGTAGACAATGGATCGTATGGTGTGTCCTGGATGGAAGCTGGAGGCATGTAGGTAAGTGTAGCGGTCAGTAGGTTTCCGGTATAGAGTGGTATTTATGTGACCATCGCTTATTAGCACAGTAGTGTCCAGGAAATGGACCGCTTGTGTGGATTGATCTAGGCTGAGGTTGATGGTGGGATAGAAATTATTGAAATCATGGTGGAATTCCTCAAGGGCTTCTTTTCCATGGGTCCAGATGATGAAGATGTCATCAATGTAGCGCAAGTAGAGTAGGGGCATTAGGGGACGAGAGCTAAGGAAGCATTGTTCTAAGTCAGCCATAAAAATGTTGGCATATTGTGGGGCCATGTGGGTACCCATAGCAGTGCCGCTGACTTGAAGGTATATATTGTCCCCAAATGTGAAATAGTTGTGGGTGAGGACAAAGTCACAAAGTTCAGCCACCAGGTTAGCTGTGACATTATCGTGGATACTGGTGGCTGAACTTTGTGACTTTGTCCTCACCCACAACTATTTCACATTTGGGGACAATAGGGCCATTCAGTCAGAAAATATCTGTTGGCTTTTAGTGTATGGAAAAACAGAAGGCCAAACCAGGAAACACTGTAAATTTTACAAAAGAGTATCATTCATTTCTTTAAATCAGTGGGGTATGTAGTGAAGGTTCATCCACCCAAGGACAAAAGCATTCTATACAAAGAATTAGTTTCTTGTTCCCTCTTATTCACTGCACTGATTCATGTGATATATTTGAGTTTACATTCAATTATACAAAACAGGAGACAAAATGACATACAAGCACACATTATAAAGAAATGGAAAAATTCAGATAATAGAGAAAATAAAAGAGAAAAACCCAAAGGTTATATAAATATTTGGGAGGCATTGCTAAGGAAGTAGTTTGAGACAAGAAAATATTTGCTAGGATTATTGTCTGCCGGGATATTGTCTATGATTCACAGAATGTACACTGTGTTCAGTCTGGGATGTTTCAATTTAATTATAATCAAATAGACTCCCCATTAATAAATAGTTTTTTTTTAATGTTATATGTAGACTGCATACACTAGAGTGCTGTAGAATTATAGTATAATCACTAACTGAGTTGATACTGGAAAGTTCAAAGCTTAAGAAACACTTGCACACTGGCAATTTCATTGTAACATGGCAAGGAAATTATTGTACTTCCATGCTGTGCAGTTCCCAGTTTACTTTTATTCTGGATGTGTTTACTACTGCTGACCACACACAGCTGTTATAGCTCCTGAAGGGCATTTTGGGATTGATTAGCCATCTGCTATTTCTCACTCTAACAGCCCAGTGACAACAGCAAGATGGAATTTGCTTTAGAAAATCTGTAAGAAAGAGAGCAACAAACATATACCTTTCCCACCCGCTGCTATGACTTGGTATTCCTGGTGCTATTGTGTAATAGGATTTGGATTAGATCTGATCTTTGCAAGTCTGTCTGTGTAAGTTCTATGTACAGCACCTGATTTGCAGTTAAAACAAAACAAAACAAAAACTGGAGTCACTATAATGTTATGTCATTTTTTATGATCTCTTTTGACACAGTGTGTTATCACACAAAAGCACTGAATTCCAAAAAGTGTAACAGCAGGTTTTGAGTGCAACATAATAGGCTCCAAGTTAGCACTTTATAATTCTTATTAAATATGAATAAAGCAAAGAAGTCGGAGACTGATAAGAAATCATTTCTGATTGCAGTGGAGTCAGAGTGCTAATTTAAAAAACGAAAGATGACTGTACATTACCAGAAAATTGGTGGCTGTTCATTTAGTTCTTATCGTTGTTATTCCAAATAAGATAAATACCAATTCTAAATGAGAGGTGGACATATGGTACCCAGTCTCTGATGCTAAATAGAAAATAGCTGGCCAAAATCTGCAATGTGGTACAATAATGGAAATATGCTTATTTTCAGAATGCATTTCAGCAATTTTCCCTCCTGCTTTTAAAAATATTGTTTAATCAGAAATGGTTAGGTGAAGCATTACCTTCTGTTTACATTTAGTCTTATTAAAAATATGACATCACATACTATTTAGAAAGAGCTTACAGAAATATTATTTCTGTATATTTGTATTATTTACTGCCTGCTGCACATAATATTGTAATGAATGTGTACTTCAAGAATAAATCAATTTTTTCTTCATCAGATTTTTCCCTCAGTGGTACCAATTGGGGCTGCACAGGCACCCTCTACTGCCTTGCTGGAGGGACACTCCTGAACCCCCTCAGTTCCTTCTTACTGCCTGTGATTGTTGTTGGAGCGCGTGGTCTTACTATTGCAAGTTTTCTTTCTCTTTTTACATAGTACATATTCATTTTTAGTAGCCCTAGTAGTTTATGGTGCTAGTTAGTTATTGATAACAGTTTTCCTCTTAAGTGTTTTTACTAACCCTTTGGTTCCAGTGACTGGGTACCGGGACCAATGCAGGGGCATGTCTCAGTCACCAGGATTCATTCCTTGCCACTCCTTCAAAGAAGCTGATGCCAGTGAGTGACCTACACTCCAGTTGCCTGAAGTGTCTTGAGGAGACTTACATCAGTGATCAGTTTCAAATGTACAGAGACTTTAAGTCTAGAACCAAGAAAGACAGGGATGCCAGGCTTATGTTTCTGCTGATGGAGGCAGGTCTGCAGTCACCCTTTAGAGTTTTCCCTTTTGGAGCAGGTAACAAGCACATGTGCATCCATCAGAAATGCTTCTCCTATTTTGACTGAGCCTCGGGGCTGATCATCCTCCCTGGTACCGAGGAAGAGGCACCAGAAAACACGTATCCAAGGACATGTTATCTGAGAAATTGAGGTCCTCAGCACCAAAGTCCAGCAAGAACAAAGCCAATGGAGTGCACTCCCGGCTGAGGCACTCTACAAGGCAGTCATCAGTTCAGGAGAGGTGCCAGCCCCAGCCTCATTGAGACTGGCTCCTGAAGTGGTTCCATCTATTTCATCAGTTCCTACCTGAATGTCTAACCAGTAAGAGTGTACTCCTGTAGCATCTACTCTGAAGGCTTGTGCTGCAGCCCAGGAACTGTTGCCGGTTTTGCCCGCAATCCAAAAGTATTCATGCCCAGGAATGGTGGCTACTGTTTCTTTACCGGTGGTGTCCCAGCATGTGGTTCTGGGGGCAGTCCACTCTCCCACGTCACCTTAACTCTCTCACATGCTCCTATGAGCAGTATCGTCCACAGAGAAGTCAGTCAGGATTTCACCAGTATCCATTTTTCCAGGCTCCCAACACCCGGCACTAAGGGCATGAGTGCTCCCTTGGTTGGAGGAGGTGGATTCATCTTTGGACTCAGAGATCAGCTTCTCTGATTTGCAGCCACATCACATATGGCACCATTCCCCTTTCAGCCCCTACCATTCGCAAAGAAGGTGAGACAGGAATTTGTCATTGGTGGATAAGGATAAATTAGTGGCAGGACCTCACTCCAAGTGAATGTGGACATTGCAGATTCTGCAGCTAGGGTCATGGCATCAGCTATTACAATGTGCAGATGTTTGTGGCTACAGTCATCAGATCTCCCTCAAGAGGTCCAAAGGCTATACAGGACCTGCCCTTTGAGTGTCTGTCACTCATTTCTGTGCAGACAGATGACAAGCTGGATAGCCTGAAGGACTCTAGAGTGACATTCAAATCTTTGGGAACTTACACACCTGTCCCAAAGAGGAAGCCATTCTTCAGCTTTCATACCTCATCCCCAGTACCTAGCTAGGGAAAAAAAGCAGAAATTATAGGAGAAGATCATCTGGCCCCTCCCCCCACTTCTTTTGCAGCAGCTTTCAAGTTCATCTAGACAGCCTGGGAGTTCTAAGCAAACATTTTAATGTGTTTGTTCAAGACAGTCTATCACTTTCCAGAGTGCCAGACTCTCTTACCCCACTGTTTGCCAACCTGCTGTCCCATTACCTAAATCCTTGGTCCTGCATCACTACAGATCAGTGGGTCTTAAGCACAGTGGAATTGGGATACAACATTCAGTTAATTTCTATTCTCCCTTCCTCATTTCTTTTCAGGGACCAGTCTCATGAGGTTGTTCTCCTTTGGGAGGTGCAATCTCTCCTCTAAGTGGGACCCATAGAGGAAGCTCTTCTGTTTCTCAGAGGGAAGGGGTTTTATTCTCAGTACTTCCCAATCCCAAAAGCAAAAGATGGTCTTTCAGATCTATTTTAGACTGGAAAAAGATGAACAAATACCTGAAGAAAATAAAGTTTTGAATGGTCACCTTGGCTTTCATTATCTTCTCTCTGGAAACTGTGGTATAGTGCCATTAACTTAAAAGATGCATATTTTCATGTGGCAATACATCAGAGCCACAGGAAATTTATCAGATTTGTAGTAATAAAAATCCCACTACCAGTTTGTAGTATTGCCATTTGGCCTGTCCATATTCCGACATGAGTTTACAAAGTGTGTGGCAGTGGTGGCAGCATTGCTGAGATCTCAGGAGTTCAAGTGTTTCCTTACTGGGATGTCCTAGCCTCAGGTGCTGTCCAGCCTGTTGGTCACCTAGTCCACCTTCGATGCCGGGGGTTGCTCATCAACACTGAGAAGTCAATTCTGTCACCTGTACAAAATATAGTGTTTATTGGAGTTCTCTTGGATTGTATAGAAACCAAAGCCTTCCTTCCACAGCTAAGATACCAGATAATGCTGGCCACTGCTTTGGATCCGAGGCCCATCCTACCACTACAGTTTGAAATTGCCTCAGGCTTTGAAGACATATGGTCTCATTCACTGATGTAGTTTAGCATGCCAGGCTCCATCTCAGGAAACTGAAAGGGTGGCTAGCATCGATATACACACTTTATATATATATACATACATACATACATCATCCTCTAGACATGTCAGTTCAGGTACCTGCACAAGCCTTGGCCTCTCCAGACTGATGGACAGGCCCTGCAAATATCTGTGTGGGAGTTCCATTTGCTGATTCTCAACCAGATTTCATCCTATTCACAGGTGCATCTGCCCTAGGTTGGAGATCTCACCTGGGATCCCTGCAGATGCCAGGTTTACTCTACACATAAATGACAGAGAATTAAGGGCCATCTGGCTAGCTTGTCAAGTCTTCTTTCCCCATATCAAGGGAAGAAATCTGCTTGTAATTACAGTGGCCATGTTCTATGTGAATAGGCAAGGAGAATCCTTGTCAACTTTGCTGTGCCAGGAGGCAATGAAGCTGTGGGACTATTGTGTCACCAACTCAATCCACCTCCAAGCTTCTCACCTTCTAGGTGTGCAGAAAAATCTGGCAGACTGGTAGAGCAGCCCTTTCACCAGTCACCACAAGTGGTCTCCCCACCTAAACGTTGCCAGGTGGGGGACTAGCTATATTAACTTTTTTGCAACACAGATCAACAGGAAGTGTCCTAGCTTTTGTTCCTGAGCAGGTCACAGCCCAAGGTCTCTGACAGATGCTTTTCTGTTGCCCGGGACAGAAAAGCTTCTGTACATATTTCCTCCAGTCCCATTCCTACCCAGAATGTTGTTGAAAATCAGGCAGGACCATGCTTGAGTCATATTAATAGCTCCAGCGTGGTGTTGGAAACATTGGTTTTCTGCTCTGAGGATGCTCTCAGATAGAGCTCTATTGACACTGACACTGGACCGAGACCTCAGCTCTCAGGACCACTGTTGTCTACTCCATCCCAACCTGCAGGCCTTCCATCTGATGCTTAGATGCTCCATGGCTGACTTGTTAGGAGGAGGTTTGTTTATAGGAGGTTCAAGATGTGTTTTTAAATAGTTGGAAACCTTCTACTCTGTGTTCTTACCTGGAAAAGTGGAAGAGATTCTCCATCTGGTCCCTGCAGGAGAGTGGGTGAATTACGAGCTCTAGTTTCTGAACCTCGGTATATGGTCTTCTACAAGGAAAAGGTATATCTATGCCCTGATCCAACATTTCTCACCAAAGTGGTGTCTCACTTTCACATCAATCAGGCTATCCATTTACTAACTTTCTTCCTTAAGCCTCATAGTAATAGGGATAAGGAGACACTCCACACTTTAGATGTTAGGAGGGCGTTAGCTTTTTACCTGGATGGACTAAACCATTTAGGTCACGTTCACAGTTGTTCATGGCAACTGCAGACAGAATGAAGGGCCTTCCAGTTTCTTCTCAAAGGATATCCTTATGGATTGCCTCTTGTATTTGTTTTTGCTATAATTTGGCTAATGTAACACCACCGAGTAAGGTGCTAGCATATTCAACCAGATTTCATGCAACCTCTGCAGCTTTCTAGCTCAAGTGCATATTCTGGACATTTGTAAAGTAGCAACTTGGTCTTGTATCCATACCTTTGCCTCTCATTATGCCATCTCTCAACTATCCAGAGATGATGCCGAATTTAGATGTGAGGTCCTTCCATCTTTATTCAGATAGACTCCAATCCCACTTCTATATTGAACTACTTATGAGTCACCTAAAGTGGAATGGACATGTGCAATCACTTGAATTAAAAAAGACCAGTTACTACGTTGTCCTTGTTCTGTAACTGTCATTCTTTAAGATGTGTTGCACATGTCCATTTTGCAAATCACTCTCCTTCCCCTTTTGATTGGAGGATATCCAATAATAAGGAACTGAGGAGGTTTGGGGGTGGCTCTGTCCTTTTTACCTGCATGCACTGGTGCAAGGCAGCAGAAGGCGCATGTGCTGCCCCGACAGGTACTGCTGAGAGAAATACCTCCTACAACTGTGTGCTGGGCCTACACAAACCTGAAGTGGAATGGACATGTACAACACATCTTGAAGAACAAGAGTTACAGAACACGAAACTGTTTTATTTATTCTGTTATTACCTGATAGTAAATATTACTCTCTAATTCCTCTTTTTCTTGTATACTAAATTTATTTCCATATTAATTATTCCCCCAGAATCTTTTACAGTATTAGCAAAGAGTGTGTCTGAATTCTAAGGATCAGAGTGTTGGTTCTTGACCCTGTGAGTAACCTGTTTTCAGGAACTTCATGTGATCAAGTATTTGGCTGCACTTCATTATGACAGGTGCTTCCAAGTCTGTGGGAAAATAAATGTCTAGGGAAAAGATCCCTTAAACTGATAAAAAGCTGTTTACAGAAGTATGGTTTAAACAAGACTGGGTGATTGATAAGAGGTACTTGTTATTGCAAACATTTTCTGTAATTTTTAACTCAGAAAGAACTGCCAGTGGGTATAGCTCTCAGTAATAATGATCAGATTAGAATTCCCTTTATCTTATTAATCATGTAACCTAAAGATACCATAAAATAAATCCCATAAGTAATTAGGTAAAATGAAAATGTCAAAACAGAACATATAGTGAAATTAATTGTGGGAAAGGTTTTTCCCTCCAGAAAGGAGGATGGGGAGGTTGGTCTCGTACTCTATATAAGACAGAGGGCTTAAAAAATTAGGTTGGGCAGTGCAAACTATTGACATCCCAGCAGTTACAGGGGAAAGCGAGATAGAGGCCAGCTCTTTACCTTACATTACCACCTTGGTGTATCTATTCTTTCTGTATTCTGTATAGTGCTGTAGTAATCTCTCTGATATTTAATCAAGAGATTAACAAATTCCATTTGTATTGTTGCATGGTTGAAGTCAATAAAAAATTGAGATGCTTAAGCTGAGCACAATATGTAGGCTTTGAAGGATTAGATCTTATCAGTAAATGTCAGTAAACATCGATTTCACCATACACCAAATACCCAATGACAAAATAATTCCATTGATAATAAGTGAAATGTACAGATAGGCAAAATAAGAAAAATGCTGCTTCAAAACTGACTTTGATTTCAGGATATTTACTTTTTTATATTTTGACATGTGGTATTTATCAGTTATAAAATTTGTGTTTCTATCAGTTATAAAATTAAACTTTTTGACTCTCTCTACTATCACTAAAAAAATTGTTTGACTCCTCAACCAAGCCTAACTATATGATAATGTTTTCACTTCTAGCCTTATGCAGTTCAAGTGGTTTTAGGCAAAGCTGTAGTGACGTCTTTGAGAAAATCCAGCTGGCATGAAAGTCGGTTTTAAAAATAAAGCTCACCAAACTCTCAAGCCAAAATAACACAATTAAAACCAATGGAATTCCTCTTTTCTCTGATACACAACCTTAGCTGTCCCTCCCACAGAAAATGCCTTAGATCTTAGATATGAGTTCTGGGGCTCAGTCCATTCTCCAGTCTTTCTCACTTTTCTGCTTGCTACACTGTTTCTGTAATGACACAGATTAAATATATTAGCATGAACCAGAGCTCTAAAAGGGGACCAATATGCATGAGCACAGAACAGCAGGGTTCCATTAGACCAGAATTGTTGAACTCTATTCTGAGACTGAAGTATAAAATGAAATTTTAGCAGGGTTCTGAAGTATTGTTTGCTGATACTTCAAAGAACTTGGACCAGATCCTGCAGTCCAGCAGAGATTCAGGGGAATCAAACTGAATCCTTGCCTGCTAGTCAGATGGATCATAGCTACACGGCATCACCTGAAATTTTGGTAGGGACACAATGTTTCCCCAAAGCAGCCAGCATCACAAAGAAATCTAAGGAGGCTGCAGTCCTACACCAGAGCATGTTGACTGCATTCAGAAAGTTCTCTCAGCAGCAAATCTGAAGAAACAGTTCATCTGGAAAGTCAATGCATAGACTATAATGGGATGTAATAAATTCTTTGGTAATGAATTACCCTTGGAATTGTCATATGACAATGGTAAGAATCACAGAGGTTTGGTTTTTTTTTTTTTTCTACACCTAGAAGACACATTATTAAAATAAGGAACCAGCATTATCCTAATGTATTCTGACTCCCTGGTTCATGGAACATTTTCTGCCTATAAACTTCCCCAACCTCCTTTCTGCCTGGCTTATTGCTGCAGATTTAAAGACACAGTGCTCATTCTCCCACAAATCAATTACATTGTAAAATGTTTCTCACACTTTTCTATAAAACTGTTCCACATTCATGATAAATACTCCTTAGACTTCTTACTCTTAGTCTCAGAAAGTCTGTCCATCCCTTTCCATTTCCTTTTCCCAAATAATTTGCAAAAGTGCTTTAGCTGCTTGTACAAAAATATGGTGAGCTCTGGCTGCATCACTCACTGGTTGAAGGGCCAAAATCCATTCGCTGTGTTTGTAAAACCCTGACCACAGGCCCTGTCAGCAGCTTTCCACATAGGCCCAAAATCCAAAGCTTGGTTTGAGTTGGGGGCCTACCGTGAACGATATTGGCTAAAAGAATCTGAACAAACAAGAGACAACCTTGCTTTTTACTAACTAAGATAAGCATGGTCAGCAAAACTCCAAATGGGGAGAGGTAATTGGTGTCCTTATCAGAAGCTACAGACATACCAAAGTATTGAAAGGGGACTCCATGTTCACTCCTTCATGCAGGAAGAAGATAGCTAATACCCTTCCCACATACCAACCTTGAGTTCATGGAGAGGCCCAAGCATGTCAGTATGAGATATGACATCCTCTCTTCCACAGATGCATCCCCCCCGCTCTTAGATGCCAATGTTAGCTTTTAGGAATGCAATGGGGCACCCTGAAAACACTTTCTATGGCCATGTACTTTTCAATGTCTTTTTGCTTTAACCCCCAGGAATGTACCTGTTGGACAACCGGAAGAGCTACCTCATTCCTATGGACCCCAAATCACAATCCAGCATATATATTTTATAATTATACACTTTATACCTTGTTTGAGAGAAAACACCTGTATACTAACAGTATGTTATATGTTAACCTGAAACTATGGGCGAAGCCATTATGTAATCTTTTAGATTATTGGCTTATTGTGCTTATCTTGTCTTGCTGCTAGACCTATCCAGGGGCTTGGGACTTCCTACCCTGCCGCTTCCCTCCGCCCACAGATAATCTATATAATCTATTGTTTGGCAGCGTCTTTGAGCCTAATAAGCAAAGTGACACTCCGCCAACGCTGTGTGTAATAAACCCATGTGCTTGACTCTACACTGTGTCCATTTTATTCCTTCACTGGTACAAAACAGGAGTTACATAATTTATTTTAAAATATATTAAGGGCTTTATGGAACAGCCTCTTACTCACACTGATGAGCATTTACTTTCTTGAGAAGTCCCACTGACTTCAGTAAGCCCTCACATCACATGCAATTAAGTACTCAGCAATTCACTGATATTAAGGCCAGAAGAAATCATTATAATCATCCAGTTTAAACTCTCTGCATCACACAAGTCTCTGTGAGGAAGAGTAGCAGAATCTGTCCCCTGGTGCCTTTGCTGCTGTTGCTGTGTTATCCTTCTCTTTGGTCTTTTCTTGTACTGATGAGATCCCCCTCCAGCCACATCTTTATTGCAATGTAGATTATTTACAATGTTGGAAAATGTTTATCTGTATTAAAAAGAAAAGACAGAACAACTAAACCTCTATTGTGCTTTTGAATGACAGAAGCATCTAGAGCCACCACTGTACAATGTATGCTTTCCACACTTCCTCTGCAACCTCTTCATATGCTCTCTTGGGTGATGCTCTGTCCTTTGTTCTTGAATTTTGCTAGAAAGGTTTAATTAACTACTGCTGAAATTTCACTTCCAGGATTATTTGTCACCTGGTGTGGAATGCACTTATAGAAATGGGATTTCATTGTGTGATGGATAAGACCAGGGTATCCCTAATCTCTGTAAAAAGTTGGGCGATAGCCAATCCATTTATTCATTATTTGATTTAGTTTCACTTATCTCTCCACAGAAGGGCAGAGGTGATAAGTGATGGGAAACTTCTGACAAATGTTAAAAACTTTGTAAGTGATATTGGATATACTGAATTTCTACAAGGGGCTCATGCTTCTGCTGTATATATTAAGCAAAAGAAAGGCTTGTATTGATTTTTTTTTGATGGCATAAGCAATTTTGAAACCATCACTGGTATTAATGGGGAAAGGTTAAATTCCCTGAAGAAAGATCGCTTTTAGAAGTTTTTGCTGAGAGGAGATTTTACTACTGGAAATTCACTTAGGAAATATAACTGAACCAAAACATAACTTAGTTTCCAAATATAAATGATTTGTTTACAAAGTTGTGGAGAAAGTCTGGTAAAATTCTAAGTGGCAATAATGGAGAACAAAGGGGGAAAAGGGCCTTCTCTCAAATATGAAGATGTTAAATGATATCTTCTCATTAAAGCTCTGTTCCCCCTATGTCTGGTTTCTGAATTAAATATTGTGGCAGAGCACTGAATGCTTCATTGGTTAAACATGGGATTTTCAAAGGTACTCAGTTCTTAGCATAACTCTGCTTCCATTGAAGGCAATGTAAATTTTTCAACTGAGTTCAATGGGAGCACAATTAGGCCAATGCTGTGCACTTTTGAAAATTGCAAAGGTGCTGTATACCAGTAGAGCTATTCCCAAGCAGGAAAAGGAATAACCTATACTAATATAAAGTACTTTTCTATTTAGTCTTCAAAGGATAAGATTATTATCAATAAGTGTTGGTAAAAATTGATTTCAGCTTGCACACACAGAGATGAAAAAAATATGTCAATTGATAATCATAGAAATTTACATATAGGCAAAGTAAGAAAAATGCTTTAAATTTAGAGTGATTTAAGAGATTGGTTCCCTTTGTATTTTTTTACATGTGATAGATAATTAGTGTGTTAATTGTAATAAAGCTTTAACTTTTTTGAATCTCAATGTCTGTCAGTAATTATTGTCTGACCCCCATAATTTCCACAAAAATTTAAATAATTTAAAGTAAGAAAAAATGCTTAAAAATAAACATGAATGTCATCCATTGAAATTCTAAGAAAATCAAATTATATCAAGCCTACTATATCCATGGTAGGGGTTGTAGTGATAGAAGTGTTTGGTTTAAAAATAAAATCACACCCTTAAGTGAAATACTTATACTGGTACAAAAACAATATATAGCCCATGCCTTAAAGAGACATTACAAAGGAAAAATCATGTTTTGCCATAAGCCTTAAATTTATTTGAAGAAAAGGCCATTTACGGTTGACCTCAGAGTTCAGTCATACTGGCCAATCAACTTCATGAACTTGCGGTCGTTCTGGTATTTGTAAATGTTATCTGGGTTCCAGGTCACATCCACCCATGCTATTATAATCCTTGGATCCAGAATGGTTGTAAAAAAGTCAAAGTACTTCCACCAGATTCTAATCATCCATTGCCAGGTACCTTCCTCTTTCTGGGTTCTCTCTTGCTCTTCCAAGGCCAATTTTACTCTTCCCAGCATCTTGTGGAGTGCCTTTAATTCACGCTTACCCTCATACATTTGCCGATGGTTAACAATCTTATCAGCCCTTGGTTGTGCATTCTTTAGCATGGCATTGGTATCTTCATTGTAATCCAGTTGGCATGCCAAGGTAAAGTCTTGGGCTGCCTCCTCCCAGTGCCCCAGGAGCATGTGTGCTTGCCCTCTCCACTTGTAAGACTCTGCTGAATTGGGGTTAAGCTCACAGGCTCTGTCACAGTCTCTAATGGCAGCATTTGGCTTCTGTAGTTTCACAAAAGCACTGGCTCGGTTAACGTACAAGAGGTTGAAGTGAGGATTCAGCCTGATAGCATCCGTGAACAAGTCAATGGCTTTCTGAAATTCACCTTCATCCAGAGCAGCAAAGGCATGTTCCCTCTTTTCATTGGCCTGGTTTATCATCTCATTTGTTATTTCCAAATATTCATCTCCCATTTCTTGGGGATCATCCAAATCTGGTTCAATAACACCATCATCCTCAATTTCCATGTCACTCTCCTCACTCTCAGCTGCTTCGGGTTGTTTCCCTTGCTCCTTGAATATCTTCTCTGCAGAGGCATGTTTCACTGAACATAATATGGTATCTCCCATGCTCGCTATAGAGTCCCACAGGAAACTCAGTTGCTTGGCCGTCAAAAGAGTTGGATCCTGGCTGTAGAGATCCACCAAGACCTGAAGTTCAGTAATTTTTTTCGGATCCATGGTGGCTTGGCCAGAAGGGAGCTGGGCAACACAGACTGTGTTGGGGCAGAGGGAAAAGATAAAAGCTGTAGGAGTTGCTTAACTACTAATTCAATGTGAGACTACACTATGGAGGAACAAACTAGACTTGTACGTTCCCTTCTGACGTGGTCTTTATACTGCAGTTTGCAAATACGTCTATGGTGGTTTTTTGAAAGGTGTCATTCTCTATTACAGCTCTGGTTATGTCATAAATTATGACATCATCTGAACCCAGAAAAAGATTTTTATCTATTTAATCACCAGGCATGCATTCACTGAACTTCATATATTATAGGAAAGCACAAGAGGAAAGTGGCTGACCATCCACCTATATTTTTAATGGAATTTTATCACCTTTTATTAATATATGTATAAGTAATATGATTAGTTTGATCCCTTTATTTATTTTTAAAGAATATGAGATCTTGCATTGCTATATAGAGGGTAATGTACCAATTTTAACTGCATGGGCTTCATAAATGCAATCATATTGTGATTATAGAATATTTTACCTCTCAATATTTTATTATGACTACTGTAGTAACTATAACACCAGATCTGAGGCACGATAGCCAAGCTGTATCAGCATTTCCATTGACAGCCCCTACAGTATATTTACTACTAATTACCTCTGGGTCAAAACACAGCTGATTGATTCTTGACCAAGGAAGGAAGCTTTTTCCTTAATTTTGAGTAATGTTTGTCCAGTACATTTTTTTTAAATGGAGAGATCATTGTGTCTTCAGATTGTTTATTTTTCTCACCCCTAAAAAGGCAAGATACATACAGTTTACACTTGATAATTCAGTGTAAACTGTAACAGAGGACAGAGAATAATTTTGCATAACAACATAAATTTTCAGTAGGAAATTTTATCCTCTTTAGAATAACTCAATTTCTGACTACTGACATTTAGATAATCAAGATTGCACTGTGAAATAGCCACTTATTCCTGATTCAGAATAG
This sequence comes from Malaclemys terrapin pileata, assembly GCF_027887155.1. Lineage (NCBI taxonomy): Eukaryota > Metazoa > Chordata > Testudines > Emydidae > Malaclemys > Malaclemys terrapin. The sequence goes on from NC_071506.1 coordinate 181,743,058, forward strand.
AAATCTTCTGATGTTTTCATAAGATTCACTAGAGCTGCACACTCGCTTTTCTATAAATATATCACTGATAAAAATCATTACAAATTTGAAATGTTACATAGTTAAATATGCTGTCCCATATCCGCTCTTTGGAATGATTACACTGTATTAGCAATGGCATTGGTGTGCCATTCACATAAGTAATAATCAGTTTTAGAGTCAGTGCTTTCTAGTTCATTTTCATAAAAGAGAAGCATCCCAGCCCACGTAGACAGGCTTGTGCTATGAAACACTCACATGGATAATCTCCCCTCCCTATAACATCCTTGTGGCTACCATAGCAATTGCATATATGGAGAAAGCAATTTTAGAAAGACACTTACTTTTTTTTTTCAAATGTGATCTAGTAACTGAAAACAGAGAAGAATCCAGAATCATGTGACCAGACTTTTCTCCATGAACCAGTAGTACAGCACAGACCCATTTATGCATGGATATCGGGAGTCAAGCTGTCATGACCGCGTGTTAACAGACTGCGGGTTAAGAAGGCCATGCTGAAATATCTTAAGATATCTATATATACATCTATAATTATCTAGGATTACATACGTATTCACAGTGTCCCAAATAGTGCAGGCCTATCTGTTAACGGCGCTTTGCAAGAATATACATTTAAATCTGTTATCTAATAAAAACATTATTATTACTACACAGGGGTGAAAGTAACTCAGGACAGTACGGGGCGGGGCTCTGGTCCCCAGAGGGGCAGGGCCTTGGGCGGAAGGGGTGGGGCTAGGGGTCAGCATCCCCCAGCCAGCCCTTCCAGGCCGTCTGGTCCGCGCCACGCAGGGTTCCCATGGTGATTTAAAGGGCCTGGGGTTCCAGACGCCGCTGCCCTTTTAAATTGCCGTCCCCGGGGCAGCTGATCCCTTTGCCCCCCTGACCTGTCGGCGGCCCAGGGGGGGAAAAAGGATCCTCAAAGTGCTGCCATGGCAAAGGACTGTCCTTAAAGCGCTGCCAAGGCAGCACTTTAATGTCCCTGCCCTTTTTGCCTCCCCCGTCGGCGGCCCTGTTGGTAGTGTCCCTACCAGCAGGGCCACCGATGGGGAGGGAGGGAAAGAGGCAGCAATGTTAAAGCACTGCCACAGCAAAGGACCATCCTTAAAGCACTGCCGCAGCAGTGCTTTAAAGTTGCTGCCCCTTTCCACCCCATCCCCTGATGGTAAACATGTACAACACATTTCCTCTCCGCACTTCCTGTCGATTTCTATGTCAGTGAGTTAGTAGCACCACATAGCAAGTTCCTGTACTGGATGTTAATGAGTCTCGCATGTTAAATAGGTAGCACTGGGAGGCATGGCACTACCACGTGCTAAGCAGATTCGCGCGTAAACGGGTCTGTACTGTAATGAGTGCTTTGTGTACCACTAGTGGTCATGAAACACAGTTTATTGCTGTTTTAGAGGCTGACTTGTATTCAGGAAAAAGAACTTGGAAGAGTTGATGATTCTCAGAATGCTCTGAGGAGCTATCCTGGGCTCTCCTGGGGTGCTCTATCCTTTTTAAAATCGGTCCACTTATTTAGGTGCCCGAACTTGTCCTGAGAAGCTACTGGTTTTGAAATTGAGGATCTTCCAGATAGCAGGTGAATGAGAGAGCATATCACTGTCCATGTTGGGACTGACTATCAATCAGTAGTGATTGATAATAAAAGACAAATGAGGCTAAGACGCCTCTATTTGAATTCCCTCCTTTATACTCTTAAACAAAACAGCTTGAATCAGATGGCTCTCTTCTCTCCAGCTGCTTAAGTGAAAGAACTACCTGGGGAGGAGGGAAGGGGCTGTTGGTTTCTAGCCCAAGCTTGTGTAGAGCGGAAGGGAGGGGCGGAGGAGTTGAGGAAGAGAAGCAGATCAGCTAGAGGCTTTGGGTTTGTTGAAGGCAGCAAAAGATGAATCAGGGAGCAGTGTAGGTGGAGGCTGTGCTCATTTTCAGAAGGGAGATGAAGCAAAGGAGCTATTTGGGGTGCAGGGAAGAACCACAAATTGGTTAGTTGATTTTATTTGGAAGATGAAAAATGATTGCATGTGTGCATGTGGAGATAGGGAGTCAGAAATGTATTGTTCAAGAGAAGGGTGTGTCTAAATATCACCTCAGCCCTGACATTTATTTTGAGCACCATCCACTACAGTTAAATACATTTAAATATTTAATTAAATTAATCTATGCTCTCTCCATCCTGAAGTAGGGAAATTGTAGTATTAGGACTTAGGGTTGTATATGGACACCTCCTTCCCCTCATCTATGAATGTGCTATGTCTGATCATTTTTAATCAAGGCCCCTCTCAAGTGAGATTTAGTCAGACCCTTTAACACCTTCAAGATCATTTTAGTCAGTTTGTGAATCTCCGGAAGATGAGCTTTTCTGAACTGTAGCATAGAGCCTCCCTCAATACCTGATATAAAAAATTCAAAAGAACCATGTCTCCTCCCATTTATTTTGTATAATGTTGTATCTTGTTCATTTTGGGCTGATTTCAATTTTTAAGGTACGCTCTGACTGCTTGCCACCCATTTCTCACAGAACCCTTCTGACCATGTCATGTCTGCTCAACACTAGCTTTCATGAGGTATCCAGAGACTCTCAAAGAAACCAGCTTACATCCTTTTCCCCCAATTAATGTTGAATGAGTCCAGGTTTCCACTCAGCATGATGAAGTGTACTCCAAATCTTGATTAGAATTCATGCAAATTTTCACTTTTATTGTGCAAATCCTTTCATATCATGCTTCCAAAAGGCAGCGGTTCAGAAGAGCACTCAAATACAAAATAAAAAAAAAGATCAAGGACAGAGTTACGCGGAAATGATTGCATGGAATCCTGGGCTTACTGGCTTTATAGTGTGTAGGCATAATTGCAAATAGTAATGAAATATTGCTATTAAAATTTATCTTTACAAAATCAAGCCATCCCAGAGCCTCCTCTCCCCATGAGTCAACTGGCAAGTCTCTAATGTGTGTGTCAACTTTTTGCTTTTTTTCAGGCTCACTTTTAATTCCTCATCTGCTCACTTCCTTTCCCTGGCAAGGTACAAAAAAAAAGGGAATTTGAACTCCTTTCCAGCCAGCCTTGTATGTTCATGTAAAGAGCATCATAGGCTGTGGACATATTCAAACTTGGATAAAACAGCTTAAATGTTCAAGATATATCTTCATGGATTGCCGTCATCATCAGCTCCTATTTACCTCCCCATAGTTTCACCAGTTTTGTTATAATCTGGAGTATTAAAATTCATTGTCTTGTACACTCAGTTGCTATTCTACATGATTGGTCTCCCATACAGAAACCCATTTCCTAAGTCAAGTCATTGTTGCATTGCAACAATGCATGCTTAAGGGAATGGAGTTGCTTTGCTATTTGCCCCCAGAAACATTTTCTTGTGGCTCACAGAAAGCCAAAAGTGAGAGTTCTCATTATAAATAAAGCTGAAGCAAATAAAACAAGAAAAGAAATGCACACATCACGTCACAGGTTGTGGTTTTAATTTGAATAATAGGTCATTTCTGGCTGACCACATTCAGTCCTGTTTTGCAGTAAGCTTTATTAACTTTTGTGTGTCACGGTATTTGTAAATGTTTTCTGGGTTCCAGACAACATCCAGGAAAGCAATCAGAACTCTTGGATCTAGTAAGGTTGTGAAAAATGTCAGCTGTCTGTGACTTTTTCTAATAATGTCCTGCCAATAATTTTCCTCTCTCTGGATTCTTTCTTCCTCTTCCAAGGCCAATTTCACCCTCTCCATCCTTTCCTGTATCTCCCTTAACTCACGTATTTGCTCATACTGCTCCTGATGTGCAGCAATCTTCCCAGCCCTTGGTTGCACCTTCTTTAACATGGCATTAGTGTCTTCATTGTAATCCAGTTGACATTCCAAAGTAAAGTCATGGGCTGCCTCCTCCCAGTGCTCCAGGAGCATGTGTCCAAGCCCTTTCCACTTGTAAGACTCTGCTGAATTGGGGTTAAGCTCACAGGCTCTGTCACAGTCTCTAATGGCAGCATTCAGCTTCTGTAGTTTCACAAAGACACTGGCTCGGTTAACGTACAAGAGATTGAAGTGAGGATTCAGCCTGATAGCATCCGTGAACAAGTCAATGGCTTTCTGAAATTCACCTTCATTCAGGGCAGCAAAGGTGTGTTCCCTCTTTTCATTGACCTGCTCTATCATCTCATTTGTTATTTCCAAATATTCATCTCCCATTTCTTGGGGATCATCCAAATCTGGTTCAATAACACCATCATCCTCAATTTCCAAATCACTCTCCTCACTCTCAGCTGTCTCTGGTGATTCCTCCTCCTTCTCGGCTGTCTTCTCTACAGAGGTATTGCATTGAAGAAGTGATATGGGATCTCCTATGATCTTCACATTGTCACTCAGTAAACTTAGCTGCTTAGCCCTCAGGAGGTCTGGATCCTGTCTGTATAAATGCACCAGGGCTTGCAGTTTTTTCAGTCTCCTAAGATCCATGACACCCTGACCTGCACAGTATAGAGGAATTAGCAGGTTGCTGTTCTGCTTGTAACCAGAGAGATATGAATTAAACAGTAAGCTCTTCAGAAGAGAAAATCACTGTGGAGCTGCAAATGAGAAGAACAACCTGTAGCTTTTCCGTGCTCTAGTATAATGCTGCCAGTGGTTAAAAAGCTGTACTCCAACACTGTGGATTAATGTCATAATACATGCAAGTTCTGATGATATATTCAGTTCTGATATAACAGCATAAAAACCTAACTATTTTTCTCATTGTTTTTTATCATTTTTTAAAATGTTTTAAATATAAGTATATAAATGCCCAGGACTAAGTACAATACGTGCACAGATGACAGATGTGCCTGCTATACAGTATGTTTCATGTTTTTAACACTGGGGTTTTATTATCTCTACAATTAAAATGGATTTCCTAATTAAATAGCTTTATCATTGTCTAGTACACAATGTGTGGTGTTTTTTCTGGTTTAGAGAGAATCTTATGTAAGAGACTTCCAAACTGCCTTTATCTAGTGGGAAGAGAAGATCATCCTGCCTGTAAGGTTGGGAGAGAGAAGGAGGAATCCCCTGGTTCTCTGTTGCAGTTTTCCATGATGAGGAGTGAAAAGCGTAAGTGAGCTAGGTGCCCAACTCCCATTGACTTTCAACAGGAGTTAGGCACCTATTGTGCTTAAGCAGATTGAGTAATCCTGCAGTCCTCACACTGTCAAAGTTCCCATTGACTCAAGAGCATTTTGTTTCAGGTGTGGCTATAATTATACTTTAACCCAAACTTATTTATATTGTGGGCCACTGAGCTCTTCTCTGCAGTGATAGACCCAATATTGAGCAACTTTGAATCTTTATCTATACACTTCACTTGGTCTATCTGGTTAATAAGAGGAGGAAATTTTCATAAGAAACAACATCCTGCACTGGGCCCACAGTAGTTGAGGTTTGTGCTAGATTTACTTCTCTCTCTCTCTCTCTCTCTCTCTCTCACACACACACACACACACACACACACACACACACACACACACCCCTTTCTCCAGCAAAAGAAAATGTTCCAATCAAAATCAACATTATACATGTAAAAATCAGCCTTTGATAGTTTGTGTGATTAGTCAGCTTTGAATGTTTTATCTACTAATAACATGGCATCTAACTAATAAAAATGCTTAGTGATTGTGCCTTGTCTTTTTTGTTTTGTTTTTAAATGGAAAATGCTAATGAGGTAAATAGATAAAGGAGGATAAGAAATGACCTTGAAATTTAGGCTAATACATCCTACAAGCTACTTTCCTGTTTTAGGTCCCATTTCAGCAAACTACTTAACCACAAGCCTAAATATAAACATGGGCAACTCAATTTGCAATGACACAATCTTCTTTTCCTCACACTCTCAAATCCTTTTTATTACACTTTTATATTTAATTATTGCGGAATTTATTTGTGAATAAATAAAATCTTGTCATCACATTTCCCAAGATTTTAAGCATGAGGAGAGGGGGTAGAAATACCTGGATAAATTCCAGTTTTCACTGATGTCCAAATAATTTAAACTTGGCCCTATCACAACTTGCAAAACTAGCCCCTTCAAACTGTATACTCTACATGAGAGTTAATGGAAGAAAACTCTTCATTCTGAAAATCAAGAAACAAATAATAACACTATAATTTAGGAAGATAAAAACTTCATATTTTCTGTTGCAGAACAGGGTGAAAATTATATTTTACTATAATGTTGATTCACGAGACCTAGTACATATACTGGTAGTGTTCATAAAATATGCCATGGAATATACTAGGAATTTTTAGGTAGTGTCTAATTTGTAGTTTATTTGGCTTTTCTCTGAAGATTTGCAAAATGCCATAGATGAAACTCACCTCTCTCAGCAATGTATTTTTTTAAAAGCAACTCAACATTAAGGGCTCATCCAGAATGATTTTTTCCCTAACAAGAGTTCTCAATTTCTAAAGCTTGAATTTTAATAGAAAAATGTTAGCACAACTCATAGGAGCACGGTACTTAGAGATGAAAGAGACCTATTATATCATTTAATCTGAGTAAAATTTTCAATACCTACATGACTTAAAAGCCTAAATCTCATTTTCAGAAGTGACTTAGGGCCAGATTTACAAATGCATTTAGGTACCTACATTGAGTTGCTAGCCAAAAGCTGTTCTGATCAGGAGGAGAAATTGATGGAGTCTGCTACCTTTGATGCAATCTTCTTTCTCTGTTTAAAAAGCATGTATGAGGTTTTGTTTCTTTGAGTACAAGAGGGACCAAACAACAAGAGGTGGTTGCTTTCTGTTCTCTCCCTCTTTCTCTCACACACACACACCCAGATCATTCAAATTCCTGAGCAGACTCATACACCCCTTTGTTTTGGTCTTAATTGTCTCTTATAGCTAACTTAAATGAAAGGGCAATGGTTAAACCTTTAACATGAATATAGGTGCCTAAGGGATTTACAAAAGAACCTAAGTAGGTAAACCTCCAACTCCAATGCACTTTGAATTAGATTTTGGCTTCTAAGTGCCTAAGTCATGTCTGAAAGGGGACTTCAGCTCCCAAATCACTACAGCACTTTTGGTAATTTTACCCTCTGTCCTTTTTCCATGCATTGTAGGCTAGATCTTCTAATGGTATACATCTAGGGTGAACACCCAGTCGAAAAGGGACCCTGGCAGCTCTGGTCAGCACCACTGACCAGGCAGTTAAAAGTCCAGTTTGAGGTGCTGCAGAGCTAAGGAAGGCTAGTCCCTGATTGTCCTGGCTCTGCACTGCGCTCCAGAAGTGGCCAGCAGGTCCGGCTCCTAGGCAGGGGGGACATGGGGCTCCGCGCACTGCCCCCTTCCCAAGCACCGACTCCACACTCCCATTGTCCAGGAACCATGGCCAATGAGAGCTGTGGGAGTGGTGTCTGTGGGTGAGAGCAGCACGCAGAGGTGCCTGCCTCGCCTCCGCCTAGGAGCCAGACCTGCTGCTGGCTGCTTCCTGGGCGCAGCGTGGAACCAGGACAGGCAGGAAGCCTGCCTGAGCCCCCTTGTCGAGCTGCTGACCAGGAGCCATCGGAGCTAAGCCTGTGCCCCAAACCCGAGCCCCAACCCTCTGCCCCAGCTCTGAGCCCCCCCAAAACCTGGAGCCCCTTCCTGCACCCCAAACCCCTCACCCCAGCCCCACCACAGAGCCTGCACCATCAGATGCAGCCCTCATGCACCTCTGCACCCCAACCACCTACCCCAGCCCAGAGCACCCTCCCACAACCTGAACCCCTCTGCCCCACCCCCCAGGCTGGAGCCCCCTCATGAACCCCATACCCTTCATCCCTGTTCCTGCCCTACAGGCCGCACCCCCAGCCGTAGCCCTCACCCCCTCCCACACCCCAGCCCAGAGCCCCCTTCCATACCCTGAACCCCTCATTTCTGACCCCATCCTGGAGCTTGCACTCCCAGTTAAAGCCCTCACCCCAGCCCAGTGAAAGTGGGGGAGAGTGAGCCACCGAGGGACGGGGAATGCAGTAAGGGGGGTGGGGGGGCATGGCTTCAGGAAAAGGACGGGGCTAAAGTGTTCAGTTTTGTGTGATTAGAAAGTTGGCAACCCTATTTAAATCACCATCAGTCAACTGAAAAATCAAGCTCCTTTAAGATATATCAAGTTGGGCACTCCAAAACTGAGGAATACAAAGTCACTAGTCATTAATGAAAACTTAGGGCTGTATCTCTGATGACCCCAGTGACAGGAAACAAAGGATTAATGAGGACAATGTTATGTGAAAAATCTATATTGCATGTATAATATGAATCTTGGAGATAATCCCAAATTAAATATGATTTCAGAAACACCTTTGAAATTACAGACTTGATAATGCCTTCCTTGTACACCCAAAATTGTAAATCTAATCAGTAGAGGTTTTAGGCACACAACAAATGCATATTTATCAACCAGTTGATGGAGGAAGAAATTAGTATTACCAAGTGGTATCCTCATTAGAGGAAGACTAGAAAAACAGTGGTAATCATGCATGACAAATCTATTGTAAGTGAAAAATGCAAATATAGAGTCTCCAGAGGGATCAATGCAGAGATAGTAGAATGAAAAGCAATGGGGAAAAAAATCAGGATATATATCAGAAAGTACATTTAGCCTACAGAGAATCATCATAGCAGTATAATGGCTATCCAGGCAAGATTACTTAAGCAAAAACATTGCATTATTAAAAGAACAATTAGCTGGCATCACTAGGCAATGGAGCATTTACAAATGGAAGTTTACAAAAGCTAGTTAGATTGAGTGGTCTTTATTAATGCCTTAAAACCTTCTAACACATGCTGTCAGGGCAAACCTGTTTTGAAAAAGAAGACCATTAGCTTTCCCAATTGTTAGATGTGGTCTCAAAGCAAACTCTTTTTCATGGCTCAAAAATGTTTTAATCCTTCTTTCTCCTTAATTTTCATTGTCAAGCACATCTACACTTCTGAAGATTTTAGTGGTATATCTGGCCCAACCAGACACAAGAAACACTGAAAAGTTTGCCACCTTCCACCGTGTGTTTCTTAAAAGTTGGAAATTAATATTTGCAATTTCCAGTTGAACAATTTCTGTATTCACAAATATTATTTTTTTCTACAGATGTAAATTGTCATTATTTTTCCTACTCTGTAACAAGTGTGAAATATGCTCATTGGGGTTGTGCAACACTTAACTATATAAATAATTTTTCTCTCTTACTCACATAAGGAACTTTATGGTAAAGGGAGTACTTATGGAATTTAGTTTTACATACAAATTTTACAAGTCTAAATACTAAGATGGGTGAACTTGAGTGCCTGGTATTAAATGAGGATATTGATATAATAGGTATCACAGAAACTTAGTGAAATGATGATAATCAATCGGACACAGTAATGCCAGGGTACAAAATATATAGGAATGACAGAATAGGTCATGCCAATCAGGGATTGGCACTATATGTGAAAGAAAGCCTAGAGTCAAATATAGTAAAAATCTTAAATGAATCAAACTCTACCATAGAATCTAATTCCATGCTTGAATAATAAGAATATAGAAGTAGGGATGTATTACTGACCACCTGACCAGGATGGTGATGATGATTGTGAAATACTCTAGGAGATTCAAGAAGCATAAAAATAGAAAAGTCAATAATAATGGAGGATTTCAACTATCCCCATATTGACTGGGTGCATGTCACTTCAGAAAGGGATGCAGAGATAAAAAATTGTAATACCACAAATGATTGCTTTTATCTTTTTGTCTATACAACGCACAACAATTTGAAAGGACATTTGCTTTAATTGTTTAATTTATTTTTAATTTATTTTTATTTTATATTTTATTAAACAAATTCACAAAAGAATTTATGAAATTGCCTCTAAAATACTACAAACCAAAATACAAGAAGATCCAAAGATTCAATCCCTAGACAATCAACAGATCTCACCAGCCTACATAAAACTTTTCCACTTAAGTATTACAAAATGTCCATATGTAGAATAACTAGACTATGAAAAACAAAAATTCTCCTGCATCAACAATGTGGAAGCTAAACTCTCATATAGCACCTTCAGAACAGAGTAAAAATTATTATACAAAAATAAAAAATAGTAGCAAAACCAAATCAAGGCATTAGAATAATATGGTCTTTCCTAAGTTGAATTGTTTTGAGAAGGTGCCATTTTCAAGCTCTACTAAACCTTTTCAAGGTGACTTATGGAAGTCCTTGAAACATTGTATTCTGACAGACATGTAACAGTGACCACAATGAAATGGGTCATTGAATAGTTTAGTTTCCAGTGGTATGGCACTGTGAGTGAGGCGACATTACATGGCCTTTATTCCTGCAGAGAATCTGCTTGGAAATACTCTAGATACTGAGATCTGGGTATGCTGTGGGCTGCTTGGTGAAATCCTGGCCTCACTGAAATCAATTGCAAAACTCCTAGTGACTTCATTGGGGCCAGGAGTTCCCCCAATAAGGTTCCGGGCTAAGGTTCTCTAACACACAGCACAGAAACAAATATTTCACTTTGATGATGAACTTCCTTTCCCTTATCTTTCCATATGTGTGTGTGCATCTGCATGGTTTGAAATGGCAGTGGAGCACATACAGAACTAGCCATTCAAAACTTCACATGCCCTGATGCTAGAGAGGAATATTTTATTTTATGTATTTATTTGATTGAATGATTTATTTATTTAAAAAGAAGAACTTAGTGTTATTGAATGGAATTAAACCTGCCAGGTAGAATTTTTTTTCAGGTTGGAGGACAGTATTTTTAAAAAATAATTATATGTAAGAAGAAAAAGAAGGAAATAGCAACCCTGATCCTCTGTTGGTGTAAATCAGCCATAGGTCCACTGAAATTAATGGATGTAGACCAGTTTACAATAGCTGAGGGTCAGGCCCATCATGTATAATTATAAAGATAAAAATCAATGAACCTAAGGAAGAAATTGTCTACTATCACAAAACAGTGGTACTATTGCTACAAGAGGCTAGCATAATCAGGGAAGATTGAGTCAAATTGTAAATTCTAAGTGTCTTAATTAACTTAATTTATGTAGCTTCAGGTTTGTCTACACTGGAATGCTTTGCTGCACTAATTAGACCAGCACACTTAAAGGAGCAAAAATAACCCTGGTGTGGACACGACTATAACAATATAGCTTATTCCAATATGGACAGCAAAATAAGCTATATATTGCTGTAAGGTAGTCTTTACGCCAATAGAAAGCGCATACCAAGCAATAAAGGGTATGAATATCTTTAGCTATATTCTTAATGCACTTTCACTCTCAGACCCTGGTCCAAAGCCCACTGAAGTTAATAGGTGATGATCCTTGACTTCAATGGTCTTTTGATCAGGGACTGGCACATACAGTTTGATTTACATATTATAGGTTAAGCATGTACTTAGTGCATCCATACCTAGCAAAGTACTTAAGCATGTGCTTAAGTCCCAACAAAGTCAAGCACCTGCTTAAATGCTTTGATGAATGGAGATAGACTTAATCACATGCTTAAAGTTAACCACATGCTTAAGTGCTTAGGAACTCTTTATCAATCTCTGTCCACATGACCAATATTCATTGAGGTCAACAAGAGTTTTGTCCACTATTAAAAGCAGTGCAAGGATCTGACGTAAATTACACTGGCACATCACTTAGAAAAAGCAAAAATAAATTACAACATAGATGTTTGTTCTGAGCCTACACATTCATATATCCTCTTTTCTCTAACTGGTCATATATAACAGTTAAGAAAAAGAAAAGAACTGGGAAAAGGTCTGCAACTCAATCCATACTCTTCAACTCTTCGAACTTCTTCTCTCTTTTACTAAAAAAGTCTTGAAATGAATTATTGGGGGACTCACCTCATATTTTGACCTCTTTTGACTGTCATTTTTATGCTCAAGAAAAGAAAAAACACTCGTAAAATGTTCTGCAGGAGCTGCATTCATATGTCGTTTTCTCCTCCTCCTCCCCTCTAAAGACCCATTCTTCCAAACCCACTCATGTGAGTAATCCTATTGATTCCATTGGGACTAATCATTGCGAAGGATATTTGCATTAATGTCTGCAGCATCAGGCCTCTTTGATGCTCAAATTGTTACTTTGAAAGTGTTCATTTGGTGTCCCCATGCTCTATATTTCTTTGTATTTGAGGGTTAATCATTGGCTAAAACAACAATAAAAAGAAAAAGCAAATAGTGGAAGTGATCTGGTTCCGAATGTTACCTTTGGGCCCAATCTGATAGATGCTGAGAACCTCCTGGCAGTTGTGGAGCTCTCAGCTACCAATGTACTAAATAGGAGTTGAAGCCTTTTAGACCCAGATCTTCAAAAGTATTTAGGTTCCTAACTGCCATTGACTTCAGTGGGAGATAGTCACTGAAATACCTTTTGAGGATTTGTGCCTTTATGCCTCACGGGAGATGGCATTACAGATTCAAGGGCATCATGACTTTTGTGCTTGAAGTATTTTCTACTGCCTAATATGTCAATGAGATTCTTTCCAATACATTATTTTAACATTTCTTTGTAACAAAAGAGCATATGGAAATAGATAAGACTTCTTTTGGAGAAGTTGTGGATGGAGAGGAATATTTTGTTTTAAATATTAGAGTCACTCTTTTTGACAGCCGCAGTGTACTCACAAAATGGAGCATGCAAGAGAATGGGGTGTTTGACTTTTTGGTGTAGAAGTGATTGCACTATTCTTTTATAATACATGCATGCATATAGTTTGTAGCATTCAAATGGATAGCACAAGATTCTATTCAAAGAAACGCTACCCCTAAATTAATTAATTAAAATAATTAAATTGGTGGGCATCTCATATTCTTACTAGTCATCTATGAACTTAATATGTACATAAGAAACAAGCTGTTTATTATGCACCTATAATTTACTAACTATACTGTTCTTTGAGAGGACATGGGGGGTGGTAGGAAACCAATAATAATCCAAGAAGAAAACATTTACACCCACAGCAATTAAACTATAATTTTATAATCATCGTAAATCAAGGCTTATGAAAATGTAATGAGGTCCAATTTATTGTTAATAGTGGTGTTTAATTTCCCTGAAATTATGTTTTTCTTGCAATTCAATACACAACTCTTAGAGAACAATTTGAACAGTGTGGTATGAGAAGAAATGGTTTATATATTTTCAAATGAAATTGTTAAGAATACAGTAACAAAATTGTTGGAGGCATTGGAAAAAACAATGGAAAGAAAGTAGAGTGAAAGCAAGAAACTTTTCAAATGTTTTGTAGATAAAAGATAAGCTGCAGATGGTTCCCCAAAATCCTTGAGATCTAAAAGTCATATGCTTCCTTCAACCTTTGGTGGAAGTCCTATTGATTTACATAAAAATGTGTATTTACAGAATGGGCAGAAAGGATATAGTAATGGGACCTACATGGCCAAAGATAGTTACTTCAGTAGCCTTTTATTCTGGAAATCTGAGTTGAAATCATGACTCTGATCACAAGTGGCAATATGTTTGGTACATTTAACCTAACTGGAGTTGAGTGAACAAGCTGACATAACATCAGAACCTTTCACCCCAAATTCAAAGTGCTCTATTTATTTATTTCAGAAGATGAATATACAGTTTCTATTTTGGTTTCTTTTATTTGTGTTTGCATTTGCACTATGTTCCTCCTGTTGATATCAGAAGCTGAAGTGCCGAAACACCATTAGCTAGGTTATTTTCATATGAATTCTACTTCAGGAATAAGTAGACAGTACCTGAGGTCATGATAAACTATGACTCTGTAAGAGTCTCAGCTTGGATTACTTATTTAAGTGTCTGAATTTTTGGTTGCCTCTCCAAATAGAACCAAACCTTTAGAGATTCACCCATGTTGATCGTAAATTTAGTTTGCACATATTTCTGTCCAAGAAAAGCCCAGAATTGTGCATATCCTGTTAAAATTTATATTCCCAGACATAGCTATGGGGAAGTGGAAGCTTGCCTAGCACCTGCCTATATTTAGTTCCCAGAGGTCAAGTCGATGCTGTTTTTTGTTTTCATTCAGTCTTTCAAAAAAGTAAATATTTCTTAAACTGTAAAAAACAGTCTGACAAAATCTAAAGTCATAGTGCTGAACCTTCCCCTTCCTGCAGTTAATTCTATATGGGTTGTTCCCTGTGAGGGTGTAGAGTTCAACACGTGGATTCAGTTGTAGAATTCTGTCCTAAAAGAACAAAGGATTTGTACCTTAAGGATTTTGTTCCTAGTTATACCCTTTATACTATTCCATGAGACTGGATATTGAAAGGGATAAGTTCATCATCCTTGATGTACTCCCACTGATGATTTAGAAGAATCTTTCCATCTTCCACAGAAATTTCTGAATTTAGCTCTGGCCCATATCCTAGTGCCTAAAAAGTCAATGGTCATTTTGCCATCGATTTCAATGCGATCAGAATTTGGCTCGTGCTGAGCATTCATATGTAAAATATTTTTCCAGCAGCAATATCATTGTCATGAAAAGCTTTAGGCAAAACTACGTCACTTAATATACATGTGGTTAATATTTTGCTGTTTACTCTGGTCTGAGTTGTGTGTGTGTGGGGGGGGGGGAGTTGGTGTTTTTGCACAGCTCTGCTTGACAACTCAGCTTTATAATCCAACTTTAACAAAAATGAAATTCAGCAGCAACATTGAGGCTGCTGGCTGCGTTAAGCTGGGAAAATTAACAATTATTTAGGCAAATTTGTATTTTAATTTTCTACAGTCATGACACCCAATGTATTTCTCTGTCTCTCTCTCTTTTGCTAAACATTTGGTTATTATTCATGAGGACTTTAAAATTAGTGGCTACAATTCTTTCCATTACATGATAGAATTCATGCTTGTGAGGATCATAGGCTATGAATAAAAGTTCTGATTCATGCTGTCAAAAGAAAAGGGAAACACAAGGAAAATTACCTGTTCTGGAAGCAAGACAAGATTAAATGAAGTTTTGCAAATCTTCCCTCCCTTTCTCTCAGCCGTAGGCGGCAGTGTCATTATCATATTAAATATCTCCTGTTTGGCCTTCTCTTGCAAATCATGTTTTCCCTCTGAAATACTATACTATTCATAAGTTGAACAAGTGGCTGAATATGATTTATTCTCACAATTTTATTAACACAGTGATGTTAATTTCATGAAGCAAAGTTCAGATTTTGCTCAGAAACATAAAACTTTCAGATCTGAAAGCTTTCTTTTGCTGTCAGTTTGCTGTTTTTGTATCTGATAGAAACAGGACAGAAGACTGAATAAATCAAAATGGGTACATAGCTTAAAGATTCACATACTGAGAAATTGTCAGCTGGAACAGATAATTGTTTACATGACTGAATGACTATAGCATATCATATGGATTCCTTTCCCTTGTATTATCTTGCTCATTTCATGAAGCTCCTTTGTTCTCTACTGGAATTACCTTTTTAATCACAGAGTGTGGTTTAGAAGAACAAAATAATTATGGAGCTCTGTTTGGGTTCACATGTTTTTTTTTTAAAGTGTGTGTGAGTTGGGGGGGGCTACAGGCTGTAGAAGTGAAACACATTAACCATAATGACAAACACCTGTGGATGGACGTTTTTAAAATGTTCAGCATGAGCTTCAGTAGGAGACAAGTTAGGCTACTGCTCAGTGGTTTTGAAAAATCCATCTTGTGTGCATTCAAGCAAGAAGGTTGTTTCAGGGGGCAGCTGAGAAAGTAAAAAAAATAGAAAGCTGATGTTCTAGAAAATGGAGGTAACAATATTATTGAACATATATCTATGAATGTATTATGATATTAAATACAATAATTTGTTATGACTAGTGCTCCATTTCTACTATTAATGAACAAACTTAAAAGGATTCAAGTTTGGTTTGGAAAAGCCGTCAAGAGGTGAGATGTGGATCCAAAGTTTCTCCTGACTCTAGGATCAGAGAAGTTACAGAGCCAAAAACCCAAAGCTCTCCAATTTGAGAAAATAGGCTAGAGATCCACGAAGAACTGAATGTCATGCACTTTCTGGGATTTCCTATCATAAGTCAAAATCATGAGGGCTTTTTTGTGTTATATCAACACTCCTGGCAATTGCAGGACACTAGCAAAAAACAAAAATGTATTTGAATAGTTCAGAAGCTTCTCAAGGTTTGATTCAAATTAAATTCCAGAAACAGGGAAAGGTTTTGGAGGAGACAACTTTTATTTATTAAACCAAATTACTCATTCCTAACCTCTAAGCAGTTAAGACTTAATAGTACATGCTAACAGTTGCACAAAATAAAAAGTGGATGTACACTGGAACCCCGCTATAACGCACCCCGTGATAACACAAATTTGTTTATAACCCGGGGTGAGTCTGGCCCCTGCGGCTGCGGCAGGCGCGGGGCGAGTCAGGCAGGTGCGGGGCGTTTGGGATCCATGCCCCAGCGGCTGCAGCAGGAGCAACTCTCCCTGCAGCCCTGGCGCGCCCCTGGGGTTCTCATCTCTGTCCCCGGCAGGGCCCGCTCCAGCCCGCGTCCTTCCCGCCCCGCCAACCGGTGCAGGGGGAGGCAGCGCGGAGGAGGGGAGCGCCCTGCTGGGAACTGTGTCGCCAAGTGCCGCCCCAGGAATCGGGCCCTGCCAGCCCTGGCGGCAGGAGGGGCCGAGTGGCCAGCACCCCAGCTGAAGGAAGCCCTGGCCACCCCCTTTCTCTCTCTCCTCCCGCTCCCTCCCTCCCCCTAGCCAGGGCACGGAAGCTGAACACAAGTACAGTGGAACCCCACTATAAAGTAACCCCGCATTTACCGCGATTGAATTTTTTGGACCCCAATGATCACGTTATAGCGGGGTTCCACTGTACTTAGTTTTTCATTGATTTAGATGGAGCTCACACATCCTATCACAAACGAAGCGCTGTATTTCCCCTTTGTGACACTAACATTTTAATAAATTCCTTATGGTTTGTATTGAGATCACTGTTGATTGAATGAACAAGAATCCAGAAGAGCCTAATAATTAAAAAAATCTTCTGAATTCAATTAAAATACAGTAGGATACCACAAGGAGATAACCATTGACTTTAATAATTGACTCAGAGGTAAGTGCTGCAGAAGGACTCTAAACTAGGGATAATGATTTTCTCGCTGCTGGAATTACATTTGTAATTTCTTCAATGAAATGCACAAGAAATTCCTCTGAGGTTCTGCTGACTTTTAGAACATATTTATTAGTGAATAGTGACAGGTCCTTGATTTACATTGTATTCTCTGAAATATAAATCAGTAACTTTTTTGTTTTACTTCAGCTGTATATTGTGTTCTATTAAGTTTGTGTGCATAGCAAAATATCACTGTCTTATCTGGGTATAATTCTTAAAGTATAACCTCTACCTGTGAGTAGGAAGGCTGCTGATTAACTGTGCTAATTTAGGACAGGTGTTTATTGCCCAAGTCACCCACCCAGAAGGCAAAATAATTCAAAATTTAAATATTATTTAAAAGTCTATCAAGGGAATGAGGATAAATTAAAAATTCCACCAGATATATATGTAGCAAACTAAATTAGTATTACCACCATATTACAGAGGGGGAACTAAGACATTAAATGACTTGTCTAAGGTCTAGTTTGTAAGTATTCAAATACAAGTTGTATTTTAAATTTAATTTGTTTTTTTCAAAAATGAAAAATTCACAAATGTGGACATTTTGAATTGACATTTTTATCTAAACTGTAGCAAAAATGTTTTGTTTGCCTAAAACCTGGCTTTTTATGCAAAAACTAAAAATCAGTCAATTTCAAAGTCTATAAAATAGAAGCAATCTCAACATTCTGACATTGTTCAGCTTTTTTTCCTAAGACCGCAACCAAATCCAGTAGCTTGTTGAATATTCAAGCAAGTGTCATTTTTCTGCTTTTTTACCAGGATCAGAAAAGAAAGACTCTGTCACATGCTATTGATGGGAGGACTTCAGCTTCCTCAAACATGGGGTGCTGTTCGTGGAAGAAGATCTGCTGGGAAGAGATGGGTCCACCTGACCAAGAAAGGGAAGTGCATCTTTGTGTACCGAATCATCCACCGAGTGAGGAGGGCTTTAAACTAGGTTTGAAGAGGGCAGGTGGGAAAAGCCCACAGGTAAGCATAAAAAAATGGCAACCTTAACAGAGTGCTAGATGTTGGGTGCGGGGGGGGGGGACTCTGGAGGCAGCCCAAGAAGGAAGCCTGAGTGGCAGCAGCCTTGGTCTGGTACTAGTCAATATTTTCATTAATGAGTTAGATAATGGAACAAAGAGCATGTTGATAAATTTCCATGTGACACCAAGCAGGAAGGGGTTGCAAGTACTTCGGAGGACAGGATTAGAATTCCAAATGACCTCAACAAATTGGAGAATTAGACTGAAATCAGCAAGATGAAATTCAATAAAGACAAGTGCAAAGTAGTTCACTTAGAAAAGAAAAATCAAATGCACAACTACAAAATGGGGAATAACTGAGTAGGTGGTAGAACAACTGAAATGGATCTGGGGGTTATAGTGGGATCTCAAATTGAATGAGTCATTGTGATGCAACTGCAAAAAAAAGCTAATAATTCTGGGATGTATTAAAAGGTGTGTCATATGTAAGACACAGAAGATAATTGTCCCACTCTGCACAACACTGGTGAGGCCTCAAGTGGATTATTGTGTTCAGTTGTGGGGACCACACTTCCAGCGAGGAGTGAACAAAGTGGCAAGTACAGGGAAGAGCAACAAAAAATAATAAAAAGTTTAGAAAACCTGACCTGTGAAGAAAGATTTAAAAACCTGGGCATGTTCAGTTTTGAGCAAAGAAGAATGAGAGGGAACATCACAACTATAGACGCCGACTCCATGGGTGCTCCGAGGAAAAATTAGTGGGTGGTCTGCACCCACCGACAGCCAATCTCCCCCCCCTCGTCTCCTTCTCCCCCCACCCCAGCACTCTGTGTCCCCACTTCTCCCTCTTCCTCCCAGCGCTTCCTGACCCCCTGCCACCTAACAGCTGTTTGGTGGCACTTAGGACTTTCCGGGAGGGAGAGGGAGGAGTGGAGATGCGGCGCACTCAGAGGCAGAGAAGAGGCGGGGTGGGGACTTGGGGGAAGGGGGTGGAATGGAGGCAGGGACTTTGGGGAAGAGGTGTAATGGGGGCAGGGTGAGGGTTGTGCAGGGGTGGGGAGAGGCGGTGCAGGGGCGGGGTCGGGGCGGGTGAGCACCCACCGGGCTGAGGGGAAGTAGGCGCCTATGATCAGAGCAGTTCAACAGTCTTCAAATGTGTTAAGGGCTGTTATAAGCAGGAAGGTGTTCAATTGTTTTCCATGGATACTGAAGGTCGGACAATTAGTAATGGGCTTAAACTGCAGCAAGGGAGATTTACGTTAGCTGTTAGGAAGAACTTTTAAATATAAGGAGAGTTAAAATCTGGAATAGGCTTCAAAGGATGGCTGAGGAATCCTATCACTGAACGTTTTAAATAAAAGGTTAGACAAACACTTGCCAGGGATGGTCTAGGTTTACTTGTTCAGCACAGGTGGCTGGACTTGATGACTTCTAGAGGTCTTTTTCAGTCCTACTTTTCTATGATACTATTATTCTATAAGTTATTACTACATTATACTGTAATCTATCAGAAAAAAATGTACAGCCTGAAATCTCATGAAGTCCTTACTAATAAGATTTCCAGCTCAATTCACCCCCCCTTCCCCCAAAAATAATTTGGTCAAGTATTTGATGAAGATCAGGCCTTTGGGATTCTTCTTCACATTGGGAAAATGCCAAACATTTGGAAATTTGGTTCCTATAACCATCCAAAAGTACTGAACCTATCCAAATTGAATAGGTTAATAAATTCATCTAGATATCTCAGGAGATCAGTCTTTCCTGCGAGATGTTCAGTACTTCATTGTTTGGGATGGGGCTCAAAAAGCCATGGAAACTCTTTTTTGTGGTATTATATTCCTTATGCACCTGTGTCAGATCCTGCACTCCCTCCACTCCACTCAGTCAATGGTACTGAGTAAGATATTGAAGTGAGAGGGAATTGAAGACACTCAAGGTGAAATACTGGCCCCATTGAAGTCAATTGGAGTTTTGAGATTGACTTATAGCATCAGGATTTTCCTATCAGCATTTTGCAGAAAATAGACAAAATAAATAAAATTAACCAGGCATTTTCTAACCTCAGATACTGGTTATAGTGACTGATGTCTTCAGTGTTCCAGATTCTTCACAACATTCAAATAGTTTTTCTGTATTGTTTTTAAACCAATGAACTACAGAATTACAAATTTTAAAGACAACATAAATATGAGGTAATATCATAATATGTACTATATAACAAAAGTTCTAACTAATATTATTGAACCAAAGTTGTAATATAATCATAACAGCTGTCTTTGACAATTATCAAAAACATTAACTATGAAACTCATCCTTAAAATACTTTACATAATTAAAAATGAAAACCACAGGCAGATTGCCTTTTTTCCCCAAAAATTGAAATTTGATTCAGTATTGTAGATGACACCAGAAAAGAAGTGATCTAAAGTACTGAACCATCTGTGCTGTTAAATCTATACACAATGGAGTGTGTTAAAGATGGAATTTCATTTCAGGCGTAACTTTTAATTGCCTTGCTTTCATGGGATTATTTATGTTAATCTTCCTTGCCTCTCCAAAAACATGTGCAACACCCATTAATGTAAAGAAGAAAAACATGCATATTAAGAGGGTGAATATAGCAATGTTAATTTTAAATATGAAAATATACTATCAAAACCGATAAACAAAAGTCCCACCAATGGCCTCTGCAATGCTTGCCTTGCATATTTAAAGTTTTAAAATATTGTAAGTTTAGGGCTAAACAAATCTTGCATTTGTTTGGGCAAATGAGAATTTGCATGAGCAACAATCCCACAGCTGATTTCACAACAATGATTTAGAATGGAATTTTCCTTAGAGCTACATGACAAAGGAGCACAAGTCCCATTGACTTTCAATAGGATGTGTGCTCCTAAGTCATTTAGTCTCTTTAGAAAATGTCATGTTAAGTGGCCAGTAGAGTGACAAGTTGCTAGTAGTCCAGGGTTCTACATGACATTTGTGCAAATCTGTAACTGTTGTGTCTCAGTTTACTCATTCTGAAAACTGGAACAATATGTTTTACCTAGTGTACCTCCTGCAGGTGTTGTAAAGATTAATATATAATTCTTAGATGATTTTAAATGTTCAGATGAAAGGTGGCATAAAATTATGTTTATTACCATTCTCACTTTCAGTGTACAATTATTTTTATGTATGTGACTGGAATGTGAAGCGTTTTGTGTTCAGACCAATTGAGCACTTAGCTCTTAATTTTACCTCAACTTTGCTTCTGTACATCATAGTCCTGAAAAATGTAGGCCAGACTCATTGGTCAAAATGGTCTTTCTGAATTTACTCCCCACAATATGATTCCAGATTCTAACATATAGCTTCTTCTGTAGTTAACCAAATACACATTGCAAATTATGTGGACACAGATAACTGTAAGCAATCGTGACAGCATTTGTCTGTATTTCTCTGAGTAGTCTGGACAAGTTGAGACCATAATGTGTTTTTTTTTTCCCTCTCCTCATTTCCTTCAATAGTTAGATTACTGAGAACAGCTAGTTTTCGCTTATAATTCAATAGGTAAGAGATCAGCACTTTATGTGTAATTTGCCCTGGGTTTCATAAAAACTGAAATCTGCTGCCTGAAAGCAAAGACATACAACTGTCCAAAATGTTTTATTTTTTGTTAAAAATGCAATCGCAATTTAAAGGAATTTGTTATTAGTGAAAAGTACTATAGTGACAGCATTAGCAACTGAAATACTATCCATATGGAAGTATAAGTTTTCCAATACTGTTCTACAAGTCCCCAATTTAGGAAAGCAATTGAGCACATGCTTAAAGTTAAGTATCTTAAAGTTAACTGTGTGCTTAAGTACTCTCCTGAATTGGGGCATTCATGTCTATAAATAGATTTTTTTCCCCTTCCCTTCCACCCCCACCCCTCACTTTCACTTCAATGGGAGCAGAATTAAGTCATTGTTCAGCACTTTTGAAAATCCTATTCTAAATTTTCTATAATTTCTCAGGCCCATTGATCTATTTAATGTGTGTTCCTCCTTCTACCGTTCTACTTCCTAATTATTTATTCAGTCCTTAAGAGAGCCTGGAATTGGAGTAGCTTCTTTACATCATATTCATTTGTAAAGAATACTGGAGAATACCAGGGAAACACAAGCACTATTATAATTCAAGATCAGACAGGACCATTGTGATCATCTAGTTTGACCTCCTGTATAGCATAGGCCATAGAACATGAATTTACATAACACACTCGCCAAATAGTTCCTACAGAGTTTGTCAATGAACACAGGGCGAAGAAACCAGAGGAAAAATTTAATTCAAAATGTGTTTAAAGAACACTGTTCCTCTAGTCAATAAAAGTCTTAGGGTATGTCTACACTGCAATAATACACCTCTGGCAGGCCTGTATCAGCTGACTCGGGCTTGTGAGGCTATAAAATTTCAGTGCAGACATTCAGGCTTGGGCTGGAGCCAGGTCTCTGGGACTCCACGAGGAGAGCGAGGAGTTTTATAGACCCACAATTGTATAGCTCCGTAGCACAAGGCCCATGAGCCTGAGTCAGCTGACACGGGCCAGCTGCGGATGTTCCGTTGCAGTGTAGACATACGCTTGTTGTGCACGGCACTGAATGTTATGTTAACTGATACGTTAGCACTTTTACTTAATGACTAGTAGTGTATTAATTAACAAGAGACAGCTTGATTTTTTTGTCATAAAACTTCAACAGCTGTATTTTAATAAGGGATTAAAAAAGTAGATAAAACTTAAGCCAATGGGAGTGTTTGAGGGGGAAAGTAATAATAAAAATATGTTTTCATGTTCTGTCAGGTAATGTGGTGGTGGTTATTTATTCATAGATTTCAAGGCCAGAAGGGACTACTGTGATCATCTTGTCTGACCTCCTGTATAATGTGGGCCATAAAACTTCCCCCAGAATAATTCCTAGAGCAGATCTTTTGGAAAAAAAATCCAGTCTTGATTTTAAAATTGTCAGTGATAGAGAATCCACCACAATCCTTGGTAAATTGTTCCAGTGGTTCATTACTCTCACTGTTAAAAAAATTATGCTCTATTTCCAGTCGGAATTTGTCTAGCTTCAGCTTCCAGCCATTGGATTATATTGTACCTTTCTCTGCTACACTGAAGAGACCATTATTAAATATTTGTTCCCATGTAAATACTTACAGATTAATCAAGTCATTCCTTAACCTTCTTTTTGTTAAGCTAAATAGATTGTGCTCTTTGAGGTTATCACTATAAGATATGCTTTCTAATCTTTTAATCATTCTCATGGTTCTGAATCTTCTCCAATTTATTAACATCCTTCTTGAATTGTGAACACCAGAACTGAACACAGTTGTGACACTACTCCCCATATTCATCATAGTGGTATCATTATGGTATGATTATGACGTAGTTATAATGCATATTTGTACACGATATGTCTTGTGAGGTATCTCTGGAAAAGTTATGATTTGATTAATATAATTATCCTATTTGTATGCATGTATAATTTTTGTATCTGAAGTTTTTAATATTGACTATGTATCTGTATTTCAATTGTGCTTACTCTGGAAAACACCCACAGCTAGCCTTTCAGGTACAACAATGAAGAAGCTAGACAGTGCAGATGACCCATCAACAAAGACAATGGACCATGGAAAAGCTTAGATTGTATCATCAGCCATTGTGAGAAATTGCTAACTCATATCCAAGCCATCTAGTATGTTAGGTTTAGTTTGTGTTTTGTTTATTTGCTAGGTAATCTGCTTTGATTTATTTTCTATCCCTTATAATCACTTAAAATCTATCTTTTGTAGTTAATAAACTTGTTTTTTATTTTAATCTAAATCGGTGTGCCTTTAAGTCAAGTGTCTGGGGGAAATCTCAGCTTTGGGTACAAAAGCTGTTGAATATCTTTCCCACATCGAGGGGAAAGTGAACATATTAATGAGCTTACTTTGTACTGTGCAGTGTAAAACAGTAGAATTCTGGGTTTATACTCCAGCAAGGGTTCAAGGTGGAGGAGCTGGGAAATTAGCTATTGTCTCTTGCCTATCTTTGAGTGGTTTAGGTAAAGCACTCAGGTAGCTCAGTTTGGGTTTGTGGTGCCATCTGCTGTCATGTTGGGTGATAACAGGGCCTGATAAGGCTGGCTGTACCTCCAAAAAAAGCAGTTTATGCAGGGCCAGCCCAGCTGGAGGGTTAGGGGGCACAGCGATTTCCATGGCTCCCAGACTGCACCCTGGGGGTGACAAGGTTGCACCAGTGCCAATTATAAAGATAGAATGACCTCTCTACTCAAGTTTCTCCTGTTTATGCATCCCAGGATTGCATTAGCTTTTTGGGCCACAGTGGCACACTGGGAGCTCATGTTCAGCTGATTTTCCACGACAACCCCCAAATCTTTTTCAGTCACTGCTTCCCAGGGTAGAGTCCCCCCTTTCTGTAAGTATGACCTGCCTTCTTTGTTCCTTGAGGTATACATTTACATTTATCTGTACTAAAACACATAGTTTGTTTGCTCCCAGTTAACCATGAGATCCAGATTGCTCTGAATCAGTGACTTGTCCTCTTCATTATTTACCACCAGCCCCCATTTTTGTGTCATCTGCAAACCTTATCAGTGATGATTTTATGTTTACTTCTAGGTTATTAATAAATGTGTAAAATAGTGTAGGGTCAAGAACTGATCCTTATGGGACCCCACTGGAAACACTCTTGCTTGGTGATGATTTCACACTTACAATTACATTTTGAGACCTATGAGTTAGCCAGTTTTTAATGCTTTTAATGTTTGTCATTAATTTTAAATCATTCTATTTTTTTTAATCAAAATGTTATTTAGAAGGTTCTCAGAAGAAATTTAGATGTTTCTTTCAAATTCTCCTGTTACTGGTACAGTCATATAATCTAACTGATTCTCAAATCATTGTGTTTTTAATTAATTATTATTAATTATTATTATTATTATGTTGAGACTAAACCAAAGTAAGTATTTGAGTATCTTTTGTGTTTTGGCCTCATGCTTTCTATCCCTCTCTAGTATCCATTTCTCTAATTTATGTCAGCTATTCCCAGGCTACCCATGGGTCCATCATTGGGGTACGTCCTGGAGCAGGGCTTCCAAAGAGGACAGCGTAGGGCTGATGTACCTTTGTGGGGGAATTTGCAGTGTTGTCATGGTCCTTGTATGGCACCACAAAATCTGCCCCAGCAATGAGGAAATTGAAAGCCATGTCAACATTTTTATTTTGAGAACACCGTAAGGCATCTGGGCTCTCCTTACAGTGGGAAATTATTTTGTCAATCAGTGATTTTATGTAAGTGCTAACTTAAACATGGTATTAATACTGACCTAAAAAGGCCAGATCTCTTAGAAGTAAATAATTCTGCTTAAATTATCTTTTTACTGGTTTCCTGGGAAAGGTTCTTCTATGTAATGGAGCAATAGCCTTTGAAGGGATCTATCTTAAGAGATAATTAGTAACATTTTTCTGCCTTGAGTTAGCTGCTGTCAGGTACAAACTAAATCTTTTGGAGTTGCTTTTTGATTTCTCAGAGTAAACTTGTGAGGACTCTTTTCCACCTCAAAGGAGCTTTGGTTGCTGTTTATTTCTATATTTTTGCAAGATGTGCATTTTACCTGAATTTATAAATTTTCAACATGCTCTGGATCACTGTGCTTTCTAAGTCCCCATGGGAACACTTAACAAATTTTGGAAAAATAGCATAATATAATATTTATGTTGTCAATCATATCCCCCTTCAAAATAATGCATATTCAGCAACGAAAGCTACAGCTTTTCATCACTTTAGTCTTCTATGCCATTCTCAGTTCTCATTACATTTTACATTCATGTCAGCTTTTTTTACTAGTTTGCTATGTTTGTATCTTGGTTCTTCAAACATTAATTTCCTATTGTCTATCGAATTGTTTAGTTCATCTAATGACCTTTATACAATGAACCCCAGAGCACTTTAGAGTATAATATAAACATACAGCAATAAACCTGATGGAAAGCTCTTAAACAGTGTTTGGAATACAGAGTTAGTGGGAGGAATAACACGTGAATAAAACTAGCACAGGTAGGAGAATATGATTGGCAAAAAATATTATATTGTGCTATTTATCCAACATGTTCAGTGTTCTCAAGGGATCTTAAAATGTAAAATTATCAAGAATGTATTAGAAATTCATAAAATCAGTAATAAAGTATATCTTGTACAATAATACATGTAAGAGCAACCAAGGCTCAAGGTGAAAAGGATTAGAAACCCACAGTTCCATTTTTACAAATAAAAATTTCCAATTTGAAATATGAAATGTTGCACAGTCCATGATCTGACTGAGAGTAAGGGAGGAAAAAATTGCCTAATGTCCCTTAAAATTAATCCCCTTGGAGTTAAGAGGTGCTTGGATAAATGGCAAGGGAAGTGTAGGAGCAAGCGCATTGTATGCATAGATTTTTGTTAAGCTGGTAACCATTGCCATTGCTAAGAGGGAAATTCAACCTTGTGCAAAGGATTATGTACAATGTATGTCCCACTTAAGCCAGGTTTTGAGGATGTAAGTCCAGAGACAAAGTCAACATGTACTTTTCATTCTTCTACTCAAAACTCCAAAGGTTTCAGGAAGATGGCGACACTGATGCTTTTGGTGATGATGGTGAATGGAACTGGTCAATTTTTTTCTACTGGAAAAGTTTTAATTTAATGTAATATAAAAGTCAAAATGAAATTTGACATTATTGAAACAAAATGACTGGATGGTCCCAAATTGATATTTTGTTGGAATTTTCATTTTGCAGGAAGTTTTGGCTTTTTGTTCCAGATTGAAAAGATTTTCTTTTCTCCCCAAAATATCAGAATTTCCAACTGAACAGAAATTCCAGTTTCCAGGCAGCTGTGATAAGAAATTCCCCAGGCTTATTGTTCCAGAGGCTATTAAAATCCATGTTGACAAGGCCTCGGATGCATAATCAAAACCAATCATTTCCTCTCTTCCCAATTCATGGTTCACAGATTATCTTGACATATTTGGTATTGACATGGAGCCACCATGAGAAACATGAGCTTTCTGTGAGCTCAGTTGCT
Organism: Malaclemys terrapin pileata; assembly: GCF_027887155.1. Lineage (NCBI taxonomy): Eukaryota > Metazoa > Chordata > Testudines > Emydidae > Malaclemys > Malaclemys terrapin. Next base: position 181,770,299 of record NC_071506.1, read on the forward strand.
AATATGCAGATGATAAACAACTCCATCTGTCTTTCATAACATAATATGACTTTGCTGTTCTGGTGTTTGGTCAAACTCAACATATTGATGAGGAAAAGCTGGTTCATAACCTTGGACAGACAGATTGTACTGCTAGACAAAGTGAAATATTTTAGATGGCTTGCCACCATAGTGCTGACTCCACCAGTTGAAGACATAAATATAGAGATAAGCCTAATTTTAGGCTTCTATTTAGAACAAAAATAGGGCTGACTTTTACTTTCTGGCTTTGATAGACTTTCTGTGTGTCACTGTGTAAGTCACTCGATAAAGTGACACCACATATCCTGGGAGACCAATCACTGTGGGAAGTCTGCCCATGATAGAAATGATTGGCAGCCCCCCTGTGACCTCTGATTAGCTCAAACCTACTATTTAAGCCTGGAAAGAGTACCAGTAAGTTGTCTGTACAACAAGGATGACCCCTCGTTGTTCATGCTCCCTTGCCTTGTTCCTGGTTCCTGCCTCTTGCTCTGGCTTCTGGCTATCAGCTCCATTCCGACCTTGGGTCTGGCTCCTGACTATTGACCTTGGCATTAATCTTGGCATGATCCTTGGCTCTGGACTCTGGCTACCAACTCTTGCTTGACCCCTCAAGTGTAACCACCTACAACTCTTACCACTGGGCATGACCACTCACACCCCAGTTTATGACAGGAGACGTCCTTTGTTCTTGCCTTGTTCTCTTAATCAGGCCCTTAGGTATTTGTTTCATACTTGCACTGGAAGATATACTGTATTTTATCAGAGAATCATCTTTCCTATATAAAAGGGGTATGTTAATGTCCAACATGGAGTTGACAGCGTATCAAAAGTGGCAAAGATTGGTTGCCATGATTTAAAAGAAGATGAGCATTGACAAAGGAAATCTGTTCAAAGATTTTTTTAAACCCAAAGAAGTAAAAATGGTTCTTTCACTTGTTTTCAATTCCACATAGTATATTCCCTATTTTATCTTGAGGCCAATGGGATCTGAGGGTGTTCAGTACCTTGCAAGACTTGTCCCTTAATTTCCAAACTAAACAATAGGACCTGTATTACAGTTTTCAGGACCTATTTTGATAAAGATGCTTTTAGCCTGTAAATAGGATTTGTTTTGTTTTTAGTAGGTGAGTGTTAACTTTTTTACATGTAGTTCTTTTAACAAGATGGGACAAATTAAGATGCAGAGATTTTATTTTATTTCCTACTGATATCAGTTAAACTGCTTACGCTGTTGTTTCAGTAACCTCGACATTTCAAATGAATGGATGTTTATATTTATAACTAAGATTAATGCCAAGCTATGTTGTTTTTTCTAAACACATTCCTACTAAAAAGTCTCTCAAAACCATAACCGCAAGGAAAAGCATCATTTTCCAACTCCTTTGTGATCTTGTTTAAATGAGACTTTCATATTCATGTGTTCTTGAAATACTGTATGTCTAACCTCTCTTATTTGTATGTGATAGCAACTTCCATAATAACTATTGGAAAGTATTTGTAAATAGGTTTTGAAAAATTGTAAAATTTGATTAGTCAACACATGCTAACTACTTACATTTCTTATTTGAAACTGCCTGGTTCAGATATTGTTTGCCTAATCCCTGAATTAATATTCCTGTGTCTTCCAACAGATCAAACTGATTCACAAAGTAAATGTTATGGATTTGGTTGAATATTTTTATATAAGTGCTTCTCTCCCTACATTTATCTTATACCTGATCTCTACTATTTTGCTTGTAAGTCTACTAGGGAAGTCCAAGATGGCCCTTGCTAACCACTGGCCTTAAGATTATGGTTCCAAAGCCCTGTACAGATATGCACTATATCCAGCTCTCACTGAGTCAAGCGCTCAAGCTTGAGCCTGGTCTCAAGGACTATGTCTACACTAACTTGTACATTTACTACCATTGTCCAGAAAACACAGTGTTAAAATGCAGTTAGCCTGTCTATCCTTATGCTCCCACCCATGCTATTAGGGAGAAAGTGAATTGGCATTAAAGAAATAGTGGGAGATAAGAAAAATGCTAGGGTAGATAAGGCCAAGCAAGATGAGTGGGGGGACTATCACGGGAATCCTCTATATGCTTTCTGATGCACAAGTCAGTGCATCAAACAATCTGAGCAAAGAGAGCAGGGCTGTCAGGAACCCTTCCTACCTATTCAAGAAGCTAACAGGGTGGATAGATGAGAAATGCTGCACATTCCTTGCCTGGCTATACCAAAAGAAGAACAGGAGACATTTGACATGGGCTTGATCAGGCCACAGCTTTATTATTAGATGTCTGGGATTACCTGGCAGATAAGTGGATGGTGCGGCAGATAAGTGAATGGTAACCTCCATGTTTATTCCATAATTACCTGTTTTTTTTAACCAGCTCCCCCACTTTTTCCATACCTGGGGTGAGGGGCTGCCATGAGCTTCCCCTCTTTTTCCTTCCCAGTCCCTCCAGCAAATCCATTGCCGGGACCTTACTCTCCAACCCCACCTCATAGGAGGGTTAAGCTGGGCTATAAAAATGAGGGGGGAGGGTTGGCTCCCTGCCGTACCAATCATAGGAGTCCCCAACCATCCCCCATTAGTTCCTATAATGAATACCTCTTTTTAATTCCTTTTCCAAGCCATTTATCCGGTCATTGTAAACCTTTCCTACATGCACTGGACATCCACCACAAGGAGGCACCAGCAATTAGCTTGGCTGACTCCTTCCCACATTCAGACAGGTTCCCAGACATATCCTAATGCCATCTTTTATATCAGTTAAAAACATGACAGCACCTAAGTCAGACAGCTGAACCCCATCCTCCCAAAATAACTCTTCTGTCCCATATACTATGCCAGGATGTGAAATTATTGTCCCTCCTGTGGTCCCAAGGAATTTGGGCACCTCCCTGTTCACATTCCTCCTTGCCTTGTCCACTCTGGGGGGGGGGAGGGTGTCTAGGCTCCCTACCAGACCCTGCACTGAACCATGTCTGACCACATCTCCCCCCACCCCCAAATATAAAGCACTGGTCCCTTCTCTTGGCCAGACCAGCCAAAAAAATCTGTGCTTAAAGGTGCAGGGCGGTCATTCTCAGAAACCAGAAGCAGGAAAGACACTGAAGAGAAGAAGTAATGATAGACAACCACAAGTTCTTGCCTAGCATGGCAGTGTTTTGAGATACGGTTGCAATTCAATAAAATATTATGACACAAATATTGCAACTCAATGTCAGGATGCTACTCCAGGAATTCCCTTTTCTTGTGAAGACATTCTCCAGTTCTGCAGTGATGGGAAGGACTCAGAACAGAGGAACTTTAGTGGCTTTCAATGAGGTTTTCACCTATGGCCTTCAATTAGAGTATCAGAGGGGTAGCCGTGTTAGTCTGAATCTGTAAAAAGCAACAGAGGTCCTGTGGCACCTTTAAGACTAATAGAAGTATTGGAGCATAAGCTTTCGTGGGTGAATGCCCACTTCATCAGATGCAAGTAATGGACATTTCCAGAGGCAGGTATAAATCAGTATGGAGATAACGAGGTTAGTTCAGTCAAGGAGGGTGAGGTGCTCTGCTAGTAGCTGAGGTGTGAACACCAAGGGAGGAGAAACTGTTTCTGTAGTTGGATGGCCATTCACAGTCTTTGTTTAATCCTGATCTGATGGTGTCAAATTTGCCAATGAACTGGAGCTCAGCAGTTTCTCTTTGGAGTCTGGTCCTGAAGTTTTTTTGCTGTAAGATGGCTACCTTTAAATCTGCTATTGTGTGGCCAGGGAGGTTGAAGTGTTCTCCTACAGGTTTTTATATATTGCCGTTCCTGATATCTGACTTGTGTCCATTTATCCTCTTGTGTAGTGACTGTCCAGTTTGGCCAATGTAAATAGCAGAGGGGCATTGCTGGCACATGATGGCATATATAACATTGGTGGACGTGCAGGTGAATGAATCGGTGATGTTGTAGCTGATCTGGTTAGGTCCTGTGATGGTGTTGCTGGTGTAGATATGTGGACAGAGTTGGTTCCTGAGTTAGAGTTGTTATGGTGCGGTGCGTGGTTGCTGGTGAGAATATGCTTAAGGTTGGCCGGTTGTCTGTGGGCGAGGACTGGCCTGCCTCCCAAGGTCTGTGAAAGTGAGGGATCATTGTCCAGGATGGGTTGTAGATCACTGATGATGCATTGGAGAGGGTTAAGCTGAGGACTGTAGGTGATGGCCAGTGGAGTTCTGTTGGTATTCAATTCAATTCGAGTGTTGCTCTACTATCAAAATAGAGGGTTCATCTGATGAATTAAAGGAGAAATAAAAGTAGTATAAATGTGCACAGATATCAGAACTTCTCAGATAGCTGGATGCATGAGGCTCATTGACCACTGATTCAAGCATGTTGAACTTTATAACAGCATAATTACTGCTGAGTTTATTGTTTAAATATCATCTATATTTAGTCCCAGATGAAGGTTTTTTGTCTTTGCCTCAGTTGCTAAGTGTCAATCTCCTTGTTATTTTCTTTTCTCATCTGTAATGTTCTCTTCCCTTATTTTTACATCCTTTTGCTATTTTATGTTTATCTTTCCTTCTGTAGTCTGAGTGAAATCCTGTCCCCATTGAGGTAGATGGGACTTCTGTCACTGACTTGACTAGGGCTGTGATTACACCCTTTTACTCTAATGTTGAATCACCTTTTTCTCAATTCTCTTGTACAGTGAAAACAAAGCAATGGTCGCAGCCATAGGTTATTTGACAACCATTCAGCAGAGTGGCAAATATTCAGCACAGTGTATGGGCATTTATGCTAACAGGAATGCATTTTGAATCTGGAATTTCTGTATGTGATTATGGAAGGTTACATTATTTACCACTTTGCAAATATGCCATATCATGTCTATAAACCAGCAATTTTCATATCTTTCTGCACACCATGCAGGAAATGTATCTTAGTCCTGAAGCTAAAATATGGATCAGCTGATAGTTTTAAAAAAATAATGCAGCATTCAAGTGGCCAAGATACATCTTGCAATATTACTGTATTTTTTTTGTGGCTTGTACGCTAGTGTAAAGTAGTATTCTGATCTGTCAAATTATGGCGTCTATAACTGTGTGAAACTCTGTTCCACCACATGAAGCTTTTTTAAAAAAACCTGTTCTAGCAGTTCCAGTTCCCATCATTTTGTACCCATTTATTTGGGGGTTGATTTTTTTGTCTGATCCCACATTGCAATCTAAGGTGTGATAAAATATGAAAAAAGTCTATTTACAGTGGACACCATTAAATAGAAATGTCTATCTTGTGAAAAAAAAAGTTTTTAATTACACATACTATCATAATGCATATACAGCAGGGGTAGAGAGGGGGAAGCAAATTAAGGTCACATGAGCAACCTTAATTCTGGCATTTCCTACCTTCAATGCTATGTGCTCTTAAAGTAGTTTGTTTTACCTAAAATACGCAATCCAGGGAATGTGCCTATTAGCTCCTTAAGGTTTTTAAATTTACACCAGCTGCTAACCATATTGTGTCTTCTCAAGTGTGCTTTAAGTGTGCCTCTCTGAAAGGTGTCTTTGTAAAAATATGGGATCCCAAGATGCCATTAAGTGTCTCAAAACAATTTTGCTCCTTTTCCTAGTTTGTTTAAACTTTCCTAATCTATCTATCTAGATATAGATAGATATACAAATAACTCCATAAAGTAAGACTGGGATCTGAAATCCTGAAGTAATCATCCTGACCTGTATGGTGTCATAAGCAGATAATTAAGGGTTAATGCCTTTTTTACCTGTAAAGTGTTAAGAAGTTCACCTAGCCTAGCTGACACCTGACCAGAGGAACCAATGGGAGGATAAGATGTTTCAAAAGGAAGGAGGGAAGTCCCCTTTGTCTGGGTCAGTTTCACTTTCGAGCAAAGGGAAAAGCTCCAGAATTCAGCCTCTTATCAAGTAGTGAAGGAAATAAATAGGTTTATGTTTATTTCTTTGTAGCCTGTCTTGTGCAATGAGAGGAATAATCAAATTGGGTATTTGGGTATTTTTTGTGTAACTAAGTTTTTGCCCAGGGGAACATCTTCTGTGTTTGGAATCTGTTGTCTGTGAGAGTAGCTGGTATGCTAATCTCTCCCTGAGGGTTTTCTTTTACCTTTCTTTTCTTTAATTAAAAGCCCTTTTTTTAATAACCTGATTGATTTTTCCTTTTTTAGATCCAAGAGGTTGGATCTGGATCCACAAGGAGTTGGTGGGAGAAAGGAGGGGGGATGGTTAATTTCTCTTTGTTTTAAAATCCAAGGGGTTTGGATTTGTGTTCACCAGGAAATTGGTGAAGAAGTCTCTCAAGGCTACCCAGGGAAGGGAATTAGTGCTTGGGAGTGGTGGCAGCAAGACCAGATCTAAGTTCTTAATTGAGCTTAGAGCTTCTCATGCAGGTCCCCCACATCTGTACCCTAAAGTTCAGAGTGGGGAAGGGACCTTGACATATGGTAAGGGGATTGGTTGGAAATTTGTGATGGCCATGGTATTCCTGGTCAGAAGTCAGAAACAATTTCAACTTCGAGGACTTCAAATATGATTCTCATCTCTAAAACCATTTTAAACCATTTACATGGTGCAGTCAGATTAACAGGTAATTTGGAGCCTGACTCTCAAATGTAAGTTGATCTTTAAGTATGCATTTAGGTGTGAAATTCACACTTATATGTGCATGTATTTCAACAGAAAAAAGTCATGTATTTAAGAGTTACTTTTGTCAGTCTCTTCCTTCCCTTCCCCCACATATAAAAATGTATAATATGTTCCCAGATACTTTACATTTTAGTGTTTGAGCACAAAAACAAATGAGGCTTTTTCCCCAACATATTGCATATTCATAAATGATTAAATGCAAAGCATGCTTCATCCATTAGTAGCTGCTCTAGTTTTTGGGAGTTCATCTATATAACATCATACCAAGCTACTCTTAAGTCAGTGGATCATAATGTATTTGATTACATATGCCATACCTTAGTTGAAAATTCAGCCTCCTTTCTACATGGAAACATATTATTATAATGGCCAGATTGAGGCATGTTAAGAAGAGAGAAGAGTCTCACGGAAGTCACCTTCATCAAGCAAGACAGAAAATAATTGCAAATTGAACCTCATATTCACAAATTAATGGCTTCTCTGCTGAGACTTTCCATGATAAGCCATCTTATGTTTAGCAACACATTCCTTAGGGCATGTCCTGATGTCTTTTCTGAAAAACAGACTACTTATGAATTTATAATATTTAAGTCAATAGCCACTGAGGCATAAGTGCAATTTAACAATCATGGTTCAATATAAAATGGTATTTATGAGCTTTATTTACCTTCAGACCGGGACTATTTTTTCCTCTTTTCTTGTTTAAATATTTTTGATTAGACATTTGGATTGAAACACAAGTACCGCTTGTGCTGTCCTTGTTCAGTCAGCTCTAGAACTTCATATTAAGCTACATTACTATGGTATGTCAAATGACTGTTTTACTACTGGCATTGTTAATAAGAGAAAACTTCAAAGGATATCAGAGAAATAGCTTCCCCATTCCATCCCAACTTAATCTATGTTTTTTCCATCTAGATGCCCAACTTTTAAATGATTTTCTTCAGGAAAAATCTCCCTCAAAATAAAATGTAATCTGCTGCCAGTTTAGTGAAAACTTTCTTGAGTTAGTTTAAAATCACCTATTGGTATAGTGGGTTCAGACTTTGCTAGTATAATGGAAAATTTTGAAAATCAAGAGGAAAATGAGGAGAGTGGATGTGTTTGTGAGATAAGGGGCACTCAAGGGATGGACGCTTCAAGAGTGGGTGTGGATATTTTTCAACAAGCCCCCTTCTTCATGTAAGCTCCTTGGGCCTGGAACCCTCTTTTTGTCCTGTGTTTGTACAGTGTCTAGCAGAATGTGGTCCTGATCCATGGCTGGGATCCCTAGGCACTACTAGGGACAGGGGGGAGGGACAGTTCAGTGGTTTGAGCATTAGCCTGCTAAACCTAGGTTTGTGAGTTCAATCCTTAAGGGGGCTACTTAGGGATCTGAGGCAAAACCAGTACTTGGTTGTGCTAATGAAGGCAGGGAGCTGGACTCACTGACCTTTCAGGGTCCCTTCTAGCTCTATTAGATCAGTATCTCTCTCAAAATATATATTACAATACAAAACAAAATTAGTAACTCGTGATCATGCCTTGACCTAATGTGTAGACAGAATAATGTCCTGAGTAGTGATATATACACTCGGTGCTTTAAAAGGTACTGAAAAAAATTATGAGCCAATTTATCCAAGAGAGAATTTAATCAGAAAAATCCAAATGATAATTGTGAATCATTTAAGAACATTTTACTCAATGCCCAAAAAGGAAGAAAGCCATACTGGTTTAGGGGGGCAGTAAAGGCAGCTATAAAAATATAGATATATAACAAATGGAAGAAAGGGGAATTGATAGTAATGAATATAAATTAGGACCTGCGAATTTTAGAAAATTTGATAAGGAAATCACAAGAAGAAATCTTCGGTCACCAGAGTTAAATACAATAAGGACTTTTTGAAGTATAAAAGAAACAAAAATAATCCTAACTATATTATTGGTCTATTACTAGATTGAAATGGTAGAATTAATTGATAATAATGCAGAAAAGGCAGAAGTGTTCAATAAAAAATTCTATATATTGGAGGAGGAAGGAAACAAATGATGTAGTCATATCAGATAACATTCTTTAATTTCACAAGAATCTCTGGAGGTTGTTAAAAAGCAACTACTGAAGTTAGAAATTTGTAAATTAGCAGGTCCAGAGAACTTGCATCCAACAGTTTTAAAAGAGAAGATTCCTGAACCATTCATGTTGATTTTCAATAAGTTTTGGAAAACTGGGGATGTTCCAGAAGACTGGAAGAAAGCTAATGTGCTAATATTTAAAAAGGTTAAGTGTATGACCCAGGTAATTATAGGCCTGTCAGTTTGACATTGATCCCAGGCATAAGAATATAAGAATGGCCAGGGCCGGCTTTGAGCACTGCGGGGCCTGATTCGAAGGAGCTGCTGCCGAAGTCCCACTGCTGTCTTCGGCGGCAGCTCAGTCGGTGCCGTGGAGGAAGGACCCTCCGCCAAAATGCCGCCGAAGACAGTGGCAACGATTGAGCTGTAGCCTGATTTAGGTTGCACTGATAATATTAATTTGGATAATATGGGCATTTTTAATTCATTAATTTATTTTTATTTAATTTTAATAATTAATTGTTATCAATAATATTAATTAGTATGGGTTTTAGGCTCGCCAATTTGTTTGATTAGAAGATAAAAGTTCTTGTCCTGAATCAGGCTTCACAGAATTTATAAAGGACCCTCGGGGGTATGACAGGAAGCTCACACTGAGACAGATATAGCCTTAAAGACTTTTTATTAAAATTAGTAATGGTAAATAAATGGTAAAATACCCAGAGTTACAAAGTTACAATTGTATTACTGCTATTCAAAAGATACAGATGATAATATAATATTACATGCAACAAGGCTTTGGTTAACATACTTATACCCTTCCTTGATAACCTGATGGTAAGATACACAGGACCAGCCTTGTGGTTCAGGTTTCTCAATTTATGAGTGAGGGATGCAGCGCTTAGAAAATGCTAAGCGCTATCAAAGCTGACTAGGGTTTACTTGACTAACTTAAACTTAAATAAAAACCTAATAAACAAACTAAGAATAAAACGTAGGGAACCAAGCTTAGCCTAGTTCCCTTGAAACTTAAAGTTTAAGGAGAACAAATATAGCCTATAAGTAGTAGCAGTCATCATAGATAGATAGAGTGGAGGAAGTAAATGAGAATAGAGTAAAGTGAGAATGGAGAAATGGAGAGCCTCTATTGAGGTGGGTTACCTCTTTTATAGGGCAAATGCCGGACCTCCTTTCTCTTATGTCCAAATTTCATTCCTCACTCACAGAAATGTTAAGGTACACTTACCCCATAGGCTAGTATGTATGTGTATATTGATGACAGGTATGTACGCACATCAGTCTCTTGTGGTGTACTTGTTAAGTCTGTGGGAACGCCCCCCCCCCCCCATGCCATTTTTCATTGTCCATTGGTCTAGATAAAAGGTCATAGACATAGACATGGGTACTTTTCTATTTAGGTAACAAGCTATAGGTCAACTTTGCTTTCTGAGTAAAAGGTCTTAATATAGATATGCTAACTTTCCCTTAGCTTAACATACAGGATATGGCCTGTAGATTTCTTGCATTACAGCCAAACTTACTTTAATATAAATCTATAAACCTATTACAATAAACCAAATACTTAAACTATAAGAAAAGCAAGCAGGTTAGTCCTATAGGCTACAGAGCTGCCACAACCAACAGTGCCAGGACTTCGGCGGCAGCTCAATTGGCTGCCGGTGCCTTCGGCGGCACTTCGGTGGAGGGACCTTCCTCCACGGCAGTGATTGACCTGCCGCCGAAGACAATGGCGGGACTTCGGGGGCAGCTCCTTTGGGACGTTGTGGGACCCTATTAGGGGTGCGGGGCCCGATTCCGCCGAATCAGATGAATCTCCCTAAAGCTAGCCCTGAGAATGGCCATACTTAGTTAGACCAATGGTCCCTCTAGCCCAGTATTCTGTCTTCCTTCAGTGGCCAATGCCCAGATCCTTCAGAGGGAATGAACATAATAGGCAATCATTGAGTGATCCATCCTATGTTGTCCACTCCCAGCTTCTGGCAATCAGAGGTTTGGGATACCCAGAGCATGGGGTTGCATCCTGACCATCACAGCTAATAGCCATTGATGGACCTATCCTCTAGGAACTTCATTCTTTTTTGAACCACATTATAGTTTTGGCCTTCACAACAAGTTCCACGGTTTGACTGTAAATTGTGTGAAGAAGTACTTGTTTACATTTATTTTAAATCTGCTGTCTATTAATTTCATTGGGTGGATCCTGTTTCTTGTGTTACGGTAAAAGGTAAATAACACTTTTTCTCCACACCAGTCATGGTTTTAGAGACCTCTATCATACCCCTTTTAGTAATCTCTTTTCCAAGTTTAAACATCCCAGTCTTTTTAATCTTTCCTCATGTGGAAGATTTTTCATACCCTCAACCTTTTTTCTTGAGCCTTCTTTTGTATCTTTTCCAATTCTAAGGTAGCTTTTTTTAAGGTGGGCTGATCCAAACTACATGTAATATTTAAGGTCTGGGTGTACCATGGAATTATATAGTGGCATTATCATATTTTCTCTGTTATTGTGTATCTCTTTCCTAATGGTTTCTAACATTCTGTTCACTTTTTTGACTGCCGTTGCACATTGAGTGGATGTTTTCAGAGACCTATCCACAATGATTCCAAGATCTCTTTCTTCAGTGGTAACAGCTAATTTAGATCCCATAATTTTGTGTGTATAGTTGGGATTATGTTTTTCAATGTGCACTACTGTGAATGTGTAAATATTGACTTTCATCTGCCATTTTGTTGCCTAGTCACCCAGTTTTGTGAGATCCCTTTGTAATGCTTTGCGGTCTGCTTTGGACTTAACTATCTTGAATAATTTTGTATTGTCTGCAATTTTTTTCCACATCATTGGTTATCCCTTTTTCCAGCTCATTTATCAATCTGCTGAACAGCACTGGTCCCAAACAGATCCCTGGGAGACATCACTATTTTCGGCTCTCCATTCTGAAAACTGACCATTTATTCCTACCCTTTGTTTACTGTCTTTTAACCAGTTACTGATTCATGCAAGGACCTTCACATTTATCCCATGACTGCTTATTTTTCTTAAGCGCCTTTGGTGAGGGACCTTGTCCAAAGGCTTTCTGGAAGTCCAACTACACTATGTTCACTGGATAACCCTTGTCCACATTTTCTGTCCCCCTCAAAGAATTCGAATACATTTATGAGGCATGATTTTCCTTTCCATGAAATCATGTTCATCTATGTATCTGATAATGCAAGATACTGGAGCAGCTGATATGACACTTCATTAATCAAGAGTTAAAGGAGATTAATACTATTAATGCGAATCGATATGGGTTTATGTGAAATAGATCCTATCAAACAAACTTGATTTTCTTTTTTATATGAAATTAAAACTTTGGTTGATAAAGGTAATGGTGTTTATGTAATATGCTTGGACTATTTAAGTCATTCGACTGGGTACCACATGACATTTTAATTAAAAAACTGAAGTCATATAAAATTAACATTGCATACAGTAAAACTGATTAAAAGCTGGCTAACCAATATGTCCCCAAAAATAATTGTAAACTGGGAATCATCAAGGACATGTGTTTCTCATGGATTTCCACAGGGATCAGTTGTTGGACATATGCTCTTTAACATTTTTATTAATGACCTGGATGAAAACAAAATCATCATTGATAAAGTTTGCAGATGATGCATACATTGGGATAATGGTAAATAATTAAGGGGACAAGTCACGGATACAGATCTCTGGATCACTTGGTAAACTGGGCAAAAGCAAACAATGTGTGTATTATTATGGCTAATGGGAAACGTATATCTATGAACAAAAAATGCAGGCCATACTTACAGGATGGGGGATTATCCTAGGAAGCAGCAAGTCTGAAAAAGTTTTGGGGTTGTGATGTGTAATCAGCTGAACATGAGCTCCAAGTGCAATGCTATAGACATGAGAATTAACACAGTGTTTGGATGCATAAACAGGGGAATCTCACATAGAAGTCGATAGGTTATTTTGCCTCTGTATTTGGTACTGTTGCAACCACTTCTGAATTACTGTGTCTAGTTCTGGTGTCCACAATTAAAGAAGGATGTTGATAAATTGGAGAGAATTCAGAGAAGAGACATGAGAATGATTAAAGTTTAGAAAATATGCTTTATGGTGATATACTCATGGAGCTTGATCTATTTAGCTTAAAAAGAAGGTTAAGAAATGACTTTTACAGCCTATAAATACCTACATGGGTAAAAGAAATATTTAATAATGAACGCTTCAAACTAGCAGAGAGAAGAATAACATGATCCAATGGCTGAAAGTTGAAACTGGACAAATGCAGTGTTGAAATAAGGCATAAATATTTAACTGTGACGATAATTAACCATTAGAACAACTTACAAAGGATTGTGGTAGGTTCTCCATCACTGGCAATTTTTAAATCAAGACTGGATTTTTTTTCAAAAGATCTGCTCTAGGAATTATTCTGGGGAATTTTTATTGCCCAGTATACAGGAGGCAGACTAGATGATTACAATGGTCACTTCTGGCCTTGGAATCTACGAATATTATGGATATGTCAAACTCCAACTTTATTTCATACTGTACCATCTATTCCATATTGAATATATAATATAGTTCCTACCATCTGAGAAGCTCAAAGCACTTTATGGAGATTGGTATTATTATCTCAATAGTATTGACAAGATCTTCATGCTTCAATTCCCCTAAGCATCTTACTCAAGCTCATATAGCAAGTCAATGAAAATCAAGAATCAACCACACATTTCTTGAGTTCCAGTCTCTTGGATTAATCACTAGAATATGTTGCTTCATGGCCTATGTCATTCCAATGACTAATAATCTCCCAGTGTAGTTAAATTCTCCTACTCTCACAGATTTATGACTTTGAAACAAACTTGCTCTGCTATGCTTTGATTTTTATCTTTTACCCATTCACTGACACCTTGCAAAAATACCAGCTAGATAATATTTAAATTATGGTGATATAAATCAAGGCAGACATTTATGGAAAAGTGGTTCAGCAAACTTGAAGTACCTTCAAGGACAGAATTACAGAGATCCACAAACACTGTAAGATTTTGTTTATTTCAGATATCTTTAGAAAGGGATGGGTGCCACTTCTTTGAGTGTAGTATATTTAGGAAGCATGAAATGACATCAGTGTCACCCAACACTGATTCATTCAGGCTTGGGCTACATATAAGTTATATTGGCATAACTGTGTGTGTCAGTCAGTGTGGAAAAAACACACCAATGACCGACATACCTATAGCAACCAAAACCCCCAGGTTGACAGAAGAGAGCTTCTGTTGTTGTTGCTAATGACATCGGGAGCTGGTATTCCTACACCAGAAGGAGTTTTTCTGGTGTTGGTATAGACTGTGTCTATACTAGGGACTATGTCAGCATAAATGTGTCACAGGCTCTGTAATATAGGCATAGCCTTAAATTGTGTTGTGATTCTTCAAGCTGGGCTCAGCTAGCCTTATCCTCTTACCTCTAACACTTCCTTCCTGCCTTTTATCAAGCTAGTCAGCTGATGGGCCGTGATGTGGTGTTCACCCCACACCAGCTCTGAAAGGGTTAAGGAAGTTGAGACAGGACCATTTAGTGTAATAGGCCACACATGAGGAAGACGAAGTTCCACTGAGCCGGTTTCAGGTTAGTATAAAACCAGGAAGCTGACAACAGAAATGGTAACAGTGAGAAAGGTGTGCAGCTATCCTTTGTGCACTGGAGCAAAAAGGAGGGAGGAAACCCAGGGGAAAAGTAGGACTCCTGGGAGCCTGGCCTTTAGGAAAGGGCAGACCCAGAAGAGCAAAGGTTGGAGAAAAAAGCTGTAGGAGGAGTAGGGAGCATCAAGGTTGGGGACTGAGCAGACCTTGGCTACATATTATAGGGTCCTTTGACTGGAACCTGTTGTACTGGGTGGGTCCAGGTTCCCCTACCAGCTACTGACTGAGTAGCATTGCCTGGACAGTAGGTGCAGGGAGACTCTATCTCAGAAGGGGAAAATCACATAGTGACCATGCTGGAGGGCTGAGTCATGAAGAGGAAACTGCAATGACCAGACTGAGAGAGGGGCTACGGAATAAGAGAGAGAAAACAATGTGAGAGACTGCAAGGGGAAACATTGGACTTGGAAGAGAGCTAATCCCCAGGATGAGGTGGCACCTGTGGTGAGTGAGTGTACCCTTTGCATTGTCCAATTAATTCTGTAACTCACCCAGCCTCCCTATATGATTAGCTACTTCCTCTCTATTCCTGAAAGAGGCTGTCACTGGGGAAACCAATTGAGGCTACAATGCTGAATCATCTGTCTAGCCTCAGCACTCTGTCATATCATGTAAAGGCCATATTGGGTTAGAGTTTCAAAAATGGAAGCCTAACTTTAGGCTTCTAAATCCAGTTATAGGCTCTGAAATAAGTTGTCTGATTTTTTCAAAAGGGTTGAGAAAGCAGCAGCTCCTACTCAGGACTCTTGAAAATCACCATACTTATTTAGGAGCCCAAGTCCAGATGTAGGAGCATAAGTTTAAGCCATTTTTTAAAAATCATGGCTGTTGGCTGCATGGGAATTATCTGGGAGAGTAAAGCCCATGAGTAAGGGTTGTAGGATTGGCACTCAATTACCTTTGACAAATACTCAGGACAGATAATCCTGGTCCATTGTTAAGCTTAATGTCTGGTATTTCCAGTTTCTGTCTGACTGAGAGACTCCATAACCAGGAGTCTTTGGTCAGTCATGAAGCCATGCAATGTATACCTGAGTGTCTCCTACCCCAACCTGTCAGGTGGAAGCAAAAACAGCTGTTTTTTGCTCTCCTTGCAATGTGTGCCAGGGGTCAGGAAAGCGTGAGGAGGGTGGTCTTCATTTGTAGAAGCAGCAGCACCCTGTATGGGGGGGAGGCAGGTGATTCTTAGTGGTCTGGTGGGGTTCACAGTGCTTATGGAAGATGTCTGCTAGAAGCAGTGGCATCTTGTCTGCACTCGATGGGGCAAGAGAACTGTGCATATGTAAGGTGCTGGGGGGGGGGGGAAGAAAAACCCTTTCCCACTAAGACCTTGAAGAAATCAACAGCACCTGCATGCTGACTTTTTAGCAGCAGAAGGCTATAGTGGGATAGGAGGGTACTAGCAGAGTGAACTAGATAGATCCACTGGAGTGAGACATCCAGCAGAGTGATGAGTGGGTGGGGTGGAGGCAGTGCCAGTGAGAAGCAGCTCAATGTGTGTGGTTAGCACATGTCAGGGGTTCCCTCCTCATTCTGAACTTTAGGGTACAGACATGGGGACCTGCATGAAGACCCCCTAAGCTTATTTCTACCAGGTTAGGTTAAAAACTCCACAAGATACAATTTCTCTCTTATACCTTGGATTAAGTAATGCTGCCACCACCAAGTGATTTAAACAAACATTTAGAGAGGGCCACTTGGAGCCATACCTTCCCCAAATATCCCTTCAAGCCCCTACACCCCTTTTCCTGGGCAGGCTTGAGAATAATCCCTCGAGCCCCTACATCCCCTTTCCTGGGGAGGCTTGAGACTAATATCCTCACGAATTGGTACAGGTGAACAGAGACCCAAATCCTTTGATTTTTCATTGTTTTAAGATCCATCAGGTTCTTAAAAAGAAGAATTTTAATTAAAGAAAAGGTAAAAGAATTACCTCTGTAAAATCGGGATAGTAAGTACTTTACAGAATAACAAAAGACTCAAGAATCCAGAGGAGCTCCCCTCTAGGCAAAACCTTCAAGTTACAAAACCAGGCATAAACCTCCCTCTTACACAAAGGAAAACACAAGCCAAAATAAAAGTAAACTAACACATTTCCTTGCTAAATACTTACTAACTCTATAGAAGTTGGATTGCTTGCTTCCTTGATTTGACTCCGGCAAGCACACAGAACAGACAGACAAAGCCTCCCTCCCTGCCCCCAGATTTGAAAGTATCTTGTCCCCTTATTGGTCCTTTTGTCAGGTGTCAGCTAGGTTACCTAAGCTTCTTATCCCTTTACAGGTAAGAAGATTTTGTCCCTCTGGCTCGGAGGGACCCCATAGCACTGTATACAGAAAGGTGGTCACCCTCCCTTTACATTCATGACAGCACAGCAGCAGGACTATGTGGTCTGTGAGCTGTACAGTGGGAAATGAGTGGGTACCTTCAGGTAACAGCTGTGTCAGAGTGGATGAATGAGGAGTGTGAAGGGAAAAGCAGCAGTGTTTGGAAATTTTAAACAGGCAGTCAGTGCACTGGGGGTAGGTACCTGGATATGGGAGGACAACAGTCCTCTTGAGGAAGGGAAAGTTTTGGTGATGCAGCAGCAGTTTGTGGGAGGTAACACAAATGATAGCCTGGTTGTTTTAATGAGGTAGGTACAATAGTGAGGATTTTCTTTGTGGAAGCAGGGCACTAGCAGAGTGAGCTGTGAGCAACAGTGTAGGGTGTTCATAGAGGCGGCAGCAGCAGGCTGATGGTTGCAGGGGGCGAATGTCAGATTGTAATGTGAACTATGAAGAAGATTCTAGAGCATGAGAGGTGGGTGCCCACACAGGAGTGACAAAAAGAAGAGTAGGGATATGAGATGAAGGGGAGTGACTGGAGAAGAAAAACTAACAGGGTGCATGTACATTTATTGCATAGTTCCCAGTTTATCTTAATGCTTAATAATTTATTGCATGAATATCACTACCATCACATATGGGGTGATGGTATCCATGTGATAAATGGCATTTTGGACCAGCTTTCCTTCTATGCTACCCACTAATCCATCTCCCTCAGGGCTACATCTAATATGCCAGACATCTTAGCATCTTCAGAACAGCCACCGTTTTAAAGGAAAGTCGGCCTATCACAACAGTGTTTTCTTCTTTTCCCTTCATATGTGAAATTGCTTCCTCCAATATGTGCATCTTCTTAAAAAAATTACCCTTCATGGACATCAGGCCAGTGCAAAGTTCAATCTGAGGCCATTATCAGATGTAAAGGCTGATAGTCCATGAGTTGCTTGCCAGAAGTAGAAAGGAGATTTTTTAGCACAGAAAGGAGAGATTCACAGCTTCCTAGGCATGACACTTGTTTTTCCTCAAGAAATTTCTGCGCTAATATGCATATCCTAGCAGCTTTAGAGTCTATATATAAAAAATGCTTAGGTATTTTTAGATGTACTATTCTATATATGTAGGTGGTGTCAAATGAATAATTACAGACCTAGAGTGATAAGTTGCAAAAACATGTAATAAATTTCAGAGCCATGTGATAAATTGTATTTTCATGAACTTTCCACCTCACCTGCTCTCTGGTCCATCAGCCCATTTCCTTCTGATTTATTCCAACACTCTCAACCTTTGAGCAGCTTAAAATCAAAAACTAAAGTTAGCTAACTCAAGCTGGTAGAAAAATATTTTCCTTCCTCTCTCCTAAATCTATAATGCTCTCCACCCCCTAGTCCGGTGACCCTTTGCACAGAATGTGCAAAATTCAGTCATAAGACACGGAGAACTTTTCTATACATAAGACACTAAAATGTCACAGTTTTGAAGCCAGATACCTATCACCCTACAGGGATAGAAACGGAGGCTTTAGGCCATCAGACAGGAGATGCCATATTTTAAAATCATGACATTTGTAGCTTCAGAAGAGTTATATTAGGCAATCTTTAGACATTTTATGGCTCCATCTCATTCCTGTACTCCTAGTTACTAAGGTACCCGGCCATACAGGAGGAGGAATGTGAACAGTAGTCCCAATATTTTAAAAATATACATGAATTATATAGACTTGCTAGATCACATGCATAATATGCAAAACACATGATTGTGTGGCATATATCCAAGATTTTTTCAGCATTCAGTTGAGATGACCAGTATAACCCAATACAAGTGAAAACAGAGAAAACACATGATTGTGTGGCATATATCCAAGATTTTTTCAGCATTCAGTTGAGATGACCAGTATAACCCAATACAAGTGAAAACAGAGACTGCCTATGAGATACATCTATATGGGGTGTTAATTACACTAGAGGACTTGGTTACTGTGGGACATGCGAGCAGATGTTAAAGTTGACAGGCAGGAAGAACTAGTTAGAGAAGACGGGTTTTTTTTTTTCTTTCTTGCTGTGTTGTGCATTATTAAAATACACTACTTCATATTAGCACAGTTTAATGTCTATTGTAGTATTTGACTATGAAAGGTCCACTCAACTTTTATTTTATTATTCTCTCTATTGCCAATAGCATTTTCTTTCATTTAATGCTAATGGAATTGGGTCTTAAGACTGCTGGCTGATGTAGCTAAAGATAAGTGCCTCAGAGAGAAAAGATGGTTTAAGCTAAATTTGGAATAAGCCACTTATATTGGAATACAAACATTCATCCAGGGATTTAATCAGGAATAGCTATTCTAAATAATTCCCCATGTAAACAAGCCCTAAATTAACTCTTTATACCCCGTAGCAGACATGGCAGTAATCAGAGTTACATCAAATCATAAAAATACTGATATCTACCATATTCTTCACAAAAAGTACCTGCTTTCTATGGATGATTAAGTTTTAAAGAGAATTAAAAGGTAAAAACCAAAGAATTTTCAGCCAAAAAATATTTTAGTTTTGCAATGAAAAACAGTTTCTGTTCTGTGGAAAATTGACAAGTTTCTTGCATAAAATTTCCCCCCTTCCTCCACATTACCCAGGTCTGTTCTCATGCCATAATACGAAGAATCAAGGTTCAATATTGTGACTGATATTGAGGAAAGTGGAGCTCTGACATATTTTTAGGAGTAGAAGAGAACATCTACCTAACCTATAAACTATAGCGATTGTCTTTTTTTCCCTTCCCTGTATATCATTTTGCCACCTTCCTCAAACTTGCCTTTCATGTGCTGCACTCGTACTGCTAGTCTATCTTCCTCTGCTCTGATCTCTGCTCTGTCTGCTTTTCTCTTATGGCCTTAAAGTAAAAGAAATGCCAGTGGGGTGCAGGTACCACAACCAGGAGAAGGAGAGGAGAAAACCAGACAGTGTAGAAAAAAAACAAAAAATGTGGAAAGAGAGAATGATGGAGAAACTTCATCTTGACAGAAATAGCACATATATCTTCACTGAAAGGTAAGAGGGCAAAAGGGATGTCAACATAATTTACAAATAGGAAGAGGAGAGAGTGACTTCTGATAACCCCACAGTTCCTAAAATCTGTATATATACAGTATGCTTTGGAAAAATATTCATGGGCAAAGAGATAAATGCATAATTATTAAAATGTTCTACAGAAGCTGGGGGCCTTCTCTGGCCTTCAAAACCCCTTCCCAAACATCTAGATTTATGACTCAAAACTCCTTGCAATTTTGGTCTACCATTGGCATCACTTCTTTCTCCTCTGCCCATTCCGCAAGGTTTTGTTGTGGAGCCCCAGAGGGTCCTATATAGTACTGGGGTACTGTGCAGTCCCTTCTGGGAGGGAGGAGCACAGAAAATGCAGCCCAGGACATTGATGGGGGGAGCTCAGTCATTCCATTAGGAGCTTCTCCAGCAATCAGTGTGGCTCCCAGCATAAAACAGAGTGAACTAAACCTGCTCCACTACTTTATGGTGCCACTCTTCTGGGCTGCCTCTGGAACACTCTGAAGCATTCAGCACCTAAGAATCCGCATAGTGGCTTGCACTTAGAGGAATCCCCTCCCCACCTCTGGCATGTCCCCTCTGCCCCCAGCAAGCTTTCTGTATTGGTACCTATGAGGGGACCTTTGCCAGAATATTCTCCCTTAGCCAGCACGGGGGCTTTTTAAAAAGCCCCTGTATGTTGTCAGAGCAGGAGCCAGAAACCTGCCCAGTCATGTAAATTATTTTAGTATGTGGTAAAATAGCAACTGCACTTCCGGAATCACTATTGCTCCCCTATACACAAGGACATTGTGTGGGAAAATGTACAAACACATCTATTATTTACCAGGATCATAACTTTTACTATGGTAGAAGAATTAGAGCAGTATATTTTATTAATATAAAAATATTGCAGGCAGGCAGTCCTCATTTGCTAATGTGAACTAAAACCACTTAATCTTACTAGAAAAAAAAATAACCTCATTTTAATTCAAAATAAAATAGATATCTATATGTTGTAGGTCACTTTTTGATTGAGAAGTTCAAAATATTTTTCTTCATGCATAGACACAAAGATAATGACATACCAACATTATGGTTAAAAGAGGAGACCACAATTTTATTACCTGCCAGTTTCAAAGGAAATAAATATCCTATCATCTACCTAGTAGAACTGTTCTAGTGTGAATCCTAAATTAGTCCTATTGGCCACATGGAAGAAAAAAAGGTGAGGCTGCCAGGAGCCATCCCAGCTAAACTTAAAGGAAATCTGTTCCCTCAGAGAAAATTGCAATCCACCTGGATTCACCAGCGCAAGACACCAATAACTGCACTTCCCCTTACTGCAATGCCAATGTCCAGAGCTAATATATGTACAGCACCTAGCTGGTGTCCAGGGGCCAAAAGTGACATGCAGTGCACACTCTAAGCCTGTGAAGTGCTGAGACAAGTTAAAAATCAAGGGAACTCAAATGGACTAAACCTACTGGATGCTGAGAGAAAAGTGGAAAAAAAAATAAAATCCATGATTGTTCCCATTATACCACGGGGGTTGGTGAGGGGGGGGGACTTTCCATACTCTGTAAAGTGATCAGTGGTGCTTCCCTCTCTCCCACCCTGTCAACTGCCACATCCAGTAGACCTTAAGTTCCTAAACTAGAACAGAGACAGAGAGAGACTAGAGTCAGAAACAGCACCAGTCAGAAGTGGGCCGTTTCTGGGAGGTTCCTTAAATACCACCAGTTAGGCACACTGAGAGCCAATCAGGCCTCCCTTAGCACTGCAAACCAGCCAATCAAATCAGAGGGGCATGGCACAGGCCCAGCTCTGTTCCAAATGTCTGATGGAATTTTTCCCACCATCACACGTGGGCTGTGAGTCCTAGGTCCCAAAGATATTTTTGCCACCTTCTTCTCAACACAGTCAAAACTCCATTCTAGTGAGCAGAGAGGTCTTTAACCTGCAAACCAATTTTCAGCCTTGGACTAATTATTATATCATGACAATTTGCATATTTAAAACAATGGCATTGCTATCTTTTGTTTTATATCATTTAATGGAGATGGTGAGTGAATTATTTTGAAGAAAAAAAAAATTCTGTCACTACCTTAAAGGGAAAAGAAAAAAAAATAGAGCTGATGGTGAAATATACCATATGTCTTCCAGCATAATGGAGTTCTGTCTTAATTATTTACTTTTTTAGTATAACCAAACTACTTCTGCTTATGCACATAACATGTGGATAGTGGAGAACATATGGTATAATACATTTCACTCCAAACCTTATTTTTCATCAGATTTTTGCATAATGCCTTTTTGTACTATGACTGATGCAAATCAAATGTATTAATGCCTTTTTCATAAGCCAAAATTTCTAGCATTAACTATTTAGAAAATAAGAGTGCTTATTCCTTGCTTTTATTTTTGCTTGTTCACTGCAAATAAATCCACTTTCTTGAAAAATACTATGACATTATGTATCCTGGTCTGAATGCTTCTAGGTTTACGGTGATTGTTTAAACTCAATCTATATGAATCTTGGCATGAAAAGTGAAAATAATCTTAATCCATTTACTGATAGAAAAATGATGGATTGATGTGATACTTCAGAAGAGAAATCATTAGCAGAAACATCTTGTCAATAAGAGGTAGGACACTGGTGCATAAGTGCTGTATACTCAGAAGTTTTAAACTTGCCTAGTGATGTGGTGGATTCTCCATCACTTGAAGTATTTACATCAAGATGGAATATTTTTCCAAAAGACATAGACTCATAGACTCTAAGGTAAGAAGGGACCATTATGATCATCTAGTCTGACCTCTCGCATGATGCGGGCCACAAAACCTGGCCCACCCACTCCTGGAAGAATTCTCTCCCTTTACTTAGCTGTTGAACTCCCCAAATCATTATTTAAAGACTTCTAGTCGCTCAGAATCCTCCAGCAAGCAACCCCTGCCCCATGCTGCGGAGGAAGGCGAAAAACCTCCAGGGCCTCTGCCAATCTACCCTGGAGGAAAATTCCTTCCCGACACCAAATATGGCGATCAGCTGAACCCCGAGCATGTGGGCAAGATTCTCTAGCCAGACCTTCTGGAAAAGTTCTCTGTAGTAACTTTTAATATCCCATCATTGACCATTGTTATCGACCTATTGACTAAAATCACTGTATCCCATCAAACCATCCCCTCCATAAACTTATCAAGCTTGATCTTTCGCCCCCACTGTTTCCCTCAGAAGGCTGTTCCAAAACTTCACCCCTCTGATGGTTAGAAACCTTCATCTAATTTCAAGCCTAAACTTCCCGACGGCCAGTTTATATCCATTCGTTCTACTGTCCACATTAGTACTGAGCTGAAATAATTCCTCTCCCTCCCTGATATTTATCCCTCTGACATATTTAAAGAGAAGAACAGGAGTACTTGTGGCACCTTAGAGACTAACAAATTTATTAGAGCATAAGCTTTCGTGGACTACAGCCCACTTCTTCGGATGCATCCAAAGAAGTGGGCTGTAGTCCACGAAAGCTTATGCTCTAATAAATTTGTTAGTCTCTAAGGTGCCACAAGTACTCCTGTTCTTCTTTTTGCGGATACAGACTAACACGGCTGTTACTCTGAAACTTATATTTAAAGAGAGCAATCATATCCCCCCTCGGCCTTCTTTTGGTTAAGGTAAACAAACAGAGCTCCTCGAGTCTCCTTTCATACGAAAGATTTTCCATTCCTCGGATCATCCTAGTGGCCCTTCTCTGTACCCGTTCCAGTTTGATTTCATCCTTTTTAAACATGGGAGACCAGAACAGCATACAGTACTCCAAATGAGGTCTCACCAGTGCCTTGTATACCGGAACCAGCACCTCCCTATCCCTACTAGAAATACCTCGCCTAATGCATCCCAAAACCGCATTCGCTTTTTTCACGGCCACATCACATTGCCGACTCATAGTCATCCTGCGATCAACCAGGACTCCGAGGTCCTTCTCCTCTTCCGTTACTTCCAACCGATGCATCCCCAGCTTATAACTAAAATTCTTGTTAGTTATCCCTAAATGCATAACCTTACACTTCTCACTATTAAATTTCATCCTATTACTATTACTCCAGTTTACAAGGTCATCTAAATCTCCCTGAAGGATATCCCGATCCTTCTCCGAATTAGCAATACCTCCCAACTTTGTGTCATCCGCAGACTTTATCAGCCCACTCCTACATTTGGTTCCGAGGTCAGTAATGAATAGATTAAATAAAATCGGACCCAAAACCGAACCTTGAGGAACTCCACTGGTAACCTCCCTCCAGCCTGACAGTTCACTTTTTAGTATGACCCGCTGTAGTCTCCCCTTTAACCAGTTCCTTATCCACCTCTGGATTTTCATATCAATCCCCATCTTTTCCAATGTAACCAATAATTCCTCATGTGGTACCGTATCAAACACTTTACTGAAATCGAGGTATATTAGATCCACCCGCATTTCCTTTATCTAAGAAATCTGTTACTTTCTCAAAGAAGGAGATCATGTTGGTTTGGCACGATCTACCTTTCGTAAAACCATGTTGTAATTTGTCCCAATTGGCATTGACCTCAAGGTCCTTAACTATTTTCTCCTTCAAAATTTTTTCCAAGACCTTGCATATTACAAATGTTAGACTAACAGGCCTGTAGTTACCCGGGTCACTTTTTTTCCCCCTTCTTGAAAATAGGAACCACATTAGCTATTCTCCAGTCAAACGGTACCACCCCCGAGTTTATGGATTCATTAAAAATTATCGCTAACGGGCTTGCAATTTCCCGCGCCAATTCTTTTAATATTCTCAGATTAAGATCATCTGGTCCGCCCAATTTAGTCCCGTTAAGCTGTTTAAGTTTGGCTTCTACCTCGGATACGGTAATGTCAATCCCCATTCCTTTATTCCCATCTGTCTCACTTCTACTATTCCTCGGCCTTTCATTAGCCTCATTAAATACCGATGCAAAATATTCATTTAGATATTGTGCCATGCCTAGATTATCCTTAATCTCCACTCCATCTACAGTCTTAAGCGGTCCCACTTCTTCTTTCTTTGTTTTCTTCCTATTTATATGGCTATAAAAGCTCTTACTATTTGTTTTAATTCCCCTCGCAAGGTCCAACTCTACTCGGCTTTTGGCTTTTCTCTCTACATGCTCTGACCTCAATAAGGTAGGTTTCTTTGCTGATCCCTCCCCTCTTCCACTCCCTGTACGCTTTCTGTTTTTTCTTAATGACCCCTCTGAGATGCTTGTTCATCCAGCTAGGTATAAATCTCCTGCCTACGAACCATTTTCCCTTTCTTGGGATACAGTCCTCCGACAGCTCCTGCAACTTCAACTTGAAATAATCCCAGGTGCCTTCTGCCTTTAGATCCCTAAACGTGTTAGTCCAATCCACTTCCCTAACCAGTCCCCTTAATTTATTAAAATTAGCCCTTTTGAAATCGTAAACCTTAGTCTCTGATTTAATTCTGTTAATCTTTCCATTTAATTTAAACTGAATTAGCTCATGATCACTCGAGCCAAAGTTATCCCCTATAACCATTTCCTCAACTAGGTCCTCACTACTCACCAGCACCAAATCTAAAATGGCATCCCCCCTCATCGGTTCAGCAACTACTTGATGAAGGAATTCATCAGCTATCACGTCTAGGAAAATCTGAGCCCTATTATTGTTACTAGCATTTGTTCCCCAATCTATATCCGGGAAGTTAAAGTTTCCATAATTACACAGTTTCTATTAGTATTTACTTCCCTAAAAACGTTAAAGAGTTCTCTGTCTATATCCAGGCTAGATCCCGGCCGTCTATAGCACACCCCAAGCACTATCCCAGGGGAGGCTCTAGTAGTTCTTTTACCCAATGTGAGTATTGCCCAGACAGACTCAGTCTTATCCATTCCATCACTTATTATTTCTTGCTCTACATCAGCCAGTAGTTATGGGTTTGGTGTAGGGTCAAATTCTATGGCTTCTCTCATGCAGGAGGTCAGACTAACTAGACGATCAGAATGTGACTTCTGGCCTTTAGAAAGAGTGAATACACATGTTAGAGAGAGAATCTTATGTCAAAAGTTTTTGCTATTGATGCTCCCTCTTTAAAGTGATTTGTATGTCATCTGAAGAGGTTGATTGCAGACATTCCAACCCGCGCAAAAAAAAAAAAAAATCATACATTGGGCTTGGTTTTGGCTTAATTGGCTTGTGAGTTGCTTGTTGGTTAGTTTTTGGCTTGTAGCTTGTTGTTTGGTTGGCTTGTAGCTTGTTGCTTCTTTTTTGATCGGCTCCTGGCAAGCAGGGGCAAGGGGCAAGGGGTGGGGGAGAGAGACAGAAGTGCACAGCGGGTCCACCACAGTCCCAGACTGCGTGCAGGTGGATCTAGTCAGATAGAGTGTTGGGGTTCTTAGGAATTGGCTTGTTTTGAAATGAGATGAGCTTGATTTTTGGCTTATTGTGAAAGTCGGGGTGCTTATTTTCCGTGTGAAAGTTGGCAACTGTAGTTGATTGTTGTTTTAGTTTACGATTTGTCCCAAGTGTGTGTGTGGGGAAGGGCGGGATGGATATCAAAAAGCAAGAAGTGTTGATAAAATCAGTAACAATAAAGCCAGAGTACAAAATGACTTTTCTATAGTTTTCAAAGCTCACTTCTCCTGTGGCCAGTAATTCAGGTGATCAATCTGTCAAGAAGCTCTCAGAACAATGTTGCTCAGCAGGTATGTTACAGTTCATTGTTGTGTTATACAGGCTGTGCAATTTCAGTTTTGTAGCCATTTAAGGATTTTCACTGCCCTTTTCCTGGAAGGAAGAAATCCAATATGCTGATGATGTGGGCCTCAAGGGAAAACATGGTGTCCAATCAAATGACAGAGATGTGAGGGTAGTTGAAATAAAAATAGATGGCAACATTAACTCTAACACTGCTTTATATCCTATTCATTGTCAGACATTTATACTTGCACAACTACATCTTCTCTAACTTTCTTTCCAGCACAATCACATGTCTCCCAGTTGTCCTCATTATCAGACATGTTTTCAATAACTTTATTTAATAGAGTTCAGAAAAAAACCTTTCCTCTTATTTTATTCTCCACAGAGAACAGTTTGCCCTAATTCCCAGCTTCCCAGTTCTTCTTCCTGTTCTCCCTCTTTCTCTCAATTATGTCAGTTTCCTCTATTAGTCCAAGAGCAACAGAGTCTGAAATATTAAAACAGACATTTATAAACTAGCGTAGCATGACACACTCCGCTAGCAACTAGAGCTGAAGGAACCCTGCAAGTTCAGGTGGTATAGTTTACATTGAAGTAACTTGGGGGCCTCAAGTTCCCTTGGAGTTATGCTATTGGGGAATGGGGAAGTACGTGGGATTCCCAGGTCACGGATCTTTCTGCCAGATAGCCCTGGCTGGCATATACCTGGGGTTCCTCCAAATGTTTGGAATGACTTCTTGGGTCAATCCATAGGCAGAATCAGTCCATCTCAGAGATCGTCTCAACAAAGCAATCAAGAGGAGTTCCACAGGAGGGGTCCATCATCCCACTAGTGAGTTGGGGCAGGAGTATCTAGAGACAAATCTGACACTAGATGTGAGACATTTTTCTTCATGAGACTAGATCATTAAGATGCCTGTGGGTGATTTATATTGGCTGTTATCCTGAACAGAATTTGGCCCAGTATAACCTGGAATTTGCTACAGAAGAGGAGAAAAAACCCTCTTATTTTGAAGTATCTTTGTATAATTGTCATCCAAAGAGATATCAGTGCAAAAATAATATCCCAGGCTCTACACTAAATGAACAACTTATTTTCCATCTCAACAGCTCAGCCCTCTGTCATCTTTGCTGACTTGAAACCGTCAAGAAACCTAAGGCTTGATGAAAAACTGATTACTTAGGTTATTTTAGTTGAAATTTGCCTTCTGATAAGTTGTCACAAAAGTAGTGGAAGAGTGAACATGGGGACTATTTCCTTTGATATCACTTAGTGGTTGATACATATGTTCAGATGGCTGTTTTGTCACAAGATTTTTTGCAAAATGCAATACTCTTTGCATACATTGTAATTATAAAGCCATTTCTGCTGTTCTCTTTGCTTGCAAAAGAAAAAATAGGCATATTAAGTGGTACTTTACACCAGATTATTCTGTTATTAGTCCATTGCTTTAACAGATAGCTCTCTGACACTTTCAATACAAGTAGTTTAAGGGAGAACTTTCCCATGCACACCCTTTTAACTAAACACAGCTTGGCTTATGTCTTTTATATGATAAAACAACAGAAGTGTGCTTGTATTATAGAGGCACTGGTCAAAACTGCATATAGTTGAATTCTGACTCATCCTACTTTAAAAATGGAGCATAATTACTGTTTTTCTTTATACATAGGTGGCCTTTCACTGTGAAATTTGACATGTTTTGTTATATGAACTTTTAATTTTCTTTGTTTTTATTTGTACCTATTACAATTATAGTGTATGTCTACATAAAAGTGGGTAAAGATGGTAAGTAGTGTAGCTTCGGTAAATAAATATTTTTAATTAAGGGTCATTACCTGGCATTACTCATCATAACTGAACATTTGTGTGCCAGCAAATGCTGTCAAATAAGATGCCCTATATAGAAGCTCATGGACATTTGCCATTTTTCAGCATGGCCACGATCTCCCATTGGTACCAGTGGGAATAAAATCAGTTTGGCCTCAGAAAGAGATTGGCTAGAGTTGGCAGAATAACAGTTTGTTTTGTTGTTTTTTTTCAATTTGGTGGCTGTTTCAGAAAATTGAAAAGAAATTCAGTTCAAGTAGAACCAAATCTGATCTATGTATTTATTTATTTTGAATAATTGAGAGAGTCCATTTGGATCTCTTCTAGAGCGGGATTTGATTGTGGGCCTTCAATATAATAAGAATGACCATATTGGGTCAGACCAATGGTCTACTTACCCCAGTATCCTGTCTTCCGACAGCAGCCAAATACCAGGTGCTTCAAAGGGAATGAAGAGAATAGGGCAATTATCAAGTGATCCAACCCCTGTCACCCATTCCTAGCTTCTGGCAGTCAGAGGTTTAGGAATACCTAGAGCATAGTGTTGTGCTCCTGATTATCTTGGCTCCTAGCCATTGATGTACCTAGCCTCCATGAAATTACCTAATTCTTTTTTGGACCCAGTTATAGTGTTGGCCTTCACAACATTCCCTGGCAATGAGTTTCCCCAGGTTGACTGTGTTGTGTGAAGAAGTATGTCCTTTTGTTTGTTTTTAAACCTGCTGCCTATTAATTTCATTCGGTGATCCCTGCTCCTAGCAGGGGTGCTAACCCCTTCACTAAAGGTAATAAAGGAAGAGCGAGGAACAGCAGTTCACCATCACCTCCTCTTTCTCCTCCATCCCTAAAGCAATGAGTTCTGGAAATATTTATTTCCTTTCTTAGATTTGTCACCTTGTACAGTCGTTTATATCTACAGATAGCCCAGTTTAGCAATGCTTTCCACCACTACCATCCCTTCCCCAGGAACAGTATGCTACCCATATCTAGATAAATTATATGGATTGTAACAGGCCTTTCTATTGTCTGAGGTCGGAAGTTTTAGCAAATGATGTTTGCATATAGGAACATTCCGCATAGAATATTCTTTGTTCCTATAGGAACAAGCTCCAAAAATTCTCTTTTTGAGAGGGAAAGATGTCAACCAAATTGTGTTTTGCTCTCAGCTTTCATTGGTGCATAGTGACTGCATCCCATATTTCTTTTAAAAAAAAAATTTAAATAAAAAAAAATCTCTCTAAATTTGAAGAATAAAGTCAGCTTGTAAAGTTTTGTGGTTAATTGCCTGTTGATCCCATAGCCAGAAATCAAAATTATGGATTCTTCAGGTTCCTCCTCTTAGGAACATAAGATACAGGACTGGAAGGGTCATCCAGTGCCATGCCATGT
This sequence comes from Malaclemys terrapin pileata, assembly GCF_027887155.1. Classification (NCBI taxonomy): domain Eukaryota; kingdom Metazoa; phylum Chordata; order Testudines; family Emydidae; genus Malaclemys; species Malaclemys terrapin. The sequence goes on from NC_071506.1 coordinate 181,800,055, forward strand.
CATCACAGGCAACCTCATCATATAATCCTGTTCATAAATTTATCAAGCTCTATTTTACAACTAGTTATGTTATCTGCCCCCATTATTCCTATCGGAAGGCTCTTCATTGAAAAGAATGAAATGTCCATGGCACTTATTTTCTAGGCCATTTTTTCATTCTGTGGCACGTGTTCTTGAACTGGGGGGCGTACCCGTCCTCCTCCGCTTGGGGGGCATGATGATATTGGTGGGGGGTCAAGGACCTGATGTGAAATAGAACATTTCCACATCTTTGCATCTTTCTGTGCTAGCAAGGGCAGTACCTCGCTGCAGGCAAAAGCAGCAGCAGCTAGCACATAAGGGGAGGCCTAGGAGCTGGAGAGCAAGCCCAGCCCTGCACCTCACGTACTGCCTGGAGGCTTGGCCGGTGGCAGCAGCAGAAGCCAATGAGTAGAGTCAATAGACACAGACAGGTAGGGATCACAGCCCAGCTGCAAGGGGAGTAGGGATAGCTGGGGCTGCAAGAGGGGGGAGTAGGCTGAGTGAGAGCAAGGGGGCACACATGGGATATGAATCCCCAAAGGGGGCACAGCACAAAGAGTTTGTGAACCTCTGTCCTATGGCATGGAAATCATTGATCACTTTTTCAACACACAACAAACTTATTTGTACTACCATAGTGCCTAGGGGCCCTAGTCCTGGACCAGGACTGCATTGTGGCAGACATTGTACAAAGTTTAGCAAAAAGATGGCCTCTGCCCCAAGGAACTTACCAACTAGGTACTGTATGAGGCAAGAGACAGCAGATGATACAGACGAAACAGCAGGCATACTTGTGTGAGTAAGTTTACGCCATTGTGAGTAACAATCTAGCCCCAAAATAGTTGTCGTCATATCGGGCCAATCAGGGACAGCTCCTCCAACCCAAATCCACCTCTTCCCATCCCTATCAATTATTTCCCTCAGCTGATCAACCAATTGTTCCTTCCTGCATCCTGCTAGCTAGTCAGCATTTGACAGGGAGTTGTGTGCTAGGAAAAAAGAAAACATTTAAAAACCCAGATCTCACTCTATCGCCTCTTCTTGCTTTTGTCAGTTTCTCTGTCAAGTCTTGTTGTGCTTACACAGCCCATGGGGATAAAAGTCTGCTTCTTATAACAAAATGACTTCAAGGAGGTTCTGGGCAGGATGTTGAGTAGATTATGAGATGTCAGTCATGAAAGACAGGGTTCATTAATGTACTTTATAGTAGTAGAGAAAGAACAGAACATGGCAGAACTTTTAGCAGGGAGCAGGTGGCAAAGAACATAATTCCACTGCCTTCAGAATTGACTGGATGCTTTACAACAGTTTGTCTCTTAAAAAAAAAAGTTACATCAAAGCCATGTCTCTCACAAAGAGGTTATAGGAGGTATTGTATACCCTTGCATGGTGGGGGTAAAGCAAATTGCTCTGATAGAGGATTCTGCCTGTCTCATTTGCATATATAACCAGGAAGAAAATGAAGTAGGTAATTACTGGTTCCCCTTTCCCTGTCACTTATGCACAGATTTTTGCTTCAGGTGTATAACTTAACATTCCATGTGAATGCTTAGTCCCGTCTGTTTCTATTATTCCTTTCTAACAGAACGAGACAATGCATTATGGGATAAGTTTCTTCCAACAGCACTGCCACTCTTAGCACTGTGTTGTTTCAGTCCTGGGCCCTCTCACAGCTCTGGCACCGAACTTCTTGTCAGAGCAACTGAACCTGTATTTTCTCTCCATAATCCACCAAGGGTGCTCACCCTAGGTCCCCAGATCCTCAGCCATCATCTCTCTTGGGTAACAAACTCCCCCCTCTGTGGACTAGGGTTTGTTCTGGCTGCACAGTTTCCTGCCTACACTGTGATATTCGCAGCAAACCAGACTGCCTAAACAGGCCAGTATCTGTGCTTTGCTTTCTCTTCAAAGGCTATGAACAGCTGTAATTGCCAGTAGTTAGAAGTTACCACACAGCTTTTTATAAGCAAGAGCTATTATTCTGAAGGTGAAAACATTAGAAAAAAAACATTGATAAATACCTATACACATGCTAATAAGCTTACCAGAGGTCAGCCCCATTCTGGTAGGAGTCAGTCCTTCAAACTCCACCAAGGCTTTTTGCTGTGGTTACAAGTTCAAATCTGTCTTAGCTTCCTTTATATAGATTAGGCCTTTGAATTTAAGATACTGGGAACAGGTAATCTGCAGACAGTGGTCCTCTCCTCAGAGCATAGCTTCAAAAGGCTGAGTTTTTGCATAATCAATGGTGGGGAATTTGCATTCACCTCTCCCTAGAGATTTCCCAGGCAAACCACTTGATACTGTTTCCCAAAAGTCCATTCTTGTCCAGCATATTGTTCAGTATGGTCCTTTGAAGTCCACGACACTTCTCAGGATTCACATCCCATCTCCCCCTAGATAGGTTCACATACAATCCCAGCCCAAAGTGAAACATAAACTTCGCATTTAATGCGGTGGGCCATTGAAATAGTTAAATTTAATTCAATAAGGTTTTCAAGGATATTTCAGGAAATTGCCACATCTGTCACACCTTTCTTGGCATTGTCTGCTATTCCAGTCCTGGGCCACACAGCATACCTCTGCCAATACACATCAATCCTGACTTGTGGCACCTTCTACCATTTCATTTCAGGGCCTTTCCTAGGCAGACTTCAAATCATGTCAACCACCAAGTTCTATGATGCTCTTCCACATGTTGGGGCTAGATTGTTCCACCCTTACTCACAATGGTGTAAACTTACTCCCGCAAGTATTCCTATCAACTTTAATAGGACTGTGTAAGTGGTCACCATGAGTAAACTTTGTACAATATAGCCCCTATTAAGCTATTGAAAGGACAGAAAGTTATCAGATCTGTGTCTCCATCTATGGGCTATGGAACTGTAATGTATACAGCTGTGACATATCCAAGGTACAATCTGGACTGATAAGCAGCTGTGTCCCCTCAGCTCTTTTCCACTGCTTCACTGCAGAGCTACCACTCTTGGTCCACTCTCACAGCCTCCAGCATGTAAGATGCTCTCTGTTACATTGTATAAATACTGCAGCCAGTCACTCTTGAGTTACACTGCAGAGCAACACCAGCACATTCCCAGTCGCAGACTTTCTCCGGAAATATACACCTTGTACTGCCTAGTCCTCTCCTGGACAATACACGCTCATATAAAGTCTGTCATTTCATTAATAGAAAATGATACACACAAATCCGGTTATCCGAAGTGGAGTTTTCCAAACACACTGGTTTAGATGCAATGAAACAAGTGTATTAGCTACAAAAGGATAGATTTTAAGTGAATACAAGTAATGAAAAAGAAAAGTCAGACTTGGTTATAGGTAAAACACAGCTAATGCCTAACTTAACAAACTAGAGTTAATCTAAAGCAAAGGTCTCCTGGTCCCCACTAAGTCCCCACTTTGGACTAAGGTATGCAAATTCAGCTACGTTAATAACGTAGCTGAATTCGAAGTACCTTAGTCCGAACTTACCGCGGTCCAGACGCGGCAGGAAGTCTCCCCCAGTCGATGCCGCGTACTCCTCTCGGCGAGCTGGAGTACCGGCGCCGACTGTAAGCACTTCCGGGATCGATCCGGGATCGATTTATCACGTCTTAACCAGACGCGATAAATCGATCCCAGAACATCGATTGCGTGCCGCCGGACCCTCCGGTAAGTGAAGACAAGGCCGGTGTCTCTCACCACATTTCAGCAGTCCTAATGACTGAACTTCTTTCAGTCAGGATCTCTCTCCCAATCCAGTGGTGTTTCCTTTGTTCTTCAGGTGCCACGGGTGGTGTGTGCAGAGAGAAAGGGAGGAATCATTTGGGGCTTCTCTTCTCCCTTCTTATCATTCTTTCTCTTCTTCAAGAAGCATCTAGAGTTGAAGTTCAGGAGGCAAAGTCTGTGTGGACAGTAACCCCAAGCTGTCTCTTTGTCAAGATGTGGATTCCCCCCTCCCCCAACCTTTTTCCTATGAAAGAGTGGCCACTTACCCAAGTGATGGTCCATTTGATTTTGCTGACACCTGGCTGAGGTGTCAGCTTGCCTTTTGTTTCTGGGGAACTGGTTTGGCAGCTCCCAAGACTTGTAATATGTCTCAGTTACACCATACACAGGAATATTATAACTTTACATACAATGTTGCCACACATACTTTACCAGGACAATAATGGTCAGCAAGTTGAGTTTTCAAATGATATCTTACTAGGCATATTTTGTACAAAATATGCCATCATAAGCCTGTAAAATGGGTGAACACAATGGTACAGACTCACACCAGCTAAGAGAAAGTATTACAATTCCAACACAAAACTACTTTGTTAGATAACCATTATGCTTGTTACAGCCACATTAAAAAAAGTTAGAAAACCCACACTGTAGATTATTGCTTATAAACATGTTGGTCCAACATACACTACTTGATAACAAATATGTTGAATAAGTCAGATGAAGATAGTGCTTTCTATAAGTAATTGTTAGCTGGTAGCCATGTAGTGTTTGCTGTAATTGTGGGCTTGCTCTTTTTCTTTTTATGTTTGAGTTTATGGGAAATGCACTTGATCTGTCTTAACTAGTTGTGTATTTGTATTGGGTGTTCTAAGCAAACTGTGATGAAATAATGTGAAAGGAAACACCACTGTGATATGAAACCACTACAATAATAACTAAATACCAATTGTTTAAAGAAAAATCTAACAGTATAATTTTATCAGTGAATCTGATGAGGCAGCTTATGCTGATCAAACTGAAGTACCATTTAATCACAACGGAAATAAGAATTTCAACATGATTGCAAGGTAAGTTCTATTTTTATATAGCTAAATTAAGTGGTTAAAATGTTAAATTAATGTGAGGGGGGAAAATAGAACTTATAAAGTCTCTTTGAAAGTCAGATTTCTTTGAAACCTTTGGTTTGCAGTGCTGTGAAATCCTGCTAGGTTTCCTAAAAGGAGGTACAGTATTGTATTATTCAAATGTGAGCCCCCACTGAAAGAGTCATTCTATGGCTGACACTCTTGTAAGTCATTGAAAGAAACAGGTATTTCTAAACAGCTGTTTCAAAACTGCTTTTATTATGTAAGAATATATTTATTTAGCTAACAAAGGCAATTGAAAACTGAAGTTTTTCCTTTAATTACAGCTCAGAATTTAAACTATTAAATTAAGACTTATGAAAAGGAACATTTTGTCCCTTATTCCCTCTATTACGCACAGATATTTTCAAGAAACTCCAAACGGCGGAAGATCTTTCTACTAATCTATTAACTTTATGCACTTCAACATCAAAACACAACATATTGGCTATGGACCAAACTGAAGCTGTGACACAAACTCCTGGGTTTTCTGAGCTTTACATTAGACTCTACATTATTATTTATTTTGTGGGAAAGGATTTAGTTTCCATTTTATGGTAGTGTCAAAACAATAAATCTGTCAGGGAGCTGTGTGAATGTGACAAGATAAAATCAGGACAACTCCTTTTAAGCCATTATTGTCTATAGCATAAATACATATTTAGACAATCATGAAAACACACTATTTACCTGATTGATCAGAATGGCTTGGAAGCATCCATGTCATGTAAATACATGCTTAAGGGCCCTCTAATAAACTTGTTTGTTGGCATGACACACAGTTGTGCCAATTAATGACAGAAGATATTTAGGGTTTTTTTTTTATCTTCTTAATGTGCACTAACAGCAGACCATGTCTGTTACTTGGTATCGCTTAGGAAAAGTAAGCAATTTTAGTGTACCTCAAGCTGGGATACAGGGACTATTGTACACTGAAGACAATAGGAGTGAGGGTTTGAAAAAAAGAAAACAAAGCACCACCACATGATAAAGGAAACTTACATTATACAACCATGCTGTTTTCTCTTCCCTCCCCCTCAAAAAAAAAAAATCTACATTTCATCCTGGATGTAGAACAAAACAAAATGCCAACAAGTGTTTTTTGTTTTTTGTTTTTTTGCAAAACGTAATTCTTGTTTTCCAGCCAGCCCTAGTTTTGATTTCAATCACTCAAATATTCCTCAATGACAGCACTGGGACCAATCCAAGTCAAAACTTATCATGCAGCCACAGAGATTTTGGAAATCCTATGTCTTGTAACAGCTCCAAAATAGTGCAGGCAATCTCTAAAGAGGAACATGTAATGCCTAACACAGAATCCTAGAAATGTAGGATTGGAAGGGTACATCAAGCCCAGCCCCCCAGTGCTGAGGCAGGACCATGTAAATCTAGACCATCCTTGATAGCTGTTTGTCCAACTTTGTTCTTAAAAACCTCCAATGATGGTGATTCCATAGCCTCCCTTGGAAACCCATTATTACTTGTCCTTCCTTCAGTGGACATGGAGAATAATCACTATCCTCTTTGTAAGAGTACAGAACATATTGAAGACTTACCAGATCCTCCCTCAGTCGTCTTTTCTAAAGACTTATTGAATTAAGACCAATTCTCCAGTCTATCAAGATTGTTTTGAATTCCAACCCTATCTTCCAAAGTAGTGCTTGCAACCCCACCCAGTTTGGTGTCACCTGCAAATTTTAAACCTACTCTCTGGTCCATTATCCAAATAACTAAAGATATATTGACTAATAAAGGATCCAGGAGTGACCACTGAAGGACCTCACTAGATACAATCTCCAACTTTGACAACAAACCATTGATAACTACTCTTTCAGTACGGTCTTTCAACCAGTTATGCAACCATTTTATAGTAATTTAATCTAGACCACATTTCTTAGTTTGCTTATAAGAATATCATGTGCAACTGTGTCAAAAGCCTTACTAAAAATCTAAATATATAACATCTACTGCTTCCCCCTATCAAACAGCCGACTAACTCTGTCAAAGAAGGAAATTAGGTTGGTTTGGCATAATTTGTTCTTAATAAATCCAAGCTGTCTAATCCATATAATCCTATTATCTTCACAGTGCTTACAAGTGGACTGTTGAACAACTTGTTCCACTATCTTTCCGTGTTGACTGGCTTATAATTCCCTGGGGTCTCTTTAGTCCCCTTTTTAAAGATAGGTACAATGTTCGCCCTTCTCCAGTCTTTATCAATACTCCAGGGGTTCTCAAAGATAATTGCTAATGATTCCAAGATTGTTAACTGTTTATGGGAATCCAATATTACCAGGCCAAATTCTGTCCTCAGTTATTTCCATATAACTCATATGAAGTCAGTGGTGTTACGATATGTATGTGTGTGAGGTCAAATGTGCCATTTTTACATGACTTAGTTGATGGGTATGTTCCTTTTTGGTCCCTAACAGCAGAGAACCTAGCATGTCCTAGATCATTGGGGTTTAGACTTCCATAGTGCCATAAACAGTCCTGCTGAGGTCTCCAACTCATCCCACCCAGAGGTGCCATGCAATTTGAATGTGTAAGGAACATGTCCTCTGTCAAGTAAGCTTTTGCAGTTGTGGAGTCAGACAGGGCTTCTGGAATGACTAATAGGCAATTCTTCATTTACCAGCAGCCCCGAGGATTGGTCCATTAAGTACAGTTATTTGATAGCCCAAGACAATCCTTTGTTATCAGCATGATATTACAATCAGCTGTATAGGTATAGACAGACATGGATAGCCTGACATTTGAGAAAATTAATTTAATAGCCAGGCATTTGCTAAAAAGCTCTGATGCTGCAAAAAGGCCAGAGATATCATATTAGTGCAGAAAAAAATACTACAGTAATCTGAACTAACTAGAGATGATTTTATTAAGACAGACCAGGTCTTCAGGTGACTTCCAAGACTGACTATTTTGAGCTCAATGAACTTGACAAAGAAGCAAAAGAAAGATTTCAGGAAAGACTTCTGTCTGGTTTGTTACTGTGGAAAGCTCAGGCCATCATTTTGTTTAGAATTCTGAGCCAACCGGCATGAGAGAACCTTGGCACATACATTATAAAGCCCTGGCTAATATTGCAAAACTTATTGGAGTAATATTGTTATCCGCTTTTTAAAAATCAACTCCAGTTGGACACCCCCTACTTGCACTTTTTTTGTTGGCATTTCTGAAGGAGAAGTCTGCTTTTTCCGGGATACTCACTGAGGCTCCCTCCCCCTTTTCCTTAGCCTATGATGCTCACTCTCACAATTGTGTCAATTCTGTGGCCTTGACCTTTTTGTTCCTGTCTGTCTATGGCAAAATAGAAGTTAACATGTATATTAGATAATATACTATGACTAATTTATCTGGTTTAAAAAGTACCAGGACTATGTCCTCCTTTAACCTTGTAAAGCACATAGCTCATTTGGGGTATTACTGTAATATAATTTTCAATCACATTTTTTTAAATTTTCAAGATTGTATTAGTTGAGCTAGGAAATGCTGCTCCAACATGTAGATGCAATATTCTTAGGCTCCACAGCTGTCTGGTGCACTTTTGTTACAAAACTTTTAGGATAATTACCTAACAGCATGGCTATATTAAATGACAATATTTGTAAGTGTCTCCCATTGACTTTGCATGGCTACAAATTATACAGTAGCTCACTGCATCAAGCCACTTACTATCCAGACTGGAAAACAGCCGAGAGAAACAAGTCCTAATACAAGTGAAGTCCAGGATCCAAGGAGATGAAATAAACAGAAAAGATACAAAGTGAGGAAGGGAGGGAAATTGCAGGCAAGTAGCTACTCGCGTTAAATCCTATAAACATCACGAACTTGCCAAGGACACTAGTTTGTGAGAAGTGTGAGCCTTTGAGAAACCACAGCTGAGAAGAGGAAAACCTGGAAGAAAACTTGTCAGTGATCTTCTGGGCTCTCTCAAAGTAAGGTGCAAACACTTTTTAAAAGATGATTCCAAGAGTAAGCAGTACCTCATAAGCAATGGTATCCAAAACTGCTGGTAACTATGTCAACAATAATGACAATTGACACTTGTTAATTGCCATGAGCAGATCATATACCACCAAGACTAACACTACTTCAGTGTTAAACCCAGCTTTGAAGTCTGACTTGTAGGGTAGCAAAACTTTGTATTGAATTACTGCAGGAGCAGCTATAGTTTTTGCATCTCAGTCTCCATTACCTGTCCCACAATGGAAATATTAGCAACTCGGTGAAAATTGGCAACAATGTTAATATCAGAGAGATTTTCTTGAATCAGAGGCCGGCTGCAGTATGTTTGAGGGTGCCAATGGCTTGCCACTAATAAGGCCACACCCTTTATCATCAGCTTTTATCAGCTCACAAGGGATTGACTTGATTTCTCTCAGAGCATAAGGAATGTCTAATTGAGAAACTGAATTAAACAATCAGGGAAGGTGGTATACTTGTTCTTTCTTTTTGATCTATCAACCAGCCCTCCAGGATGACTGCTCTGTAACCCACTGACCTTATCTATCAAAAAATGAAGTAAGAAAACTCCTTTATAGCAACAAACAGTTAACTCTAAAACATACTGCAAGCTATACGATTCACTGACTTGTTTTATTGTTAAGCTTCATTCTGTTCTAATAAGTAATAAGAATTTTTTTAAAAAGATCCCCTCTATTGTACTTCCTGTCCTCCGATATAATGAAAAAGTTCTAACACCAGTAATGGCTATTTAATATTTTTACTTCTTAGTCTTTAGTGGAGGTTCTTTCTATTCTCCCTGTTTTGATGCACCTGCAGAGTCAGAAAAGTGCAGTCAAATGGTAAATGAGCGCTTCAATTCACTGAATAGTACAGAAAACACAGAATAAAATAAATTACCAAATAGAGACAACAGACAAATCAGATAAATAAATTACAAGCCAGACTTACCAACATTGACCTTTTTTCCTAGTATTGGTTTGTCACCTGTAGCCTGACTTTCCAAGCAATTACTATTGTAATGTAACTGAAGTATAAGTTAGTATTTCTTCAGGGGAAAACTTAACACCACGCAATGGCCGGGGCATAAGTGACTGGCCCAGTAATATCTGGTGGCACAGAGTCCAAGGCAGGCATCAGGACTTGTTACCAAGTCCAGTCAGGAGAAGAGTACCAAGATCAAGCTGACCTGGGGTCAAAGGCAGGAGTTGGAAGCAAGACAGGGCAGAAGGCAAGGTCTCAGAGAGCTCCCTGGACCAACTTCCTAGTTTAAATACCGGTAGTTCGTGTGGACCAATCAGACAGCTTCAGTGTTCTGTAACTCTGGCTCCTTTTGGGCAATACATCCTACAGTGCCCAACACGCCACTGATTCTTGGCTGGTACTCTAAGTAGCTCCCCCACAGCAACATGGGAGCATTGTTGCCCAAGACCCCACAATTCCTGGTTCTAGACCCAGGGATCTTTAAACATTCATATCTCTAACACTTTTGAAAAACCTTCTGTTATTCTCCACCCTAGCAAAGAGTGTAACTAAGTTATTACATGTAATAAAATGTAGCCGAGGGACTATTTCTCTTTAGCTTTTCGAAGAGCTGACATTGTCAAGAACAGGAGAGTTATATATTGTGACTATGAATGCCAAGCAGAGTTTTCCAACAGTGGTACATTTTCTCCAGTGCCACATTTGGAAGGATGGTATGGCTGTTGCCAAACTTTTTATCTGGGAAAAGGTCCCTGAATATAAGAAATGCATCAAGAAAAGATCAAAGAGAAATAGGAATAAGAGTCTGATTTAGTATTCTTTTCAGTGAGGAGTTGGGAATTGAGGCTGGCCCTGCACTAGGAGTATATACAATATCAAGCTCAATGATGGCTGAGGAATGAAAAGAAAATAAGGTTTTATAGTTAGAGGGGAAAGAAAAATGCGTAGATATTTTCAACCTAGTGGACTGTTTGCTCTTAGGATGAGGTAACTGTACACACATCATAAGGGTAAAATCCAAAGTGGGATTTTTTTGCATCCCATTTTGTCATCTATTTTCATGTTACAAAACCCCTCATCTGATTCTTAAAAAAATGTAGGCTGGTAATTTCTTGTGTAGTTAAATTTAGTGAAGACTCATTCACCCAGAAAACATTACTGTATTACAGCCTTCAATCAAGCCATGAGAAAAATATCATAAGTAAAGCCTTCTAAAACTTTTACAAAGATATAACAGCAGATTTTCTAATACCCCTCATTTTCTAAGCGATGCCTATATTTATGACAGTAAATGCAAGTATTTATCAAATTTTCAGGCACTGAAAGTACTTTAAAAGAACATTCTCTCATACTTTATGAAAGCTTCAAAGTGATCTGTAATAGCTGGATGTGCAGTTAGTCAAATGAACAATAATAGACTCAGTGCTGTAGTGCATCTAAAAAGAAAAAGAAGCGGGAATGAGTATGAATATGTTAATCACTACTTTATGTGGTGTAGAAATATTGAATTTTATATTTTGAAAGGGGATAATAAAAAGAAGATAGAGAAAAAGGTGCTGATAAATTCTACTCTTTCCATCCAAGGAAGTAAAGAGATATATAATATGTGTAGTGATGGCAATATTGAGCCTACACTTTTCTGACTGCAGGTAGATCTTGCTTAGGATATTGTCTTTTATATATTGCTGACATTCTTATAGAAGAATTAGTAGACCAGACCATGATTGTAGTCTTCAATTTTTTCTCCTTAATAAATGTCACTTATAATCATTGTCTTAAGTAGTTCATTAACCCTAATTATGTGGATGAGCTTTAAAAAACTAAAACAACACCCCACCCCACCACCATATATTCCTATTCTAATTCAAAAGGAAAAGAAGTGCAATATATTTTACTATTTGAAACTAAAATGTAGTGTGGGCTTAGACATATACAGAAGAATAAGCATCTTTTCAGGTGCACACAAATAATTAATAATGGTGTGTGCTTAACTTCTGCCTTTGGACCATTTGTCCCCATTAGCATTAAATGGACATTTTTGCCCTTTTATAAATTTTCAATATTTCTCAGTATTTCTGATCTCTTTGCTATAACACAGAGCACCAGAAGAGAAAGGTGTTGTGAAGAAGTTTAACAGAGAGATAGCTGCAGAAAGGAAGAAGTTGGCAGGTAAACAAGTGTGAGGGAATGAGAACTGAGAGTACACGAAATACAATTTTTTTTTTCTTAGCAGCAGCAATTTAGGCAACCTTTGGGAGTTGGATACAAGCATATATTAGGTAGATGGGATACTGCAAGGAAAAAAGCTGACAATGTGCTAAAAGGTTTGGAGTCCCTTAAGTTGGTGCTTAGCATAGAAGGTGCAGCTGCATGAAAGTTAGGCTGAAGTGTGGGAACTTGGTCACCAATGCCATGGTCAGCTCAAGTCACTGTTTTTATAATAATAATAATGTATTTAGAAAGATATTATGCTTTAATGTCATTTGTGGAAGCATCACCAAATAGTTCTCTCAAGCTTAGAAGAAGTGTATGGGGCCCAATTCCGACCTACCAGAAGTGGGTTCAGCTCCAGTGACTTGAGCAGAGTTATACCAAGTTACACCAGATCTAAAGTGGAAGCATGAACTCTTGATGTTTATCCTAATTTAACGGTTTTAGCTTTGCCCATCAGATAAATGCAATTTTGGAAGGTTGCTTATTTATTTTGAAAAATAACTAAATCAAATGAACATACAGTATTAACAATTATACATAAAGAGACTTGGTGATTTGCCAAGATTTGCCTAGGTGATTTAGGACCTTAAGAACCATTTTCAAAAATTACTTGCAATTAGGAGCCTAAGTTCCACTGGCCTTCAATCCCAACTGCTTCCTCTCAACCTGCCTTTAAATATACGCATTTTCCAATGTACCACACTGGTGCCTTTCAGCTAGCTGTAGATACACACTTCAGTTGTAATATTTACTGCTGGTGTAAGTGGGACAACTATCTAGAATTATGGGGTTATACTCGTTAGCATTAGTGGTAAATTTGGTGTTCAAGTGGAAATTCATATGCTTCATAATGGATTTTAAAATTTAAACAACATTTTAAAAGTTTAACAAAGCACATACACTATTCTTCACTGAGAACTATGAACATGCTAGTCTTATATTTACATGTCCTGCTGGTTAAGAGTTCAGATTTTAATGAAGCAAATGGAGTAAAATGTACTTTCCGCTCCCCCCCCCACCTATATAATTCAAATGTCAGAATGAATTTTCCTCACTTTCAAATAAGTCACTTTCTCATGGATATTTAATATGAAACATTTCAGCTCAAATTGAGATTTATTTTTCAAAAAATTAGGAGTGGAAACAGGGTGACAATGTAAATCATTTTGCGTCCTCAACTACAATGTTCACAACTGTCTATGCTATAAAGCCGTTATTAATCAGCCAGTAGTTGAATAATATGTTGAGCTTAAACAATGACTAGTGTAGATTTATTTTTTCAGATATTACAGATCCATCAAGGGAAGTAAGAAGTGTGCTGAGAAAAAGGGGCAAAGGAATCTTTGGAGACTCAAAGGGAAAGCTTGATTTAGTTGTTAATTAGAGATATGTTTCTACTGTCAAACAAGCATATGTTGGGACTACAAGTAAAAGGCCCTGTATACATAATAGAATTTTTAGAAAAACATGACAAATAAGAGAAACCTGTATTATATTATTTTACCTATGCTTCCTTTACCTAAGCTTCCTTTTTATTTTAGACTAAATAAGTCTAGGGAACAAAACAGAATTATTTTTGATCATTTGAAAACGTATAACTCATGCAAACCATTAGGAATAATCACTCGGCAAGGTAATGTATGCTACTAAAGACTATGTTTTCATTAAAAGATAAAGCCCCTGTGGATCCAATCCCAAGGAACTTCAAACATCTTTTTTTTTTCTAAGTAACTTCAGGCAGTTTTGAGAAAACTTATATCAAAGAAACCCCAAAAGGTTCAGAGGAACTTTGTGTATACATTTTAGTTTGACTGGGCTGAACTGGAGCAATCCATTTATCTTAGATGCAGCAACAGATAAAAAATAATAATGTTTTAAGCTTTTTTTCAGTTATAGACAATGGGAGAATAGGCTTAATTCAGTTCATTCTTGACAGTTGATGGCTTAAAAAAAATCTTTCTGACATGGACATTAATATCTAAAAACAAAGTCTGGAACACAGGCACTATTGAAGTTTTAGGTTAACATTTTTGCTTAAAATGATGAAAACAGTTTATTTGTTTAAGAACTTTTAAAGGGACACTCGAGCAACAGGCATGCAAAACTTAAGGCATCTTAAAAGAAAAGATTTTTAGATCAAATGGAAATACTTCTTTTTTTTTTTAATGAAAATATCAATGAAAACCGCTTCTCCTCTCCCTCTCCTCCCTCCCCCGCCCTTGCTTTTAATGTTTCTCTGAAGTGTTGTAATTCCAAACACTCATCAGTTGGAAGCAAGGGAGGAGGAGAGAAACCTGGGTCATGGGTCGATCACAGGATAACTATGAGCCACCAACATGACATGGCTGTGAAAAAGACAAATGCAATCCTAGGATGTGATTGCAGAGCCATTGGCCATTATCTTTGAAAACTCATGGCAATTGAGCAAGGTCCAGGATGACTGGAAAAAGGTTAATGTAGTGCCCATCTTTAAAAAAGGGAAGAAGGAGGATCCGAGGAACTACAGGCCAGTCAGCCTCACCTCAATCCCTGGAAAAATCATGGAGCAGGTCCTCAAGGAATCACTTTTGAAGCACTTAGAGAAGTGGAAAGTGATCAGGATGGATTCACCAAGGACAAGTCATGTCTGACTAACCTAATTGCCTTCTATGAGAAGATAACTGGCTCTGTGGATGAGGGGAAAGCAGTGAACATATTATTCCTTGACTTTAGCAAAGCTTTTGATACGGTCTCCCACAGTATTCTTGCCAGCAAGTTAAAGAAGTATGGGCTGAATGAATGGACTATCAGGTGGATAGAAAGCTGGCTAGATCATCAGGCTCAATGGGTAGTGATCAATGGCTCCATGTCTAGTTGGCAGCCGGTATCAAGCAGAGTGCCCCAAGGATCAATCCTGGGGCCAGTTTTGTTCAATATCTTGATTAATGATCTACAGAATGGTGTGGATTGCACTCTCAGCAAGTTTGAAGATGACACGGAGCCATTGGCAATATTGAGCCTATTGAGTCTCTTTGGAACTACCTGAAAGGGGGTCCCAAAGAGAATAATAGAATCATAGAATATCAGGGTTGGAAGGGACCTCAGGAGGTCATGTAGTCCAACCCCCTGCTCAAAGCAGGACCAATTCCCAACTAAATCATCCCAGCCAGGGCTTTGTCAAACCTGACTTTAAAAACCTCTAAGGAAGGAGATTCCACCACCTCCCTAGGTAACCCATTCCAGTGCTTCACCACCCTCCTAGTGAAAAAGTTTTTCCTAATATCCAACCTAAACCTCCCCCACTGCAACTTGAGACCATTACTCCTTGTTCTATCATCCAGTACCACTAAGAACAGTCTAGATGCATCCTCTTGCCACCAAGTTAAAGAAGTATGGGCTCCATCATCCAGCCCATACTTCTTTAACTTGGTGGCAAGAGGATGGATCTAGACTGTTCTTAGTGGTACTGGATGATAGAACAAGGAGTAATGGTCTCAAGTTGCAGTGGGGAGGTTTAGGTTGGATATTAGGAAAAGCTTTTTCACTGGGAGGGTGGTGAAGCACTGGAATGGTTTATCTAGGGAGGTGGTGGAATCTCCTTCCTTAGAGTTTTTTAAGGTCAGGCTTGACAAAGCCCTGACTGGGATGATTTAGTTGGGGACTAGATGACTTGCTGAGGTCCCTTCCAACCTTGATATTCTATGAATCTATGATTCTTTGATGTATCAAGCAAGGCATTTCCATCAGAAATAGAGAAGTATTAATGCCATTTTACGAGGCAATGGTAAAACCTCATTTGAAATACTATGTACAGTTTTGGGGACCCATGTTCAAGTGTAACAGATGCAGGAAGGAGATACTAGGATGATCAGGGAATTGCTGGGCCTGTTTTTATCAGAGAAAACTGAAAGTGGTTATTTATTTAGTGAAGCAATAAGAAGGCTGAGAGAGGACAAGATTATTCTCTAAAAATACATCGGGGGTAAATACAGAGAGGATGAAGAGCTATTAAAGTGAAGGACAATGCTGGCACAAGAACAAATGCTTATAAACTGGCCATGAACTCCACCAGAGAGGTCCTTTGGGGCCATCTGCCTGTCCCAAGTCAGGATAAAGGAGGAGGGTTGGGCGTGGGGCTAGCAACTCCACCCCGTAAAAAAATCAACCTGCTATAGAAACGCCAACAATAGAGATACCAGAGACTTTTAGCCTGAAAAAAGAAGGGTCTTTGACTCGAAGAGGCATGATGCTGGGTGGTGAAAGTCATGAGGAAGCCACTAAGCCGATTACCCTTATTGCAACCAGGAGGTTTACCATCGGTACATGGAACGTGAGGACCATGTACGAGTCAAGAAAGATGGCGCTGATAGCATAAAAATGGGCTATACCTGGAACCAGCTAGAGCAAATGGCCCAGGATAAAGGACTCTGGAGATCTGTGGTTGGCGGCCCATACCCCGACTGGGGTGACGGGCATGAGTGAGTGAGTGAGTGACAATGCTGGCACAAGAACAAATGCTTATAAACTGGCCATGAACAAATTCAGACTGGAAATTAGAAGAAGGTTTCTAACCATAAGAAGGGTGAGGTTATAGAACAACCTTTCTGTAGCACTTGTGAGGGCAAACAAAATAACTTGTTTTAAAAGAGAGCTGAACAAATTTATGAGTGTAATTGTATAACAGGGTTGCTTGTGATTGTAACAGGCAGGGATTAGCAGCTCTGGGGATCATTTCTGGTTTGTCTTATGTTCCTAAGAGCTCATGCTTCACAATTCCTCACCTCCACCTGCCGCTTTCAGGAAAGGATTTCTTCCTCCTCTCAGTGTATTTTTGATCTCCTTCATCTAAAGCATCAGGCATGGCCATGGCTGGAAATTGGACATTGGAAGGGGAGGGCCAGGGCTCTGAGGTGGCTCCAAGCATTCTCTGTCTCAGCTGCTTGGCTGGCTGGTTCTTGCTTATATGCACAGGGTCTAACCGATCACCCTATGTGGGGTCAGGAAGGAATATTCCCCCAGGTCAGATTGGCAGTGACCTTCATGGGTTTTCACCTTCCTTTGCAGCATGTGGGTGCAGGTCACTTGCCAGCATATCTCGCTTAATCATTTCCCTGTATTGTGTGGCTCTCAGGCTCTGGTGCACCTCGGTCCCTTCTATCCTTTGTCTGAGGCATATAATAGTCTAATCTACTGTGGGTTGTAAAACTTCAAAACTTGTAAAACTAATGTTGGTTGTTGGGGTTTGCATGTGGATGCTTGGTGGTGCTGGTGGCCTGTGATATACAAGAAGTCATTACATAATCTAGTGGCCTTAAACTCTATGACTCTGGAACAGCATTGCATTACATGGGCATCAGACAGTGAAATTTTCCATGTCGGTAGAAAATGCAAGTGGTCAGTCCAGCTTCACTGTCCAAACTAAGTGAAATATAAAAAGGTTAGAACAAGTATAAACACTGAAATAAACTAGATCGTTAAATATTTGTAATAATCTAGGACATGTCTAAGATGTAGTGATAGAAGGGAGATTTGTTTCTAAGTATATGATGCATGATTCACTGTGACATGACTCCAATTTTACACTTGAGTAGCTCCATTGACCTCCATGGACTTACACCTGTATTTAACTGACGTAATGCAGCAATGAATCATGTCCATTCATTTTGTCTTGGCAGAGCCTGTCTAATACTTGGGTAACAACATCATGGTAGCAAATTTTGTCCCTGTAAAAAGCTTTCAAGCAATAAGATTCTAACTAATATAGCACCAGGATATAGAGCAATCAGATTGGTTGATGGGAATTTATACCAATATGAAAGTGGAAGAGAAATCTATCTATACAGTATAAAAACTTGGAAAGGATGAATTAAGACAATTAACAGATTTAACAAAAATGGATATCAATTTTAAAAGGATATGATATAGATCAGCAAGAAGCCATGGGCTTCATACAAGAACCAGTTGGTGAAATGCTATTGCCTGTGTTGTGCAGTAGGTCGGACTAAACGATCATAATGGTCCCTTCTGGCCTTAAAATCTATAAAATCTGTGACTAAAAATTAAGGCCTAGTTCTTGCACTAAGTGACTACCCAATAACTTTAATGGGCCTGCTCATGGTAATAAACTCTATGCTTGGTAGTTAGAACCTACAGGCCCAGGCCTGTAATTTTTATGTTTCTTTTAAGATACAACCTTGGAATTTGATGCACTCATTGTTTATGGTTTAGACTTTACTTACCTGAGGAATCTTCTCTCCACTTGCACCATTCTACTACACCTGGAATCAGTAAAGGCATTGGGTCTGGAGTCCCACAGGGATAAAAAGAGGGGCTGCCAGCCAGACACTGTGTTAGGTCCCAATGGCTTTAGATTTGGTTCTTGCTCTAGATCTGAAATAACCTGAATCTTATGACCTTTAGGGCATATTGCAAAGTTCCTTTCCCTCCCCAACCATTTAAAAATAGTGATAATTTTAAAGGCAGGGAATGTTGGCGGCAGATAGGGTTTATAAATTACCGTGACTTGCTGGTGATGGATTATCTGAAACTGTACTACTGCTCTTTGGTTATTTTTGTGGTGCATTTTAATATACTATCAAGGGAACCTAATGCACATGGAGATAGGTGTTCTTTTTAGATTTGCACAAATATAAATAAATTAATTATGGGCCACTTCATAGTGTCATTTTTATTGGTTTTCAGTTGCTGACACACTATACATACTAGTATAGCAATTTATACAAATTATGTTACTTACTTCTGGGAGACCGCCATGATGAAAAGACTAACTTCCAATAAGGGAACACTAGGGTATTATGAGGTCACTTCATTACATTTATCTTATTTTAGCCAAGAAAAATTCCATATTTTCACTGGGTAGGTCGTTATCTCAGTACAGCTAATACCCCATGCTATAGTAAGAGTGTGGCAGGACTCTGCTGTTGACCATCCCTGTCAAGAGGTATTAGAGCAGAGGTGGGCAAACTATGGCCCATGGGCCACATCCGGCCCATGGAACCATCCTGTCCAGCCCTTGAGCTCCCGGCTGGGGAGGTTAGCCCCTGGCTCCTCCCCTGCTATCCCCCCGCCCCTTCAGCCTCAGCTCACCGTGCCACCAGCGCTCTGGTCAGCGGGTCTGCGAGCTCCTGACGGCAGCGCAGCTGTGAAAGCCGCCAGCATGCCCCGGTGCTCTAGACTGTGTGGCAGTATGGTTGGCTCCGGCCGGACGGCGCGGCTGCCAGTCCTGGTGCTCTGAGCGGCATGGTAAGAGGGTGGGGAGCGTGTGTGGGGGGTAAAGGGCAGGGAGTCCCAGGAGGCAGTCAAGGGACAGGGAGCAGGGGGTGGTTAGATAGGCATGGGAGTCCTGGAGGGGCCTTTCAGTGGGCTGGGGTGTGGATAGGAGTCAGGGAACGGGAGGGGTTGGATAGGAGGTGGGGTCCTGGAGGGGCTGTTAGGGACGGGGTGTCCCGGGAGGGGGAAGTCAGGGGACAAGGAGCAGGAGAGGTTCTGAGGGGGGCAGTCAGGGTGCGGGATGTGGGAAGGGGCAGATAGAGGGCGGGGGCCAGACTGTTTGGGGAGGCACAGCCTTCCCTACCCAGCCCTCCATACAGTTTCGGAATCCCAATGTGACCCTCAGGCCAGAAAGTTTGCTCACCGCTATATTAGAGTCTTGCAAGAAAATGCAGTGATTCCTGCTCACTCATTATGGCAGATGTTTCATTAACTCTAACTGTGATATAAGGGAGATGGGAGTAGTAATTAGGACAGAGGAAGCCATGGGGACACTCAAGCTCACAGAGGGAGCAGAGGTTAGGGTTCTGTTTAGATTATAAAACCTAAACCCCAGCAAGTGGGTGGGTGTGAATTTGGATTTAGATTTTGAAGATGGGGGAAGAACTCAGCTCATCTAAGAGACAACTTCTTTTTTTCCTGGGAAGTTGCATATTGCAGTCGGGTGTTTGATCATATTAGAAACTAAGTGGTGAAATATCAGTGTAAGAAAAGTGACCTCATCTCTCATACAGTGCTCAGTTTAACATATAAAGTTCATTAACAGACAATAATGTGTACTTGTGGTTAAAATAACCTGCCTATCAGTTTAAAAGAGCTTAAGGTATAGTGACATCATAGGCAGTGTTAACAAAAGTCTCGTAAACTTCATATTTTTGGATAGCATCAATAATTGAGAAAAAAATCCTTTATTGATCATAGGTCACTCTGATAAAAATAATCAACTAAATAATGTCACATTTAAATATTGGGACTTTCAGAAAGGAAGCAAGTGCATTTCATGCAGTGATAGAGAAAGACTGTCAATTAGTTTTTTATAAACCCACTTCATGTCTTCCATAGTAGATATCAATACACTTTAAGTACTTTAGAAGTGACATATGGGGAATATGTCAGGAATTAAGACAGTAATTTACCTACTTATTATATATGTATTTTCAATTAACAACTGTTAATTGTTGCAACTTTTCCAGACTTGCCCATGTGCAAGTTTCAATAAAGCTCCTTTGGATCTGGGTTGCTTTTCAATTTGCACGGTTTTATATGTGTAGCTTTTCTTAATGAAAAAGGATAATTAGAGTGAATCCTGTGGTGGGGAAGTGTTAATAGTGAGATTGAGCATGGATGAGAGAGAATGGGCTGAAATTCAGTTCAGATAGAATTGAAGTGATGATGACAAGTTGGGAGAAGCAAAATGATTAGGGGTCTGGAGCACATGACTTATGAGGTGAGGCTGAAGGAACTGGGATTGTTTAGTCTCCAGAAGAGAAGAATGAGAGGGGATTTGATAGCTGCTTTCAACTACCTGAAAGGGGGTTCCAAAGAGGATGGAGCTCGGCTGTTTTCAGTGGTGGCAGATGACAGAACAAGGAGCAATGGTTTCACGTTGCAGTGGGGGAGGTGAAGGTCGGATATTAGGAAACACTATTTCACTAGGAGGGTGGTGAAGCACTGGAATGCGTTACCTAGGGAGGTGGTGGAATCTCCTTCCTTGGAGGCTTTTAAGGCCCGGCTTGACAAAGCCCTGGCTGGGATGATTTAGTTGGGAATTGGTCCTGCTTTGAGCAGGGGTTTAGGGTGACCAGACGTCCTGATTTTATCGGGACTGTCCCGATATTTACTTGTTTGTCCCGCGTCCCGACCGATGTTTGGTTGGGACACTGGACAAAGAAGCAATTTTTGCCCTCCACTGCGGCTCGCACCCCCCTCCCCGCCCCGACTCCACCCCCTCCTTCCCCGATTGGATATCTCCCCTGGCCCCGCCTCTTCCCCACGCACACCGCTTGCACGCTGATCAGCTGTATGGCGGCGGCGCAAGCGCTGGAGGGAGGCCGGACACCAGCGTGTGTGGCGCGGCCGCCATGAAGATTAAGAGGGTGGTGCGGTACAGCAGCTGCGCCTGCAGGCCAGCAGAGGAGGGATATGTGGAGGGGGGATGGAAGGAGGGGGGTCGGGCAGTTGCTCCGAGTCTGCGCCTCTCTCTTGGCGCGGCGGCTGTGGGGGGTCTGGGGTGCGGGCGCTGTAACCTGAAACCTCCCGCCCGTGAGTGGAGCGGAGGCGGCGGGGGAAGAAGGAAGCGGCTCGGCAGTCCCACACACACCAATGGGGGAGCGCTCCGGTTTGTTCACTGGAGCTTATGGCAGCTACAGGGTGGGGAAGGGAGGGTCTGTGCCTCCTTTGCGGGGCTCTCCCGTCCCCGGGTGTGTTCTCACTGCCCCCTGCTCCTGCGGCCTTCCCGGCCCCACCCCCCGGGACTTTGCCTCCTGCACCAGCCTTTGTGTGCGGAGGCGGGACAAGCCCGTGCCGGGAGGGCGGCTGGTTTTTAGGGCAGAGGAGCAGCCGAGCGCTGCATCTTTGATTGCAGAGCGGGGGGGGGGAGGGCAGCCAGCGGCTCCAGAGGATTGGGGCGGGGCTCTGGTGGCTTTTTTTTTTTTTGCTCTGCCCCTCCGCCTCCCCTCCCCCCGGCATCCCGATATTTCATCTTTGGTATCTGGTCACCCTACAGGGGTTGGAGTAGATGACCTCCTGAGGTCCCTTCCAACCCTGATATTCTATGAATCTATGATACTGATATCGCCCAGTTACTTTTAAATGGCCATATCAAAGCAATGGATATAATAATTGTCTCAGTCTTTGTCTAGCTAGGGGACAACACATTAAAATCTAATGCACTGTGGTTCAGTGTGTTTGGGGTGATTGTGCTGCTAGGTCGAAAGCTTGAGTATCATAAGTAGGGGTTATGATGCATATCAGCCTAGCTTCCAGAGGGTGGGGATCTTAAAACCATATGAGCAGCAGGGAAAAGAGTAGGATTTGGGGAGGGCTGGTGTTTGGTTGTGGTAAGGCCTCTTTGTGCAGCATAAATGGGCTTTAAATGAAACAGCCCCCAGAGAACACACTGTGTGTAAAGGGCCTCTATACCTTTGTTTTAAGATCCCTACCGTCAGCCCTGCTTCATGGCACTAAAGTAGGGAGCAGACTGAGGCCATGTCTACACTTCAGCCTGCGTCGTCATAACTTATGTCACTCAGGGATGTGAATAAACCATGAGTGAAATAAGTTACACTGACATAAGGTTCTGCTGCTCGTGGAGGTGGTTTTATTATGCCAACGGTAGAGCTCTCTCCCATTGGCATAGACCATCTTCACCAGGTGTGCTGCAGCAGTACTAGGGTGACGAGACGTCCCGATAAAATCGGGACCGTCCCGATATCTAGGCGTTTTTCATGGTACACTGCTTTTTTTAAAATTTTTGCTCCGCCAGTGACCCTCCCCCTCTTAAACAGCATGATTTTTTTTTGCAGTTCATTGCAACCATTTATTTAAATTTTAGCACATGTAACAACTCCCTCAGCCTTGACTCTTAGAAGTGCTAAGAAGACACAATTAAAATATGTCTCTACAGATCAGGATTGGAAACACACTGGGGGTTAAAATGTGGTTTAATCCAATTTAGATAACTCTGCTAACCAAAGGTGTTACATAGATTGCATTCTCAGGGGCATTAATTGCTTATCAATAGTGACTTTGAGTTGTCTTTTATATATATATAATTAATGTTTGTGTGTATGCTATTCAGAATTTGATTTTATGATTCATATTACTAGTTGAGGAATAAGTGTTTTATACTATAATGAGCTCAGATTCCACCCACAGTAGCATGCATGGCCCAGGACACAATACAGACTGTAGTGAAACTGATTATAGTAAAGTAGAAGGTATTGATTTGTTTGAATGCACTACAACAACTGCAATTCCAGTTATAGTAAATATCTGCTAGCAGCAAAAGTTATTTTCCTAAGAGCTAGACACTCTATACATAGGGAGAAATCCACAAAGAGACTGTTGCAATGCTGAGAGTCACAGCACCTAGGTTTTAGGTGCCTAGAAAATTCACCGGATCAACCTTGTGGTCCAGAAAGCTGAGTTAGGTAGGTTAGCAGGTGGGGCTGGGCTTGGGGTCTCCCATCTGGGTGCCCTAACCACTGGACAAGAGAGTCATTCTCTCTCTCTCCCTTGTTCTTTTTGGTCCAGTGACTATTTAAATGCAACAGTCATTGGACCAGAGAGAGAGAGACTATGACCTTGTAGCCTCTACATCCACCTACTGGATTTTGAGTAGGACCAGAAATGTAGGAACCAAGTGAGTTTAGATGCTTATTGGGGTCAGCAGGAATTTTGTCGATCACAGTGGAGCCAAAATTGGGACTTACATAACTTAAGTCTGAGGTTTAGGTGCCCAAGTGCCATTGTGGATCCCACTTCTAGAGAGCAACAGCCTATGCCCTGAAGAGTTTACAGTCTAAATAGACAGCAGACAAAGGGTGGGCAAAAGGTATATAACCTGCAAGGAGAAGACTAAAAGCCTCAGTTCCCAATGTATGACTGACACAATTAAGCTCTGAATCCTGTTAATAGTTACTAACCATTGACTTCAACAAAACTATTCATGGCATCAAACACTATGCTTGGTAGTAACATTTTGCAGGGTCAGATCCACTGTTTTTAGAAGAGAGGTGAATACAGGGAAGTTATTCTAACCTATTCTTTCAGTTCAGGGGGAAGAAGAAGTTAACAAGATGCTCCCAAGAGCTCCCTGCAGTCATAGGTGCAGGTACTGGGGGTGCTGCCACACCCCGTGGCTTGAAGTGATTTCCATCATATACAGCGTTTACAATGTTTGATAGCTTTTGGCACCCCCACAATACAAATTGTTCCAGCATCCCTGCCTGTATTGTGTCACTGGGACAGCAGAATATAAAGGAGGAAGGGAACAGAAGAATTATTTTGAGAGACTCCAATATTTGCCCATTAGTGATGGAGGCCATTAGTGGCTTACCTCAGTGACTTCAGGGAAGTTAGATTGGTGTAAATCTGGACTCTGAGTAACTCAGTAGAATCTGGCCAGTGGTATTTTTCTTCCATGACTGCAGAATCCTAAGTTCTGTGGCAAGATTCCTCACACTGCAAAAGTATTTTAGAAGCGGCATATGGAAGTGTGAACAACAACAGAATCATCAGGGCTGGGTCCAATCCTGTTTTCATTGTCACTACCAAGATTTTTGTTAACGTAATCCAGGGGTAGGCAACCTATGGCACATGTGCCGAAGGCGGCATGCAAGCTGATTTTCAGTGGCACTCACACTGCCCGGGTCCTGGCCACCAGTTTGGGGGGCTCTGCATTTTAATTTAATTTTAAATGAAGCTTCTTAAACATTTTTAAAACCTTATTTACTTTACATTCAACAATAGTTTAGTTATATATTATAGACTTATAGAAAGAGACCTTCTAAAAATGTTTAAATGTATTACTGGCACGCGAAATCTTAAATCAGAGTGAATAAATGAAGACTCGGCACCCCACTTCTGAAAGGTTGCCGAACCCTGATGTAATCAATGGGGGCAGGATTGGGCCCTTTAGAATTCCTATCCAAAGGAAACTCTAACTCCAAACCTTTTACGGTTTTCCCATCCCTTAATAAATGAGGATCTTAAAAGCTCTGTCATCTGTTTGATATCATTTGCCTCAAGCCTCATGGCAATTTGTTTTCTGAAATATTCTAATGTAGTTCGGATGTTGAAACGGTAGGTCAGTCAATCACACTGTTTGTTCCCAACAATCTTTTTGATGCAAAAGAGTTTCCATTTCATTTTCTAGCAACAGAAAATAAAACTGGATAATTATTCCCCCTACAGGGTTTCATCACACTTCTATTAATGAAGGTGCATTCTGATCTAAGCTGAAGATTCAAATGCTTGCACCTTCTAGTGGTATTATTAGTGTCTTTACAAAGTAAACAGAAAAAAACGTATTCTTAAAAGTTAAAACTTAAAGAAAACAGAGGAAAACAGAAGCTCTTGTTTTATTTCTTTCATAACAAACAATGTGCCATTCGATTCTTCTCTGACAATGTCTTAGACATTTGAAAACTACTTTGTTCGGAGCTGAATTATTCATTTTTTCTTTCCTTCTTCCAATAAAAAGGAAAGCACATGGAATCAAAATAGGTGGAACCACCTGTTCCAATACTTATATATAACAGAGTTCACCATTATGAAAACATTTACCTACACAATCAACACCAGTTTTCCTATTCAAAGCATGGTGGAAAATCTAAAACACTTTTGCATTGTAAGTAGTGGTAAATGTTATCTTTAGGTGTGGTAACTGTAACTGCTTTCAATTCAATTAACTGACAAGTGATATCTTGACCAAAACACCAGGGATTGAATGGGGGACCTCTAAAGCTAAAAGCACTTTAGCTACAGAGCCATGGCTTTCTGACTGTGCTTGTATTAATTTATATGGAATAGATGGGCCAAAAGAATCAAAGGTGTTAATGTTTAACATTAAACAGTTTTAAACAAGGTGCAGGATTTGCGGTACAGGGACCTCAACCTGTTTAGTACCATGACAAACACACCATTGAAACATTCTTTAAACCTTTTATTAAAGGTGCAGAAAAGCAGGAAACAGTCAAAGCATGAATATAAAATATTAAATCAGGCTTCCATTCTAACAACATCTCTTGTTCCTTTTTTCTTTAGCTGGAGAGAGTGTTCAGAAGGAAAAGCACAATACAGTTTGACAGCCTTTTAAATGGTATTAAAGATGGTAATAGCTGTCCTTTTGGGAGAAAATTAATTGAGATGGGCTTGAGAGGTCATTGTTAGAGTCCAATCCTGTTTCCTAGAAGACAAAAGAAAACAAATACACACAAGAGGAGAAGGAAAAATACAGCAAAGATACAAAATGCATCCCGTCTCTGGTGTTGACTCATATTCACAACCTCACTGCTGGAGCACACAGTTTTATTAGCTACTCCAAGACCTGGCAGGCTTGTCCCAACATTAGGTGGCTGTTCAGGGCATTGTTTTTAGTCGCCCTCTGGGCAAAAGTTCACAGCAGCGTTACAAAATATTCAGTCTTGTCTTGCTAAACAAGACTCTTATTAAATAGAAGGCAAAAGGAGGATGATAGAAAAGAAAAGAAGTAAAATGGGGGAGGAAAAGGACATACAAGGAGCAGTGGGAGAAGGACTCACAACCTGGGTGGAGTTCAGGATTTGCAGGCACTAAGGGAGGTTTTGATTTTATCTGGGTATGTCTAAACTGCAATTAAACACCAATGGCTGGTCAGTTCACTTGACCTTGCAGGGCTCATGCTACACCACTATCTAATTGAAGTGTAGATGTTTGGGCTCAGGCTGGAGCCTAAGCTCTGGGACCACATGAGGGGGGAGGGTCCTAGGCCTAAATATCTACACTGCAATTAAATAATCCCGTAGCTTGAGGCCTCTGAGCCCAAGTCAGCTGACACACGCCAGCTATGGGTGTTTAATTGCAGTTTAGACATACTCTCTCAGGCTTAGTATGAAGAAGGTACAAGGTCCCATGAGAGAGTGGGAATGGCTGCCATGTTGATAAAGCTCACTGCAGTAGTTGCTGGCAGACGACTACTTCTTCTGCTAATTTTTTTCCAAAAATCTTCTTTATGAGAACCCCTAAAGGGATTGTTGGGTGGAATAGTCCAGCCTCATTATTTTATCCACAAATAGGCTTGGTTTCCAACATACCAATTTGGGTTCATTGATTTTCAGTCTTCTGCTGCCCATGTTTACCAGTCATAATCTTAACACATCCCATGAGCAGTATCAGTAAAACCGTTTCTCTTTAAGTGAATTCAGTCTCTCTCTCTCTCTATCTCCTTCTTACATCAATTCTTAGATAGTTTCATATAACAGGTCATTGTGACAATTTATGAACTTTCCACTCACTTTTTACAGCTGAGCTTACAATTCAGGGACATTTATAGGACCAATTATCACAGTTATCTAACAAACTGAAATCCTCTATGGATAG
Source organism: Malaclemys terrapin pileata (assembly GCF_027887155.1). Taxonomy (NCBI): domain Eukaryota; kingdom Metazoa; phylum Chordata; order Testudines; family Emydidae; genus Malaclemys; species Malaclemys terrapin. Next base: position 181,827,447 of record NC_071506.1, read on the forward strand.
GCACAGAGGGGGACCTGGAATACATTCACCAGTGGTTTACATTAGCACTCCTTAGCTACCACAGTACCACTGCCAGACATTCCATCCACCTCTAAGAGCAGTGCTTCCTAGAAATGTCATTGTGCCAGAGAGAGTAATTATTATTACTGCAGGGCCATTTTGATTTCTATGAATGCAATATAAAACTTAATGACACTTGCCATGGGTTCAATACAGTGGCTATATTCAAGGTCTGTCAACCTAGCAGGTACTCTTTCACCACAGCAGATACTTTTTAAAGTGTGACCACTGCATATGTTGGCATAGGTGGAACAATCAAGGCTCTAAAAACTATAGGACGTATTGTGGCTCCCTTGAATGTTTATACAGCTTCCATCAAAGGCTACAGGAGCCAGAGATATACAACTGAAGCCAGACTAACTGTAGAGCTGAGTGAAGTTTTTCAGATGAAACATTTTTGTCCACCAAACAACAGATTCAGGTTGACCTAAACATTTTGTAGACTTTAGCCAAAAGGAAAAAAAAAAAATCTTGGAAATATCAAAATGAAACATTTTGATTCTTCAAGCTAGAGTTATATGTGGATTTAGATACCATTGACATAACTGATGGGGGAGGTGGTGTCCCCTTTATAAACTTTAACCCAGGGATTAGGTCAGTCACTTGGGATGTAGGAAACCAAGATTCAAAACCCGACTGGAGCCCAAGTCTCCCATGTCACTAGGGAGTGTCTGAACCACCAGGCTATAGAGCTAGATTGTTATCTCCCCGCCCCCCCCCCCAAAAAAAAAAAAAAAAAAGAAAGCAGGAGAATGGAATCTTGATGTTCTCTTCCTTGTTTCTGCCAAATATTTGTATCAGGGCAGGAACTGCCCCCATACAGTCAACCAAATACATCAAATATTTTGGAAACCCTTCTGTGCTTTTGTATTTGCAGCATTTTGCCTATTTCTTCACTTGCAACTCGTAAACTGATTATCTTTATACTAAGAGTAATGCTGTCTTCATAATATATAACTTGTGACAGGTTTATGAATATTTGAATGGCTATTAATTGATTCACATTTGTAGCTCTACTTTCCCACCCCACCCTCCACACTAAATATTTGATAGAAATAGTACCCTATATCATGAGACAATCAAATCATCAACACAACATAATTTAGCTTTTTACAAGTGTCCTCTAAACCACAACATCAATAGTAGCTATGAACAAACAGTAAAGATAAGTGTGTACTTAAATATCCTGGGTAGTAAAGTACTCTAACATTCTGACCCAACCTGTAGCTATAAAAATGTACCATTGCCTTATGAAAGATGAGAAAAGAAAAATAAATAAATACAAAACTAGATACTAAAGTTAATAAAGAGGCACTTTTAGTATACAACCACTATTAACAAAGCAACCATTCTACAGCTGTAGTTGTGGGTCTTTACCAAATTTAAAGGGCTGGGTTCAGAAAGGCACGCTGGGAAATAACCTTCCTATAAGAGGACAACCCTCATTGAGAAGTGACGTAGTCTATATAGTCATTGAGAACGTACTTCCGGGGGGGAGATCAGGGAAGCGTTTGTTTTTCACAGACTCTGAAGAACTGTGAGTAAATTATCACAAATCTGTAAAAGTTGTTTTCTTGATCTGAAATGTTTCTGTTGTAAAAATGCTTTCTCTTCATTGTGGTATGAAACCATATGAGTTAGTCAAGGGTCTACTGTTATATAGATTTACAGCTGAGTAGGGAGGCTACTTCAGAGTGTAGACTGAAAAACCACAAGTTATTCTACTGTTGTTTTAGTTCTGAGGAGGGTAACAGATTCCCCAGGTGGGATTTGGAAAAGGAATTTGTTTCTCAATAACTGTAACAAAACTTTGACTCCTACTCCAGAAAAAAAAACGTATAAATCTATAAAAATGATTGTGAATGGGTTCAGCACAACTGTTCCTGAGTATGCAGAAACAAGAGTTATCTCTTCAAAAATTGTTTTAAAGATTATAATTTTTTTTCAGTTTTATTTGCCTTATGGTTTTGACCTTTTAAGGATCACACTTTCATGGTTTTTTTTTTCTGTAACAATGAGGGTTCAGAAATCTCAATTTTCAGTTAAAAATATTTTGCTCTCTTAATTATATAATTAGCAGCTGGGGCTTTAAGAAATCATGAGGCTCATGATGAAATTGCCAGAGTCAGCAACACTGTTGCAGTTAAAGTTATTGTTCAATGCTCCTCACTGAAGTTTCATGTACTTGAGCTAAAATGGAGCCAGTAGCTTTAAGATATGTAAGTATAATTTGGTTTACTGCTGGCAATGTGAGTGGTTCAGTGCAGAGTTGGGGTACTGGAGATAGAAAGAGGCTGGATGTGGAGTAACTTCAGCACAGGGACTGAATGTGTTGTCTATTTCTGGATTATCTGTGGTGGCTACTTCCTGTGAGTGGAATTTTGCAAAGGTAAAATAGAAGGCGAAGTAGCAAGACAATACCTATTGGAACCTGTGTTTTGAATATATAGATTTCTGTAGGGGCCATGCGATTGAGCAGCCATGTTGCTTTGGAACTTAGTAATGTTCTGTCACCTTTATTTATTAATTACTCCTGAGGGCATTCTGAACCCCAAAATTAAAAATTCTGTGCACAGTATTTTAAAATTCTGCAAATTTTATTTGTCAATAAATAAATGCAGAGGCTCCAGCATGGCAGTAGGGAGCACAGGCCACTGTCTGTACGATGGTGGGAGATCACTCTTCAGGCTCCCCCACCTCCCCCCATGCCCCAGGGACATGGCCTCAGTGGTGAGGCTGCACCCAACTCTGACACAACACAAGGCCTGGGCCTTCTCCTTTGTGCCAGGTGCAGCAAGTGTGGGGCAGGCAGGCTCAACCAGGCAGGATCCAAGTGTGGAAGGGCTCAGTGTGGAGGGGATCTAGCTGTGGGGTAAGAGGATTCTGTGTGGGACAATCTGGATTTAGGAATCTCAGTGGGGGGTAGTCTGGATGCAGGGGTGGTGTTCTGGAGTCAGGAGGGCTCCAGATGCAGGGGCTGAGGTTCAAAGGGGTAGAGTTCAAGTATGGAGGGATAGGGGGTTCTGGGTGTACAGAGTGAGGCTTGGCGGGGGTGTTTAGGTATGAGAGATCTGGATGCATAGGGGTTCAGCTGATGGGGAAGCAGCTCCCTGTACAGTGACTCTTCCCTCCTCAGCTGAGGAGCGATGGGGGCAGGAAGCAGGGGAGGATGCTGAGCTTCCTGCAGCTGAGGGAGGTTTCTGGGGGTGGGTCTGACACAGCCCCAGCCACTCCTTGCAGGGGAAGAGGAAGTCCTGTCATCTCCTGCCTCCAGCCCAGCTGGGACTAGCAGCTGATCCTGGTTCAGGGTAGGAGCCACTGGCTGTGATGTCCCCAGTCCTGCAGTGATTTACTTCTCTACCGGCTGCTCCACGTGCCTGAAACTATGTACCTGTGCAGCTAGGAAGTGGTGTGTGACTGCTCTTGCAGCTTCCCTTTGCTTCCCTGTCAGAAAGTCATTTTTATGCAGGGATGCAAATAAATCTGCGGGGGACATGAATTCTGTGCACGTGCAATGGCGCAGAATTATCCCCAGGAGCAATTAATGGGAGGGGAGTTGTCTATTGCTTTATACTGCACACACAAGAGCTCAATGAGTTCCTATTTTCAGAACAAAATGTATAAACAAAACTATTTTTTATCAAATGAAATCATGTCAGTTCTGATCTCCATTAGTTGTTTTTGTTATGTTTCACTCATGAGAAGAATACAGCCAAGAACACTTGTTTTAGCTCTTAAATCCCTCCTTCCCTAAAAGAAAAAAAATTAGTAGGTGTGTTGCGTAAGAGGTTTAAGAACTGTGTAGTTTTTGCAGCTGGAACACTTTGAGATTGCAAAGCTCCAAAGGCTTGTCAGACAGTAGTGGCTGTAATGAAATGGAGGCTGGATATTGAACTCCAGAATAAAGTGGAGCTCCATATAACTTTTAAATAATGGACCCTCACATTGTTCTAATTGGATTGTTGTTGTTTTTTTCTGCTCCAACTAAACTAATTAAAAAGCTATATCTGTCTAATTGGATTTTAGGAGATATGACAAAATTAAAACTTTGGGGAAAAAAATCATAGTTCTGCAAAGTTCCACTCCCCCCTCACCCTAATGTCAATTATGCATTCATCACCCTTGTTGTACCACCTGGCAGGTTCCAATTAACTTTTCCACCTTTGTTTGTGTTGATGTGCTGCTTAAATATTTATAAAGCCACTGGAACAGAAATGTCTGCTAATACCTATATAAAAGATGAGCAAGCACTCTGCGGGCAGACTGTGTGGTGTATATGATGCTTCATCCATGCACACAAACACACACCAAGCACATGCAAAATTGAAATGCCAGGTTAATGTAGCTTTCGCTGATCTATGTAGATAGTTAAAGTAGCTTATTGTGATGTAGTTAAATGAAGCATTTGCCCAGTTTTGACAGAGTTTCAAATAATAAACAGTGAAATAAAATTGTCTATATTGTAATTTGTGCTCAAGAATAAAGAGATTCTGTGGGACTTGACAATAAAAGCAACTTATGCAGGTACAATAAAAAGAAATCTATCTAGACAATGTAGATGACCAAATTTTCTCTATTAGATGGTAGTGATTAATATATGAATCTCCTGGAAGAGAGAAGTCTCACCAAGCACAAAAATCTGTGGAGTGATGTAAAGAATGCAACATAACGTAGGGCTGATATGTTGTAAAGTGCTGAGAATCTTCAACTCTTCTTGATTTCACTGACAGATGAGGACGTGAGACACCTCACAGAATTCAATTTCTGCTTCGCAAATGATAATATGAACCACAGAAAGATAACCAGGAAGGGGGAAGATTTATTCCCGGGTGGAGAGGAGAATGAGAGTGAGATTATTCCACCTTTATGCATGTTGAATAACATTTTCTTTGCAAGTACTCCCACTGAATGTGAGAAAGGGTGGAAAATCTTGTCCTAAATGTTCATGGCCAGAGAGCAGAGGAAAACATTCTGCCTCCCTTACTCATGTGGGATAACAGTTTACTTTGTTGGGATTACTTGTAGAGTACAACTCAACATGAGTAAAGAAGGCAGAATATGACCAGAGTTCAGAAGGGTTTGTGATAACTTCCTTGGCTTCCTTCTACAAACATTCTGCAAGATAGTGCAGTAGGTATCATGGTAAAATCCAAATTGTGTGGAGTAACCAAAGGCAGGGGAGTTACTCCTGATTTTACACCACTGTAACTAAAGGCAGGATTTCATCCATGGTACAAGTCTAAACCAAGCGTATTTAAAATCTACATATTCAACAGTGTTTAAATATTTTATACCAACAGATTATTTTAGAATACAGCTCTCTGCGATTTTTTTAAATATAAATTTTATTCAATATTTTAAGTAGTTAGAGAATCATGTCTCCATATCAGTACTGTTCCTACATATTTGTAGTGGAAACACAAGAATAGTCCAGCAGATAGCCCCTTTTTTCAATTGCCTTCCTTCTCTTCCAACCTTCCTGCATGTGCTCACACACTGAGATTTACACCACACTTGCCCTTACTATCCCGTTCAAATTTAAAAAAGAAGCTATTACTGCTATTCTGAGCAATGAGTAGGTGAGACTGGGAAACAGGCTATGTCATAAGTCTTTCCTGACTTGCTGTTAGTGCTGTCTGCCTCAAGGGTAACTAATCCTCCTGATCGAAGAGGCAGATAAGCGTCTAATACTTGTATCTCCGCATTGTTGTTTGAGAGGCAACTGTTACCAGGAATCTCCGACCATTGGTGACTTTAACCACAACAAAGCATGGCTTCTGTGTGTTTGCCTTTCTGAATAGCCTCATAACTCCTTGCTGTAGTTCAGGACAGTTTGGTTTCTACCTGTGCCTACATATCTTGGGAAATCTAACAAGAATCTAGTGAATCGTGCTGGAGGTAGGGTACAGTTGATGTGTTCTGTTCCCAGTATCAGTAGGCTGCCTTCTTTTCCGATACACCATTTTAGCTTGAATTTGTCCACAAGGTGAGTTAAAAATATGTTGCTTGTTTGCAAACCAGATGCATACAGCTGTCAAATGACAGCCGCCTCTTTCTGGCTATTCTGTATAAACAGGCGAGTCTTTTGAACCAATGCATAGCAACTGGTGTTTGATGATGATCCAGTGAAAGTACTTCAGGGAACAATTTCTAGTGTAAGCTATTTGCACCCAAAGGATCACTTTTAATCAAAATATGTAATCTTGGATTCACCCCTAAAGTGTGCTATCTGCTTGGTGTGCCAATTATGCACTCACCTTTCACTTGCACTCTGTTTGCACTGTTGTATTAATGTAACTGGAATAAATGGCTCAAAAATGTTAATATAATCCAGTCACAGTCCAACATTAAACAATGTTAAACAAGGTCTGAGGTTTGGTATATAGAGACCTCTGCCTGCTTAGTACCATGACAGACATAATTTAAAATCCTTTATACAATTTTATTAAAGACATCAAAAAGAAGGGGAAAAACCCACAACTAAAATGAAAGCCTTACTTAATACTTTAACAGCACTTCTCTTTCCCTTTTTCTGGGAAGAGTTTTTAGAAGGGGGTAGGGGTCTCTTGCTCAACAGTATCTTAGATGGTAATTGTCATTTTGGGTACAAGAGAATAAGTTAGTTGAGAGAGGCTGAAGCTGTTGTTACTGCTATTATTACATTACAATCCCTCTTCATCTCAGGTGGTGGTCAGGGCTCAGCTGTGGCTGGTTGGGGTAGCAATGTCATCCAGATCCTTTCTCTGCCCAGAGGTGGGCAGGACATCCCTCAGGATTAGGAGAAAGAAGGTCTGTGGTCCCAGATGGTGGGGGCAGCCATGATGCTAAGGCTCTGACCAGTAGCCTCCATCTGTTCTTCCCTCTGTTCTTCTATCTCAGTGTTTCCCAAACTTGGGACGCCGCTTGTGTAGGGAAAGCCCCTGGCGGGCTGGGCCAGTTTGTGTACCTGCCGCGTCCGCAGGTCTGGCCGATCGCGGCTCCCACTGGCCGCAGTTTGCTGCTCCAGGCCAATGGGAGCTGCTGGAAGCGGCGGCCAGTACGTCCCTCGGCCTGTGCCACTTCCAGCAGCTCCCATTGGCCTGGAGCAGCAAACCGCGGACAGTGGGAGCCGCGATCGGCCGGACCTGTGGACACGGCAGGTAAGCAAACTGGCCTGGCCTGCTAGGGGCTTTCCCTACACAAGCGGTGTCCCAAGTTTGGGAAACACTGCTCTATTTGTTCCAGTGCTTAATTTGAAATAAGAGGTGTCATAGCTCAGGCAAATAGGTGCCAGGGCTCAGGCAATTTTTTTTTTACTTCCATAACTGATGCAGGAAGCTCAGAGGTGTCAGGGTTATGAACTGCCAAGCCTAGAGGTGTCGGGGCTCAGCCCTGGCACAAATTAAGCACTGATCCATTTTTTTCTTCTCCCCACTCCAAGTTTTTCTTTCTTTAAGGACCCCAAAATGGAGTAGTGTTTAGAATAGCCCTTTACCTCACTATTTTGTCCCCAGTGAGACCTAATATCTGACATGCCAATTTTGGTTCATTTACTTCTGGTTCCACATAGTTTTTAACAAGCATAGTTTCAACCGTCCTTGAATTATATCAGCATGGCCTTTTTGATTTTGACTAATCCAGTTATTTGTCTAGCTTTCTTGCACCTATTCCCACCACCATTTGTTGTTATAAATTATTGTGACATTTCATGAATTTATACTCCCAATTAGGGTAAATGTGTAGGCCCAATTACTGGAACAGCACCTCCCTCTGAAAATGTGCAGATACAGCTAAATACAGGGGTTCAAACTGTGGACATCAAGACCAGTATTTTTAAAAGTGGCTTTTTCCCCCGTATGTCTCAGTTCCTGGGTACCCATACCTTCAGCCTGATTTTCCAGGGCAAGGTGCATTCCAAATTAATCAATAGGAGCTGTAGTTGCTCAGTACCTCTAAAAGGCAACGTGTAGGTGTCCAACTTTGTGGTTGCAAAACCAGCAATCATTTTTTTTAAAGATAAGTCTTTAATTTATAAGCTGTAAACAGATTTATGGCAATATCACAATAAAATATAATAGTTTTTCATTATTGCTATTGCTAACTTAAAAAATGTAAGGCCAAAACCTGCTTCCACTGAAGTCAATAGCAAAACTCCTACTGACTTGAGTGGGAGCAGGTCTTCTATACATAGCTTTCCAAGCATTTCAGAGAGATCCTTTTATACATTGGAATAGCTTAGGGAAATGCTTTCTTAGGATAGTGCCTTGTAATAGGCTTAAAAAAGCCAACATGCAACCCAAAGTATTGCATCATAAATTATCTTCTGAATCTAGGGTAATGAAAAGATCAGCAGAGAGGAAGCAGTCTTGATCTCTTCAGCAGAAAGTGGAAATTATAGTTTCAGTGCCTGGGTAGTATATGATGTTACAAAAGCCTTTAAATACACCATTCTATTTGCCTTTCCACCAAACAAGTATCTAGGTTCTTAGTAAATGGATGATTGTCTGCTATCCTTTTTATAGAAGATGCACTTTCAGTAGTAACCACTGTAAAAAGAAAACTGGAGTGCATTCTCCAAGTATAATAAGAAATCTAAACTAAAAATGCCAAGTAACCTCCTTAAGAGTTGAGGCCCTAAGAAGACACAATATGATCAAGTCTGTCAGTTACTTTTTTTGCCTTCTAGAAAGTGTGCACTATACATTTTCACCCCTTTTTATAAATAGATCAAACATGCTTATATACGTTAACTGGGACTAGCCTCTAGCAGGCTCTTAGCTGGGCATGCACTTGGGGGAAGGGAGTAAGGAAACTTTCAGTGTAGGGCTGCTTCAGAGATGATCACGAGAGGAAGTGTGGTGTAACAAAGAGGAGGGTTTTTTTCGGGGGGGGAAGGTTAGGAGCAGCCATGAGTTGGCCAACTCTCCACCACAATGCATCAGACAGCAGAGCTGGCCAGTCACATGGGGTAGGGAGTATGCGCCCTCATTTCAAGGTGGACAAAGTTTGTGCACACCAGAAAACTCAGAATATTGCCAGTGTTCTTATTCCTCAGTAGAGCTTTGCACCACCCACAGTGCATGGCTGTCTGTCAATCTAGCGCTTTAAGGAAGAGAAATCCACAGGTCACAAAGTATGTAATATTGTTTGGCTCCTAATAGACAAAGATGGAAAGATAGTGGGACCAACAAATCACAGAATCATTATCTGGGAGAGGGAATGGCTGCTGCACCAGGAAAGTCATTTAAATATAATGGTTTGATTCCAGACATTGTAATGTTTAGGTTTTGGAGAAGAAGGTTTAATGTATTGGGGTGTCAGCTGGCCTCAACTGAAATACATTTTTCAGCCTTATCTCTAACAACATGCTTTGTCTGCAAATTGTTTAACTCCTACTAGGCAGAGCATGTATGATAGAATGTCAGCTATTCAATATATAACACCACCACATTGACAGTTTAGGACAAACAGGGCTCAAATTGCATCCCTTGTATGCCTGAAACTCACTTTGACCTGAGCCTGACCCCAGGATCAGACTGTAAATGAAGGATACCTTGCCCATTTGAAACTGGGGGGGGGGAAGAGGGGAGGAAATATAATGGTGTGAGTTAAGTAGATTGTACTTGAGTGGCAGAAAAAAATGCTATGCTTGAAAATAACTGGTTGCGTAGATCTTATGAGAAGGGTTGAATATACCAGATTTTCCAAACCAGCATAGGCCATCTCTTTACAAATCTGACTCATAATTAAATTAAGCAGCACCGTACTATTTATTGGAAGTTGATTTATATGTTGACTGTTCACAGGGTTCTGCTTGCTGCTGACATCCATAGGAAAAAAACAAACAAACCACCAGGCGATCTAAGTTTTCCTGGGAGATCATGCATCATTAGAACAATTAAAAAACAAACAAAAAAAAACCCTAATGGATATAAATTAAAATTAAGCCCTAACATATCAGGTTCTTCAGTTCCTTAATAAGTTGATTAAAATAGCAAATTATTTGTTGGGGGTGGTGGTTGTTCTTTTAGGAATGAAAATCTAACCTATCAGGATTTACAGAACTTTTCTTTAAAGAAAGAAACTTTGCTACAGAAATTTCTACAATTAAGGTTTCCATTCCATGCCCCACCCAACTTCCAAAACTTATCACAGTGAAACCAAGAGGTTAGAGCTAAAAAAAATCCCATTTTTTTTTAATTAAAGGTTATCTATATCTTTTCTTGTTAAAGAGGTTTTTATATACCTATGAAGCAGAAGGGTTTTTTCCCCTCTTGTTAATAGAAAGATAGCAAAAATCTAAAATAAAAATACCCTGATTATCCAAGCTCTAGGGGCATTCAGTGCATTAATACTTTTAACTATTTTATTTGAAATTCTTTTTAAAACACCCTGCACTAGTAGAAATTAAGTAAAAACCTCCAGAATACATCATTCTTTGACATTACTAATACATGACATCCCATAGGTTACATTAATATTTTTTAAAAAGTATTTTTTCTAAAGTCAAGTAGAAAACATTTAAAACTTCTCGACAACATGAAATGTTTAAGTTGTGTCTGAGTTAGAGCTGAAGACTGTTAAATTCTTATTGCATCTGAAACATAGAATATCCTTAGTCTCACTGATATTAAATATTTTTATCAATGACCTGGAAGAAAACACACATAAATTTTGCAGATGATCCGCAGACAGGGGGAATGATGAATGAGGATAGGTTACTGATAAAGAATTATCTGGATTGATTGGTAAACTGGACATAAGTAAACCATTTGCACTTTAATACAGGCAAATGGAAGGTCATTCATCTAGAAACAAAGAATGTAGGGCATACTTACAGGATGATGGGATCTAGGATAGTGGATCATCAGCTTCACATGAGCTCCAAATGTAATGCTGTGGCCAGAAGGGCTAATGTGATCCTTGGATGTATAAACAGGGGAATCTAGAATAAAAGTAGAAAAGTTTTACATTACCTCTGTTTGGCAGCTGGTGCAACTGGGATTCTGGCTGGTTCTGGCATCCACAATTCAAGAAAGATGTTGATAAATTAGAGAGAGTTCAGAAAGGAGCCAAGAGAATGATTAAAGGATTAGAAAACATGCCTTCATAGTGGCAGACTCAAGTAGCTCAATCTATTTAGTTTACCAGACAGAAACCTAAGGGATGACGTGATTAGTCTATAAGTACTTACATGGGGGAACAAAAATGTGATCGAGGGAGATTTAATCTCTCGCACAAAGTATAATGAGACATATTTTTTCAATAGTGAGGGTAATTAATAATTGGAATGATTTACCAAGACTTGCAGTGGATAATCTATCACTGGAAACTTTTAAATCAATATTGGATCATTTTTCTAACAGCTATACTCCAGTTCAACAACTACTGATCTTGAAGAAGCAACTAATTCAAAGAAGCTCTATGGACTGTATTTATGCAGGAGGTCAGACTAGATCATCACAATGGGCCTTCTGCCCATAAAATCTGATAATGTGAATAGCCATGGTGGGATGTAGAATACTATACAAAGAAGGCTGTTGGTTGGTTGTCATTATGGGTACCAATTCAACAAAACATCTAAGTGCATCTTAACTTTAAACGTGCTTACATTTTGATTGTATTGGCTGTGACTTGATGAGGAAAAGTGTGTTTTTGTCAAATAATATTAACATAGTAAAAATACTCTGTACACAGAAAGGTGCAGGCGAACATGTTTAAAGGTGTTAGATGGCCATGTTGTAGTCGAGGAAGGAGCCTAGACTGCTATGACACTGGTCAGAACATGCTTTCCACTGTACTGGTTGTCTTCACAAACATTAAGAGAGCTTTTCAGTCCAATTAATGTAAAACAAACACAACTAAAACCCATGGAAGTCAAAGGAAAAATTCCCATTCACCTCAATCTTGATTTAAAAATTATGCTAAATAGTTTGAGCTCCTTGAGTCTTACTGTAAGACAGGTTTTCTAATACTTTAATCATTATTGTGGCCCTCCTCTAAATCTTCTTCAATTTATCTATATCTTTCTTAAACTGTGGGTACCAGAACTGTACACAGTATTCCAGCAGTGGTTGCACCAGTGACAAATAAAGAGGTAAAATAACCTCTCTACTCCTACTTGAGCTTCCTGTTTATGCATCCAGGATTGCAGTAGGTCTTTTAGCCACATTGTCACACTGGGAGTCCATGTTCAGCTGATTATCCACCATGACCCCCGCATCTCTGTCAAAGTCACTGCTTCCCAGGATAGAGTCCCCCATCCTGTATGTATGGCCTGCATTCTTTGTTCCCATATGTATACACTTATATTTATCTGTATATAAACACATGCTGTTTGATTGTACCCACCTTACTAAGCAATCCAGATCATTATGGATTAGTGACCTCTTCATTATTTATCACTCCCCCAGTTTCTGTCATCTGTAAATATCATCAGTAATTTTGTTTTCTTCCATGTCATTTATTAAAACAATATTAAATAGTATAGGGCCAAGAATCAATCATTCCCTGCCGGACCACACTGGAAACTCACCCTCTTTATTCTGATTCCCCATTAGTTACATCATTTAGCCAGTTTTAATCCATTTAATATGTGCCATGTTCATTTTATTATTCTAGTTTTTTAATCAAATGTCATGCACTACCAAGTCAAATGACTCACAGTAGTCTGTTTTACATCAACCCTATTACCTTTTTCAACCAACTTGTGACCTCATTAAAAATAAGTTTGACTGGCTCTTTTTTCCATAAGCCCAATGTTGAGTTGCATTAATTACATTACTCTTCTTTAACCTTTTATTAATAGACACCCATATCAGCCATGCCATTATCTGGCATGGGATTGTTGTACTATCTTGAGTGAAGGGAACTAGATTAGATGACCTCTTGAGGTTCCTTCTGGTCCTACGTTTATAGGCCTGTCAGCCTGACATCATAAAATCATAACTACTTGGGTCATTTCATTTACTATCTATAACCAAAAAAAAAAAAAGGCTCACCATTAGCTTTCTCCTACGTTTCCAGAGCCTGAGTGAAAATCAACATTAACAGTTCAGCAAGCTTCTCAATCAGTTCTTTTTAAAATTCTTGGATGCCAGTTATCTGGACCTTCTGATTTAAAAATGTCTCACTTTAGTAGCTTCTGTTTAACAGCCACCATATGATGAAAATACATCATCTGTTTTTCCCAATACAGAACAGAAATATTCTGCCTTTTCTACATTACTATCTAGTAATGGACCAATATCATTGTCAAGAATATTTTTGTTTCTACAATATTTAATAAACTCCTTATTGTCCTTAACCCTGCTAGCCATAGATGTCTCCATGTGTCCCATGGCTTCTTTTATCAAATTTCTCTAACTTCTGATTTATATTCATTACTATCAACTTCCTCTTTCTTCTGTTTGTTATTTGATTTGATTTTATTTCATAGCACCTTCACTTCCCCTGTAAACCAGGCTGGATTGTAAACGAGTACAGTCTTCTTTCTTGATTGCAGCTTTTGGGCATCTAGTGAGGTGTTCTTAAATGATTGCCAATTATCATTCACACTTTTCTGATTAAATTCTTCCTCCCAGCTGATTTGGTTCATCACTGTTTCAAGTTTTTCAAGAAATTCCAATGATGTTTTCGTACCGGCAGCATGAGACCACCAGCATATGTCACTCAAACTGAAGCATCCCAGGATCACACAATACCACCCTCCCCCCCATATTATAGATCAATGTAAAGAGGCGGTCATCCTAGTCCCAATTAAGAATTGGTAGTCTGTAGGAGAAACCAACTAATACTCCCATCTTGTGTTTCATCTGTTAGGACACTGATCCATAAGCATGTAAGATGATTTTCTTCTAAGTTATCAGGAACTTGGAGAAAGGTGATGCCATTATTTAGTGTCTCTCTCTCCCTCCCCTTTTCCACACTCTATCCTTCCTAAATAGATTATAAATGATCTCACAATGCAAATCATCCCACCAGATTTCAGTAACAAACTAGATCGAATTTGTGCTCATAACTGAGCAATTCCAATTCCTCTTTTTGCTTTTAGCATTGGTGTGTAGGCAATTCAATAACTTTTTCTCCTCTTTTCCTTTGGTTCCTTGATTCGGTAACTTTGTTCTCAACTTATTGTATTTATTTGTTTTTGTTTTGCACTGAATAAATGTTCATATCTTGGCTCTTGTTATCCTTCCCTTCTGACTACTCAGCCAGGCTGTGTACCTGAGGAGTTTGTTCTGCCCTCTATAGGGAGAGGGGACTGTATAGTTCAGATATCCTCCACGTCAGAAGAAAAGAAACCAATATCCTGCAAAACAAAAACCCTACACCATTTACCTAGCCAGCAGTTCACTTCCAAAGTCTTCCGAGATGCTTCCTGCCCAACGAGTAAAAGAAGACACAACAGAAGATCACTAGGACATTGTTCTTCTTCACCACACTTTTAAGTTTCCTAATATCATCTATTAACTATGATATATCCCATGATGCAGGATATCATAAAGTCATTCGTGCGGATATGAACCATCATCAATGGAGTCCGGCCCACTGACTTCAGAAGCCTAACCAATCTTAGTGACTTCTCATGTCTTGGCTCCAAGAAGGCAGTGAACTGTCCTGTTATCCACCTGTCTCTTGTAGAATCTTCTTTTGATTTTTATTGAGTATTAAATGTCCAGCAATGATTGTCAGTCTTCCTTGAACAGTTGGAGAATTATTTGGGGGCAAGTTTGATTTGTCTTACAGTTTGGGCCAAGCTGCCATCCACATTTTTGTCCCATACATCTCTCCGTTCCCTTGGATCAGCTGGCTCTTGAGAGGTATCTTCCATAGTTCCCATGTTTAGGACCTGGTATCAGTTTGAAACTTCCAGTTATGTGGATTCCCTCCTACTTCTCTTCCTTGGTGGCCACAGCCTGCCTATCCTCATCTGTCTCCAGATGTGTAAAATGTCACCGTGACTTCTTGCCTCCAGTGGTTATGAGCCACTAGGCCTCCTCTCTGACTTTCTCTCTGATGCATTGGTGGCCAGCTGCATTCTTTCTGGAACCTGGGGTATATAAGAATGGCCATACTGGGTCAGACCAAAGGTCCATCCACCAAGACAGTATCCTGTCTTCCAACAGTGGTCAATGCAAGATGCCCCAGAGGGAATAAACAGAACAGGTAATCAAGTGATCCATTCCTTGTCGTACTGGTTTTTCACAAATCTTGCTATCTAGGAACTCCTCAGTTTCTGATTCTCAATAGTGTCTCAACTTTCACTTCCAATCCAAGAATCTTTTCTCTGCTGCAGCCACAAACTTGCACTTCATGCATAGGAAATCCCTTCTGGCAGGAAAGAGAACATGGCTCACCTACTGCAGGTTGCCACCACTGTTCCATTATTGGTGAACTTGATACCACATATAGTGGTGAACTTGGAAGGAAAGCCCTCCCCCTCCTCCAATCTTTCCTGTTAGTTGCCTCGGTTCATGGCTTTCAAGTTGCCTAGCAAATTACTTTTTAATACTAAGTGTTCTCTGCTTATTTCAGCTGAGCTCTATCCCCTCACCAAGGGAGTAATTAACCACTGAGACCTCAAACAGCTGAGCTGGTCTAAATTCCAAGGATTAGCATCTTTCAATTTGACAGGCTTAGGCCCATGCTTAAGCAGATATCTAAGGGCTTTGCATAACCAGGTCCTATATGTAATAAGGATAGCTGACCTATAGGCCCATTGGGTATTCTGTTATGCTGTCTATCTAATGAATGACCAGCCTTTGCAGATGATATACTAGCGAGGGGCTGGGAATGAAAAAAGTCAGAAATGATGCTATCAGCCAGCAGTGTAACATCAAACCCCTGTCATTGGAATTGCTCTTGTCTTACCTCAATACCTCCTGGCTATTCCTGATCCTATACCAGTGTTCCATATGTTCCCATCTCTTCCTGGATTTTTACTGCCCTCCTACTACTGAAGACTTGTCTTAGGATGCCTCATCCTGTGCTGCAGCAGGATTTCAATAATGTGTCTTTCAAATATATATAGATATAGATTTCAAAAATACACTTGTATCTTTAAAGTGCATTGGGTACCCACTTGTGGATTTTTTTGTTTTGTTTTTTTTTTAATATCTGATCCCTTTTCAAGACTTGTATGCCACAGAGCAATTTGTATTAAATAGTGAATTTCAGTACCCAGTAATGGAAATAGAATTTCTTCATTTTAGCATGTGAAGATCCAGAAGTTCCCTGGTGCCCGGTTGCTCAAGACTGCACTGGGAAGACCAAACCTGATAATTTATTTGGGCTGAAATGATGCATCAGAAGCATCAACAGATGCATATAGTGTTGAGATTTGAGAATACAACTCTTCACCTCCCCTCCCCTTCCCCCCCCTGCCGCCCCGAATTTGTAATGGCTGGCATTTTTAAAAAATAATTGTGGGAATAAAATGTCTTAAAGTAGGATTGTTATTGTGACCCAGAGCCTTTCACCTTTAGATCACTAGTACCAACTTGAGCTGTAGTTGAAATTAAACTAATTTCAGTGGACCACTCATTTTCACTGGATCAGTTCTTTTTTGATAGGTATAGATTTTAAACCACTACCACAATCAACAGTGTTGGCAGAATGTGGGAGTCCTTGGCTGTGATGCATCATGAAAGACTGGGAATATGAGGAAACTGAGCTGCACCTTCCATGTGGCATGGTGGTGGGATTTCTAAAGCAAAATTTCACTTTCTGTCCAAACAGTTTTTGGGCATCTAACTTTGATTGAAAAATCTGGGGGTTTTTTTTGTTTGTTTTTCTTTGGTCTTTCCCCATGGAAAACAGGCACTCTTTTAGAAAAGAGTTCCTTGACTAAAAATTAACTTCCTTCAATGGCCCATCTAGCCCAGTTTCCTGTCTTCTGACTGTGGCCTATGCCAGGTGCTTCAAAGGGAATGAGCAGAGCAGGTGATCATTGAGTGGCCCATTCCCAGCTTTTGGCAGTCAGTGGCTAGGGATACAACCCCATTTTCTGGGTATTAATAACCATCTTGGCTACTTGTGATTGATAGTTTCCTGGAGGACAGGTCCAATCTAATTCTCTTTTGAACCTTGTTATAGTTTTGGCCTTGACAACATCCTCTGCCAACAAATGCCACAGATTGACTGTGTGTTTTGTGTTGAAGTGGTTGCTTTTGTCTGTTTTTAAATCTGCTGCCTATTAATTTCATTGGGTGACCTGTAGTTCTTGTATTGTGTGAAGGGGTAAATAACACTTCCTTTTTCACTTTCTCCATGCCATTCATGATTTTATAGACTTCTATCATATCCCCTCTTAGTCGTCTTTTTTCCAAGCTGAAAAGTCCGAGTCATATTAACCTCTCCTTATATGGAAGCTGTTCCATACCCCAAATCATTTTTGTTGCCCTTCTTTGTACCTTTTTCAATTCCAATATCTTTTTTTTTTCTTTAATGGAGCGATCATGACTGCATGCAGTTTTCAAGGTGTGTGCATACCATGGATTTATATAGTGGCATTATGATATTTTGTCTTATTTTCTATCCCTTTCCTACTGGTTCTAATGTTCTGTTAGCTTTTTTGACTGCCACTGCACATTGAGCAGATATTTTCAGAGACCAATCCATGATAACTTTAAGATCTTTCTTTCTTTCTAGCAGCTAATTTAGATCCCATCATTTTGTATGTATAGTTGGGATTGGAAAACACAATGTGCATTACTTTGCGTTTATAAACATGGAATTTCATCTGCCATTTTGTTGCCGCATCACCCAGTTTAGTGAGATACCCTTGTAACTCTTCACCGTCAGCTTTGTACTCAACTCTTTGGAGTAATTTTGTATTGTAGGCAAATTTTGCCACCTCTCTGTTTACCTCCTTTCACAGATAATTTATGATGGGGCTGATCACGTGGCAATAGAATGCATTTCATAAACTCACAGGATAAGATCCTTAGTTTCTGGGCACTTCACAAATGAGAACTTGTGTATGTGAAGCTTCTGTGCCTGGCCAGCTTCACACTGAAAGATTCAAAGACCACAGTTTTGAAGGCGTTTTCTCAACTGACTTTCAAAAGACACTTTGAAATATAATATATTTGAGTGAAAAATGTCCAATTTACAAGAATGCTCAATGATATTTTCAAGAAAAAAATAGGTCTCAATTTTTTTGCATAATCAAAAATTAAAACCCCAATTTTTGAGTTGTTAATTACAATTCTGTGAGTGTTTTTGTATTTTTTTCCACATCTCATCTATTTCTGTGTGTCTATTTAAAAAAAAAAAATTAGCCCCAACTCCCATGGAAATTCAAAGGTGCTGTTTGTATAAATCAGAGGGCAAAATGCTTCAAAGATAAAGGTACGATGATGATTTTTTACAATTTTTTCTTTTTGTAGTGACATTTATAACTAATATTACTGGATTTTGCAGATTAATTTTGTGAGATTACTTAATAATGGAAACCAGTCCAGGCCCCATATGTGCGCTTTGTTTGTTTGTTTGTTGTTTGAAATCCCTGTGCCTATATTTAAATTCTTATAAAATATATAGTGGGACAAACTAAATTAAGATTCCATTACATAGAGCATAGCTGCTCTTATTAGAGGTCATTTTTTGTTGAATACAGGGTAATCAATACATCTGTTATGCTTCCTGGGTGTAGAAAATATCTGTGAACACACACAAGACCGAGCAAAGCTTTTAAGTGAACTCTTCTTTGTTACAGTGCTTGTCAAGTGTGTTCGTAGAAAGAAAAATTAAGTTACCAAAGAGCCTTCTGATTAAAAAAAAATGTTGCGCTAGATCTTCTGAAGAAATGTATTTGAGTGGCTTATACTGCAGAACTGGCCAATTTCCAAGGAGCAGTTATCACAGTGGGAAAGGCTATAACTTGTAGCTATAATAATATCTCTAAAGGCATGATAAATGTATCTCTGATTGGACCAATTGGGATTTCATGGTCTAAAGCATTATGAATTTGTCAGTTCTGTTCAATTGTTTCCAGCAAAGTGACTCCGTCATATTGTTCATGTTATTTGGAGGGGAAAAAAATCAAAATGAAAGGGTCTAAAATTAGGCTGTGTACTGAATCCAGGCAATTGGTCCTTGTCCAGAATCATTTTCCTATCTGTTGATAGATTCTTTCTGTATAATTCACAACCCATTTGTGGCTAGTCACAGACCATTAACCATCTGTTCCTCTATTAAGCAACTTTCTTTTATAATGTAAGTATTTAATTTTAATAAACTTTTTATCTGCTAAGCATTTATCTTAAACAAAACAAGGAACTATTGTGAACATGGTCAATGTGCCTCGTTAAAAGCGATAATATTTTGATTGAATAGGTTATGCAGAAGGGGGAAAGGTATCTGAGTTCAAGAATATGAAATTATTTAAAATACAATAGTACATCCTTACTTTTGCTTGTGATTGACGTTACCATACATGGAAGTAAATGCCTAACTTAAAAAAAAAAAAGTGGTGTAGAGTAAGATGAAAGCCATATTTCACCATTGATAGGATATTTTGAACTGCAGAGTTAAGATCGGTTTACTAACTAAAGCATTTGTGACCTATAATTGAAATGCTGTATGTGTAATGCAGATACTGAGACTTGCATATCTACAACCAAAATTACTGGCAGTTGTTGTTTTACAGGCTTGCCCAATATATATTTATAAATAACATTAAAGTTGCAAAATCAATCACTCAAATGTTAAGAAATGCCAGAATTAAGGTTGTTTGTGCAACCTTAATTTGGCTGCTTTGTGTGTATGCATTTTGAAAGTCTCTAATTACATGATTACATTTTATTTTTTTTTGCGCAGAACCCCTACCTCATTCAGTGACTAGAATGTATAATGCTCACTTAATGAGCAGCTGTTCATTACCTTGTTTTCTCCTCATTGTTCAATGTGTGCGCCCAGGCCTTATTTACTGCACTCAATTTTTTTGAGACTCAGAGCTGAGTTTGAATAATTTTCACCATGGACTTTTTCTGTGGAGCTCATCACTACAATATCTTAGTGCTTCATAGATGTTAAATGTTGTTGTGAAACAGCCCTGTAAGAGGAAGATACTCATCTTCATTTTACAGATGGAAAATTGATACATGCAGATTAAGACCAAAAATATCCTCTAACGTTGGGTGTCCAATGTGAGGTATCTCAGATCTGATTTTTTTCAGGGTACTTCACAGTACGTAACACTTCATATTTTCAAGCACAGTACCCATTGACTTCAGTTACAGCCAAGATTGCTTAGCACTTCTTCTTCAAATCAGACCCAAGGGTTTCAAATCAGGCATACAGAAAATGAGGAACATACAATTACTGACCACCTCTGAAAACTTTGGTTTAAGTAAGTTGCTCAGCTTCATGTAGGGGGGCAGAGAGTCAATTATTCACGACAGGACTCATCTTCCTTTCCCATAATCTTGTCTCATTCTGCAATCTCCCGCCTCATTGATCACACATCTTTCAACTTCTTCAACTAATGGAGTAGGGATCATACCTACAGACAGTGTCATTCACTCCATCCCCAGAGAAGCTCAATCTTGCATATTGAATGAGGCAGGATTCCTCTGGGTATAGTGCTGGATGTTTGTGTCCCTCTAGATGCCTCCCAGTCCTTCCTGGGTAGCAGTAATCTCCCTCAGGTTCTGCCTCCATACCTTCCTGGTCCAGCCAGATACTGACTATTTGGAACTCTGCGTATAACCTCAAATCTCTTATTATGAGAGCACAAATGATTGAGGTGCCCAAAAATCAAGGGAAAAAGCCAATCTACAATTTCTCATTCTCCCTGAAGATCACATACCTCTTCATCTATTTGTAAATGTGAACTTTTAAACTTGCTGTGTACTTTCATGATTGATAGTAATCTGAAAACTCTAACTTCTCAGTTATTAAAATGTGAACTGAGCTCACCACTTTATGATCTGAAACTCTGCTCAGGAGAGAAAAAACAAAAAATGATTTAGTGGTATGGCTCACTGTAAAGAGCTGTGGCTTGCAAATACTAATGATAATTTTATTTGTTTGCCTAATAGTCAGATCTAGATGACAGTTGAATTCAGAGGTCCTATTTTCCCATTACCAGAAATTACCAAACAAAAAAACCATAGAACTGATCTAGAACTCATATTGACCCTCACTTCATTGATAGTGAGGGCCAATAGGGAAAACCTATCCAACAGCAAGAAATAATAAAATGTATGTCAATAGCTGCTGTAAGAGAAGATTCTTCTTCAATGCTAATATGCTTAGATGTTACTTTCTAAAGAAAAGATTCAATAGAAACTGGACTAGAAATCAGTCATAGAAATTTTAGACCTACAATTGGACACAGTCAGTTGCAGGGTTGCAGCTTTAATCTTGGTCATTCAACACAAGCCTTTTGTGTGCATGTGTGTCAAAATCAGTCTGATTTTGATTAATATTGATTTAAACCACTGCTGCCTTCTTCCTATTAAAATTGCCAATCAGCTTTGCAAGAAGTGATTAAAAAGGTCTGTTCATGTATGAATATACTATAGATTTATTACAATAGTCAGAACCTATGCTGGTGTAAATTGGCTTAGCTCCATTAACTTTAATGGAGCAAAGTCAAAAATGCCCTTGCTGACATGGCCAAGAATATTTACTTTTAACTCCAATTTTTAAAATTAGATGAAATTCCAAGAGTTCTTCAATAACCACGTGAATAATTAGTATAAACCTCACATTTGAATATTGTCTTTAACTTGGGATAACAAGGTGTTTTTCAGATACTAAGTTCTACAGGTAGTATTGTTACAGCAGAGAGATCCAAAGAACAGCTGTTGATTGTTACAGCTGTTAAAGTTAGGCAGGTAATGGCTAAAGGGAGAATTTTCTTAATTTATGGGGTGCTTCTCAATTAAATCATGTTGTTGTTGAAGGTTATCTATAGGTCTCTTTCAACAGTTGCTATAGAAACACAGTACAAGAACTGAATCTTAAACGCAACATTTTATTTTGTGTTGAAAGGAACTGCATATGAAGAGAGAGGCTAAAAGCCCTTTCAGTAAATCATTTATAGTACATTTAAGAAGGGATCATAAAACTGGCAGAATTTCTGGGTTTGATTCAGGTTCTTCAGCTGAGCAAAATTTTCATGATAAATCTGACCTTGTAAAAACCGAACCAGAAGTGTTGCTCCCATCTTCAAAAGTAAGAGCACAAATGTAGTTTTACGTTTTATAGAATTTTTTTTTTTATTATTTCGTGATTTTTAGTATTGAAGTGGCAGCCCTGGAGAATGATGTTCTCTATCCTCCGATGTAAGGCCGCACTTGCAGGAGGAGATTCCAAGACTCAGAATCTTGGAAACAGGAGGCTGGAGGAAACAACTATTGTCACGAGAGCTGTATCTACAGTAGAGCATTTTAGAAATAAATCCTGCTGGTGCTACCACGAGGTCAGTAAAGTCGATGTTGGTACTGGTGGTAGAACTGGTGAAAGGAAGAGCCAGGCACTGTGGGGGCAGTGCAAAGTCACATTTCTCCAGGGAGGCAGTATACCACCCAGAGCTCCCCTGAGTGTGGCAGAGCCCACAAAGTGTTAAACTGCTTTAAGAGGTGCAGCATGCTTCCCACTTGTATGTGTAGCCAGTGTGCATGGGGTGGAGCCACTGGTCTGGGTAGCCTCCAAAGTCATCCCTATGTGTGTGACAGAGTTGGAATCTCCTAATTCCCTCCTAATACTCTGGAACCATGTAGGGGCTCTGAGGAATCTAGCCCTAAGGTGTTATCGCCTGAATGGTGACCCAACTAGTAACATTTTCATCTAAAACTCACTTGTTCACACTAGGAAATGTCTCCTTGGCACACAGCTTTGCACAAAACATCCACTCCTCATCACCATCAATGGGTTTCTTTCTACCCAATGAGGAATGGAGCAACTAAGATGTCTGCAGCGTTGGTTCTTTCTCCGAATCACTTCACTGACCCTAACTGAGCTCAGCTGACTAACATAACACTTTGAATACGGAAAGCTGTCTCAAATTCCCTGTCTGGGGACAGAGTAGTTCTAGTACAGGGGTAGGCAACCTATGGCACGTGTGCCGAAGATAGCATGCGAGCTGATTTTCAGTGGCACACACACTGCTCGGGTCCTGGCCACTGGTCCGGGGGGCTCTGCATTTTAATTTAATTTTGAATGAAGCATCTTAAACATTTTATAAACCTTATTTACTTTCCATACAACAATAGGTTAGTTATATCTTATAGACTTAAAGAAAGAGACCTTCTAAAAACGTTAAAATGTATTACTGGCACGTGAAACCTTACATCAGAGTGAATAAATGAAGACTCGGCACAGCACTTCTGAAAGGTTGCTGACCCCTGTTCTAGTAGAACTATTTCCATCAAAAATTAAGATAGAACCCTCCTGCATGTTGCAGTGGTAAGTCTATGGTTAACACAGATGGATCTTAACTCCATAGTCCCATTCATTATTTACAGCCCAAATAATGCAATATTGAACTAGCGTTTCTGACTGTGGGAATGCCAGGTTGCTGAGGCATGCAATGTCAGGGCCAATGGAAACAGAGCTCCGTGGCTTTAGGTGCTTTAGTTTTCAATAATGAGAAGCACTGAAATTGAGAGATGACCTTATTTTGAACTCTTTTGGCTTAAATGCAGTCATGAGCTGAAAAAAGAATCTAATACTAGAGCATATAAAAGAAGGAAATATAAAAATCCCATAACAAAGAGGAGGAGGCAAAATGTCTTACTCAAGAATTGTTTCATGGCTTAAGTATTACTTATGTGATGTGTAAAGTATCTACAGGAATTAGAAGGAACAAAGTACAAGTGGTAATTGAAAGAAACATGTTTTTTCCATTAATCTAGGCTCAATCTTTGTCATTTAAAAAAAATAAACCATTTTTAGAAACCCATACTAGAAGAGAAAAAAAAAATTATGAATACAGTAGGCTGTAAGACTTTTCCTAATAAGGCTGATGCTGAGGTAACATGCTCTGTAGTTTTCAATTTTATTGAAATATGATACAAATTCCTCCTTATAACATTACAAAATCTTTAGACCTTGCATAGCTTTCTAGAAAGATAATACTGTATTTTAGTTCAGAATACCCTTAGTGGGAGTTACTAGAGCTGGGGGGAAATTCATTTTACCATTCTCTTTGTGAATAGTCTGCAAACAGCTTCTGATTTGTCTTAAATATATTTGTTTGAACTGATTTGCCAAACTTCTGAAAGTAATTTTTGTCTGTAAGTGGTTCATGAACATTTGGAGCATTCTGCACAATGCTTAATTTGTGCCAGGGCTGAGTCCTGGCATCTCGAAGCTTGGCAATTCTTTCATTACAAATTAAGCACTGATTCCATATCTGAAATTTGAGCTACTCTGATTGGATTCAGGGGTTACAGGATATCATGTGACTTTATAGAACTTACATCACTGAACGTTTCCAGTGCAAATACTCATGTTTATGAATACTCCCCAATAAGATGGACTGCATGATAAAGGACCAAGTAATCTAGCTGTAAAATGAAAACACTTTTCTATTTAAATGATTTTACTAGTGAAGTTGTGAATGTTCTCCCCCCCCCCACCCCCGCCCATTCTTTGTAATCCAAGATGGTCAGCTGCTATTCCAGAGACTAAAATCTTCTAATTAGGACAGATATAACATGGGTAATGTCACTGGGAGATTCCTGCAATGAGCTACCAGTGTGCCTTAACTTTGATCTATGATCTGCTGAGACTTCTCGCTAGGCTGGCCATTAGTGTCACTTATGATAGGAAAGCCATTCAATAGGAGCTAAGGGCTTGGTGCTGCACGGAGCTGAGTACTCTGGCCCCAGTCCAGCAATGTTCTTAAGCACCTACTGAAGTTTAAGCACACAAATAGTCTGAAGTCTTTGGGGCGATTCATGTGCTGGGTGCTTCATGTGCTTGGCCCTTTGTGGAATCCTTGCGAGAATGCTCAGCATCTTATAAGATCAAACCATAAACTCAGACCACAAAGTAAAGTTTTCTGTAAAAAAATTACCATATGGTTTTCTTAGTGAACTTCCTCCCAGTCTGTAACACACACCTCTCTGTCATAAGATTTAAATGAGATATTCTATTTTTTAATGTGCCTTGTCACACAGGACAGAGCCACAAACTTTGTCCAGGTGACCCTTATTCCTATGCAGAGAGCTAGTAGAAGGCCTTTGCATAACTTACACTCTATGTAAGTGGTGCTTAGGCCTTGTACAAGGCTGAGTTTTTTACCTTTTAGGGAATTCACCATTTCTTGTCCAATGTTTCCATTACTTCATGACACTGTAGCAGAAGGACTTGTGTGACAGTTCGCTCACCTTTTAAAAGATTGTGGCTTTTTGTTATAGTGCGAAAGCAGGTAGCTGTTTGCAATGGCCTTGCTCTAAGAGGTAGAATAGTTCACCCAGAAAAAAAGAGTGACAATGTTTCTACTCCTCATTTGCCCCTTTTATATTTTGTATTGTGGAGTTTTTGTTTGCTCTGCATCCCTGCTTTTTGTTACTGCTTCTGCCATCTTTCACTGCTGACATAGCCTAATCTCATTCATTTTAGGAAAACACAGGGAAACTTTACAACTATAAAGGCTAGAACTTGCTGAAGGGAGAGTACAAATTCTTCATGTATTGTATAATGTGGCTGGCTGTGGTATGGAGAGTTCAGTGTTTTCTCTCAATGACTCTAGAACACTTTTCCACTGGACAAATAAACACTTCCCCCGCCCCCATTACCTGCTAGCCCCGCATATCACTAGGATTTGAGTTTTCCTTCTCAATTATCATTACCAGTAGCTAATAGCTGATGAAAATATCTTGTTCCAAACACTTTTTCAATGGAATATGGCCTTTTCCACCCACATTTGGAAAAGCATTTTTTTTTATAAAACTTGGTGGGGAGGGGTTGTTCCCCAAACATTGAAGATTTTCTCCTTTTTCCTTTATTCCCTTTTGCCAATAATGCAATAGAACATCTAGGTTTTTTTCATTTTCCTTTATTTTTCTTTGAATTCTTCCTTTTTGCCATTCCTCCTTTTCAAAGTTGAGGAAGTTCTGAGAAGTTATGGAAGTGTCCAAAGAAAACAATTAGCACTGTTGATTAATCACCGTTAACTCACGCAATTAACTCAAAAAAATTAACTGGGATTAAAAAAGTTAATTGCACTGTTAAACAATAGAATACCAATTCAAATTTATTAAATATTTTTGGATGTTTATCTACATTTTCAAATATATTGATTTCTGTTACAACACAGAATGCAAAGTGTACAGTGATCACTTTATATTATATGATTACAAATACTTGCACTGTAAAAATGATAAACAGAAGAAATAGTATTTTTTCAATTCAACTCATACAAAGATTGCACTACAGTACTTGTATCGTGAAAGTGCAATTTACAAATGTAGATTTATTTTTTTGCTACATAACTGCACTCAAAAACAAAACAATGTAACACTTTAGAGCCTACAAGTGCACTCAGTCCTACTTCTTGTTCAGCCAATCGCTAAGACCAACAAGTGTGTTTACATTTATGGGAGACACTGCTGCCTGCTTCTTATTTACAATCTCACCTGAAAGTGAGAACAGGTGTTTGCATGGCACTTTTGTAGCCGGCATTACAAGGTATTTATGTGCCATATATGCCAAACATTCGTATGCCACTTCATGATTCGGCCACCATTCCAGAGGACATTCTTCCATGCTGATGATGCTCATTTAAAAAAATAATGCATTAATTAAATTTGTGACTGAACTCCTTGGAGGAGAATTGTATGTTTCCTGTTCTGTTTTACCCGTAATCTACCATATATTTCATGTTATAGTAGTCTCGGATGATGACCCAGCACGTGTTCATTTTAAGAACACTTTCACAGTAGATTTGACAAAAGGCAAAGAAGATACCAATGTGAGATTTCTAAAAATAGCTACAGCACTCTACCCAAGGTTTAAGAATCTCAAGTGTCATCCAAAATCTGAGAGGGAGGATGTATGGAGCATGCTTTCAGAAGTCTTAAAAGAGCAACACTCCAATTTGGAAACTACAGAACCCGAACCACCAAAAAATAAAATCAACCTTCTGCTGGTGGCATCTAACTCAGATGGTGAAAATGAACATGCATCGGTCTGCTCTGCTTTGGATCATTATTGAGCAGAACCCGTCATCAGCATGGATGCATGTCCTCTGGAATGGTGGTTTGAAGCATGAAGGGACATATGAATCTTTAGCACATCTGGCATCTTGTAAATATCTTGCGACACTGGCTACAACAGTGCCATGCAAACTCCTGTTGCCACTTTCAGGTGACATTGTGAACAAGAAGTGGGCAGCATTATCTTCTGCAAATCTCCAAACTTGTTTGTCTGCACGATTAGCTGAAATAGGACTGAGTGGACTTGTAGGCTCTAAAGAATCATAGAATCCTAGAATATCAGGGTTGGAAGGGACCTCAGGAGGTCATCTAGTCCAACCCCCTGCTCAAAGCAGGACCAATTCCCCAAGTTTTACATTGTTTTATTTTTGAATGCAGTTATTTTTGTACATAATTCTACATTTGAAAATTCAACCTTCATGATGAAGAGATTGCACTAGACTACTTATATTACATGAATTGAAAAATACTATTTCTTTTGTTTTTTGCAGTGCAAATATTTGTAATAAAAATAAATATAAAGTGAGCACTGTACACTTTGATTCTGTTGTAATTGAAATCAATATATTTGAAAATGTACAAAACATCCAAAATATTTAAATAAATGGTGTTCTATTATTGTTTAATAGTGCCATTAATTGCGATTAATTTGTTAAATCGCTTTACAGCCCTAAAAAAATGAAATGCTGTAACTCCACTATTCTAATTCTTCAGAAATTGGAGAGGCTTGGAAAAGAACAGAGTAGTAAAATGTAAAAAATAAATAAACCCATTAATTGTATTGTACTCAGTGGCAAACCAAAAGCAAAA
Source organism: Malaclemys terrapin pileata (assembly GCF_027887155.1). Classification (NCBI taxonomy): domain Eukaryota; kingdom Metazoa; phylum Chordata; order Testudines; family Emydidae; genus Malaclemys; species Malaclemys terrapin. The sequence goes on from NC_071506.1 coordinate 181,855,475, forward strand.
CAGGATGGGAATCTTCTTTTATTTTTTTTTTTAATTTATGTAAAAATATGGAAAAAAACAAGTGTTTCATGCCCTGTGAAATGGAAAAGTTCAAAATTTCAAAAACTTCTTGTACAATATTTCTACAAGCAATAAATCAGTAGCAGACTAAACCATGACCTCAGCAATATTCAATGATACCGACTGAAGTTTTCTGGATTTGGGATTGTTTGTTTGAGTCTCTAAAACTTTCTGATGACATTGTATTGCCAAGTGGCTTGTGGGGCCTCTAGAAAGCTAGCATGGAGTCACTGCTCATATAGCATTGGACTATCTCAAAAATAAGAATCCAAAGCATCTCAATAGGCAGTCTGATTTTCAAAAATGCTTAGTGCACAACAGCTCCTCTTAGGTTATCCTAATACTGGTCTAGTGACATAACGTTAGGCTCCTTTTTTTTGAATATCTTGCTGGAATTTAATCTTTTTTTATTTTTTGAATTAATCACCATTGTAGGTTTCTGAAACGTATTTACCTAGAAAAAATGAATGTGTCAGCCTAAAGACTTTACTTGGGAACTATTTGCTATAACTATTACTTCAAATATTTGCTATTTGTAATTCACACATGGATTTTCCGTGCTTTTTTTTTTTTTTCTCCCTCTCATCCACAATTAATGTCCACACCTATTCACAAAAAGTGAATAAAAAGACTTGAAACTACATATTTTTATTAGATTCTTTGGCGACATTATATTTCATTATTTGCCCAACTAGAGTATGGGAAGGAGTGCTTTGGAGGGTTCAGAAGCTTTGCTAGTGTGAAGACCCGAAGCAGAAAATGAAGTTCTGAATTACTGTTTAAAGTAAATAAAGAGCAAAATAGCTTTCTTCCCATTAAAAGCTTACACCAATGAAGTTCAGCCCTGATCTCCAAAAGCTAGGCCCAGGGCACTTGTATCCTCACAGGACTTTCTACCCAATCTCTCCATATTTAATGATAAAGCCTGAATACTAGAGTTGGTTGAAAAGTTTTCATCAATCTTTTGGACAAGAAAACTTAAATTTTCACTAGATATTTTTGCTTAACCAATTTGAATTGAAACATATGTTCTGTTTTGGAATAGAAATGTTTTGTTTCAGGTGCTGTCTGCTTTTTTGGGTTTTTGCTTTTGTTTTGTTTTGATATCTCCCCTTCCCTCTTCCTCCCCCCCTCCACCTCCTTTCTGTAAAATACAAAAAGTCTGGGGAAGGGGGGATGACAAATCTCAACAAATTTTACAGTTTTCATATAAATGAAAACTATTATTTCTTTCAACATTTTCATGTTTTGAACAGGTTTTTTTTCATCCTAAATACTTCACAGAAAATACCTACTTTTTTTTTAAAAAATCAGCCATGTTGGATACTTTCTAGCTCTTCCTATTACAATAGGCAGGCCAACTTTTGAGCCCTTATTCCCTGTCTCTTCTGAAGTTACCTGCTAAAAACTTGTTGTGAGGGCCCTGATTATGCCCTCTTAATTAATGCACTTCTGTGTGGAAGGAAGTCAGTTACTTCTGTGGCAATGGTTCTCCCCTTTTTCTGTCTCTAAATGCCCATATGTAAGGAAATGGTCAACTGTGTATGAGTCTAGTGGGTGGGTTAGGTAGGACTTAGTATCAAGCCAGCTAAATTGATACTTCAGTGTGTGAGTTTGGGGCAAAATTTCTGGTTAATGCCTACTTTATCCAAACCAGCTCACCTTTTTCTAATACAGCACCTGGCCAATCTCCTATTAAATGCAATGACAATTGGATCAGGCCCTTGAACACTACACCTGCTGTCGCTTAGATTAAATCAGAAGCCTTTTTTGAAAAGGGGAAAGAAAAACAGCTGAAATCAGTACAGTAGCTGCAGCTGATCTTCTCATGTCTTGTCCATTGTGCCAATAATACAGAAACAACTTCGTACAGGCCTAATGGCTGGCATTCTTCTTTCAAAGGAGTTTTCAGGTACTGTTTTCTGAATGATCCATGTATTAAAGACTCACCAAGTGGTCTTTGGTACAATAAACTGAAACATCTCCTCTGGACATGATTTTTTTCAGCCAGTTTTGACCCCTACTGAAAAGTTTGTTTTTTGTTTTTTTTTTAAACACACACTCTACTTTGGATGCAGTACAGCATATGATGATACTTTCTTGATCTTAAGCTATTACTTCTAAAACTTCTTTGTGCCCAAATTCAATGTTTTAATACTCCAGCACAACAAATGAACATAAACTTAGAGGTTCTATATTTTTTCAGTAAAAAGTGCAGCAATAGCATGGCATATTAGTGTGAATTAACCACAGAGCTGGGTCTGCTTTTTTGGGTCTCAGATGTTCTCATCTTTAGGCAGATGACTTTATATGAGAGACTTCAGTAACATCACAAAAGCAATACTGAAAAGGCCATATTGTTAATTAAAAATGAGTTCCTGGAAAAATATATTAAAAACCTCTAGTTAATCTGATAGGCTGTTTATCTTGACTCTTTCCTATTGTTCATCCTCCGGATCTGAATGGTTAGCCAAAAATTCATGGTCTTGCAGGTTGGTCTGGTTAAGAGGAGAAATTCCTGATAGAGTCAAGTACCATTGATGCAATTCTGTTTATTTACAAAGAATTCTTCCTCCAATGCAGCAGGAGTCAAGTAACAGGAGACTGTTTGTTTCTTTGTTCATAACTCCAAGACCATTTCAGCCAACACTCAGCCTAGAAAGCTCTCTCAGATTTTCTGAAGCCGATGTTCCCGTGCTTGTTGAGGCCATCTGGTGCTTCCTTCCTGCCATCTCTCTTTAGTTCTCTAACCTTTTCTGACTCTTTCAGACACACCGAAACCTTCACAAATATTATCCAGTAAAACCCCTCTGCTTGCGTGTGTCTTTGCTTCAGATGGTGACCTGTGTCTGGGCTGGAGGCCGCTATTGTTTCAGTTACCTCATTGCATGAGAGGCTAACTGTTTCTTAGTTCTTAAATGAAGGGTAGTGGCCACACTCAACCCACAACACTTTTTTTTTTTAATTTCTATTTCTCTTGCAGGTATGTGAAGTAGATTTCCAGAATATAAACTGAATGCAAGCAACTGATAATTACATTGATTTACTAGAGGTTTTATTATTTGCACTTGGTTTTATTATTTGCACTTGGTTTTATTATTTGCACTTAAATCATTTTTGTTTGCAGGCAAAGGAACCTGGAGTTCTTCAGAAAGTAACAATGAAACCACAAAGGTGATGAACTTTTTTGGTCTGGTGAGCACAAGGGGAAGAGGGTTGTTGCTCTTCTAACCTTTCTCCATTTCACGACACTCAGGGTGTCACTTGAGTGGGTGGGCAGGCTGGTGGGGCTCAGGTAAGCCATTGACCCCTGGGCACTCAGGGAAGGGTACAGATATCCTGTCTCTCCACCCTGAACCCCCTCTCACTCTCAGATTAGTGGCTGCAGGGAGGCAGCAGAGGAGCCTGCCATGGTTACATGGGGTTGTGAGGAGCCTCAGGATGATCAGCAGGATCCCAGAAAGGACTGGCTAAAATTACCCCGGCATCGCAACAGAGGCAGCCAACGCAGCAATGATGGCACTTGAAAGACAGCAGCAGGATCAGAGTACAGTGAAGGTGGATGGTTTTCTCCACCTTCCCCAGTGGAGGTGTCTAATTGGCAAGGGAGTGAGTTGACAAGCCCTTGGCAGGGAGGACATTGATAACCTGGCCTTTCTTATGATACCCCATCCAGTGAGCTGCTGCAGAGAATTTCCAAGTGTCCGACCCACTACTCCTCTCCTATACCACACTGCCAAGCCAGTTATCTTAGGGTATGTCTACACTACGAAATTAGTTCGAATTTATAGAAGCTGGTTTTATAGAAATCGGTTGATTACAGCCGATTGTGTGTGTCCCCACATAAAATGCTCTAAGTGCTCAAGTAGGTGGACCGCGTCCACAGTACGAGGCTAGCGTTGACTTCCGGAGCATTGCACTATGGGTAGCTATCCCACAGCTATCCCACAGTTCCCACAGTCTCCGCCGCCCCTTGGAATTCTGGGTTGAGATCCCAATGCCCGGATGATGCAAAACAGTGTCGCGGGAGGTTCTGGGTACATGTCGCCAGGCCCCTCCCCCCCCGTCACAGCAACAGCAGACAATAGATTCACGCCTTTTTACCTGGGTTACCTGTGCAGACAACATACCACAGCAAGCATGAAGCCCGCTCAGCTCAGCTGAGCTCACCGTCACCATATGTCCTCTGGGTGCCGGCAGACATGGGACTGCATTGCTACACAGCAGCAGCAGCTGCTAACTGCCTTTTGGCGGTAGACGGTGCAGTAGACTGGTAGCCTTCATCGGCGATCTGGGTGCTGGCAGCCGTGGGGCTGCATTGCACCAGCCCCTTGCCTTTTGGCAGTAGATGGTGTATTACGACTGGTAACCGTCCTATTAAAAGTTGGCTCATCACACATTAGCAGAGTCTTCCCTGAGCAGCAGATCGTGCAATAGGCCTGAAGGCCATCGTAATACACTAACTGCCAAGCGCCCAGTATTTGCTGCCAAGCACCCAGAAAGATGCCGAGGGCTATCAGTCACGCTGCACCGTCGTCTTAAGATGTAAAAAATAGATTTGCTCTATATTCATTTGCTTCCCCCTCCCTCCGTCAAATCAACGGCCTGCTAAACCCAGGGTTTTCAGTTTAATCTTTGGGGGGACCATTCTGTGTGACAGTTGTTTGTGTTTATCCCTGATGCACAGCCACCTTTCTTGATTTTAATTTCCTGTACCTGTACGCCATGTCGTCATTCGGCCCGCCCTCCCTCCTTCCCCTAGTCCGTCAGATACTACTTTCACGCTTTTTTTTTTAATTCTGGGTTGAGATCCCAATGCCCGGATGATGCAAAACAGTGTCGCGGGAGGTTCTGGGTATCTGTCGTCAGGCCCCCCCCCCCCGTCACAGCAACGGCAGACAATAGATTCGCGCCTTTTTACCTGGGTTACCTGTGCAGACAACATACCACAGCAAGCATGGAGCCCGCTCAGCTCAGCTGAGCTCACCGTCACCATATGTCCTCTGGGTGCCGGCAGACGTGGGACTGCATTGCTACACAGCAGCAGCTGCTAACTGCCTTTTGGCGGTAGACGGTGTAGAATGAGTAATAGCCGTGGGGCTGGCAGCCGTAGGGCTGCATTGCACCAGCCCCTTGCCCTTTGGTAGGCGATGGTATATTATGACTGGTATCCGTCGTCGTCGTACTGTAGTGGCTGTCAATCATGGGCACCTGGGCAGACATGCTACTGTCTCGATGATGATGGCTACCAGTCGTAGAATACTATTTTCTGCCAATTGCCCAGTATTGTCTGCTAAGCACCCAGAAGAGGCCGAGGGCGATGCTGGGTGCTGGCAGACGTGGGGCTGCATTGCTACACAGCAGCAGCCCCTTGCCTTTTGGTAGACGATGGTATATTACGATTGGTAACCGTCGTCATCGTACTGCAGAGGCTATCACTCATGCTGCACCGTCGGCTGCCAGCTTAAGATGTAAAAAATAGATTTGTTCTGTATTCATTTGCTTCCCCTTCCTCCGTGAAATCAACGGCCTGCTAAGCCCAGGGTTTTCAGTTTAATCTTTGGGGGGACCATTCTGTGTGACAGTTGCTTGTGTTTCTCCCTGATGCACAGCCACCTTTGTTGATTTTAATTCCCTGTTCCTGTACCTGTACGCCATGTCATCACTCGGCCCTCCCTCCCTCCCGCCCTCCCTCCTTCTCCTGGTCCATCAGATACTACTTTCGCGCCTTTTTTCTGACCAGGCGCCATAGCTAGCACTGGGATCATGGAGCCCGCTCAGATCACCGTGGCAATTATGAGCACTATGAACACCACGCGCATTGTCCTGGAGTATATGCAGAGCCAGGACATGCCAAGGCGAAACCCGGACCAGCCGAGGAGGCGATTGCAGCGCGGCGAAGAGAGTGATGAGGAAATTGACATGGACATAGACCTCTCACAAGGCACAGGCCCCAGCAATGTGGAAATCATGGTGTCACTGGGGCAGGTTCATGCCGTGGAACGCCGATTCTGGGCCCGGGAAACAAGCACAGACTGGTGGGACCGCATCGTGCTGCAGGTATGGGACGATTCCCAGTGGCTGCGAAACTTTCGCATGCGTAAGGCCACTTTCATGGAACTTTGTGACTTGATTTCCCCTGCCCTGAAATGCCAGGATACCAGGATGAGAGCAGCCCTCACAGTTGAGAAGCGAGTGGCGATAGCCCTGTGGAAGCTTGCAATGCCAGACAGCTACCGGTCAGTCGGGAATCAATTTGGAGTGGGCAAATCTACGGTGGGGGCTGCTGTGATCCAATTTGCCAGGGCAATGAAAGACCTGGTGATATCAAGGGTAGTGACTCTGGGCAACGTGCAGTCAATAGTGGATGGTTTTGCTGAAATGGGATTCCCAAACTCTGGCGGGGCCATAGACGGAACCCATATCCCTATCTTGTCACCGGAGCACCAAGCCACCGACTACGTAAACCGCAAGGGGTACTTTTCAATGCTGCTGCAAGCCCTGGTGGATCACAAGGGACGTTTCACCAACATCAACGTGGGATGGCTGGGAAAGGTACATGATGCTCGCGTCTTCAGGAACTCTGGTCTGTTTCGAAAGCTGGAGGAAGGGACTTTCTTCCCGGACCAGAAAGTAACCGTTGTGGATGTTGAAATGCCTATCGTGATCCTTGGGGACCCAGCCTACCCCTTAATGCCATGGCTCATGAAGCCGTACACAGGCAGCCTGGACAGGAGTCAGGACCTGTTCAACTACAGGCTGAGCAAGTGCCGAATGGTGGTGGAATGTGCATTTGGATGTTTAAAAGCGCGCTGGCGCAGCTTACTGACTCGCTCAGACCTCAGTGAAAAGAATATCCCCATTGTTATTGCTGCTTGCTGTGCGCTCCACAATATCTGTGAGAGTAAGGGGGAGACCTTTATGGTGGGATGGGAGGTTGAGGCAACTCGCCTGGCCGCGGATTACGCGCAGCCAGACACCAGGGTGGTTAGAGGAGCACAGCAGGGCGCGGTGCGCATCAGAGAAGCTTTGAAAACGAGTTTTGTGACTGGCCAGGCTACTGTGTGAAACTTCTGTTTGTTTCTCCTTGATGAACCCTCCAACCCCCCCCCCCCCCCCGACCCGGTTCACTCTACTTCCCTGTAAACCAACCACCCCACCCCACCCTCCCTTCCCCAATTCAAGCACCGCTTGTAGAGGCAATAAAGTCATTGTTTTTTCACATTCATGCATTCTTTATTAGTTCCTCACAGAAGTAGGGGGATAATTGCCAAGGTAGCCTGGGATGGGTGGGGGAGGAGGGATGGAAAAGGACACACTGCATTTTAAAACTTTAACTCTTATTGAAGGCCAGGCTTCTGATGCTTGGGCGATCATCTGGGGTGGAGTGACTGGGTGGACGGAGGCCCCCCCACCGTATTCTTGGGCGTCTGGGTGAGGAGGCTATGGAACTTGGGGAGGAGGGCTGTTGGTTAGACAGGGGCTGTAGCGGCGGTCTCTGCTCCTGCTGCCTTTCCTGCAGCTCAACCATACACTCGAGCATATCAGTTTGATGTTCCAGCAGACGGAGCATTGACTCTTGCCGTCTGTCTGCAAGCTGACGCCACCTATCATCTTCAGCCCGCCACTTGCTCTTTTCATCCCGCCATTCAGCCCGCCACCTCTCCTCTCGTTCATATTGTGCTTTTCTCATGTCCAACATTGACTGCCTCCACGCATTCTGCTGTGCTCTATCAGCGTGGGAGGACATCTGCAGCTCCCTGAACATATCGTCCCTCGTCCTACGTTTTCTCTTTCTAATGTTCACTAGCCTCTGCGAAGGAGAAACCTTTGCAGCTGGTGGAGGAGAAGGGAGAGGTGGTTAAAGACACATTTTAGAGAACAATGAGTACACTCTTTCATTACAAGGTCGCATATTTCGGCTTGCAGGCAGCCGTGGTAGGCCACAGTGTTTTGGCTTTTTTAACCTTCTTAACATGCGGGAAAGGTTTCAAACAGCAGCTCATTTCCCATATCAAGGATGAATTGGGTTGTCCATTTAAAATGGGTTTTCAATGTAAAAGGAGGGGCTGCGGTTTCCCGGTTAACATGCGGCACAAACCCAAGTAAACCACCCCCCCCACACACACACACGATTCTCTGGGATGATCACTTCACCCCTCCCCTCCACCACATGGTTAACAGCGGGGAACATTTCTGTTCAGAAGAGCAGGAACGGGCACCTCTGAATGTCCCCTTAATAAAATCACCCCATTTCAACCAGGTGACCGTGAATGATATCGCTCTCCTGAGGATAACAAAGAGAGATAAGGAATGGATATTGTCTGCATGCCAGCAAACACCAGGACCATACGCTGCCATGCTTTGTTATGCAATGATTCCAGACTACGTGCTACTGGCCTGGCGTGGTAAAGTGTCCTACCATGGCGGACGGGATAAGGCAGCCCTCCCCAGAAACCTTTTGCAAAGGCTTTGGGAGTACATAAAGGAGAGCTTTCTGGAGATGTCCCTGGAGGATTTCCGCTCCATCCCCATACACGTTAAAAGACTTTTCCAGTAGATGTACTGGCCGCGATTGCCAGGGCAAATTAATCATTAAACACGCTTGCTTTTAAACCATGTGTAATGTTTACAAATATTTACAAAGGTACACTCACCAGAGGTCTCCTGTGTGCCCTGAGGGTCTTGGGTGAGTTCGGGGGTTACTGGTTCCAGGTCCAGGGTAACAAACAGATCCTAGCTGTTGGGGAAACCAGTTTCTCCGCTTCCTTGCTGCTGTGAGCTACCTACAGTACCTCCATCCTCATCTTCCTCATTCCCCGAACCGTCTTCCCTGTGTGTTTCTCCATTGACGGAGTCATAGCACATGGTTGGGGTAGTGGTGGCTGCACCCCCTAGAATGGCATGCAGCTCCGCGTAGAAACGGCAAGTTTGTGGCTCTGCCCCGGACCTTCTGTTTGCTTCTCTGGCTTTGTGGTAAGCTTGCCGTAGCTCCTTAATTTTCACGCAGCACTGCTGTGTGTCCCTGTTATGGCTTCGGTCCTTCATGGCCTTGGAGACCTTTTCTAATACTTTGCCATTTCTTTTACTGCTACGGAGTTCAGCTAGCACTGATTCATCTCCCCATATGGCGAGCAGATCCCGTACCTCCCGTTCAGTCCATGCTGGAGCTCTTTTGCGATCCTGGGACTCCATCACGGTTACCTGTGCTGATGAGCTCTGCGTGGTCACCTGTGCTCTCCACGCTGAGCAAACAGGAAATGAAATTCAAACATTCCCGGGTCTTTTCCTGTCTACCTGGTCAGTGCATCTGAGTTGAGAGTACTGTCCAGAGCAGTCACAATGAAGCACTGTGGGATAGCTCCCGGAGGCCAATAACGTCGAATTCCGTCCACACTACCCCAATTCCGACCCGCAAAGGCCGGTTTTATCGCTAATCCCCTCGTCGGAGGTGGTGTAAAGAAACCGGTTGAAAGGACCCTTTAAGTCGAAAGAAAGGGCTTCGTCGTGTGGACGTGTCCAGGCTTAATTCGATTTAACGCTGCTAAAGTCGACCTAAACCTGTAGTGTAAACCAGGCCTCACTTCCATGGGGTTTTCTCCTCCTGTTAACTTCAATTACAAATAATTCTCTCTTCTGTGTCTTTCTTAAAGATCTGTCATGCCTTAATCCTTTTTGTGAGCAAGATGAGTTTATTATTCTCCTACATATACTTACTAACCCATAACTCAACAGTGAGAGGGCAGCAAAGTATGTGCATTTCATTGTGTCACTGGATTGGAGATAGATTTTACTTAGCCATGACTAGGAAAGAACATAGCTGCTGATAGAAGCAATAACTGAATGAGGATGGCACTGATTTGGTTACAGGATGCATCATGAAAACTTCCCAAATACCCTATAAAAACATTTGCCCTGTAGCCTGGTAGTCATAAAATACCCAGGCAGACAGACTGCTTATATTACTGGAATATGATAGCAGGTGCCATAAATCTGCCATAAACTGCTTTTAGTATAAAAGCAAAGAGCAACTCTGTTTGCAAATTGAATACTTTCACAGGTGACTTATAATATCAGGACTATTTATGTAGAAGGTGTTTGTTTTGTTTAAAAAATTAAACAAACATCTAAATGCAAAGCTGAATATGGGAAGAAAACTTAAGGAGAAAAGAAGTTCAGAAGAGATGGCAGTTTCTCAAGGAAACAATATTAAAGGCACATCTGCAAACTATTATAATGTGAAGAAACAATAGGCAGGGGCCAATATGGTTCCCTCAGGAGTTCTTTAATCACCTGAAAATCAAAAAGGAATACTACAAACAGTGGCGAGGAGTTACTGGGATGGGGGGAAGGTGTCTTGGGAGAGAGGATGGAGAGAAGTGGGAGGAGGGGTTCTGGGGATCGGATGGAGCAGTGGTTTGGAGTGCAGGCGGAGCCTCAGGATGTGGAGACCGAGTGGGGACAGGGCCACAGTCTGGACACCAGTGTCCCCTCCCACTTCCAGGGAGCTTCTGGTGTTCGTGCCCAGCCTCCCCAAACACAAGAATCATGCGCCACCTATGGAGGCTTTTAAAACATGCTGGACAAACATTACTTGGTCCTGTCACAGTGCAGGGGCTGGACTTGATGACTTCTTAATCATAGAAATGTAAGGCTAGAAGGGTCCCTAAATATAATAATATTTTGCAGTACTGACTTGCACTGAAATTGAATGTGCACTTTTTAGCATAAACATTAAACATAATGTTTGCTTATTAAAGGATCACTTCTACTCCAATTGAGTTAAATGGGAGGTTAATATTGATTTCATTGGGAACAGGAAGAGGTCCAAAATGTTGTTACATTTCCTAGAAAAATCCTGACTCATATTCTGGCATCATGTAGGGTTCCCCCCCTCCTTTGTGTTGCTTGTTTGCTGTAAGCAATACCTCTGCTCTGAAGAAATTATTTCAGTCAGAGGGAGACAAAAGAAGCAAACCCACTCTTAACAGTGATATACACCCACTCTAAAAGGAGTTGCCCCATATTTATTTTTCCAACCCCTGCCTAAACAGTAAATTAAACAGAACTTGTAAGACTATCTAGTTCTTCTTGTGACACCATTAATTATGTGCAACCCTTCTTATAGGGAATAGACAAAAGAAAATATATCAAGTAGACTCAAAATTTGCTCTGAATATTTCTGTACATTACTAGTTGGTTTCAAATCACATTGTTTAAATATAAATCTCTTAAGAAATGTTTCTGCCTACAGTCTCTCAGGCAGTTATACAATATGTGTAATATAACTGCCAGTGTCTTTACATTTCTTTCTGGATTACTAGGGATGGCCTGAAAACAATATTTGTGTTTTATGAAAAAAATTTTGAAGATTGGAGATGTGTTTGTGTTCTCCTTTTCATTCTGCATCAGATGAAGATTGTTGTGTGTGAAAAATCACAATTATAAAACCCTTCGAGAGAATAAGACAAACTTGTGGCTTGAAAACTATCGTTTTGAGTCATCAGAACTGCCTGTATTAAAATTAACTTCTTGTGAATTTGTACAGTGTCTCTAGGTAAAAATTTTCAAAGGCGCCTAATTAGTTTAGGTTCCTAAGTCACATTTTGAAAATGACGTAGAAACTTCAGTGACTTAAGAGCAATCTTCTAGGTGCTTTTTGAAGATTTTACCGTACATGTAAAAATTCCTGTGTTTGTCTGTACCACTTTGGATTGGGTGGGGGAGTGCAACTTGGCTTTGATGGTGCCTGATGAGTTGCATGTTACATACACACTATTTCTTCTTTCTGGAGGAGAGGTAAAAGCCTTTTTGTGCCTGTTGTAACCTGATGGACCTTTTCCTGAGATGTGTCTGGACTGGTGACTTATAAATTAATCTGCTGATTGTGAAACATAAATGATTTCATGCCAGCAACTGGTGTTTCCCTTTCCTCAGTTGTAACTAGATATCAGAGTCTTTCAAACCACATAATGTTTAGTGTGTGCACTGTCACTTCTGCCTATTTGTTTGACTAAGGCTTGGTCTACACTAAACCCCCAAATCGAACTAAGGTACGCAACTTCAGCTACGTGAATAACGTAGCTGAAGTTCGAAGTACCTTAGTTCGAACTTACCTCGGTCCACACGCGGCAGGCAGGCTCCCTCGTCGACGCCGCGGTACTCCTCTCGTCTAGCTGGAGTACCGCAGTCGACGGCGAGCACTTCCGGGTTTGACTTATTGCGTCCAGACAAGACGCGATAAGTCGAACCCAGAAGTTCGATTGCCAGCCGCCGAACTAGCGGCTGGGTATAGACGTACCCTAAGAAAAGTCGCAGAAAGTGGAGGCTACAAGTTGTATGGGAAAAAAAAAAAATCTTAATTATATCCCAACTGTTGAAATTTCTGGAAATTTTACAGGGGCTCATTGTCTGATAGCATATCCTCAGCTATTGTGGGTCTGTAAAGATGGTATTATCTTTAACAGTGTGTAAGCTTCTGTTACTCAACTTTTTCTAGATCAAAATGGCTTTTCTACTCCATGACATGCACATAGTTCTTGTTACCCATTGTAAAAAAATAAAATTAAAAATATATCTATATCTATATATATCTCAGATGCCACCTTTTACTATGGACAAGATTGCCTGTTGTGTGGGATAATGCTGTCCTCTATTTGCCATGTGGTGGTATAAGCAATATGGACATCATAGAATCTTTTCTCAATTTGTGAATTGGAATTGCAGGCATTCTGGATGATATATTGATATTTGGACTTAACATGGCAGAATATGAGCCACTCCATGTGATATGCTCCACATAAATAGAGAAAGGCAGAGAAGTCTGGGTGGTAAGGTTAACTCTAGACAACTAAATCATCAGTGTAACTGGCATAAAGTATATTTGGGCTAATTCTCTCAAGTGTGGATATTAAACCTGAACCTGCAAGTGTGGCAGCAATGAGATGAGGCACTAAACTGTGCTGAGATAGAAACTTTTATTTATAATACAGTAGGCCTAGAAGCCCCCGTTACGCTCAGGGCCTCATTGTGCTAGGCATTGTACATAAACAAAGCCAGAGATTCCTTGCCCTGTACAATTTACAGCATACATGGCCCAGGAAGACAAATGATGGGAGAAAGGGAGGACTACTGTCCCAATACCTAAAGTAGATAAGCTCAGATAAAACAACTTGTCAAATGTGTAACTCAAATGCTGTGGTATGGCAATTTAACTTTCCAAATGTGTACTACACTTCGCAGAAATCTTGACACCACTAATGAGTCTCCTAAAGAGAGAATCTGTTTCAAGGGGATACCCTGCATGATCTGGCCTTCACCAAAATGAAGCATTTTCACACCATGATATTAATAAAGGGGGGAATGCAGATGGATGCATCCAAGCAAGGACTTGAGGAGTTGAGGGGGGTGCTGGTTGCTGCAGGAAGGGAAACATGTGGTTTATATATCCTCATTTCACAGCCACAGAAAGGCACGTGGGTACCAATAATTTTGATTGATTTTAAACCTTCACAGCCAATGTGTATGGGGAGAAAAATTTCTGAGGAGTCTGATTAAAAACACTTGGAAGCAATCACTTTCAAAAAGCCTTGCTACAGCACCACCATGGCTGGATATTATAGTGTTGCTTCTGCACAAACACAATATTGTAATTAAACATAAACCAGGAAAGGACATACTGGTCATTGACATCTTCAGGAAATTGTTTCTGGCAGGGCATGACAATATGTAGGAGTATTTGCAGTACATGTTCATCTAATCATGTACAGTTTACCTGAGTCAGATAAGACATTGACAGAAATGAGGGTTGTATCTAGTCAAGATCCTCAATTATCTTACTTGCTGAAAACTATCATTTGCTGTTTGACAAAAAGAAAAATGTCAGCCCCAAGTGGCAGAGTTCTGCAAATTCACCGAGGAACTAACAGTTATAAGTTAATTGGTTTCTAAATGTAAAAGGACTGCAGTATCATGATCACCAAGACTGAAAATGACAAAGATAACCAACCAGTACAGCAATAAGTGGAAAGAAACATGTGAGCCTTTGGCCTGAGAGCTGTTTTGGCTGGATATGCATTAGATGCTCAAAAAAATAAATGTTACACCATTTTTTTAAAATGGTTTTTGGGATTTTAAATATAAAATCATCACTGAAAGGTCATAGATTACACAAATTGAAGGAATGGCATAGAGGACAAGTCACTGATGCAGGGTACAATCAAACAGTATTTGTTTTAAAATGACTAAATGTAAATGTATACAGTTAGGAACAAAGAATGTAGGCCACACTTAGAGAATGGGGAACTGTCCTAGGAAAAAGTGACTCTGAAAAAGATTTGGGGATTATGGTGGATAATCAGTTGAATACTAGCTCCCAGTGTAATGTGGTGGCCAAAAGAGCTAATATGATCTTGTGATGCACACACAAAAGCATCTGGAGTAGGAGTAGAGGGGTTATTTTACCTCTGTATTTGGCACCAGTTCAACCACTGCAGGTGTCCACAGTTTAAGAAAGGATGTTGATAAATTAGAGAGTGTTCAGAGAAGAGAATGATTTTAAGGATTATAAAACCTTCCTTATAATGATGATAGACTCCATCTATTTAGCTTAACAAAGAGAAGGTTAAGGGGTGATTTTCATCACAGTCACTAATTACCTACAGGGAGAACAAATATTTGATAATGGGCTCTTCATTTTAGCAGATAAAGTTATAACAAGCTCTAATGGCTGGAAGTTGAAGCTAGAAAAGATCTGAGTAGAAATAGAGAAATTAACAACTAGAAGAATCTATCAACGGTCCTGGTGGATTCTCCATCACTAGCAATTTTTAAATCAAGATTAGATGTTTTTCCAATGGATATGCTCTAGGAATTATTTTGGGGAAGTTTCTATGGTCTGTTTTTACAGGAGGTCAGATGAAATGATCACAATGCTCCCTTGTGACCTTAGAATATATTAAATGAAAATTAATATTCAGTTTCAGTTTTTGTCAAATACAACCATTCTAAACATTTCTGCATTTTTTTTTAAAGGACATTCTATCTAGAGAAAAAAAATAGAACAAAATATTCAAACCAGCTCTGATTTGGAGTATTAAAGACTGTTAGCAATTAACTGTCTTTGTCCAATTTTAAGTGCCAGTACTCGGGTCTCTTGTCAAGTACAATACCCAGCTTGTCATTGTACTAACTTACTAGTTACATGAGGACTTCTGGGTGTAGGCAAAACTGTGGTTTTCTCTGTGATTTTTCCACTACTATCATGGAGTTCACCTTCTATAAGGTGGATAGAAAGATGGCTAGAGCATTGGGCTCAACGGGTAGTGATCAATGGCTCCATGTCTAGTTGGCAGCCGGTATCAAGCGGAGTGCCCCAAGGGTCGGTCTTGGGGCCGGTTTTGTTTAATATCTTCATTAATGATCTGGAGGATGGTGTGGATTGCACCCTCAGCAAGGTTACAGATGACACTAAGCTGGGAGGAGTGGTAGATACGCTGTAGGGTAGAGATAGGATACAGAGGGACCTAGACAAATTGGAGGATTGGGCCAAAAGGAATCTGATGAGGTTCAACAAGGACAAGTGCGGAGTCCTGCACTTAGGACGGAAGAATCCCATGCACTGCTACAGACAAGGGACCGAGTGGCTAGGCAGCAGTTCTGCAGAAAAGGACCTAGGGGTTTCTGTGGACAAGAAGCTGATATGAGACAACAATGTGCCCTTGTTGCCAAGAAGGCTAATGGCATTTTGGGCTGTATAAGTAGGATCATAGCCAGCAGATCAAGGGATGTGATCACTCCCCTCTATTCAGCATTGGTGAGGCCTCATCTGGAGTACTGTGTCCAGTTTTGGGCCCCACACTACAAGAAGCATGTGGAAAAATTGGAAAGAGTCCAGCGAAGGGAAACAGAAATGATTAGGAGTCTGGAACACATGACTAATGAGGAGCGGCTGAGGGAACTGGGATTATTTAGTCTGCAGAAGAGAAGAATGAGGGGGGATTTGATAATTGTTTTCAAGTACCTGAAAGGGGTTCAAAAGAGGATGGATCTAGACTATTCTTAGTGATAGCAGATGACAGAACAAGGAGTAATGGTCTCAAGTTGCAGTGGGGGAGGTTTAGGTTGGATATTAGGAAAAACTTTTTCACTAGGAGGGTGGTGAAGCACTGGAATGGGTTACCTAAGGAGGTGGTGGAATCTCCTTCCTTAGAGGTTTCTAAGGTCAGGCTTGACAAAGCCCTGGCTGGGATGATTTAGTTGGGGATTGGTGCTGCTTTGGGTTGGACTAGATGACCTCCTGAGGTCCCTTCCAACCCTGATATTCTATAATTGTATGCTGCCTACCTTTTCCAGACTCACTATCTCTTTAGACAATCAGTCTTGTACTGCAACTTGGATTTTTCATGGAATGTTTACTGCAGAATCTCTAGTACTAGCCACTCTAATCTTGTGTTTCCCAAGAAACCTTCTTTAATCCGTCAAGTACAACTTCTTCTAGTCCTCTGTTTTAGCAGATATTTTGTAGCACTGCAGCTAGTATATTTCCTTTTCTCATTACCAGCTCAATTTAAGATCCAAACCTGATCTGAGACTATGGTTGCCAACCCTCCAGGATTAACCTAGAGTCTCCAGGAATTAAAGATTAATCTTTAATTAAAGGTTGTGATGTGATGAAACCTTCAGAAATACATCCAACTAAACTTGGCAACCCTATCTGAGACCAAGCAATGATGGTGTTTCTGTGATTAAAATGTTAGGCCTTTTCCATCCTCGTGCTTCTGCTTACACATTACACTGGTTGTATCCTGTTCATTTCCATAGCCAAACAATATCTGGTATGATTGTTTTTGAGAACTTTAAATGCTTTTATACTTTTCAGTATATTACGATGACTTGTGCACTAGTATCCAAGTCAAAAAGCAACCTGCCACATTTATCCCCAGTGAATAATCATCTTTATGAACACTCGGTCTGGAGGGATTGCTACAGCAGAAACCATTGCTGCTCCTGCTCATCCATACCTAGTTCTTGTATTATTTCCTGTCACATTTTGTGCCATCTTTTTGCTGGAAATTGATTTGGCTTGTGTGTTCTCCCACATGTATACAGGTTTTCTGTTTGTTTATAGGTTTGTAGCCTACCTGCTTGTTCATCAGACATTTTTTTTTATTTTGTGGTTACCTGAACATACGATGAAGCTTACACCTCCATGCTCCGTCACCTCTTTTGGAGAGAGATTTTTTGCACGGCTTGTGTCAGTTTGTATCTCTGAGCAACTTCTGCTGTTTGCCTTTTAATCAAAATCAGCACTGTAATTCCTTGTTTGTTGAATTGGTCTCATACACTGTGTTTTACCTTTTAAGTATTTTCATCGTATCGATAAATGTGGTTGGCCTTTGGCCAGCAACCTTAAGGCTGACACAGGCTA
Source organism: Malaclemys terrapin pileata (assembly GCF_027887155.1). Classification (NCBI taxonomy): domain Eukaryota; kingdom Metazoa; phylum Chordata; order Testudines; family Emydidae; genus Malaclemys; species Malaclemys terrapin. Next base: position 181,872,963 of record NC_071506.1, read on the forward strand.
TTCAATTGGTATGTGTAGAACTTGAAGTCCATTATAAAATCAAAAGTGTTCAAACATTGGATTAAGTTTTGGGGTGACTTATTCAACAACAGGGGCGGCTCCAGGTACCAGTGCAGCAAGCCGCGGGGGGTGGCCTGCCGATCGCCGTAAGGGTGACAGGAAGGCGGCTTTCAGCGGCATGCTTGCGGGAGGTCCGCCAGTCCCACGGCTTTGGCGGCAATTTGTCGGTGGGGACGCCGAAGGCGCGGGACCGTCGGATCCGTGTGACCAGCGGACCGCCCGCAGGCATGCCGCCGAAAACTGCCTGACTGCCGTGCTTGGGGTGGCAAAAAACATAGAGCCACCCCTGTTCAACAAACATGTATTCAGCAAACAGTGGATATAAATACAAGTTTGTATTTTTGACACTTTTCACCAACCCAGATTGATAGAAAACAGCACTATCCTTGTGATCTTTAAATTCCAGTTTCTTTGAAAGGAACACTGCTTAGCACTTGAATATCTTCTGCTACTCACAAAAGTTTGTCTTCTGCAGCTGGAATTTGACTACCTCCAGTAAACACTCTTTAATTTTTGCTATGCTTAACTTCTAAAAAGAATTATACCGCGACTGAAAGTAAGCTTTTGGAGAAACACTAACTGCCTAAACCTGCAGTTAAACAGAACTTATAAGATGATCTGTAACAGTACCATCTGGTGGCTTCAAATATTACAATACTTGGCTGAAAGTAGCCATGTTAGACAAAGTAACTTACAGCCAAGTAGTGAGCAGAATTTAGTATAGAATAGGGAGATTACTAGGAGGCAAGGAATGAATTTAGGGAATGGATGAATATCTCTGGAGAGACCCACTGAGAATGAGATGTATTAGGCTGTGGAAATGGTGGCAAACCTTTCATTTGTCTGTCTTGCAACATCAAAATTAGGTCTCTTTATAATAGCTAGTGTAGTGAAAGCATCCAATGGGGAACAATCCTGGGTTTGCAGAGGTGGACTGGTTTAGATAACAAGTCTTTTCCGTATCCAATTTCTCTGATTAGGTAGCAAGGCCTGTAGATAAAAGAAATACATTTAAATATTTTGTTTTGCGTAATTAAGTGACTGTTCTAATTTAATAAAACAATCAAAGCTATTTTCGGGATGATCATTAGTCTAATGTACTTATTTTCATTGTAGCATACATGCCTTGATTTTCCATGTAACAAGTTAGGATGCCCTCTAGCTGACTTACAAGCCCAAGAGTAATTGTATTTTAAGTAACAAATTAAAATGGGAGGAAAAAAGGAATAGCTCTCTTCGCTGGCAGGCTTGCATTTTTGCAATTTAGAACACAGCTTGCATCAGTTGTCTAAGCACTCTGAGCTCCCCACAGGCTCTGTACTAAGATAAGCTGATAGATTCAATATTGCCAGCTCACTGCCGCCAGGCAGTTGCTGGTGATGGTGATTTCTAATGTCAATACCCTGAAAGGCTTAAAGGAACTCTCGTGCTGTAAATATCCTGTTATTAAATCTCGACCTGCAGTATCCAGAGTTCTGGTTTTGTATCATTTTGTTTGGAGTCAGTGGAAACTGCTTCCTATCATTTGATTAGAGCTTGGTAAAAAAAAGTGTGTCTGTGTGTGCGCGCGCTTGTTATCCACTTAAAACAGACAGGGGAAAATGTTTTTATTTGTTTATTTGTTTGTTTGTTTTTTGGGGGGGAGTTAGAATGAAAAAAGCATTTTGTTTTGACAAAATCGAAATATTTCCTTTAGATTTCAACCATTTTTTAAAGTAATTGAATTATTTAAATACAATTGTACGACATTTTGAAACAGTTATTTCAAACCAAAAAAAATAAATCAAAATGTTTTGTGTTGTGATTTCCGTCCTCCCCCTTTAAAAAAAAACAAACAAACTAACAATCTGGCAAGAATACAGATTTTTAAAATGCTCTGGTGTCACAGATTCTATATCTTTCGCTGGAAATGTGATGTTTTGTAACTGACCTGGGGCCAGGATAATGCTCCATTGTCTCCATTGTCTCCTAGTGTCAATGATGGAATTTGGGAGAATTATTTTCCTTTAGTACAAATGTCCTTTTTCTGTAAGCATTCAATTCAGTTGTGGGTCTTTTTCTGAAATATTGATATATAGCAACTACATTATCAACCCACAAGGGTGGTGAAATGGAACAGCATAGAAGAAAATGAAGGGGAGGTTTTTAATCAGTGCAAGGCTAGATTTTCAGCTAGTGTATGGAAGGAGGCCTGTACTCAGGTCTCAGGTTAAGTATAGGTACAGGTTTTCTGTTTACTTAGACAGAGTTTTAGCAATGACAATTGAAAATAATTCCGTGAATGTTTTCAAATTCTAAATGATGTTTATGGAGCAATCCTTTTGGGAATATATTTTGCAACCAATACATACTCTTAATTTTTAAGAGTAAATGTAGCTAGCCAGGTTTGGATATAAATGGGAGAATAAAGTTATGTGTTTAGACATAATTTGCTTGGAAAAAAACTGATTTCAATCATTTGTTGAAATAAACAGTGATCAGTATATTTTTTTGCAACCATTATTCTCACTGGAATCAGTGGGACTACAGTATAAGTGTTAGTCAAGGTAAGTAAGGGGTTAAAAATCAGAATTTTAATTTCCTTAACAGAAAAGCTTCAAAAACACATCCAAAATACTTTTAATATTAGTGAGTCACACAACTTGGATAATATTAGATTGATCAGTCTCACATTTTTTTAGCCTCAAGTATTTGAAAAATCTTGATTGAGGCTGCGAAAAATCATGAACACTTTTAAAATAGGTTTGGGGTTTCTTATTTGCCTCCTGGATTTTCAGTCCTTCAAGCAGCATTCACATCACATTTTCAAGCTTTTCCCTGCAACAATGAGTGCTAGAAATGTCCTTTCAAAAAAAGCTCACCAGGAACTGGAAATTTAAGAAAAAGCCAGAAATCTCCAGATTTGCTATAAAATCAGTAGGGTTGAAAACATAGGAGTTCTCATGTGCTAGCTGCTTGAAGGTCTATAGCAGGTGCAAAATTTACATTTTTCCTCTAAATCTAAACATTCTCCCATTTTGCTGGAAACCAAAATAAACAGCATGCAAATCTTCCTTTGAGTTCATTGGTAATTATTAGAAGGGCTCTAATATCACTATGTTCTAAAAAAGAAACTTCACTTTAAAAACTTTCCTGAAAGACTGCGGGGGGAAATCATGTAGGGTCCAACTTTAAACTGGGGTGGCTAAGATAGGCATCCAAATCTATATTGAGGAACTAAATACCTATTTTAGGCACATAGGTGCTGATTAGCTTCTGAAATATAGATTTAGGTGTCTAATTTGTGGCACCATGGTTTGAATTTTTGATCCACTAGTTCACAGGTAACATCCAAATGCTTTATTCATTTATATTATCAATAGTGCCTAAAGATCACAAAAGAGATCGGGGGAGTTGGAAATGTTATCATAAGCATGGGTCATATATAGTGAATGAGTCTGGACAGGCCAGGATAATACTTATGCCAGGCTAGGCTTTGTCCTAGATTTTGCAGCATGTTGTACTAGGCATTGTACAAATACAAAGTAAGACCATCCATACCCTGAAGAACTTACAGTCTAAACAAGCAAACCATAAGATTCCTGGAAAAGGAATGACTCAGGGAGGTGAAGTAACATGTATGATGTTGCCCAGCAGGTGAGTAATACAACCAGGGACAGAACTCATGTCACCTGCCTCCCCATCCAGAGTCCTACGTATTGCACTGGTCTGCCTCTCTAGAACACAAACAATACATTGTAACTTGACTTCACTTTCGTATCTTCACAAGATTGTTCCCTGGCCTGCCCCCCTGCTGAAAGTTTTGACAGAAAATTTTACATGACATGTTACTTCTAAATCAACAGCTCTGTAAAGCTAAAATAATATATTGCCAGGGCTCAGCAGGTAAAACTTAAAGAGGAATTGCCCTTACTTTCATCTGTCTGTGTCCATTATATTGCAATATTTTCCTTCATTTAATTTAGTTCTTCCTGAATTCAAGGTTTATTTTTAGCTAAAATATTCCTCTAAGTATTAGAGGTCTACATGGAGGGTGCGTACTTTAAAGAAGTACACCTCTACCCCGATATAACACTGTCCTCGAGAGCCAAAAAATCTTATTGCGTTATAGGTGAAATCGCGTTATATCAAACTTGCTTTGATCTCCCGGAGTGCGCAGCCCCGCCCTCCCGGAGTACTGCTTTACCGTGTTATATTCGAATTCATGTTATATCGGGTCGCGTTATATTGGGGTAGAGGTGTAATTATATACTTTTTGAGCACTCTTCTTAAAATGTAAACAAAAATATAATTTTCTATTAAGATGTACATCTTCACAGCTTGAGGTGCACAAATAAATCAAAGCTGCATGTATAATCTCATGTAAAAGTGCAGAAAGGGGATCTGCAGAAAGGAAAATGTGTATGAAGGTTTATTTGTAATGACTAACTGCAAAAGCAACAGCAAGGTCAATCCTGCTTCTGAGCATGGAAATAACACTCCTTTTTTGTTTTTTATGGTCCACATCAGTGACCTATCCAACAGTATCTGCTCTAAAAATATACTGAATAATTGCAGTCCCCCATGATTTCTCCAAATCTTGCTAACGATTCCCTCACTATGAAAAATTGTTTTAAATTCTTCTATGTTTTTATTATTTATTAAATTGGTTATGATTTTAAAAATACAAAGGCTTTGGAAAGGCTTCATATAATGAACAGATAGATGAGCCAGTTTCTGCAGGACCCTGGATCAGATACAATAATTGTTTTGTTATGCTTATTACAAACTTTCTACTGCCTGGTCTGACACAGTTAGAGCCAAACCTCATCTTGGAGTCCTGTAAGTATACAAGATGGCAGAAAGTCCCAGCTTGCTCCCATGAGAGCAATTTAACCCTACTGATACAGATGTAGACCTAGTGTCTCAAAGTCTTATTCTCCATTGTCCTGCACTTTGCCTTGTCACTTACACCAATGTTAACTAAGAGTAAAATACTAGTATTTTGACTGGGTATTGTTTTACACCATTTTGCACTTACTCAAGTGTGTGGTTTATTTTAAGCACAAGTACTCCCTTTCGAAGTCAAGGGGAATATTTCATGTGCTTAAGCAGACGGCTGACCTGGGAAACAGTTTTCACCAGCTAAATGACTATACAGCATGCAAAGAAATGAACAATCAGACCCACAGTCATTTTAAAAACAAAATAAGAAATATTTGCCTTCATATGTGTTTTGTGGTGAAAATGAATTGTTCAGCAAAAGTGGACAATCTTCTAGGCTTTGGCAATGGAGGTGCAAGTGTGAAGACATTCCCCCTACATTTTTTGACTCTGCTACTCTTGTGTTATGATGGTAACACAAAGAAAACTTGAATATTGAATTGTTACCATACAGTTGCTTGTCTTGAGTACTAGATGGGCTAACATTCTTTTCATAAACTGTTTGAAAGAAAAAATATATGTGGTGACTGTTTTTATTTCTTAACACCGAATACAGGATAAGGCCAAACTGTACAGCCTCTAATCCTTTTTTAATCCAAAATTCTTTTAACTTCAGTGAGGCTTTTACAAGCTGAAGAATGCAGGATTTGGTCTACAAAGAACTACTGCAAGCTTTTGGGAGGCAGGGACTAGACATTTATATAATGCTTGGCACAGTAAGTTGTTGATCTGGTTAAGGCTTATGGTGCTACCACAGTGTGAATGTTACTTTTTTTTTAAACTAGGAAGTCCATCTTAGAAAATGCAAAAGAAAAAGACCAAAAAATGGCATGGAAGAGAATAACAGAATTAATCCAAGGAGTAGGGGAATAAAACAAGACTCTGCTATGATTTAAAGCAGTCCACAACTTGATCAATTTAAAACCAAATAAATGGATAGTGGGAAACAGCTCCTCCAACAGATTGTTGTTGTTTGTTATTGTGATTATGATTATGATTATTTATTATTAGCAGAAACTAGACCAGTGTGGTGCCTAAACTAACCCTATAGACAGTAAAGTGGCAGGAAGTACACAGGATCAGAGAAGCAGAAAGTTGGCTGTAAACCATGTATGCCTAGAACAGCTCATGATGCTGTCTCTTTTGTATGAATTGTAACTTCAACTGGCAGTATAAAGCTATCCAGGCCTGGAGGTTTACCAGTGTGTGTACTTTTTGTTTTGCCTGTTTTGTTTCAGCTTCTGTAATTTTCTCATTGAGTAAATCACCCTGTCTGAAAGCTAATTGTGCAAGGGTCAATTTGCTCAGAAAATATTGGCTTTCTTCTTGATGTAGCATTTTATTTGGTAGCTAATGCTTTTCAATAAACTAAACAAAAGTTTTCATAAAACCCTCTCCACCTGTTGAATTGCTCCCATTTCTCTACCTCATTGTCCAAATATGATTAGAGGTCTGGAAAGAATGCCTCACCTTGGCAAAAATTCAGCTAGCTTTATTGCCAGATTCAAAGAATCTCCGAGAAAAAAGTGAAGAGACATTGGCACATTTTTGATTAAAAACTATTCCAAATGAGGTTGTGTATAATTTAGTTCAGATTGAAGCTCTGGGGAATTACTAATTAAAATCCATTGTTGGAAGGTTTTTAATTATACACTGCAGGTTTAAGTGTGCTGGGCCAGATTGTGGCTTTGTTTATGTGGTTTATTAGAGAATAAGGCCCACCTCCCCATCCCAACTCATACACACATCATCCCCCCCAACAGAGGAAAAGTGGGGAGGAAAGAAGTGGTTGCATGCCTGGTGTGTTTCACCCTTCTGTACAGGTGGGCAAGCATTGGCAAAGAAGGGTGGGAAAAATGAGCAATGCTTATACTCTGCCACCTAGCCACGGTTGAGCCAATTCAGGATTGCCAATAATCTGCTACTGATCCAAACTAGTCGCACGTTACTACCCCTTGGTAGCAAGAGGTGAGAACAGGAAAGGAATAATCTCTCAAGGCCATGATTCCTTTCCTGAGATAGGAGTGTTATGCAGCTGCACTTACACGGAGCACATTGCTTAGGCACAATCTAGCCTTCTAATGTTGAATTTGGTACTGAGCTGGAGGATTTCTGAGGTGCTGATTTTCACTACCCAAGTAGGCACAAATTGTTTGTTAATATATAATGGGATGCATACAGGAAAACCCCTAGCTTGGGCATTGTCAGATAGATGTACTTCTAAGACTTGATTCAACATCCTCTGGAAGGTCCTCATTGACTTCAGTGGCACTGGATCAGGCCTCTAGCAATGTGAGTAAGTTAGAGGTTTGAAGGGCATATATCCAACTTAGAAGATGAACCATGAGTAGTGGAATACAGTGAAAAGAGAGAGTGTGTAAACAGCACTATGTTCACACACTAGGGAACTTTTTGGTTCACTTAAGTAGGGTCTTCATGGGCCAATTGCTGTGTAACCCTTTGGTGCGCTTCAGAAATCACATCCCTCTGGGATCTTGTAGATGTTGTCAGGAACAGTATCCCTGATGATGACACAGCACAACTTATTGCTGAGCTCTGTGACTTTATCCTCACACACAATTATTTCAAATTTGGTGACAATATATACCTCCAGACCAGTGGCACCGCTATGGGCACCCGCATGGCCCCACAATATGCCAACATTTTTATGGCTGACCTGGAACAACGCTTCCTCAGCTCTCGTCCACTCATGCCCCTTCTCTACCTACGCTATATTGATGACATCTTCATCATCTGGACCCATGGGAAGGAGACCCTGGAAGAATTCCACCATGATTTCAACAGCTTCCACCCCACCATCAACCTCAGCCTGGACCAATCTACACAGGAGGTCCACTTCCTAGACACCACCGTACAAATAAGCGATGGCCACATTAATACCACCCTATACCGAAAACCCATCGACCGCTACGCCTACCTTCATACCTCCAGCTTCCACCCCAGTCACACCACACGATCCATCGTCTACAGCCAAGCATTGAGGTACAATCGCATCTGCTCCAACCCCTCAGACAGAGACCAACACCTACAAGATCTTCACCAAGCATTCTCAAAACTACGATACCCACACAAGGAAATAAAGAAACAAATCAACAGAGCCAGACGTGTACCCAGAAGCCTCCTGCTACAAGACAGGCCCAAAAAAGAAACCAACAGAACTCCACTGGCCATCACCTACAGTCCTCAGCTTAAACCTCTCCAACGCATCATCAGTGATCTACAACCCATCCTGGACAATGATCCCTCACTTTCACAGACCTTGGGAGGCAGGCCAGTCCTCGCCCACAGACAACCTGCCAACCTCAAGCATATTCTCACCAGCGACCACGCACCGCACCATAACCACTCTAACTCAGGAACCAACCCATGCAACAAACCTCGATGCCAACTCTGCCCACATAACTACACCAGCAACACCATCACAGGACCTAACCAGATCAGTTACAACATCACCGGCTCATTCACCTGCACGTCCACCAATGTTATATATGCCATCATATGCCAGCAATGCCCCTCTATGTACATTGGCCAAACTGGACAGTCACTACGCAAGAGGATAAATGGACACAAGTCAGATATCAGGAATGGCAATATACAAAAACCTGTAGGAGAACACTTCAACCTCATTGGCCACACAATAGCAGATGTAAAGGTAGCCATCTTACAGCAAAAAAACTTCAGGACCAGACTCCAAAGAGAAACTGCTGAGCTCCAGTTCATTTACAAATTTGACACCATCAGATCAGGATTAAACAAAGACTGTGAATGGCTATCCAACTACAGAAGCAGTTTCTCCTCCCTTGGTGTTCACACCTCAACTGCTAGCAGAGCACCTCACCCTCCCTGATTGAACTAACCTCGTTATCTCCATACTGATTTATACCTGCCTCTGGAGATTTCCATTACTTGCATCTGAAGAAGTGAGGTTCTTACCCACGAAAGCTTATGCTCCCAATACTTCTGTTAGTCTTAAAGGTGCCACAGGACCCTTTGTTGCTTTTTACAGATTCAGACTAACACGGCTACCCCTCTGATACTTTTCCTCCATGTTATTACTAATCTTACCTTTACTGAATACCAGAGAAACAGGCTGTTAGTGCCCTCCATTTTCAAATCTAGACATGAAACAAAGTAAAATAGACGAGGGGGGGGGGACAACCAATATGTAGTACACTTCTGAATTCACTACTAATGCTGTTTATCACTGAAAACAGTGGAAAAAGAAGGGGATAAATTTTCAAATAATAAAGGAAGAGCAGCAGAACAAAGCCATTCCACATTTTGTTGTAGTTTTCTGAGTAATTTCAGTTGCATATATACTTTTTCCCTTCATGTCAGGAAAGTGGTGAAAGGGCATACATCTCCCTAATAAAGCTTTGCAATAAATGGGAGACTAATTTGATGTTCTAAATGAAATATCAGCCAAAGGTGAAACATATCCCACTGGCAAGCATGGGGAATCTGGGGTGATAAAACTGGTGTAGGTGAATTAATTGAACTCAAATTGCTGTATTTTACACATTGTGCATAATGGTACATCTTAAGCAATGCCTGCATAGTTTTTTGACATTCTTATAAATATTTTATCTTGCACAGTGAAAAATTTGTTTATTTCTTTAAACTCCTTATGATATTTTTTATGCATATAAGCATGTATGTCCCCTAAAGTGCATCTTAGAAATCCTATACTTTCTTACCCCAAATCTTGCTTTGGGCCATTAGGGCATCCAGTATAGGCATGTATACATCTATATGAAAATGCTAAGATTATTTTAATGATCAATGGAGTGACCTTGATTAATTTTGCAAGCACAGTTTCATTGCAGGCAGTCTGTAAAAGTATTCAGTTGCTTAGTAACCATCAATGCCTAAAACATGTCAGCAGCAAAAATTTAATAGAGGGTTGCCAGAATGGCAACCAGCCATACTGAGAGCTACAGATACTTGACTGAGCACATAAATCCTGTTTAATAGTACAGTGTGGCAACAGTAATCCACAGGTTGGAGGGCCTGATTCTGATTTCTCCTACCCTGGTGTAAACAAGGAACAACTCCACTTATTCAATGGGGTTCAATGGTATAAACTAGTGTAAGTAAGAACAGAATAGGGTCCTAAGTGTGAAATCTAGTATTTCTGATGCAAAGATGTAATAAATATTTGGAATGCGTTTTTAAATGTTCAGAATTAAACATAAGATTTCTTTATTCAAAAGGTTTTAAACACAGTATTAAAAAACTTTGCAGAAATGTTTTTTATGAAATTTTGATTCAGTGACCACAATTGGCCCACCTCTCAGGGAAGCCACACCATAAACTATGCACCTCTAGTTACCATTTGCTGCAATTGACAGCCCAAGGAATCCACAAATTCTTCATAAACACATTCTTTTTAGTCTTGTAGCGTTAGGTCATGCAAGGAATTTTTCATGGAAAAAACCTGCAACTAAAATGTATCATCACCCAGATTGTATGTTTTCTTTGCCTTATGTAGAAATGTGTTTTACCATTGGGGACACACAATCAAAGTTAGCCTCCTTTTTTGGTGCTGATGATGGTCCTGGGTCTGATTCATGTACAGGTCACTACTTTGTATTGACCCCTCACCACTGTCCTCACCAGGGATAGAACCCTTGGTCTTCAGCACCAAAAAGCACAAGCCTCTCCTGCTTAAGCTGAAGGAGTAAATCTATTAGTAGTAGCAGTAACAGTCTTTTTTTTATCACTTGATGATTACCTGTTCTGTTCATTCCCTCTGGGGCACCTGGCATTGGCCATTGTTGGAAGACAGAATACTGGGCTAGATGGACCTTTGGTTTGACCCGGTACGGCCTTTCTTATGTTCTTATCCTTCATGGACCAACCATTAGAGGGGGACATACCACAGACAACTCCTGTCAGTATAGAGATTTCTGTATTTAAAATGTATATGTACGATCTGACAAGCTGTTCTTGCATCTAGTAGAAGGCAGGGAAAATATTTTTCTAGGACAAAGGAATAAAAGAATCAATAAAGCACCAAATTTATTACAGAATTAATAGTGACACTCAAATGCATTTAATAATGATGTAGGGTATGGCATCAGGCAATCCCAGCATTTGTCTATAAACATCAATAACACAATTTATTTCAAATTACAAGCAATTGTGCTACTTCAGATAATATGAATGACATTAATATGTACATGCATATTGACAAATGGATTCTACTTGAGAAAAGGATGCAATATTATGGCTTATCTGCTCTCATCTGCAGCAGTGTTACACTGGTGTAATACTGTTGATTTTCATTGATGTTACCACTGACTTATTACAGTGCAAGTGAGATCAGAATCAGGTCTCAAGGATATCTTTACATTGTTAGGACTGTGGTGCCCCTTATGATGGGAAAGAGACCGGAATCTGGAGGGGAGCTGGAACAATTGAGTGTGCTGAGAGCCGTTGTAAACCCTGTATATGATGGAAACCTCTTCAAGCCACGGAATGCTGCAGCACTCCCAGCACTCCTAGTTCCAGCACTTATGGGAACCTGGTGCTGCAAATACCAATAGGATTTTTTTTTATGGAAACTATTGGGTATTCACAGACACTAGCTCTCCAGTTTACAGACTAAGGAACACAATTTAACACTGCATCACAAACCATGGACTAGATCCTCCGCTTGCATAAATCTAATGAAGTCAGTGGAGCTATGGCAATTTTCAGCACCTTAGAATCTTATCCTAAATGTTAAATCCTCCTCGGATTGAGAAATGTTGGCAGAACTGATAGGGAATCCTTCTTCCCCTCACACTGGTGTGACTCCTTTGAAGTCCAAAGTTGTATCAGTGCACAGAAGATATATGAGAAAAATTAGGCCCTAAATATCTATGTGGCTATAAAGGATCTGCTATCTAAATAGTAATCCCTTGCCAGCACAGTATCCCTTTAAATTCTGGGCCAAATTCAGTGCTATGAGTGATGGTGAAAGTTATGCATCAGATGTAAATTGGCCAGAAAATGCTAATCCATCAATGCAAATAGTAAAACAAATGTAAAGGTACATATCAAAGGGGCAGGTGTAGAAGAAAGTAGGCTTAAGCAGCCCTGACATGTCTTTATCATACACCATCTTGTTTAGCTTACCTGTCACACTTCTCTATTGCCATCTTGCCATATAACTTACGTTTATCCACCCTGAGACAACCAGGGGCTTGAGTTTTCATCTGTCTCTGCAATCTGTTTATCTGAGGGAGCTGTGTGCAGAAACTCAGCCCTCAAATGCTGTAAACTGCTCTTAGCTTGATATGGCTCCCAAGGAACCTTCTGCCAGACATTAGCTAACAAATACA